>NC_051251.2:29038155-30513155 GCF_015237465.2 Chelonia mydas | reverse complement strand
GTGTCTTGTTTAGTTAAATAAAGCACATAAAGGAGAAAAAAGCCAGATTTACATATCCAGTTACATTGCATAAAGAGCCCCATTACACTTCTGGATATTTTAACTGAAGAGCAGTAAGCTCATTGCTATAAAGATGCACTATATACAAGAAACTATCACCTAAAACATGCACCCGTCAGCAAAGTGCAGTTTTAATTGCCATTAAATAAAAGAGAAGCCAAGCTGAGATCACCATAAATTTGAAAACTTTCAAAAGTGTCACTCTGAAGTCATGCTGGACTAATGGGAACTAATGGGAAATAAGAGCCAGACTTGGAAGAGTGGATGTTATTTGGCAGTGGCCAAGAGATCAAATTCAGTTACAGATACAGTACCAGCTTAAACGTCTGTGGAAACAGGTTCTCGCAACTATTCTGTACACATCCAATCAAATCATCTAATACACATCTAAAGTCTTCATGAATGGCTTGTTGTGAAAAAGCTAATGGGATAAATAAAGGAGCCTGCCATTGAGCTCAGGATATCTATGTACTAGTCTCTGCTTCTATCTATGAAATATGAAGAGTAAAGATGAGTCCAGCAATTTGCCCATATCATTGGTTTCTTGCATAAACTGAACACTGGTTCCGGAGTGAAGCCAACCACCTTCTTGTGACACTACCTGTGCAAATATCCTGCAGTGTCACCAAAGCTCTCGTACCACTCTATATACATTCACTACTCGGGTGACTAATTAGAGGAATAAGGGATAAAATGTAAAGGAAACAAAAATCTGAAATCATGACAAGCCCTTCATTTTTAGTGGGGCAGAAACAAATATCATATTTCTATGCTCACTGCAACCAATTTTATCTACAACAAATCTGCACCTTCTCCATATATTTAATGCTAAGAGAGGGCTGAAGTTCTTACTCTGGCAAGAATCCTATTAATTTCAATGGGAGTTTTGCCTGAGGAAGGGATTCAGGATCACACTCCTAAGCAATTTTAGGACTGTAAAGTATCTGAGAAAGTATTATGGTAAATGTTTTCTGACAAATCATTTATACAAGGCAGAATGCACAATGTTTTTAATCTTTTGCAATTGCACTCTGGCGGTAACAGTTCTGTATATTTTACAGTGCTTTGGTTTTCATCCCTGCAGCACATACCCAATGTCTGCATGCAGCATGGCTAAATGAAAATATAGGCTATGCCTGCCACATGACTAAATTAAAACCTATAAAATAATACGGGCATTATAAAATTTGTGTTAAAACTGATAATAGCGATTCTGATTTACTGACAATGAAAATATATAGCATTTTTCTGTAAGAACATTTATCAACACTTGGCAACCCTAGACTAACTTGACATGTAAAATGATCAAAATGGATCTTGTATGTAATCTTTTCCATTCATTTCTATTTATTTTAGTTATGATAACATTTATCATTCTGCATAGGAAGATTGAGCTTGAAAAGATTTGGTTAAACAAAATTCCTGTTGAAATTGGCTAGTTGTATTTTTAGTATGAGTTTTCAAAATAGGATACTCACAGAACATCTCACCTGTATTTCAGCAGTAAATGAATCTACCTGATAATGATAAATCTGTATTAACTTTTATGATTTAAAACCACTGAATTCTGAACTAAATGACGTGTATTTGCTAAATATACTATTTACTAAAAAGTATCTACTTTGCACCTTTATTCTAAACTTGTTTAAGACTAAGCAAAGTTATTTCTGTAACTGCCAGTAACATCAAAGTACCTGTGAGTGTACCATTTTAATCAGTTTTATTGATTCATGCTTTCAGTTCTTATTCAGTTAAAAACAAGGCACATTAAATATATTCTCTTATTGCTCTATAAATGCATGCAGCTCATTCTGTATATCAAAAGTAATAAATAATGGCAATAAAACACTGAGACAGTTATAAAAATGACAACCCAGCCTCAAACACAGTATTTAACAGTCCAATCTAGAACAATAAACCAACACAATACATAAAAGTGCCACATGGAAAAATATGCAGTATACATCTCTCCCCCTTCCCACAGACACTATTGAACTTATAGTTTTTGTTTAAACAGTAGTTGTTTCACACTACATTAGAACAATGAAATTTTACAGCTGAATTGACCTGAACAATAATCATGAAATCTTTTTTCAAAACATAAAAAAGTGTGTTGATGAAATCAAATAATTCTGGATTTTTTCATTTTACTATTTAAACCAGTATAAATAACATATGCAACTTTTTATGGTGTACAAAGTAAGTATTTATACACATTCTACTGTGCCACAAGAAACCAAAAAAGCAGAGGGCTAAGACATTTATTACAGCTAAAATTCAAAGTAAATCAATATAACAGGACAGGCACACAGCCATGAAAATCCCTTTACATTCTGCATGTTATATTTACATTAGTAAAGCAAAAGAACAGCAAGGAGTGGGTATGTAGTAGACAGTCTAGGCTTTACAGTGAAACCTCAATTATCATTCTTAATTGTACAACTTATTAAGGGAGTAGAGGGGGAACTATTTTAAAAGGTGTACTGAACCATAAAAAATATGTTAAATACAATGGTTTTCTTCGCCTGACCTGAAAAAGCCTCTTATGTGTCACTTGTAGCCATTACACTTTAAAAATTATTGGTAGCATAATGTCTTTTTGAAAAATATACAACAAAACTCTGTATTATTGTACCTTGATTTCCCCCCAGTTCTGGAATATGTGGCAAAATTGTTATTGTGTTCTTCATTCTTTCCCTTGAAAGGACATTTGACACAAATAGCTTAATATCTCAAAAATACAGATATACATTTTATCCAGTGTATATTGACATATTTCAATGCAAAAGCTTGATAGAGAAACAATCCTATGACCTTTTTGTTCATAAATTGACCTCATATAGTTTAAGTGTGCACAAGGACTTAATTCACATGGATTGAGCCATACTAAAGAGTGCTCAGTGGTCTCAAAGGCAAGAAAAGTTAGTTCCCCACTGCGATGTGTACAATAAGGTACAAAGCATCTTAATGTTAGGAAAATCTAATAACGAAAAATCATTTAAAATCATTTTAACCTGGGACTTTTTAGAAGACAATCTAAGCAAAATCTTGGGGGGAAGACAAAGTGCTCTGTATTCATTTAAGAATTTCAGGTGGGTTTTTCCTCCTTCCATTTTTAGATAGATACAGTTTTAATAGCTGGAAACTTGTCAGACCAAAATATTCAACCACCACCACCACCACCACCTACAGTTAGCACTATTATCATAGTTACTACAAGTCCTCAGCACCTATATACTTTGGATATGAATTTTTTTTAATTGTCTATTTTTCAGAACTATACTGCTTGCAGAATATTAACTTGGCATCATGTTAAAGAATTTTCAAAACAGGATTAAAATTAATCAGATTTTGCATTTAGTTGTGTACAGATGTGGTGGCATTTTAAACTCAAGGCTTCTGGTTTGACATGTAAACTGGTATTTATACTCATTTATACTTATACTCAAAGGAGTATTATGAAAGAGACACACCAACAAAATATGCATTCATTTTCCCCTCCCTGCCAAAGATCAGGCAGAAATCCTCCATCTGATCTTAATGCTGATCATAGCCAATTTAATAATAGGAAGAGTCACAGGGTAAATAGCCAGGTGGAGCATTTGTTGAGAATGGCTCAAATAAATGGTCCAAAACTGGCTCTTTCAGCAAAATTAATGCAAAGGCCAATAGCCCTTACCACATTTCAGTAAGGCCTGCTGGAATGCAAAGTAACTTTCCCATTTAAGTGTACATTTTGCAAATATTAAGTGGTTAGGATTAGTGCACTATGGCAAAGTTCTTGTTTTACATACTTTCAGTATTTATCTAAAAGTACAAAAACAGTCTGACACTTTATAGTAGACTGCAATACTTGCTAGACAATGGCATATACTGAAGACAGCATGGTTTTCACTGGGAGAAGTGAAAGCTGTACCCATACATTTTTAACTCTAAATTATAACTCATCTATGAGATTTTTGGTTTTTTTGGTCCAATCTTGTGCTCTTCCAGTCTTATGCTGTCAAATTTCTATTGCGAGAAATCTGTCTGGCAATGAAACTGGTGCCATTGAATGAGAACAACATTGAGAAGTACTGAAGTGACTATCTATGTAACGTTTCATAAATATAACTATGATTCCTTACCAGGATGTTTAATTTAGGCAGCGCTCAAGATATTTCTTTGTGGCATCCTCCTGAAACCTAAATGTGAACATTCCCCCTTCCCCCACCAAAATGATTCCTCTCTTCCTTTTACTGGACAGGCACTTTGAACACATATGGTCTTGCACATATGCAGAATACTTTTAGTGATTGGATCTTAGGAAGCAGTCACTTTCTGCGCACCATTTCTTTTTAAGGGGGAAGATTATCTAAAAGCTTAAAGTTGTGAAAGGTAGTGTCTGTGAACAAGCCTTTTGCAGACTCTATTCTGAATTCCTGCAAATAATTTCTACTTTTAAAGCATGTCCCGTCCAAAAGGCCACATTTTGGAGTATTAATATCAGCACAGAAAATAAGGAAAAATAAATGTATCAGTGTGTTTTTGTATACCCTGACCACCAGATACAGTTCACTAGAATAAACAGATATTTGAAAACATTGGAATATTTTTCAGCACTGAACAAGGCAGCTACACATAGACAAATTCTCTGGTAGCTGTAAGCAGGTTTTGTACTTCTCAAACTCACAGTCCACCACCACTTCGATCCACTGGAATAACAACTCTCTCACGTAGGTTCTCTTCAGCAGTTTTCATAAGTACAGCCAATCGGCTTCCAGACACATATCCTTTCTGAATAGCACTCATGAGCTTAAAAAAACCACAATGTTTACAGCATATTAATGATAGTAGCCAAATTTAATTGCCGGACAACACTTAAAGAGATACTAACCCCACAGGCTGAAGTCTTTCTTGCACTGGGGATTCTACCCATTGGTGACCAACCAGTAAGGTAGCTGCAACTAAAGCAAACCCATCATGTAGACAAGGAAAATTGCTCTGAGCTGCTATTTCCATTGGTGCAGCCTACCCCTGCTTGAAACTAGGATATACTGCACTGGTGCAAATCAGTTTGTAGCTATGTACACTGTCTATACTAGGGGTTTGGAACGGTTGCAACCAACGGCTGAAATTGAGACAAATCTCCAGTGTAAACAATGCCAGAGTTAATGAAGTATGTGGTCCAAACCAGTAGCAAGATTAAAACACAATAAATAACGCTGTTATTATTATTATTATAGGTTTTAAACAAAATGGTTGGTATTGCTTTCTAGGGCTGGATTGTGCCGCCCTTTAAATGTACATTTTCCAGTGTGGCCCATGGTAGTTTTGCCTGTGTATGGGCTGCAGGACATGTACAAGTTACTGATGTGATATATTTGCAATAACAGTGCAGCAGACCCCCCTACCCCATGGCTTTCTAAAGCCATTCATTACAATCAAGCTTGCAAGATAATTCATGTGTCTGAATTCTTTTTAAATCTGAAAAGAAAGTCACAAAGATAGAAAAGAGAACATATTTCCTGATCTACCACTGCCCCTGCAATGTATCTTTCTCATTTAGCAGTCTTATTCTAGTGATAGTGTACTTGACTTCCACGATTCTTCTAAATCCAAATTTCTTTAGACCAGTGTTTCCCAAACTTGGGACACCACTTGTTCAGGGAAAGCCCCTGGCAGGCCAGGGCGGTTTGATTAACTGCCGCGTCCGCAGGTTCGGCCGATCGCAGTTCCCACTGGCCGCAGTTCGCCGCTGCAGGCCAATGGGGGCTGCGGGAAGCAGCGGCCCGGCCTGGCCCGCCAGGGGCTTTCCCTGAACAACCGGCGTCCCAAGTTTGGGAAACACTACTTTAGACTTTTAAAACTAGTTTGCATTTAAGTCCTTGAAACTGGACTCTCAGCATTACCTTAATGAACATACTCTAGTGTTAGACTTTAGATTTTTGTTTTTAAAAATCGATGGATAAGATCTGCATTGGACTTGAAAGTACACGTAGTCAGCTGGTCAGAGACTTTCTAATACAAAAAGCAATTGGCACTTACAAAATATTTCTTCCTCTCAACAGGAGCTAAATAGCCAGCTCACTTCAGATTTCTTCCCTTTTTACAAAACTATCGCAGGTAGACTTGGGCCCACACAAACCTGGTGACCTGCTAGAAAAATCCGTCTGGCCCCAAAGGGAGCATGCCACAGAGGACCAATTCATCCAGTCCCTCCTCCTCCTGTTTAATTGCTCTTTCCCCTGTCTTCTGTGGCCTCCACCTACAGTTTCACAGCCTCTGGTCCACATAAGTGAAGGCAGCATTGGACCCTTGAACAGTACTTGCTGTCCAAAAAATATCCAAATATCTACACAGTAATGTTAAAGATCTGCCAGATTCTCAGCTGGTGTAAATTGTCATAGTTCCACTCTCGCCAGTGGAAATACGCCAGTCGACACAGTCAAGAAACTGGTCTGTGATGTAACAGACTAGTGATCACAACTGCATTAGCTACCCAGATGCTGATATGTTCTTCTATTCAGGTCTTACTCTACAAGAATCAGGAAAACATCCTTTTTTATCTTCCTTCCTCCAGTATTGATTTGTGTGATATCTGACTTTTCTCTTAAAGACTAGACTAGAGCTGAGCAAACAAACACTTTGTAACAACGTATCTAATGAATTTAGCTTCTGCTTCTGTTTTTGATATATCTGTGAGCATCATGATTTCTTCATGACTATTCTTTATTTAAAAACTCCTAACTCTTTTTGACTCATTAGAGAAACTACAAACAGTTTCTGAAAGCATCCATTGTTGACTGTTTGCAACTGGTCAGAAAAATCACATGGCAGTGTTTTGTTCCCCACTTGGATAAGTGAGCAAGCGCCTTGACACACATTCAAATACTGTACAAATTTCCACAAGTATTTGCAAACATAAGTTTCCACAAACATTCTGCCAATGAAAGTTTTATGAAAGTAATCCAATGAAAGTTTTCAGAAAGCAAACACAAAAGGAGCATGAATCCTAAATATCCATTTAAAAAGATTTACTACCATTTAAGTAAGTTCCACACATTTAATTACCTTGGTGGCAAAAATCAAAGGTTTGTTTTATTACTTGTTACCTTTTTTACTTGTTATTTTAAAACTTAATTTATAGTAGTGCACAATATGCTACATGCTGTTCACATACATAGAAGACATTCAGCCCAAATGTACAAAGGTCTGATTTTTGAAGCTTTGAGGCCTATGACCTCAGTAACCAGATTTCAAACATTTATTTTCATTTCTTTTTTTAAGGAATCTGTTTCAAAATGTGGCTTACGGTGCATTTTTGAAACACAGAGGACAAACTAGAAGCCACCAATAATTAGTTTTTAAAAATATGCAAAAAGTGCTGTCATTCACATTTTGCAAGTATTAAAACCACAAAACAGACAACCTCTAAAGAGAATATTGAGCACAATAAACACTGCATGATTAATTGCCAGTTTTCTGTTTCTGAATTATAGTGCACCTCAACTAACCAAGTTACAGCATAACATACTCAGAAATGGAGAGAGTTCTGTTTATAAAATGCAAAATCAAATTTCTTCCCCAGTTGAAACTTTTATATAAAAAGGTGGGCTCTCTCTCAATTGCCTGAAAAGATGTGTGAATTTTTTTTTTTTTAAAGAAAATATGCTAGGATGATGTCACAGGATTATTTTTTCCATTTTATTTTAAATGTTTTTGGTGACTATGTTTTAGGCAAATAAATCCTCCCTTTTTAGAATGCTGGACATAAGTTGTGAAAATTTTCTGCATTTAGATTCAAGAATGCTCTTATCTACAGCTCATCTCCAGAGAGACAATTACCATTTCCTTTGCCTTGATCTTGTTTGTTTAACTTGACACAGTGAAGAAAGGGCTGACATTGACCAAAATCCCCAGCATTAATTTATCACATGTTCGGCATTCATCATTGCCCTGATTCAGGAAAGACCTGGCAGTCATTTGAAATATCTGACCAATAAGGCTCTACAAAAACAGACCTGGCTGGAAAACTGCTCATGTGAGGTGAGTCAAATGGTTGGAGGCAAACAATTTAGTGGTATCTTTATTGCCTTCTTTTTTTTTTTTTTTGGAAAGCATTTGCAGAAAGATGCATAGAAAACTGATGTTAATGTCCTCCTTTCATGCACTTCTCTCTTTAGATCATTCAGAAATTAAGCAGCACAATGTGGATGGCATACACCATACTTTGAACCTGCAGCTTCATGCCCCCGATACTTTTTCAGTTAAGCTTTTAATCAATAGTCCTATTAAGCATGAACAAAAGCTATTGTTTTAACTGTGCAGCAGCTGGCCAAGTTGTGCCCTCAGATGTGTGGGTGGCTTATTGCCTAATTTGAAGGAAGCAACAGGCATGATTCAGCCCTCTACTACTGAAAGGATACCCCGACAAACTACAGGATAGACTGTCTGGACCTAAGGAGGGTTTTTTCTGCATAGGAAAAACTACTTTAGTTTCAGAGTTGCTTGGGAATTCTTTGGGGGAGGATGGGGGATAAGTGGTATTTCGCCCTCTTGCATTGCCTAGGCACTGTGGCCTCAAACAGCTTCTGAGGACTCCTGACAGCATGTGCCACCCAACTGCAGCTGTTCCCTGATGGAATCTCCACAGCACGGACAGAAAATCCACATAAATGGCTATTGCAGAATTGATCAGCAGTGTATTGCTCTGTTTCGCCCCTCAAGTTTGCTAGGAGACTTAGAGAGTGATGGGCTCCTAACCGTATCCCTGAAGGTAGGGTTCTACATGGAGATGCTTGTACAGGGTTTGAGTTTGCATCAAGAGACCGTTAGTCATTTCTGTGTTGCCCCCAGTTCAGATCTGGTGATTTAGGATCCTCTCTCACAGAAGTCAAGGGGAGCATAAAGTCTTTTGTTCTTTCCCCTCAGCAAATCTTTTAGTTGGGTTACTTTAATTAAAAAAAAAAAAAAAGGTACAGAAGACAGCCCACTATTTTAGGTTTCAGAGTAACAGCCGTGTTAGTCTGTATTCGCAAAAAGAAAAGGAGTACTTGTGGGACCTTAGAGACTAACCAATTTATTTGAGCATAGGCTTTCGTGAGCTACAGCTCACTTCATCGGATGCATACTGTGGAAAGTATAGAAGATCTTATTATATACACACAAAAAGCATGAAAAAATACCTCCTCCCACCCCACTCTCCTGCTGGTAATAGCTTATCTAAAGTGACCACTCTCCTTACATTGTGTATGATAATCAAGGTGGGCCATTTCCAGCACAAATCCAGGTTTTAACAAGAACGTCGGGGGCGGGGGGGGGCGGTAGGAAAAAACAAGGGGAAATAGGCTACCTTGCATAATGACTAAGCCACTCCCAGTCTCTATTCAAGCCTAAGTTAATTGTATCCAATTTGCAAATGAATTCCAATTCAGCAGTTTCTCACTGGAGTCTGGATTTGAAGTTTTTTTGTTGTAAAATAGCGACTTTCATGTCTGTAATCGCGTGACCAGAGAGATTGAAGTGTTCTCCGACTGGTTTATGAATGTTATAATTCTTGACATCTGATTTGTGTCCATTTACTCATAAGCTATTACCAGCAGGAGAGTGGAGTGAGAGGAGGTATTTTTTCATGCTTTTTGTGGGTATATAATAAGATCTTCTATACTTTCCACAGTATGCATCCGATGAAGTGAGCTGTAGCTCACGAAAGCTTATGCTCAAATAAATTGGTTAGTCTCTAAGGTGCCACAAGTACTCCTTTTCTTTTTGCCCACTATTTTAGCCTCCCGACAGCTGGGGAAAACACAACAAAAGGGAGGAAGACAAACTCCATGTTTAAAAAGAAAACTCCTAGCAGTCATGGATGGATGATACCTACTAGCTCAATTAGTATATCCCCTTGCCAACGCAGGACAGGCTTGGGGTAAAATCCTGGCCCCGCTGAAGGCAATATTCAAAATTCCTACAGATTTCAATGGGGCCTGGATTTCAGCCTCAGGAAATTCTTCACTGCAACAGTTAGCTTGGGTTAGTACTCTCAAGTTACTACACTCAAGCTAGCCTAGTGTTCTGCTTTGTAGTCACTCTCACTCAGAGCTAGTCGCTAGAGAGAGGGATCACAATACGCAACACTTGAGCTACACAGAAGGATTTGATTAGCGGCTGATGAGTTGCTGTGATGTGGGCTGCTGCGATGTGAGCTGCTGCATCCCCACTGTATTACTAGTGCTGTTGTCAGCCAACCATACCCACTGATAGGCTAGTTGGCTGGATCTTAAAGCACCACCCAGCTCAAACTAGAGATTTGTGCGCGGGATGGCAACCGGGTTAGCAAGAAAACTGAGTTATACTTCAAGCTAATAAAGCAGTGAAAACAACCCCTCAGTCTCTCTCTCCAATGCTTTGTCCAGGCATAATGGTCATCACTAAAAAAAAAAAACAACTTATAAGCACATGCTGCAGCATTTGCCCTTACAAGGACAGGCTCAGAGTATAGGAAACATTGTGATCAATACAAACAGTGGTGTAGAAATTGTTGGTATTTCTTAATGTTGATTCAAGCATTGTCCACCTTTAGGCAACGTAAATTCATATACAATTAATAATGAATAAAAAATGAATGGCAAGTCTGTAAAATTTTATGTACAAACTCTACATCTACCTTTGATAATTAATTTCCAATATACAGAGCAAAAGGAGATGAGGGTTCTTGTGTTCTTTTCATTACAACTAAAATAGAAAACCACTCACCTGCAAAAACTCATCAAGTTCAACCTGCCCATTTTTGTTCAAATCCACTTCATTTAAAATCTCATGAAGTGTATTTTCATCAATTTGAATGCTGATGCTCTAAATAAAAGAACACAAACAGACAAATCAACTGGATCAGTTAAACATGATTTATACCATACTACACAACTGAGATAAGAATTCAAAAAATCAAAAGAGAAATTTTACCTCTAACACACTTTGAACATCCAGTATGGTAATAAAGCCTTTCTTTTCTTTATCAAACATGTGGAATCTCTTTTTATATCTGCAAAATAGGATTATTAATGGAAAAGGAATACACAAAAGATTGACAGAAATATCTTCCCAGGGACTATCCGGGAGATCCATTTGTACTTCATTTACCTGTCAATATCTGAAGGTATAAGAGTGATTTCAGAGCTGTCTGTTAATTGCCCTACTTTTGCCTTGTAGCCCATTTCATAATACAGAAACTTTTTGGCAGATTCAAGTTCTTCCTAAAATATGAAAGAAACAAAGTCTCAGTTCTAGAATAATACTGAATATTTACATGCTGAATTTCTTCTATACCGTAATATTTCATTGGCTCCTTTCACATACTTATAATTGCTGGTCTTTAGAGGAATATCAGCATTTGATGGCCAAAAAAGTGCTTAGAGTGAACAAGGTCATTAAGATAAGGAACCATTTCATGCTTCATCTAGATCACTGGCTTTGACATACAAGTGTTGATTGTCAATTGATAATTATACTGAAGACATGGAATGCAAAGATTTTTAGGGCCATATCATGCCCTCAGTCCACACATGCAACTCACAGAGATTTCACCAAAAACAGCACTTCCAGATCAAGTCTAGGAAATCACCTTTCATTAAGAATTGGTATCTTATTCTTCACTTATTTAAGAGTCGTGGGTGGGGTTTTGGGTATTTAACAACGTGTGTGGAAGGCCATAAAATGCATATTGACCTGAGAGATTGGCTCTGAACCTTCCAGCTCCCTTCAATATTGTAGTCAAATGAGAATTTACAGCTTTTAATCAAATGATCACATACTATTTCTCAAATATATAATACAGTATATTAGCTTAGCATACACTTATTTTCTACAACCTTAATTAGAATTATGTAGCATCTTTAGTATTTATTGTCAATGTATACCATAAAAGTCACCAATACAAAGAGTTCACAGTAAACTGTACTTACTCAATATACTATAGATTATATATAAATGGCACATACCAATAGTACAAATTTGCTGTGTGTGTGTGTGTGTGTGTGTGTGTGTGTGTGTGTGTGTGTGTGTGTGTGTGTGTGTGTATCCTAAGTTTATAGCCAGGCATACATGTGGCAAAGATTTACACCTGTGATTAAATATCTTCCACTGTTTACAGTGCTGTTGTACCTCTATTGGTCCCAGGATATTAGAGAGACAAGGTGGGTGAGGCAGTATCTTGTATTGGACCAACTTCTGTGGGTGAAAAAGGCAAGCGTTTGAGCAGAACTCTTTCAGGTCTTTAAGCATATGAGGAGAACTACTGAGCTTATCAGGACTACTCACATGCTTCACGTTAAGCATGTACACAAGTCTTTAGAGGATCAGGACCTAAGTTAGCTTTGAAGTTAATGGCCTCCTCCCCTGGAATACTTAAGGAATGCTGTGTTGATAATATACTGCACTCTCTCACCCCCAAACAGCAGAAGGATATACTGGACCATAATGAAAATAGAGCACAGATAGGAATGAAAAAAAAAAACACATTTAAAGATGCTACATGTGTAGCTACTGTAACAGGGTGATATGCCCCTGTAAAGGCCAGGTGTCCTGGGGCCAGTGAGCCCTGTACTAAGGCAGAACCCTGTTAAAAAACAGATAAGTACCTGGCAATTTGCAAGGGATCAGGTGATTGCCTGATAAGCATTGGATTCCGATAAGGGCTGAAAGAACTGAGGGAGGAGTGCTGTAAGCAGCAGGTTGGCTCCGGCAGCAGTGGGACTCCCAGACAGCTGGCTTGTAGGACTGGGAAAGAGCTACCAGAGCTGGGGGACTCCCACAATGAAGTCCTGAGGTAAGGGAAAGGGACCTGGTTTGGCCACTGGATTTATGTTGAACTGTTTATTTGTTGTTTTTTCTGAAGACTGTTGGTACGACCAATAAATGAAGCCCTGAGAAAAAGGGGGTGCTCCAGAAACTGGGCATGGTGTCACTCCTTCCTGGGCTGGAGAGAGACCATCAGTCTACACTTACAGAAACTGTATGTTATTTGTATTGTTGGAGAAATGTGTGCATGATGATCATGCAACTGTGTGATCATGCAACTAAAGACTGTATCATAATGCGTATGCGCAAGGGGTTAGAGAAAGGTTGCCATGCAATCTTAGTGCTGACATTTTCTGACTGGTTTGCAACCTTAGCACTCTTAACGTAATGTTTTGGATAGAATTATATGAATCCTAACATGTACTAATTTACCAAAATGATTTTCTTTTGAATTTAATTTCTTTTGTTTCTCTATTTTTAACCAAACCCCTTCCAGTTAGTTTACTGTAGCTATAGTATAACAACCCTTCCCTTCCTCCTTCAGGATATATACCAAGCAAATTAGCACACATCTGTGATATAACTGCATCCCTCTTTTTATGAATCCCTCTGGAAAGGCTTAGAGTCATCACGAGTCCTCCAGCTGAGAGAATTCAAATGATACTCCTTGGGGAATTCTGCATCACTGTGCGTGCACAGAATTCATGTCCCTTGCAGATTTCTTTGCTTCCCCGCAGAAAAATTACTCTCCGACAGGGAAGCTGCAAGAGCAGTTGTGAACCACTCCCTAGCTGCTCGGGTACATCATTTCAGGCACCCGGAGCAGCAGGCGGAGAGTTAAATCACGACAGAGCTGGGGACACCCCAGCCAGTGGCTCCTACCATGGCCGGAATCAGCTGCTAATCCCAGCTGGACTGGAGGCAGGAGAGGACAGGCCTTCCTCTTTCTCTGCAAGGAGTGGCTGGGGCTGTCAGATGCACCCCCATAAACCTCTTACAGCTTCAGGAAGCTCAGCATCATATCCTGCTTTCTGCCCCCATCGCTCCTCAGCTGCAGGGGGGAGGGGGAAGGAAAGGGGTCACTGTACAAGGAGCTGCTCCCCCATCCACCCAACCCCCATGCATCCAGACCTCCCATACCCAGACACCCCCGCCAAGCCTCACCCCGTACACCCAAAACCCCCTAGTCTTCCATACTCAAACCCCACCTCACTGAATCTCAACCCCTGCATCTGGAGCCCTCTGCCTCCGGACCCTAACCCCTGCACCCAGACCATCCCCCACTGAGCTTCCTGCACTCAAACTCCCATTCTGACGAGCCCCACACCCCTGCACCACCCTGAGCCCCCACATCCAGACACCCACAGCACTGACCCCCAATTAGCTGCACCCAGACCCTCACCCACCAAGCCCACTCCCCAAGCACACAGACACCCCTGCTGAGACCCCCCTCATCCAGACCCTCCTGCTGAGCCCCAACCACTTTCACCTGGAAGCCCCAGCAGAGTCCCATTACCCCTGCACCTGGAGCCCTCCAATGAGCCTCTGTGCATCCGGGTCCCCCCACACTGAGCTGCCTGCACCCAGATTGTCCCCCACAATACTCTCATCCCACACCTGGATCCCCACACACTGGGCCCCTCCACACTTGGATCCTGCCTGGTTAAGCCTGCCTGCCCCACACCTGGTGCCTCGGGGTGTTTCTGTGACAGGCCCAGGCCTTGTGCCATGTCAGGGTTGGGTGCAGCCTTACCACTGAGTCTGTGTCCCCAGGGCGGGGGGGGTGGAGAGGCTGCAGGGTGATCTCCCACCTTCGTGCACTGCCATGCTGGAGCCTCTGCATTTATTTATGGACAAGTAAAACTTGCAGAATTTTAAAATATTGTGTGAAGAATTTTTAATTTTTTGGCGCAGAACACAGGAATAAAATGAGCTTCTTTCTGAACTTTAATACAACTTCTAACTGGCTAAAAGGTATCGTGAATGAGTAATAGGAGGCTTCATGTTCCTTTAGGAGCTGAGAGAACCACAACATGCATGCAGTCCTGCCCTCTTCAAGAGGTGTGAGTGAATCAAGCTCAAACCCGGGCATCCTGCTTGGACACAGGACTGTCTCTAAGTGAATGAGCCAGCCCACATGACTGCACTTTTCTCCCTGACACTACTCCTCATGCTGCAGGAGCATTTTACGGCATTAAATGTGAGATCCTGCAAGGTGCTGGTCACATATCTTGCAATGAAAGTGAAGGATGCTCACCACCTGGGCCCTATGTGGACCATATCACTAGATTTCAATGGCTTCTCAGAGATGAGGGAAAGGAGAGAGAAAGATGACTTTGGGACTGTTAGTGAGGCCAACAGTGGTATCAAGCCCAACTTCGTCATCAGTTCACAAAGGAAGCCTTATAAGAGAGGAGAAGGAAGATAAGAGGGATACAAAGAAAAAACAATGGGCAAATGCCACGCAAGCTTCCCTTCCACACCTCTACCAACGAACAGCAGTCCTGTCTTGAAACGCTCCTACAAGTCAAATTTTGTCTGTCTCGAACTTTTCTGACAAATGTAATGTTGAACAAAATGTCCACTAAGGAACAGGATGAAACCTCCAATTTTACTTTCACTTTTAAATTACGCAGCTCAGCACTATAGATTCTGATCTTTTCAGAGCAACTGGAACTGGTTTGATAGCTTTTTTTTTTTTATAATGGCATATGGCAAAAGAAAAGGGCATTTGCAATGTTCTATTAACAAATGCATGTCTAAACTGGTTTAAGACTGAAACTGATTAAGGAAAACAAGAGTAGAGCCCTGCAGCAGGATTGGGATTCTGCATGCCCCGCAGGACCCACTGCCATAATAACGGGAGTGGATTAAACGTACTTTGTTGCAGGCAGGATTGGGTGGGCAAAAAACAGACTCTGGTAATTTGTGAGAAAACACTCAATCTCTCATCAGTTTGTCATAAATAGAATTTTCAGCAACGTAAAGCAAGTTTTTCTTTTTTTAAAATAAAGGTTTTAATTCTGAAATTTAAGCGAAGGATAGAAAGATTTGATGTCCTTTATAACAGGGGTTAAAGTATATTTTTATATGGCTTAAGCAAGATTTGTTTTATTGTTTTAGTGGTAAAAATTGTATCTGAATGTTTACACACATTAACCGACTGTGTGGGGTGGGGTTTTTTTTTTTTGTTTGTTTGTTTTTAGTAGAATGCGGAAATTTCTCTCTCTTGCGGGATTTGTGGGAGGGAGCAGGATAAAAATGCAAGAAACAATGCGGGAGCAGGATTAAAAAAAAATAATCCTGCACAGGGCTCTACAAGAGAGCTTAAAAAAAGTTCCAGTTCTAAAGTGTCTTTTGTACCTTTTTCTTCTGTTCACTCCAGTGAAGTTCCTTCCCCATTATATCAATAATTCTTGGTAAGGCTTCATCAGCGGCTTGCACGTTCAAGAAGGCCAGCCGAGTGCGACGTGAAATCATATCCACTGCAGTGCATGCATACTCTTTTACCCCATACATAACCTAGGATATTAGAATTGGATAAAAAGATAAAAAGAAAAATGTAAGGTTCTGCAGTGTTTGGACATGGGAAAGGGGGCTGGACCTATGTGAGAATGAGGGAAAAAAATAGCATGAAGCTCTGGTAAACGGGGCGGTAAGGTGAACAAGAGCACTGGAGGGAGCGGATATGGAGCCTTATGCATATGTGCACACAAGGCCATAATTTGCTTAAGTGATTGAAGAAAATGGATTTATATGAAACAAGCCCCACTTTTTTTGCTGAAAAATAAAAAAGCATCTGGGCTCATGTGTTTAAATGCGTTTAATAAAAGTTCAGAAAAAAATTATTCCATGATTTACTCAAATAAATTTCTGTTTACATGCCAGATACAGTCTCCATCCCCCTCTCCTACTTCACAGGGTGGGTGACTAATAATCACCACAAATTACAGAGATGAGAAACGTAGCCATTTTCACATACCTCAGCTTCAATATAAGGAAATTCAGATACAAGGCGTTTTCCAACAATAGGCCACCTCTTTCCAGTAACTTGGGCTATTTTGGCCACCTCAAAAGCCTTGTCACCATATGTAGACGCAAGGTGCTGAGCCACCTATAGAATTAAGAGCACATTTAGCGAACACTACGTCCCAGCACCTTCTGAGGCACAGCTGAATAGATATAAAACTAGTCTTGTCAGTTCTCCCATAGCCTGTAATAAATAGGCTGAGGACGGTATTAGATTTTGATTGTGTGGGAGGAAACAACTTGCGTTGTGAATGCTTAGACCAGCACTAACACTACTATGCATGTATCAATGTAGCGGTGACTAATGATGCTTCAGCTCCTTTCTGCTACTGTGATCACCTTTGAAGAATAGATTTTGTTGAGCTTGAGGTGCCCAAGACCTAGCTTGTCATACATGTTTAAAAACAGAGGGCATAGCTTTTGATTATGCAGACGCTGAAATAAAAAGAACGCACGTGGCTTTTAGTACTCCACTAGCAAAGGAAAATTTATGACTGGATTTCTTTCTTATACAAATATTTCTGCCCTGAACAAACAGTGTAGTCTTATGCCAATTTAAGAGCCCTTAATACAGGCTGTGCGGCTGCTTTTTTTTTTTTTTTTTAATGTTATTGATAACTAATACAAACACTGAGTAAAAATATAGTTGACTCACCTCACTTTCCAGTCCATAATCTTGGACCAGCCTAATGTAAAGAGTAGGACTCCAGTCCTTAGCCCCCTGCAGGAAAAGTCCTACCGTCTTACATGGACCTGCCTTGAGGTTGTGAGCCTGGATGGCTGCATCAATGGTATCTTGTGCCATGGAGCGATACGTTGTCCATTTCCCACCTGCAAACAATCTGTTTTGGTAAACTAGTGGAAGTGTGTTGCATCGGCCAAACTTCACACTTAGTCCAGTTTCATCCTTACTGGACTTCAACTAGTAAATCATTTATTCGCTAATAACTAAATAATATTGCTTGTTCCTTCAAATCTGCTGTACAAACATTCACTACCTTTGACTTAAATACACTGGGGAATCCTGACAAAGCCATATGAGAGATCTGAAATGGATTTCCAGTACCTGCTATAGTAACAAGGCCACTGTCACTAACAGCAACAACATGATTCCGAGATATTGACTGGGTGTCTTTAGAGCTGGGATCTGTGACAAGAGGACGAATGCCGCTCCATGCTGCCAAGACATCTCCTCTTCTCACTGTTTAGAAGCAAATAATGGCCAAACAGAATTAGAAAAAAGCCTTCAGACTTAATCAGTTTTATTATTTTCTGGTTAAAAGCAAAGATTTCATTTTCTTAAAATTACTCTGGCACAAATAATGTTTACATTTCTCCCCTCAAATTCACATGCCAGATAGGCAAGGACAGAGGTATATGTATCCTCAGTTTACTCACATCCTGTGACTTAAAATAGCATCTGTAAAATGTTATTGAAATCCTATCTAATACTCACAACCCCCTTGGGAGAGAAGTATTATTATTCCCATTTTGAAGACGGGGAAATGGAACAGAGAAGCTGACATGACTGTCTCAAGGACAAGAGAGGGATTCAATATCAGAACCGGGTTATAATTCCAAGATTCCTGGTTCCCAGTCATGTGCTCAGACAACCTCAAATATGATGGAAATTAGGATACTTGTGACAGCCTGTGGATTTTACAATTCCAGCACACTTTTTTTATTTTGTTCTACAAACACCCTGCTCATTTCTTTTTACAACTATTTCTAACTGCCACAACATATGTGGCTGCATGGTATGTTTCACACTGACCTATTATTTAGTTATCTAATAGAAAGTGGGTCAGCAGCAACTTGTACATGCAACAGTCCACATACTAGTGAACCAAAACCATCTGATCATTAACATCTGAGTTACAACTGGTAACAAGAATCAAAAAATTATTTGGATGATCCTCCTAATGGCTCAGCTGTTAACACAGTGATCCACTATGCAATATTTAGGGATACCTCAGAACCCTTACTTTTGGGCCAGTTAGGCTAATGATGCTTTCAGCTCTCTACACAAAGGTTACCTAGCACCTTAGCATCTTGAGGTCACCAAGACCTCACTAGAAAGTCAAAGGGAAAGTGTGGGTGAAATCCTTCCTTGCCAAGCCTATACCTGTTATTTGAAAAGGGGGGCGGGGGTTGAAGACCCTGAAGTCTCATCCTGCCCCCACCAAAATGATGTGAAGGTTCAGGGAGAAACAAAGAGCTTCCCCCACTGAGTGTCCAGCATGTGGGTAACCAGGGGCTGAACCTTTCCACAAAATACTTTTGTGATGTATGTAGAGATGAAGGAGGGGGATTCCACATCCTGGAAATCTCTCACCAGTTGAGTGGAGCTGGTGATGGTTTGCTGAGGGTAGAGAAAATTGGTCAGGTGGTTTTTTTGCTAGGGTGAGCGGTCAGGATGATAGTAATTTTATTTTTAAAAAGGAAAAGATGTTTTCCTTGAAATCACTAGTTTCTCACACTTAAGTCCTCTATTTGTGTTCTATGCCTCGAGGTACAGAATTTCCTCTGGACTATCTCAAAGAGTCAGAGAGCCATTACAACACTGACTTTTCACATTTTTTTTTAAACCAGAAAAGCACAGTTGGTCTCAATCAACATTGTAATTGGCATCAACACTATTTAAAATGATGCAATTGCTATTCTGCTGTTCTCTTGTCTTGAGGAAACTGTTTAATTAGGAGAATGTAATGGCTATTATAAAGGAGCACAGTGGGCCTTTCTGAGCCCTCAATGAATTAACACCTCTACTACTGTGTAGCTTTATTATTTTTTTTTTAAGCCTTGTTACATGGAAGGTGAAAGATAAAACAAGGTAAATGAAAGCTCACTTTCTTCATCTCTGTCTAAGGTGTCAGGAAGGCTGGATCCAGCAGTGACAGAAGTTGAGTGAATTTATACATCGTGTGACCATAATATAAAAACAAACAGCTTAAACCATATACGGTGCCCAGTTACTGCTCTGAGAACAATCAGCACTACCACTTCTCCACTGCTCAAAAAACAAAACAAACAAACAAACCAAAAACAAACAAAGGTTCCAGCAGTAAAAGCTTCATTTTTTTCCCCAGTTAGCCTTTCAGGGGAGACCATCGTTCCTGCCCCTCTTGACTGACTTTTGTCCCTCAGGCTAACATGTTAAAATTACACATTTTGAAAAAGGAACTTATCATAACCCCAGTCTTTCCATTATGCTGTTTCTCCTTACCCCTTTTCTTTATTTTAATCCCTTGATATGATAGGGCCTGTTGCTACTCCCACTGAAGTCAAGACTAAATTCCTTGGGACAGGACATTTCTTTTTCATCTTTATGCATACTTATGAAGCTACAAAAATTAACTACCACCAACAATTGATGTATCCAAGCTTCACTCCATCAAGTCACAAATTAACACTTAGCAAATTCTTCAAACCACCACCAGGGCTGCTCTCAAGACTTTAGGAATGGTTGGCGCACCAGGGTAAATCACCCAAATGGTCTTAGGATGTTGCCCAAAAGTAGAGGTTTAACATGAAACAGGGAGCTTAAAAACCTTACTCTATGTGTTGGCTTCGGGTAAGTCTACACTAGAGCTGCTAGTGTAAATTGCAGCTTGAGGACACACCCATTCTAAATATACCTGAGGTAATGTGCTAAAATAGTGTGTACCCACAGCAGTGCAAGTTGGGGGGGAGAGGCTAGCTGCCCAAAGTACTCTCCTGTCTAAAACCCTAAATATGTATTCAGGATTGTTAGACCCTCGTACCACAAATGGCTACATCCCATATGCCATTGTGATGGGGGACACTCACGTCTCATGAGCACCTCCTGTTGGCAGAGTGCGAACCAGAACTCTTCCCTTTTCTGGTGCCCCCTGTTGGCTGTTGCCGGGCAGGTTTTCAGTGGCTCATCACATGAAGGAACCCCTTCTGGGGTAACAAAGGTACAACAGGGCCTATCACAGTGCCCTGATTGGTATCTGCAGCCCTGTCTTTGGGCTCAGTTCTCAGCCCTTGTGGGCTAGCTTTAAGTCTGTGTCTGCCCTGTATAGCGCAATGCCCCCAGGGCTTTCTTCCTGGAGACTCCAATACCTGCCCTTCACTTGGGCCTCTAAACAAGCCTTATCCCTTTCTTGGGGCTCAGGCCACCCTGCCAGTGGGGGGATCCGGGCCCACCCACTATTCTGGGTCCCAACCTAGGGACCCTATAAGTAGCAGTCACATGCTGCTTCCTGGAATAGTTGCTGCTGCTGATATTCCCTGGGCCTCTTCCTGTGTAACCCCTTCCTCTTCACCCTTATCGCAGGGCTGAAGTTATCGCTTCTTCCTTATGGAATGCAAATGTCACCAGAACCAGTTTAGTGGTTCTCCCTTAAGCTCCAGCCACCAGCAAGGATCACCCTTCCTTATTCCTCTGGTCCCTGCCGGAACTAATCTGCAGCTACTTTTTAACTGGACCTACTGCACTCTGACTACTTCCCTACAACCTCTCTAGGCGGGCTGAAGGATGCACCTTTACTGCTCCTTTTTTGGGGTGGTACGATTGGACCGCAAGGCCACCAGTAAGGGGATCAAAGCGCCCAGTACACCCTATCACAGTGTCCTTGAACTGGAAATTATATCTCCAGTTTGAAATGTAGTTACAGCCTTAGAGAGTCATTTAAAATACAGGAGAGATTTTCCAGAGCAGTGGAATGGGCAGGGTTAGAGAATTAAAGCACAGCATTATCAGTGTCAAACATTTTAGCCCTCTAGCCTCTAACCCAAAAAAAGGCACCCAGAACTAGAGAAGTCCATTGTACAAACTGGAAAAATCAAAAGGCTTGAAAACCAACCAGTAAGGTAAATCTGTGCAATGCACTCATGGCTCTGACTTCAGATGGGCAATTTCTCTTCACGCATTTAAACATGCTAAGCATCATTTCTTTGTGTCTGCATGCCTGACATTTTGTTTCCAATACACTTTTCGAAAATTCTTCTAAAATGATTGGGTTACTATCCCAAGCTCTTATCTTGACAAATAAATCTTGTGGAAGTATACCCAGGCGCGCACAAAGACATGGGTTGAATGCATTTTTATTAGCAGAGCTCCAGTACTCCAACAACTTGTGCTCCGGACTAACCTCCAATACTGCTGGGGTTCTCAGATTACTATACAGTGGCTTTAAAAGGGCCCCATCTTACACATTCCATAATCAACAAGAGTCCATGTGGTCCATATTCAACTGTCCTTCTCAGGACAAGAGATATAGTAAGAGGATTTCAAACTTCCCATCCTTAGCACCGTTAGAGACCAAGTTATCTTGATTTTTCCCATCCTATCAAAATACATGGCCAACCGGCTAGATGTTTATCTATGCTATTTCTTGGCTCCTTGTCAGTTATAAGTATACCCGTAAAGCCAATTTTAACTTTTCAATAATAGATATAAAACCTGAAGGCATCAAATAGTAAAAATAAAAACCCCTCGGAGGTATAACTAAATACAGCATACCCTAGCCTCTAAAAAATATCTACTACTTTGCTTCAGCCATGTGACTTATTGGGTATGTCTATACCGCAATTAAACCCGAGGCTGACCAGTGTCAGCTGACTCTGCCTCACAGGACTCTGGCTACAGGGCTGTTTAACTGCAATATAGACGTTTGGGCTTGGGCTGGAGCCCAGGCTCTGGAACCCCATGAAGGGGAGGGTCCCAGAGCTTGGGCTCCAGCCCTAGCCCCAGGTCTACATCATAATTAAACAGCCCTTTAGCCCGAGTCAGCTGACAGGGCCAGCCACAGGCTTTTAACTGCAGTGTAGACATACCCATTGAGGCCAATTACTGCAAGGTACAAAGTCCACTCCTCTTACATACCATGGGGATGGGAGAGTTATGAATACCTGCAGGAGGTGAGATACAGTTAGAGAAGTACACCTGTATAGTGCATTGATGACCGTATAAGGAATGTGCACAGGCAGCCTGAATTTTTCCATCAGTCCGCAAAGTCATATTTTTTGTGATGTGGACCTTGGATCTTTTTTAATTACTGTAATTAAAAGATGTTCCATGTTATTTTTTATAATATATAAGAGACCAAATGATTTTAAAATGCTAAGTTATAACAAATTTAATCTCTTTTCAACACAGGTTTAGCACAGATCATATCTGTTTATACCATTAAATTATTTATTTTCAAAACCACAAGTAGATTCTATAATCATTTCACTTTTTAAATAAAACATGAGAGCAGTAGAGGCTTTTACAAAACTTAATTGTGTTGCCTATTAAATTTACAAAGGAAAAAATTGACTGATTTGCTTTATGCTGAAGCATTTTGGGGTATGTTTTTAGATTCTGTTTTTATATGACTGATAACTGAAAATCGATAAGACTATAAAAATATCCCAAAAGAGCACTGAATAGATTTCAGAATCGATGTTGCTCTGCCAGCATGTTTAACCGCCAAAATGAAGTGCTAATCACAGAAATAAGATACCATATTACATTTATAAACTAAAGAAACTAGAAAAAGCAGCATGTGTGACACTATAATTAAATAGTTGGAACACATCCAAGCCTGTGTAAGTTGATAACCCTGGCACTGTCTCTGGCAGCAAAAAAACAGGTCTGCAGTGAGTTGATACGGCCAGCACAGTTGTTAATTCAATAACAGGCAATCTATAAACACTGCTAATTGCATTCGTGAAAAACAGCATGCACCTAGGTGGGTTTCCTTCAAAAGCTTTAAACACTCCAGAAAACTACTTTTGTGAAATACCTTGCAAAAATTCTGTCCTATTCAATACTCCGAGCCATAGCTTAGTTCAACCAACCACCTGTCTGGCACGCCACATCATTCTGATTAACTTCTGCTCAAGAGACTTGATGGTACATTTTTTGGATAGATCGTTTTTCTTAACTTGATACAAAAACAGAACTATCAATTTACCCATTTCAGGGAAGAATAAACAAGTAAGCTAGAGTTTTCAGCCTCTGGATAGAAGGCTTCCTAAATCTAACTACAAGACACTGTTACATTCCCAGCAGGCAGAGTGCTTTTCAGATTTACTTTAATATCTCTGCTAACGCAAACGTTTTCACAAAATCATTTTAAAAACAACGGTGAAGGGGACAGGATGGCTAAAGGGCTTGGTGATATAAGATATGAAGCCTTTCAACTCTAAACCACGAATCTGAATGCAAACAGGTCATTTCCATCTGAGTGCCCTATATCAAATGAACCTACCCAGCGATCATCATCATTCTATTTTTAAAAATTCCCTTTTAGCCCTTAATTCTTCCCTCTCCTGAACTGAAAACTGACAGTATTGGATATGTACCGATTTTTTTTTTAAGGCAAATATTAAGGACAAAGTGGTTAAAAAAATACAAACCAGAATGACGACTTTGGAAGAGTCAAAAACTGTTTCTAGACAAAAAGTTGGTTGAGACTGGTCAATAAACTCACACTTTGACACTGGATGTACCCTCAAGTGTTCCACATCTTCCACCCCTTCCCTCTCTTGAAAATCAACAGCATCACATACCTCGCCCGCAGCCCAAGAGGAGCAGCTGGGTGGTTGTGAGGCCAAAAGAGTTAACGCCACTTTGGCCAAAATGGTGCACTCAGAGTGGACATCTATATATCAACTGGTTTCAGAGTAACAGCTGTGTCAGTCTGTATTCGCAAAAAGAAAAGAAGTACTTGTGGCACCTTAGAGACTAACCAATTTATTTGTTAGTCTCTAAGGTGCCACAAGTACTCCTTTTCTTTTTGTATATATCAACTGATTTTATTTTGAATAGCCAGGGTATGCAGGGTACATCTGACAAAGCAGTAATTGTATTACCCTGAAATGTTGGTAAGGATGACCTTTATGTCACATAAAGTCCCAAAATACCAAATGCATGGTAAATCAAATCACACAAAACTTTAGTGACAGTATAGTTTCACTTTCAAACATTGCAGACACAACAGCATCCCTCCCATGAAAAAGAAAGATCATTAAATTTACCTTCAACATCACAACTCAGATAGTTGCGCACTTCAGTCAAAATAAAGTTAATATCTTCCTCTGTAGGTATTGGGTGGTGTGTGACTTCGGTTGGAGTGTCTGTGGTGCCGGCAACAGTCATCTTTTCCCATGGCAGGAAGAAAATCACTCGTCCGTCACTAGTGGCTGGGTCGAGTAGCCCCATGTTATCAGGGCTGGAATAAAGAGAGGTTATTCATTTTCAAGTTCTGACTTCAAATAAAATATCTAGTTTATTCACAAAATCTTTCATCACTAAAATGAATTACCTGACACTGTTTTTAGTCAAACAGACCCGCAAATGAAGTTTATGTTATGTTCTTAGGACAAGATTTTCATAAGTGGCCAGTGATTTGATTTTTTGTGCCTTTATTTCAATCCCCAACTAGTCATGTTCAAGGAACTTGATTTTCAAAGAGTGGTGGTGAATCACTCTCTTTAAAAAAAAAAAAAAAAAAAAGCAGGCTTCATGCATCTCTCAAGCTGAGCCCTCAAAAGCACGAGTAGCTGGTGAAAATCTTGGCCATAAGATTTTTTTATTTAAAAAATTGTGAATTTTAAGAACAGCGATGTGAGAGATGTGGTACGAACTGAACACCCTAGGTAAGCTTTTTTAAGCAAAGAATGGATAATGAATAAATATTATGCAAATAAGGTAAGGTGAAAGAAAGGGTTGGGGAAGAACCATGAAATGAAACTTCCAATTATAACAAATACAAATCAGCTCCAGTATGTCTGCAGGGAGCCAGATTTAATACAAAGTTATTGCTTTGTGTGTTTTTATAACTTCTTTGTTACTTACAATTTTATCAGGAGGTGGATGAACTTGTAGGATATTTAAAAAGTGCAAAAAAGTGCACACTGTTCCCTTACATTTACTATAAAGATTTACTTTATTTACATTAAGGAGCCTATGATTCATAGAAATATTTTCCTTGCAAGTATAACATAACTGATTTTATTAGTGAAAAGGAGAAAGAAGAAAGGAGATAAAATGTAAGACAAAAGGAAAGTAACATTAGAAGTCTTGTCTGTGCTTTGAGACCAAAACTTCTAAGGAAGTTATCATAGTAGCCAATTACAGAGTCTACCAGTAAGCACCTTCAGCCAGGCAGCTAAATGCAAGTTTTTGGCACTATCTTCTTTTAGTGTCTATATAATGTTTGTTTGTTATATTTTGGTGGGCTCTGTATTTCAAGACCCTGAACTCAAAGAAACTGCCTGACAACACCTTTTCACTGTTGAGCATTTTGAAATATGAGCACTTATTCCCACCCCTTTCCCGATTCAAAAACCAGGTGACAGTGAAACCACTGTCACTGAATTTCAATTTATTTTTAATGAAAACCTTACACTAATATTTTGTTATGGAACATAATTAGCTAGAAGGTACATATTAGCAGTATATCTTGCTAGTTCTGCATTACTTATATTAGGACACTCAGCCGTAGTTTGAATAAGGAAGAATACTTGGTAATAAATTTATGATGATTCCAACGTGAAGTATTTGGTTACATTATAATTTTGTTGAATATATATAATTTAATATTTTTCACATTAAAGAGGGTCATTATTGTATCAAATGAAAATTGAAGTCCAGGCTTACTTATATCCCCCTTCTTCATATATCTCTATGATTCAAATATGTATTGTTATTGACTGATATTGCCAATATTAAGTGGATGCATTTTCATGTATTAGAACTTTTCTGCCTGAATTTGTACGTGACCTCTTATAAATTATATGTGTTGAGGTGGGATGAAATGCCAATATTTCAAAATGCTCAACCTTGATATTGTATCATCAAGCAGATTCTTAAAATATATGGTCTTGATCTACAGAAGCCACAAAAAAACCTTGTATGGACCCTAAAGCAAGGTTGACCAGGGTGGCTGCTGGATTACTTTTATTTCCATGAAAGTCACAAAAGGCCCTGATCCAAAGACTATTGAAGTCGATGGGAAGACTCACATCAATTTCAATAGGCTTTGGTTCAGGCCCTAGGAGTTGCAAGTACTAGACACTTCCCACACGTTAAATCCATATTCAGTCACTACTAGTTGTTAATTGAAAGTCAAGACCAAGGTTTTGTTTAAAGCTTCCATAAAATGGATAGCTAACACCAGAAGCATAAAATATTTCCTCAATTCTAGTGCAAAGACTAATTTCACTATTCATAGAAAAGTTTATATATACTTTTCATATTAATATTTTTCATTAATTCATGTTAGTATCAGTACACAAATAGGAAAAATAGGTAAAAATAAATAGCTCTGTGTGTAAGGAATTTTGATCCACCTACTATTTGCACGTATCCAATTTTTTTAAAAATTGGATGGCCTTTACTATTTGAAAATCAAAATCTAGAGTCAAACTAAAGATTTCTAACTATGGTAACTGGTCAGAAGTAAACATTTTAAAAATAGGCATATGACTACCCTGAAAAAGCACCCTGCCCTTTTCATTCATTCTTATTAAAAAGGAGAAAGGAAAGCTGGACTTTCATTTACACGACCCTTTTTTCCCCCCATGAAGCACCTGCCATCTGCTGAGCATTTGTAAGCTGAAATACTTCTAGTGCTTACTGGGAGACCTTGCTATATGCAGCTACTCGTACATACAAATTAAGATCCAGGCCCTACATAAAACATGTCCAGAACTGTGTACATAACTCTATCAAGCGTTTGTCCATCTTGCTCTTCAACTAATGACTCTAGCTTGGTTATGGGGCATTCAGAAACAAAACCTTTTTGCTAAACCTGTAATGTGATGCAACCTCCTATTGTTTGTGTACCTGTCTTCTACAATTGTGCTTTCTCTTCCCTTAATTGTCATGAGTGCCTCTTTTGATTTTTGTATGAAAGATGAAAAGAATGGTTCACAGAAACCTATTTTCTTATACAAGTACTGCAAGAAAGTGTGGCGATATAAAAGATCTGCCATTTCAGCAGAGTTGAGGTAGCATAGGTTGCGTTACAGTAAATTGATACATTATAAAAGCTCTATCAGTGACTTAATTAGTTCATCCCATTCACCCCATCTTTTTTCCACTAGTTCATCTGCCAATCAATAAGTTGTCCCATTTCTCTTCATTCTCTTACTCTAGTAATCACATTTCAGTAGATGATATTTGTACTTGCTTCCATAGTGATGGCATACATTTATTGGCTGTAGTCACAAACATTCTGAATAGGTATCTATCTTTGGTAAATCGCAACAGAGAGGACCAGATTTTCAACCAGAACCTCCACTTGTCCATCCAAACTGGGCCTACTAGAGTTAATGAGCTTTCTCAGTGTGAATGCTAACACCAGTATGTGAACATGTAAAAGGTTATTTGAAGGGCAAATTACATAGAATTTGTAGCACGTGTTTGCGTAGGGACAATCTGGAGTATCCTCAGAGGGAGGCAGAGTGCAACCTCAGATGAAAATATACACCAACCAAGATTTTTTTTAAGAGGTGTGGGACAAGACTTTTTTTTTTTTTTTTTTTAAATGACACCGTTGTCTTCCATTGATCATTAGCAGATATTTGGGCCTCACAGATCAGCTTCCCAGGGGAGGAGAAATCAGTTGTGTGGATTCTGGGAATATGCTAAATATAACTTGTTTTGTTTAGATACATACACCAGTCCCGGAACAGAGGTGGTCACAAACAGCAGGTAGGCTGTTTTCCAGGAATCTCAGCCCAAACACAAATGCCTGTTTCCCCAAGGAGAAACTGCCTCAATAATTGACTTTATCAGAGGCCAAGGCAGAGAGCAAACGGTCCCACTGCTTGCACAGCTCCCAGAACTTTGAATAATAAATAAAACTAATATCACATAGCATGTCTTTCCAAGATTGGACGTTTGCTAGCACGGTTACAAGGATTCTTTGAATATAATGGAAACCAAAACAAGAGCCAGGGAAGAGTGAGAAGCTTTCATTGGGATGGCAAAGTAAAGACTTGACTCTGAAGAAAACAGAGGAACTAAATTGTTTTTTCCCTTCTGAATCTGTACCTGATCATGAAAAGACCTCCACGGAGGATGCAGATGGAAGGAAACAAAACAGGGTTTAGGAACTATTTAATTAAGATTAATCTAGACAAAGAACTGATTAGACATGAGTTACCTCCATAGGAGATACATAACATTAGACAGCCACAAGCTGAAGTGTTAATTATTTTGAGGACGGCTACACAGATTACTGGAAATATTGGAAAACAATAGTTTTCAATATTTAGGAAGAGGGGCTCTAGAAAAAGCTGAAAATTACATACCTTCAAGCTTACATATCTGGCATCTATACTGAGATATTTATAGACAGCTTAAGGATACATTTGGAGAAGTACAGTTTAATAGGTGTGAGTCAATATGGATCTGTGAAGGGTAAATCACATCCAGACAAATGATTAATTTTTAAAATGAAAAAACTTATTGATTTAGAGAAAGGGAATCTAGAGATTTAATATGCAGTATCAGAATATTCAGAAAACTTTCAAAGACGTTTCAGGTGATGATTAATGAATTAAGTTTGTACATGTGGTTTGGGTAATATATTGTTAAGATGGGTAAAGAACAGGTTAGAAATAAGGTAACTAGCACAGAGTTTGGGTTACAAGGTATGTACCCTTTGTGGAAACTGGAACCAATACTCTTTAAAAATTTGAATTCATGAGTTAGATCATTGCATTTGCAGATGATAGTAACAGATTCAAGAAAGACAGAGTGATTTGGATACAAGTCAAGAATGGACCCAGAAAGAATACCATATGTGGTGATACACATCAGAGTGCAAGGAACTAGAAAGAGAGGAAAATGGAGGATGCATTGGATACACGCAATGAAGAATGACAGAACAAAATGATTAAAGATGAATGAAGCTGGTGCAGTATAGATAATAGTAGAAAGACTTCATTTGCTCCATCATCACTGTTGAGCTGATGGACAGGAATTGGAGAATGAAGAGCAACAGAGGGAGTGGGAAAGACTCAGACATGCAGAATCTTCTTTGAATCCTTATACTCTCTTCTCCACCACATGAAGTTCAAGCATCAAGAATTTTCATAACCCATCTCCAATCTGTTTATTCACTTCTATCTCACAGCCCCACCTTCAATACACGTTTTCAATTATGCCAGCCTTGACCTGCCCCATTTGACGGCTTCTCTTGTAGCCATCTTCCATGCTTCCCTCTGTGCATGGAACATTCTTTTTAAAACAATTCATACCACCACCTTCTCTTACTTCAGATCCCCCAAGACCAAAATGCCTGCAAAAAAACCCATTTGGCTGATGGCTAGGTGGAGGGGCAGATGGAAACAGTTCGTATTTATTGTTTAAAATACTGCATTTATTTTATCCCATTCCAACACCTTTTATGTTGCTTGCCTTCTTAAACGTTACACTCTTCAAAGCAGCAACTGGGTCTTTCTATCTGAGTGGACAGTATTTAACAAGCTGCGGTTACTATCATAATACAAACAAAATAAATAATAATGCTGACGTTTGACAAGAAAATCTTGATTAAGCAAATGCGCAAACAGGTGACTTAAATTTAACATGTAAGCATAAAATAATGTATTTAGGTATAAAATGCAAAAATTAAGTAAAGTTTAAATAGCAGTAGCATAGTACAGCAGGGTGTGAAATGGGTCTGGGTTTGTCAATAGAAATAATATTTAAATACCTGATCCATTGTGCAGCTGAAGTAAAAAAGACTATTAAGATATTTCCCTGTTTCAACAAGGGCCTCTAAATCTAAGAATATCTGGCAGTGTCTTTATAAAGCAATTCATACATTTCAAGGCCAGATGGAACAACTGTGAATATCTAATCTGATCTCCTGTACAACACAGGCCATAGAACTTGCCCAAAATCATTCTTGATTCAACGATTGGACCACATCTGGAGTATAGTGCTGAGTTTTGGTTACTTTATGCAGAGAACAAAACAGTTAAGTTGGAGAGTAAGCATATATGGAACCCAATGTTAACTGAAATAGAGGGGTTTTCATATGAACAAAACTGGGGTTATTTAGTCTTAAGAGAAGACCACCAAAATATGAAGAAATTAAAACTAGCTAAAGGTTACAAAATAAAGTTTAGTGATTTATTTGAGGTCCCTGGACAAACCAGAACTATCTATTCTCTCCAGACTGTAGGGGGATTAGGTTTCAAGTCAAGAGGCAATACCTGTAATAATTTAAGAAGATGGTATATTATAAATACAGTGGAACGAACAGATAAATGGAACAGACTTCCCGTTGAGGCAGTGGAGTAAAATAGTATAAATGCAATTAAACAAAAACAGCATGACTATATGAATTTTAATAAGTTTAGTGGTGCTTGGGTTTAATATATGCTAAACTTAAGTTAAAATGGTATTAGGTGGCAGCTGGGAATAACTAATGGCCTTTTGGGGGGTTGGGAGGACATCTGTGACAAAAAAAGAAAATTATAGTTTGAATTTGTAAGAAAACTTAAAAATAGACTATCATAATGGTCCCTTCTGACCTTAAAGTCTAGGATTCTATGAATATATAAGAAAACAGACAGTTCCAGACAGAAGGTGGCTATGGCCCACACGACACACGTAGTTTAAATCCTGTCTCCATCTCCAGAGACAACAGCAACAGAAAAAACAGTGATGCTTACATATGATACACTTACATAAGGGAGAGTGCGAGAGAGATGTACTGTAGTTACTTGTGTAAGGACATGTGTACTAAGAATAGAATTAATGAGAGGAGGAATACAGAGACTATTAATGAAGAGTATCAAAATGTAATAATCCACTAGGAAATAACTGCATTGTGTTAACATTAAATTAATCAAACCTTATCTACATTTAAACATAAAAGGCCTTTACCTGATTACTACAAGACTACACCAAAATTTTTATAAAAGGAGGTTACCAGTGAGGAAAGTGGTTGCAATGAAATGACATCTTTTTCATTAAGCAGCATTCAATTGGCACTCAGAGTAGAGAATTGCTGCTAATTTATGTGTACAATTAAGATTAAATGTTATTAATATTTTTCTCTTATGAAGACTGTTCCTTGGCCTTCTTAAAGTGAAATCAGTGTAGTTTTAACTAATCAGTGGTATTGTGGAGGGGGTATGTGTGGGTAGACACTATTTTACAAGGAAAGAAATGCCCACACTGACATACGCTGAGGAACAAAGTTGAATAAAGAAACTCTCTAAATTTCACAGATTCAAACCACTCTGTTTATTATGTAATAAACAGACTGTATCCTTGCCGAACACAAAACTTAACATTAAAAATTATTTTTTTAAAAACTTCTGCTCCCAGGCCCTCTTCTCAAAGAACAAGAAAGGCAGCTGACTTCATACACATGCTCCTCATATGACATTAGAAAGCATCCTCTACAAACACTTTTGCACTTACACAGAGAAAAGAAAGAGGACCTTGTAGTTACTGCACACAACTTGGAGTGAGGAGATCTGGGCTCTAATGCTGAATCTGTCATTGAACGTGTGTGTCAACTTCACCAAATCAAACTCAAGTGGTTTACAGTGCTCAGATGGAAGGCAATACAGAAATGCACAATATCAAACTCATCCTGGCCCTGTTATCTGATTAATGAATAGCTGGATTTCTATAATGTGCATGACTTCAGATGCGTGGGAAATATGAGCCTCATTTTATAAGTCTCATACTGCTAAGTAATTCAAATGAGCAGTAGTACTGAGCCTTGCTAAGTACCATGGTACGAAAGGAACTAGGAGTGATTGGAAGTACATTCCTTGGTACCAAATGCTTATATCTCAGTTCCAAGAGTCACTGTTTTCTAGATGGTTCCAGGATTCACTGGACTGAGGCAGCAGTTCCAGAAGTGGGAGAGAGAATTCTCAATGTAGATAAAAATAGCTCAATTTTACAGGACTGGTGTCCCCAAAACAGCAGCAGCAAAATCCACAGGTGAATTAGGAGTAAGGGCAAATTATCTGCTGGTGTAAATGGGAACTTCTCCTCTGACTTCAGGGGAGCTGATTCCATTTACAGCAGCAGAGCATTGGCTCCTAGATATAGCTCACATCCACTAAAGATTCCTTCCCACCTCAGATTCCCACACTGGACTCCTTATGATTCCTTCCCAAGAGGGACTACCTTGCTGTCCCCATTCCCTCCAATCAATTCCCCAATACTTCCCAAATAAAACTTTGTCATATTGCTACTTTGCCCTCTCAAGCAACAGACCAGGAACCCCGAGGTTCCTGCCCTACTGGTGTGCTGGTTAATTTATGGTTTTAAATGCACACTGTATTTGTATAAACTGAAACCAGCCATGTTAAAACTACACTCTGAGAAGGGCAATTTATTGGCAGTTCCAGCCACTGCAGAGTCTTTAATGCTACACAAACTCAAGAGTGGAATTTTCTATATGAAAGATGCAAACTAACATCATCAAACCTAATGTCCATAAGAGGTTTTATATATCACTTGCCCCTAAAATCACAGTGAAGTCAGCTCTAGAATCCACTTAAAAAACAAACAAACCACACCCCCCAAATCTGCAGTCAATACTTCCGTTTCAGTGGGAATTTGCCTTAGTAAGTCTTGATTAAGTAGTATACTATTTGGTTGTTTTGAGTAGGATAAAATTGTTTTCCTAATAGGCACAGTGCCAGAATCCGGTGCATTCAAGCAGTACCATAAAAGCTGCAAATGTATCTCTACCACCTTACTCATTATAGACACAAGTAGAGATGGTTACAAATGGGCTAAGCTTTGAATATCGTTACCTGTAATAACCAGGCATCACAATATGCACGCCTGCACTTGGCTGACAGATGTTTGATACTTCCTGATCATCCATTTTGCGCACAGAGTCTGTGAAAGGTCCTGTAGCATTGATAACACATTTGGCTTTGACATCAAATTCCTGCCCTGTGAAAGAACACAGCATCAATCGGATACCCCATTTGTTTCCCTGCTCACTGACGCTCTGGATTATTAATTTATCTATGAACTTAACCTATTGTAAAGTATATTGTGTCACTCTAGAGGACCCGAACAGCTGGAATTAAAGAGTTAAATATTTCTTTTTTTAAAATTAATGTCAAATATGAAACAAGGAATGATACCCATCAAAAGAGCCTTTACAAATACAATTGAGTGTGCTGGACTTTTTTCCCCACCTTTATTTTGTTAAGAACTGTATTGACAAACAGATCATTGAAAAACTGGTGCCATTTGTGTCTCAAACCTTGAATTTAGCAAAAGGTATTATTGCTGTGTGGCACACCGCATTTTACAATGTCAGCTTTGCTTGACAGAAGGCTTTGAATGTAAAAGCCTAGTCTACGCTGCCAAAGCATACGGATTTGGACAGAAACCTGACAGAAGTTAAAGATGATTGACATTAATAACATGACACTGCACTTTGGAAATACCCCATCTTTGTCAGTTAATTGATATTTCCAAATCTAAGATGTCCCCATCCTTTTTTTTTTAATTCTATTAATTCTGTGTTTCTTTAATGAACACATTCTGTTTTCCTAAATAGTTGTGTTTTATTCTATTAATCAAAAACTGATAAAACTGAATAATTTCCCCAGTAGATTTTATCCAGTGAATGATGTGCTGCAGAATGCAAATATCTGACGATTTCTCTCTCTACGTTGAAATACGGCTTAAATTAGAGGCCCATAACCGATAAAAGTTATTAGGTAAAGTTAGGCAAGACTCTATAAATATCTCCTAGAATTAGATTGCAATCCTCATACCTGTAAGAACATCCTTGCATCGTGCGCCACAGACACATTCCTTCCCGCTCTTTGGATCTGTCTTCTTCAGCAAGTGCACCACTTCAGTGTAATTGGCTGTGGCAGCACCATACCTGGCAGCAGTGAGGGCGATGGCAAGGTTCATTCGTGCATCGTTGTGTTGTCCTGCAGCAGGGGACAGAATGAGAGGAAGGACATGAGTCACCTCAAGCCACTGACTTGTGGTATGGAAGTGTGTCAGAACCGATCTGTCACATCTGTCCCTGTCACATTGAATATACATGATGGCTGGTCAGGTCTAACAAGAATTATTTAAAGATACATTGTCTCTTCTAGGTCAGAGCATTAACCTGCTATTTTAACAGCAGAAAATGCAACTTTGCTTAGCACATGGGCATTCATAACATCTAACATTATTGTCCAAGTAATGATTTCTATGCGAGACGTGGTATGAAACAAAATTAGCATTCAGTCATCTCAAATTTAGGTACAAATCATTTTTTGTAAGGCATCTTCTGATTCTGGTACTGCAGCAATACAGCATCTCCAGAATGTTTACTCTTGACAGCCCCACTGGTATTAATTAACCATTTCTATTAGCACATGCACTACATGACATTCAAAAACCAAGAAATGATCTTTCAGAGATCCCTGCACGAAGCCATCAGTTTTCTATAAACAGACATTTATTTTAGGTACTTTTCCAGTTCAAAATTAATAATGTTCAGCGTAAAAAGCATAAAAAAAAGAAGCAGGCAGACCAAGATTAAATTAATGAATGGCTTTTAACATATATCATTAAAGATTTATTACTGAAAATCCCGTGTTAAAAAGAACCAAAAAGGGGAGTGAGGGGGCACTGAGGGGAAGATGATTAATTACTTTAAAATAGTGGCATCACCTGAGACTTTTTTCTATTTATTATTGCCACTGAAGTTAAAATCCTGGATGTTCGCTGGGAAGAATTACTCTACATTGCAGGGGCAGGCTCTGTGTGCCCTGAATAATTAATTTACAAAGGGCTAGACTTATAGAGGTATGGTTCATTCCCGCATGTTGGGATCAGTTATCTCAAGATAATACTGATAAAGGGATGAATTTGTAATGGATATTGTTGTTGATTTATGTTGCCAGCACACCAAACATTTAGTATAAATGGTTTATGTAAAGTTCGGTCCTTCTGATTCTGTCTGTGCAATTCTGAGCCACCTTGCAAGTCATCTGTTCCAAGCTAAAAGGGCAAAGTTATAAAAATAGGATCAATGGCTTTGAGGCCTCTGCTTTCCCTCCCCCAAACTTCTCAGTCTAACACAGCTGAAACGATGCAGCGCAATCAGTCCTCAACTATTTTTTAAAAAAAATGTTACGCCAAGTGTGTGAACAGTAAAAGGGTAAAATGACAAAGATTTTTTTTTTAAAAAAGAACAGTAACTTAGTCAAAGAAACCAAAATAATGCCCAAGGAGTAGTGGGCTTAAGACCAGCTAAACAATTGAACCAGATATCAGGAGATGTTATGGGCTCTCTATCACTGAAGATACTCAAAGCTAGACATCTATTTATCAGAGATGGGGAAGGAATAATTAAACCACGCCACAATGCAGGGGGATATGTGAGCTGGTCCACTGGAGACTAATGCAACTTCCACCCTGGTGACATCCATGGGATTGAGGGAATGCTCCGTAACTCAGACTGGGCTTCTGAGCCATAAACAGTCTCTGTGGGATTAACTGTCTCCTGCCTTGCAGCAATTGTTCCAACCCCATGCCAGGAAGGTAGCAGGAGGAAAGTTATTTAAAAGGCGATTGCATGGCAAAGGCTTTCAACTCTTCTGGAGACATCCCACTTTACTCTGGTGTTTTGTTTTGAGGTCACAAATCAGTCTTGATTCATTCAAGCCTCTCCAAACAGAAAATATGAAGGGCCTTCTAGACTGCCTGAGACCTAGAAGGTTGTAAATCCTGGCTCCACAGGAAGCACTTATTCAGCAGAAAGGTCTGCTTGTAACAGAAGCCAACAGAAAAAACCCAGCACAGCAGATAAAAGCTGCAGGGCCTACCATGGTGCAGAGCATGCATGCAAATAGAATCTGCCCTGCTTTATACTGTGATGTATACTATAGACTTGCAGGGAAGGCACCAGGCCTGAAGCCAACTCTCCTGACCAGACTTGAGCGATGATCAAAGGAGGGCTGTTCATTTTTAAAGTCTTGTAGCACCACGGCTGGACCCTGATCAGTATGATTTCCAATTATTTGATTAGAGGAAAGCTGAGGAGCTAGATCTTCAAATTCTCTTTAGTCACTTTCTTGTTCTTCGCTGGGAAAGACCCTTCCACCAGTCACTAATGTGACTTCCCATCAATAATATGGCAATAGAAGTTAGTGCTTGGGATGAACTGCTTTTCCCTGGATGATCTCAGGAGTGGACTTGTCAATTACAAAAAAGCACAATTTAAGGCTATGACTAATTTTAAGTTTATTTCATCAGGATTTTTTTTTTATATCTTGAAAGTCAACTTTTTCCACTGGATTTCAATCCTTTTTGATTACCTAAGTACAATGACTCCACTCAGTGGGAGGAACACTGCAGAAGCAGGTGTAGTTTCTAAAACTGAACAAAAAACATTCAAGCAACAAAGCACCTTAACTGTGTACTATATAAACTATGCCAAAGCCTAAATGATGCTAAGCATCTTCTCAGAACCTACAAGTCCCACTGACCTTGATAGGTGGTACAGGTGCAAGAGTTGGGCAGGTACTCAGCAAGTCCCAGGATCTGGCCCACTATATACAATAACCTGAAGGCTACACTAAGTCTGAGTTTCTCACCCCATAAGTAAGGGGTTTGCTAAAGTAACTTTCATTCTCGGTTATCTTTTTCTGACAAAAACTACTTTAATGGATACAGAATGTGTTTACAAGGATTTCAACAGGGCTGGAAATATGTAGCTGCTGCACTGAGCTGTGTATCTATAAATACACACTGTATCCACAATATATTGAATATGCATTACCCCGATCTACAATACCTGATTCTTGCTCCGTTGCTGGGCATATATAATATTTAGGAAAAAACCCTAAAACTGAACATCCCAGTTAAGATCTCACCATTAACACAAAACACTTTTCAACTGGGGTAGGAAATATACTGTTCAAAAGGTAATTCTAATAGCAATGGCTTGAACTAGGCAGGGTGCATGTAAGGCTAAACTTCTCTGACCCACATCAGAGTTTGTATACTGGGGGCCAGATAAGACGCTGGTATGACTCCACTGACTAACAGGGCTACGTCAGGGACAAATTTGCACCAGGAATCCAGCAGGCTAGTACATTAATTGAAGCTCTATCACTTGGTAGTGTCACTTTGGCAGGGGCCTTGAGTTTCTTGTATTCTTTTCAATGTAATTTCAATCCTTCTCCAAATCTAACTTAGCATTCTGGGTTCAAACAAATTCAAAATCTCACCACAAAACATACTCGAAACTGCCATATTTTGCCATATTTCATATTGAAATCATACTTCACTGAATTTGGCATGATTTCAAAGCAAAACCTCTTTCTGGATGGTTTGCAGTCAGTGTTTAGATACTATAGTGAAAAGAGCTGTAGCAATGCCTAGACAGATAGACAGGTAGGCAGGCAGGCAGGCAATCAATATTCATGAGCCTTTTGAGTGAACTGGGCACCTGGTTTGAGTTTTGAAAATAAAACCATGTAAGGCAAATTTTATACAGTTCATGTTTCTCTATAAGCATCTTATTTCTACAGCTCTACAGATAAACACTGAGCACTAAAAAGAAAGACATGGCTTCTGCCCCAAAGAGCTTACAGCCATCTCTAGCATATGCCACACCATGCCACATTTGTCCCCATTTTTTCTTTCTTCTAGAAACAGGCAGGATTATTGAATTGAATGCTCTAGGGTGCACAAGGCAGGCAGGCAGAAAGTGTCCAACAGCTAAATATATTTACTAAAAGAAAATATTAAGTTTCATATCAGATTTAAAGCGCTATTATCTGGCACATTTTGTAATGTAAAGATTTGTGGACAAATCAACACATTTAGGACCAAATTTATTGGGAGGAAAAAGCAATTTTGCTTTTTTTTAACTGCATTGTACTGATTTTCTTTATTAAGCCTTGCGCTTCTGATCTGGGTGAACCTGCTGTATTGTACTGGAGTGAATAATTATTTTTTATTATTAAAAATAAAACATACAATTAAAATACAGGCTTGGTATGTGACCAGCATCAATGATTCAAAGCAGTCTCTCTTTTTTCCCCTATCCCTTTCATTAATACAAGCCTTTTGTTCCTGTGATGTTCTTTTTATCTGTTCAAAGTTCTCCATTAAGCTATTTACTAGCTGAATAATTTAGCAATCAATGGTGAGCTCTGCTTTTTGGACCAGATCTTGAAATGTCCAGACTTGAAACATTTGAGTAAACCGAGTTTTCATATACTTAGTGATTTTTCAAATTTTATCATCTGGGGAGAACACTTAGATTAAGTAATTCTGAGAGACAGTGATGGAGTCCAGTAGAATTTTTATACTCATATGGGCTGAACGGTCAAAAAAATCAGCTTTACTGAATTTACTGAAATTACACTGCAATTATATTAAAATCCCATGCTTCAGAAGCACTGATCCTTTTCTTGATTTCCAGAAGAAAGAGCTTCATGTGTTTTGTTTTCTGTACAGACCTATGCTATACAGGGCACAGTAACAGTTTTGTGCTCACTATAGCATGCATCATTCACTGGGGCAAAGTACATTTTGTGAAATAAAGAGGAGCTGCCATACAGGGCTTGTTCTTCGGTTTTTCTGCTTAAAGCCAAGGATGGGTAATTATATTATTTCAGAAAGAACATTATCTGTTTTCACAGTTTTATGATCTTCGTTACTGTAATGTCAAATGATAGTCCAGTATAAGGACCCGTTTAAGTTACACAAAACTGCTTTGTTGTACGTTTTAACATATAAACTTTATTAATGATATAATTGAATCTCAGTGGATTAGAAGTTCTCTTTCTTTACATCTTTGAAAATCAGCTGTCTTTGCTTCCATCAATCTTCAGCTAAATACTGACCTCCCCATCTAAGTTTGACAGCTCTTCCAACCTCAAGATAATCGCTTCCATGTTTAATTTGCTCTAGAGATGACATGCAGTGCTTTTTGACACCTATACAATTGCCATATCAAGAGGATGCCTGAGAAATACAAGTATAGTTCTGTGACAAATGGCAAGACATTCATAAACACATGGTTATTCCTAGATTATTTACTTGGGACAGTGTTTGTGCAAAGCCATTGGTTTTGACATGAGTCTCTGTGTTAAAGAAAGCACAAGCCTAGAGTTTTAAATACAGTTTGAGTTGTACTGTACAAAGCTAAGGAAAATCGTAACATCAACTTCCTTTGCTTTCAGGGATAATCCATATTAAATGCTGAATATCTTTCAGTTTATCACAACATTTGGGAGATGATTTAAAAATAATAGATTAGACCCGTCACCGTAATTTAGTGTGTTCGTTCAAATAAGGAACTGAGTCAGCTGCCTAAGAACTCACAACAGTTAACCTATGGGCAGCGAAGTGGGAATTTATTACTATGGCATTTGCCCTTAATAGACATCCACTAGCACCGTGCCCTGTACTACTTATGACTTCATTAGCCCTGTTGCTTCCTACGGCCCTATTTTGGAAGTATTCATTGTTTTGGGTGTCAAACTTCAGCAAAAATCTGACCTGCCTCAGAAGAGATTTGAATGACAGCCACGTAAGAAGTACTTGGGACAACCATCTGTGGGTCAATCTGCCAAACATTCTAAGTTGTCTTTCCAATCTTCTCTCTATGCTTTCACCCAGAAGGATGATACCAGGAAAAGCCAACATCTTTTAATCAATTTGGCTTCTAATTGCTCTCACCAAAAAGTCCAGCATCCTATTAGGTACAGTTTCAGTGGAGTATATGGCCTGCTTATCACAGAGTAATTGATCAATGGTATCCCACCTTGTCTCTCAAATACCCTGGGACCGACATGGCTACAACTGCACTGCATCTCAATGGTATGGCATTTTTGGTCACACACTATGGGTTAGACTTTCAAAACACTCAGCATTAGTTTATCTTTGCTCCAGTGAAAGCAATAAAGCTAACACTGATTTTGAAAATCCCTACCCTAAACACTCATATTGGGGTGCCTGGGAAGTTATTTTGTAGCCATCAATAAACAAATTTTAAAATTAACAACGCCACTTGATCGATAATGGCCTTTCTGTAGTTTGGACAAATGCAGTTTTCATTCCCTTAGCATGAACTGTTATATTCTCCATGACTCTGTTGATCTTTGAGTGTGTGCCATTCCCAGTAAAAAAATTCTCCCATGAAGTATCCACAACATACATGTAGTTTCATTTTCATCTGTACTAAGCTTCAGCCAGTAGGGGTGTAGAAATTTCTGTTTGTGGCTGGTTTTTGTCTGAACACTAGAGGAGTTAAGATTGCCAGGAATAGTGCTCTCAACACAGAATATACTAGTGCTGTCAAAGTCAGTCATTTGGTCTGATATCTGCTGCTTTTGTTCTGATCCATTTCAGACCATTGAAAGAAACCCTGTTCAGCTAATAGTGGGATAAGTTTCTTTTTTAAAATGGTATGTTAATATGGTCATGCGGCACCAGGCTCCAACCATGGGGCAGTAGGTACTAACCCCACCCCCCGGCTACAGCCACGTGGCCATGGCCTCCTGCTGTGGGGCTTCAGCCTCCAGCCCCTGGTTCCAGCTGTGTGGCAGCAGGCCCTGAGCTCTGGCTGCACAGTGGCAGGCACTGGCCCCAGGCACTGACAACCCCCAGCCTCAGCTGCACGGCAGCAAGCTCCAACTGCTGACCCCCCGCTCCGGAGCTCCAGTCGGCCTCTGGTCCCCAGTTCCGGCTATGGGTGGTGGGTGCTGGCCCTAGGCTCCAGCCACGCAGCCCCAGCGCCTGGCGCTGATCCTCTGCCCCAACTGCACAGCAGCAGGCACCAACCCACAGCTCTGTTCCCAGGCTCTGGCCACGCGGTGGCAGGGGCTTGCCCCAGGTGCTGACCCCTGGCCCTGGCCACGCAGCAGCGAGTGCTGGCTCCAGTCACAGCCCCAGGCACTGACTCCTGGCTCCAGCCACACAGCCCCAGGCTCCGGTATCCAGCTCCAGGCTCTGGCCATGCGACAGTGAGACCCATCGCCGTTGCTCCTGGCCCCCTCTGCCTCCCACGGCCCTACACACAAACACACACACACAGATCCTACTGCCTTCCTGACCTCGCATCCATGCCCCTCATTGCCCCAGAGCCCCGCTGCCTCCCACAGCCCCACATCCAACCCACCATTACCTCTGGCCCCTGCTGCCTCCCTCTTCAGCTCTCCCATGCAGGGCTTAATCGGTCCTAGGGTTTGCTGAGAAAAGTGATATTAACAAACACGCAAGTATCACTTTTCACAACAGACTTACTAGCTATCTGTGAAAAGTGATACTTGTATGTTTGTTAATATCACCCTTCCTAGCCTCCCAGGTAGCTACTAAGTGTGCTGTGATATTAACAAATATACAAATATCACTCCCAAAGGGGGAGGCAGCATTATTTTTATTATTGAGTCTGCCAAAAAACCCTACAAATATAAATTACAATGATTTGGCTGTGTCTCTGTACATATTCAATTGTTTTTCCTAAAGTTAATGAAGTATTTTAGGAAAAAGTGTCAGTGAGAATTGGTGGCTGCACTCTGAGGCCACCAAAAGTTTTGTTGTGAGAATCCCTGAGCTCGAGTCTGTATGGGAAAGCAGCCCCTCCTCATACATTCCTCCCCCTAGAGCTGGAGACTATCCATAGCTAATTTAACGCTACTTCAAGCAACACTCACTAAGGGTTTGTGCCTTTGACTCCAAGATTTTATAGAGCTACGAAATGCTACGAAGGTGAGGCAGGAAAGCAGCATGCAGTGGCCAACACTTCATAGGACTAGGGATTCCCTTTCCCAAAGGAGCTACGGAATTGTGTTCAATGTCTCATCCTTCCTATCTGCTCCCACATTATGCAAACATCTGTGGGAAACTCGGTACAGTCAACCTCCCACCAATCCCAATATCTGAGCAATTCTGCAGAAGGTTACCATTTGGGCCCAAGAGAGTATTAAACTTTTGCCAAAAAACTCACCTCAACCCCACGAGTACAACTGCTGCTACCACAAGTACACGTACCTGAGCTGGAAATCATGCCCCTAGCTTCAAGAGCAGACCTAGCACCATTCACCCACCAAAAGCTGCCTATGCAATCATGCACATGAAGTCTTCTGCCAACATATTCACTAGCTAGCTTTGCCATCAGGATTGGTTCTAGCTGCAAGAGGCAGGTATTCAAGCAAAGAGGCAACTAAACCCAGTGTGGAGTTGAACAAACTGAGTGGGGAGAAGCAAGAATGGAAATCAGAAAAGGGTAATTTTTAGGTCTTCTTGTTGATTCTTTACCATTAGATCAAGGAAACTATAGTCCATTACAAGCCATTTACCTGACAGCTATCACACTTGGAGCATCCAAGAATCCTGCATCGCTCCGAGCCTAGGAAGGGCCATATCTTGACAATGCTCTCCCTCTCTCTGAATGATTTTTATAAAAGTTCCGTAGCACAGCTGCATATGCAAAATGCATGTGTAACTGCGTGTCTAATTTACATGAACACTTAGCAGAATTGCATACAGACTCTGGAGAACTGGGCATACAAATGACATATGGTCAGTCACCTGCATGCACAATTACATGATTTACATATGCAATTGTGGTCATTGTCATCCATCTTTAAACAAAAAAAATTGGGTCAACCTGTGGAATTCCTTGACCCATGAGGTCACTGTGAATGCATTTACAACTTTATTCCTTATGGCTAGTTCACCCCTCCTAGGCTCCTGCCAGACTCCTTACTTCAGGGTAAGATCCCAGGATTTACTCTCCCCCTGGACTTCCTCTGTGTTCTTGACTCTCTCCCTCCTTTCAGGAAGGGATTGCAGACTCCTTCCCCTGAAGCTTTTTCACTCTCAGCTTCCTGGCTTTACAGTGCTGTCCCAGCCTCTCCCCAGCTGGGCTTCACCCTAGTTAACCCCAGCCCTCCATCTAGCAGGTGATGCCAAGTGACCTAATTGTGTTAACCCTATCAGGGCTGGTGTGGGATGCACATCCCATAGCAGAGGGATATAATATGCATCTAAGCGTATGCTTTTGCAATAGAAGAAAGAATCCTTTAGACCTCAAAGAATTCAGGTAAAGAGATAAACAGTTCTAATCACCATTCCATAGAAAGTGTTAGGAAAGGGATAATTTCTTGGTTTTGAACTTGGTCTGTTCACAGATCCAGCTATTCTGACAAATTCATCTTTGTAACAGATTCTGAAGTTTGATAAAAATCTCAAGTTATTAGTAATGATTGTAGCTAGATGATGTCTGCAAATTTAAATATGGCCCTGCTTCTTCTCTTTAGCTCAACCCTAAACCCCAAGAGCTTGATCTCTTCCTCCCACTACTCAGCAACCTCCACAGAGGCATTTCAATTCCATTACTCACAGTGCCTATCAGTGTCCGAATTTTGGTTTTGCTAACTGATAGCTAGGGAACTACTATCCACTCATAAATAAATACTATATTCATCACCACCCCTAGTAAATATTGCTCTGGAGAGAGCATAGCAAAAGCCACTTACGATAATTTAAGATTTTAAATCTGCACTGTATGTTATGAGGAAAAAACTTAAGGAATTTAAGAAGGCTGAGTTTATTCTCAGATAAGGAAAGATTAAGGGAATTAGGGAGGCTGGAACCATGTAAATGGGTCACACGGTTAAAAATGTCATAGTAAAAAATTAGGAAACAATGCACAGTGATTTTTTACGCAAAGTAATAAACACATGGAATAAACAGCAAAATAGGAAGGACCACAGAGTTTTGAAAAAAATTTTTTTTTACAAATCCTAAAACTATTTTTCCATCTCTAACCAGTTTTACTACCAAGTAAGATACTGAAGCTAAAGCAGTTGTACAATAAATAAGCTGCAACAGCCAGGCAAAAGGGAGATAAAGCATATTATGGAAGCATTAATTCAGAATTTCTATCTATTGAGGTACTTACAGATCTCCCAGCACTAACATCTAAGAACTTCATAAACCGCAAGGAATTTATCCACACAATGAAGAAAAGAGGTTGAGAGGAAGGAATTAGTATTACTTTTTGTTGTTGTTTTATAATTATGTTGTTTCCCACTTCTTTTGTATCAGCCTTCAACTTGTCACAACAATCTTACTACAGTGTCAGTGTAAGTAAAAGCACAGCGTTAAAATGAAACTAAACATTGTCAGTGCCAGTTTGTGGAAACCATGCTAAAATGTCACAATGAAAAAATGTCACTGCAGATGTGTTGTGGCTATGCTGCAGTGTCAGAAAGAAATGTAAAAAGAAAAGGAGGACTTGTGGCACCTTAGAGACTAACAAATTTATTAGAGCATAAGCTTTCGTGAGCTACAGCTCACTTCATCAGATGCATTCAGTGGGAAATATAGTGGGGAGATTTTATATACAGAGAACATGAAACAATGGGTGTTACCATACAGACTGTAACAAGAGTGATCAGGAAACATGAGCTATTACCAGCAGGAGAGCGGGGGTGGGGGGAGAACCTTTTGTAGTGATAATCAAGGTGGGCCATTTCCAGCAGTTGACAAGAACAGTAGGAGGGGAAATAAACAAGGGGAAATAGTTGTACTTTGTGTAATGACACATCCACTCCCAGTCTTTATTCAAGCATAAGTTAATTGTATCCAGTTTGCAAATTAATTCCAATTCAGCAGTCTCTCGTTGGAGTCTGTTTCTGAAGTGTTTTTGTTGAAGAATTGCCACTTTTAGGTCTGTAATCGAGTGACCAGAGAGATTGAAGTGTTCGACTGGTTTTTGATTATCATCATTCTTGGCATCTGATTTGTGTCCATTTATTCTTTTATGTAGAGACTGTCCGGTTTGGCCAATTGTTGTGGCAGAGGGGCATTGCTGGCACATGATGGCATATATCACATTGGTAGATGCTCAGGTGAACGAGCCTCTGATAGTGTGGCTGATGTGATTAGGCCCTATGATGGTGTCCCCTGAATAGATATGTGGACACAGTTGGCAACGGGCTTTGTTGCAAGGATAGGGTCCTGGGTTAGTGGTTCTGTTGTGTGGTGTGTGGTTGCTGGTGAGTATTTGCTTCAGGTTGGGGGGCTGTCTGTAAGCAAGGACTGGCCTGTCTCCCAAGATCTGTGAGAGTGATCAGTCGTCCTTCAGGATAGGTTGTAGATCCTTGATGATGCATTGGAGAAATTTTAGTTGGGGGCTGAAGGTGATGGCTAGTGGTGTTCTGTTATTTTCTTTGTTGGGCCTGTCCTGTAGTAGGTAACTTCTGGGTACTCTGTAGCTCACAAAAGCTTATGCTCTAAAAAATCTGTTAGTCTCTAAGGTGCCACAAGTACTCCTTTTCTTTTTACGAATACAGATTAACAGGGCTGCTATTCTGAAACCAGAAAGAAATGTGATGTCAATGCAAGTTATTACATATCAATGCAGTGTAAGGGTTGACTGACTGATAGAGACAGTACCTGACTTTACATCTCAAGTTTGAGGCAAACTAACTGTGCATGGTCAGTAGCTATTTTTCAAATCCTAAGTCAACTGGAGACCAGTCAATAGTTTATGAACTATTGCTCACTTCATAGAATATAAAAGGAAATGATTTCCTGTTATGTGCCCTTGTCTAAACTAACCAGAGCTAGAGTTACGATCCAACAGTATAAAAACAGACATACTATATCAGAGATACACAGCAGATGTAAAGTCACTCTTCATGAGACAGAAGTGACCACATCACTCACTAGGGACATATAGTAGTTGCTAAATAAATAACAGTACCCCATCACTAGTATAGAAAAGTAAAAATCCTTCAGTTGAGCTGTTGCACATTTGTTTGCTGTCTGTACAGAGCACCAACTGCCAGGCCAGCTAGTTGCTTATTTATACATTTAAATACAAACTGCAAAGCACTGAGTGCCCTCAACTCTCAGTGGCGGTCAGTGAAGTCAATGAGGGTTGAAAATGCCCAATACTCACAGGTTCTGCCGGTCACTGACAAAAATAATCACCAGAGTAGGATCAAACATCCGCTGTATAAGTCTACAGCATCCACATCACTTGATAAAGAAAGAACATCTTAGCAAATAAAGTAGGGATGTCCAACAATTTTTAAAATTGCAATTAATCGTCAAAATTAAAAAATAGTCATGATTAATCGCAGTTTTAATCACACTGTTAAACAATAGAAGAATACCAATTTAAATTCAGCACGGAAGCATGTCCTCTGGAATGGTGGTTGAAGCATGAAGGAGCATACAAATGTTTAGCATCTCTGGCACGTAAGTACCTTACAATGACGACTACAACAGTGCCATGAATACCTGTTCTCAATTTCAGGTGACATTGTAAGTAAAGGCAACATTATCTCCCATAAATGTAAACATAAGGAGAAAGACAGGCATCATTATTTTCTCCATAAGGAGAAAAGCAGGCAGCATTATCTCCCATAAATGTAAACAAACTTGTTTGTCTTGGCAATTGGCTGAACAAGAAGTAGGACTGAGTGGACTTGTAGGCTCTAAAATTTTACATTGCACTCAAAAAATAGTTATGTAAAAAAAAATAATTCTACATTTGTAAGTTGCACTTTCATGATAAAGATATTGCACAAGAATCAGACAAAGAATGGGAGAGGTGTTGGTCAGAGAATGTATAGACAGACACTGAACTCTACTTTTATTTGAAATTAGAGTAAACGTTAACTGTCTTGATTTTGTACGGTACCATGTGCCAGCAAATCCACTGCTCAGCACCTTAAAGGAGCAGGCCCAAAGAGACAGCCACTTGGTACAAGAAAAGACATGAATACTTAACACTAGTTCCATGTATGTATGGGAATGGGCCATCCATTTTAATTGATGCAAATGGCATGTTCTAGGCCCCAGTCCTGCACTCTGCAGTGTATAGACAGACTCCTGCACTTTAGTTTGCACTGATTACTATCAACCTAGAAGGCAGCTGGCAGTGTAATCAAGTAGGTAAACTGGCCTTCATTTTATTCGTATTTATTAAAAAGTAAATACCCAAACAGCTTTAAAATTTCATATATAAAAAACAGTATGGTGGGGAAAGGCATAACAGATTTTCCCTAGCCATATATATTATCATATCTACAGTATGGAACAATGTACATATTAACTAATGGCTTACCATTAAGTTCACATAAAATATACACATATAAATTACAACAAAATTACATGCTTCACTGGAGTCTTTCCTCTAAAAGCCATGACACGCTGGGGAATACTAAGATGTTTGTGGCGTAATGTGCAAATAATGTCATTTCGCTCGAGAATAATCTTATATCTTTTAGGTAACATGAGATGTGAAGAATTAATCCCCATTCACTTCTTGTTAAGAGAGACAAAAATCATCCTTTGGTTATAGGAATGTTTTTTAAAAATAAAAGCATAGAATTTGCTAGAATATTCATCATTTCCAATCTTAAACTCACAGCATACAAACAGATGAATCCAGCAAGTCAGAGAGCAAAGCCAATTTAATCTGTGGCTCCCCTGAGGTAAATGTAGTTCACAGTCCTGCCCCCACCCCAACCTCAGCCATAATCCCTGGTTCCTGGAGGTAAAAAAGCACTGAAGTGAGGAAAATTCTGCAGCAGGATATAATGATCCAAAATGACAGGGACAATAATGACAATGAATTTCATGTCTCCCAGTCATGAGCTGGGGATGCTTGACTGGGCTGACTTATACAATTAAATTGTTACAGGTACAGCAGGAGATGCAGTTATCAGCTGCATGCTTTTGGGAACGATGCCTCCAGCAAAAGAAGAGCTATGGAATGCATAGTCTCTTTTGTTGTGAACAAACTATTACTCCTGTAGGTATGCTTATAAAGTTGTACCCTTTGACAGAGGAAAAACTGGGTTAAAGACACAAGTCATTTTAGGGTATTTATTTTTATCCATTTTGAAAGTAAAAACTCTTTGATGGATAAAATACCATCTGATTCAAAGGGCTTTGTGCTAAAACCACTACAAGTAAACAGAACCTACCGATTTCATTAATTTAAGAAATAAGAAGCACTGTTCATAATACCAAGGCTTATGATTCCTCCGTCTCCCCCACTACTACTTACACCAAATCAGAGTATTAAGAACTCTTAAATGAAAGAAAATTGAGATTGAAACTACAGAAACAGCCAAGTCAATGCTTATATTTCATTTCCCATATATTCCACAAGAGGCAGCCAATCATGCCTTTACAATCCTCCTCACAGCAGATAACTGGTTTTCTTTCTGAGGTCCCTCATATACGACCCATAAGATATTCTTTTAAATAAAATCAGTCAAAACATTTTCTGCATATCCTAGCTGCTTTTAAACACCCATAATGGTTTGCTAGCAGTTCTTGTGGGGCTTAGCATTAGAAGCTACTTTCACAGTCTTCCATTTTCAAGTTAAAACTCTACTAACATGAAGATGTGTAGCAACAGACTTCATATCTATAAAACCTTTCTAGTGACAAATTGTCAAACCATTTTAATTTTCAAGGGAGAGAAAAATTTGGAATAAGGATTTAACTGTCTGTGCCTACATTTGGGCAATGCCCCTATTACATATGTTAATATTCTCAAAATACTAATTTAATAAATATGAACTATAAAGCTGTAACATTTCCTAATTCAGCACTTACTCTAATACGAGGGAAAAGAGCTGTAGAAGCTTAAAAAGAAAAAGCGTTTATTCAGTTTTTGACAGCTTAATGAACGCTCTACTCCTTTGCATTTATTTTCTCTCTTTTTTTTTTTTTTTTTAAATGGGAAGAATTTCTCATGGGGTTTACAGTAAACAAGGAATGCGCAGTCCTCAACCGAAGAGCCTCCTTTCCACCTTTCTTTAAACAACTTTTTTGTTCAAAGATATAGAATTTTAGTTAACATACTTTGGAAAAAAATACGCACCAAAATCCTGGAGAATGCAGAATTATGAAATGGAGAACCTTTCCTGGAATCTAACTGAACTGGAGATTTTGCAAAGCAAAGTGAAAATGTGAATTTCATTAGACAATCAGATATATTTTTCATGTGTCAAAAAATAAAAAAATCAAGAAAATACTGTATGAGATCATGCAAATGATTCTACAGTTCTACTTTCTGTCTTTAAGATATATAAATAGATTCCAGTAAGAAACGGTAATTAACACAACTATTCCATTTTAAATTCATGACTTACTAAAGAACCTAGAAATACATTTCCTTATACACTTAAAAGTTCATCTTGGAGGGAGAATATGTACATACCCAAAAAACTCTATAGCACCCAGAGATATGAAATAATGCATCTTAAAAGAGAACTCTGCCACTTAGAATTAGCCAGCATTTTCTGTGCCTGTTTAAAATTGTAATAATCTTGACTGTTGGAGCTCTGCTTTAAAATGTTTCCTATTTTCCTAGCCCCCAACATAATGTACATATAATTCAAATGGAGATTAATTCTTCCATTAAAAATGCTTTAAAATAATTCTCTCTATGATCTTGAGCTCTCCGCTTTAGCGTCTTCATAGTGCCTCTTCTCCAATTTTCCTTGAGCTACATAAATGAAACTGACAGATCACTGCTCAGATAGCAGCCACATTCTTCCCCCAAAATGTTGCCTTTTTGCTATTCAGGAGTATCCGAATACCAACAAATGCTAAATGAAGTCTGACATGTACCCCTAAGAAACAAACTTGTAAGTTGTGGCTTCAAAGGAAACCTTGAATAAATAGGACACATTGTGTACACCCAGGCTAACATCCAACATATGCTATAGTTTCCTGATGCTGAGACAGAGCAAGAATAGCCCCTGGTAAAGTCTGTGATTTGCCATTGCTGGTACTTCCAACATTTATAATGTACCATCCATTTTTGCCTGTATAAACAATTTTAAAATATAATTAAGAGGGCTGAAGCAACAATATTTCAGAAAGCTATAGAGTAGGATATAGTCATGATTGTTTGATAAGTTACGGGTTAGATCAGCAATTAGGAAAAAAAAAACAGGAATAGCACTGCTGATCCCCTTCTGATAAAAACCAAATACCAATGCAAAAATAGTAAATAATTGTGTAAATGGTTTTATTAAGTCAGAAAATAATCTATACAGTGGGTATATTAAAAGTGTTCTTTTGGGGGGCTTGGGTCAACACTACAACTCTAGGGGGAGACCTCTGCTGTTAAACACTACTCACTGCAGCCTGTAGGTGCAACTAAGGGTACAGATGCACAAAAACCTGTGACAGAGGGGAAAAAAAGGCAAGAAACATTATGAAATTGCATTTAATTGTTAACATAAAACTACTTACGACACTCCTTTCTATATAAGCTTCTCCTCCACAACCTATTTTGAGCTTTAAGTGTCAATGCCATTATCTAATGCTAAGTTCCTTAAAGGTGAACTGCAAGTAGTTCATGCCATCATTTTGCTTCTTTATGATGTATAAAGAACTGAAAGGTTGTGTGTGTTCCTTGTTCTCCCCCTCCCTCCCTCCAAGATTCAGGGCTTGTCTAGGTTAGGATGCAAGGTGCATTTTCAAAAATGCATTAGCTAACATGTTTTAAAACTAGTACCAACAGCACAAGTTAACTGGACAAGATGAACTGTAGGGCAGAGCCTAGGGCTCACCTCGGTCAGCTAACAAGTGTTAAAATATAACTTGCCCTAATCTACACTTGGACTGAAATCCTGGCCCTATTGAAAACTGAGAGCTTTCCCATCAACATCAGTAGGGCCAGATTGTACCTTACATTTTTAAAGTGTAAGTTAATGTGTTTGTTAACACTTAAAGAAAAACATTTTCTTGAAATCCAGACATACCCTCTGATAGTTCAAGTGTGTATTATGAGCTTTCAGAATTCTTCACTGAAGGGATGAGATAAAGAATCTTTAAAAGCCAGCTTTTTTCCTTCCAACTGTTCATAGGCAATGGAATTAAAAATGGAAAGAGCTTTAAATGGTCTGAATAGAAAGAGGGTCACTGTCAATCAGGTTTCACTTGCTCAGTACACATGCAAGATCTCTAGGTATACTAGCTCTCCAGTTGTCCAGGGAAATCAGGATAGGCCAGACCTGAATTTCTAACATTAAAAACATGCAGAAAAAAGTTGAAAACATTTCTGGCCCTTTTACATAACTTACAGAAGCAAAAAAGGGTACAAATCAAATTTTGCTCTTTGAATGGGAAGGCATCAGGCCTATCAGTAAAGTATCACTCAGTATCTGATTTTGTGCTGTATCTTGGCAAGAAAAAAAATAAGAATTTTCCACCAAAAAAACTGTATTAACCCTTGCTGTTTACTTTGACATCACATAGCAATGAATCTAAAGTAGCATTTCTGCAAGAAAACCTTAAATTAGCCTTTGTGAGTGTCTTGTAAATGCATCTCTGTCGCAATAGCTAGGAATTATTTTAAATTGTTGCGATTATCATTTTGCCATAAAATATCAAACTGCGTAGTCAGAACTAAGCTTTAAATAGATTACAAATAGGTTTCCAGTTAATTACAGTCTTTAAGAATATTACTTTTAAGTAACACTATAAAAATTAGAGTTTACTCTTTTTTTTTTTTTTTTTAAATACCTAGCAGTAGAGTATCTTAAAATATTTTAAAGCAGCAAAATGGTTACTAAGAATGAACTAAAACTAACCAATTAGTTTTTCAAGTTGAAAGTTGCTGTTGCACTTTAATAATTTTTACAGTAGCTCTGGCTACAGATCATCCAAAGAAACTTTCAAAAATCTATTTATCAATATAAAACTTAAAACTGCAGGCTACCGGGATTTTTTTTAATTCTTTTAACAATTTTCTTTTAAAGGGAAAAAAATGCAGATGTCACAGTCTTTAGTCCCAACAAGATATTTTGTTAAATGAAATCTTTGTAGAGTGGGCCATCTGTAATAACGTTTATTATTAAAAACCAAGTAGACTAAGGGGAAGATGTATATGCAAAAGTATGAAAGTACTGTACCATCAAGAGAAAACTAAGTGTCCACTGTTAAAATCCATATCATGACATTTCATGTAGACAGGTTAATTTTTGCTATTAGGCTTTGGGGACTTAGGTCTTGATACTGCAATGAGATCCATGGAAGGCTCTGCTGGTTTGCATCTCATTGCAGGTTCAGGGCCCTAGTTAGTTAAGATAATAACAGACCTGAATTCAACACCACAAGATAACTAGCACACTAGCAACTGCCACAACCTTTATTTTAGCAAACAATGAATCAAGAGTAATGCTAACCATTTGTACAGTTTTTAAAAATCCATATGACTTTCAGTCATTCTGAATTACTATAGTGAAATATAAAATCCAAGTAGCCTATGTAAAACAGAAGGGTTATATTTTAAACAGTGACACCCATATTACAGACTAGATTGAACCTTTGTTCAACGTCCTAAGTATGGAGTGGCTCATAACTGTGCCCTCCACTCGCGCCTGCAGCAGGTGCCCCACCAAAGAATTGTGACTCTCAGAATCAATTTCTCATCTTTTCCTTTTGGGATGAAAGGAGTAACTTGCAATTAGCCAATTACATCCCTGTGTGTCCATTCCTCACCCATTTTCTCACAAGGCAATGACCCCACAGACCCTCTGTGCCCACATTTGTTGGTGGAAGTTGAGGTTGGGGGTTGGCTTATGCCCCCTTCTCCTTTACACAGTTTTATCACTGCAAGTGACAGTCTTTCCCTAAGCGAGCTAAATACCAGCCATTATACTGAAATAGAATAATCCTACCCATCAGCAGGGAATTTACGAGTGACGGCTGGTGGGCACTCAGAGCACTTTGTTTTATACCCATATTGTTCCATTTGGCTTTTTTGAGCACTGGTTATTTTAATTCTGTTTAAACGTGCCAAAATACTATGTGATGAGTACCTAATAATAAACTGACAAATCAGAGTACAAGGACTCTCTACAATTACTGATTTGTAATTTCACAGTAAGGTGTACTGTGAATTATAATCTGCAATCCCTTCACTCCAATGCAGTACTGCCCTTAGAACTCGTCAGTCATATGCCCACAACAAACACTGCCTTAATACTACTGAACTGATGGAGAAATTTCTTGGCAATACAGCTGCTGATAGTCCTTAAAAGGACGAACCCCTCTATCTGCTAGTTCTTAAATGAGATAATAGAAAAACAAATTCAAGTTCTCTTCTTTCCACAGTTTCATATTACTCCTGATTATGAAGATATATATACATACTAGCTGGTCCCACTCAAGAGGGACAACCTCTAATTATCCTTATGCTTGTTATTTTTCCACAATATGCCTCCTAAATGCTCTCTGTACCTAATGTATTTCAATTGAGTTAGGAGGTCTATCCCTATTTTTCCTTTCCAAATGTCCCTATTGATAAGCATTGACTAGTTTAATTCTAAAAAAAGGGAAAAAAAACCTTTATAGTCAAATATTGTGTGATGAACTTTCAGGTTGCTGGATAAAAGAAATAAACTATCTTCAGGTAAAAAAATTAATTACACATCCACCACAATTGGCAAATAAGTATTCAGGATATTTCTTCTGAAGATGGTATCTCCATCCCTGCAAGGGATGTGTAGTTTCTTCACAACTGCTCTGCATACATCTTGATATCATGAGACTGCCAGACTACCCATGAGGGTTAAGAAAATCTTTCCATAAAGCACTCTTACTGCTAACAGAAAAAGAATTGTTTCAATTTATATAATCACCCAATAAAATCTACAACGAAAGAACACTAAGGGTCTGCTGCAAAGAAGGAAATTCACAGATAAGACTGTCCTTTAGCATGTAGGCACGACGGGGTGCACCTAGAAAGTAGTTAAGTGGACACCCTGCTGTGTCTAGATGTTGAAGTACAATTCGAGCCGTGAATTTCCTGGCTTTTAAGATTTTTGCATGACTCACAACAGTCTTTTTATTTCAGAGTAGCAGCCGTGTTAGTCTGTATCTGCAAAAAAGAAAAGGAGTCCTTGTGGCACCTAGAGACTAACAAATTTATTTGAGCAAAAGCTTGTGAGCTACAGCTCATTTCATCGGATGCATGCAGTGGAAAATACAGTGGGGAGATTTTATATACACAGAGAACATGAAACAACGGGTGTTACCATACACACTGTAACCAGAGTGAACAGGTAAGGTGAGCTATTACCAGCAGGAGAGGGAAAAAAAACACCTTTTGTAATGATAATCAAGGTGGGCCATTTCCAGCAGTTGACAAGAATGTGTGAGGAACAGTAGGGGGGCAAAATAAACATGGGGAAATAGTTTTACTTTGTGTAAGGACACATCCACTCCCAATCTTTATTCAAGCCTAAGTTAATGGTGTCCAGTTTACAAATTCATTCCAATTCAGCAGTCTCTCGCTGGAGTCTGTTTTTGAAGATTTTGTTGAAGAATTGCCACTTTCAGGTCTGTAACTGAGTGACCAGAGAGATTGAAGTGTTCTCTGACTGGTTTTTGAATGTTATCATTCTTGGCATCTGATCTGTGTCCATTTATTCTTTTACGTAGAGACTGTCTGGAAATGGCCCACCTTGATTATCACTACAAAAGGTTTTTTTTTTTTTTTTCTCTCCTGCTGGTAATAGCTCATCTTACCTGTTCACTCTGGTTACAGTGTGTATGGTAACACCCATTGTTTCATGTTCTCTGTGTATATAAAATCTCCCCACTGTATTTTCCACTGCATGCATCCGATAAAGTGAGCTGTAGCTCACGAAAGTTTATGCTCAAATAAATTTGTTAGTCTTTTTATTGCAATTTTTGCTGGGCATGATTTTTTAAAAAATTTGAATACTGTTTGGTTTACATTAAACTTAATGTACATGTAATTACATATTATGCTGGACACAGATGCAACTCAGAATACCTTGAAGACACATTCAAGTAAAGTCAGGATGTGCTGAGATAGAGGTTTCAGCAAAACTCAAGGCACCCACAATTAACAAAAAAGAAGCTAACTTTCTGGAATCTAGGTAATTCCTAGGCAGATAAAGCCAAGGAAATTACTAATGTCTAGGAGGTTTATTAATTTTACTATGGAATTTCCTCACTTAGCTGTGAAATTTGGCAAGTGAAAGAAACCTTCTGTTAAGGAGTTCTTTACTTGGGAGTTCTGCTGTGGCATCTGCATCTCCAGGGTGGCCATCTTCAGTGGCTGAGGGGATGACCAAAGCCACTGTAAAGCTGGCGATATGAAGATCTGATGGAGCATGGGCTTTCTGATTCATGTGGTGACAGACGTAGAGATACAGGACTCATATGTGAACTGGAGAGATCATGCTCCCAAAGAAAACACCTTCACCAAGTCTCATTTCAATTAGTGGACAATTTGGAACATCCTGGATGCCTTCACTTGGAAGCAGAATCCTATTTTTCTTGCTATAAAAAAAGCTTTTTCCTCTATAAAGTAGATCAGCTTCAGACCTGCCTGTCAGCATTTCTATGGACAGATTCATGTCTAGAGGGAACAAACACAATCTCTTCTCTGGAAAAGTTTAAGCACCAGTTTCTGAGGTTCCAAAGGCGCTATGGGTGTTTGCACTATGACCTGCATGTTGGACCCATACACCTCATCATTCATTAAATCAAGTGAGGAGGTTTGAGTGTTTTTTCATCGAAATTCTTAACACCCTGCAGTTGAAGATTAATTCAGACAAAATGGGGATGATGGAAGTGGAGTGAGGAATGCCCTTGAACGCATAGCAGAGGTGGTTCCTGCCCCCACAGTGGAGGGGGTTTGTCCAAGATTGTCTCAGACTGGGGGTACTTTTGGAACCCTGACCATCCTAGGAGTCGCAGGTGACAGTATCTTCATATTAGTAAGGCCATTGACAGTTTCATGCGACAGTCTCATATGCATACTGCTCTAGATGAAATTACTATAAGGTGGGTGCTCAACTGGACTAGAGAGTACTTCCCAATGGTTCGCTGTCACGCCAGGAGGGCATATCCAGAGAGGTCCTGCAAGGGTCAGTTCTCGGTCCAGTTCTATTCAATATTTTCATTAATGCTGTGGTGCCCAAACTTTTCCTGTCATGCCCCCCCCCCCCACCAGTAATGTAATCTGTCCATGCTCCCACTCCATTACTGCACAATTTGCTCAGCAGAGGAGTTGGATGCAGAGCTGCGGGCACTCCCTCCCTGCCGCCCACCGCAAGAGCCGCCCCCACCAAATGTTCCTACAGTTTGGGGACCATTGCATTAATGACTTGGATAGGGGAGTGGAGAGTAGCTTATAAAATTTGCAGATGACACCAAGCTGAGAGGGGTAGCAAGAACTTTGTTTTGAATTCTAATCCTGCCCTTCAATCTTGACAAATTGGAGAATTGTTCTAAATTCAACAAGATGAAATTCACTAAAGAAAAATTCAAAATACTTCACTTAGGAAGCTAAAAATCAAATGCACAACTACAAAATGGGGAATAACTGTTTAGATGGCAGTACTGAAGAAAAGGCCCTGAGGGGTATAGCAAAACACAAAATTGAATATGAGTCAGCCTGATGCAGTAGTGAAAAAGGCTAACATTCTGGGGAACAACAGGATGTAATGTAAGACACAGGAAGTAGCTGTTCCACTCTACTCCGCACTGGTGAGGCCTCAGCTGGAGTACTATGTCCAATTCTGGGCACCTCGCTTTCAGAAAGATGTGGACAAGTTGGAGAGCATCCAGTGGAGAGCAACAAAAATGATAAAAAAGTTTAGAAAACCTGACCTATGAGGAAAGGTTAAAAAACCTAGACATGTTTAGTCTTGAGAAAAAGACGACTACAGGGGGATGTAAAAACAGTCTTCAACTATGTTAAGGGCTGTTACAAAGAGGACAGTGATCAATTGTTCTCAGTGTTCACTGATGGTAGGATAAGAACTAATGGACTTAATCCGCAGGAAAAGAGGTTTAGGTTACATATTAGGAAAAACTTTCTAACTATAAAGATAGTTAAGCATGGACAAAGGCTTCCAAAAGAGTTTGTTGAATCCCCATCATTAGACATTTTTATCGTGTTAAATAAACTCCTATTAGGGATGGTATAGGTTTATCTGGACCTGCCTCAGCACACCAGGGATTTGGGGGGAGCTGGACTTGGACTTCACAGTCCCTTCCAGTTCCTCATTTCTATAATTAATAGTAAGTACGTACATTTTTCATTCATTGGTTGGTAAAGCAATAGAGACAACACCTTTTGGACTTGTACCTCTCCAAAATTATCTTTGCCTTTGGAACTTTGACTTGGTTATTGCAATGACTTATGTAAGTGGCTTGAAGACCACCAAGCAGCTACAACTCATGCATAATGCAACTGTCCTCCTGCATGGCAGAGTCAGCCAAAAAGCAATACATCACACCACTTCCTCCTGGGAGATGCAACTCATGGTGATGACTGATCCATAAAACTCTACATGGCTTCTCTTAGCTACCTTGGAGGCTGCTGTGGTAATACACAGGAAGAGAGGAAGCTGAATACAGCTGGACTGATCAAGCCAGTAGTCTTTTGACTAGAGGGCTGGTGGAAGAATGTACTTAGGGTTCTTGGCTTAGGAATTCCCTTCTCTTACTAGTCTGACAGGTCTTAAAGGTTGTTTACATTCATGGTGTGCTACAAGGCCTCTCCCTTTTCCTGGGCCTTTCCTGAATACAGATAGCAGGTGACATTTTGGGTGCAGGGTGGAAGACGTTTTGTTTTTTTAACTTTGGGCTAGATTGTGCAACCCTGACTCATGTTGATGAGGACTTACTCATGTGAGTAATCCTACTGAAATCAGTGAGATTACGTGCATGAATACAAATTCCCCAGCATGAGCCAGGGTTGCGCAATCGATGCTTTTGTGTTCGAAACGCCATACGAGTTGCTAAATATTGTACATGCCCCTAGGGACTTAGAATGGACATACTTTATAAAAATGAAATAAAAACCCCCAAATCATTCTGGTACCATCAACATGAATGTTAATATCAATAATTTGAACACACAGAAGTTGCTGCTACTGCATATTTGCCCATTTTTAAAAAGCAGAGTAACCCTTCCATTTATATTTTTCAAACAAGTAATCTGTGCACTTTAGACCTTTAAACTGCAAAACTTCAATTTTTAAAAAATATTAGACTTGCAAAAAAGCACTTTAATCTTCTCCTTCTACAACTCAGTCACTCATTTTGTTGAAATGATACATACATTAACACTCAAAACTGTATTCTGTGCAATAGATGACATTTGTGCCAAGTTTCAGCCCTAAGGTATTTTTTCCTATAGATTTATAACCCCTTGAATACAGAGGTTTCCAGTGGAAACCACCCCAGCCCCAGAGCTGCTTGTGCTATTTGAATATATTTGCAATGCAAGTTCTCTCCATAGATCGAACAATTTAAATAGCCGAGGGTGGTGCAAGCAAAAAGCGATTGATGGACCAAACTCAACTCAAAAATGAGAACAAAGGGGAAGTCAGATTATCAAGACAGGTGTGAACTAATTTTTTTAATGTAAAATACCATGTAGTGAGCCATTTAAGATAGTCAACAACATCTGTTTCTTGACATGGACTATTTTGGTAAACATGTTCACAGATCCTACAGTTTTCCTGAGGAAACTAAAGAGAGGGTCTTGGCTTCAGAACATCTCTGAACAATTAGTCCTCAAGTAAACACAGGATTCAGATGCTTAATAAAATTTGGCATATTATCTGATTAGGAAATATTTGTTTGAGGCTTACGAGGGGTTAGCTTGTACAGAGCACTTCAAATACCACATTTGTATAGACTGTTTTACACTGATCCAACACAAAAGGAGCTTCTCTAGTATTACACAACTATGCATGGCTGCAGAAGTCACTGGAACTTCCTATAGGGAATCACCAGACCATGAAGATACTATGACATATTTTGCTGCATCTAGTGGCTGACAGACCAGAACAGATTCTCTCTCCTACATTCAGGATGGTAAATAGAAAGGCCAGAACTAAACCAATCAGATGTGTGAGCCAATTAAATGGATTTAGTTATACATCTAAATTTAGACAATGGAAATTACGCAAGATAGATTCCCTCAAGACACACTTTCTATAAAAATACTTTATGTAAGTACATCATATTAGTTATATATTTTTGTTTTACTTTAAATACATCAACCATAAAGACGGATTAGAAAGGTAAACATAGAAACAAAACATACCATCATAGTAGACAATAGCTCCTACAAGCCTGTCTTTCCGTAGCATTGGAAAGAGTTCCAAGGCTCTTGACTTGCTGAGCACATAGCTGCTTTTCAGACACTGACTTCCAGCTACAAGGTCATATAGTTTTATTCCCACCCAGTAGTATGGCAACTGCCACCATCTGAAAAAAAATAAAATAAATGTCAACTGAAAAGGGAAAAAACCCTCCAATCATTATATATTGTAATATTAGCTGTAATTAGCATTACTATGGTTATTACTTTCTATTCTGCACCAAAGTTTGCCATTTACATAGGCCTTTTTTGTCTTCAAAACATTTTACAAGCAGACATTGACTAATCCACAATACACCTCAGATATTATCCCCATTTTAGATATGAGGAAACAAAGGCAAAGAGGCAAAATTGCTTGCCCATGTCCATAGCACTTATCTTTGAGAACTCAGAGAATGGATGAGGTCCCAGAAGACTGAAGAAGGGCAAACATATCTTTAAAAATGGGAACAAAGAGGATCAAGGGAATTATAGATCAGTGCTGTGTACAGTTCTGGGCACCATACTTTAGGAGACGTGAACATACTGAAGACAGTCCAGAGGAGAGCAACAAAAATGACAGAAGGTTTAGAAAACCTGACGTATGAGGAAAAGTTATAAAAAACTGGACATATTTAGTCTTGAAAAGATGTCTGAGGAGGAACCTGATGATAGTCTTCAACTTTGTTAAGGACTGTTATAAAGAGGACAGAGATCAATTCTTCTCCATAACCACTGAAGGTAGGAGAAGTAGTAATGGGCTTAATCTGCAGCAAGGGAGAATTAGGCTAGATATTTAGGAAAAACATTTTAACTATAAGGGTAGTTAAGTACTAGAACAGGTTTCCAAGGGAAGTTGTGGAATCCCTAGTGTGACGGTGCTCCCCACAAGGCTTTATGGAAATATGCTTATGAATATATATGACATAAGTGGAATATGTTCTATGCTACATATGCCATGGAACATATCTACGTAAAGGTTATGATCTACTGAATCTATTAATCTTATTTGTATGCATGTATCATTTTTGTATTCAAAGTTATGAATATTGGCCATGTACTGGCTTGATTTCTAAATAACCTTAGTAGAACATTTGGTCAGTTCCTGGAGAAAGGAATTCACAAAGTTAAGTGCCCAGTCAAGAAGCACTTAAGGAACAATGCATCTTGGAATGCTCCAATCCACATAAGAAGCCTTCCTGGAGACATTCAAGATACCATGTGGGCAATGGCTTCTGCCTCTAAAAACTGAGTCATGCATGGACATGTGACTTGCCCAGGTGACTCCAGAACTCCATCTTGGAGCTGGACTTTGCATAGGAGAAAAGAGGGGGTCTCCACCCACAAGAGAAAGTCTATTTAAGCCCGTGGGAGACCCCTCCATTTTGTCTTCAGCTGGCTAAAGAGAGCCTCTCCACGCCCAGGAGAGAAACTGGAACAAAGAACAATAACTACAGGGGGTGTGAGTGATTGCTGGACCGGACTAGAAGGAGATTAGTCTGTAAAAGGAAGCTTACTGGAACTGGTGAGGTTTTGTCTGTATTCAGTTTTATTAGACAGACTTGCAGGTTTTATTTTGCTTGGTAATTCACTTTGTTCTGTCTGTTACTACTTGGAAACACTTAAATCCTACTTTCTGTATTTAGTAAAATCACTTTTACTTATTAATTAACCCAGAGAACGTATTACTACTTGGGGGAGGGGGGCAAACAGCTGTGCATATCTCTCTATCAGTGTTCTAGAGGGCGAACAATTTATGAGTTTACCCTGCATAAGCTTTATACAGGGTAAAACGGATTTATTCAGGGTTTGGGCCCCATTGGGAGTTGGGCATCTGAGTGTCAAGGACAGGAACACTTCTGTAAGCTGCTTTCAGTTAAGCCTACAGCTGGTAGGGGACGTGGTTCAGACTGGGTCTGGGTTTGCAGCAGGCTAGCGGGTCTGGCTCAAACCAGGCAGGGCACTGAAGTCCTAAGCTGACAAGGCAGGAAAGCAGGAGCAGAAGTAATCTTGGCACATCAGGTGGCAGCTCCCAGGGGGGTTCTGTGATCGAACCCATCACACTTAGCACTGGAGGTTTTTAAGAACAGGTTGGACAAACACCTGTCAGGGATGGCCTAGGTTTACGTGGTCCTGGCCTCAGCATGGGGGAGGGCTGGACTTGATGACTTCTTGAGGACCCTTCTAGACCTACATTTCTACGATCCTATAGTGCAGAGGTTCTCAGACTGGGAGGCACAGAACGTATTCTGCAGGGGTGAGAGAAGCTTTACGGAGAAAAAAATATGACTGCACACATTGAGAGCTAGGCGGTCGGAGAGCGGCGGCTGCTGGGCCCAGCTTGGAAGGCAGCGCTGCCGCTGTCAGCAGCAGTGCTGCCTTCAGAGCTGGGCCCAGCAGCCAGCCAAGCACTGGGATGGGAGATGTAAACTACTACTACACACACAGAAGAGGGGTGCGATCAAATAAGTTTGAGAAATACTGTTAGAGGGTGCCTGTATAAAAATCAGAATTTAACTCAAGAATTCTTGGGGAGAGGGGAGGCTTCAGCAGTCATGCAGAAGTGTGACTTATCAACACATTTCTAATTTCCCCATCACTTGTCTAGATGCCAGCATTTTACATCAATAATAATAATAATTTGCCTAGAATTTGAAACTGTTCCTGTTTTAGTCAAAGCTTCAGAGTTAATAATTTTAGAATTATATATAAAGAATGTGCTCCTCAATAGAAAGGAATGTGCTTAGGAACAATTAAATCACAAAAACAATGTCACAATCATGTAAAATAAGTCAGTGCAAATTAAGGGCCCAGACTTATGTTCCTTACTCAGACAAAACTCCTGTTGGCATCAATGCAAGTTTTCCTGAGTGAAGAGTCGGAAAGAACCCCTTGGACTATTCAGCTGTAATGTTTCATCAGTTCTAAATGTTTCATTTTATTTTCTCTAAAAACCTCTCTGCCTTCAAAGTATTTTATCTTTGCATAGTCGACCTTTCATCTGATCTCTATTTTTATCTTCAGTATTTTTCTTCTCTTCAGCCCTTTCCACCACTTCTTCTCCCCCTGCCATGTTTACATATCCCCTTCCCCAGTGCTTCCTCCCCTCTGTTTCTTCCACCCTAGAACCCAGTCTTGCAGAGACTTAAGGGCTCGTCTACACTTACAGTGCTGCAGTGGCACAGCTGCACCACTGTAGCGCTAAGTGAAGACACTACCTGTGCTGACAGTTGGTACGCTATCTTCCCAAGAGGTGGTAGCTATGTCACTGGGAGAAGCCCTCCCATCAACATGGTGCTGTCTACACCAGGGTTAGGTTGGTGGTATTACTACATTGGTCAGGGGAGTGGATTTTCCACACCCCTGAGTGACATAGTTATACCGACATAAGTTTGTTGTGGAGATCAATGCTTACACACGTTTTACTTTATGTACTGTGACTAGTCCTATTGGCTTCAATGGGTGTATTCACAGTGCATATGTTTCTGCAGGACTGGGGCCTTAGCTATTTTAGGAATGCGAGCCCAAATGAGGTTTCTGTTCTCCCCCTAAATGCAACTGGGGAAAGCGGCTTAGAGAATGAGCAGGTGAAAAATCGGATTGTGGTTGTCTGTGAAGGAGAGCTGAAGGTCCTTGAGTTCAGGTCCTGACCTTATTCCTCATGCACCAATGCCAAGTGAAAGCAGCATGCCCAACCCCTGAGATGAAAGCACTTTCCTTTGCTCTGAAGGAGATGCCTTTGCTCAATGCACAACAACTTAAAGTCACGGATGGGCCCTGGAGGTGACAGGGTGTAGGAGTGAGTGTCACTCTACTGAGGAGGCCTTAGCTATTGGTAGGGGGAGTAAAAGTGAAGATTAGGAAGTAGGAGCCTGGAAATCACTCTCCCTCCACCTCTTCCCACCCCTAACAAGACCTGGGAGGGGACAAAGTAAAAAAAAAAAAAAAAAACACTTGTCTTTTGCCTTTCCCAGACAAACTGATTCATTTCAAAGTTACTGTGCAAAAGTTTTCCAAGGTAAAACTCCATTGAAAGAGGGTGAATCTGAGGAATACTGCTGGACAGCTAACTGACACGGCGTTAACAGACAGGGCTGTACATGAACTTCACGCTTCTACAATACAGCAACAAATTCTCATCTCTGAAAAGACAAAGCTTGTGACACATTAACAGCTAAGAAAAAAGCATTCTGACACCTTGTCCAGTGAAGTAGCTTCATTCTCAAAAGCAATGGTGTAAGAAATTAAAACAGAAGGAGTATCAGGGAGCTTACTTGTAAACAGGAAGCATTATAGGCAAAGGACCAGATAAGTGAGGAGCAATTTCAAGCAAGTTGGCCCGCTCATGAAGTGCTTCTTTTACCATCCTGTACTAAAAAAAATAAATAAAAAACAATTCAGGACCTTTAACTCCTCATTAATGGATCACAAACATTCAATGTTAAACAGTTTTGCCCATCAGTCCATAAAATACACAGAACACCTTCTCTGTGCTTGCTTACAATTATTACATTCTTTACTATTCTTTCAATAGCACGACACTTCGTTGGAAGAATTACTTTGGGAACTTCCCAAATCAGTAACACAAAATCTTTAACTTGTGAGTACAGAGCAAATTCCACTAGGCATTTTAGTGCTATGGCAGGTCAGTCTAATTATTATCAGCTCTAATTAAGGGACCTAAAAACCATACTCCATTTTACTAGAAGCTAGTGGCACTTAATAAGGTATGAAATTCTTTCTGTCTTTGAAGACATCCAAGAAACCACTTCTGCTCTGATCCTTAAAATGGAAGGCCCTATAAGTGAGTGGCAACCAATTCCACTGTACAATGGTCTGCGACCTTTAAGATTTTTCAAACAGCTTTAATTGCAAGTTTCACAGGAGGAAGGCAAGTTTGGGGGTTTTCCCAAATGTAGAGGATTGTCCCATCTTCCATCATATTATGCATGGGAACACCAATTCTAGATGAATTGAATATGTACCATTGATTTACTATATTTTCTTTGCCAAAATTCCTTTAAAACAAACAACAAAATTCTTATCAGGAAATCTCCCCCACCACGATATGCACAGTCCACAAGATACTATTTTCAGATTGTCTGTAAATATGATACTCCAGCAAGAAACAGCATTGGAAATGTCCCCAAAATATTCTAGCAGAATTCACTGAGCAAACTATTCTGTATGCACAGTGCCTCTGATATTCCACAAAAGAAAATATTAAAAACCATAAAATGAGAACAGAGATTTAATTGGGAGGAGGAAAAAAGAGTCTACTGGCAATTTTTGCTTAACAGCCAGTATAAACAATTACCTGCTCGAAATCCAACCTCATGATGGCCTTCTGAAGATATCTCACTCCACCATGGATCAATTTAGTGCTCCTGCTGCTGGTCCCTGATGAGAAATCATCTCTTTCTACAAGAGCTGTTTTTAGTCCTGTGTAACCAGAAAACCAAATTAACTTCTTAAATTACACAATTTGTATGTAATTCATTAAAGACACTTCTCTAGGGTAGAGACAATCACAAGAAAAATTACTCTGAACATAGATAAATTGTATTCCAAATGCAGTGCACTGTCTATATTATAATGAAAAGATTTTAGTCTCTTTCTGGGGGAAAAGTCGAAACAGAACTCTTAAACGGAGGCACATTAAAATCTGGACATACCACAATGAAAAGACATTCCAGCACATAGAGGCTAAGCAGTTGGAGTTTTACGCAGGGCAGCAAGGCTCCTATGAATGAATTAGAATCATAGGTCTGGAAGAGACCTCGAGAGATCATCTAGTCCAGTCCCCTCCACTTGTGGCAGAACTAAGTATTATCTAGACCAGAGGTCGGCAACCTTTCAGAAATGGTGTGCCAAACCTCCATTTATTCACTCTAATTTAAGGTTTCATGTGCCAGTAATACATTTTAATGTTTTTAGAACATCTCTTTCTATAAGTCTATAATATATAACTAAACTATTGTTGTATGTAAAGTAAATAAGATTTTTAAAATGTTTAAGAAGCTTCATTTAAAATTAAATTAAAATGCAGAGTCCCCCGGACCGGTGGCCAGGACCTGGGCAGTGTGAGTGCCACTGAAAATGAGCTCGCATTCCGCCTTTGGCACACGTGCCATAGGTTGCCTACCCCTGATCTAGACCATCCCTGGCAGGTGTTTGTCTAACTTGCTCCCAATGATGGAGATTTCACAACCTCCCTAGGCAATTTATTCCAGTGCTTAACCACCCTGATGGTTAGGAAGTTTTTCCTAATGTCCAACTTAAAATCACGCTTGCCGCAATTTAAGCCCAATGCTTCTTCTCCAATTCTCCATGGTTAAGGAAAACCATTTTTCTCCCTCCTCCTTATAACACCCTTTTATGTACTTGAAAGCTGTTATCATGCCCCCCCCCCCAGTCTAGTCTTCTCTTCTCCAGAACAAACAAACCCAATTTTTTCCATCTTCCCTCAGAAGTCTTGTTTTCTAGACCTTTGATCATTTTTGTTGCTCATCTCTGGACTTTCTAAAATTTGTCCACATCTTTCCTGAAGTGTGGCACCCAGAACAATATTCCAGCTGAGGCCTAATCAGCATGGAGCAGAGTGGAAGAATTACTTCTCGTGTCTTGCTTAAAAACACTTCTAATACATCCCAGAATGATGTTTGGTTTTTTCTTGTTTTTTTTTTTTTTTGCAACAGTGTTACACTGTTGACTTGTATTTAGCTTGTGATCCACTATGACCCCCAGATCCCCTTCTGCAGTACTCCTTCCTTTCCTGTTTTGTATGTGCAATTGACTGTTCCTTCTTAAATGGAGTACTATGCATTTGTCCTTATTTAATTTTATCTTATTTACTTCAGACCATTTCTCCAGTTTTTCCAAATCATTTTGAATGTTAATCCTATCCTCCAAAAAATTTGCAACCCCTCCCAGCTTGTTATCATCCGCAAACTTTATACATGTACTCTATGCCATTATCTAAATCAGGGGTCTCAACCACACGGCCCACGGGGTTATTTTCTGCGGCCCGCCAGCTCCCCGCAGCCCACCACCACGTTTACCTAGAGCGGCTCCTGCCTGGCACGCAGCGGGGGCAGGGCAGGCTCCCTTCCTGCCTGCCCTGCCCCTGGGCCACTCAGGGACCCCTGTGCCCCCCCAGTTTCTGTCCACTTCCCGGAGCGGCGCGGGGGCAGGTCAAGCAGGAAGGGAGCCTGCCCTGCCCCCGGTGTGCGCTGGGCCGGAACTCACCCCCTGCACCCCTCCTGCACCCCCTGGGGGCGGAGTTGGGGTGGGGATTTCGAGGAAGGGGTTGGAATGGGGACAGGAAAGGGGTGGGAAGAGGCGGGGCCTCATGGAAGGGGAGGAGTGGTGGTGGGGCTGGGGCGGCGGGTGGGAGGTGTCAGTGATGTGGCTCTCGGGCCAATGTACTAGTCCTCATGTGGCCCTCATGGTCATTTGAGTTTGAGATCCCTGATCTAAATCATTGATGAAGATACTGAACAGAACCAGCCACAGAGTTGATCCCTATGGGACCGCACTTGATATGTCCTTCTAGCTTGGCTATGAATCACTGCAACTACTCTCTGGGAACGGTTTTCCATCCAGTTATGCACCCACCTTTATCGTAGCTCCATCAAGGTTGTATTTCCCTAGTTTATGAGGTCACGTGAGACAGTACCAAAAGCCTTACTGAAGTCAATATATACCATGTCTACTGCTTCCTCCCATTCACAAGGCTTGTTACCCTGTCAGAAAAGGCTATTAGGCTGCTTTGACATGATTTGTTCTTGACAAGTCCATGCTCACTGTTACTTATCACCTTCATATCTTCTAGGTGTTTTTGAAAAATTGACTGCTTAATTATTTGCTCCATTATCTTTCCAGGTACTGAAGTTAAGCTGACTGGTCTGTAATTCCCCGAGTTGTCCTTATTTCCCTTTTTATACATGGGCACTATATTTGCCCCTTTTCCAGTCCTCTGGAATCTCTCCCATCTTCCATGACTTTTTGAAGATTGTCACTAATGGCTCAGATATCTCCTCAGTCAGCTCCTTGAGTATTCTAGGTTGTATTTCATCAGGCCCTGGTGACTTGAAGACATCTAACTTGTCTAAGTAATTTTTGGCTTGCTCTTTCCCTATTTTAGCCTCTAATCCTTCCTCATTTTCACTGGCATTCACTAGGTTAGACATCCAAATCGCTACTAACCTTTTTGGTAAAAGGTCATTAGAGTCAGTAGTCACTGTACGACCTTATAACATTTTATTTTTATTAATAAAAAGGTGGCTTTTTGCAGAATAAACCCTCTCAAAAACTTGGGAACATTACAAATTTGCTCAATATCCTTGTGAGGCTGACCATTGTTATTACTCATTTTACAACTAAGAAAGAGAGGTGTCCAAAACCAAGGAAGGAATCAGTAACAGCCGGGACCGACGCTCACAATTTCCTAGCTCTTAGAGCTTAGACCATATTTTGATGATAGAGACAGATTGCTTTAAGGTTCTTGGTAAAACCCTTAATAATGTAAGTGTTCTCTAAAATATAATCAGGAGACTTGGGTCCTTCCACTGAAAGTACTGAATATTTGGTGGGGGGAGGCAGGGAAGGGAAAGAGTAGGGAACTCGGATGCAAGTGTTCATAAATTGACACACTAATCAACTAAAAATAAGTTTTTCTAAAAAAGTGATAAAAGAAAGGAGTTTGGGACTCAATATGGAGGGTGCTGAACAGTCTGTTTCAATTCAGGAAAGAATTTAGCCACCAGTTTACATTTTACTTCAGTAGGAGTACTCACAAAGTTCAGCACATGCTTAAATGCTTTTGCTGGATCAAAGTCAGGGGGTGCACCAGTATCTGCTCTTATGCAGTTTGTCTAACTCAAAGTAATTCAAATCTATTCTGGGTTTAAAACTTGCTATGAAAAGTCATAGGCATTAATTATTCAGAGAAAAACAGATTAAGAACAATTGTGATACAAAGTTAAATTACATAAAAATCTATCTTCTCTCCTTTTAATATTATGCTTAGTTATGGCAACTGAAGTAGTGTACAACCAAGTGGCTCTTCTATTAATTAAAAACACTCCGTGTTCATTTGGATTGCTTCAATTTGATTAAATTTTTCACACTGAGTCCGCCATGGATATTGAGGATACAATTCACTCAAAAAGAGAAAAGAAAAGGCAAGTTAATGTGCAAAATTTTATAAGTGAAACTGTCATGATCGACTTACAAGAAAATAGAGATGGCTAGAGAAACCTCCATTACAATATACAAAAATGTAGGTGAGCTTCCTAAATTAAGGAAATTCACAATTCATTCATTTATATATAATAAATTGAATATATACATACAGACAATCATATGCACATGTATATCTTTTATACACACTTTATATGCAAGCTTATTACATATTCAGTGTGTGTGTGTGTATATATATATATACACACACACACACAAATGTGCATGAATTATATATACACACCTTTTACACATACATGTTAGATACACGCATATATGTATATTACAGAAATACATGGCAGTGTAGTCCAAGATAAAGTTTTACAAGCAGATGTTTCAGGTGACAATGTGACTCAAGTGGTCCCCCCCTCTTCACACACACACACACACAAACTGAAAACACCTCTGCAATTGAATCTCCAATACTATACAGTTTTTTTAGAAAAAGAAACAGAGAAGAACACTGTATCCATTTGAAACTAGACAGGAGGAATGGAATTAGCCAATTCAGAATTAGGCCTGAACGCTTTTTTTTTTCCCCCCAAGGGGAAGGAAACCACAGTTAACCAGCTCTTTCAAGAGACATGTTTTACATTGTTCAATCGAATAATGAATGCCAGGGAAGCTGTGTAGGAAGGGCACTAAAAATCATTACCGTATCCTTAAGGTTATTCAAGACAAAGGATAAAGCATGAGGATATCCCATATAGGAAAATGTTTTTATAACATATGCCATTTGGAAAAGTTTTTGCTCTATGAAATAAGGAAAATTCATCCATGACAGGAACGGTTTTGTAGTATTCACAGAGGGGCATGACTTGTGTATGGTGTGGACTATATTTACAGTAGTTATCTTACAAAAGTTACTCTACATAGTTTTAGCACATATAATAATTAAAAAAAGGTTTTGCGCACACCAACATAACAACCTTAACAATCCACATCAATAAAGATGTTCTCTTTTCAGAGATGTCTTCCAAACTTCTAATAGAATTAAGGTCTTGATTTGTAATTTTAGTGTGAAACAACTAATTAACTTATATAGAAATGCTTAAACCTTCTCCCCCCCCACACACACACCCCTTAAATATTGTGACTTGGATTCATAAAAGTGTAAAAATTTACAAAATAAATCCAATTAAGATAAGCACCTCAAGGCAAGAATGTGGCCTTTTGCTCCAAAACTTTCAGATATATTGCACGTACCTAGAAAGATTGCTTTTGTTGTAACAAGTAGAATAGTGGATTCCCCCAACGCCATTGGTTTGGGTTTCTTTTTTTTTTTTTTTTTTTTTTTAACGTGAAAGTATGTGGGCAAGGGGGAAAAGAAGAGGAAGCAGGGTCAATGAGGGTCTTACCAAGGTTGACAAAAGCAACATGACTGCGTGCACAGGGAGAGAATAACTAATGTAAATACTAACACTACTCTATTTTTTTACCCTGCATCACCTTAAAGATATTTCAGTGCTTTATAATATTGCTTGTAGAACAATATAAAAACCCTTTAACATCTATTGGTTCCCCAAAACTTTTATGTCCTTAAAAATCTAATTATTACTGGTGACTTTAAAAGATCACAGTAATTTGTTTTTGTCAAATGTGACTGAAGATTAATGGATACAATCAGGAATAATTTGGTGAAAACATATCAAACACAAGGAAAGCAAAATTTGTTAAGTGAAGCATCAAACATAATAAAAGAGCAAATTCCATGAATGAACAGCAACAATACACAATTCATTAACCAAATGCCTATGATTATTTCACACTTCAGAAAACTACTGATATGATCAGACTATGTGGTAACAGGATAAATATAGTTTACCTTCAACCATTCTTTGTGTACTTTCAATTACAAATGCATTTTTTCCAGAGGCCCACCAATATAAGAAGGGCAGGACTGAAAACCTTAGTCACATAGCTGGTAAACCTATTTAGTTATCTTTAATAATCCATTAAAAGTCATAACATACTAATTACAAATTGGACTAAAATTGGAATGTATTCCCCAATATATCAATATGCTTATGTTACTTCCTTTTACCTTATTTAGAAAACTTAAAAGTTTATATATAATGAGCATACATTTCAGCTAAATGTTTTCAAACAGACCTGTGGTGAAATCCTGGCCCCCCTGAAGTCAATGGTAGTTGACTTCACTGGAGCCAGGATTTCATTCCTTGCATCAGCAGAACTGCACCCTCAGACATCAGGCATTCCTTACATCAGGCCTGAAGGTGGGTGCTAGATGCCATGCACAATTCTGCAGCTACCAATCACATTGCATGCAAATCTAAGAAAAGCATTACGGCTGAGATTTGAATCACAGATGCCAGGGAGTTCAAAGTTAAAGATGCAGTATAGCATTATTGTATAGTGTTACCAAAGTACATGGCACTGTAATATATGAGAAATGGAGGTTATTTACCTGTAACTGCAGGTCCTTCGAGATGTGTGGTTCCTATCGCCATTATACCTGTGCTTAAGCATTCACACTATGTGCCTGAAACTGAAGATTTCTAGCAAGTAGTGTCATTGATCCACACCCGCGCAGTTGCTTTCTTTGTGCTCCGAGCTGAAGGCTTAAAGGGCCAGTACAGCATGACACCTTTCCAGTTCCTCTTCTTACCAGGAGTAAGATAAGATATAAAGCAAAAGGGAAGGAGGGTGGGCAGTGGAATCAATTCAGAGTGGGAAAGTCTACCTTTGGACTCATGTTGACAGAAGTCTGCAGGGCCATTAATCACATCCTGCTCCGAAAGACTGACTCTGGACAACATGCTTGACATTGTAGATGGCTTTGCACAAATGGGCTTCCCTAACTGTAGAAAGGTGACAATGGCATGCATATTCCAATTCTGGCACCAGACCACCTAGCCACAGAGTACATTAATCAGAAGGGGTTTTTCTCAAATGGTTCTCCAGGCACTTGTGGATCACGGTTGGCGTTTCACGGACATTAATGCAGGCTGGTCCGGAAAGGTGCATGATGCAGGCATCTTTCAGAACACTGGCCTGTTCAGGAAGCTGCAAGCTGGAACTTTCCTCCCACACCAGAAGATCACCGTAGGGGAAGTCGAAATGCCCACTGTGATCCTGGAAGACCCTGCTTACCCCTTAATGCCGTGGATTATAAAGCCATACATGGGGCAACTTGGCAACAGCAAGGAGCGGTTCAACGACAGGCTGAGCAAGTGCAGAATGACTGTTGAGTGTGCATTTGGCAGTTTAAAAGCCCACTGGCGCTGCCTCTATGGGAAACTGGACCTGGCCGATGACAATATTCCTATGCTTATAGCCGCGTGCTGTACGCTCCATAATATTTCTGAAGGGAAGGGTGAAAGCTTCACTCAGGGCTGGACTGCAGTGGCTCTGCGCCTGGAGGCTGAGTTTGAACAGCCAGAGACCAGGGCTATTAGAGGGGCACAAAGATTTGACACGGGGCCATAAGAATCAGGGATGCCTTGAGGCAGCAGTTTGAAGCTGAAAGCCAGTAATACTGGTTGCTATGCTCGGGAGCGCAGTGCTTGTAATGATTGGAGGTGATAGATGCAGACGATGCAATATATGGGTTTAACATAATTATATGTTGCTTTGCAGAGCTCTTTTTGCTTTCAATTAATAGAATAAAGATTGCTTTTAAACTAACACAATTCTTTTATTAAAAGAACAACCGGAGGAGAGAGTGAGTCAAAAAAAAAACAAAACCCATCAGCAGTGAGGGGGATGGGGGAAGGGAAGGTCCCAGGAGGAGAAGGGGTCCCAGGACGGCTAAAGATTTCTATGTCCAGGGATCATATCCAACCTTCTTCTTTGGAGTACAATGCAGCGGGTATGGTACTTCATCAGAGCCAAACTGCAGAGGGATGGGTGATGAGTGCAGTGGGTAGTGGGAATCCACATGGCTGGACTGTGAGGGGGGAAGAGTGGAATGCCGTGGGTATAAACTGGAGCCAGGAGGTTAATAAGAGTGTGTTGGCGATGTCTGGGGAGAGCATGGGAAAGTTTTGCGATAGCGGCTGCAGGGGAGGGCGGGCACGGAGCTGCTCGGTTTGAAGAACTAGTATTGCTTGGAGCGTGTCTGATTGGCGCTCCATAATCTTTAAGAGCTGCTCCATGGCTTCATTCTGGTGTGCCAGGTTCTCCTTTCAGTCCCTCTTCTCGCTGTCCCACCACTCCTTCAATTCCTGTTTCTTGGAATCGGAGTGCATCATAACATCACACAGGAAGTCCTCCTGAGTTCTTCTTGACCACTTTCTAATTCTGCGCAGCTGTTCAGCTGCCGATAACAAAGAGGGAGGCTGGGCTACCAATGTCATCTCTGTGAAGTTTAAATGCAACATTTTACAGAAGCAGTATTGTTTGCAACACAGAACACTGATTCAGTGATTTAAAAACACAGCCACTACTCACACCTGTCACTAACTGGCTGATCCCAGGCAAGCACACACGAGCACAAGATCCCCAAAATGGTGAATAACTGCAGGGGCAGGGTAAATCACTCTTCCTAGACCCTGCTGTACACTGGGCATGTGGTGCTTGGGGAGAGCCAGCACTGTAGGGGGGCCTGATAATCATTCCTGTTCCATACTTTCCATTGTGATCATTATGGAAGATATCTTGCTACTGACAGTGAGCAGGGACTCAGGGCGGGGCCGGGGGGGGTCTTCTCCAAGACTGTGGCTTCCGCCTTGGCCCCTATGTGGCTCGCCTGCGTACAGCAACGGTCCACCCCCGCAGCGATGACACAATGGCATGGGAAAGTTACCATTAATGGGGCAAGAAACAAAGCAGCTCTGCCGAAGAACTTGCAGCAGCAGGTTGCCCAGTATCTCCACAAGAGTTTCCTGGATATCTCTGACGGAGATTCCATGAAGTGAGGGAGTCAATTAACAGCCTGTTCCACCGCTCAGACTAGGTATGCAGTGGGAGACAAGCCTGCGTTTTGCAACCCTCCTGCCCTCAACAACTTGCTTCAGTGACTCCCAAAATCAAATCCACTTACCGGGGCCTCCTCTCCTGTTTGCACTTCGCCAACATCCAACAGCTGTGACTGGCTAGCCTCCTCTGGGGTAGAAAACAGCTCCTGGCTGCATGCATATCAGACCTCCAAGTCATCTTTGTAGAACCGGCAGCTCGTGGGTGCAGCACCAGAGCGGCGGTTTGCATCCCACTTCTTGTGGTAGGAGTTCCACAGCTCCTTCATTTTGACCCTGAACTGCAACGTGTCCCCATCATGACCCCTTTCTGTCATGCATCATGAAATGTGTCCATATGTATCATAATTCCTATGGCTGGAGCACAGCTGGGACTGGACAGCCTCCTCTCTCCAAATGCTGATGATGTCCAGCAGCTCGGCATTGCTCCCAACGGGGGGATTGCTTGGTGCACGGAGCAGGCATGGCCACCTGGAAAGATGTGCTGAGACCACTGCACACATCACCAAGCAAACAGGAAGGGGACTTTCAAAATTCCAAAGGAATTTATGGGGTGGGGATGACAGTTGGTCACCTGAGGGCAGGGCAGTAGAGTTTAAATTGATGACCAGAGAGGCTGTGACTGGCTAGCCTCCTCCAAGGTAGAAAACAGCTCCTGGCTGCATGCATCTCTGACCTCTGAGTGATGCCTGAAGAGGAGCCGGGAAGTGGACTTGGGGAGAGGAAGGAAAAGGAACACAAAGTACCCACAGTCAATGATTTCTAGTACCTACTTGTCTGTTGTAATTGCCCCCCAATTATGGGCAAAAAGGGTGAGGCAGCCATCAAAGATTGGAAGAAGGGGCCGTGGTGGATGTCGTCAAAAGGAGTACACAGTTCTTGATCATCCCATCAAAAAATATCCCTGGATAGTGAATGGGGTTCAGTAGCTGTATCGTGATAGGGATATCCACGGTTTTTTACCTTCTGGAGATTATGCAGTGCTTCGAATGACTGCTGGTGATAGAACAGTTTGGCAGGAGGTCTCGGTTTGTACACCAGTTTCTGATGTTCTCTTTTTGGGGCCAGAGTCTCAATGTTCGAGTCCTTCAACTCAACCCAGAGTTCGAGTTCTTCGACTAGTATAACAAGAAGACAGAGTCTCTAAACAAATTACTCATTGAAAGGCAAGTCCTCTGCAGTGTTTTGAACCTCCCAGGGGAATCCCGAGGAGCAAAGCCAAGACTCACGTGCCTCCGGGTATACCTATGGCTATCCCTCTAGACACAGTGTCAGCTGCATCCACTGCAGCATGAAGTGATATGTTAGCCATCAGTTTGCCTTCCTCAATGAGGGCCTAGAATTGGGCTCTGTCCTTTTGAAGTAGTTTAAATTACATATTGCAGACTTGTAGAAAACACCTCTTTCCCTATAAGGTCAAGTCATTTAGAACCTTTATCTGCCAGTGTAGCCTGCACCACCAGGGAGTTGGGTTGGTGGCAGGGATCCCTCAAGGTCAAGGATGTTCTCTTTCACAGATATTTTTATGGATCCTTTGGTGACTGAGGAGTCCGATCCTTGAGCCACAGGCTGGTGGCAGACATTGCAGGTGGTGTTGGAAGTCAGGGTTGGGCCATGATTGCTGCATGATAGTTGCCTTTCCATTCTTTTTTGGCATTTTTCTGCGACCAGGGCAGGGAGATTTTCCTAAAAAGTGGACGTTTCTTCTCTGACAAGTCTTCACCTGTTATCCCTATTCTGGGCTGCTGACTCCCAATGTGTGGTGTTGATGCCACATCTCTTGATGTTTATCTTGAGGATGTCTTTAAAGAGTTTCTTTTGGCCTTGCCATTTCCTTTCATCTTTGGTGAGATGGGCGTACAGCAATTGTTTTGTTAAGCATACACCAGGCATGCACACACAGTGCCCACTCCACCTCAACTTATGCTGGATAATCAGGGCCTCAACACCAAAGACGTTGGCCTCTGTGAGGAAACTGACACTAGTGCTGTGATCTTCCCACTTTATGTTGAGGATCATCCTAAGAAAGTACTGGTGCTGGCATTCCAGGTTTTTCAGATGTTCTCTGTTGGTCACCCAAGTTTCATAGTCGCAGAGGAGTGTTGGGACTACCACTGCTTTATAAAATTTATAAAGTTTAGTGTGTATTCTGATGTTGTGATTATTGAACACCCGGCAACACTGACACAGCGGATTCCGTGCTGAGTCTTGACGTCTATGTCTGCCCTCTGAGAGGTGGCTGCCAAGATAGGCAAGCTATTCTATATTTTTCAGTTCTTCTCTGACAATATGGACCTTCTTTGCTGGGTCTGATAATTGACTGGGAGCTGGTTGGTGGAGAACTTTTGTTTTGCCAATGTTCAGAGTTAGCCCTAGGCTTTTGTAAGCGTCAGAGAAGCAATTAAGGGGTGTTTGTAAATCGCTCTCTAAGTGTGCAACTACAGCACAATCATCTACATACTGGAGTTCTATAATTGTTGCCGATATTACTTTAGTTCAGGCACGGAAATGACAAAGGTTGAAGAGGTTGCCGTCAGTCCGATATTGGATGCCAATGCCCTGTGGTAGACTGTTTTGGGTGAACATTTTCATAGCTGCTAAGAAAATGAAGAAAAGGGTGGATGCCAGTACACAACCTCATTTTACACCAGTTCAAATGACAAAGGGCTCAGAGGTAGAGCCACTGCACAGGATGGAAGCAGTCAACCTTGAGGCTCTGTGGAAAATTATGTCAAAGTTTGGCTGTCCAAGCAAATTTATCACAGAGCCTCCTGGTTGACAGAGTTGAAGGCTTTGGTCAGATCGATAAAGGCCATATACAAGTCCTGGTGTTGTTCTTGACATTTTTCCTGGATCTGCCTGGCTGCAAAAATCATGTTGGTGGTACCTCGTGATGGTCTGAAGCCATATTGGGACTCTGGAAGTACTTCATTTACAGGGAGTTGGGTACAGGATGAGTGAAAAGAAACTCCACTCCTTTGGCTGGTACAAAATAGCACCTCTCTGCCCTTTTGGGCTGGGGGTGCAAGAGGCCAGAGCATGCCAGACTACCTAGCTGGGTCCATGATGGCCTTGTTTATTGGGAAGGCCACCCTGCTGGCACCAGATGGCTATAGAAGGTCAAATAAATGATTTTTGGTATCCTGGACCTCCTCTAGTAGAACCTGAAGTAGAATAGTAGAACCTATTCGTCACTCTTTACAACAGCTCCTGATATTGCCTGTGGTCATCAGAGGGGACAGAGAAGATGGACATTTGCCTCACCTGGCGACAAAGATGAAACACCTGTCAGTACCTCCAGATCTGGTTCAATCATCTCTCCCTCATACTCTGACAAAGCTGGCAGGTGCTGGATGGGAGAGGTACCGTGGGACGCAAGAACGGATCCAGACACATACTGTACAATCGCGTGGGCTCCAATACGGTCAATATGAAGGGTCAGCCAATTGATGTGGACCCCATGGCAACGGGTACCACCAATCCCTTGGATAGTCATAAATGGGTGGAGGAGGAGACCCCAGATCTTCTCATGTCTCTATTCAAACTCCCTTCCCTACATGGGATCAAGTGATTGTCTGGAGCCTCCGACTTCTCTGAAAAGAAGACCAGCTCCTGTTCAACTAGCAGAGCTGTTTGTACTGATGAGTGAAAACTCCTGCCTAAGGTCTGAGGCGAGGAACATCCCCATCTCCTCGATGTCGTTTCCTCCTCTGGCGTCAATGTGTCTCAGAAGAGTCGGACCCAAAAGAAGAAGTTATGAAAATATCTTCTGTTGAAGTGTAAGTTTTGGTTCGTCCAGGAGTCTAGGGTGTTCTGTAGTCAGAATTGAAGAATCTAGCACATCCACAGTCATCATAGATGACAGTTTTCTTCTGGAAGGGGTCAGTACCATCAAAGAGACTACTGGGAAGCTCTTAGATGATGTCGGTAGGTGCCAATCCTTCAGCTTACAAATCAAAGCTGACACCAGTACCGGCGGATCCTTTCTCCTTCACATCTCACCCTCAACAATCAGAGGATCTAAGCAAGCATAAGTCTTTAGGACCTGTGCACAAGGACTCACCCAACTTGGACAGAGTCAAGGAGGGAGCTCTTCTCTTGGAGTAGACCTGGAAGGAGGAGCTCTGTCCTTATGCCTATTAGAGTGCCCCTTACTTTCATGAGAAGTCCTGGATGACATCTCCCCTTGGGCTTAGTAGCTTTGGTTTCCACTCCTGAGCTCATTCTTGGAGGGGTGCTGCTCCTCAGTTGCAGCCGATCCACAAGAGGGATCTCCCTGCCCTGGATCAGACTGAGGTCTCGTAGTCTTCTCTATAAGATGTTTTCTCAGTTGGCGCTCTCATGCCTTGCGGATTCAAGAGGGAAATAAGCAGCAAATGCTGCACACTTAGCAGAGAGGTGCACTTTTCCCAGACAGTAGAAGCAATGTTGGTGCTCATCACTCATGGAGAAGAAGTAGGGGTACGAGATGCAGTTCTTAAACCCTGAAACTCTGGGCACAGTCTTTATCCACAGGAAGAGACTCCCCAAGACAGGAAAAAACTGTTATACAAACTCTACTGAGATTAAAAACTAACTATACAAAAATACTAAGAACTATTTACAATTTATTTACAGGTGCATTAAGAAGCCGAGGAAATCTGTGGACACAAGAGGATTCCAACTCAGGCTGTGCGGTGGTAAGAAGGAACTGGAGAGGTGTTGGTCCACACCACTCCTTCTACCCTCAGTTTGGAGCATGAGAAAAGTAACTATGCAAGCGCAGACCAACAGGCACTACTTGCTAGAAATCTCCAAACTCAGGCATATGGTGCCCATGCATGCCCATGTGTGGAATACACATAGGGACCAGCACTCAGAGAAGAGCTAAGCTGAAAGAGGCAATGGTTTGCATCCTTAAGAATTTACAACCTAAGCACAAGATGCACAAAAACAGCTCAGTGCCAAAAATTTTCTGAGAAATACAACCAAGACAAGGGACACAGATTATAACTCACCGAAGCCTACACGGAATTTCATGGGACCAAAAAAACGTTACTTCTCTAGCCTGAGGGCTTTCTCCTTGCCAAACATCAAAGCCAAACAAAGGAGAAGCTCAAGCTTCTTAAAAAATGATCACAAGAATAATTTATTATAGAAAATGTTAGGCCATCTTAATATAGAAGTCCCTACTACATCCCCATATAATAAATGGGAGTGGGGCTTTGTAAATATTCTTGGGCAGCTGTTCTAATTTTATAGAGCAGCATGAAAGGCAGCACTAAGTCTGAACTGTAGGAGAGAGGGAGAACACAGTCAAGAGAAACAAGAAGTATAGAGAGCAGGAGAAAATGAAAAATAGGTAGTATGGATAGTAGTGGAGAGCTTTGCAGGTGAGGTGAAGCTTCCTATTAAGGCTCTGATCCTGCCCGCTTTGAATTCAATGGAAAATACTCCCATTGATTTCAGCGGTACAGGGATCAGGATTTATAAAAGGAATCTATGCAGATATTCAATAAAAGAGGGTGAGGAATAGTCATTGTCAGAAAGAAAGGAAGAACATGGCTACATTTTAGAAAGACTGGAGCCTGGAGGGGATGGAGACCGGAGAAGAGGAAGACGGTGAAATAATCAAGATGGGAAGTCATGAGAGCAGGGACCACTGTTGCTTTTGTTTTGTAGCGCCACAAGCTGATCTTCTCTTTCAGGAAAGTGACTTTTCATTGGTATGTTCACAGGTTCTGTTGCTTGAACATACATAAAGTTACCTTACAAGGATGAAAAAAATCAAGACAGGATGGAAAGCAAGGGACACATTTTGGAAATAAAGAAAAAAGCACCAGGATCTAATGAAGGCCTGGATGTCAAAGGAGAAAAACACCGAAGACTCAAGTTTGAGTGATGAGAAGCATGCTGTGGCCAAACCCAGGTAGAGTTGAGCCCTGTAAATTACCTCTTGGGCCATCTCTTTAACCAATAACATCGAATGCATCCGATGAAGTGAGCTGTAGCTCACGAAAGCTTATGCTCAAATAAATTTGTTAGTCTCTAAGGTGCCACAAGTACTGCTTTTCTTTTTACATTTTATAGATCAGACAACTTATGTATTAGTTTTCAATCTTTTTTGATGTATAAAATCTGAACAAAAAAGTCAAGATTTTCCTCTTTAAAAACATAGCAAACATAGCCGAATCCAAAATGGAGCAATCAATTAAAATCCAAGGTCCAAATTCACCCCAAGTAAGCAGACTCAACTCCATTCACTTCAGAAGTGTTGGTCCTGTTTAAACAGGAGCTAAACTTTGCCCCAATATTTTAAACAAGAAATTATAGTTTTAGGAGACCATTAATCTAGTATTAAAATATGTCCATTCACCTTAATTTCAAAACAAAAAATAAAAAAAACTTTCCATAAAGAAAGAGAGCAGAACATCTGAGACTTACCATGTGGATCTTCAAGCAGAATGCTATAGGTAGGTTTTAATGAAAAATTCAAACAGACTAATCTAAATCTGTGCTAAGAGTAAAAGCTATTTAACATGTGCCAAACATGTAAAAATGGCTGATAACCATTTTCACATGACACCCCTACAGAAAACAGGGGACTGACACCATATTTGATTGCTCATGTAGAATTCATGCCCAGCCCTCTCCTTCTCGAATGAAGTTGGCTGCAGACTGCCGTATGGCTTTTCCTTCTTTTGTTCCTGTAATTGTCCTCCTGCACAAACCTCGATGACTCACATTTTAAATTAAAGATATACCCAACTAACAGGCTGGAAGTGGGTAAGCCAATCATTCTAAGTACGGCTCATATGGTGTGGAAAAATGCATTTCCATATAGCTACAGCTATAACAACAAAATAGGACTCAGTTTCCTTCAAGTTCACACTAGCCATTGGGATCCAAAGATAGTTATATAATCAAGTCTTTGGAGGGCAGTGGGGAAGACAGCAGGTTGCCTTTTAAACCAGCTTTGTGTTTGAATATCCAGTTTCATTAGTTTATATTAAATTGCATGCAAGCACTTTTATAGTAGGTAATTTTTTCTAACTGTAATAAGCTCATACTTTCATGCCTCACCTCTCGTAACAGCGTCCAACGCACAGCCGCATCCTGTTGCTCCTCCTCCTATAACAAGCACATCAAATTCGCTTGTGTTTTGTAGAGCCAGGAACTGATCTTCTCTTGTAGGAAAGTGATTTTTCATTGGTATGTTCACAGGTTCTGCTGCTTGAACATACATAAAGTTACCCTAAAAAGACACAAAAATCAAGACAGTATTTGTGTCTACTCCTCAGTGGTGTGCCATGACATTTTTAGTCAGCCATGCAGTTGTACAGTTGTATGCAAAATGGCATCCTTCACAGAGCACAATCTCGCACATATGGAGCATATGAGGTCAGGCTGTGCAGAGGGTGTTATTCTGTGCTACAAAATGGCACCTCTCTTGCACGTTCGAGGGCCAGACAGAATAGTCCTGCAGGCACAGCCCATCCTGGAGCACATAAGGCATGCCTTGTATACACTGATGGCACACCACTGATATTCTTTATACAATCAGTATAGTTTTGTGGAAACTAATCAGAAAAAGGTGTTTTTATTCAAAGTCACTTTTAAATCTAATAGAAAATATTTTAGCAAATGCAAAAGGTAACAAACAGCATTAAAAGATTAAAGGTTAGTTTTCATTTAACTCACCTTGGCTACTCCTGCATAGTTATTGAGGGATTAATAAAACAAGATACAGTAGCAAATACCAGAAGGGAGTATTGAAGATTTTATAATAAAGATATATCCTGAATAGGATTAGAACTCTGTACTTTTAGCATATAAAATAAACACTTAATCCACTAGGCTATAGGGTCATTGCAGAGCATCCAGCAGCCACTGGAGGAAATATTTTGCACCAGAGGGTAGTCATATTATTTCTGTTGCTTTCATGGAACATTAAAATATTAATGCATTATTTGTATTGTGGTACTGATCAAAGGCCCCAGTATGCTAGGTGATGTACAAACAGATAGGAAGATGATCCATCCATGTCCCAAAGAAAAAAAGTTTAATTTAAAAAAACTGACTGTAAATGTTATATAAGCTAATGTTTTCTCATTTTTATTATTGAAAATCAGCTATGCACAGCCCCTTTTTTAAAACCTGAACCTGCTTTGCTTTTATTTCTCAAATCATACAATGTGCTACCTTTTTAGCGGTACAGTATAACAATATGACAGTATTCATAGACCATTTCTGGTTTGCTTTTAACGGATTCCAGAATAATTTTCTTTAAGACAATCATTGTCTGATATTCTATAGTGACCCATCTTTGCTCTCAGCTTGATGACCCTAGTGAAAGAGAATGACAAACTTTCTAAGTCAATTAACCAAAATGGGCAGAAGGCTTTGGTTTTTTGTTTATTTGGGGTTTGGTTTTGTTTTGTTTGAAGTTTAAAAATTGACCATTTCCTAAAGACTTTACTTAGAGGTAAGAGGTTTGGTTAATATCAGTTTAAACAGATGTCTGAAAGCCCTTGTAATTATGGGTATCCTAAAATCCTACTATTGGTTGTGCACTTCATAATCTATATTATGAGTACCATCATTATGGTTGTAATCCACCTTTGCTATGTAGTATATTAATTACTTTATGTACAATGGGCTGTAGCCAGGTATCATAATTATTCCCAAATTAATTAAGATGCAAGGCCACAAAAGAAATCGTGCTTGCTCTCTCATACCGCTGTCTGCACCAGCCCTGTCTTTCTTCCCTCTCACATTCTTATTCACGATCAACCTTCATTGTTGTACACAATTGGGTAGTGGGTCACTCCCCAAACTATTGTTTTCAAGCTCTGAAGGGGCTGACAATCTTTTTCGTAATAGAATAATCACTTGTTGTGTAGGAAATGGATTTTGAGGACAAAACATCAAATCAAAGCATGTGCAAATAATTAGTATGTCTGGGTGCTTGAAGGCAAGAAGGATACTTTTGTGGGTAAGGTACTGGAGTGTGAGTTACAACACCTGTTTTCTATCCCCAGCTCTAGCAGACCTCATATGGTGTTGGGCAAGTCATTTAATTCAACATTCAGAAGTATCCACTAATCTTGGTTATCTCAATTTTTGGGTGTCCAAACTGACAACTAATTTTCAGATTTGCTGATATCTGCAGCTCCCATTGATCTGAAACACAATTTTTGCAAGTCCAGCACCCCAGGAAATCAGATTATTGCAAGCTAAGTACCCAAAATTAGTGGTCACTTTTAGAAATTTGGCTCTCTGGAGTATCTCCATTTCTTCACCTGTAAAATAGGGGTAATACTTCCTTACCTCACACAGACATTGCAAGGCTCACTTCATACACCTTTGTAAAGTACTTCTACACCAAGACTGAGATTTTGTGTAATGCCTCTAAGACAGTGATTCTCAACCCAGGGTATGCATACCCCAGGGGCTATACAGAGGTCTTCCAGTGGGCACATCTACTCATCTCAATATTTGCTTAGTTTTACAGCAGGCTACATAAAAAGCACTAGCGAAGTCAGTACAAACTAAGATTTCATACAGACAATGACTTTGTACTGCTCTATATACTATACACTGAAATATAAGTACAATATTTATATCCCAATTGATTTATTTTAGAATTATATGGTACAAATGAGAAAGCAATTTTTCAGTAATAGTGTGCTGTGACACTTTTGTCTTTTTAGATCTGATTTTGTAAGCAAGTAGTTTTTAAATGAGGTGAAACTTGGGGGTACACAAAAGAAATCAGACTCCTTAAGGGGGTACAGTAATGTGGAAATGTTGAGAGTCATTGGTCTAAGCGGTGCAGCCAGAGCACACAGCCCAAAAGGAGGAGGGCTAAATTAGTTTTAAGCCATCTTTGCACCCTCCCGAATCCAATCCTGGGCTGCTCCAGGAGCTGAAGAAGCCCCTAATCCAACTAAGTTACTGCAGCCTCCTTTGGTTGCCCTATGGGCTGCAGGGCTGCCTGGAATTTCTGTAGCACTGTATGATGTGGCTCCACCCCAACAAGCCCCTCCCACATTAATATTGCAATGACAGTCCTCTGGAGGTAACCTTACAGCTGTCTACCAAAGTGCCTGTGCCAGGAAAAGCCTCCCTTGCCACAACCAGGCTTTTAAGGCCCGCTTTATGCCACTCCAGGCCTCCCACCTAGTGCAAAGGGAGCTGGAAAGGTATGACGATTTCAGCCTAAGTGTGTTGTGTTAAATTTTGCAATCTGAAAACTATTCAGTTTCCAATATTGGAATTGCTATATTTTTTGCACAATGAATAAAAGACAGTAGAAATAAATAGGAAAGTAATATGCAGAATAGTTTATATAAGTGAGGTGACAACACTTTTTTCTTCAGAAAGTGAAGCATCAGAACTTAGAAACAGTAACTTTGCTGACCCTTTGCTGGAGTCAGTAACTTTGCTGACCCTTTCCAAAAATTCACTCCTCCCTATCGGCTGAATATGTTCAGCCTCGTACTTCATTAAAGTTCTATTTATATAAGTAAAAAGTTAGGAAACAGCTAGCTAAACACATGCACAATTCAGCAAAGGGATTCAGTCTACCAAAGCTGAATCTGAAAGAATAATATTACTATTTCTCCATCACCAGAGGATGTACGTGTCACTTAAAGATAGAGGGTTCCATCCTCATGCAAGGTAAGAGCCCTTTGCAGTACCAGTTTAAAGTTGCCATACGCTTTTCCCAGTGATGTAAAGCCTGTGTAGTCAACACTATGACTCCTCTCCCCTTCCACACACACTCAGCTCTAGGCCACAACACTTTGTGCTCTGGCTATTTTTTTTTTTTTTTTTTTTTTTTTTTTTTGAAAAAAAAGATGTTTCCCCATCCCCTGCTTCAGCTCATCTTTTAGGACCACCGAGGTTCGAGTACATAATCCCTCCTTCAATATACTTACAAACTAAATTAGACAAATAGGGGTGTCAAAAGTAATGTCATTTTGTTTGTTTAGGTCAGACGTTGCTTTTTGGTTTCAGAGGGCTTTACAAAATTTTAATTAATTTTTAACATTGTAAAGCATCATGACTTTGATTTTAAAATAAACTCATGTTTATGTGGGAGCAGGAGTAAATGATTAGCAGTAGAAGAAAATAAATTAAGAGACCCCATATCTTTTTTCTCAATCTGCTGAAAAACATGTATGCCACAAAACTGCCTATGGTAAAATCAACACTTCACTCAGAAGTGTGACTGCAGCAAATGTAGACATACCAAAGTTATCTCTAATTTTGATAGCTCGAGTAACAATAGCAGTGAAGCTGAGTCAGCATGGGGTGTACAAGCCCACTCCAGATTCCAAGTATGTACTCAAGCAGTCACCCACATTGCCGCAGCTTCACTGCATTTGTAACTTGAGCTAGATAGATCAAAAGTCAGCCACTCCTCTGACTGCAGCGTAGACATATCTTATAAGTTTTTGCAGAGGGGTAAAGGCCAAGGACAAAAGAATTGATTAAGGTAATACAAGTGGGTGCGGCTAGTACTGAAATTGATTAAAGTGAACAAGGAGAAAATTTAGGCTGAACATTGTAAGAGTTTCCTAACAGATTATGGCAGCGTTTCCCAAACTTTTTTGGCCACGGAACACCTGGTATATATTTACGGAACACGTCTAATATTATTTTGTAGTCGTTCGGTTTTCAAATTAAAAAATTGTGTTATTTATGCTCAAATATATTTTATTTTATAAAACAAAAAAAATACAAATTTAAAATAACTTGAACTAATAATTTCTAACTGGAAAGCACGTATAAAGTAGTAAAAAATCAAGTGCAAGACCCTTTTTTTTTAAATTACGATTCTTTCACGGAACACCTATTCACATTGTGCAGAACACAGTTTGGGAAATGCTGGATTATGGAATATTCTTCCAAAAGAAATGGTTGAAACCCACAGATATTTAGAATTTATTGGACAATGCACTGAAGTATATGCATATAGTAGGTAACAACCCTGCAATGGAGTGTAGTCTAGTAGATCTAATTGGTCTTCACTCTCTAACAGCTCAGCACACGTTACTTGCGTTTAGGTTAAGTTACAAAATACTATCTTCTTACCACCATTGCAGAGCAGCTGTTCTTGTCTATTATGCTGCTTTTCCACCCCTTCCCACTTGCTGAGATGCTTTGTATCTGCCTTTCCTCAATGCCCTATAATCAATATAGTTATAAGTGACAATAGCATGACAATTTCACCATGTAGACCACGCCTATGACCTCCAAACATGAAGGCACATCTTTTTTTAAATGCACTGAATTACACAAATTGCTCAATTTTAGAAAATAGCTTCATTGTCTCCTGCTCTATTGCCTGTGAATTATAGCTGTTAGAGACATCTTTCATCCCTAATCCTGATGAGCAGGGTTCCCTGAGATAACCAACCAAATGGTACAGTTTTCTGAAGTGGCCAATCAGCTCTGTGGTAGTAGAAATGACTCAGAGCAAGGCCTCCCTATAAAACTTCTAAAGAAAAAAATAAAGGCACATGACAGATATTTTCATGATCTGAAGGACAATTAAAATACAATGATATTTTAAATATGTTAAGCTTTAGGCATGTCAACCTTCGGTGTCCCTTTAACAAATAGTTTATTGTTTGCCTTATAGTTCTCTGCTACACATCCCCGTGGGTGTAAGACTAAATAATGGTTTACACGACATCCCCAAGGTGAGCTACTGACTAGACCGAAGCCCGATCTACAGCCTTCCATGGTTTATGAACCTTGGATAGCTTCCACTCAAAATGATTAGATCACTTTCTCCCTATGTTTAAACCCTTATTAGACTTGCAAATTTTTTTTAAATGTTCTACACAGTTGTCACTACTGGTGCAACAGAAAACAAGATCTAATAATTAGTGTCTACTGCTGAAAGAAGTGCGTATTTAAAGACCACAGGCAATTAACAATCAGGTTGTCCTGTAATCATGTACAGTATTAATTTGAGCATAGTGTGTAGGGTTTCATGCAAATTACTTAATACATAAGAGAATGAAAGGTTGCTGGTGTATTATGCGAGTCAATCAATGGAGTAGCTAAAGTAAAATTGCTTCATATTCTATTTATTATAATTAAGGAGGTACTAACCATATTTGTATACCTCCTCTAAGTCAAGTAAAAATTAATGTGCCTATTTCACAACCTAATTTTGAGAAATTATAATGGCCCACTCAACCTAAAATATTTCCCCTGCTTTTACATTACAAACTGCTTTTAGCTAACCAGTTGCTACACATGTCAAACACAAATCAGATCAATACATTTTAAATAAAAGCAATGTGAATTGTAACTGTGCAAACAAAGATTCACCAGTTTGATTTTTTTAATATGACATTTTCTTTAAAGCCAAATCTATTCTTGGGGGCAGGAAGGAGACAAAATCCTGGCTTCTGGTTCCGTTTCTGATACAATGCTATTCCACGGTACCTTTAATGAACCAGTAGGATTCACTGCAGCTTCCATCTTTTACACAAAGTAGAGCTGGGAGTGCGGAATCTCTCACTTAGATGTGTGTCATTGAAATTTTATCAGCAAGCTTCACTTCACTCTAGCTAAGGTCTATTACCCACTGAATTTTATTATATTTAGGGTCCAGTTCTGTAGCTGTCCGCCACATGAAACAAAAAGTTACCTTCTTATCTGTAATTCTGACTGGAGGCCTCAATTCAGCAAGGCACTTAAGCATATGCTTAGCTTTAAATGGGACTACTCACATGCTTAAAGTTAAGTGATTTGCTAAAATGGGGCCACAGAATGACAGATGAACCAAATTGTATGGATGGTTGAATGCGTCAGAAATGTGTCCATTTCTAGCTATCCGCTACTATTTATATTCATGTCTCTACAGTACATGCAAGTTCGTTTTATTTTTTTAATTCAAAAATTCCCCCTCATTAAATTAGTTCTGTACAATAGACAAGGTAAGAACCTTTAACCATTATCACCCTCCCTTCACCAAAAGAGTTGTATCAATTTCAACATGTTCAGCTGGACATAATATTGCCAGAAAAACAAGACTCAGCACTCAAAGGGGGACAGTCAGTGTGTACAGCTGAATATTTTCACAGCTATACCCAGGTAAAAGAATAGATCCTTTGATATAAAGTTCTAAACAGATACCATATTAGTGTACATACAGCAGGGTGCCTGGCGCACTCGAAATTGACAGTGATTCATCTTGCTGTCAAGTAAATGGGAGACCGAAGGAAAGCTGCATACAGGGATTCCATCTGCAATAATGTTATTCGTTTGGCGGCAAACACTTGTGTTTACCGAAATAAGCGATTGCTGTTTATATCTACAATTTCTCAGGGAAGAGTTCCTTGAATGGTTTTGATTATATTCTTTGGGAGAACAAATTTAGTTTGGTGGCCTGAATTTGGAGTTCTAAAATAATCTAGTAATTGTAAAGTAAGCATTTCTGATGATAATTTTCCCTGTATTATCTCTAGGTAGGTTTACATCAAACTCATAGGTTTGGTAAGATGCCATCATTTGGTAAGAGTAAGATTAAAAAAAATCTGTTTCCTTTTCCAAGCAAAATATTCACCCTAATAGAGTGACCCTATTAGCCCCATCCAGATTCACATACCCTCATAGTGTAATGGTCATTGTTTATTACACATCAGCCTCTGTGCCAGCTCGACAGAGAATGCAAGTCTCTTACAAGTCATACATACAGGGCCTTGGTCTTTAACTCAAGCTGCAGAAACTCATGCTTTTAGCTCTGGGATCCCTGGTGCAACCCCAGTGTGTTGACCAAAATGGCAGACATCACAATAGCAGAAAGAACTGCTTTAAAGGAAGGAAATGTTACCCTAAAGGCATGAGAAAAACCAGAGAGTGAGCCAGCCACAAGGAAAGAAAATCTAGTCAATATCTTCAATACAGGCCACATCTGTGGTTCCATTTGTGACGGTCAGCAACACAGTTACAAGGTTAGCTGCACCTCTACCTCCATTCTGGTCTCGGAGTACAACCCCCTCAGGTGTCAGGCCTCATGCATCTCCCTCTCCTAGGGTTGAATTCTGCAATTCTCCAACTCTCAGACTGGGCCCTAGGCTTCAGAACCTAGAATATCACCTGTGCATAACCAGTGGGTGCAACTGGGTTCAATGCCAGCAGTTCTTCCCTTCAGGAGTCTATGCCCAGTGGTGAATACAGTGACCAGAAGTGTTCTGAAAACAAAGTATCGTTTCTTTCCAATAGCTGGGAAAAACACAGGATGGGGAAAAAAGGATTTTTTTAAAACTGTCTACATGCATGTCTATCTTACCTATAGACTCCCCATCTGCGGACAGTAGCTTAGACAGGCCTAGCTGCTTCAGATGTCCCAGCAGATGCCTGCCTTAGTCTGAAGAGCTCCCCAACAACTTTGCTCTCTAGAAACAGGCTGGTTTTATCCAGCCCAAGTTCTATGTCCCTCAGTTCCTGGACTTTTGGCCCTGCTTCTCCAAACAAGTTCGGTAGGCTGCCCAGGAGGTTGCACCAGTATCCTCTGAGCCAATGGCTTTCCCACTGTCCTGTAACAACCTTTAAGTGTTTACTTGGTGTGCCTTATCTTGAGCCAGTGTCCTCCCTCTTGTTTCCTCAGAGCCTACTATTAAACTAAACCAATATATTCATACAGGAAATATCCTAGTGACCAATATTCAGAAATTATTACAAAGCAGCTCCATGTCCATGAGTTAAGCCAGGTGATTAATTTGTCTTTTGCTGCACAAAGCAATGCTTATACAGTGATGGTTTGAAAAAGAAGAGGGAATCACTTGCAGCAGCTTTTTGTGCAATTTTCCCAGGACCACAGTTATTCCGTGATACTATAGCTACAGAATTTACTCCTAATACCATTCTTTACTGGGTAATTGTGCTCCAGAATGTGACAGGGGAGGGTTAAATTATTTTTCCTATTGCCAATGGTTGTGAAGAAAACCATGAACAGCACATAAACCACTGAAGAATTTCTTCGTGAATCTGTAGGCAGTCTGTAAACATAGTTGAGGTTAACTGCCTCATTCATGTTGACTCTGAAACCTAATTGTGCTAATTTAAGTGCCAAAATAAACTACCATTGCAGATTATTTTTTAGCAGAAATTTTAGGCAGCTAATGTGCTCATTAAGAATTTAAAACGTCCTCCCACAACTTCTCAAGTTCCAAAAGCCCCAAATCTCCCCAACCCAGCTGCCAAAGCCTCTAGCTTCCACCTGACAATTTCTATGGTGCAGCTGTGTGATTTCAATACAAAAATTTGAAACACTGAATGTGGGAAACAATGTAAAATGTAAATGTAAAACATTTTGTATCAAAATTAACAAGAGCTGCTGTACTGATTGTCTTATTTCTTTTCATATTAAAGACCTCAATTTGTTCATGTTCAACTTGATGCTGGCTGCCGCAGACATTTCAGTTTGCCACATCAGAGTGCCACAGAATTCCGAGTCCTTGCTATAGCACTGAGGTACAACTTGCCACAGAGTAAATGAGGTCATGCTTACAGATAAGGGGAAATCCATATGCATATTAATTTAGGTTTTCTGTCTGACTGTGTGATAAATTCCATTTTTGAAAAAGCCATAGATTTACTACAATATGTAGCCAATTAGTATGCGTCTTGGGGCAACATCTTTTCCTGGTTCTTGTAGATGGGAAGATACTTTGCCCTACCATATATTTGACTGGCAGGCATTATTAAAGAGAGGACAGTTTTGCTGTGGGATATGCTCACAGCTTAGATATGTCAACACTGTAAATGAGCTGTTCTCCATTGTGCCAATCCCTCCAGTTATGTCCCACCTGCTGCCCTCCATTGGGTGTTTAAGGAAGTAATTTTTAAGGACATCACAGAGCAAATGTGCAAGTTACTACAACATGGAAGCATGAAAAATTATATGTTGTTCATTTGCCACACTCCTTGCTTATAAATATGCTAGAATTTTTCAGAGAAGTTTTTTAGGACGACCCCACAGTTTGCATTAGCTTCACAGATCAGGTCACAAGCCAATGTTTCACTTGGCCATTAGGGTCACATCCATCCCAGAAAATAGATTTCCATATGATTTCGAGTTTTAATGGAGAAGGGAGCAATTCCCTGAATTTTGGAACATCAATTTCATAAAAATCCATGTATGTAATTAATCTGTTACAATTAGAGCTGAGTGAAAAATGGATTTTTTGGTCTGGTTTTTCTTCCAAAATGGGGTGGGGGGGGGAGTTATATATATAAATAATCTCATTCAATTTCAATAGAAACCAAATTTTCTTCTAAACTCAGAAAAATTGTTTTGAATCCAACAAAATTTTCCAGTAGACTCAGAATTAAATATTTTAGATTTTCTAGTCAATTTGATTCTTTGAGCGTTTTCTACCATTTGTGTTCTGTTTGTTACTGTCAAACTTGAAAACACTAAGTTGTTTCAAAATGAAGAATTAAAATATATCAACTTGGGGGAGAGGGGGAGGGGAGATCAGGTTTTTTTTCCTAGTGACATTTCTCTGCCCCAAAAAATTTGCTTGGCTCTAGTTACAATCCTGACTGGTATTAGCATCCTATGTATTTGGTTTATTTGAAGGTCTAAGCTTTAATACGTTACAGTATACTAATTCAGGCAGACTCCTGATAAAGACCCCAGGGAATCTTTGGAACATAAACACCAACTAGTATAAGACAGATGCAGCAGTTGAACTGAACATACGATCCAAATGTGCTATTTTACAATATACTTTCTGTTACACTATATCTGAAGTTACAAGGATCCAGGACTATCCTTTTTCCAACTTTACTCATGTCATGGGTCACAATCTTATTCCTGCACCCATTCTACTATTTCTTTTTATATATATATACACACACACACACAGAAAAGTTTCTGGATTAATACAAAGTATTCCTGGTACTAAATGAAAGCTGTCTACAGTCAACTATTGTTGCTCCTGCATTAGACCATTAAAACCGAAACCAGATCTTATTTTATCATTCAAATCAAGAAAATTTAAAATTAACATACAGTAAAAGATGAGATGTTAATTGTCCATGGCAAGCTATTATATTGCAAGCAGGTTAAAGCAAGCAGCTGGCTACACATATATTGTGAAAAACAATATACAAATTTAGCACCCAGTCACCTTGCTAAATGAATTGGATATAATCCAAAAGGATTTCTAGGGATCAGGCTCTATTTTCAAGCCCAGACTGGGGCTAGTGGGATCAGAGCGCTGCCCACTCTACCTACTCAGACTGAGCAGAGTTAACAGAAAGTTGGTGAATGGCAGAGACTCTGAAAAGGGGAACTGCCAGGCTTGCAACCCGCACTAAGGACAAGCCCACCAGGCAAATTTCTACATCCACAGATGCCCAGGCCAGGCCAGAATATTTATAAATCCATAGGACTGCACAAAGCCAGTTACTGTACACAATTATCTGCATAGAAGGCAAAGTGGTGAGTGGATTGTGCTGACTGGTACTTAGTCACCACCAGCTCTGCTGAAGACCAGTCTAAACACCCCATAACCCCTCTCTTCACACAAGCACTCCCATACTGGCTCCACTCCTGAGCCTCCTTGGGGAAAGAGGGAAGAGGCCAATAGCTCTGCTCCTCCTTTTAGGAAAGGAGAAAATGCAACCATTTCCTACAATATTAGGAATCGATCCACAAAGTGAAACCAGCAACCCACTGGGTTGTTTTGTTTTTTTTAATGTCTCTGTTTTGTCCAAAAGTACCCTTACAGACAGCCTTTCCCACTGTAGGATTTTGTTTTGTCAACATTTTAATTAACAGGAGGAAAGGAGTCTGTTCTGCCTCTTGGATTTTGACAATGACCAAAGTTTTCAAAGATGGGTGCCTAAATTTAAGCACCTAACCATGGAAGTCAACAGAAATCTTTGTATTAAGTTCAGTGGGAATTGGACCCAGTCCCCAAAGTAAGTGGCCTGATTTTCAGAGGTGCTGAGCAGCCAGGACTCCCATTCTGAAGCAAGAGAGAACTGGGAATATTCAGCACCCATGAAAATCAAACCACTTAATTGCTTATCTGATTGCTGAACAGGGCTCATCTACACACATGGGGTAATACACTCTACAGGGATGTCATTTCTAAAGTGCACTAACGAGTCACACATTAATTGGTCCACGTAGATCCTGCTGGTGCATTTTAACACAGTGCTGTTTTAATCGGTACTACATTAGAGCGCACTAGGGAACCTTTAGTGTGCACCAGGGATCATGTAGACAAGCCTGAGTTTGAAAATATTGGCCTGCTCTATTCTGTTACCCGTACTGGTGAAGAAAAACCTACCCCACATGAACTCAACAGGAGATGAGGAAGTTTTCAAACGCATTTTTATGGGAAGTTTAAAGCGTCAATGTTAAAACGATTACGAGAATATGTCCATGTTTTCTTACTGTTCAAAGATTTACAGCAATGAAACATCATTAATATAGTACTCTAAATTAGTTCCAACCAAATCAAGCTCAGAGGCCCTTGGCATTCATATCCAAACAAAGCTATTCATATAAACCTAACATACGCTTTAGCAGATTTTAAGTTTCATATTTTATCAGAAATCGTAATTAATACTTACGTGTTTGTTTCTATACTGAGAAAATTGAGAGAGGCCAAAAACTGTTGCTATGGCACCTCCTCCAATGAGAACAGTTCCTTTTACTACCTTACGAAATGCCATTTTTTATTCTATAAAAAAGAAAAGAGAGTAAAATTATTATGTTTCACCCATGTTAGAATTTAGACTGTCTAGAATAAAGCACTAATTACAATTAGAATTGGTGCTGAGCATATAATATTTGGGGATAATATATTAGATTAATGATTTTGGTTGTAATATTATCAGTACAGAAAGTCAGGAAGAAGATAGGAGCAAAAATCCTTGGGAAGTGTGTGTGTTAGAGGAAAATAAGTGAGGAAAGTGTATAGAAATATTTAAATGTACTTAATAATTTACACACCTAGTACCTATCTCAACTGTAGGCAAGTACTTATGAGCAGAAGCAGCTGCTTTTGCCATAAAAATCCTAAGCACAACTAAAACTTCCCACTACTACTGTTTGACAGGTGAACTCCAGCCCAGAACTAGCCACTGAGTATGCTTTGCAAACAAATTCGCCTTTTTTTCCCTTTTTGCAAAGACCACCACTAGCTATCCTTCCTCATTGTCCAGCTCCTTTTTACAACCCCATTTGCCCAACAGGATTGCACTCTAATCTGCCACCCGGGGCATAAATGAGGGCAAGGAGGCAGAGCCGGGGACCTCCTCTGCCATAGGCTATCACAAATTCATGGTCTCTCCAGATTCTCCGGCATGGAAAGAGGGAGGAGAGGGGACCTGGAGATGGGGAAGGTGGCTTCCTCCTCGGACTGCAGCCCCTGGGGCTCTCCTGGACCCAGCTTCCTGCTTTCCAGAACCCAAGGCCGCCATCTCCTCATACTGCCTCTTCCACTTCCAGGCTCACTCCAGAAAGGGATACGGCAGCTCAATGAGGACATGGAAAGTAACCTTCTTAGGAAAATTCTGATTGCACCCCCCGATTGCCACCCAAGAATGATATGCAAGAAGAATAGTGGCCTAACAGACAATGAATGCTTGTTATATCTAGCCATGCTGCAGAGAGGGGTCACTGATGGTCAACAAACCACCAAGGGGCGGCAGTGGTAAAGGCAACAGACAAGACACAGTAGTTCAAAAAGAAGTGAAGAAGGGTAGATTTGAAGTGCAGGACTCCACCTCCTAGCTGTTGAGACAGAAGACTAGGATTGTGTGTCAGACATTCTTAGAGAACAGTGTTTGAATGCAGGACTGTCTCTAAATCCTAAATAGGCGTAACCTACCCATTTTTCCTCAGGACCAGCAGAGCTTCACTCACATAAGAAAAAATATGGGCTGAGTGAGAATGGAGCAGTAACTAGAAGTCAGTCAAAGTTGTTTGGATAGGAAAGTGTTTTGTCCATGCCCTACATGAATGGAACTGACTCCATAGTGAGATTTGGAATAGTAAAAGTTTAAAGCTTTGTATGAAATCATAATTTTCTGCCCTTTTAGGAAACTTGGCAGGGTATAGTGAATGACACGATATTATAATCTAGTAAATCTTTTCCTTCTCCAACTACAATAGATCTTATGATCTCAATGTCTGTTCTCTTAAACTGAGTATATGTAATTGCTTTTGATAATGACAACTTTGTCAAGCACCTGCAGAAATAATCTTGAGTGACAGAGGAGTGTGATTTGTATAATCCTGTAAATATGATTAGACTAGACATCTAAAAATATACTGTACATCTCCATATACATGTTTATTTATTTCCTATCTAGCCATCTGCTAGACCAGGGGTCAGCAACCTTTTAGAAGTGGTGTGCCGAGTCTTCAGTTATTCACTTTAATTTAAGGTTTTGCGTGCCAATAATACATTAACATTTTTTAGAAGGTCTCTCTCTCTCTAAGTCTATATATTGTATAACTAAACTATTGTCATATGTAAACAAGGTTTTCAAAATGTTTAAGAAGCTTCATTTAAAATTAAATTAAAATGCTGATCTTACGCCGCTGGCACACTCAGCCCGTTGCCGGTCTGGGGTTCCATTCACCTAGGGCGGCAGCAGGCTGAGCGGGGCCTGCAGCCGGGACCCCAGCTGGCAAGGGGCAGGATCCAGAACCCCAGACTGGCAGTGGGCTGAGCGGGGCCAGCAGCCAGGACCCCAGACTGGCAGTGGGCTGAGCAGCTCAGCCCACTGTCTGTCTAGGGTTCCGTCCACCTGCTACTGCCAGCCAGGGCCCTGGTTGCCGGCCCCCGTCAGCTCGCTGCTGGCCTGGGATCCCAGCCCTGCCCACATAGAGTGGGTACCTACCTTCTCCCTGGTTCTAGCCATTCTCTTCCCCTCTCTGCCCTGAGATGAGGGTGGGAGTGTGCTGAGAACAGGGCTGAGGGTGAAGGAGAAGGCTGGGGGTTGGGGTGCAGGATCTGGCCAGGAGCTAGAACGAAGGAGGGGGCTCAGGGTTGGGGCAGGAGGTTTGGCTGTGGAGCGCTAACCTGGGCAGCTCGCATTTGGTGCGAGGGGTGCAGGTGGGAATGGGGGGGGGGTTGCAGGAGCTCCCATTTGGTGCTCAGGGTGGGAGTAGGGATGTGGGGGGTGCAAGAGTCAAGGCATAGGGTGTGGGGGTATGTGTGGGGGGTACAGGAGTCAGGGCAGGGGGCTGGGTATGCGTGGGGGGTGCCAGAGTAAGGGCTGGGGTTGGGGGGGTGCAGGGGTCAGGGCACGGGGCTGGGGGTGTGGGCTGAGGTCGTGGGGGTGCTCCCAGCCCCCTGCCCTGAGCGGCTCACAGCAGGGGGCTGGAGGGGATATGCCCTGATTCCACCCCCCTTCCCTAAGGTCCCCGGAGCAGAGAGAGGCACTGCAGCTCCGCTTTTATGTCTCCCCCACTTTCACCTCTCCCCCTCCGTAGCAAGGGCCGTCAGCCGATCGGCCACAGGGAGGGAGAGGAGGGACAGGAACGCCGCACTGTGGGGGAAGAAGCAGGGGGAGGGGGAAGCTTGCCTGCCCTGCAAGGAGAGCGCGGTGGGTGGAAAAGAGCAGGCCGGGCCTGGCAGGATTTTTAGTAGCACGCTGCTGTCTGCCTGGGTCCGGCAGGCAGCAGCGTGCCATTAAAAATTGGCTCATGTGCCATGTTTGGCAAGCGTGCCATAGCTTGCCGACCCCTGTGCTAGACAAAGGTACTTCAGTCTCTTCAATAGTATGGGAGAAGGACACGGTACAGATGTTTTAAAGACATGTTGAATAAGGTCACTCAGTTCCAAATCACCATGCCTCCTAGTTCCAATTGACGGGGAGGGATAGCTCAGTGGTTTGAGCATTGGCCAGCTAAACCCAGGGTTGTGAGTTCCATCCTTGAGGCGGCCACTTAGGGATCTGGGGCAAAAATTGGGGATTGGTCCTGCTTTGAGCAGGGGGTTGGACTAGATGACCTTCTGATGTCCCTTCCAACCCTGATATTCTATGATATAATGAACTGAGAACTAACAGTCAGAAAGCCATTTTTAAACAAGCGTTGGTCTTTGTGTGTGTTCTAATGATAACAAACATCATCTAGATACATATTGTAAACAAGAATATCATTCTCTCAACAGTATAAAGGAACATGGAAAGAAAAACTGCAAATCTAAGATTAGAAGCAAAAAAGTTAAATTATTTGCCTGTTCCCTCCAAGGTGGGCCTATATGGATGGGACTCTCAGGAGTTCAGTAGAAAAGTCACCAACAAGGCTGGGTTTCATATCTTGGTGTCTGGGCTCCTCTGCAGTGCACATATTTATAGAGGTTTGACTTTATTATAAAGGTTGGGTCCCTGTAAAAGCACTTACTGAAAATCAGGCCTCTTTACGGTGTCTCAAGTTAGGCACCTGAAAACTGAGACACCCAAAAATCATTAGATGCTTTAAAAAAAAAAAAAAAAAAAAAAACCACACCTCTTAGTCCAAATTATTTACTGACTGCATGTCAAATTAGTTACAGTCTGCTTCCCTGACCCTACCTCAACAATAGCATGATGCATTTCATTCTGCATTTAGGATGAAACAATACAGAAACAGTTTTGATAAAATCACATAGCCACTTCTTTCTACTTAGCAAGTCAGAGGGAAAGGCTATGCAGTAGATAGCTCCAGGAACATTTTCCAGAAATGCTCTTGAAAGGGTTAAAACAACCCTCAAGAGCACTGCTCAGAACTTTGGTCCCAATAATCTGGGAGTCCAATTTGCCCACTGCTGTCACAAAGGCTGCGATATCTTAGTCCAGTTCTGGGGACACACCTATAGGTTATGTTTTCCCAGCAGAGTTAACTCAAGAGAGTATCTGTAACTCCAATTACTTCGAGGTAGCCTAGTCTGAGTAAGAGGGATCATGCTGTGAAGTAACAGTCAAGCTGCTGCATCCACACTGTGTGGCATTCAGACTTCTGGACCATATCCCATGGTTCTTTGCAATGCACTAAGATGAGGTACTCTAGGAATTATTTCCCAGTGAACTGCAGGAGAACTTGTCCGTCCTTTCTGGGTACGTGGTAAGAAATGTGGGAAGGCATTGGAGGAGTACCAGCACTCAAGCAGAGCTAGCATCCACACTGCAGAAAAGTCATGTTAGCAACTAACAAGTTGTGCTAACTTGAACTGTAGCCTGTACCCCTTGATAGGCCAAACAACTTGAGTTAAAAGCACCACCACACCCAAAGGTTTGTGTGTGGACAGAACTCAAGTTACGAAAAACGCTCAAGATATAGTGAAGATAAACTCAGATTCCATAAGAGTAGTACACATCAGTGGTAGCATACATCCATGCCAAAGCATCAGGTCTATATGACATGCATCCACTAGTAATAGTCTAACTCGTAACATTGTGTCAGTGTGAGAAACAGCAAGAGGATAAGTCACTAGATCCATCTATGTACTTAAAGAATGAAAGAAAAAGGCAAGCAGAATACTCTTGGATGACTCAAGTATATTACCTCATGTGAACAGCTCCTGCCAATAAGGTTTATCAATCAGTTTTGCAACATATTTGTGGCAGAGGCAAGGGGAAAAGTAAGTAAGTGAGTTCATCTGTATTGAAATACATGCCAAGGCATGCCTCCTGACTTGAGGGATTAAGAACTTCCTGAACCACAGCCTAGAAATAAATGACTTCTCTCATAAGGATGGACAGAAAAGCAGCAGATTTGCTTTTAAAAACTTCCATCAGTGATGTTGCCAACCTTTTTAGTGCAATTAGTCTATCACTTGTTCTTTCATTAAATTCACATGTACTCCCTCAATGTGGCCACGTAAAGAGCAGCCCATCTTTCTGTTTCACCACAATGCAGGAGAGGAGGCACAGAAAACAGTAAAAGAAACATCTTAGAGGAAAAGTAAGTTGTTTTGTTAACTAGAAAAGAAAGTAGGGTGCAGAGGTGTTGCACTAATGCTCAGATGCCATGGAGATAGATAATATAGACACCACAAAAACCTGCTGAAATCTTGAAGCTAGTAACCTCTAAAAGGTTCTGCCATGCATTCAAATCACCTCATTTTCTCCAATCTTAACTACCCAATTAAATAAAAGAAGTCCTTGAAATCCTTACTTGTGTATCATTGAAGTACAATTGCCTTCACTACCAGACACACCACCTTACTGGATTTGCTATTTCCAGTTATGGTTTTGGTAAACCTAATATCTTAGTTCATAGTGGTTTCAAAATGTGACTGCTGCAGAGAAGTGCAGGAATTTTGGAACGTTTTATGATGGAAAGGAAGAGAAACAATCAACATAAGTAAAACATCCAATACTCAAAAAGAATTAAGGTGCCCAACTAGAAAAATTATATTGCCATCGTCAACATATCTTTTGTTTGTAGGGAATTACAAAAACGGAGAATTCAACTTCAGCGAATGTATAACCATTATCAAAGCAGTCCATGTACCACTACTCCTACTGTAAACTTTCTTCAATAGCCAGAATAATAATTAAGCATTCCGTTTGTAAACCAGTAGTCCCACGTTAATCTGGAAGCAGTTTCACACATTTGATGCAGCAGGAGTGAAATCACTTCAGAAAACATAATGAATCTCTAACTTGTAAATGCTTGTTCTGGGAACACAATATGTTCTAGAATCCAAGTGAATTAAAAAAAGAACAAATTAGCATCTTCCAACACCAGGCAAAAATCAGCCTACATTGTCTGAGAATGAACTGACCATAAAGAGAATAAATGGAAGCAATTCCTTATGCTGTTTTTATATGGTTTATATTTTTATGTAATTGAACACATTTTATAAAATGTGATTTATTTCTAAATCATGAAACTATATTTTTCCCATTCATATATATTCAAGCAGTGTATATCAAGGATCGACAATTTACTTGAGAATTCAGCTCAGTGCAGTAGTTTATGGTAAATAAATAGTAGCTAACTACCAGTATCACCCTACAAGATCCTTAGCATCCCCAATGCCCACTGCTTCAAATGAGCTGAAAGCACGCTATGGCTTATAGAATCAGACATCTACATCTTTAGAGGAAAAAGCACAGAAAACTAGACAATGCAAATCTTAACACAAAGCAAATCTTACTTTTTAAAAATGATACACTTGCACTAACAAAAGTATTCCACTTAAGGTAGTTATATCACATCGCTACACAAAGTATTAGGGAAAACTTTGCTTATGGTTTCCCCAGAGCAGAAGGCGTCAACTTCACCAGCAGGCAAAATACACCAACGGTGAAATCCTGACCCCACTGAAGTCAATGGCAAGACTCCCACTGACTTCAGTAAGGCCAAGATTACACCCAAAGAGTGCATACAGAATATAACGTGGAAGAAAGAGAAAAGCAGTTTGGAAACAGAAGTGAAATGGAACCTATGTCAGACATTTAAATATACTGGCTATCTAAACAGAGTCAGCCTTTCACAAGTGTAAACGGTAAACTTCAGAATATTAGTCCATGAGAATTCAGTAGTTTTAGTTATGAAAATAGTGCCTTATGCATGGTCTTTCTGTAATAATGTCCCTTCTAGCATGTAAGTGAACTCTTTTTATAGATACTGAACAGCCTTGTTTGTTTAAATTGGAATTGTCGTGAAGTTAATGGAGAACAAAAAGTTGTTTAAAAAGTTGATTTATATTAATTAGTTTTTAACTGTAAGCTGAAAATGGAACCCCCTTAAGAAGGTAACATGCAGAATAAGAAAATGTGTCATTTATCAAGATCATTTTGAAACAAAGATTGTGCACATATTTGAACTGACATTCTGCACACCATTTTCATTCAATAGAATTAAAGGTAGAGAAATTTGAGCTGGAACACTAACGAACATGCTGACAAAAATCGTAATGCTCATTTCCACATCTATGTGCTAGTCAATTTAAAAAACAGTGGTTTCCAAGGCAACTTTACCCATTATATTATTTATCAGCGGTTTCTAAACTTGAGAACCATAATCTTAAAGAAGCACATTCTATTAGGGCATTTTAACAAATATTTTCCCACTATTTTCAGAAAAGTCTAATTTTTCTAGGTTGATAGCAATAACTTACCTATTGGTTTTGTTCAACTGACCTTTACATTTTCTTCATTATGGATTAAATAATCCTTTGTGCATCAGCCTAGAGCTACAATTTTTCCGTATCACACAAAGTATCTGATACACGTGAAGAAAAAAAAAAATCACAAAGTTCTCTATCGGTATTTTCTTTTTTCTATGCTAGTTTTCTGCGGCTTGTGTCTGCAAAAATGCTACATAAAAATAAAGAAACAAAATCAGACTCAATTAACTGTTCAGATACACACCTACACACAAAAGTCACAACGAACAGCCAGACAAATCCGGCTACTATTTAAAATGTAAAAACTAAGGGGATGAGACAGTCATACTGTTAATACCTCTACAAACATTATTTCTTTCCTGCCCTTACCCAGCATATGCTTAAATCAGGAATGTTGTAGGTGCTATGGGAATCACTGGGTCGCTGTCAGGGGTAGGCTAAATAGGATGGCACCTAAAATTATTTATTTATTTATTTTTAAAAGGCTGCTCCTGCCTGGCCCCACCTTAGCTACCAGCTGGAATATCTCCTTTTAAGGGTACCCTAGCACTGCTCCTTTGTGAATAGCAGCATACTGACCAAGATCGGGAACCACCACACCGGTATGGCTCTGGCCCAAGCACCCTCTCCCATCAGCTTCCTGACACCACCACCAGAACCACCACCACCACGATAATAGTGGCTTAGTGCGCCAAAGTACCTAGTGCTGATCCTGGAGCATTGGCATCTCAACACAGTTCCTTACTGCAGATTCTTGAATGCACTGAACGGCCAGATTTTGTGAGAATTATCACATGCTATCCAATAAAGCAAATTTCACTCATCTATTATTTTACCAAAAAAAAATGCATCTTCACGTATTTAAGAGAATTAATTTTACCACTGATTTATGAAGAAACAGTCCTGCAAAAACAGTATACACCCAAATCTGAAAGATTGTGAAGCCTTTTCTAGTATCACCATCAACACCTTCATACAACTTGCTCCATAACTATTTAGTTCTTAAGTTAAAAGCTTATATGTATTTGGAAAGAGGATGATTTTAAATGCTAATAAAGGACCACCTTAATTGCTGCAGATACACATTATATGTAAAACCACACTGAAGCATCCAATTATGATTTTTTGCTTGATATGAAACAGTGGTTTTCAACCTCTGGGGATACACAGGCTATGTCAAAGATTTCCAGAGGGATCTGCACCTCCAGTTTTTTAGGGGTCTGCAAATGAAAAACGGTTGAAAACCACTGCTATAGAACTACTGGTGTGAGAAATTTACACTTTGTATAGTATGTATGCTTCTTAAAGATACCTTGATATCTCAAACTAGGCTGCCAACGAAAGACTACCTTTTACTTTCATGGCAATTAAACTCTTTTGTATCAACACCCCTAAATCACAGAGCAGATTACCAATTTACATGTAATTAGGGTGACCAGATAGCAGGTGTGAAAAATTGGGACAGAGGGTGGGGGGGTAATAGGAGCCTATATAAGAAAGAGCCCCAAATATCGGGACTGTTCTTATTATATCGGGACATCTGGTCACCCTACATGTAATACTTCAGGGAACAGAATACTCCTAGAAGACCAACTACTGAAATAGACTGTATGGGCTTCTCCTCACTGCTAAAAATGATGTTTTTAAAAAAACCTTGGGGTAACCAACATGCATGAGTTTTCCTGAGGTAAAAGACACAGTGAAGACCAGGCACTTCTGTTTTACTGTGAGGTATATTCATGGAGGTCAACCTTATACCCCCAACCTGGAGTGGATCTCTGCAACTTTATCTCATGGGAAAACAAAAATGCCTGATCTTCACTGTGTTTTTTTCCCTCAGGATCACCCCAATGTCTGAAAAGGAAGCGGGGGAGGGGAAGCATTTTTTACTCCAGAGAAAGAAAGGCAAGCTGTGTGTGTGTGTGTGTGTGTGTATGTGTGTGTATATATATATATATAACATAACAGGAACAGAAATTGTTTAACAAACTATGATCTTCGCATGATGCCCTGTCATTAGCAATCGGCCAAAGGAAGTAACAATGCCCTATAAACACCAACTGAAAGCAGAGTGGTCTATATAGGGGTGCACACACAGACACAGTAAACAGTGTTCTAAAGTAAGGGCTATCATGGGCCCAGATAGGGGCAGATGACCCAAGAGGCATGACATGAGAATTACAAGCATTTATTGAAATCAGAAAAATAAACTAGGCATTGCAAAGAATCATCTGACAGTAGATGATGTATAAAGTTTTGTACACTTTTTAGCACATACACATTAAAAAGACATCTATTGCAAATTCTGAGAGAAAATTTTATTCCTCTCCAAGTTTGAGATAGTTAAAAAAGTTATTGACGGCACAAACAATCTATCTGTATTAATTTTAAAGGACTACAAAAATAAATCAGTTACTATACAAGGCACACATTGCAAAATGGACATAAAGTTATGCAGTCAAACAGGTTTATTCCACTATATTCCAAATATTTCAAACAGTTAATAGCATGAGCAGGAACCTGGAATGCTGTAATTTGACTAAAGACTTGAAATCATAAACCGCCACTAAGTGTCTTGTTCTTAATCTCTTATCCAAATGCAAATTATACCAGCATAACAGAACCACCCTAAGATCTATGATCTTGATCCAAAGTCCAATGTGGTCAATGGGAGTCTTTCCATTGACTTCTACATGGCTTGGATCGTGCTTAAAGAATAACTGAGGAGCACTGAAATTCTTCAGAGCCAGCCTGTAACTAGTTATTTGTATTATGGTACACATAGTTCAATCTGTCACACAAAGGGTTAAGCAAAACATGCAGAATGTAAAGCATCCTGCTGAGGGAACTAGTTTAGGATCAATAAAAATTCACAGGGACAATAATTCAAACTTACAGCTACTGGTAGAGCTCCAAATATATACATATATATTAACATTTACAAGGAAATAAAAAAACAAAACAAATGAACATAAAAGGGAAAATATATTCAGGTTATTTAGCATACAGGACAAATTTATATTTTTAACATTCAACTTCCAAAAATAAGGAGGTGAAATAATGTAACTTTTTCCAACAGAAAATAAAGTAAACCAAAATACTTATTAACCTTTCAGCAGTGCAAAAGATACCAGCTGAAGCTGAATTCCACTTTTGATTCTTCTTTAACTACTACACCGAAAAATTAAAGATGTCCCTCTCTGCTATGTATACATCTCATTTAATAAGGCTAGCATCTTCCCCAGTGGTTCAAAATGTATAAGATATCACAAAGCCTTCTGAAACAGCATGAGAAATTGTGTTCTGCTACCAGTAATAATAATACCACCTCTCTCTTCTATAGTGCTTTTCAATATATAGATCTCAAAGCATTTTACAAAGGAGGTCAGTATCATTATCTCTATTTTACAGATGGGGAAACTGAGGCATAGAAAGCCTGCCCACGGTCACTGAGTAGACTAGTGGCAGAGCCAGGAACAGAACCCACATCTCCTAAGTCGTCTACTCTATCCATCAGGCAATACTGCCAAGACAACTGGGGATGGAAAGTTCTTGTTTTGCCTTCACTTTCAAGGAGCACTGCGACAAGTAGCTTCAGAACAAAATAAGATGTATCAGATTTATTTTAATTTGTGTCTTTGGGTCGGAGGCGCCCTCTTTCATGCACATATGTACTTCAAAATGCAAAGACAGATCCAAAATACATAGGGGAAAGTTGTCAAACTGATTAACTACCATTGTTTACTAGCCTTGTACACAAAAAGCCAATCAAAAACAAAACACAAATACAAGTTTTCTACATTTTCTTTCATTGACTTCAAACTTCTTCAGGGTTTAAGTAAGCAAGTCCTTAATGAATGCATCCTTAACAGGGATGATTCTTCCAAGTGAATCCTTAAACCATGTGATAAAAACCAGACTGGATGCAAAGAGAAGAGAATCTTTCTTCCCTATCTCAGGGTCTATTTGCAACCAAAACTCCCTCCCGTTTTATTTGTGCCTTTCCGCAAACCTCAGCCACAACAAAGCTACTGGAGCTCCTTTAATGGATGAGTTCAAGCCCTGCTATTCTTAGCCACTCGAACAGCTACACATGAATGAAGGGGAAGGAGTTAAGTGAGCTAAGCTGTGGCCTCAGCTCTGCTCAGCAAAACCACAGCAGGTCTGGTGTCCAGAAAAGAGGCTACACACCATGTCCACAACAACTTCAGCAACATGAGACAAGGCCAGCCTCTTGAACTCTGCCTCAGTTCTAATCCAGCTCATTCTTTCTCCAGCCAGTTAGGGCAGTATCTGGTAGTCCAGAGCCGTGGTTCTCAACCAGGGGCACGTGCACCACTGAGGGTACTCAACTAGATCAGTATTTCTCAAACTGTGGGACTGCAGTCCCCAAGGGGGTCCACAGGATGGGTTTAGGGGGGTTGCAAATGCAGGCCAACAGTAGCGGGTGGCAAGCAGGGCTTCAGCCCTGAGCAACAGGACTTGGGCTTCAAACAAAGCTCACCAATTAAAAACAGACTCAATTATCACACTGACATATAAGTACAAAATTTACATTCCAATTAATTTATTTTATAATTATATGGTAAAAATGAGAAAGTATGTAATTTTTCAGTAACAGTGTGCTGTGACACTTTTATGTCTGATTTTTGTAAGCAAGAAGTTTTTAAGTGAGGTGAAACTTGGGGAATGCAAAACAAATCAGACTCCTGAAAGGGGTACAGCAGTCTGAGAAGGTTGAGAATTACTGATCTAGAGGCAGTGAAGGACTCAGGCTAGATCTGGCCATGCAACTGGCTAAAGCACTGAGCAGGGACTGAGCTAAGGCCCTTACTCAAATTTGACTCTAGCCACCCAGCTGCACTGTAGAATGTTTGTGCCCAGCAAGCATTGCACAGGCCACTTCAATACTGCATGATCCCCATGAGAGTGCAGCCAATTTAACACTCAGTAGTTAGTGAAATCTAGCTCCACAGTGTTTAGTGTCTAGATTCCGCCTTTGTCTTTCTTCTGTGCCAACATTTTCCATCTTCCCTTATTGAATAAATAATTCTGGTCTACAAGGGTCAAATTCTGTCCTCAGCTAAGAATAAGAAGCCCCCTTTGAAGTGACTGGCAGCTGGGGAGACTTATCCAAAGTACAACTTTACTTCAAGACAGTAATTAGTTTCTAGTAACTGTACGTGAGTTCAGGGGATGATACCACTAGCACAAAGGTTTTTATTTTAGGTCGTGAGAGGATTTGAGGTCACATCCACAACTAACAGGATACCAGGACTTTGATCCTTAGGTTCAAACTGCTTAGTAGTTCGAGCACTACGGAAAATAAGATCGAAGAAGACTCTACTTAAGTCGAAGTCCAGAGACTTCAGGCTAACAGATGGATAAAAACAGTAAAGCTTGGTAGTAAGTGTGAAATGCTCTATACACTGCCATCAGACAATGTTTGAGATGTAAAACCCATGAAGAGACGTAATCCAATCTGTGATGTTTTGTATTGAAGAACTATATGAGGCTATTACCATGGAATCAGGTTGCCTTGCATTCCATTTTAAATCAGCATAACTAATAAAAAGTGAGTCTCCCAAATAGATGACTCAAAAATAGACACAATCCATGTAGACTGTTGTGATAATGATTGTTACTATAAATTGTCATTGGTTTTAATAGCTGTGCCTATTTTTTAATATTGTTTTCATTTCCTTTAAAGAAATGTTCAAGTGAATTTAAAATGGTGAGAAATTCCAGACTGATGTCCCTATAGACTGAGCAGGCATAGACAGTGTAAGCTTTCTCACACTGCCCTGCCAACATGCTTCTGCCCTGACCTGCAGTTACTACCCCAGGTTCCCTGCCTATTCAGTCTTTAGCCTTTCCAATGAGACTGCATTACTATGTTGCCAGTTGTGATGGTGGACAGGCAGGAGTGAGACAATCAACCTATGACTGTTTTGTCTAATTTAACAGAAGTTTAATGAAGTATTATCATGACTCAAGGGTAATCCTACATATTAACGGCTGTTTGCAGTCATCCCCGTGAAGGAAATACCCAGCAAGTAAAAAGGGGGGTTAAAAAATAATCTATTACATGTGCTGAATAGATAAGAAAAAATGTTTATCAAAAAAGTTGATCAAAACATTATTTTACATTTAAAAATAACTGATTTATTAAACAAAGGAACTATTTATTATCTGTAGTTAATAAACTTAACTGATTATTTCTGGTCACCATGTCCTTCAAGATTTTAGAACCAGTAGATTTCATCATCTCACTCCTTGTTGTTTATTCATAGATTGGAAGATGAAAACAAGCTTTCCTACTTTTTTCACGGAGGAGAGAGGATTCTTAACTTGAATGAATGAGTCAGTTAACTGAATTAGCTGAATAAACTGTAGTGAAGAAAATATTCTCTCTACAATTGCTGTCAAAAGCTAGCTTAGCACTTCATACTCTAGTTCCAAGTGCTTACCAAGTGCCTTCCACCAGGTCAGTGGTTTGACTCTCTTTAAAACTTGGCAGCAAATATGTACTACTAAATTCTTTTTGCATTTAATTTAAATTTTAATAAATAACTAATAGTTAAATAACTATTTAAAATAACTATTTAAATTAAATTTGAAATGACAACCTATTAAATAATTTTTAATAAAGCTGTATTTGATTTCAATCTAAAAATCTCATTTTTTATTTTTTTTATCCACCCTGATTACTATGATCCTAACATTTACCCTTTAGCATCAGCCATTTTTTCCAGCCAAATAAACACTATAGGAGGAAGTTGAGAGATATAAAAATTGTCTTGTTTATTCCAAAACTGGACATAGATCTGCACAGCCAAACAGACACCACCCTTTCAGTAATTTCACAAGAAGTAATTATTTAGGCATGTCAGGGGAGGATTTCAATTTTCTAAATTAGTTCCTCATCTGTAAAGCTGATGAGCACCTGCAACTCCCATCCAAGTCAGTGGGAGTTGCAGGTGTTCAACATCTTTTGGAATCAGACCTTTAATTAGCACATATGGGCTCAGTTTATGAAGCTAACACTAGTCTTATAGCAACATGTATAGCAAGATAATTTTCTAACAGGGCAAAAACAAATCAGGATGTAAGCATATGTACTCTGTTTGGATAGGCACCCAGTAAATAAACTACAATTAAAGGTGTTCGCTAAAGTTATTAACATTAGCCTACACTTTCTAGGCGGATGATCGCTGGACATTTTGAAACTGCACTGAGAAAAGTAAGTGTTTTGTGTGGTGATGTTTTTTAAAATCAAACCAGTTAAACTAGATTAGGAATTGACTACCTTAGGGACATCAATACACATTTTAAAGCCACCCCTTTTGTTGCTTTATTGTAAAATTTTAGCTAAATGTAACTAGTTAACTTGAAAATAATTTTTTTTGGTGTGAAATAATGCCTTTTGGTATTTTGGAAAAAAACCAATTATTTGCAGGGATTCAAGTGAGATCTGAGGTACACTCTTCATTGCTGTGAACTGAGGGCAGAAGCCATGCAGTGACTTTTTTTCCTTTTTAATTGAAAGGGGGTTGCACTTGGACACTAGGGAGGGAAGCAGCTTGACATTCAGCTTTAAAAGAAAAGCCTGAGACTTTTTAAAGGCAAAATTACAAACATTTCCCTCCTCACTCCACATCCCCCATGAGTAAGACCTGAAGTAGTGGGAGGGATTATTTCGCATCAATCTTGGGCTCCTTTTTGTAAGTTCAGAATATTTCTCAGTCTAAAACAATATCTTCTTTTAAATGTTAAATTCACTAAAATGAATACAAAATGTTAATTTATTTTTACTGTTATGTAGATTTTTCTATAACTTATTTTCCTGGGCTCATCTTTCATTCTGCTGATATCTGTTCCGTCTTCCTCTTTGACAGCATGTTTTTTTCCCCCTTTTCTCTGATCTGCCTCACTATTAGTTTTTTTTTTTTTTTTTCAATCTTTCATCTAATGTTTGTTTTATTTCCCTCCCTTCCCATGTTATCTTTTCACTCTCTTCATTAAGTTGTTCCCCATAAACCTGAAAATGTAACAGGGGTTGGGGGGTCAATAACTTGTGTCCAGTTATTCAGGGCTATACAATGCATGATTGTCATAAGAGCCCAATCCTGCATTCGTATTACATGAATGGTCCCACCAATGTCACACCCCAATGGTCCCCTCCCTCAAGGGGTCCCCCGGGGAAGGCAGATCAGCATTGTATATTGCTAACGCTGTTGCAAGCATCGCAAAGCATTTTGGGGAGGGTCAAAGGTGTGAGTGAAGAGTGAAAGATTCTTTTGCAAGCTGCAAGAGGCCAAAGGGGGAAGGAGAAAGAGAGCAGAGAATGGGTTAACTCAACACTGCAGCTAGCAAGATCAGTCCAACAATAAGACAATGGCCCCAGCCCAAGGACACTGCTCACAGCTGAGACCTGGCTGACAGCGGAGAAAGACGGGGGCGTGAATGTGCCCAAGCAGCCATAAGAAAGAAAAACCCAACTGCACAGACCTGCAAAGCACCGAGGCCAGCAAAGAAGAAAACAAGGTCTAAGACTGCAGAGATTGAAAACACCAGCGAGACGACAAGAGGGGGAGCCGAGCCTTGCATCCCTGGAGCCGGGGTGTTTTGAGAAAACTGAAGACACCATGGAAAGCTGGTTTGGACTGGCACAGAGGGCACCAGGAGCAGAAGTCCCTGAACGAAGCACCAAGGAGCCCAGGAATTAAAACCCTCCTGAGAGCTGGAGCAACTTGAGATCACCATGGACCTGGATGACCGTAAACACAGGACAGAACTCCCGTTCACCCTTCCCCCTCTTTTTCTTATGTTACACCCAGGCCTGGCCAGCCTCATGTAGTGCGTGTGAGAGTATGAAAGTGGGTTAGGGCTTGGGGCACTAACACTTTCTTCCTTCCTCTAAGTGACGTGGGGAACCCCCCAGCCAGCACTCTCTGTTATATTATTTTATCAATAAAGCTTTAAAATTTAGATACTTGTTGTGTTACGTCATCTCCTCCCTTAACGATCCTGTGGCCTCAGCCTGATCACCTGATGCCTCACGCAGATTGGTAACAGAAATCTGTCACACCAACTTCAAAGGCACACTCACTTGCGTAAGGATTAGTTACATAAGAAAATATAGTAAGATCTAAACTCATCTATACTAATAGATTAGAAGACCTATCTTTTTAAGGAAAAGAGAATGTAGACAAAAGCTCAGGAAGAGGCAAAACAAGAATCTCTGGAAACCTGCCTACCAGCATTCAAATAAACACCACAACAAGCCATACAGATAAAACTAAATAGCAAATTGTTGTTTGAGTTGCATGAAAACCCTTGCTTTGAAACAGCCAAGAAAGACATTTACATTTGAAAATAAGAACCAATTTTCTAAGCTGATATTGAAAACAGTGCTATTCTTCAACTATACTTATGAGAGAGATTTTAGAGGGTAGAAAACAGAATAGCAAAGAACTGTTTGAGTGGAAATTAGATAAAATGTACTTAATGTTTTCATATAGGAAACGGATCTACCAAAAGATGGCTTACCTTGGTCTCCTCTACCCCTAAAATTTTCCAACTCCCTTCTAATCCCATCAGCTTGCCTTGCCTTCCCTTCCCTCCCAACCATTCTCTCCCCTGGTCACAGACACAGAAGTCTCATCAACTCTCCTCCTCTAACCTCTACACCAGCCTAATGATGTCATCCCATCTCCTGTTCTCCCTCACACTCATTCTCATCACTTGCCATGCAAAGCTCCTTAATCATTTACTCTTCTCTGGTTCTTCCCTTCCTAACACAAACATGTTTTAGTCTCTCCCATCTTAACAAAAAGCCAGAAAAATAAACAAAACAAAAAACTTGATTCTGCATGACTCCCCAGCTACCTTCCCATCTCCCTTTCATCCCAAAGCCCCTTTCTACAACTGCAGTTTGGAGTCCCTCTACCCCAATTCCATTCTAGATTCTCTACTAACTGGTTTCCTCACCTTGCTGTCAACTGAAACTGCTCCTTCCAAAACCTCTAATTACCTCTTTTAGCCAAATCTCCATTCTCCTTCACCCATCAGCCACCTTTGACACAGTCAACCATATCCTTCTTGAAATCTTGACCTCCTTTGGCCTCTATGACTCTGTCCTCTCCCGGTTCTCCTCCCACCTCACCAATTTCTCCTTCAGCATGTCCTTCAGAGGATCTTAATCTCCCTCCCTCCCCCACTCCCCATTTTTTGTCTGGATTCCACAGGGCTCTATTCAGGACACCTTTCTTTACTCCCACTATACTTTATCTCTGAGTAATCTCATCCATAAACCAATTCAACAACATCTGTATGCTGACAACATACAGCTCTCTCTCTCCATAGCAGACTGGTCGTTTTCTGTCCAAACTAAATTTTCAGCACATCTTTCTAACATCTCCTCACGGATGTCTAGCTGTCAGCTCACACTCAGCATGACTAAACCAGATCTCTATCTTCCCATCTCCCAATCCCTTCCCAACACCAACATTCTGCCTGTCACTCAGCCCCATAACCTAGACATTATCTTCTACTCAGACCTCTCTCTAGGTCTTCACACCCAGGCTATATATAACTCTCTCACATTCTTTCTGTATAACATCTCTAAAATATGGCCTTTCCTATCCATCCGCACATCTAAAACTCTCATTAGGTCACATCTCCATTTCTTCAACATCCTTTTCTCTGGCACTGACAAATGCAACCTTGCTCTGCTCATATCCTTTCATAATGCAGCTGCAAAGATTATTTTTCTAGCCCGCCACTTGACCACACGATCCCTCTCTTTGCATCCCTCCAGCAGCTCTCGTCTCTATCCCAAACGTAAGCAACTTATTTTCACTTTCAAGGCCCTTCACAGCCTATCCCCTCCCTGCCTATCACCTCTCATTCAGTATCAAGAGCTAAGCGATTGGCATGCCTATAGCCCAGTGGTTCTGGCCGCCACTTCCACAGCTCCCATTGGCCTGGAGCAGCGAACCACGGCCACTGGGAGCCGTGATCGGCCGAACCTGCGGATGCGGCAGGTAAACAAACCGGCCGGCCCGCCACGAGCTTTCCCTGCACAAGCGGCGGAACAAGCTTGGGAACCACTGCTATAGCCTATCGTGCTATTGTCTTATTGTTTCCTTGTATTCCCTCAACAGTCTCTATAGGTATCTGTTGTCTCGTCTTATACTTAGATTGTAAAGTCTTTGAGACAGGGACTGTCTTTTTGTTTTGTGTTGTACAATATGTAGCACAAAGGAGCCCTAGTCATAAGTCAAGGCCCCAAGATGCTATGATAACACAAACAAACAACAAACAAACAATTAATGATAGATTGATCCTGAAGACACATTAGTGGTTAGCCTTCCATGGAGCATTCAGTACATTAATTTTCAGGACACTAATTCAGAATGCTAACAAAGCAACGCAGCATATCATTATTATATAAATGGGAACATTTTTAACACCTTTATAGAAATTGTACAGTAATAATCCAAAACACAGAATTCTGTACCATTACAGTAGTACTCAAAAAATAGATTTTTCATTTATATATTTTATTATATAAAGACAGGAATTTACTATTAAAGACATAATAGTTTAGATGACACTAAGTTATTAGGAGGGCCTACTTCAAGAATCCTAAAAGTAACTACTGTGCTTACACATGTACGAATATATATGCAGCAACTGGAGCTTATCTGAGCTTTAATCTGATATGAAAATAAAATGTACAAGGGAATGCATGAAAATATAGAAACAAGGACATAGACACTTGACTGTGTCCTTAACTGTCAAACCTAGATATCACACACTAAGTAAAAGTTAACTAATCTTCAGTCATTGCCCCTTACTGCTGAACATTTATGATAATATATTACCTTCTCCATAAACCACTGAGATATAGCACAGCTCTGTTTGGCTAATACTGGCTAATATTTTGGCTAATATTATAATAGTATAATAAAAATATACTATTGCCATTGAATATACTATATGCCCAATCTGTTCCTTAATTAGTAGTAGAAACATGCCCCATTTTGTCATGGCACATTCGTTGTCCTGCCTGTGTTGTCCTCCTGGTCTTCCACTGCTCTGCCCAGCCTCCAACTCTTTCCCAGGTGAGGTGACACAGCCCTCCATGCTAGGCCACACAACAGCTCCACTCCTTCCCAAGTCCAAAATGCAGCTGCAAACATCTAGACATGGAGTCTACCCAAAAAAGTCTAGTACAAGACTTCCACCCACTGAAATCCACAATATACATGAAAAAATAAAATAAAAACTCATCCCTTACCTGGAAAGGGCCCTGTTAAGAGCAGTCTTCCCAGTTCTTAGCCCCAGCCAACCTTCTCTCCTCACAGAAAGAGCTCAAAGTCTGCTCTCCCTCCCACTAAGGCAGCACCTGAGCTGGGTTCTCCCTTTTTAACTCCTCCCTCAAAGAATGACACCAGCTTCAGATGCCACAGCATGGGGCTGATTTGCCCTCTATTAGCCTAACAACCCTTGCTGCCTAATATGATATTTGTACACTCCATCATCACATGGTGTCATACAAATGAATATGTAGCCCTCCAGGTACTGTACCTACTGTTTTAGGATTTATCTAGAATTGGGAAATTTGCACCAGTGTGACTACATCAGTGTACAGGTTTCAGAGTAGCAGCCCAAATAATGTAGATAAACTCCATGAGTGCATGCCCCATCTTACATTGGTGCTGTATAGCTACATTGGTGCAAAAAAGCCCTGCATAGAAAGAGCCTGTGATGGAGTGTTCACCCACACCAGTCTTTAAGGGGTTAAGGTATGCTAGATGGGCCAATTAGCCACATAGGTTGCCCCTGGAGGGGAGCTAAGGATCAATAAGGCTTAATTAAGGATGAAGCTTACCTGGGCAGAAACAGGCAGGGATTCAATAAAACTAAGAAGCAGAGAACAGAAAGGCCTTGCAGGGGGTATAGGGGCTAACTTCATAGGTGCTATGGGGCTGGAGCACCCACCAGCAGTCAAGCTCCCCGCCCCAGCTCACCTTCGCCTCCTCCCCTGAGCATGCAGCGTCCCTGCTTCTCCTCCCAGCACTTGCCACTGTGAACCAGCTGTTTTGCGGCATAACAAGCTGTAGGTAGGTGGGTAGGGGGGAGAAGCGGGAACGCAGTTGCTCAGGGGAGGAGGCAGAGAAGAGGCAGGCCTGGGGTGGGGACTTTAGGGAAGGGGTTGGAATAGGGGCAAGGCTGGGGCAGGGACTTTGGGGAAGGGGTTGGAATGGGGGCAGGGTAGGGGTGGAGTCAGGGAGGCAGGGGACTTCAAGCACCCACCTGCACCAGGAAAAGTTGGCACCTATGGCAGGGGGAAATAGTCAACAGGAGGGATGTTGGTTAGAGATTACAGGGTTGGAGAAGTAGCTACAGAGCAGAGGAATCTCTGACAGGTAGTAAACCCAGAGGTGTGAGAGGACAGAGAGGAAGTAAAACAGAGCTCAGAGAAGTAGCAGCTAAGTCTAGAAGTAGATCATAGTTGCAGAGCATAGGATCTCTGCGCTAGAACCTGTAACAGAGGGAAGGTCTAAGTTCCCCTACCAGAAAAGTGGCACAGCCTTGGATGTAGAACAGAGAATTGACTGGAACAGCAGAGGGACAGCTTACCTAGAAAGACACTAATGGCCATCCCTCCCATCCCCTGAAGTGGAGAATTAAAGTGACCTGGATGGAGGGACAAGTAACAAAAAAGATTACTACCAAGAGTCCTAGAAGGTGATATCAAAACAATGGGCCGAGCAACTGCTGGAAGGGACGTCTGATCAGTGGTGAGCCAATCCCCAGATAAGCCATGAGTCAGTGCAGGAAGTAGTGAACCCTGCTACAAAGCCTTACGTACATGCAGAGCAAACATCAGAGAACGTACCTCTCCCACTCAGCTAGCTAATGTTGTATTATTTGAATAGTTAGAAAACTGGGGCAAATGTGGCAGTATTAGGTCCATAAATGTGCAATGTTTCAAATGTTTCCTCAGTGGAAAAAAATCCTCCTGCAATGTAAGTTTTTAAAAAAATTAAATAATACATTCATTTTTGTGGTTTAAAATTAATCCTCATCTACACATTCACTGACATGAGAAGCAGAATTAGACAAACATTTTCGTCCCGACAAACTTTTATGTACAAATGAGTCTTTTGAAGGCAAAAAAAACTTGGTCATTGAAAATTGCATAATGAATATACTTGGTTATGTAATTATGGATGATGCAACTTGAGGCCATTTTTGAAAATATGAGCCAAATCTTTAGCTAGTGTAAACTGGTAATTTAAGCCAGTGGAATTATGTTTACAACCACTGAGGATCTGGCTAGTCTCTTCATAGCTATATAAATAATCTGACAATGTTGAAGAATTCAAGGATCTAATAGCATGAAAATGACTTATAAATAAAGAAAATGATAGTTCTTATCAGCTTTGTCACTCTCGGTGAGCAGAACAGATTTTTTAAAGAGTGAAACAAAATTAAAACGGTTGTATTAAAATGTGACTGAGATACCGTTTATCGGATAAGTCGTCTTCTTCCTCTTTCTTGCCATTTCCCTATTTGGAGTCAGCAACTTGTATAGCCTTCTTCCAAACTCATGCTTGTATGCCTGGCTGTTATATAATTGGTCTCCCTAAGGTCCACTGATAGCTGGTCAATGTTCTGAGACTTTAGCCTTCCCCTTAATCATCTTCCATCCATGATCACTACCAATATAACTCCTGGGTCTCCACTAGATATGCCCACACTAACGTAGCCTCACCTCTCTCAATTTGTCTTCAGTTGAGACAACCCACATTAGGTCCCCCACAACCTCATTTTGTTTCCTATCACAGAGTGTCCAACCATTTGACCATCTCAACATCTTCATTTCCGTGTTGGAGAGCACACTCATTTCTCTTCTTGTGGCTGGGCAAGTCTCTGTTCTATACATATAGGATTGGTCAAGTTACAGTTTTAAACACTCTTCTCTTTTAACTTTATTGGCATCTTTTTATCACAGAGACATCTCCTGCCATTTGTACCAACCAGAGTGGTACAATGCTGGGCATTACTCAGGAGGGTACCATATTCAGCAACCATTGATCCTAGGTATTTAAATTCTCTTATCTGATAAGTGCTATCTATAATACTACCAATCAGTACTCAGAAGATGGGCCTAACTAGCCTAAGATGACAAACCATATAGCCCCTGTGACAATCAGCTAAGTGGAATCTATACATATTCACACACGGGATCATGGAATGAAAGACCCAGCAAAATGCACAGAGCCCATGAAAGTAACACAGTTACAATTCCAGTGGAAAGTCAAAGTCTGAATTTCCTGACCTCAGACAATTTAAATCTCAAATCTGTTGCATTCATTATTTTAACATATACAAAATTAATATATAGCATCAATGATACCTCTTATATGTTCAAGAATTTTCCTAGGATGGACCACATCTAAACAGAGAGACTATCTCGTGGAGAAACTCTCCTGCCATTTGCAATCAAACACCTCCCCTTTCATTTATAATCACATAACTGTCTTGTAGCAACTACAGTGGTCATTACGTGGGAAAGTAATATTAGGAAAGTATTTAATATAGTTTAGCTGTTTTTTAAAGTGACTTCGTAGCTGGAAATAAGGAAAGCCAGCACAATATGACCAGCCATCTTTCTGAAGACTGCCAGCAACTATTCTCAAACTTTGATCCAAAGAGAGTGTGTATGGGTATATATGTGATGACGGGGGAGAGAGGGGGAGAATATAAGAAAAGCATCTGTGATAAGTATGGGTAAGAATCACAAAGTAGAATGAGTCTGAGACCAGTGTCACTACTGCAATAATATTTGTACAAGAGGTATCCACGGCTTGACAATTTCAGTCACCAGAGACAAGGAAACTCTCCCTCATAAATTAGGAACCATAAGAATTAAGATTTTATATAAAAATAACCTGCCCCTTATGGTCATGAAGATGAATTTCCAAATGTAACAGTGTTGTCTGAGTCTACAAACAGAACTCCAGTGCCCTGCTACTTATTCAGTGCTTTTTCAAACAGCATTAGTGTGAAATTGGTATGAGGATATTGAGTAGAAGCAGTGCAAATGCCTAGTCTTGTCAATTTCATTCTGTTGCTGCTTGAGAAAGCTCTAAGCAGCAGCAGTAGGCACTGGAGTTGAGAAACAACAACAAAAAACAGGACAGAGGATGGAGAAAATGCAGCTGCTAGGGGAAAAGAAACAATTATTTTTGCCCCAACAGTGGAGAACAGTGAGAGTTCAAAGACAGAGACAGATCCTACTTCTTATCAGCAGCCCGGGGTACAGGGCTAGCTTCAAGTTTATCTTTAGTATCATCCTCTACGTAGGTTTAGTCCTAAGGAAGGTAGATCTGATAAATTTTTCAAGCCTTGGGAAACAGCTCATATAATTGAGGGTGTGTCCTAATGGCCTTCACACAGGACACTTCCCTAGCAGCTAGTGGCTGGATAGAAGAGAGAAAAGCTCAAGGAACTCCACCTGGTCATTAACTATACAGAAATACCCATCTCAAAAGATTTTATTCCATAAAAATCTTTTTTAAAACTCAAATTAAAAGTAATTCCCTTTATTTTCAAAAGTTCAGCAATGTTACCATGGATATGGTATTCTGTGGCCAGTATCCATCTTCCTAGAAGTTAGATTTGTATGGTATCCAATAGGAAAGCAAGACTCAATCAATGTTCCGCTATGTTTATTAGTTTGTTATAGAACATTTATTTTTTGTCAATTAGAATTTTCCAAAAAAAAAAGGTGCAATATATATAACAGACATTTTCAGTAGTGACACCACCTTAACTATAGTAGAATGCTTCATTAGCAGAAAAGTTAACCAAACAGATTCCACAATGTTTAGGGAATTGTCTGAAATGTCACTATATAAAACAAGAGCTTCAGAATACTAAGAAATACTCAGTGTACTTAACTACTGGACGAGGTGATGCAAAAAAAGAGGTAGCTACAAGGCACCTTATACAAGTTTGTAATATATCATCAATTTTTAAAATTTAAATGTAACTACTTTCAACTCTTAAGTAACAACTGGAGTTTCTGTTACAGAACACATTCCACTGTGAAATCCCTGTTTAATCGTGTGATCTGAAAGGATGAGTATCCCCAAGAAATTTATAATAATCTATTGGGGTTGTAAAAATGAGAACTTTTGCAAGTATGGGTAAATGCATAAGGATGGTTTATATAACTTTGAGTGATTACACTTAGTTTCATAACAAGTGTATGATCCTGTTCATGGTTTGTTTTTAAAACCACTGAGCAACACTTTGCAGTGCTTCTCCCTCCCTCCCTGGATCCACAACTGTAAATATAAACTTACATCAGAATTAAATGCTGAAGCAAAAAAAGTCACTTGCCGCCTACAAAAGTGTTGACAAGTCCATTACAATTTTATCTAGGAAGCAAGAGGCAATGCAATCCATCGGAGTTATGACACAACAAAATTTAGTAACTGAGTCCTGAAGAAGTTGCCTGGTCGTAGTTTGCACAAGTTAAACCCTTCCTGCCCGTCATGCATAAAAATGCCTTTTGATGATGACAGCTCAGAAAGGAAATGTTTTCACCCTAGCTGTGCTCTTATTTGATTATGCCAAATAACAAGAAGGTGAGGTGGAGTAGTTCCTGCAGCCCAGCCAGGGCAGCAGCTGCTTGGCAATATCGATTGTGCTGCCAAGCCTTGTTTTATTATTTTACATGTACATATAATATTAAATTATTTATCAGATTACTTACCAGTGTTCCCATGAGTGCCCTCTCAAAAAAGCTCTGCCAGCCCACTATATTTAAATGGAGTGAGGTGGTATGCTTCAATTTTTCTCCCCCAGTATCCCTCTATATTATATTACTGACATGAAGGCAACTTAAAGCAAAGCAGCTTTTAAAAAAACAGCACGGACACTTACAAAGCAGGAATTTGCTGGCAAGGAGCCTAGTCAGGCTGTTGCTCCCTGAAACACGAGGAACTGCCCCTTAATACTAGCCGATGCTTCCAGCAAGGTTTTTACCGCCTAGGATGGAAGAGAAGGTGGATGCAGCGGGGCTGATGCAGCTTCCAGCCAGCAGCCTCGGTACCTGAGCCCTCAGCAGCGGCTCGTGGGCTTTCTAGGTACCAGGAAGCGCGGAAATCCACGGGGTTGGGCCGGGGCCGCCGGCTTAACTGGCGTCTCCTTCGCCCAATGGAAGGGCAAAGCGCGGGCAGGCGGCGGACCCGAGGATGAGCTTCTTGCAGCGCTCTGGCGCTGGGCCCGGGCTTGCAAGGAGCACGGCGCAGCCTGTGCTGACAGGCTGCTGGTGCCCTGCACCGTGCCCGGGAGGAGCTAGCGCCACCGAGTGCAGATTAGGGCGCCAGCAGGATAGAGCCGTTACACCTTGCACTATGGCGTGAGCACTCACTAGTGAATCCCCCTTAACACCCCCCACTAGGCCCAGATGCAACCTGATTCTGTGACTATTTATACCTCCCCCGTCGGCCTGTCTTTGTCCGCGCACTGCCTGGAGCTGTTGCCTAAAGGAAGCGAGTCTTCCCCGAGCAGGGAGGGTAGGCTCCCCACTCGGCCCTGTGCAGCACTGGCCCCCGCTGCCCCGGGATGCAGGAATCCGTGCATCTCCCTTACCGTGCTTCTTGCTGCTTCCCAGAAGCTGCTTTCCCTTCTGTACTTGCCCGTCCAGCCCCTAGTTCAACACGCTTCCAGGCAGCACAAGGCGTGTCTTCTGGTAACCAGACACTGAGAAGTAACCTCCTCCTGCTGCTGCTGGAAGGAGCGGCGAGGGGAACAGCGCAGAGCTGTCCCTGCTCTGGCACTGGCGGCGGCTGCTGCTGCTGCGGGCGGGTGCGCGCGCTCTGATCCCCCACGACCTCCTACCCTGGACCAGGGTCTCTGGCCGCAGTGGCCAGTCCTGCTCCCCCACCTTGCGCTGTTTTGTTGGCTCGTCGCTGCTTTTGTCCCCTTGGTGCAATTTGGATTTGCTGCCTCCCCCTTTGGGGCGGGGGGGGGGGGCGCATGGCTTGACGCCCCTTCTCTCCCCTCTCTCTGCTCTCATATGCCCAAGAAGATCCCCACCCCCCTTCTTGGCAACTGAGGGCCTCCTCTCACCGTTTGTTTCCCCTCTGCCCATCCGTGTCTGCCCCTTCCTGAACACTTCTTTCCCCTCCTCCACCTCCCATGTTTGCCTTGAGCTCTTCTCTCTAGCCATCCCCACGCGGCCCGGAGAGGCAGGTCACTAATACTCCCCTAGTTCCCCTGGTTCTTTTGTTTGGACCCTCCTGCCTCCTAGGAAGGAGGGCGGGCTATCGTTTTTGTTAACTGCCCCCATTTTTCTCCCACCACCGTGGCAAGCCCCCACCCTCCCCTATAAGGCTTCTGCCCCTTTGGCCCAGATGAGTCAGAGGCTGAGGGGGAAAGGGGATTCCATGGTCAACACTGTTGTCCTCTCCACTCCATGTCATCAGCCTTCCCTTCAAGGACAAAGTTTCCACTGTCAGCACTTTCTTTTCTTCTAAGGGCAAAGGCAAGGGCCTACCAGAAAGACCTCTTGATCACAGCCACCCCATCTTCGGGGGCTGGGGTTGCGTCTATCACCACCATCTCCAGATTTTCCACCCACTTCATAAGTCCAGGAGTACACAGTCCTAGGACCATGTGGCTGCAGAGCTACCATCTGCCAGAGCCACTAATTACCAATTTTTCTCTGCCTAGAGCAGCTGATGCCCCTTTCTCAACCTTGACAGGAGGATGAGGTTCTGGCTTTCTGTTCCTGGTGGTCACCTAATTCTCGGTGTGGGCATTGTGTGAGGGGCCCTCAGCCATCGTGGTGGCCTCCAAAATGTACGACAAAGTGACTTTTGAAGGGCAATTGCAGTGTGAGACATTTGCATCCCCATCAAGCCCTTGGAGGGAATGGGCATGAGAGTGCTGCTGTCCTCAATGCCACCCTTCCTCCTTAATGTGGCCCTTCTATTCCCCCTCTCTGCCCCGGGGAAATCAAGCTCCTCTACTGTCACTCTCCTGATGGAGTTCAAGGACCCCAAGCCTCCGCCATGCACAGCCTTACTGCCATCAGGGGAGGTGCAGTGCTTCCTGGGCAAGGCACTGGGCACATCTAAAAGGACTACCCTATGGGCCAGCCAGGGGGGAACACCAGTCCCCCCATCCAGGTCAAGAGAGGGCACAGACACCAGTGCCACCATTGCCCCACACTTGCAGCCAGTCCCTCACCCACCTTCACCTCAGGCACAGGGTGAAGCCCTGCCTGACTCTCCTCTGATGCTGGAGATGAACCCAGCTGAGCAGGCAGCCATCACTATCCATCCTACAGGTTCTAAGCAGGGTAAGAGATAGTGGGAGAGGCAGAGTAACCCCAAAAGGAGAAGATCCCTGTCCCTATCAGCCCCTGTTCTGTCTCCCTTATTTGTAAGCTATCTGTGCTGATTCTACTACTACTGCCTGTAGTCATCTTCCAGGCAAAGCCAAAGCACAAGTCTCAGACAAGTGACTCTCTACAGTTTGCAGCAAGCCTGCCACTCACCATTCAGAGACGATGTTGTAGCTGCCTCTGAAATGCTGCCCCCTAGAACAGTCCAACAGATGGAAATGGCTGAGGAGGTAGCAGAAGGGGACAAAGTTGCTGTCTTCCTTTCTTTGGAGTCCTTGGTGGAATAGGCCTTGGGTGAGATCCCCCCGCCTTTAACACCATTCCCACCAGTTGGTGCCAAGGTCAAATTCTCCTCAGTGATTTATAGGGGGAACTCTGTGGACTTAGAGGCCATCTTTAAGGATATTGAGGCCCTGGGCTGACCCTAGTCATCCCATTGTAGTGCTTCCTCCTCTCCCAATCCTTGACCCTGATTCTGTCCCTGGCCTAGACTCTGGCTTGACAGTAGTAGCCTCTTCGCTGTCATGCCCAGTTTGGTGGGTAACAGAGCTTGGTGGCCATACTTTGGGCCTTCTGGGATGCCATTGGTTGGAGCAGCTTGTCCCTGAGCTCCTTTGAAACTGCTCAGGGACTCTGAGCCTGCCAAGGGGAATGTCAAAACCAAGTCAGTGGGTGCTGAGTCCATTGTGGCACTGCCAGTCCCTGGTGTTAAACTCATAGACTCCAGCCACAAAGATGGATTGGAGTTCCTTGTTGATACCTTTACCAAGATTGCTGTGGTATTGTTGATCCCATCGTTGATCTAGGGGTGTTGACTAACCTCCCATATTCAACAGCCCTGGGGTAGTCCTCTCATTCTGCAGGGGACAGTCACCAGGAGGCTATATTTGTTTTTCTCCTTCTCCCATTCCCTCTGTAGCTGCTTTGCTCTCTCTGTCTCTAACACCTATGTTGAGGGACAGGTTGGCCTATGTGGTATAGGTAGTGCCAGGCCAAGCTGTTGTCACTGTGGAGAGGGGAGTTGTCCCTACAGGCAGAGCAAAAGTGATGAAAGTCTGACAGAGGATGACTGTGAGTCAGTGAGCTTAATTGAGTCCACAGGCTCCTTTGCCTGTGCTTTTCCACAGGAGGACTTGTACCCCACTTCCTGGAGCAGGTGAATAGCTTGACGAAGCTTGCTTTCCAGGAATTTTGGAGTTTCCACTGCTTCCTCAGTTCTGTGAGGGCCCTATTGTAGGAAGCAAGGGAATGGGAGTGGTACTCAACATAGTACCAGCTGGCCCATTGCTTCCACGATTCCCTGTTCACCTATGAAGCAGAGCACCATGCAGCCCCCACTGTTGCAGGAGGTGCTAGATACTCTCCTACTTTTGGATGGGGGAATTTTCTATGATAATCATGCAGAAGACTCACAGCACTGTGCCTGCCCAGTCCACTTGGCAGTTGGAATGTGGGGAGGAGGGAGAATAGTGTGCACTTCAGTCACCTCACCAGGTTATCTGGCAGGGTAGCTTCCCTGTTTCTCCTGGATCTATGGTCCAAAGAGCTGAGGGTCACCAAGATTGTGCTGAGTCATCTGCTGCACTTCCAGGAGCATACAGTGGGGCGGGATTTGAGGACATCTATGCCCCCATAGGCCAAAATTAGTGTATTTATATCAGCAAGCATCTATCATGTTTAGCTATCTTTGATCCTTTTGAGTGTCTAGTCCTAGAGAGGGCTTTTAACATCAACTTTGAATTGTGGGGCTATATGAAGAGTGAGAGGTACTAGGTCACCACTGACATCTTCATTTTGGCCCATGCAGGAGCACTTACAAAGACCACAGTGTGGTGAGCCAGCTCTAGGATACTGCCACTCTGTCATAATGGGCTTCGTAGAACACTCACAGGAGTTCTGGCTGGCCTGGCAAGGACAGAAGGGTGCTTGCACCATGGTGAGGAGGAGATGGATGGGATGCATGCACAGTTCTCTTGCTGCTACTACAGTAAGGGGACCAGTTTGTGGAAGGATGCAGCACTGGGGTAGGAAATGATAGAGTTGGAGAGGTGCCTGGTCACCAACACCAATGATCCATCCCTCTGCAGACTGGAGAAATGCAGGAAGTTTATGGCCCTTGGTGACCACCATGCCTGTGATTCATTCATTCATATGGTCATGTGCCAAAGTGCTTCAGAGAATAGATCATGTGGCTCTTCTATGCCTTACAGAAGAGGAGGGTTTCCAAAAACTGAGGCAGGATGGTGTTCCCTTTTATAGATCCAGAGATGACTGGGAAAGAGAAAGGGCTTTTTACACTGACCTGTTCTCTCTGGATCTGACAAATGATGAAACTTGCGAGGTCCTTTGGGATGAACTTCCAAGCGTCAGCACAGGTGACTAGGTCCAACTGGAGCCTCCTCTCACTCTGTCTGAGCTGTTGAAAGTCCTCCATAGGATACTCTCTAATAAATGTCCAGGTATTGATGGACTGACCCGTTAGTGTTCTGGGATGTCCTCATTCCAGACATTCTCCGTGTCTCAACCCGAATCCATAGGGAGTGGAGCACTCCCCTTTCATGCAGATGGGCAGTGTTAGCTCTTCTGCCAAAGAAAGGGGATCTCGGTGCTGTGAGGAATTGGTGCCCAGTATCACTGTGCTGCACAACCTGAGCAGGCTACATACCACGCAGCTGGTCTGTCGCTGACCCTTACCCAGCGAATATCTGCACACATTCCTTCTCCACAAGGTCATAATGAAGACCATCTTACTGTGGCTGAAGGTTGTGCTGGCAGTATTGATCCACCCCAACCAGACCTATGTCGTCTCAGGTCAGAGTATTTTTGATAACTCATTTCTGGTCTGGGCTGTGCTACATCTGGTATGTATGGAGCGGTCTTCTGGCCAGGGAAAGGGTATCCCATGGAGACTCTGCTGGTGTTCAGATTTGGTCTCTGCACTGAGGGAACCGGTTCTTTCAGGTGCTGCACAGCTCTGTGAAGTCTTGGGTCAACCTCAACAGGGACCTGACCTAACTTGTCATCATCCAGGGAGTGTCAGGGCTCTCCTCTGTCCACACAGCTTTACGCCCTTGCCACTGAGCCCCTCCTCTGTCTCTTCCTTGGCAGATGATCAGGTAGGTGCTTCAGGAGCCAGACTGATGGTGGTAACATTGGCTTATGCAAACAACATGCCCCTTGTGTCTCAGTACACAGGAAATCTGGTGAGAGTGTATGCCTGCATGTTCATCTACTGAGCGACCTCCTCCACCAGTGTCATCTGGGTCAAGAGTTTTCCCCTGATGGTTGGGAATGGGTTCCCTCCCACCTATGCTTTGTACTATTCAGTGGGACACACATCCACTACTTTCTCTCATCATCCATATTTCTGTCACTAATCCCTTCCCACTTGTCAGTTGGACTGAACTGGAGTCCAGGATATCTGACCGGTTGCAGTCAGGGCCTGGACTTTTCCAGTCTGCCTCTTAGTGGTAGGACACTGGTGATTAAATAACTGATCCCATCTATAATTTGGCACCAGCACAAAACCCTGAGCTCACTCCTGAGTAATGTGGCTAACACCCAGAGGAAAGTCTTGGATTTCTACTGGCCAGAGAAGCACTGGATCTCCTCAGTTGGTCTCAGCCTCCCTCTGGGAGAGCGTGGAAAGGGTCTGGTATGTGTACAAAGCTAGAGCCACACTTCCTACTTTCAAGCCCTTCTTAACATTGCTTCTTGTCTGGTATGAAGCATTTGAGTGTGTCTTCCTCCACTGCCTCTGAGGTCTCTGATATGACTGGCAGCTCTCTTACATCAACTGACAGGTCTCCCTTGACACCTCTCTGAGCTGCTGGTCTTTTACCAGGACTTGGAAGCTGGTCTCTATAACAAAGTCTATTCAGGCTGTCAGGGGCAAGGGCTTCCTTGCCTAACCCCTCATACCCAACCCCTACCTTTGTGTGCAGGTGATGGAGTTCCCCTTAGTGGTCCAAAGCTTGGTCCTGGTTGGCATCACCAGAGTAGGGTCATTTCTACACTGCAGCTGAGAGTGAGCCTCCCAGCCCAGGTAGACAAACTCTCACTAATGGAGCTCGAGTTAGCATGCTAAAAATAGTAGTGTGAATTTTGTGGCTCGGGCTGGAGCTTGGGCTTTCAAGCAGAATGGATCAGGAGACTTGAGAACCCAAGATCCAGCCTGAGCCACAGTGTCCAAACTGCTATTATTGCACACTAGCTCAAGCCCCATGAATGCAAGGCTGACTACGTGAGCTGGGAGGCTTGCTCCCAGCTGTAGTGTAGACATACCTATAGAGTTCAGTTGGTGGAACTGGGTGGACTGAACTGTGCTTGTCCAGTACGTGGGACTGCTCATCCCTTCATCTCCCACTGTGCTTCTGAAAATGAAGCTTCCCTGTCCCACACCTCTTGCTTATGTTGAGCGAGTCTTGTGAGAGAGTGCTCCCCACCAATCTGTACCCCTTGGCCCTCTGGAGCTTGATGTTAGGCCACTGTCAGGCCTCCAGCACCCTACCCAAGTAGGCTGTATGAGATCCAGAAAGTCTGTCTCTGTGCTACACTTTGGCAATATTGATACATACTCATGCTCCTCACTGTATTTACAGCCCTCTAATCCTACCATGATCCCAAGTGTCAGGATCTGCCACCTCTATATAAGAGCTAAGGTCTCTGGTGGGCCAGCCTGTATTCCACTTTGGTTCCACAGTGTGCCAGGGACATCAGTTGGTGGCTCCTGTGTGGAGTGGGGTTGTGAGCATGGCCATGGATTTGATGTGGTTTACAGATTTCCTCTGCTCCCTGAATCTTGCTGTGGGAAGGAAACCCTGGCACACACTTATCTACAGTGCAACGAGTTGCAGCCTCTCTTCTGCTGACACCTCCTCCAAAATGTGTTACTAAAATTTGGCTGCACTTTTCCATACCCCATCCATGATGTCCCTACAAATATTCAGGGTCTCCTCCTCAGCCTCCTCCTGGCACTGGCCCAAATGACCATTTTGCAGGTCCAGGAGGAAGACGAATGGACGGGCTCTCCCTGTCACTCTGGGGCCTTTCTCTGAGCACTCACTCTAGCATGTATCTGGGCAAAGTTCCTTGGAGGGGGATCCATTCAAAACCTTGATTCCTTCTTAGAGCAGTAGGGATTGTCTGATGTTCCCTTCTGGATCCCTTGTTTTGACCCCCCTTCTTTTCCTGTATTAATTTCTCTTGCTATTTAGCTGAATATTGTGCCCCCCCCTTCTGTTGATGGGGAAACCTTGTTGTTTCTCTGCCCCCTAGGCTGGAGGAGGAGGTGGTGGTGGATGCACTGGAGCCGATGCAGCATCCAGCCAGCACCCCCCATACCTGTGATCTCACCAGTACACAGCAGCAGCATATGGGCTTTCCAGATACTAAGAAATGCACAAGACCAAGGGTGCCCGGTCACTGTTGCCTGATTAACAGGCATCTCGTTCACCCAATATAATGGGAAAGCCCCAGTAAGAGGAGGACAGGCGCTTGGCTCCAGTTTGCAGGGAGCACTGCCTGACCCTTGCAAACTGGCTGCTGCTGCCCTGCACTGTGCCTGGGAGGAGCTGAAGCCACTCAGTGCAGAATGCCAGCCAGCGCCGATGCTAATCTTTAGCTCTTGCAGTGGGGTCTTTTCACTAGGTGAAGCCCACTTAAAATCCCATGCTAGACTCAGAGGCAACCAGATTCTGTGGCTATTTATATACACCCAAGCTCCCTGTCAGCCTGTCTTTGTCCATGCACTGCCTAGATCTGTTGCTTAAGGGAACTGGGATCTGAGAGGGCAGGATTGCCCAAAAGACCATGCATTTTACTGACCCCTGCTTTCTTGGGATGAAGGGAGCAGTGATTGCCCCTTACCACGTTTCTTGGCTGCGTCCCAAGAGCTACTTTCCTTGCTGTACTTCCCTGTTCAATGCCTAGTCAACATGCTTTCTGTGCAGGACAAGTCATGTCGTCTACCAGGCACAGAAAAATAAGCTGCTGCTGCAAATCGATGATAGGGCCCATCTCCTGCCCTCACATACTGTCCTTAAGGCATGCTCCAGTCTCCTGGCAGCCAGCTAAATGTCAGCAGCAGGTCCCATCTGAGGAGTCCACAGAAATCCAATCCTTCTCCCGTTGCACATAAACATTAGCTCTGATATAACCAGATGAACTAAATTGGAAGCTGAACTAATAATTTGTGGCTGTCACATCTCTAGAGATCACTGAAAAGCAGTAAACACTTTCCCCATACTCAGTGTTGGCTTTCAAAAATTTTGCAAAGTAAGTAGTAGTCTTTGCTTCCAATTTTGGCAGCCTGAATATCTCAAATAAAATAGAGAGACGGAAATACTTTTTAAAAGGGGGGGAAAGTCATTGGCATGAGAGTTGGAATTTTTCAATACCCTAGAACATCAAGTTTGAATTCCCTTAGAGCCAGCTCAGCCCTTTGCCCTTCTGGGGTAGATAAACTAAGCACCATACAGTTTGCTTTGGGGGTGGAGATCCTTCAGATGAGAACTTAACAACCAGGAGCTTGTCTTCTCTGTATGTACAGAGTTAGACCCAAAGCAAAAGCCCAGAACTTTACATGGAGGTGAAGGAAGTAAGGCAAACAGTAGGGTTCAAAATCCAAACCTTGATGCGTAATTTACAAATACCCCATGATATTGTAATAGGTAAAAACAAAACTCCAAACTGAACATATACATCAAAACTATGCAGAGGTTGTAAACTGGATCTGAAGTTTGCAGCTTGGTCCATCTCTTGTGGACACTAAAACCCCTAACGTATTTTTGTATCTTTGTCAGTATCTTTGACTAAAATTCTATCCTCTCACTGTGGTGGAAGGTTGCTGCATTTCAGTGGTGGTGTATGAATGCATATAGTTTGTCAAGTGCTTCTGGATCATTCAAAATAAAAGGCATTATATAAATCTAAAAGATAATTATGTACATTTTTCCCAAGTGAGCACATTTTGAACTCTGAACCTTCTGTGTTTCATGAACCCTCCAAAACCAACAAAATCATGACTGAGTGGAAAAAAGTAGGGAAAGGGGCAGAGTTGCTCTTCTGAAAAAAAGCAAATCCAACAGTTAGTGAAATCTGTTTAAATTATCACCTTTATGAGGCAATATCCTTGCTAAACAACCCAAATAGCTAGAGCCCTGAAAATCTGCGGATATCCTCTGTATATCCGCGGATATCTAGATGCAGATATCCATGGACCATGCTTGCTGATCGGATGCAGTTACAAATTTTGTGTCTGCACAGGGCTCTACAACTAAGCCCAATGTACAAGGTATAATCCTGCCCCACCTTAATTAGAAAACTTCTGTTGAGCATCCAGTTTTTGTCAAATCCTTTTGGCTGTGCTAAGGACAGGTTCATAAGTTAAAAGGTACAGGACCGAAACAGTATTAAAACAGATTCTTTTCACAGTTAAACAGAAAATTAGGTGCCCTAAAATATTTTTTTAAAAATCATCCCTTTGAGTGTATTGTTTTATTTAATGTCTAGGTTACATTATTATCTCCCAATTCTTCATGCAGTTTGCTGCTTGGGATGTACGTCAAGACCAGAATTTCAAATGGCCCAGAATCAAGTGCTCAGCAGGTGTTGGGTTAAGGAAGAGTTCACCTTTTGTCCTTAAACCTTGAGGCAGTTTCTTTTTGTTAGCAAGGGAATACTGAGAAAAGTATTATCAATTCTTGACTATATGCCAAAGTTTTATATCATAAGTAGGGCTCGACTTAAATTGCGGAGAAATCACACAATTTTCATGGGTTGGTCATGGCATAAATAGCAAAATTTTGCAGCTCTGTTACACATCCACAAAATTTGCTATTTATGCTATGACCAACCCATGACAAATATGGGATTTCTCTGCAGCATTTCTCAAACTAGGGGCCTGGACCCAAGAGGAGGTTGCAAGCCTATTAGGGGGTCATGGTATTGCTACCCTTACTTCATTGCTGCTGGAGGGCGGCATTGCCTTCAGAGCTGGCACCCGGGGCAGCAGCCGCCACTCTCTGCTCTGCCTTCAGAGCTGGGCGGTTGGAGAGCAAATTTCATGGGAGAGACCAGATTTCACGGTCTGAGATGCAAATTTCACAGCTGCAAATTTGGTGGACCCCTAATCATAAGAGCTCCACTCTTGAAGACAATCTGTCCATACTGCTACTGTTTTCTTCAACTAAATTTATTTATTTTTCATTCCATTTCTGAATAATAACAGCAGAGAAGTAGAAATATATAGTGAGGAAAATAGCAGCAGAGTCTGAACTCTGAGATTTCTTCAAGAGGGCTCTATTATAATTACTACCTTCAGAGAACAAAAGTACTTAGTCACAGCTATGATTAAACATTTAGAAATGTGTTTTCCCCCTCTCTGGCTCCTGCTATCAAGTATCACTTGATTATTCAGAAATCCAGTTGAACGGCTTTACACTAGGCACAGGTTGCCAATATATTATCAGGGAGTTCCTGAAAAAATGTTCCCCATTAGAGCGTGATAAACCTTATATTCCAGGGGTGTAAGTGCTTGAGGAGAAGTGGGGAATCCATTCATTTTCCCATTAAAAAAATGCATTTTAATCATAATTAAGGCTTCTTGTTGTCATGTTAAAAAACATGACTTAGTCAGCAAAAAATGCAAAAGTCACGATTTAGATTTTAAAAGTGTATAGTCACCGGTCTCATTATTTGATGCAGAACACACAAAATAATGTAATGGCCAAGCCCAGGCTCCTAGAATGGGAGCACTTCACCATCTGCGGGAGGCAGGCAATGGGAATAAGTGGTGTCTGACAGTGCAGTTAGCTCTTGAGCAGTATTTTTATGCAATCTACAGATAAGATGCTTCTGGCAGGGATTATTAATCAATATCTAGAAAAGAGGCAACCCGTGCTAGAAGCAGGGGAACTCACCTCAACCTTCCCTTTATTTTGATGTGGAATGTTAACAATGAGCTCGTGAGGGCCTCTCCTAGCTTCCTCTCTAGCACAACACTGAATGGCAGAATTTGCCATGGTCAGATTTGTCAACCTAACATGGGGGGTCACATGCAAAAGTGTCGTCGTCAAAGCATTGCTAGGTGCTCTAATATCCATTCCTTATTAAGTGGGTTCTAGCCTGTGCCCGCTGGGGGGGAAGATACCAGCAAAAGGAGGACACTCAGGCCTAAGAATAGTAAACTATGCTTTATTGAAGGAAGGAAGAACTTACGCTCCAATCTGCATGGGGATCCCCTAGGACGCGCAGAGGGGCTGCAGGGGACTCTGGCCGTTCGGGACAGCTGACCAGGTAGGACTCCGCCGGGGGGGAGTCCTCTGCGGCGCTATATTCTCCGCGCTTATCTCGGGGTTACATGGGGTCAACAGCTGGCTACATTCTTATATGTATGATTTATGCTTATTACATAAACTGACTCTTTTACAGGCAAAAATATGCTACAATGTCTTTTGGCAGGGTCTGTCGGACAAAGTTCATTGAAACTGCCTGCATCCTCCGCTTACATCCAGTCACATACTCAGTCCACCACTTAGCTCCTCGCCAGTCTTCCGCAACCTTGCTCCTACATAGCCCACAAAAGCTTATGCCCAAGTAAATGTGTTAGTCTCTAAGGTGCCACAAGGACCCTCGTTATTCCTTACTCTGTTACACAAGACAGTCTCTCTATGCACTGCATAAATGCAAATTGCATCTTTCGACAACCAGAAGCTAAAGGTCTCAACAAACTCTCAAGTGCACACTCTCCCGTGAAACCAAGGCACTTTCATGAGCTGTGATCCAATGCAGTCCCTGCCAGAAATACGCCCACCCTTCCAATAATTTCAGTGGACATATTGCAAATTTACACTGCTGCAACTGATATCAGATTCTGGCTCTGAATGTCCATGAATGCCCACTCAGCCATTCCTGCCTGCTTACGTGAGTTTTCTGCTTCTCACGTGATGATAATGATAGAGGATCACAGAGTTGTTTTCATCTAATACTTAACAAGGAAATTTATTAGAATAAGGGAGCCATTACTGTCCCTAAAGCTACTCTGTCTCTCTTCCCCAACTTCCTCCTGAAAGACCTTCCCCTTAGAACAGCATCCTGAAAAGCGGTTGCCTAGGGTCCTGCTGATTCATGCACAGTCAGAGCCTGACCTACGAAGCTTGATTAGGGCGCTAGGACCCAGCAGAAACCAAGGCCAAATTAGGGAAGGAACTGTTTGTTCCTATCACCCTCCTCCTCTTCCTTGTGGTTGCTTCCCCCACCCTGTCTGCAAGGCAGAGAGAGTAGCTCCTCCCTGCCCTGGATATGGCTCAGCTCCTGTATAAACTGAGCAGCTTCAAGGAGCTGGGGAACCAACCTCAGCTTCCTAGAGCAGTGCTGATCAAGCTCAAGTCCCAAGTATTATGCAAGCAGGGAGAGGGAAGGGAAAAGCCCACCTCAGCAGCAGCACCATCACCACTTCCTCACTCAGGACTAGCAATCAACCCCCACCCCACTCCACCATCACCCCACATACACACTCTGCAGGTGTACCACTCTGTGCCCCTCGTGCTCACCCACAGCCCCCTTGACAGCATCAGCCATCCCCACATCCCCCACCTTGTAAAATCTGCATGTAACAAAATGGCCAAATAGTTGTCTTATGTTCTAAATCCCACAATTCTTTGTACTCAAAAGGGACTGTGGGAGATGATGGGGCACAAGATTTTTTTGGTGCATTTATGGGTTGTGGACCTAAAAGGCACGATCTTAACAACTTCCTGAGTCCCCTTCTGCATAGTTTCCTATTACAGTTTTAAAGAAACAGTACACACAACCTCACACAGCCAGAAATTGGGTGATGCTGATGTGCAGGGTGGAATGAGACTGTGGATTTTCCTGCTTCTTCATCCTTGTTATTTTTTATAACATTGCTTCCTTATATCACCACCTTGGAGTAACTGAAACATATTATCTCGCATATAATCAAGATAATGAGCATATTCTCTCATTTAATGGCTTCTGTGCCCTGGGGGGTGGAGGAATGAGGGAACAGGCCAGCAATGGGATAAAGCCTGTGCAGCAGTCGTGGAGGCTCAGTAGATACAATAAATAAGGTATAAAACAGGAACATTTTTGCTGTCTCCAGGTGGCTAGCAGCAGCCCAAAAGTCTGGGAATGATAGAAAGTGCCTTGCAGCTCCTTTTTAAAACAAAAAACAAAATAAAAATTAAGATTGGCTTCTAAAAATCTCCCCAAATAAGTGGAAATCTTATTCCAGTTTCTGGAAATTATTATAAATGGTGGTGGCAAATCTTTTAAAAAGTTAAACATAAAAAAGAAGCTTACAAGAAGTGGAAGACTGGACAAATGACTAGGGAAGAGTATAAAAATATTGCTCGGGCATGTAGGAATGAAATCAGGAGGGCCAAATGGCACCTGGAGCTGCAGCTAGCAAGAGATGTTAAGAGTAACAAGAAGGGTTTCTTCAGGTATGTTGGCAACAAGAAGAAAGCCAAGGAAAGTGTGCGCCCCTTACTGAATGAGGGAGGCAACCTAGTGACAGAGGATGTGGAAAAAGCTAATGTACTCAATGCTTTTTTTGCCTCTGTCTTCATAAACAAGGTCAGCTCCCAGACTGCTGCGCTGGGCAACACAGCATGGGGAGTAGGTGGCGAGCCCTCTGTGGAGAAAGAAGTGGCTAGGGACTATTTAGAAAAGCTGGACGTGCACAAGTCCATGGGGCTGGATGCGTTGCATCTGAGAGTTCTAAAGGAGTTGGCGGCTGTGATTGCAGAGCCATTGGCCATTATCTTTGAAAACTCATGGCGATCGGGGGAAGTCCCGGACGACTGGAAAAAGGCTAATGTAGTGCCCATCTTTAAAAAGGGGAAGAAGGAGGATCCTGGGAACTACAGGCCAGTCAGCCTCACCTCAGGCCCCGGAAAAATCATGGAGCAGGTCCTCAAGGAATCAATCCTGAAGCACTTACACGAGAGGAAAGTGATCAGGAATAGTCAGCATGGATTCACCAAGGGAAGGTCATGCCTGACTAATCTAATCGCCTTCTATGATGAGATTACTGGTTCTGTGGATGAAGGGAAAGCAGTGGATGTATTGTTTCTTGACTTTAGCAAAGCTTTTGACATGGTCTCCCACAGTATTCTTGTCAGCAAGTTAAAGAAGTATGGGCTTAATGTATGCACTATAAGGTGGGTAGAAAGTTGGCTAGATTGTCGGGCTCAACGGGTAGTGATCAATGGCTCCATGTCTAGTTGGCAGCCGGTATCAAGTGGAGTGCCCCAAGGGTCGGTCCTGGGGCTGGTTTTGTTCAATATCTTCATAAATGATCTGGAGGATGGTGTGGATTGCACTCTCAGCAAATTTGCAGATGATACTAAACTAGGAGGAGTGGTAGATACGGTGGCAGGCAGGGTTAGGATACAGAGGGACCTAGACAAATTGGAGGATTGGGCCAAAAGAAATCTGATGAGGTTCAACAAGGATAAGTGCAGGGTCCTGCACTTAGGACGGAAGAATCCAATGCACCGCTACAGACTAGGGACCGAATGGCTAGGCAGCAGTTCTGCAGAAAAGGACCTAGGGGTGACAGTGGACGAGAAGCTGGATATGAGTCAACAGTGTACCCTTGTTGCCAAGAAAGCCAATGGCATTTTGGGATGTATAAGTAGGGGCATTGCCAGCAGATCGAGGGACGTGATCGTTCCCCTCTATTCGACATTGATGAGGCCTCATCTGGAGTACTGTGTCCAGTTTTGGGCCCCACACTACAAGAAGGATGTGGAAAAATTGGAGAGAGTCCAGCGAAGGGCAACACAAATGATTAGGGGTCTGGAACACATGACTTATGAGGATTGGCTGAGGGAACTGGGGATGTTTAGTCTGCAGAAGAGAAGAATGAGGGGGGATTTCATAGCTGCTTTCAACTACCTGAGAGGTGGTTCCAAAGAGGATGATTCTAGACTATTCTCAGTGGTAGAAGATGACAGGACAAGGAGTAATGGTCTCAAGTTGCAGTGGGGGAGGTTTAGGTTGGATATTAGGAAAAACTTTTTCACTAGGAGGGTGGTGAAACACTGGAGTGCGTTACCTAGGGAGGTGGTAGAATCTCCTTCCTTAGAAGTTTTTAAGGTCAGGCTTGACAAAGCCCTGGCTGGGATGATTTAATTGGGGATTGGTCCTGCTTTGAGCAGGGGGTTAGACTAGATGACCTCCTGAGGTCCCTTCCAACCCTGATATTCTATGATTCTATGATTATGTATGATCAATAAAGCTGGTTGAAATTTTTCCATCGACATTGTTTTTTCACAAAAAATTGGGTTTTCGACTAATTAATTTTTCACAAAAAGCATCTGTTTTCCATGGAAAATTTCATCAAATTTTGAAAGTTTCTTCAAAAAAAGAATGCTTGAAAAATGAAATAGTTTGACAAAAGCTCAAAATATTTAGGATTTTGGACAATATTTTTGGTATGGAAATTTCTGCAAAAAATTGAAAATTTCCATAGAAATTATCAACAAAAACTTTTTTTTCATTTACAGTTTGCAAGACTATTTCAGAATTTTTTGAATGATTTAAGGATATTTCTTTTCCACTTTTTCATAATTGTAGTTGTGCCACAAAGTAACAATACCTAATGAATTTTCTTTTCTTTTTGCCAGAGGGAGAAAGGAAGGACTTGTCAACAGGCTTTTAGGAATCTGTAGCTCTCAATCCACAGCTGTGAGAGATTGTCACTGCCTGCCCTGTAACCCTGGGTTCTTTGTCCAAGTTATCCTCTTCATATTATATATTATATTGCTCTGCTGCTGTAGCTCCCTTGTCTGGACACTCCCAGCACACAAGCATGCACAGAGTGTCTGTGTGATAAGCAGCCCTGGACCAGCAATTCTGATCCCAGCAACCTGCTTGTTACACCCAGCTATACTCTGGTATCCACTAGCTTTTTGATTACACCTGGCAAGATGATCCCAATACCCCCCAGTCCTGAATTTTCTCAAAATCATGTACTCTGCAACATCCTGCCCTTTCCTGGACCATTCAGAGGAATAATAAGGTTCATTTGCTCCTCTAAAGAGACAAAATGCACAGCTTATCTCTTTAACTGGCGTTCACAATCACTTCAGTTCAGACCGAGCATTAAGTTAGTTGAGATTAAAAGTAAAACAAGTTTATTAACAAAAAGAAATAGGATTTTAAATGAGTTCAAGTACAAAGGATAGAGTTAGAAATGGTTACAAGCAAATAAAAGTGAAAAATGCTTTCTAGAGACTAAGCCTTGACAAAACCGTCCTGGTTCAAAGTCAGATACTTACCATACTATCTTCCAGCAAGATGGCTGACCACCCCTCTTGTCAGCATCTCCCACAAAGTCCAAAGTGCTCAGTTCCTTTGTCTTGCTAGGTGAAAGATAACTTGGGGTTCTTTGCCCTCCCTTTTATAGTTCAGTGAACCTTTGAAATCGATTCTTCTGAAGGTTACTCCCCAAAATAAAATTCATTCAAGCTGTGAGGAAGCATACATGGAGTCTGCTTGTGAAGGAAATTCCATGTCGGTTTCCTCCTGCACTGGTGTTTACTAAAATGCAAATGAATGGCCACTTGAAGAGATTGCTAATCGACTCTCATGACACCTGACTAGAGACATTGGCCTGTTCTTTGTCTGGGAGAAGCCTGTTTACCCGCTGCCCAGACTTGTCTGGCAAACATATTTTAGTTCCATGTTTCCTTCATATTTGTATGGTCCCTTGGGTGTTTACAGTACGCAAGAATATTAATGTTCAGTGTGTTATTAGTTTTCCAATGAAACCTTACATGATACATTAATGAACTGGGGCACACTGAGCTGGACAGGTCAACTGAAACTCACTACCAGATATCAGTGAGTCCCTTTCCCTCTTGCATTGAAAGTGTGTTGGGGTCACCTCTTCAAGTTGTAGCCAAAGAGTGGTGAGTACCAGGGTGGGGCTGTTGTGTTGTAGGAAGGCTGGTGGGGTTAAGGCGCTGAAGCAGGGCTGAAGAGCACACACAGACTCAGGATACTGCATGTTGGTTAGCTGGCTGTTGATGTCCAGGTTGCGAGCCACAGCAGCCAAGCAGTTAAGGCACCCTAGACTACAGGGCAGAATCCCTTACTGGTTATGGGTTGCATCCCAGAACATGACAGAAGCCTACTTGTTTTTTCTATATGGGAGACAATAACAGACTAGATTCAATGCCAGCAAACATGGCAAACTTTCTCCAAACTTTCTCCAGCAACAGTTCAAGTCATTAGTAAAAAATCTTAGAAAACTTGTCTAAAGGCACGTCACAGTACAATACATTTAAGAAGTAAACACAAGATTTGAATCCCATGTTGTCCAAGTTATATTCTTCATATTATAGATCAGTTTTCTCTTTAATTAATTAATTAATTAACTTAGGCATTTGGATAATATTTAGATACAAATGCTTTCACAGGAGCCTATAAATTCACAAGGAGCTTATGCAGGTTGCTAGCTATGTAATCAATAGCTGTCTACTGAAATAAAATTAGTTCAAATTATCTTATGTTTCTTGTAAATTTTTGTTTAGTAACCTTTTGCATTGCAGAACTATGCAGCTGAAAATAAAGGGAAATGAGGAAATCTGGGAGTTTCCATTTAGCTAATACTGTACATGTGTTTCTGAGGAGACAAAAAAATTACCAGATATAAATGACCAATAGCATATTAATCTTGCTGATTGTATTTCGTGTTCTCAGCTGTTTTTCAGCAATATTTTTGGCAATGCCAGCCATCCAGTAGCCTCCTCAGAACGTTTAATTAAACTTTTTTTCTACATAAATATTTTCTTTGTATATTAAAATAATTAATTGGGACAGGCCCACTGGGGGTTGAGATGAACTTAAAGGAGGCAGATATGTGTGACCAAATGACCTTTTCCTGTCCTACAACTCTCTAGCTCTCACTGTGCTTAAAGGGACACTGTCAAAATAGCTAGGCCTTAAAACTTTAACCCACATTGACAAGTTGTTCGACATAGTAAGTCTTACCTTAAAGATTACAGCACTTGTTTTGTTTGCTTTGTTTAAACAATCTTTGCTGAAGGCTCTACAATATATATTTATTCTATGTAGATAGCTATCTTAAAATGCCCACTGTACTCTATGACACGTTAAACACAAATTGATGTGCACTTGATTTCCTGGGAAAGAAATTAGGTGGTAGGCCAAGTTTTCTTCAGATTCTAGAGAGCATGAATCCATAATACAACTAAGTAATCACTTTACCGGTTTATGATTAGTGTCCACTGTTTTTGGCCCAGTCATATACTTCTATTTCAGTTGGTGATATTCAGATCTGGTGTATTACTTAAATAAAAGGAACAAGAGTACGAACTAAGTTAGTCCTACAAAAGGGCATGGTATTACATTTGTTTCATAGTTTTCTTGTTTCTAAGAATAATAAAGAATTAGTCTTATTCTTAACGCAATATAATATTATTGAGCAAATGCTCAAAAAGGAGTGTGAGTCTAAGCAAACAGTACAAATATGTTTGTAGTCAGAGACAACCTGTGCCTGCTGATAGTGGGAGGCAGAGTCAGGGCAGCCGGCTTCAGCAGTGTTACTGAGCATGCTCAGTCCGTATAAGCATGTTCAGACAAGCCAAACAGCAAATCTGGGGAGGCACATGACCCTGCATGCCCCTCTCCTCCACACACATCACCTCTGTTTGTAGTGTGATAGCTTCTTTTTATACACTCTAGTCTGGTTTACTGTAAGAAGTGTTTCTGTCAAGAAGTATATACTGTTATATATAACAGTTTTCAAAACTCTGTTAATTTAGCACTCGTGGGTGAAATGGGCTTCATTTGTGCTCGGAGAATGACCAGAGGGTTAGTTGCTGATCGCACAAGTCTTGCTAACCTGTAAGGCATTCCGGTGGCAAGTTCCCCTGTATAAAATCAATCTAAACATTTTCTTGATGACTGCAATTCAACATAAATAAAACCTGTCCCATTAGTCACCTAAACCCTAATCCCACAAAGAGAACCACACCAGGGAACGCTTGTGGCTGTTTAGCGCTCTGCTGATTTCAGCGGGACGTCGCATGAGTACAGACATCTCTGACCCCACGTTTTTGGGTCAGGTGCTGGGCCTTAGAGGTGTACTTTACCTTTTGATGCTCAAAGGAAATTCCTGCTATTAGATTAATTCCTACAATTAATGGGAGCTGAGTGATTAATATTTAGCAAATAATTTATTTGAACAAATGTTGCTATATTTCGAAATAATGTGTTTGCCTTAGTATGTAGATCTGAGTGAATAATTTTCAAATGTAATAATTTATCTGGAACATTTCATTGTTATTTTCCAAATAAAACATTCCTTTTATTTCATTATTTACCTAACTCTTGGGAAAGTTAATGCCTATACCTGTTCTGTGGATAAAGTCTCCAATAATCCGGGATGGGGGGGGAGCAGATTTCATGCAGCCTCTCTTTTTACACATAGAGAAAACTTGCACATTCACCCATTTGCACATGCTAAACATGCACTTATGAGTGTACATAGGGTAGTCAGATCCACAGTTACAAGACTTATGTGCACAAATGGCCATTCGCATAGGCAAATTCATATTTTGACATAAATATTTTATGAACTCACAAAGCAGGGGAGAGCTGAAAATGTCCCTTGGTGTTAAAATAATTATTTTATTTTTTTATTTGAATCTAACAGATATCTGTTTTTAAATCTTCCATTAATAGTGTTTATAATTAATTAGAAGCTCATTCTGGTTTGAATTTATTCCTATGTGCCTTCTAGGCTATATAATTGCAGACACTGTTCTTACTTTCAGGTCTTATTTTCTCTTGATATGACTCACAAGTTGTTCTTGTTTTCCCTTGAAAGTCTTGCTTGCTATGCATGACTAGTCTTGAGAGTCTGTCCAACAAGACAAGCTAAGGTGTCAAGACTTTCTATCATTTGTAACAACATTACATTGCTGCATCACAGTGCAAGTGATGACTTTACACTGATACCTCATCAGTTCACAATGCTTAATTTTTAATTAAAATATCACTATACATCATATTATATCAAAATGCCAAAATATTAAGACACCGTGTTGCGAATGCAGTCATGATGCATTGCTTTGTTGGAGGATAATGTGAGCCCTGGAAGGCTAAAGTCATGGTCCCCTACAACAAAATCAGGCAAGCTCAGGATAAATAAAATGAAAAAAGATAACCCTAGTTTGCTGCTTCCATTGCACACATTACCAGGCAATTTCCAGGACATTACACAAATCTTCATGTTTATTTATTATTTTTGCATCTCAGAGACTATTTTATATAAACCTAATGTTATTTAGCGGAAGGTTGATTTAAAAAGTATAGTCTGTTTTTAAAAAAAATACTGCAGCATAAGAAATATAAATTCTGATCTGAAGTACAATTAAGAAATACACATTGGATACATTTTAATAGGATATATTTGGTGTTGTTCTCATAGCAGTGCATTGGTGGTTCAGTGGTAGAATTCTCGCCTGCCACGCGGGAGGCCCGGGTTCGATTCCCGGCCAATGCAGCTGACCTTTTGCCCAGGACTAAATTCAATTTTAAAACTGTAATTAAAATCCACTCCTTCGCTCTGTTTTCACCGCTGTCTCTCTACAAGCGGCACCTCACCGCCAAAGACCACACCTCACCAGAAACTTTTGCTACAATATTTTCAATATCCCCATTATTTGGCCTGGACTGGGAAGGACAGACACCAGCTTGGGGGGTTTGCGGGAGCCCGGAGGCAGTTGGGGGGGTAGGGGGGCACTGGATTAGCCCGGTGCTTGGAAACAATTATTTTTAATAGGGAAAAACAAAAACGGCTGGAGATGCCGGGGATTGAACCCGGGACCTCACACATGCGAAGCGCGCGCTCTACCACTGAGCTACATCCCCCAGCTGTCCTCGTGAGCCCCGCCAGGCCTATGCATCGTTCCCAAGGCCTCGCTCGCCCTGCACCAGCACCAGGCCCCCCCTCCCCCGCCAGGCTAGTGCCTGGCCGCGGCTGCTGCGCTCGGCGCGCCCACAGCGTCGCTGCCCGCCCCCGTCAGCGCTCGCGGCAACGTCCCAGGCCAGGCGCGGGAACCGCCCGGGCGCCTCTGTCTGCAGCTGCGCCTTTGGCCAGGAGTCAGCGAGCCCCGCTCGGCCCCGGCGACCCCGCTGCTGCCCAGCGCTGCGGGCTCGGCGCTGGCAGGAGCCTTCCTAGGAGCGGGGCAGTGGCGCGAGTGGCCCCAACGGACCCTGGGGCAAGAAGGGGCGGGCGGGGGAAGCCCTTCCTGACTCTGAAATCCGTCCCCGCAACCTGCCCCACCTGCCACCAATCCCGTCCCCACAGCCTCGAGCCGGCCCCTCCAGCTCCCCACACCGCCTGGCCGCCTGCCGCAGTCCAGACCCCCGTAACCTCTGGCCACCGGCCCCAATCCTCCCCCCTCCAGCTGCCCCACAGCCCCAGTTAGGAAAGGGGTATAAATCCATGGTGTGCCCAGGGGGCTCGAAATTGCTCAGGGGGCTCGAACCCCTGACCTATAAGGAGGGAGAAGAAAGAGCTGGGCGTTCTGATGGAGGTTTATAAACTCTGGAATGGCCTGGCGAAAGTGAATAAGGACGTGTTATTTACCCTTTCACCTAACAAAAGAGTCAGGGGTCACCCAATGAAATGAATAGGCAGCAGGTTAAACACAAACATAAGGAAGTGCTTCCTCACACAAGGCACAATTTGTGGAACTCTTTACCAGGGGATGTTGTGAAGGCCAAAAGTATAAAAAAGAAATTAGTTAAATTCATGGAGAATAAACCCATCAGTGGCTATTTGACAAGATGATCAGGGCTGCAACCCCATACTCTGGGTGTCCCAAAGCCTCTGACTGCCAGATGTTGGGATTGCACCACAAGGATGTATCACTTTATAATTGCCTTGTTCTGCTCATTCTCCCTGAAGCATCTGGCACTGGCCACTGTGGGAAGACAGGATATTGGGCTAGATCAGTGGTTCTCTAACATTTATGCTGGTGACCCCTTTCACATAGCAAGCCTCTGAGTGCGACCCCCCCCTTATAAATTAAAAACAATTTTTAATATATTTAACACCATTATAAATGCTGGAGGCAAAACGGGGTTTACTGTGACGGCTGACAGCTCGCGACCTCCCTGTAATAACCTCGCGACCCCCTGAGAGGTCCCGACCCCCAGTTTGAGAACCCCTGGGCTAGCTGGACCATTGGTCTGAGGCAGTATGGCCATTCCTATGTTCAGTCCAGCCCCGCCCAGTTTTCTACAGCACTAATCTAGCCACCATCTTCCCTAGCTCCTGCCCAGCCCCTTAGCTCCAACATAACTCCTCTCCAAATCCCCTGCCCCTGCAGACCCCCAGTTCCTGTCTAACTTTACTTCAGGTTTGGGTTGCCAACTCTGAAGCTATTCTGGGAGATTCCCAGACATTATGTAATGTCATTTTCTTAAAATTAAAATCTCCCAGATTGCTTTCAATAGTCACTGGGAGATGGATGCCGATTCCGGGAGACTCCAGCCCCAGGCCAATCCTGGAGGGTTGGCAACCCTACTTCAGGTCCCTCAGAGCCCTTCTCATTCCCTTCCAGTTCTGATCCAGCTCCTCCCCCAGCTCTCCCTCAACCCCCTTCCAGTTTCCTTCAGTCCCGAGTCTTCAACTTCCCCAGCTCTGATTCAGTCACCACTCCAGCCCTTTTTAGATCATCTCCTGGCCCCCATTCCCTGATCCAGCCCCCTGCTCAATTTCAGGTCCCTACAATTCCCCTTCAGCTTTCCACCATAGAGCTTTTCTCTAATCCCCAGATGCTCTCCCCATTCTCCCAGCTCTGATCCAGACCCCCTGAGCGCCACTCCAACCCTGTTTCCCCACCCTCCAGCTCCAATCCAGCAGCCCTGCTCTGTCCAGTTGTGCTCCAACTCCCTCACCCCAGCTCCCTCTTTTTCCTCCTTTCCCAGTTCCTCTCCTGCCCCATGCAAAGTGGCTGATAGTTTTGCCTTGTGCTTTGTCTTGGGGGGGTGTACCTCTCCTGTCTCTACTTCGACACACACACACACACCCTGCATATCCCCCAGTACTGCAATCCCCCCCAAACCTTCTCCACTTGTCCTTGCCAGTTGCTCATGTCCAGGGCCTGGGGTTGTCCCAGCCAGAGGGACTCCCCATCCCAGGCACTCCCTGCCCCAGTAGGCCAGCAAGCCCTGCTCTCCACAGCAACTTCTCTCCACTGCGGTGTAGCTCATCTTCTTCCAAATTGGCAATGGCATGAACAGGGATACATGTCTGCAGCTAGACGCAAGCTCCACTGTTAGCAGCCCCCTGCAGCATCAGCACAGACAGCACACTCACACCCCAATTGCTGGACGCCTGGTTCTATCCACTGGAGGTAATCCATACATACAATCTGGTTACATCTCCTGGCAGTGGGTGCACAGGCTTCCCGATGCCTGCATCCCATCTACTACACTAGTTGGCGGTGCAATCCACTATATCTCCAGACATGAGACAGTACTCTCCACCCTTGTCCTTCTGGATGCCTGGGTTCTAAAACAAACTCATAACCTTGTGGGCCCTGGTGCAACTCCACCACTTGCACCTTTGTAGCAACTGAGCATGGGCTTCAGCCTCTAAAGACCAGGTGTGCCTAAAGCTCTCTGGTTAAGTACCAAATAGCCTATGTTTCCCTTTGAGAAACTAGATCCTGAAAAATCCCTGGCAATATCAAAGAGTACTAGAGCATGTTGCACTAGAGGAGGCAGGCAGACCAGCTCACCCCCGGGGAAGATTTGTTTCTTGTGGCATCCACAATGGCAAGAACTTGCTACTTCCTTTTACCCACACAGCCTTCAAAGTCATCCCAAAAATAAGGCACAGTATTGGGAGAGATGACCAGGGAAGAATCCTGCAGCTCTTAAAGAGTTTTCCCATTCTCTAGTCCAGAGCCTTGACCAATGAGTGGCCAAATGATTTTCCTCTCACTCCATGGTGTGGAAAGGAAGATGGAAGAAGGAAGTCAGAGCTGTACACAGAGGGAAGAGCATTTGCCACCTGCTAGTGAGGTGAGATAAAATTGATGGCATTCACGGTCATGTTGTCCAAAAGCATAGTGCACATTACAGCAAATCAATGTAATTAAAAGCATGCCTTGTGTAATCCTGTACTGTAACTAGGCTATGCCTATGCTTAAACCCCTACAGTGGCAGCACTGGAGCTGCACCTCTGTAGTGCTTCAGTGTAGACACTCACTACAGTGACAGGAGGGGTTCTCTGATCACTGTAATTAATCTAAATTCCAGAGAGGCGGTAGCTAGGTCGATGGAAGAATTCTGCTTATGAGGGGAGGATGGAATGGGGAGCCCAGATAAAGACCAAGGCATCGGATGATGGAGTGGCACATAGAGCCCTGGGCATGACAGAAGGGATGGGGGGAGTTGGAGAGAGTCCTTGAAATAGAGAGGAATGGGAGGGTAGCACATAGGGAGCTTGTTGGGGGAATAGAGGAATGCAAGGAGCCCCTGTAGGCAATAAGCTTGGCCTACAGAAGTTACAAGTGTGAAACCTCCACTATACATCTGTGAGAGAGAGACCCCTCTAAGGCCTGATCTACACTGCGGGGGTAGGGCGGGGAATCGATATAAGTTATGCAACTTTAGCTACGTGAATAACGTAGCTGAAGTCGACGTACTTAGATCTACTCACCACGGTATCTTCACTGCGGTGAGTCGACAGCTGACACTCCCCCATTTTTTCCGCCTGCGCCTCTCGCTCCGGTGCTCCAGAGTCGACGAAAGAGCACTCGGCGGTCGATTTATCATGTCTAGACTATAATCTTTAACGTACAAAAGGAAATATTAATGTGGAAAACTTCATCCATCTCCCTCAGTTTTCTTCTTTTTCTTTATTTGCCTTCTCGTCTTTCTGCTCTCCACATCTTCTTTAAAATGTACTGTTACTAAGGACACTGAATTAGAGTTCCTGAAACCACGCCAATTCAGTTCCTAAATCATAGTTATGTTAAATGGAGCCCAGCTATTGGGAAAGGAAGCAACGATTTTCCTTTGAAGGATTTCCTAGTGTAGAGCTAGCAAGGGCACTCTAGAATGAAATTACTACTTGCTTGTGAACCCAGAAACAACATTTAACAAGTGGCAAGGCTCCTTTTAACTTTAAAAATTAACTTTTTAAAAATAGTCAACTATAAGTGTATTTAAAATAAGAAAGAAAAGTTGTTTATAATATTTCCCTTACCATTTCCCTTATCTTTCTGCTATTGGTTTCATAATAGAAGGATTATGTTCCAGGAAACTCATACCATTGGATTTTTGCAAGGTTTTTGGTTGTTTATTTGTTTTCGTTTTTTTAAAGGAAGAAACAACCTAAGAGCTGAGAATGTTGTAAGAGAGCTTTTCCTCTAGCTGTTTTCTGTGAACTCACCTGAGGGGCCTAATCTAGTCCGAAGCCTCTGAATATGCCTGCCTGATCAGGCCCCACACACAATTTACGTAGCTGAACTTCTGTCTTCCCCGTTTTATGACTTGCTCAGGGCTTAGGCGAGAGAGGGTCCCTGGGGCACCTAGAGTGGAGCAGCAGTGCACACACTCAGCGGCAAAAACCTACGTGCCAAGTTGCCTACAGCAGGGGTTCTCACAGCAAATTTTTTGGTGGCCTCAGAGTCCAGCTACCAGCTCTCACTGATGGCTGCACTGACACTTTTTCCTAGAATACTTAATTAACTTTAGGAAAAACAATTAAATATGGACAGATACACGTCCAAATCAATATAATTTATATTTGTAGGGTTTTTTGGCAGACTCAGAAGTAAAAATAATGCTGCCTTCCCCTTCGGGAGTGATATTTGTATATTTGTTAATATCACAGCACACTTAGTAGCGACCTGGGAGGCTAGGAAAAGTGATATTAACAAACATACAAGTATCACTTTTCACATATAGCTAGTAAGTCTGCTGCGAAAAGTGATACTTGCGTGTTTGTTAATAACACTTTTCTCAGCAAGGCCCAGGACCGATTAAGCCCTGGATCGGGGAACCGAAGGGGGGGCAGCAGGGGCCAGAGGTGATGGTGGGATGGATGTGGGCCCAGGGGAGCCAGTGGGGCCCCGAGGCAAGGGTGGGGATGGATGCGGGGCTGTGGGAGGCAATGGGAGCCAGGGGATGGGTGGTGAGTCCCACTGTCGCGTGGCCAGAGCCAGGGTCTGGTGTCTGCTGCCATGCGGTTAGGGCCTCAGTGCCTGCTGTCAGAGCCCAGAGCTGGGGACAGGAACTGCGTGGCCGAAGCCAGGGATCGGAGCCTGCTGCCGTGCAGCCGGAGCTGTGGGGCAGTACCTGGGGCCAATGCCTGCCACCACACGGCCAGAGCCTGGAGATGGATGCCGGAGCCTGGGGCTGTATGGCAAGAGCCAGGAGTCAGTGGCCGGCGCTGTGACTGGAGCCAGTGCTCGCTGCTGCACGGCCAGGGCCAGAGGTCAGCACCTGGGGCCAGGTCCCACCACCACCAGGTGGCCAGAGCCTGGGAACAGAGCTGTGGGTTGATGCCTGCTGCCGTGCAGCTGGGGTAGAGGATCAGCGCCAGGTGCTGGGGCCACTGAGTAGGGATGTAAAAGTTTAACCGGTTAACAGATAAGCTTGATGCTTATCAGTTCCAGTTATCGATTAAACTCCGCTGCCTGCCCCCCCCGTGCACTTGGTGTCCCAGCTGCCAGCCCGTGCACCTGGGGCTCTGCTGCTGGCCTGCTCACAGGGCTCGGCTGCTGCTGCGCCTGGGGCACTGCTGTTGCCCCCGGATGCCGGGCACCAGAGGTAGCAGATCCCCAGGCATGGCGGCAGCAGAGCCCCAGGTGCGGGGCTGGCAGCCGGGGCCCCAGGTGCGTGGAGGGCAGCTGACATCCTGGGTGTGGCAACAGGGACCCCAGGCACGCGGGATGGGGCAGTGGGGATCCCGGGTGCGGGGGGGAGCGGAGCCCCATGTAAAACATGGGGGGCTGCAGCGCCCCTGCACCTCTAGTTCCCCATTAAACTTTTAACTATTTAACCGATTGAATTTCAACCGGTTAAACGTTACTTTTTTTACCCACTGTTTACATCCCTACCACTCAGCCGGAGCTGTGGGTCAGCGCCTTGCAGCTGGGGAAGAGGATCAGCACTAGGGGCTGGGGCCGCATGGCTGGAGCCCAGGGCCAGCACCCGCCCCTGCATGGCCGGAACTGGGCGCCAGAGACCAACTGACACTCTGGGGCCGGAGCTGGGGGTCAGCACCTGCTGCCCTGTGGTTGGAGCTCGCTGCCGTGCAGCTGGGGCTGGGGGTCATCGTTGCCTGGGGCCAGCGCCTGCCACTACACAGCCGGAGCTTAGGACTGGAGCTGGGGGCCAGTGCCTGCTTCCTCACAGCTGGAACTAGGGGTCGGAGGCTGAAGCCCCACAGCTGGAGTCGGGGGGTGGGGTTAGTACCCACTGCCCCATGGTCAGAGTCTGGGGCCGCACAACCAGGCTCCTGAAGTCCTACCGCTGGAGCCTGCCACCCAAACCCTCTTCCCCCAGTATGGGTCAAGAACTCACCTTGTTCCTGCAGCGTTGTGCCCCACGTCTCTCCAGAGGCAGTATAGGGCCACGCATCCAGGAGCAACAAGGAGGGAGTGGGAGGGGCTGGTGTTTTACCCCCCTCCCTCCCCTCATCACCACCCAGGAGGCTGTCATGGCTGCATGAAAAGCCCCTGGTGGCCGCATGCGGCCACGGTAGCCACATTTGAGAAATGCTGGCCAGTAGCTGAGCAGGAGTTTTGTGGATTGCAGTAGTGCCTAAAAATGTAACTTAGGCGCCTGAGTACCTTTGTGGATCACACCCTTATAGCCTTTTTGTGCACAATCCGGTTGTGAGTTTTTTGCAGTAGTAAGGCAATCACATGAACCAAATCATTCTGAGTGGATGTTCCCTACTATAGTTTCCTTTTCCAAACAAAGCAAAGGGCTATAAAGTCAAACTTAAATACCTCCCCTTTGTTTTATGGGCTGAGTAATTCCGTCAATTTTGTTAGAAATGTGGTTAGAAACTTTTCATATGTGTAACTGCTCTTTGACCTGTGCACTGTGCTTTTGCTCGTTCTGGCTCATACAAAGATGATGGTGTTAGACTAATAATTTCAGAGTAATACTCTGTACTGTCCAGGAAGTAGCTTGAGAAGCCTTCAGTATGACTTGACCAGACTTATGATAAAGCATGAGATATGTTATCAGATCATCTCAGACTGATTGATTAATTGATTAATACTCCTTCCCACATTAAATGATAGTTCTGTTACTATGGCATTTGGGATTCCTAAGGGCAAAGGAGAAAAAAAAGAAAAGAAAAATGCTTGGTCTTAGCATTACTCCCTGTTCTTCAGTTCTCCATGGGTCATAACATAGTCTGGTTATCAAACTTTGAAATTTGAAGAGTGAAAAAAATACAGTCATTTTTAAATGCTCTGGGAAACATAAAATTAATTGATGATATAAAGAGTTTGTCCTCAAAGACTAATTGTAAAATGAACTATTTGCATCGACCACTGGAAGCCAAAGAACCACACCTCCGTCCTGAGAAAATCTTCCTGTCGAGGTAACTGAGCTAGCCTTCAGTTTGACAGCATCCCTTTGACTTTATTAGCTATTTTCCAAAGAATTCATTCCAAACATTATAATAAAAATATTCTGTTCTTTCACTTAAGATAAGATGTTAGCCAACTTCTCTCTCTTCCTAGCGTCAGTAACATGTTATCATCCCTTCACTTATATTCTCCCTTTAGATATTTTTTCTCCTTCTCTCTCTCCTTTTTCCAATGAATCTGTGACTCCGATTATTAGCTGCTCAAGGCAGTTTTCCTTCTTGCCCATCATGCATCTGGAATAATTTTCATTATTTTACTGAAGGAAGGTCTGGCTGGCCTTGTTTAAACAACCAGCAAACCATCTTTGTTGTCAAATAAAATTAATACATCTCCAGGAAGAAGAAACTGATCTGGAAGAAGCATCCTGACGCCTCATTATCATGTAGGCATGGTCCGGCACCGGACTATAATGTCTTATCTTACAAAGCTTATCTGTTCAGTATGTCACTTAGAAACAACATAAAAATCAGCTTGAGTAAAATTTATGTCTTTTAGAGTAGTGTATTTTCTCATGGGATAAGCTTTACTGACATTAAACTCCAATTATAAATGAAAAACCAGCAAACCCTTGTGTGAGCACTCCCACTGAAGTCAACAGAAAAATTTGATTAGCTTCAGTGAGAACAAGGACTGGTCCCTTAGTTTCTGCTCAGGTGTATTTCTTGAATCTAAGCAATATCTATCTCATCATAATGTAAGCTATTTTGCCTTCAGTTTGTATGCATTTATAACAGATGTTAACGTAAGGAGTTGTATGTACCCATTGGTGCCAGCACAACCCTCTGAGTTGATGAGGATTCTATGCCTCTTAATAAAATGGTTATATTCCTCTAGTATTTGAGGCTTTGAAATTCATATACTTGGTGAAGGTGTTCTTTCAGACAGTCTATCATATCATTTTTCCATCCTATAAGAAGTAGTTATGTTCCTGAAAAATGCGACTTTAAGCGAAACGATGTTAAGCAAATCCAATTTCCTCATAAGAATTAATGTAATGGGTGGGGGTTAGGTTCCAGGGAAACTTTTTTCGCCAGACAAAAGACTATATATATATACATACACATACACAGTATAAGTTTTAAACAAACAATTTAATACTGTACACAGCAATGATGATTGTGAAGCTTGGTTGAGGTGGTGAAGTCAGAGGGTGGAGCAGCACATGGCTGTTGGGGGAGGGACAGTTGAACTGCCGGCAGTTGTTAGCCTGCTGGGCAGCTACCCCACAGGGAACTTAAGGGAGCGGGAGCTACTGGGGGGGGCTGCTGGTCCACCCTGGTTCAAAGCCCCCACCAGCTAGCTCCAACGGGCTGCTCTTTCTGCAAGCAGTGGACAAAGCAGGGGGCTGCCAAACAAAGTTATAAGGGAGCATTGCACAACTTTAAACGAGCATGTTCCCTAATTGATCAGCAACGTAACAATGAAACAATGTTAACCGGGACGACTTTAAGTGAGGAGTTACTGTAGTGTACAAATAATTTGACATTGTCTTCCACACTGCAGACACTAACCACCAAGCTTCCAGAAATTAGTGAATTTGCTTTTGATAATTAATACAAAACACAAAATAATTAATTTAATCGTCAACAGAGCACAAAATAATAATTGTGTTTAGCACCAAGAGAATCGGATCTAGTCAAGGGAGGTGAGAAGCCACATTCTCCCCTCATTCACCTTCCTGCAGGGGGCGGGGTCTGAATAATGCATGATAAATGCATAGTATCACTGTATCTTTAAGGAATGCCTGCTTTGATGGACTGTCAGTCAAATTGTGAAACTTTCTGTTTGGGAGGCAGATCAAGACACCGTACATCCATGTCACTGAGGAGAAACAGATGCGGATCTCTAGAGTACCAGCAAGTATTTAATTAATGTTCCTTTTGTCTTACAACGTAAGAGGCTGTTTGCAGCTTATAATAAAGTGAAATCATGCTTCTGACACAGCCCAATTTAAATATCTCCCAGAGCATCCCTTAATAAAAGTAGAGTGAATTGAATCACTCAAACAAAACACTACCCTTGGGCTATACTCAGAGAAATAGATAGAATTAGATTGATCTATATAATATATTTTGCTTTCCTTACATAACTATAAATCTGTTCAGTACAAAACTCAGATATTCCCATCTACTGAATGCTTTTAAAACTTCAGAAAGCAGAAATCTAACATTGTTGTTGTTCCCATAACATTATGCAAAACTCCAAACGTTGCCACATACATATCTCATCACTGTTCCAGATATCCCCCACGTCAGGCTTGTCCAGATGTCTGGAAGCAACCCATGGTTCCAGGAAATACTGTGCAGAACAATTTTTTAATTTTGCTGGATACCACAATGCAAACTTAACATTCAGCTTACTCAACAGCTCTCTCACAGGACTAAATTCACCTCTTTGTGTTTGTGTTTCTATGCTGACATCAGAGAAAAACAATGTCACTCTATTATATAGTAGTTTAAGATTAACTCATTCCTGGTACCTCAGAAATGTTGTACAGTAACTCCTCACTTAAAGTCGTCCCGGTTAACATTGTTTCGTTGTTATATTGCTGATCAATTCGAGAACATGCTCGTTTAAAGTTGTGCAATGCTCCCTTATAACATAGTTTGGCAACCGCCTGCTTTGTCCACTACTTGCAGGAAGAACAGCCCATTGGAGCTAGCTGGTGGGGGCTTCGAACCAGGGTGGACCGGCAGCCCCCCTATCAGCTCCCTGCTCCCCTAAGTTCCCTGTGGGGCAGCCACCCACCAGGCTATCAATTTCCGGCAGTTCAGCTGCCCCTCCCCCCACTGCCATGTGCTGCTCCTGCCCTCTGCCTTGGAGCTGCTCCCGGGAGCCTCCTGCTTGCTGTGCGGGGAGAATGGAGGGGCTAATGTCAGGGTGTCCCCCTCCCCCCTGCTCCTGCCCCCCCTTGCTTACCCCATCTCCATTATGGGGGGAGACAACACAATGAGCCTCAGGACGGCGGGAGCTTGGCGGGAGCTTGCTGGCAGCAGCTGCTGTCTCAACTTGCTGATATACTTAAAAAGGCAATCTACTTAGAATGGGGGTAAGCGTACTTAAAGGGGCAATGCATATCTCTCTCTTTCTCTCAAACAGAGTGTGTGTCTCTGTCTCTGTCTGCCATGCTGTCTCCCCTCCCTCCAAGTGTGCTGCCTTGTAGAGTGTGAGGCTACATTAACAACAATGTCTTAACTCTTGAGGGGTCAGCCGAGTGCTAGTTCATCATTTAGCAGCAAGGCATTCCCTGGGAAATATCCCACCCTCTTCCACCCTCTGACTTCACCACCTCAACCAAGCTTCACAATCTTCATTGCTGTGCACAGTATTAAATTGTATGTTTAAAACTTATACTGAGTGTGTATATATATATATATATATATATATATATATATATATATATATAGTATTTTGTCTGGCGAAAAAAGTTTCCCTGGAACCTAAGCCCCCCATTTACATTAATTCTTATGGGGAAATTGGATTCGCTTAACATTGTTTCGCTTAAAGTCACATTTTCCAGGAACATAACTACACCGTTAAGCGAGGAGTTACTGTACTTGTTCAAGAAAGGGCTTAATTGTCCCTGGGGATATGATCTCCAATGCCATACCTATGAAAGACTAGCAGCATCCTCTGTCCCTTAAAATATGGGTTCTCAACATGGCAGTCACAGTAGCCAGGGGGAGTTACAACCACCCTCACTTTCTTTTAAGATGTGAGGGGGAGTCCCAGAACTTTTCTTCTGTTTTAATAGAGGATCACAGTTGGAAGAAGTTATTATTGGAACCACTGCCCTAAAATATTCCTAAATACAAAGATTAGACCACTTGAAAGTTTCAAGTTCCTCCATTTTACATAAACTGTAATTAGGAGCAGTTCTAAAATCCCTTTGTTACTTTGTAGCGAGGTCTCATTATAGCTTTCTATAATCCAATCTGAAAAGGGTTCAATATCAAATTTATTTAATTTCTAAACATTCATGAGAATGACAGAGGGTATAAAATTCTATAAGATTCAGGAGGTCTTTTCTGAAGTCCAATGGTTAGGGGACCTACCTGCAAGGTGGGAGACTCAGGGTATGTCTACACAGCAAAGATAAACCTGCAGCTGGCCTGTGCCTGAGCTCTGGGACCCTCCCACCCCGAGTCTGGAAGTCTACACAGCAGTGAAACGGTCCCACAGCCCAAACCCCATTAGCCTGAGTCAGCTGGCCTGGGCCAGCAGCTGGTTTTTCTTTGCTTTGTAGACTTACCCCTAGTGTCCAGTCCCTCTGCTCCAGTCACTCTTTCATTATTTGTCCACAGTGGAACAGCTTCAAGAGGAGAGTTTGAGGGAGCCCCACACCAGACTATCTCTAACTCAGAGGTTACAGCTCTCCCTTAGGTGGTGGGCAACCCTGTTCAAATCCTTTCTCCTCCTCTGCTAGGGAAGGGGACTTGAACCTGGGTCTCCCACATCCCAGGTGAGTACACTCACCACAGAGCTAAGAGTTATAATGTGAGCACTGTCTTCTCTGGCTCTTTTGTGTGGAGTGAAGCAGGTACTGAATTCATTCCTACAAGAAGCTACTTGGGCAACTAAGCCGCCTGACTCCAGGAGGCAGGTTTCTGTACATGGATCACTAAGCAGAGATAGGCACCTCTGTGCAGCCCAGCATTAAGTGCCTCAGGTCTGGTCTACTCTACAGGGTTTGGTTGACATAAGCTGCCTTGCATCAACCTAGCTGTAGAAGTGTCTTCACTTAAATTTGAGTCCCACCAATGTAAGTGCCTTTCTACGCCTATTTAATAACACCACCTCCCCAAGAGGTGTAGAGTCACAGTCAACGTAATTAGGTTGATGCTGTGTGATAGTCAGTGTAGACACTGTGTTGCTTACGTCAACTATTACTGGAGCCATCCCATAATGCCCCACACTGTCAATACAATGAATACAAGCGCTCCTGGTGAGGATGCACATCACCAACACAAGAAGCCAAGTGTGCACACACACAAGCAATTTAATAACTATGGTGACTGTATGCCAACGTATGTTAGGTCAACATAATTTTGTAGTGTAGGCCTGGCCTCAGTCTGTGAGAGGGACGGGTCTTAGTACACATCCTTCTCGTCAGCATCTCCCATTGGTTAATTTAAGTAGCTCGCTGCTTAGCATGCTGGCTTTGTGGATCACCTTCAAAGGTATCTTTCTCTCTCTCCATTCATTGTATAGGGAGCGTAAGAGACTAATTCAGCCTTTTGGATCTCATTGTTTTTCCTGTGATCTTCTAGGTGACTACAAGTTAGGCGCTATGACAGTGTTGCAATGCCAAAATCCCTTTGTAGATCCCACCCTAATTCTTTGGGATGAAGATCTTTTCTTCCTTTACGTTTTTATAATGTAAACACTGCCAAGAACAAATAATAAATAATAATCTCTCATGATGCTAGAGCCAGTTGAATAATATCACAGATTTGTGAATAAACAAACAGGTCAAATTCATTTGTTTCCATTTATAAGAATATACTATACATTTTTTTTGTAAATATTCTAGTGGGTCATCACAAAATGTTCATGAATCTTTCACATTTCACCAATTTGTACCAAAGTATATTATTTGGTATTTCCATTCTCCTTGTAAAAAGTTTCCATCAGGGCTCAGAAACAAATTCTTATGACCTAGGTGACTAATTTAGAACAATCCATAGAATGCCAATTACATGCTTGTGTTATTTGTCAAATATTTTAAAATACAGAATGTATTTACAAAATCTGGTATAGGTTTGTGAACAGTTTCCAAAGCCAGCTCTGTTTATCACTCAGGGAACACAGTTGTCAGAGTAAATATTACCAGGGAAGATTTTCAAAAGTGCTTAAGCATTTAGGAGTATAAGTCCCATTGACTTTCAATGGGACTTATGCTCCTAAATCCTTTAAGTGCTTTTGAAAATCTGCCCCACAGTGCTTTTACATAACTGATTTTTAATTACTTTCTCTCATGTATTTGATTTGGATTACTCATCTGAGAAAGGTGGTGGAGCATGCAAAAAAGTCTTCGTGTAACTCACATTCATACACTGCATGCCATAAAGACTCACATAGAGTCTAGATATTTAATGTCCCTAACAGGAATAGTCTAGTACACCACCTAGGATTCAGTTATATACAAATATGGTATTTACCATCACGTAATATGGAACAATGAAAGTTAGAGAAAAAAATTGAGATAGAAAGACAGAAAAACAGGATTAATGCTCGGAACTGCAAATTTTGTCATGGTTGGAGACTGATGAGTAAGTAATAGCCCTGTAGAAATTATCTGACTGACAAATTAATTGCACAGAATAATAATGGCTCCTTGAGCCAAATTCAGCCCTGAGGAAGCAGGTACAAATCCTAATGACTTATTAAAAGGAATCTTGACTCTACTTCAACTGAGTAAAAGTAGAATACTGTATTAACATTACTGGATTTGATGTTAAATAGAAATTTTGTTGTAAAACTTAGAAACAAAGAGTCTCACTTAGTTATACAGATTTACGCAGCTTATAAAGCAGAAGTTTCCAAACAGTTAAATGACACTGCTTTTTACAGGCCTTTAATTTATATTATAATCCCACTTGTGAAGCCATGACAGAAGTTGATTTGGAAACAAACACAGCATTCCAATTAGGATAGATCATTAAACAGGACATTCATATACGATCGGGGTTTTGTTTTGAAAATGATTCATTTTGAAAAGCATCAGCTTATTTTATGAACCTTAGTCCAAGCATGCAGTTCTCCCCCCTTTCCTCCCACTACCCTGTCAAGGCCTTTAGAAAACACAGATCATGAGAGAGAGAGAAAAATTACTTTATTTGTCTTTTAAGTAGTAGGATATTTTTAAGGAAGAGATGCTGAGGACTCAGTTATTGAAACAAATATCCTCCATACTTTGTCCTCAATTTGGTCACCTATTGAAAAAGTTTTGGTGCACTAAAATGTACATCTTTTGCTGCGCTGAAACAAATCATCCTTTTGGCCCATGTAACTGATGATAATGTACATGTGTGTTCATTAGCTCATTCTGAACCAACATATTATTGCAAATACTAGTGAAGACAGATGCCGACTGCATGAAACTGCTACATGAAAAGTGAAGGCTCATGCTTATCATAGTGACACAAGAGAATGGCCACATCATAAACAGCAAATAGAGGTCTAATTCCAGATACTTCCAGAGAAATTCCATCTCCGCTGTTCCTCTTTCTCAAACAGAATCTGATGCTTCAATATTCTCTGCATTTTTAAAATCAGAGTTACAGATAGAGTCCAAAATTGTAAGTCTTTTCAGAACAACCCCCCTTCCCCATCAGGAACAGTATCACCAATAATGTCACGGCAAACCTGGTGGCTGAACTTTGTGACTTTGTCCTCACCCACAACCATTTCAGATTTGGGGACAATTTATACCTTCAAGTCAGCGGCACTGCTATGGGTACTCGCATGGCCCCACAGTATGCCAACATTTTTATGGCTGACTTAGAACAACGCTTCCTCAGCTCTCATCCCCTAGTGCCCTTCCTCTACTTATGCTACATTGATGACATCTTCATCATACGGACTCACGGGAAGGGGGCCCTTGAAGAATTCCACGAGGATTTCAACAATTTCCACCTCACCATCAACCTCAGCCTGGACCAGTCCACTCAAGAGATCTACTTCCTGGACTCTACAGTGCAAATAAGTGATGGTCACATACACACCACCTTATACCAGAAACCTACTGACTGCTGTTGTTACCTACATGCCTCCAGCTTCCATCCAGGACACATCACACGATCCATTGTCTACAGCCAAGCCCTAAGATACAACCGCATTTGCTCCAATCCCTCAGACAGAGATAAACACCTACAGGATCTCTATCAAGCGTTCTTAAAACTACAGTACCCACCTGGTGAAGTGAAGAAACAGATTGACAGAGCCAGAAGGGTACCCAGAAGTCACCTACTACAGGACAGGCCCAACAAAGAAAATAACAGACCGCCACTAGCCGTCACCTTCAGCCCCCAACTAAAACCTCTCCAGCACATCATCAAGGATCTACAACCTATCCTGAAGGACGATCCCTCACTCTCACAGACCTTGGGAGACAGGCCAGTCGTCACTTACAGACAGCCCCCAAAGCAAATACTCACCAGCAACCACACCACACAACAAAAACACTAACCCAGGAACCTATCCCTGCAACAAACCCTGTTGCCAACTCTGTCCGCATATCTATTTAAGGGACACCATCATAGGACCTAACCACATCAGCTACCAATGTGATATATGGCATCATGTGCCAGCAATGCCCCTCTGCCATGTACATTGGCCAAACCGGACAGTCTCTACACAAAAGAATAAATGGACACAAATCAGACATCAAGAATTATAACATTCAAAAGCCAGTAGGAGAACACTTCAATCTCCCTGGACATTCAATAACAGACTTAAAAGTGGCAATTCTTCAACAAAAAAAACTTCAAAAACAGACTCCAATGAGAAACTGCAGAACTGGAATTAATTTGCAAACTGGACACTATCAAATTAGGCCTGACTAAAGACTGGGAGTGGATGGGTCACTTCAAAAACTAATTTCCCCATACTAATTTCCCCTTATTGTTACTCACACTTTCTTGTCAACTGTTTGAAATGGCCACCCTGATTACATTAGCCTCATTACCACTACAAAAGTGATTTTTCCTCCCTTGGTATTCTACTGTTGAGAATAGCCCACTTCCACTTTAATTGAATTGTCTTGTTAGCACTGACTCTCCCACTTGGTAAGGCAACTCCCATCTTTTCATGTATTTGTATATATACCTACCTACTGTATTTTCCACTCCGTGCATCTAATGAAGTGGGTTTTAGCCCTCAAAAGCTTGTGCCCAAATAAATTTGTTAGTCTCTGAGGTGCCACAAGTACTCCTCTTTGTTTTTGCTGATACAGACTAACATGGCTACCACTCTGAAATTAATAACTGAGAAACTCTTGGGACAACAGTTTTCTGCTATGAACTTCAACTTCAGTTAATATATTCCTATAAGGGCAAGAAAGGGAGAGTTATGAAGTCAGTTTAAAGTTTACTTCCTAGAAGACACTACTAATATATGCCTTGCTGACTATGTCAGTGGGCCCGAAAGGTAAACTTTCTGTGCCTCTTTACATGTCAACATCCACACCTGATGTCAGGACTGTGCAACAAGTTCACAAGAAAAGATGAAAGAAAAGAGGTCATCCAGGAAAAGAAAGCAGAAATAAAGGAGAGAAACATTAATTTACTCTATGAAATCACTGGATGGTGGAGGTATCAATGAGCTTAGAGTGTAAATTAGAAAATTTAGTAATAGATGTCTTTAAAAGAGGCATTCTCCCCACCTTTATCTTCCCACCTCAGCACTGCTGAAAATCAGACACAAGATGTCTCAAATTAAGCACACAAAATTAGAACAGTTCTTCAAATGTTGGTCATAATATGTACAACTTGAATGATATGGCTATTTATTAAGAATGGTTAATTGGATTTTATTAATTATAGAATATTACAGCAAATACTCTACTTCATCATATTTTCCTGACTTACATGATATGGATTTCGCCCATAATTGCAAACACTAATTATAGCACTAAAATCAGGCCTCACAACTAAAGGTATTTTTGGAGTCTTTCTCTGAATCTGTAGGATTCTTTTGTTTGTTGATACAAGTGAAAGTGAATGTGTCAGTAGTTGGTAGATGTGTCTTTATGAATTATTTTGTGTGTACCTTCAGAGTCTACATGCCTATCTTATTCTAGCCCCTCTATCTACAAAATTATCGACATTTATACATATAGGCATGTGCATTTTTTCTCTTTCTCTCTGATATTCAACTAAACGCTCATTCAATCTCCCCATTATTATACCCAGTCCTGCAAACCGTTACTTCCACAAATAATCTGAATTCCTGATAGTAGTCTCATTTATATCAATGGGATTGTGTGACTAAGAATTTGGAAGACCAGGCTGGTTTTTTTCAATATAATGCATGTAAGAATAGGCCTATAATTTCCTCTGAAAAGCACATAAGATGAGTTTCCAGATATTAATAGTTATCTGCTACAAGTTTTAGTATATTGGCTATTACAGCAAGTATGCAGAGTTATTATTCTAATAGATACTTATTTGTCACTTTGATCAAAGAGTTTTGCGTGGTCTAGAACATTTTTGAAGTGCTCCAGGCTTGTTTGCTGTCAAAGGATCTTTGATGTGTAATGAAACAATAATTAGATATACTACTCACTGTTAATTAAGAGTGTGTTAAGCAGGGTCTTCACACAAACTATAATTATTTAAAGTAAATTCTTAACAACCCATAATGTGACCACAAAATGTTTAAGTTAAATGAGGAAGAGTAAATGGTTTCCTTTTAGAAACTTTAACATAATGATTTGGAATTCCAATGGCAGAGTGGGATTGATTTAGAACGTTTTCAAGTCAATGATAAAACTTCCCTGGATTACATGGAAGCAGGATTGGATTTTATATTCACAAAAGACTGTGGGCCAAATTCTGCTTTCGGTTACTCTACTGTAAATCCAAAGTGACTCCATTGACTTCATTGAAGATACTCCAGATTTCCACTAGTGTCAGAGAGCAGAATTTAACCCAAGGTGAAGTGGGAAGTGGGCAGAGTTCACAGCTAAATAAAGCAGAACTGCCCATTTCACCTTGAATTGTCTCTTGCAATCTAATCTGTTCTACCCTTGTATTTAGCTGTGACGCTCTGAGTACCTTCCCAGACCTGAGGAAGAGCTCTTTGTTGTAAACTTGAAAGCTTGTCTCTTTCGCCAGTAGGTGTTGGTCCAGTCAAAGTTATTACCTCACCCATCTTGTCTCCGTAATATCCTGGGACCAACATGGCTAAAACAATGTATCAAACACCTTTGAAACTAGATTTCTATTTTAAAAATGTTAAGCTTTTTCACTCCAAAGGGGGCTTGTTTTTCTTCAGAAATTATCCTTCTTTTCATGTAAAGACCTAGAAAATGTTGCTATGCACCATAGAAATACAGCCCCTGCCCCACAGGGTTTCCAGAAACACTCCCATATTTGGAAGGAGCTTTGAGATACAGTGCTTTCCATCTGTAGACAAAGGTTAATTACCACTAATAAATACTTCTGAAGGTAAAGTTCAGCCTGTTGTTTAGGGAAGCCACATGACCTATGATAGGAATTGCACATTTGTGTCATTTTAAAGCTCAGTTTTGCTCTGAGGAGTTGACTATATCAAAATTGGTCCTTGTTATTCAAGGGGGGGGGCACGGATCAGTATTCATGTCGCACTCCCCATCAGTACCCGGCCTGGCCTGGGGAAGCTAATGTTACAACCAGTGGACCAAATTCGGTGATGAATCCTGGTCACGTGCCACCTGAGGCACTTGCACATATACTAAGAAGAAGAAGACACAAGAGATCCTCCTCTCTTTTCAGAGTATCTGCTTACTTACATGTCAATAATAGTAGCCTGCCTGGTCCTTAACTGATTTTTCAATGGCACAACTCACATAAGTAAGGGGTGCAGTATTAAACCCCTCCCATTAGCACTACAGAATCTATGTATCCATGGGAGAACAAGCTGGATTCTATTCTGATTTGCACCTCATGAATGCAATCGTTAACTAAGGCCCAGATCCACAAAGGTATTCACGCACCTAATTCCTATTTTTAGGTGTCTCTGTGCTCCACAAAACCCCTACTCAGCTGCCATCTAACCCTGTAGGCAGCTAAACTCACTCAGCTCCTAAGTTTTTATGGTAAGAAATCGCCAGGTACCTACGTTCATGTCTCTGGGCATGTGCACAACTGCCATACTCTAGGCATCTGGGCACCTGTCACCTGCCTAAGCCCAAGAGCAATCCATGAATCAGGGAAGATAGACGCTTGTCCTCCTATTTTGCATGCAGGGCCCAATCTAGTCGGCCTGATCAGAGGCAACCTAACTCCACACAAAGCAGGTAGGGGGGTAGGGCATGCTTCCCCCTCTGCCTTATGAGAAGGGATTTGAACAGGGATCTGTTATGTCTCAGAGGATTGCCCTAACCGCTGAGCTAAAGAGTTACTCACTCTTTCTCTGCCCCAATTTATAATTATTCAGCTACGGAATTAAAGTGGAACAATTTCAATAGGAGAGACTGATGGAGAGGCTCACCACAATATTTCAAGGTCTAGTGGTTAGAGCACTCAGCTGAAAGGTCCTTTCAAGTCCCTTCTCCTCACCAGGTAGAGTGGGGACATGAACTGGAGTCTCCTACAGCCTTGGTGCTCTGACCACTGAACTACAAGATATAAGGAAAGTCCTCCTTCCTCTCCCTGGATGTCTTTGTGGAGTTAGGTGGCCTCTGATCACACCTGTAGGATTGGGCCCTGCACATGAGTCAGGCAGAGGTGCTCACTAGCAGAGATATGCACCTCCCTGCAGTCTGGACTGAGATGCCTATCTCCATGAGAGAGGCAGGGTGTAGGACACACCCATTTTAGGGGTACTCCACCTAGCATGTTGGCTTTGGAGATAGCACTTTAAGGGTATGTCTACACAGCAATTTATGACCGGGTCTGAGTCTGGGCTCAAGCCAACTCCCCTTTGCATTCACATTGCAATTGTGCTAAACCAGGGCTTGGATCCAGGGTCCCAGGACCCTGCAGGTCTGGAGGGTCTGAGACCATGTTAAGCTGGAACCCATGGTCTGAGCCCTATGGATTTCCTGTGTACACATGGCCCTGGCTTGACTTGGGTCCCAGGAGCCCTCTGTATGTATCCCACAGCACAGCTCCTGGAGGCAGAGTAGCAGCACTGCAGGCAGCCAGCACAGCAGACCAGAAGCACCATTACTACCTGGCTGAACCCGCTCCCTGTTCCTGCTCCTCTCTCAGCAGTGACTCTGGCTCCCCCTTGCTGCTGTGCGGAGCTTGCCCAGAGCAGGGAGCAAAGTTGCAAGGTGGAAGGTGGCTCCTGGCCGCTGGGATGTTGGGGGTCATTACTCCCTGGGCCAGCTGAGCCAGGAGCTCTGCCACTCTCCTTCCCTGCAAGGCAGCGCTTCGTCCCGCTCTGCTCTCTGGCCCTTGCTCCCAGGCTTCCACTGTCCTCTCTGGGGCTGTGTGTGCAGGGGCACTCGGGCTGTGTGCACTGTCAGGGCAGTGAGTGGGAGCCAGCTCCAAAACTTCCCTGCAGCCTCCTGGGGTGTGGCAGGGGCAGGGATAAGGGATCGATGGGTGGTGCAAGAGCTTACTGCACGCCAAGCCCTGGGAATGCACTTCATCGCTCCGCAGCCAGCAGTAGTCAGGCTGGGGTGTGTGTGTTTTTTTCCTCTGATCCACTGCATTGTGAATACCGGAGCCCTGGTTCAAGCATGGGTTAGAAAATTATTAACCAAGAGTTAAAATGCAGTGTAGATGCTCAAGCCCAGGGTTCCCTGACACAGGTCAGGTGACTTAAGTCCCACTAACCCTAGGGTTACTTTGCTGTGTAGACATAGCCTAAGGCACCTATCTCTTCCCCATTCATTGTATAGGCACCTAGGTGTCTAATGAGCACACTAAGGCACCTAACCCCTCCTGAGAACTGGAGACCTCTGTTTAAATCCCTTCTTCCCCTCTGCCAAGGAGGGGGAATTGAATTTGGACTTACCACATCCCAGGTAAGTGCACTAACCACTGGGGTAAAAGTTAAAAGGTAGGTACCACAACATTTTGTGTGGAGTGAGGCAGGCACCTAACTCATTCCCCCAAGAAACTACATAGGCTGCTAAGCCAGGAGGGGGGTTCCTGTTTGTGGATTGCTAGTAGAGCTTGGTGCCTCCTTGTACCCTGGATTTAGATGCCTATCTGTGAGAAAGGGGCAGCATTTAGCACATCATTGTCTCTCATTGGCTAGTTCAGGTGGAGAGCCACCTGGCTTTTGTAGATCCAAGTCTAAGACCCACATTCTGTTTTAATTTACCAGTGTAAATACAAAATAACTCCATTAACATTGGTGCAGTTACTCAAGATTTTCAGCAATGTTACAGAATAGAATTTTACCTGCAGAATTTTATTGTGGTGATGATGCATGAGCCAGAAAGGACTTGCAACTGATACCAGGCAAGGATTACAGGGCTGACAATCTTTTTACTTGTTAAATGAGCAAGTGCTGAATGACTCTAATAAGGATCAGATACTTATTTGATTTCACTGGAATTTGAATGAAATCATTTTTAGTTAGCTTTGCTTTTGGTTTGAATCCCTATCATCTGGAAAGCAATATATTTGCATTTACTTACCAGTATGTCTATAAGAGCCTACTTCTGTAAGATTTCTTGTTAAATAATATGGACTAATCTAATAGGAATTTGATTGATATAAAATGCTGTTTTGACTTCATTTTCTAATGATCTTTTCTATTGAAATGTTGTGACCGAGAAATTAATGTATTTGTGCTTATTTATCTTATCAGTAGAGGCTAATTTTGTTGGCTTTGCTGTTGAATAATCTGATAAATATAAAAATCAGTTTTGATTTGGGTCCATATACATTTTTATTTTATTATTAAAGCTCTCGTATCTGAAGAGTAGCATGTTTGTTTTCACTAATAATATTAATGAGGATCAATTTTCATCTTAGTAATAATCTAATTTTTCATATTGAAGAATCAGGTCCCATTTAGCTAAAATACAACAGACAAAAAGTGCAGTTTTTCCTTAGTTATATACATGTGTTAAATTTCTTTAGCCCAAAATATCATTATTCAGTATTAGTATTCTTTCTCAAATCAATATTTCTTACTTAAGGTAGTCTTAGAGATAACCAATGTGCTCCTATTATTTTATTGTGTATTGTTGCCTTAACATTGTAAGGAATATGTTAGTCCATTTTTAAATAATTATGTTATTGATATAATACACTGAAATTATTAAAAGAAAATAAACTGAGCAGATTAAGACCCCAGTCATGCAAAGAGATCCATAAATACAAACTTCCCTACACCTGAACAGAGTCCTGTTGAAGTCAATGGACTTTGCATGGGCAGAAGGAACTGCACTGTGTGATTGGAACCTGGATTTGTAGCTCGCTGAGAGACAAGATGTGTGGAACCTCGCTATGTCATTTTAAAAGTGCCACTTGTCAGAGTCGAATTACACCTTACTATGAAGCTATAATCTGAGAGCATTTAGGGTGGAAATGTTCACTTAGCCATCTTGCAAAAAGAAAAGGAGTACTTGTGGCACCTTAGAGACTAACCACAAGTCCTCCTTTTCTTTTTGCGGATACAGACTAACATGGCTGCTACTCTGAAATTAGCCATCTTGAAAGCTCTTCGTTGTCGTGGAGACATTCTGTCAGAGAGCAGAAACAATATCATGTGATGGAGGTGACCAATCACACAACACAAATAGTGAATCGCAACTAGTGAATGCTTAAAGCAACAGTCACAACATATAATATGCAAGCAGCTTGTAGGCTGATCTAGGTACACATGAACTATTCATTGAATGTAAACAAAATAATGTGTAAAAATCGAGGTCTCTGAGGAAATTTGTAGATAATAGTACTTCCCTGCCTCACAGAGGCATTGTGAGTATAACTACATTAAAAAAAGATTATGAAACATTTAGATACCATGGTAATGGTACTTAAATACCTTATAAATACCTAAAATGAGATGCTGTGAATTTTACATGTAATCCATAAATATGTGTGGGTGTTTTAAGATTTTTGGGGGTGTGGGTGGGAGAGGGGTGCATTTGTATAGCATATGCTGAGATTCCCAGGCCAGAAGGGACCATTGTGATCATCTAGTCTGATCTCCTGTATAACACAGGTCAAAATAGAACTTCCCCAATATAATTCCTAGAGCATATATTTTAGAAAAACATCCAATTTCAATTTTAAAATTGTCAGTGTTGGAAAATCCACCGTGTCCCTTGGTAAATAGTTCCAGTGGTTAATTACCTTACTGTTAAAAATGTATGCCTTATTTCTAGTATGACTTTGTCTAGCTTTATATTATGCAGTAGAATAATTTCCTTTTTTACATTTGTGATTTTTTTAATGAAACATTTAAGGTGTTTTTAATGGAAGAATGAGGGAGGGAATCACAAATGCATAGGAAGGTAGACAAAAAGAACAGGAGAAAGGATTTCATATTAAGAAAGAAGGCTGACAAGACAAATTAGGAGATCAGATTTTAGAGGGATAGCCGTGTTAGTCTGTATCCACAAAAACAATGAGGAGTCCAGTTGCACCTTAAAGACGAACAGATTTATTTGGGCATAAGCTTTCGTGGGTAAAAAACCACTTCTTCAGATGCATGGAGTGAAAATTACAGATACAAGCATAAATATATTGGCACATGAAGAGAAGGGAGTTACTTTACAAGTGGAGAACCAGTGATAACGAGGACAATTCAGTCAGGGTGGATGTGGTCCACTCCCAATAATTGAGGAGGAGGTGTCAATACCACGAGAGGGGAAATTGCTTTTGTAGTGAGCCAGCCACTCCCAGTCCCTATTCAAGCCCAAATTAATGGTGTTAAGTTTTCAAATGAATTGTAGCTCTGCAGTTTCTCTTTGAAGTCTGTTTTTGAAGTTTTTTTGTTGAAGGATGGCTACTTTTAAATCTGTTATTGAATGTCCAGGGAGATTGAAGTGTTCTCCTACTGGCTTTTGTTACAATTCCTGATGTCTGATTTGTGTCCATTTATTCTTTTACGTAGAGACTGTCCAGTTTGGCCAATGTACATGGCAGAGGGGCATTGCTGGCACATGATGGCATATATCACATTAGTACATGTGCAGGTGAATGAGTCCCTGATGGTGTGGCTGATGTGGTTGGGTCCTATGATGGTGTCACTAGAGTAGATATGGGAACAGAGTAGGCAACGGGGTTTGTTACAGGGATTGGTTCCTGGGTTAGTGTTTCTGTGGTGTGGTGTGTTAGTTGCTGGTGAGTATTTGCTTCAGGTTGGGGGACTGTCTGTAAGCGAGGACTGGCCTGCCTCCCAAGGTGTGTGAGCATGAGGGATTGTCCTTCAGATCATTGATGATGTGCTGAAGAGGTTTTAGCTGGGGGCTGTACATGATGGCCAGTGGTGTTCTGTTATTTTCCTTGTTGGGCCTGTCCTGTAGTAGGTGACTTCTGGGTATCTGGCTCGCTCTGTCAATCTGTTTACTCACTTCCCCGGGTGGGTATTGTAGTTTTAAGAATGCTTGATAAAGATCTTGTAGGTGTTTGTCTCTGTCTGAGGGATTGGAGCAAATGCGGTTGTATCTTAGGGCTTGGCTGTAGACAATGGATCGTGTGATGTGTCCTGGATGGAAGCTGGAGGCATGTAGGTAACAACAGCAGTCAGTAGGTTTCCGGTATAAGGTGGTGTGTATGTGACCATCACTTATTTGCACTGTAGAGTCCAGGAAGTGGATCTCTTGAGTGGACTGGTCCAGGCTGAGGTTGATGGTGAGGTGGAAATTGTTGAAATCCTTGTGGAATTCTTCAAGGGCCTCCTTCCCGTGGGTCTGTATGATGAAGATATCATCAACGTGGCGCAAGTAGAGGAGGGGCGCTAGGGGATGAGAGCTGAGGCAGCGTTGTTCTAAGTCAGCCATAAAAATGTTGGCATACTGTGGGGCCATGCCAGTACTCATAGCAGTGCCACTGACTTGAAGGTATAAGTTGTCCCAAATCTGAAATGGTTGTGGGTGAGGACAAAGTTGCAAAGCTCAGCCACCAGGTTTGCCATGGCCTCATCAGGGATACTGTTCCTGACAGCTTGTAGTCCATCCTCGTGTGGAATATTGGTGTAAAGAGCTTCACATCCATGGTGGCCAGGATGGTGTTTTCAGGAAGATCACCAATGCATTGTAGTTTCCTCAGGAAGTCGGTGGTGTCTCGAAGATAGCTAGGAGTGCTGGTAGCGTAGGGTCTGAGGAGAGAGTCCAAATAGCCAAATAATCCTGATGTAAGAGTGCCAATGCTTGAGACTATGGGGCATCCGGGATTTCCAGGTTTATGGATCTTGGGTAGCAGATAGAATACTCCTGGTTGAGGCTCTAGGGGTGTGTCTGTGTAGATTTGTTCCCGTGCTGTAGCAGGGAGTTTGTTGAGCAGATGGTGTAGTTTCTTTTGATACTCCTCAGTGGGATCGGAGAATAGTGACCTCCTACTAGTGATAGTAGAATGTGGTGTTGGAGAGTTGCCTGGCAGCCTCCTGTTCATAATCTGACCTGTTCATGATGACTACAGCACCTCCTTTGTCAGCCTCTTTGATTATAATGTCAGAGTTGTTTCTGAGGCTGTCGATGGCATTGTGTTCTGTGTGGCTGAGGTTATGGGGCAAGTGATGCTGTTTGTTCACAATTTCAGCCTGTGCACGTCTGCAGAAGCACTCTATGTGGAAGTCCAGTCTGTCATTTCAACTGTCAGGAGGAGTCCATGCAGAATTCTTCTTCTTGTAGTGTTGGTAGGAGAGTCCTGTGGGTCAGTGCACTGTTCAGTGGTGTGTTGAAAATATTCCTTGAGTCGGAGACGGCGAAAGTAGGCTTCCAGACCATCACAGAACTGTATCGTGTGTGGGGCGGTGGGGGGGCAGAAAGAGCATCCCCAAGATAGGACAGACTCTTTTGACTGGCTAAGTGTGTGGTTGGATAGATTAACAATATTGTTGGGTGAGTTAAGGGTACCACTGTTGTAGCCCCCTGTGGCACGTAGGACTTTAGATAGTTTACTGTCCTTTTTCCTCTATAGAGAAGTAAAGTGTACATTTTAAATGGCTTGTCTTGTTTTTGTAAAGTCCAGCCACATGAAAGTTTGTGTGGAAGGTTGGTTTATCTGAGAGTCTCCAGTTTTGAGAGCTCATTTTTGATCTTCTCCTGTTTGCTATACAGGATGCTAATCAGGTGGTTCCTCAGTTTCTTTGAGAGTGTGTGGCACAATGTGTCAGCATAGTCTGTGTGGTATGTAGATTGCAATAGATTTTTCACCTTCAATCCATTTGGTATGATGTCCCTCTGTTTGCTCTTGGAGAGGAAGATGATGTCTGTCTGTATCTGTGCGAGTTTTTTCATGAAGTTGATGGATTTCCACTTCATACAGCTAAATTCAGTGCTTTGCATGGTGTCAAGTATCAGAGGGGTAGCCATGTTAGTCTGTATACACAAAAACAACGAGGAGTCTAGTGACTATTTTACCCACGAAAGCTTATGCCAAAATAAATCTGTTAGTCTTTAACGTGCCACAAGACACCTTGTTTTTTGGGGGGATCAGATTTAGTTATTTATTACATTAATGTATCTCCTAAAGAACTTGTTAAGCATGTTCAATAATTTCACTTTGAAGTTCTGATGAAATAAACAAATCACTTGTGTCATTTTTGTGATGTTACCAGAACCTCCTAACAAAAGTTGATGGGACAGTATTCCTGAAACGTACAGCCACTTAAAGAATATACAAAAACAAGCAGTTTACTATGTAGGTATCAGACATCGGATTTTCATCTTTTTTCTAGAGTGGTTTAAGCCTCAAGAAATATTTTATTTTATTTTGTTTAACATGATGACTTCTTCATAACTAGCTATTGGGAGAATCATGATAAAAGAAACAGAGGCAAACAGAAAATGTTCACTTTCAAATATACTACATTCAGCTTTCTGACCATCTGCAGAAATTTGAATCAGATGTCTGCTGTTCGAGTTATTTACTATCTACTTAAAGCTTCTGGCAATGTTATCAACAGGAAAATAAGAAATGAGGTGGGAAACAGTAAGAGAACTTGAAAACAAAAGCTTAGGGTACTGGATCCTTTAAATATAAATAGCTTCCTTTATCTCCAGGCTAACCTACTCAGCTAGCCACTTGGCACATTGTACAAAAACTAGGCATACAGACCCCTAATCACCAGCCTTGATAGTCAGATATTACTGTTTCAGCATTATCTTAAATTTAGTTCTTAGCATATAGTTTGAGATCTAATTTGTTGGAAACTTCTGCTTTTCTACACGCATCCCATGGCCTTCACACATAAATTCATAAAACTTTCAGATTCATTCAGAAGTTCAACAGGAAGCAATCTCATTTCAAAATCCTGGAAAATCCCAGTTCTAACAATTTACTATCATTTTCCCTATAAATTACCTATGTGGAGATAAGTAGTTTTGGGGTTTTATTTGTAACTCATCTATAGAACCAACCCTGTTGGCTTCATTGTCTGATGACAGAAAGACAAAAATGAATAACAGAAGCTATGATCCTTGCTCTAGTAATTCCTACAATATACGGTAGTTACTGTATTATGGTCTTTTCAAAGCATTCAAGGAACTACTATCAGGTTATAAATCATATATATATATATATATATATATATATATATATTAAGGAACACCTTACTTATGTTACTAATTCCACCACATATAATTAAAAATGAAAGATTTTCAAAATCTATTCTTCTGATTCTGCAGTTGGAGCTTCCCACATAGAGCTCCACTGACATCAGTCAAGCGGGAGCAGATCCTAATTTAGGCCCAATCTTGTTCTGCACCATGCAAGAGGTCTGTCCATAGAGAGCAGCCTTGAGGAACAGGGCTGTAGTGTTCACCACAACTTGATTGTTTACCTTTATATTTCATGCCACTTAGATAATAAAAGCAGACTAATTTGTTTCACTTTTGTTTACATATAGTCACTTTCAGTCTGGGGCTCTGGCACACTAGGTCAATGTTGCAGCATTTTATAGTAAAAACAGCAGGGAGAGATTTGGCTGTAGGAAAAGACTATTTTCATTTGAGTTTTTAGATAATTCTGAAAATAATATGATCTGAATTGTGAACCAAATTTGACCTGATACAGCCCTTTAAATATTAATGACTAGAAAATACTTATATATTCCAAGATACGAAAGTGTGTCATCTCAGGAATTAAACAAAGGGAAAGCTATGAAAAAGCATAACTGCAATACTAGCTAGGGATACGTCTACACTATGGAGCCTATGCTGGCCTAGCTATTCTCATATAGCCCCTAGCATAGACACAGCCTAGGCCTGGTCTACACTGAAGGGTTAGGTCAACATAAGCTGTCTTGTGTTGACCTTGCTGTGGAAGTGTGTTTACTTAAATTTTGCTCCCACCAACATAAGTGCCTCTATAAGCTGATTAGGTAACACCGCCTCTCCGAGCAGCAGAGTCAAGGTTGATGTAATAAGGTTGATGCAGTGTAGACACTGTGTTGCTTACATTGACTCTGATTGGCTTTCAGGAGCCATCCCACAATGCCCTGCTCTGACAATACAGTCAGTACAAGCGCTCCTAGTGAGGATGCGCACTGCCAACACAAAGAGCTGTGAGCACACTAGGGAGACCAGATGTCCCGATTGTGGGGTCTTTTTCTTATTTGGGCTCCTATTACCCCCCACCCTCTGTCCTGATTTTTCACACTTGCTGTCCGGTCACCCTAGAGCACACACAAGCAATTTAATAACTGTGGTTGCTATATGCTGACATATGTTAGGTTGACATAAGTTTGTAATGTAGACATGGCCCAAGAGAAGAGTTTGGGGGTTTTTTTGGTTGGTGTAGGTACACCACCTCCCCAAACATCATTAGCTACATCAACAGAAGCGCTCTCCTCTTGCATAGCTGTGACTACACTAGGGGTTTTGTTGACACAGCTATTTTGGTCAGGGGTGTGGTTTTTTCACACCCCTGACTGATGTAGCTATGCCATTTAATGTTGAAGTATAGACCAAGCTTAAAAGGCACAGAGCTGTAACCTTTAGCTGTAAAACTGCAAAATGACTCCCTCAAGGGTACAGCTAGTTAGCTTTCTCAGATTTAAAGGGCCAGCTGCCAGTAGAGACCATACTGGGAAGGGCCCTTTTATAAAATGGGAACTCCAACTACAGTGCTTATTGATATGGTACCTGCTTTTTGCAGATTAGGACCTTTGATGACAAGTATGGCAAAGTTTTCATAACTAAAGTTAGGTGTGTGATCTATAATTTAAATGTATAAAATGTGTTAAGTAGAACACCAACACAAGGAGCCAGGTCTTGATGGTGTGTTTTCCAATCCTGTTAGGTCAGTACAATTGAAAAGCCCCCTCAAGATGCAAGCTAAAGTGTTTAAAGCTGTGTTAGTTAGATGGGCTTCAGACTTGTTAGCCTGCATATTGACTGGGCTTTTCAATTTGTGTTAAACTAACTTGATGAGCTAACAATTGAATAACAATCCTTTTTTGCCTGTCAAGACAGGGCCCAGGGAGAAGGAGAGGGGGGAAGAGAAACAGAGGCCCTCATTCACCAAGTTACTTCAGAACTCCTGGAAATGTAAACCTTAATCTCTCTGCGCATCAATTTCCCCGTGTTAAAACAAAGATGATGCCTACCCCCCAGGTTTGTTATGAGGCTTCTTCATCAATGTTTATAAGGCATTGGCGGTGCTAAAGAATTGGAAGGTGCTCTACAAAGCATGAATCTGCAGTAACTTGTTTTCAAACAATCATTTATGCCCGTTCAACTTGATCATAAATCATTATAAACTTTACAACCGAAAGAGAAGCACGAGGAAGAAGAGGCCAGTGAATGTTCATGGGAAGGACTCATCGTGAGTGGTTATTAAAGGAACTTTGCTGGGGGACCTGAGACCCAACGCCTCGGCCGTGTGAAAAGATTTCACAAAGCCCAGGATTCCTAGAAACGGTTTTCGCTTAATGAAGAGTTTGGGTTTAGAAGTTCCCCTGGCGGTGTTTGTGTTTTCACCTCGCCATCGCAGCACAGCGCCGCTGCTGGGAAAGGCAGCGCGCGCTGCCTCCCTGTCTGAGCTCCGTGCGGGGGCTAAGCGGCGGCGGGGGGAGAAGTTCGGCGGCAGCTTTGCTGGTCTTCTAGTGGAAACGGGAGGGGAGCACACGTGGGGGCGGAGCGGGATTTCCGTGGCACGGGGGTAATGCCGGGCTCCCCAGGCGGGCCTCTGGGGTCACGGGCGGGGCAGAGCCCGAGCTGTGCAGGCTGGGGGCGGAGCTCTGTGTCAGCCCGCGGCCGCCGGGGGAAGCCCTGCGCCGGGCTGGCCGGGAGCCAGGCGGCAGCGGCGGGCGTTCGGGAGGCTCCCCCGTGGCCCCCTGTGCGTGCGGGGAGCGCGCCCGCCCCAGCCATTGTTTCCTATCTCCGCACCGGCGTCAGTGGAAAATCCCCCCACCTGCCGCGCCCGGCTCGGGCTATTTATCCAGCGGCGCTGCCGTCACGGAGAGCGGCGCTGCTGACGGGGGAGCTGACGCTCTTGGCCGCTACCGCTGGGCTTGCGGCGGCTACAATGGGGCTCTGTGTGGCGCTGGGAACGGGGCGCGGAGCGCCCCGCCGCAGCCCCCGCTTTCTCCTCCTCCGGGCCCCGCCTGCGGCAAGCGGGGGCCGGGCGCTGCTGCTAGCGCCGCCCCCGGGGCGCGCCTGGCCTTGTCCTGCCTCCCCTCCGCTGGCGGCGCCCGGGCTGAGCTGGGGGAGCGCGGCCCGCGCTGCTGGGGCACGGCGCGGCGCGGCTCTGCTGGGAGGGACGCGCGGCGGCGGACAGCGCAGGCAAGAGAGGAGCCAGGTAATGTCGTTACAGGCAGGTGCGGGGGGGAGGCGTGTGCGCGCCGCTTTATGGGGGACCAGTCCCGCAAGCAAGACAAAGAAACTTCGGCTCCTAGCACCCTGCCCGGAGAAAGGGAGACTTCTTTCCCCCCTCCTCCGCCCCCCGGGGCTGGCTGGGGCTGTGGAAGTGTAAAGATGCTCCTTCAGCTGCCTAACTCTCTGTTGCCCCCACGCACCCACTCCACCCGTGCGGGGCTTCCGGGAGAGTCCAGCTGCAATCCCATAAAGTAGCAATCGGGGGGCTGTGGTGGGCGTACGACTGCCCTGCCTGCTTCCCCAGTAAAGGAGCGAGGGTGGGACCCGGCCCTCCAGCGAAGCGTAACGGCTTTTTCTCAAAACAGCCCCGCGAATTGAAAGTTGAAAATTAAATTCCAATAAAGCTTTTGCCTAATTTAACTTAACCGAGGTTTCTGTCGCCCTGGCAGGCTACCTGCCTGCCTCGATTTGATGGCGTTAAGCTAGGCTTTTTTTACACAAGTACAATTCCATCAATAGTTTTCTGCACAGCTGGATTTCCTCTGGGTGCAGATGTTGCTAATGGCAGCTTAAGCACGGATGGGCAGATAACATATGGAATGCAACATGTTGCCATATGGTCCGTTTAGCCTTTCACCTCCAAGAATATCAATCAAATATGTTCTGGGAGAAATTTAATGACTCTCTGAACAGGAAGATGAATTGCTTGGTACGATTTATATTCCTTGACCTGATGCTATATAACAATAAGACGGTAAATGGAACTCACCGTTTTTATAATAAGAATGTGACCAAATGGGGCTAGATTTCAAATACTATAAACATTTGCATGTTAGGATCTTGACAGCTGTCAAATTATTCAGACAGTGAAGCGTGCCCCAATAAAAGCATGTCCACAATAAAAATGGACAACTATAGCTTCAACCGTCTTCAGTAAAATTGCCTACATGTATCTCTGGAAACATCTGACAGTATAAAACATTATTATTTATAAACACTCCAATATCCAAAACTATCCACACTTGAACAGCATGAACCAGGAATGAAGAAAAAGGGAGAGGTACTATGGAACTAAGTATTAGGATTCTCCAAAAAACTAGGAAGATAGATCCTGATAAATTTGTTGCCTCTCAGTAATTTCAAACCGGTTTACATCAGGGACCACATTTGTTTATCTTTTTATGACCTAAAGTTTTTGACTTCAGTATGATTGATTAAAATTTTTTGGCAGAAATTACACTTGCATAAAAATAAAGTCGCTAACTATTCTAACCGAAACAGGTATGTATACCCTTTCATTGTTGATCTTATACTTTGATGTAAAACACTTAGGTCCCAATCCAACGCCCAAAAAATCAATGGAAAGCTTCCCATTGTCTCCCAAGGCTGTTGGATTGGTCCCTTAGAGAACTGACAAAGCCTCTAGTATTCTATTTTTAGTGTCAGAGGTAGTGTTTTGAAGTGTGAGCAGATTCTAAAGGACCTGCCAACCTGAACCTCTAGGGTGTTTATTTTTTTACATTTGCGCTCACTCTGAGTTAATTTTGCAAAGGCACTTTTAATAACTAATGGATTGTATTCTTTCCCTCTGATATTTCATTCAAGATGGAAAGAAAATTAATATAATAAAAGCAGGAAAGAGAGATTTAAAATCCATCATATAACCATTTTGAGTCTGTCACTGATATTTTTAAACCTTAAATTAAATTACTTATACACAGGTAATCAATATAGATTGCAAGCTCCTTGGGGCAGGGACTGTCTCTTTGCTATATGTTTGTACAATGCTTAGAACTATGGGGCTCTGCCTCTAGGTGGTATTGTAAGACTAATAATAAATATCACTGTATATCCCTCTATTTTGGGATAAACCTGATAAATTATTAAAAACGGTTGGTCAGCTAATAGAAAATGAGGTTTCATGCTCCCCAAAATATATATACCATAAACAGGATATGTGAGCATGTTTTAATTAATATACCATATGTTTGGAGGTATGTATGTATCATGTACAAAAATCCTGTTTTTACAGGAAGTTATTTCCTTTTCCAAACTCTCTCTCAGTATACTGGCACCATTCTTTTTCCATTGGCTGCAGAAAGAGCAGAATTGAGCCCCTATTCCTAGTACATAATTACAGGAGCCTTTCCATCTAAATATGTGAAGGCAAAGTTTGAGTTGTCCACATATGAAGTAACTTATGTTAGGCACAATGAGTTATTGCCATTTTGCCAACAAGTATAAAAAATGCTGTAGAGCCAAGACTCTATCATACTACATACAATAATTTGTTTGACTTTAAAAAAAATTTTGATCAGAATATGGTTAGAAAAACTGGTATTCTGTTAATGCTTCTTGTATTTAACAGGATTTCCAATGGATGAATATTGTGGCAAGTGTCACTGTGTTGTGATATACAACTACTGTTCTCATAACATAGAGAACTAATACTTTTCACTCCAGTGTGTTTGATCCATGCATGATCTTCCTACTTATTGTGCCTGATTGAGAACTTTAAAAACAAACAAATAAAACTGCACAGAATTATAAAGATCCCTTCAAGGGGACCTACATTCTATGAGTCTCTATAATTTTGTTTTGTACTCATTTTCACTTTTAAAAAATGCAAACCTGTTCTACAGGCATTAGTTCTGTTTTTTGTTCTCTATGAACTGATTCTGTTCATGCATGTCCCACTCCCACATATGACTTGTGTTGAATTACTGTCTTAAAGTCCTAGGTAACATCCATTATAATTTTAACTTCATCCTGTAGTCCTAAAGGTGCTCATTAAAGTCAGTGGGGAGCTTTGGCTGAGTAAGGACTATGGAGTCCAGGTCTAAGAAGTGGCTGATTGCCAAAATTAGCCCTATAGAAGGATTGAACTGCATTTGAACCTGTCACCATTATTCTAATGATCTGGGGAGGGAATCACATTATTAGTGATTGGTAAAACATTGGATTTTAAAGTATTTGTTTAGATATGGGTCTTCAATGCCAAAAAGGGATCATTATTCACATTCTTATCTCTTAAATTGCCAACTGACTGGAACATTGATTGCATAATGGTGCACATACTTCATCTGTGGCAGGAAAGGAGAGGAAATTTGAAAAAATTCAAACATCACATATTGTGGATCCTAAATGCATTAGTTTCCTCATAGTGTAATTCTGATTGCGTTACAACCACAGCTGTTTATCGTTCACTCTGATGTATTAAAATATTTTGCACTTTTGCTTCTCATTTTGATGTAAGAGCTATAGCAATATATGACAAACTTTAGAGAGAGTCAACATTATGCTGCTCGCCCCCCATGTGAAAGTGTGCCTCTGATTTGTATAATAGTACTACAGTACTTCTTTGGTGGACAGATTGTCTCCCATCTTTCATTTTAAATAGTCACTTTTTATTACTAAAGTGACCAGTACATCTCTTCTAAAATGGTTCAGTCTATTAAGTTACAAACATGTAGACAATATCACATTGATATGCAGTTTTTAGTTTATCCCTTTTAGTGGGACTATCATGTAAATATATAATGTAAAAGTGCACTTCCTATTTAATACTTTTTCAGATTGATAGTTTTAATTAAATGTGTTCTTGTATTTAGATACCAAAATACAGCATTTCACTACATTTTATAAAATTGTGTTTTTGCATTTATTTAATGTAAGGTTCTTTTTTAAAGCATGTAGTCTTGAATGTTTGTTCTCCCTTTTTTTCACATCATTACTCTGATACTGCTTGATTAGCTCCCTCCCCAGTCATGATTGGTAATTAAAATAGGCATTAAAATTAGTCACTTAGCAATTTTGCTGTTCAATTGGCAATTAAATTACTTAATTGCAATTAAAGTCCTAATTTTAATTGGCAAAATGATAGATGTAGATTTAAGATAATATGTATAAATACTTTAATAAGTGTCTATATAAGGATTACTTAATTACTCAACTTCAAGTTTATGCTGTTAACTTTAGAACTTTTAAGTGAGCAATGAAATTTATATTACATCTATTCTAAGGATATGGTAATTAGATGTATTACTTATCATGATAAGGGTCTTTGCTATAAGTTATTTCTCTTAAAACTGTGGTGTGAGCTAACCATTGAAATATACACTATTCATCATCTTACGAACTAGTCATACTTTTAGTTTTGTGATTCAATGTGACTTTCATTCAAATGGTAGATTGGCCTACTGAAGTAGTCTAAGGTTATTTTGCTGAACATAAGTGAGATTGAACTACAGTAAACTGGTCATAATTTCAGGTGAGAATAACTAAACCCTATATTTTATTTCAAGTTGGAATTTCCAACTATTTAATTGATATCTGTTGAAATAAAGGATGATTAGAAAAAGCAAACCTGTTTTTAGAAAGAGATTCTGAAGATGAAATTTAAAATATTGCTGTACATGTGAATTTTTACTAGCTTTACTTGTAGTCACTTTACCATAACACAGGGTATCAGTGAGACTTACTTAACAAATCTATAGTTAAGAACTTAAATCACATGCTAGGAAACGTATTTGCATTATTTCCCTTTATTTCAGTGGGACTAGATATCTAGGAAAAAGCAAGCCGTTTGGGCCTCATGTTTGTATATCCGGTGCTATATTTACAATATAAAAATATTTTTAGCTCTTAAATTGAAAGCATTCTCAGTTTAGACACAGTATAATGGAATAATTACTGATTGATACAGATTGCATGTTTTTTATGAGTGCTTTTGGACTTGTATGTAAATATCTTAATATTTTGGATGTGTTAGAATGTCAACTGTCTGCATTAAAAGATAATTTTTAGGGAGGGTTGTTTTAAAATATTTCTCTGTGAAGTTTTTTGTTCATTCTAAACCGATTATATTTGCATATAACCCGAAAGATGTCTTTTTTTAAGTCAATTTTTGTTAGTTTTATTCTATTTACATTCATAATAGAAGAATATAATAGTTTTCTGCCTTGTTTTTGACTTGTAGAAAAGAAAATTGCATGCAAATTGCCAAAGATCTGGATCATACATATTACAGAAATATCAGCTTACCTTATTCTTAAACTATATCAGTGGAAAAGTATGAAATAAACTGATTTGTGTGGGTTTTTTTTTTTAAATATACAGACTTAATTGCAACAGAAAACTCAATTTGAAGACACTCAGCAATTCTCAGAAGTTGCATTCTCGCAAGAATCCAATATATGGGACAAATGTTTATTATGAAACTACTGCCAATGTCTAGCTACCTCTCTTTGCTCTTAAGTCCAAGGAAGTGTAGTGCATCACTACACTGTTTAAAGTGGTTGTTATGTTGCCTTTTAAAATAGATTTCTAAAGTGGTCTTAATGAAAAGGTAGTGCTCTTATTTTCACTCTATGTAACTTTATTCTGTAAATTAAGTTTTTGCTTTTTCAGAATTCTGTTTCGGTCATTGATCCCACTGAAGTCATTGGAAGTCTTACTGTTGACATCAGTAGGGTGATGCATATACAATGTTTCATATGTTTTTGAGATGAGGAAAATACTTATTTCATGCAAGCCTTTATTAACCATTTAATTAAAAGTTCCCTGGTTCAGGTTTAATTTCTAAATTGTGCTGTATTTTAAATGTGTATATACAGATTATGTGTAATATATACAATAAAATATTATAATTGAGTTCCCTTGAGTGGTATTTTTTTATATTTTAACACAGTGGTATGTAATTATTATAAAAATGCACATATAACTACTAGTCTTTTGCTAATTTTCAAAGTTATCAGAGCAATAGGACCACTGATCTATTAGTCTAAAAATGTTACTTTCTTTAAGTTTTTAAAAGATGGCATAAATTCTGGATTTAGAGGAGGGAGGGAACACAGTGTCCAAAAAACCCCCAGCAACCCTCACTATTGAAATGTTGTTGGTATGAGGAGAAAAGACACAGTGAAAACATCCACTGCCATCAATCTATTCTTCTTAAAAACTTTTACTATTTTTTGAAAATCAAAGCTCTTTTAATTTTGCTGAGGCTCTGTAGAACTTGTCATTTATTTTAAAAGGACAGACCAATAATTTTCATATTTTTATTCCCCTCTGTATTTTTTTTCAAGAAGATGGCAGTAATAGAATAACATTTAGAAATACAGATACCATGTTTTTTAAGAACTGTATGAAGCCTTCCCATTTGACCACAAATCTTTATAAGGTTAGTCATTAGGCTTTGGGCCTAAAAAAGGACTGCACATCCTGTCACACTGCCACATCATGTTTTCTCTGTATAACAATTTCGAACAGCTAGAGTCATTTTTAGTATGGGAAATCACAATTAGCCCATTGTTTTACTGTTTATAAATAGGTAGGTGTGTGTACATATATACACATACACTTTCTAGTCAGGAATCCTCTCGTTAAGTTGATTTACTTAATGTTTTAAAAAATGTACCTTTGGTTTTCCAAATCTGATTTGAATTTTGTTAGGTGATTAAAAAGCCACTACTTCTCATGGCATTTATGTGGACATAAAACCTCTTCCTTCTGAGGAGTTAGATTCCTAGAATCTGGCCCAAAATAGAGAGAACACCATGCCAATTTATTTAGGAAACTATTTAAAAGCTTGAAGCAATACACAAGTTGTTATAGTGATGGTTTCTATGCTGCTCTTCCAGAACCATATGCCATTCTGTACAAGGAGACAAGGTGGGTGAGGTAATATCATTTAGTGGAACAACTTCTGCTGGTGAGAGGGACAAGCATTTGAGCTTACAGAGGGCTTCTCAAATGTTTGTCTGTCTCACCAGCAGAAATTGGTCCAGTAAATGATATTACTTTACCCGCCTTGTATCTTTAACATCCTGGGCCCAACACAGTACCATACCACTGCACAGGCTGTCTAGGTGCGGTTTTGTATTGATTGTGAAGTCTAGCCCCCTACTGGTGGGATCCCTGAACTGCAGTGGCTGGTGGTTTTGATTGGGCTGCTGCTGCTATATTTCCACCACTTTGGTGGTGGTTTAAACCTCTTCACACACTGTGTCCATGTGTGAACACATCTGGCTGCTGGACATCAGGATTCCTACTTAGCATAGGAGTAGCTGCAGCCCAGTTTGTTACAACTACTGTTATCCCTTCACCAGAGGCACAAAAAAAGACCCAAAGATGTAAAGTATAGGTGTAATTTTGGTACAGAGCGGTGAGTGAAGAGAACTTTCAGTAATGTTTTGCACGGGTTAAAACAATACCTTCCCACTCTTTCTGGAAAGTAATTGTCCTCGTGGAAACTTGCTTCTCTTGTATTTTAGGAATGAGATTAATGCGGATTCAACATAACTGCATAAAACCAATAAGCAGATCATCATGCTTACCTGCAGATAGATCATGGGAAACTTGCAAAGTTGCAATTCGGAGAGAGCTATCGCAAAAAGCTACAGTTGGGGAGAGGGGGGAGTGTGATACACTTGTGAGCGCCTTTGAAGTACAGTGGCTCAGGGGAGCTTTTAATAAGAGTTTTGACAATGGCAGATACATTGCTTAAAAAACCCACCTCTCCCTCATTTATAGTTATTTGCAGGGCTTCTGTAGCCATGCCTGTCGTAGGGGATCAGAGAGACAAGGCAGGTGCGTGCGGCGCCCCGAAGGAACGTTGCAAGTGACTCCCGCTGTGAGCCCGCGGGCACCGAGCCTTGGCGGCGCGCGAGCTTCCGACCGGGGATACTTAAAATAGCCCCGCCCACTCTGGGGCTATAAGCGGCTCCCCGCACTGCAATGGAGCAGGGAGCCGGCCAAGCAGCTGCTATTTTTGGCGCAGCCGGCTGCTTGCGTCAGTAGCGGCGTCCCCTTGCGTCACGCGCCGCCCCGCCCAACTCTCACTTTTTCCCTTTCGTTCTCTTCAGCCCACGGGCGGCGGCTGACGCTGCTGCGCTCATGCTAATGAGCCCCCTCCCCGTCTGCCGCTCGCCCCAGCCTGCAGCCGCCGCCGGGCTTAAGGTGGCTGCCTCAGGTTCGCCTCGCGCGGCGCGCCTGGGACGCCCGGGGCTATTTATAGCGCTGCCAAACATAGCTCCCGTGTGACGCCCGGGGCGAAAGGGGTGGGCTGCCCCCGGCCCCCCAGCGCAGACACGCGTCCTGGCTGCAAAGAGGGTCAGAGGAGTTGTAGCAGGGCAAGCCCCTTCCCGCTGATGGGGTAGGGGAGCCATCCAAAGGGAGCTGCTTCCTTGCAGCGTGGGCGTCAGGTTAACAGAGCTTTGAACCCCAGCACAGGGAAGTCAGATGCTACAGTCGTCGGGGGAACCAGGATAGATGAGGTGCTTCCCTGGAGCTTTAATGAAACCCCATTGAAGTCTGCCGGGCAGGAGCTGGGCAGGGACACCCGGACGGTCTCCGAAGGGGTCATGCCCTGCAGGGGAAGGGGATAAAACATAAAGCACAGGCCATACCCTCAGGTCGAGAGCCAGCTTTTCCTCCGGCAAAAGGGGAGGTGGGGACAGGTGTGGCTCTTGCGGGAACCCTATAATTGTTCCTATTATGTACAGGCAAGTATATCTCCTTTTAGCAGGCATTTTCTGCACGCCTTCCCTTCCTTCTGTGAGTTGGAGTGCCCACTCCGAGCCTATTTCAGTGGGTTAACATGCAAAGCAGAGACAGGGCTGTGTGACAGCTTCTAGTATTACCCTGGTCTGAGTAAAGGGCACCCCCCACCATCACCCTTGCTCTGCACTTTTTCTCTCGGTAGAGCACAGAGGTATTGCAGCCATGCTCTTACATTGCATAAGTTAAAGTAGAATGCGTGTAACTCCGTACAATCGGGTTCTTTATTCCCCGCGTACAGACAGAGACGTTGTCCACGGCTGGCCAGGAACTTTCCTCCAAAAACAAACATGTATTTCCAATGCCTTTAATTAGCACTTTTAAGTGGTGCAAGCGCTGAAAATATGCTGTGAGATGTAAACCAAACACCCCCTCCCCCTCCGGTCTTCCTAACAATTGGACAACCTGTTGCGTGAAGCTGTATTGTTTTGAGAGAAGGATGATTTCAAGGCACCGGCGGACTCAGATTTTATACAATGACGATTGCTCTGCGGCGCGTAATAAAACATTCTCTCAAATAAGCCTGGAGTCAGTGAATCTGGTGCTAACAGGCGCTGCTGTTTGTGTTTTGGGGGAAGAGAGGTCCTCATTTCTAGCCTGTAGAAAATGCCTCCATGGGTCACAAAGAAGGGGAAAAATCTGTATCTAACAAGTGCATGAAAGTAGCGATGTCCATATGTATGTACGTATGCAAGAAAAATCCCCGTACCGTACTGTGGTATAGACACACAATTTAGCAGACCCCACGCAGACAGAGCAACACACGTTATTATACAGTGTGCCTGCGTGCAGAGAGCCGCAGAGAGATCCTCTAAGGTGTATGACACGGCGTGGGGGGGAAATCTAGTTCTTTGTTTACAGTCTAGCACATCTAGGGGGGTGTAAGTGCGGGGGGATTGCACCTATTTTGGAAAAGCTGTAACAAGGTGAACCGAGGGAGCTGGTTCCCACCTTAAAATCTGCACTCTTGGTGATGTCACGTCGGAAATTTACCAAAGCAAGAACTGGCCAACTGTGGCGAGAGATCCAGCCCCTCGAATGGCTGATTGGGCGGGCGGCACTGACGTGCACTGACGCTTGGAGACTTTAGGTGCATGTTGGCTGTGGAATACGGAGCCCACATAAACAAAGGCACATTGGAGGGAAGGGCCAGTCTGTCCGGCTTGCTCGCACTGTGCTTTACTAGTACTGTACTTCCCAACAGAGAATAACTAGCAAGTGCTCCGTCATCGGTGGCTTTATCCGCCGATCTGCCCCTGGGAACCTGTTGTGCAGACGGTTGAATGAATGAAAAAGACATTGCTAACAAGTGAGTATTGATTTTTGTAAAATCCCCCTATTTAATCTTGTCGTTGATTTACAGCCCCGTGCAGGATGCCCTCAGTCTTCACAATGGACTCCAGTGGAGGGGGCTGGGAGAGTAGATGGAAATAGGAGGCGTTAAAATATTGTGTGTGTGGTTTTCAAATGCCACCTTCTTCTATACTGTATTTCCAAAATGCCATTCGGTTAATTCATCACTCAGTGAGCCTCCGATCTGGTTCTGTAAAAGATGCGAACATGAAATCAACTTTGGTGCAAGAATCTGCCCCTGTCTGTCTGCTATAACTTTCACCTGTTTGGCTGACCTAGAATGTCGAAGTTGGGCTGTTCAGGTAAACGCGTGTAGCTGGGGCCTGAACTTCCACGGTTAAATAGCAGGAGGAAAGTTCTGCTTGGGAACATTTTTCTCTCTCCATCTCCAAGGTTAGCAACCGGTGCTGGTGGTATAAGGCAGCTCCATAGAGTTCTTTAGTGTCCTAGCACTTAGTTGCCTTTTTATATTTATTGCTGCCGTGCGCGTGTTATAAGCTTGTAGGGGGTGGCTTGCAAGGCTTCCTGCTAGTTTCCTCGAGCGGAGTTATTCTTTTCGGCGGTGATCCTTTCCCCTCCCCCCAACCTGCTATTTACTTAGTGTACACTGACCATCCACAAAGCAAGCCGTCAGGCCAGGCGTTAATTAGCGGAAGAGAAAGGAGTGGATATTTGGCTCAAGTGGAGTTGGAATGAAGATGCGTAGTCGCTGTCTGTGGTATCAGCGCAGTCTGGAGATGTTAGGGACGTTCGCGTGGTTTGTTTCACCCGGCAGGGTGTATATGAAGTTTGTGGTTCTACCACTGGTAATGTGTTACTTGTGTAAGGTGTCACACTATGAAGCAAATAGTATTGGTGGGCGTTTAAAGTCACTCCTGCTTAAAGGAGCTGGGGGTTCTGTTTATTTCACATGTCCCTTTTTGACTTTAGTTGTACATAGTTAGAAAACAAAGCAAACATATATTAGGCGGCGTTCATTTATTGTTAATTAAGATTTCCCTGGGTAAGCGCATCCACTGGAAGCATTTTACAGCACTGTTAACCAGGTTTCTTTAATCTGAAACTCCTTTGGCTTCTTTGATTGTCTAGTTACTTATTTAACGTTGTTCATTGTCATCTATGCCCCTTTTTAGAGCTGTCGTTAAAAGTCACATTGGATTGTAGGGACTTTCAAGGGAAGATGCAAAACGGTGCCTTCCCCCCCCTTTTGTTCTTCAATAACTGGACTCAGCTGTTATTTGGGGAGGGGATATGTGTTAAAAATCCAATCAATTTTCCCTTCCGTGGAAATAATAGAACAAAAATAATTAAAAATAATAATGTAAATATCAGCCTGCTTTCAGTAAGTTTTCTTCCCGATAATAACTCTTTGGGAGAACTAGTTTATATGCCAAAATGCCACAAGGACAACATTTCATATTCGCTCTGACTAGCTCTTTTCTTAAACTATTTTAAGTCTGATTTCTTTATTAAAAGGCCGCACAATGCCTCTTACTAAAACAGGCAAGCTCTTGTACTAGAGAAGCTCACGGTTTTGTGATACTACATTTGTTTCAAACCAGTCCTTAGTAAATCTGAACATAAAGTCTATTGTGTCTGTTTCAGAGAACGTACTGGGCAGTCTGGAGTCCTCACTGATTTTCTAAAATCTTGGAAACTTTGTCTCCATTGAATTCCGACACTGTCCACCTTTAATTCCCTCGAAAACGCCTGTAACTCGGCTGAAGGTTTGTGAGCTTAATTTCTTTAATATTCAAAAGAAACAACTTCACACTGAAAGCCAAGTAACATAAGTAAGACACGTGCGTAGATGTGTTCCAAACAACTTCACATTGTGCAACTCACTTCATCGTGTTTCTTTCAAATGAACTAGCTGAAAATATCATTGTACACAGAAATAAAGCGACTGGTGCTCATTCGGTCTGTTTGTGGGGGCCTGAAAGACATTTTGGGGGTACACTATGCACTGTAAACATTCACAGACATCAGAGCTCTGTGTACTTTAGTGTAATCTCTTTTTTTCCCCTGTGAACACGTTTTCTTTGCGCAATCAGAAGTGTGTGCGGCTTCCTAATGTGGCCCGCAGTGTTGTAGAAAGCAGGTGTACAAAGCAGGGGAGAAAGTATGCAGTTGACCAGGCTGAGTATATATTACACTGTTTCATTTCCAGCCATGCCCTGTGTTCAGGCTCAGTATGGGTCATCGCCTCAAGGAGCCAGCCCAGCTTCCCAGAGCTACAGTTACCACTCTTCAGGAGAATACAGCTCCGATTTCTTAACTCCAGAGTTTGTCAAGTTTAGCATGGACCTCACCAACACTGAAATCACTGCCACCACTTCTCTCCCCAGCTTCAGTACCTTTATGGACAACTACAGCACAAGCTACGACGTGAAGCCACCTTGCTTGTACCAAATGCCCCTGTCCGGACAGCAGTCCTCTATTAAAGTGGAAGACATTCAGATGCACAGCTACCAGCAACACAACCACCTCCCCCCTCAGTCGGAGGAGATGATGCCTCATTCAGGCTCCGTTTACTACAAGCCTTCGTCGCCCCCGACTCCCACCACCCCCGGCTTCCAGGTGCAGCACAGCCCCATGTGGGACGACCCTGGCTCCCTCCACAACTTCCACCAGAATTACGTGGCCACCACCCACATGATCGAGCAGAGGAAAACGCCGGTGTCCAGACTCTCCTTATTCTCATTTAAGCAATCACCCCCAGGAACCCCCGTGTCCAGCTGCCAGATGCGATTTGACGGGCCCCTCCACGTGCCCATGAACCCTGAGCCATCCGGGGCCCACCATGTAGTCGATGGCCAGACATTTGCAGTGCCCAATCCCATCCGCAAACAGGCATCCATGGGCTTCCCAGGGCTACAGATTGGTCATGCGTCCCAGCTGCTGGACACCCAGGTGCCATCCCCTCCCTCCCGGGGGTCTCCATCCAACGAGGGCCTCTGCGCTGTGTGCGGGGACAACGCGGCCTGCCAGCACTACGGAGTGCGTACTTGTGAGGGCTGCAAAGGTTTCTTCAAGGTGAGCTGGAGGTGCTGAGCGAGCGTGGGGAAGGTGGCGGAAGGGGTTAATTCACAAACTCCAAAGGGATCCCCGTCCTGTGCTCACCCACACCAATGCAAAGCAACAGCCTGGCCAAGGAGCTCAGGCGCAGATCCCACTGGGAGGGAGGGACGGGAGAACGGCAAACACAGAAGGAGCAAGCAGGAGAGGAGGGCAAATGTTTGCAAATAACAGCGCCTTGTGCTCCTCTAAGCCCGATGTAGTTTTTGCAAAACTTCCCGCTGCAATGGGCCAAGACACACTGGTGTCCTTGGGGCCGGCCCCAAATGGCTGCAGGTCCTTGGCGAGAAGTTGCGTGCAGGAGTTGAACAGGAGGCATTTGCATGTGCTAGAAGCTGCCTTCCCCTTCAGATTGAAATTGGTTAGGACAGAGAACCGTGTCTAAGCTAACCAAGTGGAACAGAATTCCCTATGGTAAAATTAAGTGATCTCTTTATTTCACCATCCTGATTGAATAATCTTATCATTTTAAATGGAGAAGGTCTCCAAGGAATGTAAATAATATGAATGCCCACGGATTTGTATTTACTGAGCGTCTCCTTCTCCTTCTCTTGGCATATAAAACACTGCTAGGAGCTGCAAGGTTAGCTCAAATGTTAACGCTATCAATTTTCTTCTGTTAAATGCCCTGGAAAAAAAGGGAGGGGAGGGGGGAATCCCCCAGCCTTTCAGGCACTTTAACTGGATCAGTTGGGGGCTACAGAATTTAATGGAAATTAACAAATAATTTGTCATTTCCTTCTCTCCGTGCAGCGCACTGTCCAGAAAAACGCAAAATACGTGTGTTTAGCGAATAAAAACTGTCCAGTTGACAAACGCCGCAGAAATCGCTGTCAGTATTGTCGGTTTCAAAAGTGCCTTGCAGTTGGCATGGTCAAAGAAGGTAGGTCTTCAGCGTCCCCGGCCCTTTCCTCTCAGCTACACCCTCCCCCACAAATCCTTTCTGTTCCCCCTCCGCCTACCCCCACCCCAGAATGTCTTTGTGTCAGGCCTCAGCTGGGAGCATGATCTCTGATTCCCCGAGAGCCACGCCGCTTTTGATTCAAATAGGATCCCCTTGGAATAAGAAATAAAATAAAGCAGCATTTCTTTGTGTTACCCTTCTCGGCTGTAGCCTTGCAGCCTTGGAGATTTATACACATCCGGTCTAGGTTGGTACCCATAGCTGGGGGGGGGGGCAGCATCTGTGTGTTTCACTCTCGTGTGTTATACGAGAGTGATGGGGGGAAGGAAGGCTGAACGTCCTTTTCTTTCGCAGTGGTTCGCACAGACAGCTTAAAAGGCCGAAGGGGTCGCTTACCATCCAAACCGAAGAGCCCCCAGGAGCCCTCACCCCCCTCTCCCCCGGTGAGTCTGATCAGTGCCCTGGTGAGAGCCCATGTCGACTCCAACCCGGCTATGAGCAGCCTGGACTATTCCAGGGTAAGCTGGAGACAATATTAACATACAGACATAGCTGCAAACACGCACACACGTGCCCATATGCAGAGAGAGAGAGAACAGTGACCGACCCCCCTTCACTCACCACGAGCAAGACGCACACCCTGCAGATGTCGGTCCCATTTGTTCCATAGAGTTTCGGGACTATCGTGACATTGTCAGGCACCCGTGTATACTCTGAGCACATGCTTTTCAGCTTCTACACACCCTGAAAGCTGATAGCCTGTAGTCCATGCACTGAGTAGTGATCCTGTGGCAAACTGGCCTGGGAGTGAGGGAGAAGGTAGCCTAGCAAGAATATTCGGTGTTATTCCAGCTGCGCGGAAATACAGCATCTAATGACGGGGGGGGGGGGGTATTAAAATATATAAAGTGCTATAACTTTTATTAAGGGGTTACCAGGCTTTCCAGGAGGCTAACATCGGGACTGGCATGAATACTAACTTGCTAATTGTGTTGTGCAGATAAGAGTGAACGCTTCTCAATGCAGGGTGACCCTCTGGTTAGTCTGTATAGAAATGGCAATTTACATATTCAAAGCAGCGACCTCATAGCACCATCCCTAATTGAATTAATTGCCCTGGAACATCTCATTTCCTTACTGGTCAGAGAGAGGTTTAATTGTTATAAAAACCTGGCTCCCCTACTAGAAATGGGGTTAGCAATTTCACGGGTTATATATTTTAGAGAACCTCATTAAGTGCTTTTTAAAATGAAATTCCAGTTCCAGGCTAACCCTGACTACCAGATGAGCGGAGATGACACTCAGCATATCCAGCAGTTTTATGATCTCTTGACCGGCTCCATGGAGATCATCCGAGGATGGGCAGAAAAAATCCCTGGTTTCACTGACCTCTCTAAACCGGATCAGGACCTCCTCTTCGAATCCGCTTTCTTGGAACTGTTTGTGCTGCGGCTAGCATACAGGTAAATGGCCAACATTCAAAAGGCAACTTCTAGATTATTATGAAATCAAATCCTTTCATGGTCCACTGATCTGCGTTTTATTAACTCCTGGGTAATTAGGTGCCTCTTAAATCCTCCATTTATTGCTCTTCACGTAATTAGTTGTTTAGCTTATCTTTTCTTTTTCCCCCCTTTCTCTTTCTCGCCTCTTCTCCCCCCTCCCCCCCCCCACCTTGTATTAATTGCAGGTCCAGCCCAGTGGAGGGCAAGCTTATCTTTTGCAATGGGGTGGTCCTGCACAGGTTGCAGTGTGTCCGTGGCTTTGGAGAATGGATTGATTCCATTGTTGAATTCTCCTCCAACTTGCAAAATATGAACATCGACATATCTGCCTTCTCATGCATCGCTGCCCTGGCTATGGTAACAGGTCAGTACAGCTCTACCTTCTTGTGTTTGGTGTTTCAACATCACTACACAGCCCAGTTGCCCTGTTCTGGTATCCACATTGTCAAACCTGTGATGTCCTGCATCCTTGTCTTTTGCAGAAAGGCATGGGCTAAAGGAACCCAAGAGGGTGGAAGAACTTCAGAACAAGATTGTGAATTGTCTCAAAGACCATGTGACTTTCAATAACGGAGGTTTGAATCGCCCCAATTATTTGTCCAAACTCTTGGGGAAGCTCCCTGAACTTCGCACCCTTTGCACACAGGGGCTGCAACGCATTTTCTACCTGAAACTAGAAGATTTGGTGCCACCTCCAGCAATAATCGACAAACTTTTTCTGGACACTTTACCTTTTTAAGACTCTTCCCGTGCACTTAAAGTGAACTTTAAAGAAAATAAACTCGACCTGTCTGAAGGGGAATTCACCTGTGCGCAAAGCAGCACCTTTGGGTGCCAGATTCCCATCCCCAAAACTGTTGCTAACCTCCTGAAGGCAGAACGTGAATGGGCATTTTGGCTCTGGGGCATCAAGGATTCAGATGATGAACAAGGACAACTTAAATACTGTGGTATAAGCTTTTTATTATCGGCTCAAAATATTATTAAGAAGGACTTCTGATTAAAAAGACGATCATATTTGGCAACGCCGGACTAAGACTCTTATGATGAGAAAGTACTAAGGTGACCCACAAGTCTCACCCTCTTAAAGACTAAAGTTTTCTGATGTAAAAGAAAGCAGTAATATATACTAAAAACTAAATGTTGCGTGGGTGGCATGAAATTAAAGAAGGCAAAGGCTTGTACATTTATCAGATGCAGTTTGGCTCTTTAAATTATTCTGTGCCTATTTATGAATAAATATTAAAAACCAATTCTAAAAGGAAGAACATAGATGTGTTTTCAAATAAAGAGAATTAAATAACTCAATGAAATGGGAAAGCATGATGATTCTAGGACGATAATGTTATAGGCACTTGCTATTTCAGTAATGTCTATATTCTATAAATAGTATTTCAGACACTATGTAGTCTGTTAGATTTTATAAAGATTGGTAGTTATCTAAGCTTCAAACATTTTCTCAGTTGTAAAATAGGTGGGCACAAGTATTACAAAACCGAAATCTTGGACAAAGGGGCACATAGTGTTTGTAAACACCGTCCAACATTCCTTGTTTGTAAGTGTTGTATGTACTGTTGATGTTGATTAAAAAAAGTTTATATCTTGATTATTTTGTTGTCTAAAGCTAAACAAATCTTGCATGCAGCAGCTTTTGACTGTTTCCAGAGTGCTTATAATATATATAACTCCCTGGAAATTACTGAGCACTTTGAATTTTTTGTTTTGTTTTTTATGTCTAAAATTGTCGGTTAATATATTATTTTATGTTTGAGTAATATTTTTAATATTGCCATATTCTGTAGTATTTTTCTTTGTATATTTCCAGTATGGCACATTATACAAGTCACTGCCTTTTTTTCTATGGTGTATGACAGTTAGAGACGCTGAATTTTTTTTTCCCTGATAAACTCTCTTTCTTTGGGAAAGACAATTTTAATGTTTACAACAATAAAACCATGTAAACGAATAGAATTTCGTCTCCTTTCTGTCTAAGCGAGAAGTACCAGTACCAAAATCCATTGCAGATAAAGAAAATTGACGATATAGTCATAAAAAGTGAAAAGGAGAACGGATGAGCCGTGTCACTTATTTAGTAATTTGTGGAGCTGAATGTGCAGACTCTGAAGGAGGAGCAAGAGGAACACCTAAGCCTAAAAGGTTGGTCCAGATTTTATTCTTAGGAGGTTCCTGTCCTGGTACTGAGTTCAGGCACTACTTCCAATGGCACAGAAGTCATTTAAAGCTTCGTGTGTATTGTTTTTGTAAAAGCAAGCAACTTTTATGGATTTTATTTCCCAAATCCTGTACTGTAGCTCTTGGGGTCTGTTTGGGATGGGGGAAAGTAAAGGGGACAGACGCTGGTGACAGTCCCACAGATGTTGTTTTCTGAAGTCTGAAGATTTTTTAAAAAATGTGTTTAAATTTTGTTTACATGGAAATATTTTCATTTTAGGGATCAGTGGAGCCCGGCTTAGAATACTTAGAGTTCTCTTTGAAGAAAGTGTCTGAATAAATAAGACAGGAATTGTCTGCTTTGACGCCGGCTTGCTATAAATAAGTTATGACAGAGTCTCATATGTAGCGACTTCTAAAGTGTAAAGAAAATGAAAGCTAGAAAAGCTAATTTAGCTGTTTGCAGTGACCCCAAGCCTCTTGTATTTCAGTGTGAGACTGAGAAATAGGTCTCTGTTTCATAGCTTTGAACGATGCAGGCTGCAAATTAGTTCAGAAACAAAGCATGGATTGGAGAAATTGTGAAACAATATAATGAATTTAAAATGTGGCTATTTGAGTGATTAGCGCCAACATATTATACTTATGTGGTAAAATTTACAGTGCAATGAAAGCTTTGGTACTATATCAGGGGAATTAAGAAAACTTCAGTCTCTTATGCTAGGGAAGGAAAATGTATGTGGCGCTGTATCCCGGAGACTATGCTCATCTATTATTTTCAATCTGTTTTGAATATATTATTTGCAAAGTATAATAAAGAAAATGGATGGACAGATTAGGGAGAAAGAGATAAAACCAGTTTTCCGGGTTTCCAGAAAAGGGGATTTAGGAGCGAGAGATTCTCAATCTCTTTTCAGAGTCTAGGAGCGTGGGAGGTAAAAGCCCAAGTCACAGCTAACAAACCTTATTAAAATAAGGAAATTTGCCTCCGGAGTTAGATAACTGGAGGCAAAGGAATGAGAAGGCGAGAGCCAAAGCAGGGGAAGGGCGAGTGTGTAGTTTACACCTATTCCATCCCATTGTGCTGCTCAAGTCTGCGTAGGTATCATCAACTAGTTATTTCACTTTTTACCTGTTCAGGCTAACAGTGAATCCAGCTGATACCGTAGGAGGATGTGCTGTACAACGCACAACCCCGGTATCACTGAACTCCTGTCGCCGGGGTTGTACCGCAGCGACGCCCCGGGATCTTCATTGTCTTCCCTTCGGAGACCGGCTCTCCGACTCCCCGCTTCATCCCCCAGGCTGCGCTTGGGCTAAGGCGGGCGGAGGACGGCCCAGCTCCAGAGCGGAGAAGGGACAGGTCCTGTGTCCAGCTTGTCTGTTGTTTGTCACTAAAGGGAGCAGGGTCGCGGGCTCTCCGCGGTACAATCTGCTCTCCAAGTCTCTGACTCTTTAGCAATACAGGGGATGTAAAATCTTCCCAATGTCACCCAGCTGTTTGGGGCCGGGGAACTCAAGGTCTCTGAGCAGGAAGCTTCTGTCGCTGCGGATCAAACTTTGTAAGTTAGTGCCCTGACCGATCCCTTAAGCAGAGAAAAGGCGAAGGATCAAATGGCTGGGCCCTATGATTGCCTCACGCAGTCCTAGAAATCCAAGCCGGAGAGAGATTCTCCAAAGACCTCGAAACTTTCCAGGGCACGTTTTAGGTTCGGGGTTATTTTACTTCTTATCCCCAAATGCGCTGAAACTATCCCCCCGCTGGGCCAAATTCTGTTCTCTTGATGAAGTTACTCCGGATGTACTCAAGTGTATCTGTGATTATAACGGGGTTACTCCGGCGTTATCCAGATGTGCATGACATCAGAATACAGCCCGAAGCTTTTAACAGATGAGTATTTCTCTAGGTAAATGTACAGATTATGCAGGATACACGTCAACAGAGGGACAATAGTATTAATTTATGGAGACACCTAGAGTTAAATCAATTTGGGAAGTAACGTTATTTTTATTTCCTGAGGCTGATCGTCTCTCTTAGCGTCTGCAAACTGATTTCCTCCTTTTCGTGCGCGTCTTCTGAATGTCTTTTCGCTTCTCATTCTCAGGCACGCCTCTACCGGGACTTTGCTTATTACAGTTACTTTAAACGTAAAGATGCTTTTCTTTCAAGAACCACCTTTATATCTAGTTACGGACTCGCATCGGTCTGAAAGCCAGGGCACAAGGACGGAACATGTGTTTTTTACAAGTGATGGAAGAATTCATTTTTGCCTGTGTGACTTCTTTTCTCAGTCGCTGGACACAAATAGCTCAGCCTTCCCTTTTAGGTGCCTCCTGCACATCACTGAAGGACAATAAGTGGGTCTTGGGAGTTATTGCATATCTCCCTGTGTATCTAATACACATAGCTTTAGAGAAGAGAGAGCCATTGTCATATGAACACTTCATGTACACTTTATGTAAATACCTCTAAAAAGAGAGGATTACTTAGCTCCATAATATATAGCTCTGTGCACACAATTAACAATTATGGGAAGAACTTTCTGTGTTGTTACAGATTTCATGTTCCCAGGGAAGTTCTCTGAACTAAAGAAAAATCTCCAGTTAGCCCAAATATGCAGACACTCTTTCACAGTGACCTTTCCTTGTTCACATACACTCATCCACTCATACCCCTTAATCCAGAGCTCATCTGTTGCCTCTCTGGCATGGAGACAGCTGAGCCAAAGCCCTTTGCAACAAGGCCTAGCCTCTTCGGGGAGGCTGCATACCTGATCGCTTTTGGAGGTCAAGAGGGGCAAAATATTGCCCGAAGCAGGGGACAATATTCTGAGACAAAAGCCAGAAGGTGCAGGGACAATATTTTGCAGCTTTTAGTTGATGTAATCTTATCTGTTGTATTGCATGTGTGCATTGTTCTAAAATTATAGATCCTGGTTATATTCAACATCTGAAATGCTTCCAATTCTTTACACAGCAAACACTCCCATTTTGTCAGAGCAGTTATTTGATCCTGAACTCTGATGGACCATTCCATTACCACAGTCAATATAGGGGTGCTGGGGATACACAACAAACAGAACCTATCTAACAGTTGCTGGAGGCCTAATGTGCTCCCAGTCCAACAACCTAACAAATATTACCACGTGGAATAGTGCCAGGGATGTATTTCTTTTTATTATATAATTGACTTTTTTAGTTCTCTCGGTGGGTGTGAGTTTTAAAGAAATCAGTTCAACACCTTTGCACTTACCGGTGGTTATTGGCACATTGTAAACGTCACTCTTTGGTAGCTACTCGGAGTGCATGATTTGTTCTTAGTTCTACAATCATGTTTTGCAGATCATATAGACAGAAAACAAAAACCCTAGTGTGGTTCCCCATCCCCCCCAAACCCACATAACAGATCCATCAGTTTAAGATGATGAGGCGATAGGTCTTCGTGGCAATCTTTTAACATGTCATCAACCATTCGCATGCCTTAGCTCGAAGAGACCCCAATCTTGCTCCCCTCCAAAGCAATGGCAACCGTCTCATTTGCTTTAAAGAGCGTAGGGTCTGCCCATAAATCGTTGATGCACCAGCGTGCCTGCAAGTGTGGCCGGACTTGTGAGCACGTGCGCCTCATTCATTGCCCTGTGGATGTTCCATCGCCTTCTGAAATAATTTTTCAGACGCTATCACAGATCTTAATAGTCAAATGAAGCCTTTCAGGCGCTGAGAGGGGAGGGAGAAGTCAGCCTGTCTCTGGGGTGGCACTCATCAGACAGGAGGTGCCACACCTGTACGCATGCATTGCCAGAAGAGTGGGTATACACACCAACCGCGAAACTACATGCATTTTTCTATTCATTGTTTATAATACACCGTCACTGCGCAAACAGCATTGTTTCAGCTAAGCCTATAGGTCATGTTGCTTCCCCAGCCGCAGCTATGGCGTATGTCACAATAACTCGGCTGGTTATTGCAACAGAATGGAAAGGATACTGGTTTGCCTGGCTTGGGAAGAGTTTCATCTTCTACTCAAGGCTTATTCTCTGTAAATACCCTTAAACAAACCGGAGGTCACTGACTTTAATGGGAATCCCAGGACTAAAACCCGGCGCACCATTTTGAAAATGTAGGGGATAACCGTTAGTCTCATAATAAAAGAAGCCAGGAAATTCAGGTTTCATCTTGAAATGCCGTCCTTACCACACATATGGGGCTCAGTTTTGTTCTGAGACAGATGGGGCTCATTGCCACGTGCTCTGTAAAATCAGCAGCTGCTGGTGCATGCATATGCACTAGATGGTTTTACGTATATGGGGCGACAGGCACCTACCTACTAGGGGCAAGTATAAAACACATGCAATCACTCACGGTTCAAACACCCCTGCAACAAGGAAAGGACGCTAAAGACATGTAAGCATCTATTCTCCTCTGGGTATCACAAGGAACTTCCACTAAAGGGAACGGGAGTAATGCACACATTAAAGGGAGGGTGCCATTTCGTGTTGCTTCAGAGCAGTTGTTTGAATTTAAATGTTACACGCTAGTATAGACTGGAGTTGATATCTCCGACGCATTTTAATACTACTACTCACATACAGACAATTACCAATAATTTCTATGCACATTTACTATATTTTATGCGGGCTCACCTATTTTCAGGTTTTTCAGAAAGCCGTATAAGGCAAGTAACAGAGCTTATGAGGCTTCGGGTCAATTCATTATAGTCTTTTAAGCATGTTTCTTTAGTGACAGTCATAAACTGGCACGTGCAGCACACACACATCGGTAAAATGAGTGAGGATGCATTTACTCACGCACGCACACGTTTATGTAATAGGTATTAAGCTTTTTGTCAAGTCCTACGCATATCGGAAATGATAGCAAGTCCTTAAACATCTGCCAAACGTCCAGCTAAATCCACCGCTGAAAGTTTTTGTTAGGCATAAGAAGCGATCCCATTTTTCAGTAGGGGAAAGCTGTCTATTTGATCAAACGCCAAAACCCTTGCAAGTATAAGGAATGGATTACCCCGCCCCATGAATAACAAGAAGTATAAATGCTAAGGTGGAGAAATTATGGCAATCGATTGGATTTCCCCTACTGCTTCTTTATCATCAACTATTATTTCTGTGATCGGAGAAAGAAACAAAGGCTGTGGACAATACAGGCGAGCACAGCCAAATTGTGCTGTGATTCGAGCTCTGCTATTGCAGGGCTCTGCTGCTGTGGGGGTGACAAGATATTTGATAAAGGATTGTTTTACTTCCTGCAGCTAGGGAAAGTGACTGTCCCACTTCCAGCTCAGAGGGCTCGCACACGGATCTAGCGCTGATGGAGGATTCTCTCATCTTTAGTAGGCAAACGCCCAGCACTCGCGTTTATTATGGGGGAGTCTGCTGTGGTGTGAGACAGAGGGACAGGCAAAATGTAACCCTCCGGGCTGCTGTGGAGAGGGAGAGAGACGAAAGAGAGAGAGAGACTGAGCTTGAGTTGGACGGGGAGGGAGAGGAGCCGGGCGAGAAAAAGGAAGAGTGGGACAAATGGACGCTGGGAAAGGGGCGGGGAGTGGCGGAAAGAAGGGACAGGAGAGAGCAGACGGGTAGGTGGCGTGGGAGGAGAGATGATGTAGGGTAATTGAGAAAGAAGAGGGAGAAAGAGCTCGGAGGGGGCAAAGAGATGGGAGAAAACAAGAGATCGGGGGAAGGGAGAAGCCAGGGGACTTGTGGGGTGGAGGGGAGGGGAGAGCGCACTGAGTCCTAGGGGGAAGGTCAGGTGGAGCTGGGGAAGGAAGGAGATATGGAGACTGACCCGCTGGGAGTGGGTGAGATCCGAGACAGCCGCTGGCCCTGAGCCTGGGGTGGACTTTTGGAGGAGGCAGAGGGAATCCGAAGTAGCTCAGGGATGTCTGGGTCTGGTGATCCTCTTCCCATTCAAGTTTCCTGCGGACTTCAATGGGAGGATGGAGCCCGGGGAGCAGAGCTGTGAACAGATGTCAGGATAGACACCAGCTGACAGTGGGTACCTGGGCACCGGGGACTGCAAAGGGGGTCTCACCGGGGAGCGGGTGTCATGGTGAGAGCAGGGGACGAGGAGCCAGGAACATGGCTCTGTGCCTGACTCTGCCACCCCCGCGGTGTGACCACTTGGAATTGGCTGCACCCTTCGGTGCCTCCCTTCCCCCCTGCACTCCCCCCCCCCCCTTTTAAGGCTCATAATTGCAACGAAGGGAACGCTGGGGCCCTTTGATTTCCTTTATGTGCGGCCCTTTCTACTGAACTGGGCGCCTGGAGTTTGCCTGGGAAAGGCCTCTCCGGGAGCGGCTGGGGTGGAGGAACTAGGCCGTCCTGCAGGGGCGGGAGAAGCAGACACCCGCGGGAGCCTGGCGGTGGGTCCCTTCCCCACAGCAGGTCTAGGAGCAGGTATCAGGCACATACGAACCAGCGCGGGCCGTTTGCAACCGAGCCGTTGTCACACGGGCAGAAGTGGGCCCCTGAAGCCCAAGGAAACCCACGGGCCCTAAGGCAGCACCAGGCTGCGGCTCTAGACGCCTGCAGGTCCCTCACATCCTCCCAGCGCCCAGAGGTGGGAGCTCAGACCCTCCCTAGAGCTCCTGTGCCCGCCCACGTGCTGTGCTGGGAGCTGGCCCTTTAAGTCTGGCGAAGAGAAGCCGCTGTCTGCCTAGGGCGGCCATTTTGTGGCTGGCTCCGTTCGCCTTCGCCTTGCCTCGTGGCTCCTGGGCGCTTGGGTGTGGTCGGAGCCCGGAGAGCGAGCGGGCCGGTGCGTTCGCCAGGCAGGGGAATGATTCCCGCAGCAGCGCCGGAGCCTGCCGGCCGGCCGGTGCCTCTGCAGCAGGGCAGCGGGAGGGAAGCGGACAGTGTGTAAGTAGCCGAGGGCGGCGGCTGTCCCTCCTTTAAGGCCTGGGGCGGGAAAGAGGTTGGGGAATCAAGGGCCCCTTGTATGCGGGAGCGAGAGAGAGAGAGAGCGGCTGCTCCTTCGTTTGGTTTCTCCAGCCCCAGGGGGAGGCCGAGGCAGGCGGCCGCGTGCAGGTGTAGTTCAAAGATCGCAGACGTCAAGCTGCAAATTGGAGGAGTGACTGTAAAAGCGCTTTACCAGTCCGTGTCTGTGGGCAGTACAAACATTTTGACTCTTTTTAGCCCCGTTTCCAGGTCACTGTCTTAACTATGGTAGCTCCATAGCTGTTATGGAAGTTGTCTCTCTTCTGGGAGCAAGTAGTCACACGATGGTAGAGGAAGAAAAGCCCCAGCCATGAGCTGGCCCCCAAGCCTCATTTTGTCTTGCACCCACCACTTACAGAATCACAGAATACCAGGGTTGGAAGGGACCTCAGGAGGTCATCTAGTCCAACCCCCTGCTCAAAGCAGGACCAATCCCCAGTTTTTGCCCCAGATCCCAAATGGCTCCCTCAAGGATTGAACTCACAACCGGGGGTTTAGCAGGCCAATGCTCAAACCACTGAGCTATCCCTCCCCCTCACTTGAACTCCTTGGGCCTGATTCTGACCTTATTTATGCTGCTATAACTTCACTGACTTCAGAGGAGTCATGAACTCTGTACCCTGATGTGTAAGTGAAAGCAGAACCAGGGCTGTTAGCTGTAGTAATCTTTCTTTAAAAGCCACACTTCCATTTCCGGTGAAGTCCATACAGCGTTTCCATGTGAAGGTAGTGGATTGCCTTTGCCTCCTTCCAGAGGACAGTGGAACACCTATCTGTGTCTACTTCGTAAGGATGATGGGGTTGCACAAATATATTAATTTACAAAGTTTATTAGAATTTGCACAAACAAGATATGGTGGATAGGGCCAGCTCTAGTTTTTTTGCCGCCCCAAGGTCCGAGAGTGCAACTGCCCAAGCGAAAAAAAAAAAAAAAGAGTGCCACCCATTGAATTGTGCCGCCCCAAACACATGCTTGCTTTGCTGGTGCCTAGATGGTGGATTTAGGTCAGGTGTTTGCTTATACAATAGATTCTGTTCCTTTTTAACATTTAATTTAAGCTTCATTTGTCTGAGGGCCTGGGTAGTATGAAAATATGCTTTGCATGTATTATGCTGAGTCCCATAAAACTATACTTGTCTGCAGTTATTCTGAGATAATTCACAATTGGTGACTTAGGGACAAGAAAGCTATGCAACATCTTCTGAAACTGCCTTTTAAAGATGAAGTATTGAAAAGATATATTACTGTAGGCAGACTCTTACAGGAGCTTTATTAGTTTTGGAATGCAACCAGCAATGCTTGCTTTATTAATCCTTTACTTAATTACCATAATTGCCTGTAGAATGTACAGTTAGAAATAAGTCAGTAGGAATTCATGTTTGATGTAGTCAAAACTTGAAAATCCCTGTTCTGTGTACTTCCTCCTGTGCCCTCTCAGTTGTAGGAATCCCTGGCCTGCATACCTCGAAACATATTTGACATACCTGTGGCTCATTTTTAAGTATAAGAAAAATAAAATCCATAATTGCAAAATCTGCCTTGGCAGGGGTGTTAGCCCTAAATAACCTTTACAGCTGGTTATGGTGTGGTGGGAGATACTGGTATTCGTTAATGTTTTGACATGTTTGACATTTTGTATATGGTGTGCTGCTTTGTCTGTCTTCCTGATTCTCTCTCTCTCTCTCTCTTTTTTTTTTTTTTTTTTTTTAAGTAAAATGTAGCTTTTGCCAGGTTGGTGTGGTGGGCTGGGTTGGAGGCAGGGAGCTGGGTCTGCAAAGAAATGTATGGGATTTTGTTTTTGTTTTATGACACAATCGTAAGATGAGCAGTTCTTGTGACGAAAGAGGTGATTTGCGTTTTCTTTCAAAAGAAAGACCTGAAGGCAATGGATTCTGCATATCTGAAGCTTGATGTAGATGCTCTATAAATGTGGTGTGCTTATTACCGAGTATCAATTTAAAGTAGGGAGTGCTATTGTAAATAGATTAGGATGATCATACTCACAAAAATTATGGGTTTGTCAGCATTTGAATCTCAAATGCAATGTTTTCTACAAGCTAGTTAGCATAACTGACCAATAAGTGACTTGTTTGATAGTAAAGGATTGATTGTGGATTACAAACTCACAAGTACACCTTTGCTGAGTAGGCTGCAAATATGGTGAAATTATGTCTAGAGTGGTTGTGTGGTGTATATTCTTTTTATAAGAAATTAAGCCTAAATATCTGGGATGAAAAAACCTAAATATCTGGGATTACAAACCTAAATTTGTGTAGGATCAGGAGGTTGATCTGTAATCCTGAGTGTGATAGAAGAATTGGTGTGACATTTTTGGCCCTTTTATTTTGATACTTAACCTTTATTGTACATTTTAGAGTAAAGGGATCTTTGAAACAATGTAAGAGTGTAGTTTTAACCTTTATGCATCTGCCCATTTATGAGAAAAGATATTTTAATAAAATAATACTTTCCCCCTATATATAGTGCTTTTTATTCACATTTCCTTCACAGAGTATCCATGGCAGAAACAGAATCCAGTGCCTCTGACAACCAGTTCCTTGTAATTTTTAAAACATTATGTGGGCGTGGTTGTGCATGTATGCTTGAGAGTAGTGCTTGTGAGAGATGTACTTCAGCCCTGTGGGTAGAAGTACTTTATCAAAACAAACAAACCCCCCTCAATACAGTATTGTCACATAATGTGTCCATTCAGTCACACTTAAATGAATAGAATAAATTTTCAACATTAGATATCTACAAGCCCTATTTTATTTTGTTTTCTAAAACAACAGACCCATCCAAAGCTTTAAACAGTCTGTCATTACTTAAAATCACACACAAAATAATACAGTATAATACATTCACCAACTCAAGACCTATGCGTTGTCAAAATTTAGCTGTAATCCAGTAATAAAACAAACAAAGCAAAAAACCATTGTTTGTGCTCCCACCCTCCACAAAAGCCTGGGCAAACAGATTAAACTTGTGATGTGCCCTAAAATATTAAGGGAAAAAGTGATCAGTGGTACATTAGTTACTGAATTATAGAGTTGTGCTATTTTGGACTGAGGGGTAGGTAGGTAAAATATCTAGAATTGAGGGGCTCTCATAGACAAGTCCAGTGAAATGCAGCAAGGCATACTCTTAGGCTTACTTTGATTTAATATCTTGATTAATGGTTAAAGTATCTCCTTTAAATCAAGAACAGCCTCCCCTTCCAATTCTCTCAAACAATGCCTTCAGAAAGAGCCAAAAGAAGGGGGCAAGCTTTGCAGCATGTCTTAAAGGCCAAAAAAGATGGGCTCTGCTGGATGAAGGTTGAAGAATGAATTGCGGAGTTGAGCCCCCCTTTGATAATGTTCTGCCTCCATCTTCCACTTCTAGGGAATGTGACCTTGAGAGACTGAGATGTTCTCAGTAGCTGGATTATAACATGAGGAGAGAAGTAGTCTCTAAAATGCACAGCACCCAAATTCGAGAGGGCTTTATAGATCAAAACCAATACTTTGAATTGCACCCAGAAGCAAATTGGAAACCAGAGCACACACATCATTCATGAAAGAACCATCACTATGTAAGCCCGCAGCCACATTCTGCACCAGCTGAAGTTTCTGAGGTGGGCTCCAGGTACAGACCCAAAGAATAACTATAATTTAGTCTGGCACTCACAAAAGAATCAATAATTGTGACTGCACTATAGTTGTGGCTATGTGAGTTATAGAATGTGGTACACTGTATGGTATAGTATCTGCTGTAGTTTGTGGCTGTGTAATAGCTGCGTGTGTGTGTGTAATAGCATGTTTTAACATGCTCATAGGTAACTGCCAAGTGTAACAGTTTTGAATGAAAACTATATGCGGACACTTATTTCCATAGGTGATGAACGTAAATGGTATGCAAAACCTTTTCTGTGTGCTGAATCTGTGAGATAGGCTTGGCAGAAAGTTCTGCAGGTGATTTAGTAACTATAATATACCACTAATCACTTTTCCCCCTTAACCCTGATGTTGCTAATTCTGTAGGATTATTGTAAATGTTATTCTCTTTAAGAATGTTCCTAACTTTGTAAGGTCTGACATTTTTTTCGTCCCAGATATTTCTCCTGTTTTTATCTCCACTTACTTCTTGTCAGCTGCCATGACAGCTCCTTACCTCCAGGTGGAAGGGCAGGTGAGCAGCTTTCTCTGGAAATGATGTCAGGGTTGGTTTACTTCATGGAGTTGCTAGGAATGGATGCTTTATGAGCAGTTTGGTCTGTACGCTTTCCCTGGAGTCTGAACTCATCATTACTATGACATGCTCAGCTTCAGTGGCCTGGGGTCTGGGATCATAAGTCCACCCCCAGTTTGCAGTGAAATTTATTGCCTATCTGCATCCAGGCGAGCTAAATTAGTCCATTGGCATTAAAGCAGGGGTGCTGGAACAATTGTTATAGTGGGGGTGCTGAGAGCCATTGAACCAAACTGCAAATGCTGTACATAATGGAAACTACTTCAAGCCGGGGGGCTGTGGCAGCACCCCTAATTTCAGCACCTATGCATTAAAGGATCAGTTTGAAAAGTAATGTTCGGAAGGTAGCCTTACAAATTCTGCTCTTTATTATCAGAATGCGAGGCTATAAATTCTGCACACTGGTTTAAAATTCCTTCTAAGTATCAGCATGTCTCCTTAATTACTTGGAGATTTAGGGTAAAAAGTGACTTAGAATCCAAAGTCTCTTCTGTGGGTTTGAAAATTGTATCATTTCCCTTTATATGGAAAGTAATTTTAAGGTACACTAGGAGTATTTATATGCCTGAAAAGACTTCTATTATAAGATTACAAATTAACATGGTTCTAATTTCCAAAGTTAGGGTTTAGGGAATTAAAATAAAAATGTTGAATGTACTGCATTTTCCTGTTGAAAAACATGTTGAGCACACATACACCACTTATAGTCTGTCCTTAACTGGAGCACATGAATAGGATGAAGCCATATCTATACCTGCTTTCTAGAGTGCATTTTTTCTAAAACTTTATATTTTCTAAAACTTTATATTTTGAACAAACTGACAAAATAAAACAGTATAAGCAAAATGGCATAAATGAAGTTAGATAACCATAAGAAGGTGCTGGTGTAGGTATCAAAATAAACAGGATAGGATCATGGTTATTTAGCATTAACCTGATGTTCATGGTTACCTATTAATTTGCTGATATCTTCTGGGTCATCAAAAAGAAGGGAGCTACAGTTTCAGAAACCAAGGGGCTAGGTGTATGCATTTAGTCATTGTTAAGAAATTTTTGTATCCCTGGAAAGGTTTGTGTCATGCAGATTTCTTTGTAAGTTTTGATTCTGGAATAATAATCCCTTTGTGAACAGAATACATACATGCCATTTCTGGGAACATTTATAGTATGTTTTAGATGCAGGTGGACTAAGTATTCAGTTAGTATGAAAAATGCAATATTTATTCAGGAAAGTTATGTAAATAATATGAGATTTTTTTTATATGGAAGAATCTTGCCAGTCAAACTCAATCATTTTTTATAATTATTTACAAAGTTAGTGGATGAAAGGAAACACATTAGATGTAATATATGTGGACTTTTGATACAGTGCCTCACAAAATCTTACTTCAAAGATTAATTCAAACTGGCTAGGTTAGGATACGAGCACTTTCACGTGAATGAAAACAACTGAAGAGCCATAAATAAAATGGTAAGTAAGATAAACAACAATGTATCGAGTTGTGAGAGACGTAGAATGGAGTGCTACAGTGATCAGCATCTTTATAATGATTTGAGAGAGAAAGGTGAACAGAAAGTGAATTTAATTTGTAGATAATAGTTACGTGGGAGGAGTTGCAAACATCAGTGAGGACAGATAAGTAATACAAAGGGGACACTGAGAGGTTGGGAATATGGATCTTGCTCTTGTAAGCAGATCCATGTGGAGTCACACTGAATGAGGTAAGGTGTTCTGTATGGTTTGTAAGGGTCTGCCTCAATGGATCTGATTAAGGTCACGGTCAGGAAATAGATTTTGAATTTTTTTTTTAGATTGATTCTCATTTTGTTAGCTGGTGAAAAGTAAACACAAAACAGATATTCAGTGGGAGGGAGATATCTGGAAAGTAGTGATGTTAAATCAGAGCTAAGAGTGAACAGCAAGTTTAATTTGCGCTTGTAATGTGATATGGCGACAAAAGAAAAAGGCAAATACTATTTGTAGTTGTATATGCAAAGGCATTGTGGGACAGACCTGGGCAGTGATAGTCCTTATCTATATGAGGAATCTGTACCTGCTGGAATATTGTAGTCTGTCCTGAGTATTTAATTATTAGAAGATGTCAAAAAGTTAGATGGAATTTGGGGAAGAGTAAAATAATTAAAGGGCCTCAGTGGCATTCCAAGATCTGTGCCTTGAATGAGTAACCTTAAAAATGGGTTAGTATTATTGTATTTGTGTTAAGGTTGCAATACTAGAATAATTTTGCTTCTACTGCCTTCAGGTGTTTCCTGCCAATGCAGGATTGTTCGCTATATTTTAGAGCTTACTTTCATTAAAGTCAGTGGTTAAAGTATTCTCTGCTTCCTTAAAAGCGTGTTTCAAACTCTGTTAGACGATAGTAAGGTGCTACTCAGTGCAAGTAAAGGTGGAATAATTGGACTTCTAAAAATCAGATTTGTTTTGGAGTTAAATATAAAAAAGTGATAAAAACAAGCAAATACCTTTTTTTTAAAGGCATTATCCTAAACCAGAAAAACATACATATTTATTTAACAATTAAGGTCCAAACTCAAGGAGCTTTGCTTGCATGGGCCCTTGTACCTACATGGATACCTATTGAATCAATAGTGCTCCCTGCAAGGGTCTGCCTGCATAGATTTTTTTAAATGTATTTTATATGTTCTTTGGTATAAGGTCTTTAATTAGAAAAATTTGTTTCAGGTTGGGATCATGTATGGCCACGGAGACTATTTCCTGCCAACTAATAAACCCCATTAAAATAGGATTTTTAAATGGAAGTGTTAATACAGCCTTGAATATAGTATTGCAAAAACTGTCTGTATATATTTTCACCCATTGACGTTCAAAAAGACCTGTTTTCAAATCTTGCTAGTCACAAATAGAAATAAATGTTAGTCTCCCCCCAGTCCCTACTGGACGTCTGTCCACATCAACAATAAAAAACCCTCTGCCACATGGTTTGGCACAGCTAGGCACAGTTGGCAGCTTCTCCTCAGCAGAGGGCTGGGACTGGAAGAGCAGATGTGTTGCAAGTCTGCTTTGTGGTGCGTTGGCACAGCTGTGTGGGAAAGCTTGTACAACAATTTAATGCATTAGTTTGGCTCCACTTTGCAGTTCTACAGCTAGATTCTCATGTTTCTAGCAATAGAAGTGAATCTACATTTTTTTAAAAAAAGGGTAAGGCAGTGGTATTGTGTGTCAGTGTTGTTTTTTCTTTATGGCACTTGTAAATAGGAACATTGTAAATAGATGAAACCACACAGAGTATCTTTAATGAGCATCCATTGCATAAATGTTGTTTTTGGAAGATAGTGAGAAAAAAGGAGCATGTATTAATGGAAAAAGTATGTATCAGTCAAACTGCTAATGAGAGCAACTTCTGTTTGAAGCGATGTTCAGTGTTTTGTGCACATTTGTTGAAAACTGAAGAAAATCATTGCTTGAAAGTAGTTTTTTTGTTTGTTTGTTTTTTTAACTTTTGATGTCCCCGAATGCTTTAAGTAGTGTTCTGCTAATATCTAAGGCGTAAATGCTCCCACAGTTTCTTTGAGTAGAAAGGATCACGGATCTGGACTGGAAAAGAATGAAAGTGAGGAAAGACAACATCATAGCGTGCTCCCTTCCTCATTTCTGACCCTTCTAGGGGATCTATGACACTCACCCTCTGCAGACTGGGAAGAAGTGGAGCATGTGTTGAAGGGCCAGTCTGGTGCAAGTTACTGCTTCCTAAGGTCATGCTACTGGTGACACTTAGGTTAACTTTAAGCTTGGTGAATAGTCCCATTGAAGTCAGGGGAATTGCTCACAAACGTAAGTTAAGCATGTGCAAAAATTCCTCTTCCATGATGTTTAACTTCATGGAGGGGGATTCTAGAGGCAGTGGTTGTCAAGTGAGTTTGCAGTTTGGCTACTGATGGGGGTGGGGGGAAGAGAGGGGGAACTGTGAGAGGAAGCAAGGTTTCCACATTGACAAATCCCATGAGATCCATTGATTTAGGGGGCTGAAACTCTTGTTACTTCCATAAGAAGGGGGACCCTGTGCCCATGACAGGAGAATGAGGGGAGTGGGGGGACTTGATAAATCCAAATTTGTGGAGTTTTCTAGCCTCTACATAGGGGAACTTGGAGATTCTTAAGATTTAGCTGGTCTTATTTACAATATTTTAAGTTTGCTACATTAATATGTGGTTTTACATCTACTATAAATAGATTAAAATGTATGATTTTGTTTGTTTCTTACTCATCCTTTCAGCTTGTGGTAGCTGTGAATCATCAGATGACCTTCTTTAGGTGGCATGTGGTAGACAGTGCTGTTAGAGTACGTCTTATTTTTCTGAATCCTCCACAGATAGCTGAGATAGCAAACCTTGGCAATATGCTTGCCTCCTTTTAAAAAAAAAAATAAAAATCTCATTTGGAAGATAAGACATGTGGCTTTCCACTACAGAGCAAGGGCAGTCTGCCATTATTGGTTTAGACTGTAGGGCAAGTTTAGTGGTATACACACACTAGCTATGGAAAATGTCCTATGTAAATGGAGTGAAACTCAGTGACTGGATGGTTGTTACTGTGACAACACAGCATTTTCTATGCAGTCAAGACAGAGATTTACCTAATAAGGAAAAAATATGTGAAATATATTTGCCTTTGCTGTGACTGACTGAAATTTTGTCTCAATTTTAATCAAGCAAGTTAACACCCAGGTAAAGTGAAAGCTTTACTTTCAATTGCCTGTCCATGTTGTAATTTTAGGGTTTTTCCTGTATCATGACAGTAGTTAGTCTCATGTGTCAAAGGCTGTTTCCACAATTATGGTTTGCCTAATGGTCCTTTTGTTATGATTCATAGGCTAATAGAAGTCAGAGATGGAAAAGGCCTATTAGATTATTGAGTCAATGCCCTGCAAATGCAGGATATAATCTCCTAGATAGAAGATGTATCAGGTATTATTAAAGAGATTCTACACTTGATCTTAGCTAAATAATCGGTAAGTAGTCATCGGAGTTCCTTGGATAGTGTAATAAGGATTGTTTCATTTCAGATTTTGTATATATTAAATACATATACCATTTAGCATTTTCATATATTGCCTGTAGATCCGCACGAGTGTAAGGGAAAGAGCATATTTCTTACAGACAGCAATGCAGAAAGTCCATCAGATTATGCTCAAAAGCATTTACATTGTGCTAGGTTAAAGCAGTTTTAAATATTCTACTTTGCCTAGTGGGAAGAGGAAAACTGAGGAAGAACAAATGATCATCAGCATGTGAGTCAACACTAGCGCTATATGAAACATAGCTGTTTTATTTTATAGGGCTTTGTGCAAACATCTTTTTTTATTTTGATTCAAGTGTGTTGTACCCATCTGAGTTTCAGGTTCAAGTGAGCCTAAAATCTTAAAATAAAAATTAATTTAAAACATCATCCTTCACTGGTTCTACAATAAAGCTATTGTGAAATTATAAATTTTCCATGATTTCTATGCAAAACCATAACTGTGGCCCAAGTTCACTCCAGCCTAGCTGAGGTTTCTTCAAAGCTGAGCTCAGAATTTTCTGTGGTTTGGGAGTTCACTGCAAACATTTGCCTAACACCAGTGTTCGTTTGTAATGAAAGTGCTGGGGCTCAAACAATATTTTTACTTTCATAACTGACACGTAAGTCCAGAGGTGCCGGGCTATGAACTGTCAAATCTCGAGGTGTCGGGGCTCAGCCCAGGCAAGCCCCGGCACAAATTAAGTAATGCCGAACACTAGGCAACAGAATAATGTAGGTTTCCATTTTCCCCCTTATGAGGGTAGTCTATTATCCTCTGGTTTTTCCTTTACATATTGACAAGCTTTTCTCAAGTTATGCTCCCCAAACCTTTATGAACAAAAGAGGGCATGTTCCATAAAATGTCAGAGTGGAGAAGAGAATATTGTATAAATACAGCATGATTACTCTGTAAGTGGTGAAGACCCGTAGTGGTAGACTTCGCTTAAACTCACAATTCTGCTCCGCCCAGGTAACAGGAAAGTCCTTTGACCACATGAGAATCTTTGAAAACTTCTTTTTGTTGTCCTCTTTTCACTTCTCAGTGTTTAGATAAATGCTTGATACTTAGCTTATTGCTGGTAAAATCGGCAATGAATACCACCAAAACCATGAAGTGATGATGAGATTTATTTTAATAGGCAGTTTCTGTCATACTTTCAAAGCATTAGGCTGCATCGTTCACCTGCAGTGCAATGACATAATTTATATCTGATCTGTTTTTTGGAGTCTGAATATTCTCGGACCCTTTTAAATATGTATGCGTGTGTGTATATCTGTATTTGACGGTAGCAAAGTTCCCGAGGAAAAAAGTGATTGTCATTCTGGTTCTCTGTAGCTTTTATTATTTTTCAAGTCTGATAATGTAAATATGCAATCTCTTTGAAAAAAAAAAAAAAGGAACATAGATGCAATCTCTCACAAAACCATATATTGTGATCTTTTCAATTAGGGAAATGCATAAAATACTTGTGCATATGAAAATATTTTAAAATGAACAGATGTCTTTAATGAAGGAAGTTTTTAAATAACTGCACTTGAGCAAAACATTTTTGGAAATAAATAAGAATATGTAAAGAACTAAATGCAAGGAAATAATCTTGCAGTGATGATGCTTTGCAGCATAGGCATGAAATTTAGGTTTTGTAAAATAGTTTATCAAAATTTTATATTAAATGGAAGTTTTTTCTTTGTTTGAATTTAAACATTTCCGTACAGTGTTTGCCACTGTTTGGAAACCAAACGGGGAAACTGAAGACAACTTGAAAGGAGAAACAAAATTGTCTTTCTATAGTTAGAGCTGTATCATAAAGTTTAAAGACTCAAACAGCAAAGTAACTTACCCTTTTTAGAACTGAAGCACAATATCATAGTATTCTACATTTAGTGAAGGAAAAGGTGAAAGCCGGGAGAGACCAGGAATTTTGAGTCTTTCATGATTATCCAGTGCTGATCATAACTCAGTTTAACTTCAGAGGAAGGTAACAGATACTTTCTGTTGTGGGAGAAGATACATACAGTGAATCACTCATTAGGCATGATTTACAGGGTTTCTTTGGGTTTTCTCAGGGTCTTAATGAGACCTTCTCAGATGTATTCTGCTCATTTTGATTTGGTGTGGGGTGTGAGTGGGAATGTCTTCTGACTTAGGTAGGATACATGTCTCTCTTCAACCTATGAAGAACACATTCTGGTCTTTACATAAAGTATGTAGAGACAAAAAGTAATAGAGGAAATACTATTGTCTGTGTACAGCTGATGAGGAAGTTTGGTCTCCATCATCTGACTTGTGAACAGTGCCTGGTGATGTTCCCAGCTGTGTCTATGTTTTGGGATCAAGGAGCTCAGAAGAGCTATATAAAAATCCCCATCCAACATCTCGTACAATAATATGAAAAGCGACGACAGATCTGTGTGGTTCCAATGGCAAGAAGAGAAGTTGTCTTAAAAATGTAACATCAAAAAGAAGTGTTAAGCATTCTCCATGGAATTAAATAGGTTGAAATACTTGAGACAGAATAGCCAGACTGTTAAGACTTGGGGTCTTCAGTGGTGGATTCTTGAACAAGTGTCTCTTGCATATTGAATATACCCTCTTTGTTGGTCTGCCTCATCTGTATCAGAGACTTATCTTTTTTCTACATATCTGATTCTGATGGAGGTCTCCACTGGTGGTCAGTATAAATCTGTGAGTTGCCAGCTGGAACAAATTCACAAGTGTAATGGTCCAAAAAACTTGAAATGGGTGTAATAGTATAGTAACGTGAGTTTGAGTGTTGGCAGCCATGAAATTCTGTATGAATATCAGATGTACTAGCTGGAGGTAAGAGACCTTGTCAGAAATGTTCAAATGTCTTGTTGAGCTTCTACACCAATGGGAAAGGAGATATGAGTCACATTATTTAGCTTTTTGTCTGGATTATCATACATAACTAACATTTTCAGGTTGGTATGAGGTTTTTTTTTATTCCAATGGAAGGGAGTTTAGTTATGCAAAGGGAATAGAAAGATGTATTCTAAAGGAGTTGCAGCCTCTCTTTATTTTCAGAACTGTTTCCACTAGCTTTTTCTTCTACTGACTTACTATACAGTGTGTCAATAAAGAGAAGAAGGCTGGTCTTGTGGAGATTTCCTCCTGTGGGTAAAAGGAATAATAATATCCTTTCCTCAATGGGTATTGCAAAGCTTAATTAATATTTGAAAAGCTTTGAGATCCTCAGACAGATGGCACTGTAGAAGTGAAAAGTATTATAGTAATGGGATAGTACAGCACCCTATCTCATATGTCTACTTCCTATTGCTCTGTATGTCTCCTAGTTTGGCTATTACTAGAGGAAGTCCTTATGAATATTATGAATTTCTGAAGGTTTGTTTCCTAAGAATTATCCTGTTTTAATGTACATATGTCTCTATATGTATGTTAAATGCTACTCTGGAAAACAAGTCAATTTGGCCTAAACTTTCAAAAGTGAGTAGTGATTTTGGGTGCTTACAATGATACTTGGTAGACACCTGATTTTCAGAAAATGCAGAGCATCAACCACTTGTTTAAGGTCTCTTAGGCACAAAAAATTGCTAGTCACTCTTGAAAATTTAGATACTTTTTGTTTTATCTAGATTAATGAATAAATAGAAAGGAAACCTAAAAGTTTCAAAGCTCTGGTATTTGCTATGTGGGGCAGAGGGGCGGCGGCTACACAGCTTACACTGCAATGTTTCATTCTCATTCCCCTTGGTTTCTAGCTCCTGCATCTGATGATGCGCACATTAGCAACACACCAGTGGGGGTAAGAACAAAGAGACATAGGGTAGTGACCCCTTATATAAATGGAGTGACATCACTCTCTGGATCACCAGTAGTAATGAATGTTGTCTTTTGTTTGTTTAAAAAAAATAGAATGTCCAACAACCCTTCAGAGGGATACAGTAGTTGAGACAAAGGGAAATAATTCTGCAGGGGAGACTTCCTTCTGCACAGCATTGAAAGGGTTTCTTGTCCTGTGAACACATTTCCCCCTTTAGCAGGTATGCTTATGCAGTTTCCAGTATGCCCTTTACCTGCCAAACTGTATTTGATCTAAGTTTTTCTCCTCAGGGTCTACAATAAGCTTTAAAAACAATATATGAAATAGGGCCCGAGGACCCCAAAACACTGAAGCCAGGGTTCATAAAGCATTTATAAGGAAAAGCTGATGATCTCCTGAGGCTATTTGTGTTTACCCACTGTTTCTACATGTGTCTGAGAAGCATATTAATATGCCTATTAGTAATGGAAGTCTATTTCATTTTGGGGTCAGACAGCTAAAAGAATATTTCTCTTTTCTTTTTCTGATTGCCCTACCTGGGCAGTAACTTGCTGAACATTTACAACTCTGAATGATATAATGCAATTAAGACTCTCTATAGCATTCTAATTTGCATATCTCATTATATAGAGTGACACCATTAGAAGACATGTGTTGAAGCTTTCAAAATGATTATGATATGTGAAGGCATTAGGGACATGGATATGGCTTGCTGGATCTTAAGATGCCTGCTGCACTGGCATTGTACAGAACTCTCACAAGTATTGCTTAGCCTAGTAGGTGTTTTCAGTGGAAAATAATAGATCCTAAAGGGCTAAAGTCAATGGAGTAATCAGCTCTTATTCACACAAAAGTCCCTTTGGCTGAGTAAGGACTGAAGGATTTAGCTGCAAGTTAGAATATTAATTACAACTTTATTTATTTAGAACAAATAAAGTTCAAGTTTTGTTACAAACTCCGAACTCAGACCTTTTTGGTTGAAAGGTTTGTTTTGAAGATTTTGGCTTGATTTTCAGTTTTCTCCAGACCTACACTTGAGTCAGAAATGGAAGGGGCGGAGGAGGACAAAGGTAGCTTTAAGTTACTTAAGTGCTGTATTCTCTGTATTATTGGACCAAGAGGCTCCTCTAACTTAGATTCTGCTTCTTGTGACCACTTGGAAACCGAAAGTACCTGTACTGTGGTGCACTTTGGCCAGGACTCCTCCTGTAGGGAGAAATTTTCCTTTGTTGTGTAATATCCCTGTAGCACCATCTTCCCCAACGCCATCTTGGATTACTGTAACAACCACTTGGAATCCATGTTTGGTATCCTTCATCACCCCCTGTTGTGTTTTGGCACGCTTTTTCATCTAAGGCTGGGAAACTGGCAAGTCACCTGACTTGCAGTCTGCCCCAGTGACTGGGCAGCATATAAGGCTTTGGTCTCCAGTCAGGAGGGGTTGCCCGTCTAGGAGGTAGCAAGTGCTGCTGTTCACCTTGAAGGGTAGGCCTAGGACCACACTAAGGGTTGTCGGGAGGGCACATACCTGCACTCAAGGATGAGCTATCATCTGACATCCCTTCTCATACATCCACCCATGACGACGCAGGGAAGAAGAGCTGCAAGAACAGAGCATCCATCAGCCTGTGCCAGAAGGTCCATCCTTCCTTCCTGCCGAGTCATCTGGACCTGGAACCGGAGCCAGTCCCACTGTGATGGTGCCATTGGTTAAAGCTTCAAGATACAGTAGAGACCCAATATCTTTCTTTCTACCTAGCCTAATCTGGGAGTAGCCTTGGGTTAGGGCTTCAAGCCCTCCTCCATTACACTCAGTGCCCGTTTTTGTATTTGGCCCCATTTGGTTGTATTGTGGGAGTCCTTAGTGTTTTATTCAATACTTTACTTTGCTATACTTACCTGTGTTACTTAACAAGATAAAAGTAAACTCAGGTAACTGTTTTTTGTCAATAAACTTGTTCTTGTTTTGCACCTTATCATAGAATCATAGAATCATAGAATATCAGGGTTGGAAGGGACCCCAGAAGGTCATCTAGTCCAACCCCCTGCTCGAAGCAGGACCAAGTCCCAGTTAAATCATCCCAGCCAGGGCTTTGTCAAGCCTGACCTTAAAAACCTCTAAGGAAGGAGATTCTACCACCTCCCTAGGTAACGCATTCCAGTGTTTCACCACCCTCTTAGTGAAAAAGTTTTTCCTAATATCCAATCTAAACCTCCCCCATTGCAACTTGAGACCATTACTCCTCGTTCTGTCATCTGCTACCATTGAGAACAGTCTAGAGCCATCCTCTTTGGAACCCCCTTTCAGGTAGTTGAAAGCAGCTATCAAATCCCCCCTCATTCTTCTCTTCTGCAGACTAAACAATCCCAGCTCCCTCAGCCTCTCCTCATAAGTCATGTGCTCTAGACCCCTAATCATTTTTGTTGCCCTTCGCTGGACTCTCTCCAATTTTTCCACATCCTTCTTGTAGTGTGGGGCCCAAAACTGGACACAGTACTCCAGATGAGGCCTCACCAGTGTCGAATAGAGGGGAACGATCACGTCCCTCGATCTGCTCGCTATGCCCCTACTTATACATCCCAAAATGCCATTGGCCTTCTTGGCAACAAGGGCACACTGCTGACTCATATCCAGCTTCTCGTCCACTGTCACCCCTAGGTCCTTTTCCGCAGAACTGCTGCCTAGCCATTCGGTCCCTAGTCTGTAGCGGTGCATTGGATTCTTCCATCCTAAGTGCAGGACCCTGCACTTATCCTTATTGAACCTCATCAGATTTCTTTTGGCCCAAACCTCCAATTTGTCTAGGTCCTTCTGTATCCTATCCCTCCCCTCCAGCGTATCTACCACTCCTCCCAGTTTAGTATCATCCGCAAATTTGCTGAGAGTGCAATCCACACCATCCTCCAGATCATTTATGAAGATATTGAACAAAACCGGCCCCAGGACCGACCCCTGGGGCACTCCACTTGACACCGGCTGCCAACTAGACATGGAGCCATTGATCACTACCCGTTGAGCCCGACAATCTAGCCAGCTTTCTACCCACCTTATAGTGCATTCATCCAGCCCATACTTCCTTAACTTGCTGACAAGAATACTGTGGGAGACCGTGTCAAAAGCTTTGCTAAAGTCAAGAAACAATACATCCACTGCTTTCCCTTCATCCACAGAACCAGTAATCTCATCATAAAAGGCGATTAGATTAGTCAGGCTTGACCTTCCCTTGGTGAATCCATGCTGACTGTTCCTGATCACTTTCCTCTCATGTAAGTGCTTCAGGATTGATTCTTTGAGGACCTGCTCCATGATTTTTCCAGGGACTGAGGTGAGGCTGACTGGCCTGTAGTTTCCAGGATCCTCCTCCTTCCCCTTTTTAAAGATTGGCACTACATTAGCCTTTTTCCAGTCATCCGGGACTTCCCCCGTTCGCCACGAGTTTTCAAAGATAATGGCCAAGGGCTCTGCAATCTCAGCAGCCAATTCCTTCAGCACTCTCGGATGCAACTCGTCCGGCCCCATGGACTTGTGCACGTCCAGCTTTTCTAAATAGTCCCTAACCACCTCTATCTCCACAGAGGGCTGGCCATCTCTTCCCCATTTTGTGATGCCCAGCGCAGCAGTCTGGGAGCTGACCTTGTTAGTGAAAACAGAGGCAAAAAAAGCATTGAGTACATTAGCTTTTTCCACATCCTCTGTCACTAGGTTGCCTCCCTCATTCAGTAAGGGGCCCACACTTTCCTTGGCTTTCTTCTTGTTGCCGACATACCTGAAGAAACCCTTCTTGTTACTCTTGACATCTCTTGCTAGCTGCAGCTCCAGGTGCGATTTGGCCCTCCTGATATCTTTCCTACATGCCCGAGCAATATTTTTATACTCTTCCCTGGTCATATGTCCAACCTTCCACTTCTTGTAAGCTTCTTTTTTATGTTTAAGATCCGCTAGGATTTCACCATTAAGCCAAGCTGGTCGCCTGCCATATTTACTATTCTTTCGACTCATCGGGATGGTTTGTCCCTGTAACCTCAACAGGGATTCCTTGAAATACAGCCAGCTCTCCTGGACTCCCTTCCCCTTCATGTTAGTCCCCCAGGGGATCCTGGCCATCTGTTCCCTGAGGGAGTCGAAGTCTGCTTTCCTGAAGTCCAGGGTCCGTATCCTGCTGCTTACCTTTCTTCCCTGCGTCAGGATCCTGAACTCAACCAACTCATGGTCACTGCCTCCCAGATTCCCATCCACTTTTGCTTCCCCCACTAATTCTACCCGGTTTGTGAGCAGCAGGTCAAGAAAAGCGCCCCCCCTAGTTGGCTCCCCTAGTACTTGCACCAGGAAATTGTCCCCTACGCTTTCCAAAAACTTCCTGGATTGTCTATGCACCGCTGTATTGCTCTCCCAGCAGATATCAGGGAAATTAATATCCTTTTGTTAGTTCTCTTTGGGTAACAAAGGCCCCATTGAAAGACACGGGATAGGGGAGACGTATTTGAGACTGGTCCTCTGGCCAAGTTAAAAATCCAGTCAACACTCTCTGCATCTGCTTCTATGGGACATGGGAGCAGAGCTGGGTTGCACAGGCAGCCTTAATTCTGGCTTTTCCTAACTTTTGAGTGCTTGACTTTGCAACCTTAATAATTTTCTTTTAAATGTAGTTTTTTTGTGCATGTGTGTAATTTCCTAGGTATTTTAAAAAAGCAAACTGAAAAAACAAACTCCATCATGTGACCTCATATTGAAACTCACATGGGACATCAGCAGACATGGAATCTTTATATCCACTGCTCAGACTTCTGCCACTGGAGCTAAAAGAGTAACTGATAATTAAGGCTACAGTTTTGTCATGGAGGTCATGGATTCCATGATTTTAAGAGATGTCTCTGAATTTGGGCTTCTGGGCTCAGGGTTGGGCTTCAGGGTTGGGCTTCTCCCTGAGCAGCGGGGCTTGGGGAGAGAATGCCACCTCCACTCCTGACTCACCTCAGGGGGCCACTCAGCCTGTGGGTCTTTGTGGGCCTCTGCGTTACACTGTAATACTTTATTGTTAAATTGTTACAATTTTTGTTGTTGCCATGACCATACCCTGATTTTGTACATTTTTACCATGACTGTGAATTTTGCCTAATTTTACTGTGACAAAATCATATGCATACTGACAATACTAAGTTATAATCATGTATGTGGACCACCACTAGAGGGGATGAGAAATGTACTTTGCCGGTGAGTTTCACAGATATTGGCTGATAGCAGAGGAGTGGCTAGACGTGGGAATCTTGAATTTCATTCCATGTTTTGGTGGGGAGTATTGTCTAGTGAGCACAGATTCTTCTGCTCATTGTCCTGTAAGCTTTACTACTCCTGACACATCCCTCCAACCTGTCTCTTCTCCACCGCTGGCTCCTTTTCTCAGTCCCACTCTCCTCACCTGCTCTGTCTCCATTCTTCAGGCTTCTCATCCCAGTCTCCTTGTCCCAACTAGTCCTAGTCTCCCTCTCTGGGCTCACTGTTTGAGTCCCTCTCACCCCCTCCCCAGTCCTAGTTCCCTTTTCCCAGCTCCTCACCTGATTTGTCTCTCCTCTCTCCCCAACACGCTCCCAGTCCATCTCCCTTATTGGGCCTCTCATCCAATCTCCCTACACCCTCATTCTGGCTGTTTGTCCAAGTCTGTTTGCCTGCCCCTACCTCCTCCCACAACTCCAAGTCTCCTTGCACAACCAGTCCCAACCTCCTCTATCCTCTCACTCCCAGTCTTCTTGCCCAGCCAGTCCCAGTTTCTCTCACTCACTCACCCACCCGTCCCAGTCTTGCCAGACTCCTTATCCCAATCTACTCCTTTCCCTCGCCTCAGCATTAGAGTCAGATGGCTTCCTTGTGCACCAGCAAGGAGGTCATTGAGAACACAAAGAGAGTTGGGTTCCCTGCTCTTGGCACCTGTGCCCTCTCCCTCCTGCCTTCCCTACCTCTTAGTGGGACCAGCCATTACAAGTAAATTCCTTCTGAGTCTGAGTAGCTCTGGGCTGAACATGCTCATTCTCTCTGTGGGGATGGTGCATGCACAATCCTGTTTGCACGAGGAGTTGTGAGAGGCTTGAAACAGAATCTTTGGAGATTTTATCTGTTAAGCTCTAGCAAGTCTCCACAGACCATGTGCAAAGTTTGATTTTTTTTCAAAATGCTTATAACTTGACCAAGTTTGAGCAGACTTTCATGGGCACAGCAAAAGGCACATCCCTGATGTAAAGGCCACTCCTGTGAAAAATTTCAAGTCCCTACTCCAAAGTACCAGAACACTTCCAAGAAAACATCTCAAGAATTTTTTAACAGAAACAGTACTATGTATTTTTCCCTACACTTGTTCTCAGAAACAGCCTAACTGTTTTGGCTGTAATTTACCAGAAAAATTCAGCCTGAGGCAGTCACGCAGCATGGAAAATTTCACCCCAAATGGTTAAAGTTTGGCAAAGATGTAAGCAACTACAAATAGGGATCTTTCAGGCAACCTTAATAGGTGGTGCTGCCAGTCACACCTGTGTTGTCTTGTGTGGAAAACAGTTACACAGATCTATCAAGCATATTGTGAGTTCAAAATCAGAAAAGTAAACTCCAAATAACCAAAGCTGATTTAAAAAACCATTTTCTGTAATGTTCATTTTAACAACCAAGGTGCAGGAAATTTCAGGTAGGTTAATGAATGAGTAAGGTTATTGTGTTTCTGCTGTATTTACATCAGCTTCTCCAAGTCAGTCAGATAACGCCTTAATATTTTGCTTTTATATTTGGTCCAAAGCTTAGGTCTCAGTCCTCTTAATGGAAATCAGTAAAAACAAACAAAACCCCCCAAAATCCCTTTTATTGAATTCAATGGGAAGAAGGCTGGGCCAGTAAGAAATGTGAAAATTTACATATGTAGTTATTTGTTCAGCCATATTCTGAAGTATATATTTAGTCCTTACTCAGACAAACTCCCACTGTCTTCAAGGGGGAGTTTGAAGAATTTTCATTGGCTTCAGTGGGAACTTGCCACAGTAGGGAATAAATAAAAACCGAGCAAGGCTTCTGCATTCTGAATGATTACTTATTAATGTTTCTGAAACAGAGAAACCTCTATCTACAGCAAGTAAACAGAAAATTCACGACAAATGCGCATCTTCAATTGTAGGCATAAACATTAAGCTTCTTTAATATTTCTTTCTCACAGTCATCCACTCCTCCAACGTCCCATTAAAACTGGTCCCGTCAGATGCTTACTCTGACCTCCCTGAGGAAACTTAAACCACACCCTTTTGTACAACCACTGGTACTGCCTTTATCTCAAGATGAGGTTTCTTTGACTTGATGGCCTGTGAAAAGAACTCCCTCATTATTCTGTTTTCCCACTTCAGTGGCAGAGGGTTATTTTTAACTGCTGCTTCTTTAGGTAATGTCTTTCCCAGTTAGCTAAGAAATATGCTTTCAGAATAGATCCAGTCATCAATACCTTATATACAATAGAATCTATTTACAAACACTATCTCTACCCAACAGGTATACAGCATAAAATAGTAAGACTATGTAATGTTTTTTAAGCAGACCCATATATGGGTAAGACTAAAGTCCACATTTTCAGTGGTCTTGTGTCCCTTTAATAGACTCAATTTGTACTCTGAAAAATCTACAGTAGAACCTCAGAGTTATGAACACCAGAGTTACAAACTGACTGGTCAACCACGCACCTCATTTGGAACTGGTAGTATGCAAGCAGCAGAGCGCCCTCTTTCCTCCCCCCCCCCCCCACATCCCCCAAGGCAAATACAGTACAGTACTGTGTTAAATGTAAACTACTAAAAAAAAGTAAAGGGAAATAAAAAAAAAGATTTGACAAGATAAGGAAACTGTGCTTGTTTCATGTAAATTAAGATGGTTAAAAGCAGCATTTTTCTTCTGCATAGTAAAGTTTGAAAGCTGTATTAAGCCAATGCTCAGTTGTAAACTTTTGAAAGAATAACCATAACTTTTTGTTCAGAGTTATGAACGTTTCTGAGTTACGGACAACCTCCGTTCCTGAGGGGTTCGTAACTCTGAGGTTCTACTGTTCTTGCAGTTTAACAGTAGATGCAAATCTTAGGTATTTAAATATGTTACTACTAACTTCAGTTACAAATGAGATGGCTATTGTGGTTGCTCAGGGGCGAGCTGCACCTGTGATCTCTTCCCCAGTTTCTCCTTGGTGCCCTTTCCAAGTAACAGGCCTATTCTGCACCCTTCCCAAAGTGGAACTCCCCACTTTAAAGTTCACCCCACGTTAGACTGGATTATCCTGCTACAACACCCTCTAGTCCACTGTCCTGCCATAGTTAGAATGAACAATGCCTCATAACCTCTTGCAGTCCCTCACAACAGCATCCCTCAGGGGACAGGTTTCACTGCCTTTACCTCTCTCTGGGTGGAAACCAGCAGTTCTAACAGTCTTAGCCTCTTGCGGGGTGGCACGCTGTCCCTGTTCCCAAACGTGTTAATGCGATGGGCCCACCTTTAACTAGTACCTGCAAGACACTCCTCTGGGTGCCTGTGACAGGTAGCTGATTTAAAGTAACTCAAAACAGGTTGTTCCAAACAGACATATAGTCTATTCGCCAGTGGTACATAGTAAGCACAGGAGAGGGTTAAAACCACCCAAGGTCCACAGGCCTGGGTCTTGCCTACAGTCTATCACCTCTCTCAAAGCTTAGGCAAAGCTTAGTGCCACGGAACTGCTGCAGAACAGACTCTCCCTATGCCTCTCCTGCATCACCTCTTATCCTCAGCTGCTGCTGCTTGCTCACCACCCCCTCTTTTTTTCTTTCTACAGCAGAGTTTTTAGTATTCTTTTGATCTTAGGCTCTGGCCTTGGGAAAAGTAGCCCTGTGAACCTGACTGGCAACAGGCAGGTAGGCATTTCCCAATGACCAGCTCATCCATTGGGCACTTAATGACTGTTGGAATTCTCCTAGGAGGTACCTTATCAGACTCGTTGTTTTGTTTCCTGCTTGTTCCCCTATATAACCTCCCTTGATTTGACTCCATCCAGTCAGCCAAGATAATATCAAGAAGGTAAATTTAGGTACATAATTTTATGCAAAATAATATATATCTCCTTCATTCTCCACAGGTATCTACTAAGATTTGTGCCCACAGTTAATCGGAGGGTGCAAAAAATGTAGGTGTAAGTTGTGTAAGAAAGTGGTCTCATTTTCAGTTTAAATTTCATATTAAGCTTTTCACACAAAAGCAAAGAAAATTAGTGATAAATATAGTTTTAAAAAGTGTATTACATGCAAATATTCTATAAATTAGAAGTTCTATAGAATACCTTAACATACTGAGTAAGAAATTAACAAGATTCTAAATGTTAGTGAAGCATTCAAGCCCATTACAATTTGTTGCATAAACTGTCTTAGTTCTAATCTCTTTCTACAATGTTTGGTTGTAGAGCTATCATGCGGGAAATCCTACTTGTGTTCTCTCACTCATAAGACCTTTATCCTGAGTTTCACTTTGCTTGCTAGTCTCTCAGAGAGTCAAGGAGTCACTCATTTCCACACACAGCTTTGCCAGCTGGTGACTGAGTCAGTCTTTCTTTTCACTTAATTATACTGAAAGTCCTTCTTTGAAGTCAAGCCAGTTTTATGAATTAATTTACCTGCTCCCTCAGTACAAACATTTAACAAACATTCAGGAAACAAATATTCAGGCACTGATTGAATTAAACTGAACTTGTGACCCAGACTCCACATGTCATTTGTTCGGTTCCTAGGCTGAATAAGTGAGTAGTTGTCTGTCCCTAGTTCTTCCCTCCTGGGTGATTGAGAACTGTTTGGAAAAATGGATTTTTCTACAAATGAATTGGACCAGGAAGATGGCAACCTACAACGTTTGATTCAGAAGAATGGACCACCAGAATGGGCCAGCAAAGCTAAAGATTCTTACCTACATACCGTTTGACAACACTTGACTTGACTTGACTTGCTGCCAGGGCCGGTTCTAGGCACCAGCAAAACAAGCAGGTGCTTGGGGCGGCACATTTCTAGGGGCGGCATTCCGGCGCCGGCCATGCAGCCCCTAGAAATGTGCCCCTGCTGCTCCAGCTCGCCTCCGCCTGCTCCCCTGAGCACGTCGCCGCCGCTCTGCTTCTGCCCCCTCCCTCCCTCAAGGCTTGCTGCGTGAAACAGCTGTTTGGCGCGGCAAGCCTGGGAGGGAGGGAGGAGAAGCTGAGTGGCAGCGTGCTCGGGGGAGGTGGCAGAGGTGAGCTGGGGTGGGGAGCGATTCCTCTACTCCCGTCATTACTTCCTGAACTCCCCTCACCTCCCCTCTGCCTGCTCCCCTGCATGCCCTGCCTCTCCCTCGCCTGAGAGGGAGGGGGGAGAAGCGGAGCGGCGGCATATTCAGGGGAACAGGCAGAGCGGAGGTGAGCTAGGGCCGGGGGGGGAGCTGCAGGAAGGAATGTGGGGGGGCCTGCGGATTTGGGGAAGGGGTTGGGAAAGGGCGGAGTTGGTGCAGAGCTGGGGGCGGGGGCACGAAAAAAAGTGGGGGCGGCCAAAATTTTTTGTGTGTGGCGCAGTAAAAATCCTAGAGCCGGCCCTGCTCGCTGCTCTACCATTGTTCAAAATAGTTGATTCACACCAAAAGACCCCTTCACATTTAAATAATCGCCAATTTAGACAAACTAATACTGATCGTCCCTTTGTTTTGGACTTCTCGTATTAAATAGTTTTTACATATTTTTGAAATGAATTGAAATTATATTGATTCCACTGCACACTTCTGCATTACTGCAGTTAGTCGGCTTTTGACAATGCAACACGGATAAACACGCAGGTAGTTCTCAGGCTTCACTAGTGAATATGAGACTTGCAGGCTTTCTAGAACCTTCATTTTCTCAGTCTTCTGTAAGGTTGCACTGAAGCAGAACAGGAACATTTAAAATTATGCCACAAATAAGGCACCATCTGCAAAGAACCCAAATAAACCATAGCTTTCTGGTTGACAGAACACATTTAATATTGCTACTCTATAAAAGATAATCTCTTTTTTAAGGGACACAGAATAAGAAAGGTTCATATGTATGAACCATGTAAGGCTATTCTTACAATTACAAGTAAGACGATGATAATTACCATGGTAATTTGGTTCCTTCATGGATGAAATTTCTTCAAACATATTCAGAAATATCTCCTCCATGTCGCTGTATCTTTTGTGCTCAGTTCTCAGAGATAAAAGCTTCATATCAGACATTTAAAGGAAATCCAGGGGGCTCACAAAAAAAAGCTTTTAATCTAATTTTTACAAAAACTATATACAATTGTTCACTATTCATATAGTTGTATGTAAACAGAAATTGGGCTTCGACTTTTCTGTCTCACATTTTATATAACAGTAGTTCATATTCAGTACATAAGGGAAATTGAATGGCTTAGCAAACTGGCAGTGGGCTATGTATCGCCTTCAGCATCTAGGTTGCTGGTTCAATTCTAGCCCAGGTTGTTAGTAACTGAAAACTGTTATTTTTGGATGGCTGTTCAATGTTCACTGTTGAGTTGGTTGAGTTTGGCCTCGGTTCAGTTCTAGTGGGGGTAAGGTGAACAACATGAAACCCACCTTCATAACCAGCAGACTCTGACAATCTTAGCAAAGAGGACAAGACTCGATAGGTATGGAAACTGAACTACGATATCCTCATAGAGATAATAGAAATGTTGGACTGGAAGGGACCCTGAGAGACCATCTAATCCATTCCCCTGTGCTGAGGCAGGGCCAAGCATACTTAAACCATGTCTGACTGGTGTTTGTCCAACCTTTTCTTAAAAACCTCCAATGATGCCACCTTCCTTGGAAGCCTGTTCTTCACACAAGTGGTGAAGGAGGGAAACAGTGCCTACTTCTAGAACTGAGTGGGCATTTTTGAGATTTTGAAAAATATCCTGTCCCAAATTGGGACGAAAAGGCTAAATCTCTCATTTTCATAAACTGAAAATCCATTTTTTGGATCAGATTAAATGAAACATTTAATTCCAATAATTTTTGAATGCTTTGTTTTGATTTTGACCTTTTTAACTTAAATTTCCAAATGAAAAGTTGTTTTAAACCAAAAAGCAGAACTTTTGTTTTGAAAATGTTTTGAAACCCTTTTTTCCCCCCAAAGAGGAAATTTGTCAAAAGAACCGATCTTTTCCCATCGACAGCTTCAGTTTTGAGGAATAGGCTTTGTCTGAAGAAAAAAACTTTTCATTGAATAATTCCCAAAGATCTACCTAATACAGAGGCAGCAAGATTTGCTTAGTAAGTTTATATTTATATTTAAAGTGTTTTATTCAGAAGGATCCCAAAGTACTTTGCAAACTGATATATAAACTACAGACAGGGATGACGTCATCCATTGCTGAGATGTAGCCACCACTAATTTGGGAAACAGCAGCTGTTTAATAGTGGAGAACAATATTATGCAATAGTCTCTAGATCAGGATGTGAGTATCTTTTCAAATGAGAATGTCACTACTGAGAATCCAGAAGTCATTGCTCCTATTCTTGTGATATATGTAATTAGATATTTGAGATTCAGTAGTTGGGACCTCAGTTTTACATGTCACCCAAAAAACCTGCTCCCCCAGGAGGGTAGTGCCTCAGTATAGCGTGCTGGAGTACTGGCCACCTACAGACACATCAGCACTACTTGATGATCCTCATAGACCTCTTTCCGTTCAAGCACTGACCCAGCTCTATTCTGGTTTGCTTGAGGTCTGATGGTATTGAAGACCATCTGCCGGAATCCTTTTTCTAACTCTCTGGAAAATACCATTGGAACCAAAATGAGAATCAATTTTACCCACACAATGGAAGTATGTATGACTTAGAGCTAGTCAGTTACCAGAAAAAATGATTAATCAAATAAACTAGTCAGTGAAAAAGGGGCAAAATTAATTGAATAACATATTTTTGACAAGTAGTATTTGATCAGTGGGACTATGGATGCACATGAGATATTAACAATAGCTCCACCTCTTAGTTCTTTCTGATATTGCTGTTCAGCTGTGAGGGCAATATGAACTCCAACCACAATAAACTGTGTTGAATTATCACAGTTAAATATGTACTGGCCATATTAAGAAGATATTGGTACTGTTATCTCTCATGTTTGTAACTCTTCTGCCCATCAGAGTTGGCAGCAACAAGGACCGGGTTCAGTATCTAGGGGTTCCGTTCCAATAACACAATGCAAAACCGGCTTGAACCCCCACCCAGTGACCTGGGACAAATATATACCACCCCTGCTGGGTGCCTCCAAGAGGCAATACTTCCCCTCTCGCAAGCACAGAGTCCGAGTGTAGCAAAAAGCCTTTTAATAACAGAGAGAAACAATGTGGCATTATGTTGGGGAAACACCACCAACAGGATTCATAACACAACCCATGAGCAAAAACCCACCCCAAGCAAATTGGGGCATGCCTTTTCCCTTTGGTTCTGAGTCCAGCAACCCCAAATCACCCAAAGTCCCAAAAGTCCTATGACCCAAAAGTCTCTGTCCCTGGTCAGGGCAGCCCCAGAGTTTGAAAGTTTATCTGCAGAGCTTTACCTCCCAACCTGGGTGGAGATGGGAGTGGGGAGAGAGAGGTAAGGGGCACCTTACATAATCTGAAGCTGACTGCCCCGCAGCTCCATAGGGCTTTGCTCCGCTCCACCAGCCGCCCCATGAACTGCTTGGCTCAGCTCCGCTCCGCGGCCCACAAGCAGCTCCCGCCGTCCCATGAACTGCTCCACCAGCCGGTCCACAAACTGCTCCACTCCGCGTCCCACAAGCAGCTCCTGCTGTCCCATGAACTGCTCCACCAGCCGGTCCACAAACTGCTCCGCATCCCACAAGCAGCTCCCGCTGTCCATGAACTGTTCCACCAGCCAGTCCACAAGGCGCTCCAGCCATCCCACAAACTGCTCCACAATATATCTTCAGGCTCCCCCACTACTTAACACAACACTCAGTGATTTCAGCTCTTAGTCAGTTCAGCTCTTTTGTGAATTCAGCTTGTAATAGGGGAGCCTCAGTGCTGGTGCATCGTTAGCCCAAAGTGAGCTCAGCAGCCTTTAATTAGACTCCTAACGGAATCAAAATTAGCTCTGATATTCCACAGTGGAGAGAGGAGGAAGTGCAATTAGATGTAAGGCCCTCACCAGGGGGCCCATACCACCAAGTATTAATACCTGTTCCCAGCCTTTCTCCATTCACAGAGTTTTGGAACCCATGACCCTTGCCTAGCGAGTGCTACTTAGTTGATGGCGAGTCCCTCCATCATAACAAAAGGCCAAGTACAGTTCCAAGCACTGTTCCCATAATCAGGATAATAACAATTTATTCTTCCTGCACCAATAACAGAGACACTGGGGATCCCACAGCAGCCAAAATGACCATTTGGGCAGCTATGGCCTCATTCTGGGGGGGGGGGTGTGCCTATGCAAATGAGATCGGCCCCTGAAGTCCTTTTCCACAATTTGCCACACCTCACCACCAGGTGTCAGGGTGGAGCTCATCCTGACTCAGCTTACATGTTCTGTGCAAATAATGAGGATCCCAATTTCTGTATCCAAATCTGGGATTTGACTCATAACCCTCTTGGGTCTTGACACTAGGAGTATGTCTGCACCGGATTGTAGTCCTGGGCTGGTGGACTCAGTGTTTCCAAGCCTGCGCTCGAGCCTCCACATTGCATTGCAAACTTGGGTTTACAATTGCTGGGCCCAGGTCTCTTAGCCTTGCTATTGCATCTATATTGCACTATGCCAACCTTCTGTCTCAGTCAGTATAGTGCATCCATGCTACAAAATGGCAGGGCTTGGACCCGAGCCACTCCCCCAAGCAGGTTCCTACATCCTGGATCCTGAATGCTTGCTGACCCAAGTCAGACTGATTTTGTGTGTGAATGGAAGACAGGCTTTGCTCAAACCTGAGCAGAGTCTGGGCTCAGTGTGCAGTGGAGACATTGATAGTAATTTTAAAATCAAATGTCTTACCTACTGGTAAACTTATACTTGTTCATAAAAAAATAGATGTACCTGATGATATTGGAATTAAATTTTCATAGGCTGAGGGATTTAATAAAATCATCATAATAGTACAGTATACAAAAGCATGGGGAAAGTATCAGTAGGAAAAAAAACAGAACTAAACTATTTTACATAAACCTGGAGATATCTGTTTTGAAAGAGGTTTACCAGACAAACCGTAAGTATAGGAACCTCAATCATCTTTACCTGTCTTTATAGCAGGAAAAGAGTCATGACCCCGATGTCTGATAATTACAGTATTAATTGCCTTGATTGTACAAACTTATTTGGTTCTCCCATGACTTCTAGATATGTGGCTCTACTATCAGCTACAGTATATTTTTCCTCCTTTGTTACTAGTCCTTGTCAGAGACGCCTCTTGTCGTCTTTATCTCTTATTTGCATTAGTATTGTAATTACATGGAGAAAGCCCGTAATTTTTTTTGGGGACAAAACAGGCATGTTTGCTATAGATAAGATCAGGTGTAAAAAAAGGTCAAAGGAAATAAGGGATGAGCAGCGCTCTATTGCAGCTAAGTCCCACATATTGTGTATCTTGACTCATAGCCGAATGACTGTGATTTTTCACTGTGATGTTTGTAATTTGATAGGTATTCCTTTCTTTAGGTCTGCTGTGTTTTTAAAAGGGGTTTATCTTCAGATTTAGAACTTGTTTCTAATTGTCATTTAAAAATACAAATTTCTGGTAGATTGGTAAGGGCTGATTGTACCTCTAGAAAGGCAAACTGGACAGAAGTGTCTACTTCAATTATGTTATGTAAACTGATTTTCTTATATGCGTCCTCGGAGTCCTGTGCAGTCCATAAGGCAAACTGTGCAGCTACCTAGGGTACCAAAATGTGATGGATTCAAAATATGTCCCCTCCAAACTCTATTCAGTCTTTTAGTCTTCAGAGCCTCCCCCTCCCATCCACACTATCCAGAATGTTATTTCCTCTTCAGAAGGGACTTCTTGCACAACTCTGCCTTGGGCACCAAACAGCTTAGTCTTAGCCCCATGTGTCCTCTATATTTGGCTGGGACTGATGTTATATTCAGCATGAGGTAAAATCTTATAGGCAAGGTAAGTAATTCAAAGCAAATATCTAAGTTGCTTCTTGCCGTTGTTTAGTCACAATCGAACAGTTAAGAAAGGATATAATAAATCCAAGCCACTGAGCTACATATACAAGATAATATAAAACAAGATCAAATGTAACTGATAAGATAGATGATGGTTGAAACTGGGTCTGCAGAAAGATATTTTATAGCATATAATGCTTCGCAAAAGAGACAGTGTAGATCAAATGGAATGCTAGGAAGATTAAAAATGATTATAAAATTGTAAGATCTCTGGGGTAAGGTCACTGATCCTGATAAAACAATAGCAGGACATATGCATAAAAGAAGCCTGTTAAAAGACTGGCACTAGGGTGTACAGCAAAAACACATAGGTGATATGCTTTTGTATTTTAAAATAAATTTATTTTGAATGTGTTGGAACCTATATTGCATTTATTCTCCCTGAATATCTTACTAGATTATTTTACTGGCAGGAATATTTGATGAAATGGCATATTTAAATACATATTTTAGAACACTTATGGAAAATTCATTTTGAATTTGTAATCTTGAGTATCTGCTCTGGAAATCTGATTCTAAAGGGTTCATTAATCCAATCAGGGAACAGGAAACAAACCAAGTCACCTGTGTTAACAATTGTGGAATAACTTGCAATTAACTTTAACAACTTACAGTTACAATTGCGGACACATAATAAATAATAAAAAACATTGGCTAGATTTGTCCCCCACCTCACGTGCAATGCAACTAGAAAATTTCCTTAACCCACAACGTGATTTTCCTGTCATGGGGAATTCCAGGTGACAAAATGTATAATGGCTCCTATGCTGTTCTCTTCCATTCTTCCCCTCTCCCCCAATCTCCTGCATAGGTAATGTTGGTGTGGAAAAGAGGGACATGGATGATGAGCTGCTAGGGCAGCCAGGAACCAGTTGAACATAACAGGCCCTTGGGAATCATTATGAACTGGCACAACTTAGAGAAGCCTTGAAACTTGTCTGAGTTGTGCCTTGGGAAAGAGAACTGGTGCCCAGTGGTCCCATGACTAGTTTTAGATTGGGGTAAGGGTGTCTAGCAACAGCAGGTGCATAAAGCCTGACCCAAGGATCTCGCTCTTTTTTGGTAAAGTCAGTTGAGAAACTAATGTGATAAATAGTTGTGGGCCTGGAGCCCAGTTCATTAAAAGGAGACTTGCCATATCTATGCAGGCAGAGCTGAGATTTAAGTGTGGCATTTCTACACGATACATTTTTATGCATGCAATTAACTATTTCTCTACTGTTGTTTGTTTTACAATGTTTGGGTGAATGACATAACCGCGCGCATGCAGTATGTGCAACTTCTTATGCTTTGTGTGTGTGTGTGTGTAGCTTCTCTTCAAGGGTATGAAAATGATGTGGAGTTTTCTGAATAATTAGGAAAGTAATAACTGTTTTACTGATGCCAAAATACATAGTGAGATGAAGCACAGATTTTTTTTCAAAGTGAGAGACAAATCCTATGATACGCATGATGTTAGGCTGGGTCTCACTCTGATCTGTCTTATAATAATATTGTGCTGGTCTAAGTCTTGACTTTCAGCATAATTAATGCTCATCTGTTCCTGTGTGAGATCAAAATCTTCCTGTTGCTTTATATCTGCTTTATCAAATGGCTGATGAAGATAATGATCTGTCTGAAGGGCAGTGGTTCTATACAGTGACAATTGCTCAGTCTGTCATTATAAATAAGCTACTTTCTTATTGGCTTGCAGAATAGACTTGCTATGTCACTATGTCAATCGAAAAACAGCTCATCCATAAGAACGTAAAATATATTGTACATCTGAGTAACAGTATCCGATGTTCTAACAGGTTGAAACTTTTTGTGTGGTGGTTTTTATCAGTAAATAAGTTAGTTTTCCAGCAAGATGACTGGTTAGATTTCATTTTATATCAAAACTAATAAAATATCAAAATAAAAGTTGAGAAGTTGAAAATTAATTAAGAAGAATCTTGATACCATATAGTTGTGCGGTTGATTTGTCCTCTGGCTCAGTCACATACCAGGCATACTTTTATGATAGTATTTCGTACAGCAATTTAAGGAATTAATTTTCCCATTGATACATGAACTTTTTTCTATTGGGCCTGATTCTGCAGTCCTTCTGCATGCAGAACTTGATTTGCATAGGAGTTATAAACCTGGAAAGGCTGCAAAATCCTGCCCAATTATTATTACACCCTAAATAATGATATAGTGAGTAACTGTCTATAACAACAACAGCCATCAAATTGTATGATTTAACCCTCAATTATTTGGTATAAAAGATCCAGGCTTTGTAATGGAATATTGGAGGATAAATGTCTTCAGCTTTGAAAATATACATCTTGGTTTTGTTTCGACTGATTTCTTCTTTTTTTAATGTAACAGACCAAGACCATTATACAGTGGTAATGTTCTAGTCCATTAATATTATTTCTTATGTTGTTCTTGATGCTATCGTGGCATCTTACTTGACAAACAGTTCCACACTGAAATTTTTAGTATTTGGAAAAGTTTTGAAATCAGTAACAAAAAACCAAAACAAACAAACAAAAACCACCACCAAAAACAAATGCAAAACTTTACTTAGTTGACGAATTTTTCATCATAGAATGAAAACCCCAGATGTTTCATTTCAGTTATGTGAACTTTATATAGGTTAAATTAATTTTGTTCAAGTTAGTGAAATGTAAGCAACACTTGCTTCAAAACAAATCCCTAAACTTACAGCAGGAAAGAAGAACTATTCCCCTTTTCTTACTCAGGTGTGAAATAAAATGATTTAGATGCTGAACCTTACTCAGGGATGTTCTCAGAAAGTATTAACTGCAGTTCCCCTCCTTAAAGGCAAAACCTTAAAAGCAAGAGAGGCAAACCTGCGCTCTTGGTCTTATTTGTGACAGAGAAGTGGGGGAAGGGAGACAGGGTACAGCTACCGTATCACACTTGTTATAGCATAGTTTAGAGCAGCCTAGGAGTTGCTCCACATTGCACCAACTATTAGCAGCTCCCAAATGACTGTCTCCTAGCTGGGGATTGCAAGAGCACAGTGCACTGTAGCCATGCCCTCTCAATGAGCTGATGTACCCTCTATTCCAGGCTAAGTGCTGGTATGGGAGCTAGTTATGCCAGTTCTACACCAGCTCAGTGATTCTTCATGCTGAGAAGAACAAAAATAATACATATTTATGTTCCTTGTGACAGTAACCTACAGGAGTGATAGTAACCCCTATATTGAGGTTGCCTAACACTTCCCACTATGAAAAAAATTCTGAATTAGATTTTGAAGAACTCTAGTGCTTCATTATATTGAGGTCGAGGGGGATAATCCATTGAACATGAGTTACCAGTGTGCGATGGTGGCCAAAAGAGGGAATGTGGTCCTGGGATGCATAAATGGGAATCTTGAGTAGACGTAAAGAGGTTATTTTACCTTTGATTTGGCACTAGTGTGACTGCTGCTGGAATGCTGTGTCCAGTTCTGGTAGTCACAATTCAGAAGAACTTTGATAAATCAGAGAGGGTTCAGAGAAGATCCATGAGAAGAATTAAAGGATTAGAAAACACGCCTTATAGTGATAGACGCAAGGAGCTCAATATATTTTGTTTAATAAAGAGAAGATTAAGGGTGACAAACTATAAGTACTTACATGGGGAACAAATATTTAACGGTGGGCTCTTCAATCTAGCCGAGAAAGGTATAACATGATCCAACAGTTGGAAGTTGAAGCTAGACAAATTCAAACGGGAAATAAGATGTACGTTTTTAATGATGAGCGTGATTAATCATTGGAACAATTTACAAAGGGTTATGATGAATTCTCCTCCACTGACAATTTTTAAGTCAAGATTGGATGTTTTTCTAAAAGATCTGCTCTAAGAATTATATTCTATGGCCTGTGTTATACAGGAGATCAGACTAGATGATCACAGTGGTCCCTTCTGGCCTTATAGTCCATGAATCTCCATAATTGTCTCCAGATGATTCTAGTGTTATAGAATCTTTTGCTGTCGACATTAAAATCTGTTCAGATTTGGCTGAAATATAAGATACTGAAAATTACCATGTGTCCAAAAGAGATTGTTAGGCAAATATGCTGTTGGTATTATGACTGAATATTTGATTGTTGGGAACTTTTTTGAAATGAAGTCTAACTTACACTTTGCCTTGGAGATGAATCTCCCCAGATGAGGCAGTGATAACCCTGCTGCCTTCCTTAGCCAATGACTTCAGGCTATTTCAGGATCTGGCTAACAGGATAGCAGACATGCTGCAGATACCTCTCGAGGAGGTAAAAGACACTCATTATAAGGTCTTGGACATATTGCACTCCTTCTCCAGAATAGCCCTCCCCATCAACAAGGCCCTTCTGGACCCGGCCAAGCTTATATGGTAAACGCTGGCATCAGTCATGCCTACCAATAAGAAATATTATGTCCTGGCTAGGGATATGGAATTTCTCCCCTGCCCCCAGTTCTATTGTGATGGAAGTCCTAAGCACTTGGGGTTGCTAACCCCAAATGAGATCCACCTCCTGTGATAGGGATTGACCTTTTCAGGAGAAAGGCCTATTCCTCCACCACTCTGCAATTGAGAATTGCAAATTATCAAGTTCTGACAGCAAAGTATGACTATGTCAACTACACCAAGCTAAACGCTATTATTGATCAGCTCCCAGAGTCGCACCGTGAACAGTTTTTGGCCATTATCAATGACGGACAACTGGTGGCCAAGACAGCGCTCCAATCAGCGCTTGATGCAGTCGGCACAGTGGCCTGGTCCATCTCCATTATACAGAGAGCATCCTGGTTGCACGTATCTGGCATCCCTAAGGAAGTGCAGGCCGCTGTGGAGGACCTTCCCTTTGAAGGCATCAACTTATTTGCCAAGAAGATTAAGTGTATGGAGGGACACCTCAAAGACTCCAGGCCATTCTCCATTCATTAAGGATTTATACTCCTGGACAAAAAAAAAATGTAGTCCACAAATTCAGCATAAATCCTGCACTCCACATTTTCCAACTCAGCGCTACTATGAGCCTCAAAGGGAAAAAATCCAGATTTACTAAATGTTAAACCATCAGGCCTCCATTCTTTCTTATCACAACTATCCAGCTCAAAACATCAGTTTTAACATGTTGGTCGAGGCACCGACAGACCACTCCCCTCAACATCATTTGTGTACCGCCTTGTCTCGTTCTACAACAACTGGGAATGAATAACATCCACCTGATGGGTCCTGGAAATCATCCGCAACGGGTACTCCATTCACTTCAGCTCCCCTCCCCGCAACACCCTTCCCCATCCCTCCTCAGGAACCCTTCTCACAAGAGTTTATTACGACAAGAAATAGATCACTTCCTCCGTCTACGAGACATAGAACTGGTACCTCAGCATCTACGAGGCAAAGGTTTCTACTCTTATTATTTTGTAATACCCAGGAAGAAAGGAGGCTGGAGACCCACACTGGACCTCAGAACACTGAACAAATTTGTCAAAGCTCAAAAATTCAGGATGGTCACACTTGCAGCAATCATTCCATCTTTGGAACAGGGAGATTGGTTTTCGGTCCTCGACCTGCAGGATGCCTATTTTCACATATTGATCCTACCTTCCCATAGATGATTTCTCAGATTTACCCTGGCCCAGGACCATTACCAGTACAGAGTACGCCCCTTTTGCTTCTCATAGGCTCCGACAGTAATTCTCCAAGGTCCTCTCCATTGTGGTGGCTCACCTACGCTCACAGGGGATCATGATTTATTTCCACCTGAACGATTGTCTCTCAGATCTGGCTCCTTCGATGAGGCCCAGCAGGTTACCCAAACTGCTGTAGACTTGTTCACGGAACTGGGTCTACAGATCAACATTAAAATATCAACGTTCACCCTTGTACAGCACTTAGAGTCACATAGGGAATGACCTTGACTCATTACAGACAAAGACACTCCTGCCACAGTACAGGTTCCACACCCTGGCCATGCTCATAGAGACAGTACATGTCAGGTAAACACTGCCTCCAATTTCTGGGGCATATGGCAGCAGGTGTGTCCATGATATCTCATGCCAGACTTCACATGAGATGCCTCTAGATATGGTTCAGCTCGGTCTACCAGCTGAACAGAGACAGACTAGACAAACCTCTAGCACTACCTGCCAAAATCAAGCACTCCCTGGTCTGGTGGAAAGACCCAGCAAATGTCTGCATGGGGATCCCTTTGTCACAAACTTTCCCATTATTACTCCTCACCACTGACACATCTCTCATAGGATGGGGCACACATCTCAGCAATCTTACGACACAGTGCAAGTGGTCATCCATGTAGATGTCTCTTCACATCAACCTTCTCGAACTCAGAGTAGTCAAGAATGTCTGCGCCGACTTCCTCCCACTAATGAAGGAAACACACATGAGTCTTGATAGACAACATAGAATGTATGTACTACAATAGAACCTCAGAGTTATGACACGCCCAAGGGAATGGAGGTTGTTCATAACTCTGAACAAAACGTTATGGTGGTTCTTTCAAAAGTTTACAATTGAACAGTGACTTAATACAGCTTTGAAACTTTACTATGCAGAAGAAAAATGCTGATCCCCCCGCCCCTTTTTTTAGTAGTTTACGTTTAACGCAGTATTGTACTGTATTTTCTTTTTTCTTTTTTTTTGTCTCTGCCGCTGCCTGACTGCATGCTTTCAGTTCCAAATGAGGTGAGTGGTTGACTGGTCAGTTCCTTACTCTGGTGTTCGTAACTCTGAGGTTCCACTGTATATAAATTGACAGGGAGGCACCAGATTGCCCTCTCTTTGTGCGGAAGCACTAAAGCTATGGAACTGGCCCATTTCCCAGAATGTCACATTGTCAGCGGCGTACCTTCCAGAAGCACAAAACTCGATAGCCGACAGTCTCTGTCGCAAGATCCCTCCTGACCACGAATGGGAGATAAATCCAGCAGTACTTCATGACCTATTCAGGTGATGGGGGACACTGACCACAGACCTGTTCGCCACTTACCTGAATAAGAAATGCCCATGCTACTGCTCCAGGGCAGGAATAGGACAACACTCTTTGGGGGGTTGCTCTCCTTCTTCTATGGGACAGGGACCTTCTATGCCTTTCCCCTGTTCCTCCTACTATCAAAAGTCCTACTAAAAATAAAAAGAGAGCGAGATCAAACATCATACTGATTGCTCCCACCTGGCTGAGACAGACTTGATACCCTTTCCTGCAACAACTGGTAATGTGCCCACTGATCTCTCTCCAACCCACTCCATACCTCCTATTGCAGAATGAAGGATGCATTCGCCATCCTAATTTGTGGATACTCCATCTCAAGACCTGGCTCCTTTATGGTTCCAGCACATAGAAAGATCCTGCTCTGAGGGGGGTAAAGGAAGTGTTACTACACAGTAGAAAATCGACTACCTGTCATACTTACCTGCAAAAGTGGACCAGGTTTCAGGCTTGGTATAATTCCAGACAAATTTCCCTGTAATCTGATACTCTCCCAATGGCCTTAGATTGTATAATGACTCTCAAAAAATCAGGAGTATCTCTCAGTCCACTCAGAGTTCACCAAATGGCTACAGCAGCCTGTGGTGTTTAGATACTGCTTGTAATGATTAGAACTGGGAGCACTGGCTGTTGGGAGTCTGAAAGGACAGGAAACAGGAAGCGGGGCGGGGGGGAGTTGAGGAGGCGGAGTGAGAGCTACCGAGGGTGCAGCAGCAGTTTGGTAAAGAGGTTTCCACTTTAGAAATAAAGTCCTGTTGAAGTTTGTTAGTCCCTTGCCTGGTTGTTACAACATTTTGGCGACGAGGATGGATCTTCTGCCTCTGAGGCCACGTGCACCCTTTCTGCAAAGCCCAGGTGAGCCTCCAATTGCTTTTACTGCCTGGATCCATATGTTTGAGACTTATCTGCTTACAATCAGTGCTACAGAGATTTCTGAGTAAGAAAGTGTGCTCTGCTAATCCACTGCCTTGGAGAGAAGGCATATATTTTACACTTTTCCCCTTGTAGATGATAAATATGAGACTGCACTCACTGCATTAAAGAACTTTTTTGTGCCAAAAGTGAATGTAGTAACTAATCGCTACAGATTTCGCCAGCATGAGCAGAAAACAGGGGACACTATAATGCAGTATATTGCTTCCCTGAGGAGTCTGATTGTAACTTGTGACTTTGGGAATATGGCAGATGAGATGATTAGAGACCAGCTCATTGAGAAAACAACTATGCTTTGTGTAAGAGAACACTTACTTCTAGAACCACAATTTACACTAGAAAAAGCAATAACCATTGCTACTCAGATTGAGTCAGCTACAGCTGAAGCCAAAATAATGAGCATGGATACAGGAGGCACAGTCCAGGCTGTGACTCCTTTGCAGAAAAGTTCACTATCGCTGCAGACAAACAATTTTCATTAGAGAAAAATGAATGAAAAATCACCGAATCAGCAAATTCAAAATACAGTAAAAACATGCTTTTGCTGTGGATCCCCACAACACCTTGCAAGCTACACAGGATGTCCGGCAAAAGTAGCTCAGTGCAATCATTGCAAAAAGATTAAGCATTTTGCTAAAGTATGTCGCAGCAGCCAGTTCAATCAACATAGAATCATAGAATCCTAGAATATCAGGGTTGGAAGGGACCTCAGGAGGTCATCTACTCCAAACCCCTGCTCAAAGCAGGACCAATCCCCAACTAAATGATCCCAGCCAGGGCTTTGTCATGCCTGACCTTAAAAACTTCTAAGGAAGGTGTCATAAATATAAAGGGAAGGGTAAACACCTTTAAATCCCTCCTGGCCAGAGGAAAAACCCTTTCACCTGTAAAGGGTTAAGAAGCTAAGATAACCTCGCTGGCACCTGACCAATAAGGAGACAAGATACTTTCAAAGCTGGAGGGGGGGACGACAAAATGTTCTCTCTGTCTGTGTTGTCTTTTGCTGGGACCAGAGCAGGAATGCAAGTCAGAACTCCTGTAAAGGGATAATAAGCAATCTAGTTAGATATGCGTTAGATTCTGTTTTGTTTGAATGGGTGATAAAATAAGTTGTGCTGAATGGGATGTATATTCCTGTTTTTTGTGTCTTTTTGTAACTTAAGGTTTTGCCTAGAGGGATTCTCTGTTTTGAATCTGATTACCCTGTAAGCTGTTTACCATCCTGATTTTACAGAGGTGATTCTTTTTCTTCAATTAAAATTCTTCTTTTAAGAACCTGATTGCTTTTTCATTGTTCTTAAGATCCTAGGGTTTGGGTCTGTGTTCACCTCTGCAAATTGGTGAGGATTTTTTATCAAGCCTTCCCCAGGAAAGGGGGTGTAGGGCTGGTCACCTCCTCCCCATGCTGTGCTGCCCAGTGCAGCAGTCTGGGAGCTGACCTTGTTCGTGAAGACAGAGGCAAAAAAAGCATTGAGTACATTAGCTTTTTCCACATCCTCTGTCACTAGGTTGCTTCCCTCATTCAGTCAGGGGCCCACACTTTCCTTGACTTTCTTCTTGTTGCTAACTTACCTGAAGAAACCCTTCTTGTTATTCTTAACGTCTCTTGCTAGCTGCACCTCCAGGTGTGATTTGGCTTTCCTGATTTCACTCCTGCATGCCCGAGCAATATATTTATACTCTTCCCTGGTCATTTGTCCAATCTTCCACTTCTTGTAAGCTTCTTTTTTGTGTTTAAGATCAGCAAGGATTTCACTGTTAAGCCAAGCTGGTCGCCTGCCATATTTACTATTCTTTCTGCACATCGGGATGGTTTGTCCTGTAACCTCAAAAAGGATTCTTTAAAATACAGCCAGCTCTCCTGGACTCCTTTCCACCTCATGTTATTCTCCCAGAGGATCCTGCCCATCAGTCCCTGAGATTGTCAAAGTCTGCTTTTCTGAAGTCCAGGGTCCGTATTCTGCTGCTCTCCTTTCTTCCCTGTGTCAGGATCCTGAACTCAGCCATCTCATGATCACTGCCTCCCAGGTTCCCATCCACTTTTGCTTCCCCTACTAATTCTTCCTGGTTTGTGAGCAGCAGGTCAAGAAGAGCTCTGCCCCTAGTTGGTTCCTCCAGCACTTGCACCAGGAAATTGTCCCCTACCCTTTCCAAAAACTTCCTGGATTGTCTGTGCACCTCTGTATTGCTCTCCCAGCAGATATCAGGGTGATTGAAGTCTCCCATGAGAACCAGAGCCTGTGATCTAGTAACTTCCGTTAGTTGCCGGAAGAAAGCCTCGTCCACCTCATTCCCCTGATCCGGTGGTCTGTAGCAGACTCCCACCACGACATCACCCTTGTTGCTCACACTTCTAAACTTAATCCAGAGACACTCAGGTTTTTCTGCAGTCTCATACCAGAGCTCTGAGCAGTCATACTGCTCTCTTACATACAATGCAACTCCCCCATCTTTTCTGCCCTGCCTGTCCTTCCTGAACAGTTTATATCCATCCATGACAGTACTCCAGTCATGTGAGTTATCCCACCAAGTCTCTGTTTTCCAATCACATCATAATTTCTTGACTGTGCCAGGACTTCCAGTTCTCCCTGCTTGTTTCCCAGGCTTCTTGCATTTGTGTATAGGCACTTGAGATAACTTGCTGTTTGTCCTGCTTTCTTAGTATGAGGCAGGAGCCCTCCCCTTTCGTGTTCTCCTGCTTGTGCTTCCTCCCGGTATCCCATGTCCCCATTTACCTCAGGGCTTTGGTCTCCTTCCCCTGGTGAACCGAGTTTAAAGCCCTTCTCACTAGGTTAGCCAGCCTGCTTGCAAAGATGCTCTTCCCTCTCTTCGTTAGGTGGAGCCCATCTCTGCCTAGCACTCCTCCTCCTTGGAACACCATCCCATGATCAAAGAATCCAAAACCTTCTCTCCAACACCACCTGCGTAGCCATTCGTTGACTTCCATGATTCGACGGTGTCTACCCAGGCCTTTCCCTTCTACGGGGAGGATGGACGAAAACACCACTTGCGCCTCAAACTCCTTTATCCTTCTTCCCAGAGCCACGTAGTCTGCAGTGATCCACTCAAGGTTATTCTTGGCAGTATCATTGGTGCCCACGTGGAGAAGCAGTAAGGGGTAGCGATCCGAGGGCTTGATGGGTCTCGGCAGTCTCTCCGTCACATCGTGAATCCTAGCTCCTGGCAAGATGCAGACTTCTCGGTTTTCCCGATCGGGGCAGCAGGTAGATGACTCAGTCCCCCTGAGGAGAGAGTCCCTGACCACCACCACCCACCTCCTCCTCTTGTGAGCGGTGGTCGTGGAACCCCCATCCCTAGGACAGTTCATCTCATGCCTTCCAATCGGCGAGTCTCCTTCTGGTCCCTTCCTTCAGATGTATCATCTAGTCCACTCTCCGCATTAGTTCCTGTGGAGAGAACATGAAAACGGTTGCTTACATATATCTGCGCTGCTGGTACATGGACGCTCCCTTTTCTTCTTCTGGAGGTCACATGCTGCCAAATTTCTTCACCGTCCTCCTGTCCCCGCTGCGCGGCCTGCTCTGAATCTTCAAAACATTGAGCCCGTAGAAGCATATCCTGACGTTTGTCCAGGAAATCTTCAGTTTCTCTTATGCAACGCAGGGTCGATACTTGTTTCTCCAGACCTTGAACCTTCTCTTCCAATATGGAGACCAGCTTGCACTTGTACAGACAAAGTCGCTTCTGTCCTGTGGAAGAAAGACAAACATGGCACGTCCAGTGAAGGTCACAACAGCTGAACGCTCCCCATCCACATTACCTTCCTTCTACGAGCTTCCTCAGGAGTTGTAGTAACTAGTCAGAGAAGCCGGCAAGATGTAAGCCTCAGTGGGCTCTCCCTGGGCGAACTCCCAGGCAAACTCCCTCTGTTAGCCTCTCTGCTGTTCACCGCTCAGCTGGTTCGCAGCTGATTGGCTTTTTATAACAGTCAGGCCCACTCAAGGCTCACCAACACAGCCTCCCTAATGCAACCCTTAACGTACCTCCTCTCAGACAGATCCCAGGCAAACTCCCTCTTAGCCTCTCTGCTGTTTGCCGCTCAGCTGGTTCGCAACAGGTGCATGCAGTTACAATACCAGATGTTACTATGCTGAGCGTTGACAAAATCACTACTGCACATATTCCAGAACAAATAAAGTGCACTGTAAACGGTTCCACCATACCCTCAGGCAAATCACACTCTGTTCAGCTAATGCTGGACACTGGCTCAGCAGTATCTATACTACCTGATTCCATTGATTTGTATTACTTTAAAGATATGCCTCTTACTGAACCCAAGCTTCACTTACTGTGCTATTTGAAAAACCATATTCCAGTACATGGCTGCCTGCCAGCAATAGTTACTTTTGGTGATTGCTGTGTAACTGCTGAGTTCTACCTTGTCCACAAAAGCACTCCTATCCTTGGCAGAGATTTATTGGCTGCTTTAAATCTCAGGGTAGTTAATGGATGAATTGATCTTCCTCAGCAAAGCACTCTTGAGGTGCACACACCAGTTTCAGCTGGGACCCAACACCAGGTTGAGGAGAAACTTGGCTGTGCTTGTGGGTTTCTGCGTAACGTTAAAATGAGGAATAATGTGATGCCTGTACAACAGAAATTACGGCGCTTACCATTTTCAGTCAGGGAAGCTGTTTCAGAGGAACTGAGAAAACTTGTTCAAAAGGACATTATTGAAGAGAGTGACTCCTCGGAATGGGTTTCACCTATAGTAGTGAGGCAGAAGAAGGGTGGAGGCATTCACCTTTGTGTGGAGTTAAGGGAGCCAAATAAAGCTATTGTGATTGACAGCCGTCCTCTTCCTCGCATAGAAGAAGTATTTGCAGAACTCCGTGGAGCAAAGATGTTTTATACTCTTGATTTGCAGAGCGCGTACTACCAGGTTATGTTGCATGAAGATAGCAGAGACGTAACAGCATTTATTACACATGAGGGACTATTTCCTTTTAAACGTGTTCCATACGGTCTCGCATCTGCTCCAAGTGCCTTCCAAAAAATGTCTTTGATTCTGAAGAATCAACATGGAGTTCAGTGCTATCTGTATGATATTATTGTGTTTGGAAATACTTCTGAGGAGCATGACAATAACCTGCAGTCTGTACTAAACTGCATCAGCAAAGCAGGCCTCAAGCTCAATAGGTCCAAATGCAAATTTAGACAAACTGAACTCTCCTTTCTGGGGCATACAATTTCAGAGGCTGGACTAAAACCTGTTCCAGATCATATCCTGGCAATTTCAAATGTTCCTCCTCCAACAGATTTGCAAACTGTACGTTCCTTCTTGGATCTTACCTCCTCGCATGCAAAATTCATTCCCAGTTATGCTTCTGTCACTGAACCATTATGAGAATTAGTACGGAGAAGTCGAACCTTAGTGTGGACAATGGATGCACAAGCTCGTTTTGAAACTGTGAAAGACTTGATTGTACATAGTCCAGTACTTGCCCCATTCAGTTCTGCATTGCCCACACTTGTAACTACTGATGCTTCTGATTATGGACTTGGGGCTGTCCTCACCCAACTTCATGAGGACAACGCAGAGAGGACTGTTGCATTTGCTTCAAGGACACTAAGTAATGCTGAGAGAAAATATTCTACTGTCGAAAAAGAGGCACTTGCTTGTGTCTGGGCTGCTGAAAAATGGAGAACTTACCTGTGGGGCTGCACGTTCAAGTTGTGCATAGACCACAGCCCTTTGACGACATTGCTCACCACGAAAGGACTGAGAAAAACAGTTGAACAGAACCAAGCAAAGTATAAGGCTTTCACAGACAAGTGGCCAGGTGCTAAGGAACCAAAATTTGAGTGTGGTTCCTTTGTTAGAATATGAAAACCTGGAATTTTATGCAAAGGGGACCATAAATTCACAGCTCCTCTTAAAATCATATAGAAGAAGGGACATTACACCTGTCGACTTTCTGATGGGCGGATATGGAATGCTTCTTATCTTGCACCTGCTTATGCACCAAGAGGAGATTATGCCAACCCCCAGTCTGCATTGGATGATTTCGCCATAGTATCAACACTACAAGACATTGCACTGGAAACAGGGCTTGAGAGACGGCCTGTCAGACCCAGATGACTACCTGACTGGACTAGAGACTATGTTATGTAGTATCTACAGTGTTTTCAGTGTAATATTTCTGCCAACAGTATAGTGTCTTGTTTCATATTTGTTCCTGTGGTTAGAATGCTTATTTTAATCGGGAGAGTTTCTTAAGAGAGGAGGGAATGTGGTGTTTAGGTACTGCTTGTAATTATTAGAACTGGGAGCACTGGCTGTTGGGAGTCTGAAAGGACAGGAAACAGGAAGGTGGGGGAAGTTGAGGAGGCTGAGTGAGAGCTACTGAGGGTGCAGCAGCAGCTTGGTAAAGAGGCTTCCATTTTAAAAATAAAGTCCTGTTGAAGTTTGTTAGGACCTTGCCTGGTTGTTACAACACAGCCTTCCATCAACAAGTAGAGGGATACTCAGTCCTTTCTCACCCAACCTCAAAATGATTCCTCAGAGGTGTAGTAAACCTTTTCCCCCAACCCAGACATCCCACCCCGAAATGGACCCTAAACCTAGTACTAGAAAGCCTAACTAGACCACCTCTTGATCCCATGGTTACTTGTTCACTCTCATACCTGTCGATGAAGATCACTTGCTGAGGAGATTGGGGAAATAGCAGCATGATGGTACATCCCCCATATACAATAGTCTATCAAGACAAGGTCACGCTCAGACTTCACCCAAAGTTCATCCCCAACGTGACCTCATCTTTTCATATAAACCAACCGATTCACCTCCTGACTTTCTACCCCAGGCCTCGCTGTGGTAACAGGGAGGCTATACTGTACACACTAGATGTTAGGAGAACCCTGGCATTTTACTTGGACAGGATGGAGGCTTTTAGGAAGTTTCCTACGCTTTTCCTTTCCATTGCAAAGAGGTCTAAGGGCACAGCAATATCAGCCCCAAAACTCTCCAAATGGGTCTCAAACTGTATCAAAAACTGCTATCTGGTTTGCAACATAGCACCTCCATCCACAATCTGCACACACTCCACGAGGTTGGTTTCCTTCTCTCATAGACTTTGTCAGAAGGGACCATTATGATAATCTAGTCTGACCTCCTGCACAATGCAGACCACAGAATCTCACCCACCCACTCCTGCAATAAACCTCTCACCTATGTCTGAGCTATTGAAGTCCTCAAATCATGGCTTAAAGACTTCAAGGTGCAGAGAATCCTCCAGCAAGTGACCCCGTGCCCCACGCTGCAGGGGAAGGCGAAAACTCCCCAGGGCGTCTGCCAGTCTGCCCTGGAAGAAAATTCCTTCTCGACCCCAAATATGGAGATCAGCCAAACCCTGAGCATATGGGCAAGACTCACCAGCCAGACACCCAGGAAAGAATTCTCTGTAGTAATTCAGATCCCACCCCATCTAACATCCCATCACAGGCCACTGGGCCTATTTACCACTAATAGTCAAAGATCAATTCTTGCTGACAAGTTTAACAAGTGCCCTCTGCATTCATTCATGAAATGTCCATTAGAAATCCAACTTTCCTGGGATGGAAAGATTCAAATAATTTCCAATGAATAAAACATTAGCGACCACTGCGATACTGAAATAACAAAATTTTGATTAAGCAATGATCACATTTCTAATTCATTCCATCTATCTGTTGTCTACATATAAATATCATTTTTTCACTCTATTTTTTTCTTTCAGAAAAGGAAAGCAAAGCGAAGAAGGGAAAAGTCTTACAAAATGGATGTTGATAAGATGCTCTACAATGATACATTTTCTTCATTAACAGTAAAATTCACCATGGTGCACAGAAGCTATGCAAAGTCACCTATTTCACTTAAGCCCTCTGCGGAAGACCTATGTGGTGTGGAGGACCTTGTATTTGCTCTGGGGTGAATTGCAACCTAAGTTTTATAAAAAACAAAACAAAACATTTTTTTCGCTTTGGTAGTTTCTAGACTACCAGCAAAATGACCAGTTAGCTCTCCAAAAGGTTAATGAGAGAGATTATGTTACTATCAATTATACAGACTGTACTGAGAAAATCTAAGCCTGTACAAAAAATACATTGGATCCAATAGGCTTGGGTTTCTGGACCAGATTTGACCCAGGAATATGTGGCTATGGATCTTTCAAAAATGAATGTGACGCTTACTGGGGACTTCAGCCTTCCAAAAAAAATCTCCCACCACCCCTGCATTTTGTGAATATTATCTGTAACATTATGACTTTTGTTTTTATTTAAAAAATACCATAAATAGTCCAATAAAAAGTGTATGACATTTAGTTTCTCTTGAGTAGTTGCATGTTCTAAGTTTGACTTGGAAATGCCCTTTTATCACCTCATGTTGCCCTCTTCAGGAATTATGCACTACTATGTGTGTCACTGAGAGGCATCCAGTTACAGGCATGGTATAAAAGGTCAATAAATCATAAAAAAAAAAAAGAAGACATACTTTTATGTGGAAAAATGCATTCAACATTTTTTCCTGAGTAAAGTATGCAGAAAACCTGCTTAAATGGGGCATATAATTTTTAATGAATCAGGCCTTAGTCCTAGGAAATGAACCGAGTATGATAAATAAGATGGAAGCTGGTGAATATCAAGGGTCTAGTAATCATATCATCATGTTTGAAATACACCTGAGGGTTTGTGTGAAAGGTAGTAGCTCAAAAGGATTAGTCTTTAGACTAGCGGACTTTGAGAAATGTAGGATAAATTGGAGAAATTTGATTGTAATCGACTAATCAGAAACGTGCTACTGAAAATTCAGAGGTGCTAATAGAAAAATCAGAAGGACATGAACTACATTAATTTCAATAAAATACGAGTCCAGTAGCTTACAGAAAAATACTTTGATTTATTTCTGTGGGATCCATGTATTATTTTCATAGAAATGCTTACCCTGAAGTATAATTCCTTCTTTCCTGGTTTCCTTTAGTTACCATTTGATCAAACCATTAGGTCCTGAGTCTGCTTTCTTGACCAGTTTTACACTGTTACTCCACTGAGTTTAGTTTTGTTTCTTCTGTTTTATGCCAATGTGAGATCAGAATCAGGCCCATGCACGAGTGGCCAGTTTTCACTTCAGACTTGCCTTGCTTCAAAATGAAACACACAATCCAGTAGTCAGCTGATAAGAATCAGGAGGTCTGTGCAGGCGTTTGAAAAAGTAATGGCTGTATCATTTATTTTATTTAATTTGATGTAATTGTTAAGAAATGTATGAACAGAGTTCCAGACATCATGCTGGGTGACAATGTAAGAAGAATGTGTAAATGAGAAGATTGAAAAAGCTGAAATAAATAGCTAAAGGAGGGAAAAATAATGTATAAGCCCACTGATTTCAGTGCAGGATCAACGGAGCAACATGGCATAAAGTCTACAGGTATGGGGATACTGGAACCTCTGTTTGCTGTGAGCCCTAATAGGTGATATCACCAATATGGTTGATTTAATGTACCCTGTCTACATATACACATACATCATACATAATTTGAAAGCTTATTATGTCTACTTTAAGAAGATGTATGAAGTGCAGCTGTCAAGTAGTGCTGTTACCATGCAAAGATAAACAGTGATACCCATCAACACGTTAAAATGACCTCTTTGAAATATGTATATTTGTTTTAGTTCAATGACTCTGTGTATTATTTCAAGACATAACATTGGATTTCTTTGTGACCTCATAGCATCACAAAAATCTAAAGGGTAAAACAAAATCTAATAATAAATTTCTACAGGTACCATTGAAATGTAATGGTGCTGGTGACATTTCTAGTCAACATCATTATCATCATCTTGTTCATCATTATGATCTCTGTCAAGAGTGCGTGGGTTACCACAGTCTTCACTGCTTGGGCATGTACACAGTTCTGTGCAGGGATGATTGTTCTGACTACAGACACAGTTGATTGTTGTTTGCACCTACCGTATAGGCACAGATAACATTTTGTAGAAGCTCATATGCCATTGGCCCTTGAAGAATACAGGAAGTAGTTCATCATCCACATTTTTCCATCCATGCTTCTATGGTGATCTGAATCTGGTTTACCTACGTGTGCAGACATCCACATCTTTGTTTGCCAAGATGCTCTTTTAACATAATCTTTACAGCTGTCCTCATATGTAAAAAGCCTCCAGAAAGAAGAAGTGTTTGTGTTGCGTGTGCTCGTACAATCTCAGGTGCATTTTTGAACCATAATCTGTTTGTTCACATTTCTTCTTCTTGGCCATTTACCTTTCTTATATTTACTTTGGTGGACTGTTGACTACATTAATATTACCTCTGTTAGGTAGACCCTACTCTTACAAGAGGATATACATTTTCCATAGAACATGCTTCCTGGGCAGAGATAACATTTAGGTAGAAAATCTGCATAACACAGCCAGTGACATTTGTGCAGGACTTGTGAATGTAAATAAGTAAATTCAGTAAATTTACGGAATATATCAGTAAAATAATTGATTCCTTTTTTAAATACAATGTTTAAACATAAACTAAAATACAAGGAACTGGGCATAATTAAGACCCTCATTTTACTTGAAGATAGCAGAGAGACTGAGTTCTTGTTATCAATATCAACTGATCAACAGTGCCTATATGTATCTAAGCCGGATTAAGCCACTGAATGATCATAGACACTAAGATTTTGTGTGTCCCTCTTGCACCATATTCTTAACCTTTGAACCCTGATGCAGCATGATATGGCAAGTTAGGCAGTCAGAGGTCAAAGGATTGCGCCATTCCCACTATGCCACAAACCTTTCTTCTTTTTATAGAGCCAACTCTGCTTGCCTGGCTCTGGATTTCCTTATCCATCTTTTCCTCTTACCATCCTTCCACTGGTACAACACTTCTCTGTTCTGCATGCAGTGAATGTGTAGTTATGATTAAGGCGTGTTACTGTTTGTGTTCCAAGATTAGATTAAACTGATTTTTAAAGACGCATTAGATGTTTCATATTTTTTCCTCTCACGGTATCTGTATAGGGAAGAACTAACGTTGTTTGGGTGCCTAAACGATGTATTTTTGTACCTTAACATGTTTTGATTTCTTTTAAGTGTAACCGTAACTCTGAATTTCTTGAGTTTATAATGCTTGGGTTTAGGATAATTATAAATCCTTATTTTTTGTCCATAAGTTACTAATACGGACTCTCAACCTTAACTCCTTTTCAGAGTAGTTATATGTCCTGGAATTTCCTTGTCTTTTTTATATTAAATATTTTATATATGAACATGAAACAAGAAACCCAAAGAGAATTTTATTCTACTGATTGGAAGATTTGTAATGTCAATCTTAAATTACCTTTTAGTAATTTGAACATTTAAGAGCAAATTCACTGGTATACCACAGTAACGCAAAACAGGCCAGAGTGCACTGGCTAGTTAATATGAGTTACATATGGTTTACGTTGCCAGAGCAGTGCAAAGCAACAAAAGTGTACTGGTAAATTTTGCACGTAATTTGATTTACTGGTTTAAAGGGCTGTGATAGTGACAGCCAGGCTACGTGAAAGGAGGGTAGGGAGACCCCAGTCCCTGAGTCCCAGTGGCTCTGTGGTTTAAGGGCTACCCTTGTGCTCCTGTCTCAATTCCCATGGCAGTGCTGCCTTGTTGCACTGTGGAATCAAGATAGCAGTGCCATAGGGGAACCTTTCAAGCACCGCTGCCCAAGCTAGTATGCAGCCACTGAACCTTAAAAGAGCAATGACACTTGCTCAAGTGATTTACCAAAGAGAAATTTTTACACATGCACCTAGTCTCTCTTGTAGCACTGACTCATTACAATATATAGAATTGTTGCAATCAAATCTTCTGTGGAGGAAGGCTGTTGATTTGTTGAGTTGCCTCTGTCACAACGAGCCATTGATCTGACCTTTCTGTAGTCTATGTAATTATAGCAATTAGATACTACAATAAGTTAACAACTTAATTTAATTGTAACTCATTTCTTCAAATATAGCCTATGCAAAAGATTTTTTAAAATTCTAATTTATGGAATTGTTCCCATTATTAAGATCATTTGGGACAAACAAAAGACTGACACATACTACATTTCTTAAAGGATGAGTTTTTAACAATTTTTAACTCATAAACTAACAAATTTACAGGTAAATTCTCAGCAAATTCATTATATATCCAAACAGTAAGTGCTATAAGTTGGGGCGGATATGCTGTATTCTTCATACAGAACCAACATTGAATCCCTGCTTCAGATGCAAATGGGAACTCAGTCTTAACCATGGAGTTGTGACTGGTATCTCCATAATATCATATATTCATCTGGAAGGACTTGTAACATTGAAAGACACATTTCTGCTATTTTGACTGTTTAGTTTCTTAGGTGTGATTTCCATTTAGACTAATCTTGATGCTGCATCTCTGTGAGGCTTAGCGCTGCCTTTCTCTATGTGCAGATATTAGAATTCTGTCTGAGCATACTCGGCTGACTAAGTTTCATCATCAGCACTAGCCAGCTGCCATACAAGGTGTTGCCGGGAGATGTCAGTTCTTGCTTTGTTCTGATAAGGGCCCCAAAAGTCCAAACTTAAAAGCCTACTCCTATGAGATGTGCTCTTCATGGGAGTGCTGAGAGCTTAGCACCTAAAAGCATCAGAGATCTGAGACGGAAATGCACCTTTTGAAACTTGACTTCTCTCTCAAAGACCTGAATTGGGAGAAGGCAGCATTTATAGCTCTCAACTTTCTAATGTGCGAGAGAGGCAATCAGAATGTGACCTATGACCAAAATGTCAGACACCTGGGTGGTGTTGCTTGTTGCACCAAAATTGACAGATTACAATGGTTAAAAATATAATTTATTAGTTAAATGTTTTGTTGCTGTGTGAATGAAATAAAACATTTTAAGAAGAAAGCTGGAAAGAGAGAAATTCCATGATGCACAACTGTAAGGATCCCTTGCATTCTTATTAGCAGGATTGGGACCTTGAGATCCCAAGCACAGACCTCTAGCACTTGAGCTAAAGGAGGTCTTTTATGTGGGCAAAGCCAGTGGTTGATAAAGTGACCCAGACTTTGTCAGTGGGTCCACAGCTATTTGCTCGGGAGCAGCAGAATGTTGAGGGTCAGTATTTGTGGATTCTGTTACTGCCCCTTAGAAGAGAGGTTTGTCTGATAATTAGAGCCGTGGTTATAGACAGACAGAGTAGTCAAGTAAATACATTTGGCACATTCATGTGGAAAAGCAATGTGATTAAGGCTTTGGTCTACCTGTCATATTAAAGCCTGCCTCTCATATAAAGTATCTGGTGAAAAGCAGTCTAGCACCATTGAACTCAATGGAGCTAGGCTGATTTAAACTCTGGTTGTGTAGGAAATACTTGCCTTCCTCCTAGGGTAGGGACATAGGTCCTTGATCAGCAGTAACGGTTTTGAAGAGCACAGAAGTATAAACAGCAGTCATGGGAAGAACTGACCTTGGAACTCACGGCCTTCTGCCTGTAGAGCAGTGCACCCTACCCAAAGTCAAAGGCTGTTTGCATAGAGAAGGTCTGTCTATCACACCCTTTTACTCATGACTGTGTAAGAGGAAAGTTGATTCTCCCGAAGTGCAGAAATTACTGAAAAATCTTGAATGCCTGAGAGGTGTGGTAGCACTTCAGAAAACAAAACCATTTAAATCAACATTGTCTATTTTTTTCATGATTAGAATCCACTGTTATCAAATTAATGCCGAGATACAGCCAGAACAGAAGTTATTTTATGAGGTTTAGCAAACGGTGCTTATGCCCCAATCATTTCCTAGAATTCTTGGTGGCTATCAGAGGGTAATACTTAGTGACGTCTTCCAACAGTAGCTTAATTTTTGCAAAACAGAAACAAATGTTTCTCAGCTTCACATGTCCTAGACCTGCCATGTGATTCCCTTGACCCATAACCAGAGCACATACAGTAGTGACAGGAGCTGAGGATATGAAGGTGGCAACTTTAAGACTTCAGAAGTAGCAGCCTTGGCATACGCAGGCTGTGCAGATGAATCAGTTCTCATAGAACAGTCCCTAAATTTAAAAAGCTCCTGAGCACTAAGAGCTCTGTCATCTTCACAGTAATCACAGATAATTCTCATCAGCATTAATGGGAAAGGTACACACATACGGGTCCAAATCCTGAAGTCAGTGCCATGGTAACTTTGGTTTACTTCAGTGGGAGTTTTGTCTTAGTAAGGACGAGTTTTCATTTAATAATGAAAAAACATTGGTGAATAATTATTCAAGGAGAAGTTGCCAAAATTTGCTATGCATATTTATTTGCAATATATTATTCAACCAGAACTAGTAAGGAGTAGGTAAATTCTTCAGGATTTGGCCTATGGAGAAGAAAATAGACACTAAAGTGCTTTTTTGTTTCTGAACACTGCATAAAATGCACAGGCAGTACCTTCTCTGTTCCTTGATCTGGTCCAAAAAATGACTATCAGAGTGTAGTGGGTGTGACTAATACAATTAAGTTTCATGTTGCCAGTTAGCTAAAACTTGAATTTTAAGTTTCATCTGTTGAACTGCTAGTTTGAGCTACAGTCTTGAAATACAGTAGAATCATTCATTCTGGATTATAGGAAACAATGAATGTTGACTTGTCTGTTTAGGTCACAAAAAGTTATCGTTCTAACCAGGGCCGGCTCTAGGCACCAGCAAAGCAAGCACGTGCTTGGGGCGGCACAATTCCAGGGGCAGCACAGTCCAGCCACACTTTTTTTGGGCTTGGGCAGTTGCGCTCTCAGAGTTTGGGGTGGCAAATTTTTTGCTTGGGGCAGCAAAAAACCTAGATTCTGGCCCTGATTCTAACAACTTACAGTCATTATATTTATTTCTTCCTTGAGGTAGTCATGTTGCATATGTGGCCTCCATTTTGGAGAAATTAAAGTCACGTGAGGTCATCAGTTCTGTTTGTTGGATTTTTAGCCAAGAAAACTGTCAGTGGTGAGTGAGGATGCCACAAGCACCACTAGTGATAGCCATGATCACAAAAAGAAAGGAGTTGTGAGGAGGTCAGGGTCTATCTCAATTCGTATTTAATATCCCTGCTCCATTATGCAGTTCATTGTATTCAGATGCTTGTGATGCAATTACATACTTTGGATGGTCTCCCTTGCAGCCAATCCACCCTTCCTATAAATACTTAGATAGAATTCAGAATAAACGTTATATCTGAAATGCAGCCATGGACACTACTACTTTTTTACTGCATACAGTGTAAGTACTCCTGATATATTATTGGCTTGGTTGGTAATTTGCATGCAGGGGATCACCATTGATCATGGTGATTCTAAAATAAAAATAACTTGCATTTCAAAAGAATATTTTATGTCTCATTTGTAATTTTCCCATGCAAATTATAACAATTCAATAGTTCTGCTTCAGTATGTGTATTGCATAGAAAGCGCCTGAGTTGCATTCATCCCCTATTTATTGTAATTGACTGCTTTTCATGGGCAGGATGATTGCGTTTTCTCTTCTTAGTTACAAAAAGTATTTTCAGATTTTGAACTTATACTTTAAGCATTTGCCACTTACACTTTTATCTTAGAGTGCATTCACTGGGTTTCTCTTTCAGCATTTTCTAGTATTCTACATTCTACAGGAGTGCAAACTTTTCAGATATCATAATCTCACTTTTTTATTATTTCGCATTCCAAGTTTAAAATGGTAAGTTACTTTAACCCAACCATCTTGTTGAGATTCTGGTATACTCAGATAGAGAGAAAGTCTGTGCTTTGACTTGTCTCTTGTGACTCTTCTGGATAGTCTATCATATCTGGAAAGTATCACTTTCAGAAGACGGTGTTTCCAGGAATGACTTTTCAGTGAGGGTAAGGGTGAATTTGATGTCATTCTCAGAAGTAAATAAATATTATTAGTATTTTTGTGGATGGCCATATCTGGGCGAGTCATGGCTCAGTGATTAAGGGAATATTTTCATGGTAGGAAGATATCTGAATGACAGGCCTTTTAGTTCCTACACATCTATTTTTCTAATCCGTTCCTTGTTTAATTTAAAAGTCCTCATGATATTCTCAATTATTTGTTAAACAATAACAACAACCTTGCATTTTACAAGATAGACTATCTCATGGGGCTTACAATGGAAAAGATTGCACATTAATTCTTGGGTTTTTTCAGCTTGCATTCATGGAAACTAAAGCATTTGTACAATACACTTATTTAATCTGACTTTAGTGTCTTAAAACTAGAGATGGCCAGAACTCAGACCTCATGTTTGGACTTTATTAAATTTCCTGGGGATGGGGTTTTCAGTTTTGAAATATTAGATTAAGACCTATCTATACCTTTGTTTCCAGTTTAGATCCCAAATTGGAGAGAACCATTTTCCGTTTCCAGTTTAGATTGATATTACTGGAAATAATATAGCCACATAAATGTGTACTATAAATGCTTTATAGTACAGATAAAGATGGAGACTGTGTCCTGAAGAGCTTGTGCTCAGGTTAAGATGGAAACAACATAAGGAGGGGTCGGAAAAGCAAGGATGAGGCAGAGGACAATATGATTGAGGTCACTTGGGAGGCTAGTGAGTCTTGAGGGTAACAGTTTATTAAAAAATTATAAGGCTGTAGGTTATATAAGCCTCCCTGAAGAAGCAGGTTTTAAGAAGTTAGAGGAGAGAGATGACCTGTTGCAGATACGTTATGAGGAGGGCAGCTTAGATGTGGGTGTAAAATGGGGCAAAAAAGAGTGTCTCTAGATTAGGCGCTTCAGCTGAATAGAGAAGACAAGGTGGTAAGAGCTGGGCGCTAGGAAGCTAGGTTATGGGGACCCTGAGAGTGAGAATGAGGAACTTGGATTTGATTTGGGAGAAGTGAGCTAATGAAGGGGATTTTTAGAGGTTCTGAATATGGTTGCATCATTGAGAGAGAGAGATTTTTGCAGTAGTGTTTTGATAGATTTGGAAAATTATGGATTTTTTTTTTTTTTTACTTGAAAGGACGATTTGTGAACCTTGATGAAGAAATCTTATGAGAATATGATAGGCAGAGGTAAAACAAGGTCTAAAGGCAGCAGGAATAATGCATTAAATCTAGTAACTTATTTCCTGAATAAAATTAGAAAGGTTGAGACTTGCTTACTGTTTAGCAGGAAGTTGAGACTTGCTTACTGTTTAGCAGGAAGTTGAATATTCTTTGACTTTAAGAGAAAAATATTACGGCCTACTAAAAGTATGCAGAAAGCTGTGTATTCTTTTAGTAGGCCGTAATATTTTTCTCTTAAAGTCAAACCTTATTTTGATGTCTTTATTTTCAAAGGTTGAGACATTATGGTAGGTTTCCCTAATCTTCGGGATTGTGGTTTAGTCAATTATGTGTATGACCTCCTGGCCAGAATGTCACTCTGAAGCGTCCTTTTACAGGTAAGCTGTTTTGGTCGGCACTGCCGTAATTAAGCGGACTATTATTGTTCAGGATACACTCCCTGCACTATATATGTGTGTGTATATATATATATTTTCTTACTATATGTTCCATTCTATGCATCCGATGAAGTGGGCAGTAGCTCACAAAAGCTTATGCTCAAATAAATTTGTTAGTCTCTAAGATGCCACAAGTACTCCTGTTCTCCTGAGACTGTAGCTAAACAGGACTTGTTACGGAAGAAGCTCCCTCCAAAATCCATTGGTACCACTCTGAGATCCAGTTCAAGTGCAACATGAGTGGCTTTCTTCCTCCTAGAAGCTGTGTGTTGCATCCATAGCACTCCATTCCCAGACTCTCTCAGTAGCAGGGAACAGTGAAGAACTAAAACTGAAAATGATGAAGTCCCACAGATTCCTTCTGGGCAGCCCTTGATTTTGTCATTTAACTATATGAATTGTTTAATAAGAACATTACAAGAAATGCAAATATAGACTTTTCTCTCTTGGAAGGATGGTTGAGTTGAAAGCTTATTTTCAAATAATAAATTTCAGTATTGTAGAAACAGATTTAGGAACTGTTCTGTTTAGTTAGTTTGAGCTGATAATTTTTTTTTTTCTTCAGCAGAACAATTTTAGTGTCTATCATGAAAGGATGCAGGTGGTAATTTCAAATTTAGTTTGATCTGTATATTCATACAAAACAGTATTCAAAACTCAAAATACCACACAGCTGGGCCCTTCAAAGGAAGGTATTTTGAAATAATCTCTCCAGTACATTCAAATATTTATGAGAATTTGTATTGCAGCAAATCTTCAGAATACCAAAAATTGTAGAGTTTTTGCACACTGTCCTGGGGTTTGCCAGGGAAATAGAACTCATGTCATTTGAAAATGAATCTGATATTGAACTCTGCTGCCCCTGAGGCACCATCACCCCTTGACGCCTAGGTTATTCATGTTAGACCTCTTCTATTGGAGGTGGCTGTTCATAATTCCCCACCCAAAATAATAAGGTCTTCCTTTTAATTCAAAACCATTTATCACGGTATTTTAATATCAAAACTCATTCTTAAATTCACAGTATTTAAATTACCCAATTATGGGCAAGCACGCCTGCCACACAATCACCACTCAGCCACTTGTGCTAATTTGGCATATGATGGATCCAGTGATATGAGGTGTCAAAGTTGTCGCTAAAGGGTGGGCAGCAGCCAGAGCCATCCCTTGGTAGCGTGAATTGGGGCAACCACTGTGGGCCCCGCGGGCCGGTGCAATGGGCTGGCGCGGTCGGTCCCAGAAGAGACGAATCCGTCACTTACACCCCGCACCTCCCTAGGGACGGCCCTGGCAATAGCATTGTGGGATTGTAGTGGAAGGGCTGATTGAACTGATGCAGCTGTCTCATTAGCATTTGCTATCTACATTGGCGCTACCATTATCCACAACAATTTCACTCTCAACAATGTGTTGCTGGGCCTTGCTCAGAGTAAATGGAATTCTTATCATGCTTATTTTTATTGGCAGTAATTTTGCGTGCGTGAAGGGCCACACACTATGTAGTACATCAGAATTCCTCAGTGTAGCAAAGATTATACTGGCAATAACCTGTATCTTCTTGTCCCATGCATCTCTACCAGCCTCTGAAGGCAGTTATTGGATACAACCTTGAATACAATCAAAGGAAAAAAATTGGGGGGCCAGGAAGAGTGAATTTTGTTCAATGTAGGAAACACTGATTTGGTAAAATTGTAAGATAGCCAGCAAGGGCATGTTCTTGGTGGATTTCTGACCTCATAGCACAGTTTTATCCCATCCTATATTAAAAAGTGTTTGTTTAGTGATGCCTCATTGTGGTGAAGGGGAGCAGACACAATCTGGGGCTGGGGCACTACATTATCCCGGGGGAAAGTATTTGGGATGGCATTCCTTCTCTCCAACCCCTTGATCGGTTGTGCTGCTGAACAAAATCCCAAATAAAGAGCACCAAGTCAGCTAGAGGTTCCCCTGCTTCACTGGAATTCTATGACTTGCCCTCAACAAGTGGAAAGGCTTTATCTGTTGAAGTAAAGATTAGAACTGGGTGGAGAAGTGGCATTCTATTTGGCAGAGGATTTCAATATTCCAGTTCGGAATGAAAACCAAAACTTTAGAAATTCTTGGTGAATGGGAATGGAGCCGTGGTGTCCAGACTCTCTGCTCTGTGCCAGCCTGCCAGGACTTGAAACCTGGCTGGCAGGCTCCCCTGGTTTCTGTCAGAATTTTGTTGAAATTGAAGCATCTTCACAAAACTTTTTGACTTTGACAAAGCAGCAAATGCCAGTGAAAAAATTTTTTTATCAGAATTTTTTCTTCTAGCTCCGGTAAGGATATTAATAACTCTTTAAAGGCAGCCTTTACAGACAGTATTTTAGATTGATAGTACTGGAAGAAATGACCACAATGTTTTCTTTGCTTGGAATCCTAACCCCCTATAAAATAAGTAATTGTAACACATTTGTAGCTTTCAGTGGTTCTGATTGTGCTTTCTGAAGATAACGCAGTGATGAAGAGGGAGGTGTGCTGGAGTATGGGTAGCAAAGTTAACTCCTACAGCTAGTCATAGATTTGTGAAGAAAGCAAAGGGAAAGCCCATTTTTTAATGATAAATGGGATTTTGATTTTCATGAGGAATTCGAAGCAGGACTTCTATCCCAATGGGGCAAAGGATACATGTCCTTCAGAATCAAAACTGTGTCACAAATGGTGTCCAGGAAACCAAGCAGACAATCCTGACTTTGTTAGTCTCTAAGGTGCCACAAGTACTTCTTTTCTTTTTGCGAATCCTGACTTTGTAAGAGACCCCAGAACTGCTTCAAAACTTCTGGGTCTTGTGCATATATAATACTGCCCTCTCCTGGAATATTGTAGACCTGCACCATTTTTCTCTCCTATCTGAGGTAGTAAAGCTGTCTTTCACTTACGAGAGATGGTAGCCTGTGGTTTTTGAACCAAAGATCTTTCATTTGAATTCTGAAGTTCTGCTAGTATATATGGGCAGACAGTATAGAGCTTGATGCGGCTAAAAGATGATTTTCCCATTTTCAGCTCTGCGGTAAGAGCAAAGTGTGTTCTCTATGTTGCCATGGGTACTGACTGAATATGGAGGAAGAGAGTAGACAGGCTTCCTTCATCTGTATTATTACAAAACTATATTTTTGTTTATAGGATTAACATTATTAATTTTTCATTGTAACATTTTTGTTACAATCTAGAGCATTTAAAACCTAAATGTACTAGAGAGGAGGGAGAAATCAAATAATGTGTGTTGTTAAAAGAATTATTTGTATTTAAGGTACTGGACTATTAGGTAGACTGAAATAGTATGCCATGCTCTCAGTATGCTCTGGCAAGCTTTCACATGGTTTTTGATAAAAGGAAAAAAGTGTATTTATAGGGGGTGGTATTTAAATTGTAGATCCACATTTGGAACATTCAGAAAATTGCCTGATTGGTTTTCTTGAACATTGTTCCATTGGCAAAGAGGTTTGCAGGCTTCAATATTGGAGGTCCAGCAGTAGTTGAGCAGATTTTGTGCAAATATCATTCCTGTTTTTATTCAATCGACTTTCCTTTTCATACCCTGCTTTTTGGGAGATTACTTGTTTGTAATTTTGGAAGTAGAATAGTGGAAGTAAAAGTTGAAGTGCTTAATTTTTGCTTATTCTACATATTTTTTTCAATTGCAGTCTAGTGAAGAGGTTTCTGAACCTGATCATATTGCTCTTTAAAGACAGGTAATTGTGTACTGTACCGCAATGGTAGACTGTTGATTTTCATGAATGAAAAAATACATTCCTTACTCTGTGCAAACTTATTACTAGCTTGTATTCCAGGGAACAGTAATTATGTGAAAGGAAGAATTAGTTTTGGCTTTTTGTTAGACCTATGAGAGACTGAGTACACCTCTTATATAAGCAAACTCATAAACTTCTGTTTATTTAGGGCTAGGTTGAGCCTTTAGGCTCAGGTCAGAGTAAGGGATAGCGTGTAGCTGCACTGCCCTAGAGCAGCCCTGGGAAGGAGTTGTAAGTGAGAGTTGATGCAATTACTTCTCTTTTCCACTCTTGCTCTAGGAGGGGTAGTCAGTTACTGCGACCATTGAAAGATGCATGTTGCATTCCTCCTTGTGTCAGGCCAGCTACCCAGGGTGTGAGGGATGGAATAAAAGATTCCACCCTCTCCCTGTCCTTTCTGTCTCCTTTCTATCCTCACGGGGTGAGTATCTGGAGAACAGGGACTGCACTCTGCACCAGCACTGAAACCAAGATCTCACTAGGTCTTACTCAGCGGGGCAGAGAATGACGAGCCCTTACTATCCCTTATTTCCCCTGTCTGGCCAGGTAAGAGAAAGGCACAACCTGACCTTTACTATTTACAAACCTATGATACTATGAAATTGAGTGAACTTGGGTCAATCAAGAAATTAAGCAAGAAACTGAAGAACAAAACAAAAAAGAAAATCTGCACTCGAGCTAGAGTAATGGTGAAAGAACAGGCATAAAACTTCTTCTTGTGCAGCAGAAATAGGCATCTCAACTTCACAAATGAAAATCCGATAGAAAGTGCCATTGGCAACTCATGGGAGAGACTCTCAGTCATGTTTCCTAAGAGGTGTATGTGGGGGTTTCAGTAATGATTAAAACGGGGATTTTCTAAGAGATTTGGGTGCCCAACTCCCTTAGGCTCCTTTGAAAACCCAGCATAAAATAGCAAATATTATGCTAGTGGATGCAAACCAAATAAAAGTATTTAATGAAGATTTGTAGCAGGTACATGATTATTTATTAGGGCAGACAATTTTTCTGAATGTTGATCTTCAACCAGAAGAACTATTTAAGGCCTGGTCTACACTACAAAGGGCGATGTAAGTCAGCTTATGTCAAGCTAATTATGTCAGGGTCCAGACTTCGGCTTTGCTTCTGCCGATGTAAACACCCTACTTACTTACCCTACTAATAAATCCACCTCCACGAGAAGCATAGGGCTTATGTCGGTGTAGTTAGGGTGACTCAGTATCCGCGTAGACACTGCAGGTTACTTACATTGGCTGTTAGCTGTCAGTCTTGTCAATTTCATGGCGAGCCATGAAACTGACAAGAAAGCTCAACCCAGCTGACAGCTTGGGCTGTCACCCTGGGTTGGGTGGGGGCTCCAGCTAGAGCCCAGCTGCCCCCCTGTTCCCAGCTGAGCTAGTGCCCCATCTCCCTGCTCCGTGCAGTGAGCCCAGGTACTGTCCGGGCTCTGGGTTCCCAGCCCCACACTCCCCATTGGGAGCTCGGCTGCTGCACAGGCTCTTGACCCGCCGCTTCTTGCTGGGACACTGGCTGCTTCTTGGGCTCTCGCCCCTTCCCACTGTCCCTCTTAAGTTGGTGGAAGCACTCCTGGTGAGGACATGCACCACTGACAGAAGGAGGGTAGTGTGGACTTGAACCACAGCAGTTATTACTGTGGTGGCTGTAAGTCGACCTAACATAAGTCGACTTAAGTTTGTAGTGTAGATATGCCCTTAGTAAATATGCAAAGAAGTATTAGACAATACGTGTCTAAGGGCCACATTTTCAAATGTTAGAAGCGTGCAAAAAGTACAAAAGTGGGTGCTGACTAATAATTGTGCTTTCAAAAGAAATGCAGTTCTGTGTGCACAATAAGTGATTGTCTGAGCAAACAAATGCAGTTACCCAGTTTGTATGGGCACCTGCATTGTTTACATATGTGCCAGTATTTGAATCTATATATCTTGTATGCAAAATGTAGGTACCTAAATTTGAAAAATTGACAGGAAGATCTAACGAGTCTTTTCCATGTGGCATACCTACCTTGCTGTTCATATTCATGCACAATTTGCAGTGAGGCTCACATCTATTTCTCTTTTAAATTTGGCCCTAAAAGTATATCTAAGCTTATAGAAAAATGATGACATGATAGCAAATTATTTCTCAAATAATATCATATCTTGTAATTAGACTATGCCGTAATGCATGTGCTCAGTCTATCTTGTGTTTTTAATCTGATCTGTAATCTTATACTATGTATAACACTGCAGTATGTGAGTGCTGGTGATCTAGAGAGCACATGTATAGAAAGTAGGGATGGGCTAACCTCAAAAGGCCCAGCGGTTCATTTTAAATTCTTAGCCAAATATTTGTGGTCAATATTTCCAGTGGTGCAGCTATGATGGCAGGGCAATTGTAGCGACCCACTTGTGGAAATCAGGTGATATAATTTCTTGACATGTTTAAAATACACACTTACCATGGTGAATAATCATATTATGGGTGCTGTTTTAGAGCTTGAAATATACACAACATGCTATAGGAACTTTTGTATATTTCACTATATGTAAATGAATGTATTTGTTAGTGAGAAGTGCAGCTAAAATGTTCCTAGAATCACTTGCCTGTTGTGAGTTTTCCCTGATGAGTGAGTGAACAGTTTTTCTATGCCTGGGGTGGACATGGATTTTTCCTCATGCCATACATGACTGTCTACATGCAGATTTGGTCTACATGCAGATTTTGCTGCATAGTTTGGGTAGCTATGCACACAAGTAACCACTGAGACAGGTGCAGAGACAATATTTTGCAAACCAAGTAATTTGACCCAAGAACGCAATACCATTGTTCTTTGTCACCCTTGTTGTGTGAGGAAGTTGTTCCTCACTGGAAATGCTATTTCTATAAACTGTTTCAGGATCGGAAATGCTGTATTTTCTTCCAGTTGCTGCCAAATGCATTGTCCTCTAATCTAGAGGGGGAATATTTCAAGCAATGTTACAGTTAAGTAAAGTTGGTCAGTATTTTTATGTGTGCATCATCTTATTCCCTCATTATCCTCACTGGATATTTTTCTTGCTGTAGGAAATGGTGTGAATTTGGTCTTTCTAAGCAGGAAGTTTTAACAAAACAAAAACCAGAACTGTCATTGTATAGCTCAAATGATGAAAAATGTAAATATTATTTCTCTCTGGAGGCATCACTAACTTTTTAGTTCTAATGGCTGATTTTTTGCATGTGCGCCATAGGTGGATGAAACTAGTGTGTTTTTGAATTATCATTGACATCAGTACAAGAGCCTGATAGTCTATTGGAACCAGAAAAAACGTTCAATGGGTGTTTGTATTTGCCTTGTTTGGAATGATTTACCAAGTAAAAGAACTTGAAAAACCTAATATAATTAAACTCAGAAGAATGATGTATCAACCTGCCATGGGTCTGAAATCCTTTTCTCAAGGAAGAAAACATTACTATATTAGGAACCTCAAGATTTAATAAGTATTTATTGAATAGTAATGTCCCATTTGATGAGAATCTCTCTCCATACCCGGCATTTCTAAGCCTACAGTGGCAGTGGAGATACTTTGCTTCAGAAAGAGACCCAGTGATTTGTAACTGACCTGCGAGAATTAGAATCTATTTAACAGGAGCATCCCCTTTGTTAATCCAGTTGTTTGTAAATTCGAAAAGTGGGGAAGGGAAATATGTTGTCCTCTTCTTTTAGTAATTTGAAAGTCAGGCACAGAACTATCCCTGCCTCAGTGCTCTGTGCATTTGTGGCAAAGGATAACATGGCAAAACCCCATGTCTTACAAAAAGTGCCGTCACTGAAAACATTGTGGTGTTTGAAGCCACTGTTGCACTGCAAAGAGGGTCGTTACTGGCAGTGTCCAGGGGTATTGTGGAGGAGGGAAACAGGCACGATTCTTCCAGCAGCACTGTGAGAAATGCTTCTAGTGACAGACATTCACAGGATGCCTTATATGCTCCCCATTCAGAGCCAGTCCTGTCCAACAGCTGGTGCATGGTGGGTGGGTGTGGCCCCTTTTGTGATTTTTAGGGCGACTGCTGCTGCTAATATATACACACTCACTGAGGCAGGGGCAAGGAGGGAGGGTTCCCTGCACTCTTTCCCCACACCTCATGCACTCGTGGGGGTTTGGGTGTAGAATCTGGTCCTTAATATCCATGCAGAATAAAATGTCTGTTTTGAAATTTTCATCCAGAGTTTCTCTATGTAGTAAATTGCACGGAACTCTATTAATTTCTTTCAGAAGAAGGAATGAGTGAGATGACTCTGCTGGTATTTCAACTTGTGGCTTCAGGAACTCTGCGTAATTCAGATCTAATGCTTATAGCTTGTTAAGCCATTCACACCAGGTGTATTAAAAATGCAATGTTTGTATTGAGAAAAGACTTTCAGTGTAAATTACAAAGGGTGGGAGATTGGTGAAGAAATTCCCTGGGAGATGGGCGGTGAGATAAGGCGCCTTTAACTTCTAGGGCATAATAGGTGAACACTGCAAATAATTATTTGTAAATATTCATTTGTTTAATGCCCTCAAATTCTCTTTGAAGGCATCCACAACACCTTACATAGACTTCCATACAATCAAACATTTTGTTCCCAAGTACGTAAGTGGAAAGATCGTGTTATAAATACTTGGGAATATATATTTGCATTAATAGTCATACTAGAAATGTTAGGTGTTTCCCTTAAAAGCTCTTTTTGGTAGGGAGTTATCTAATCAGGGAGCAGAAATAACACTATGGGTGACCACCTCACAGTGCTACTAGCAAATAGTCTATGCACTGCTTACAAGCTAAAATATGTTCATGTAAACTTTTGGTCTAATTGTGAATAATGAACAAATTAATAAAAAGCAAAGTCTTTGCAGATGATTGGATAACAGAAAAGGGGTCTGCATTTTGTCTAATGGTTTTCTTGGGCTAGTTTGCCCATCATTGTTTTTGCCATTAAAGTAGCTGGGTGGTCTCTGTGGAAGGAGATGATGGCTTCATTCTAGTTGACAGGAATCCACGTTACACAAAAATATCACCATAATTGGCAGACTTGTTGGCAGTGTCAGTAGAATGGTCAGCCTCTATATTTAAAAAAAAAAAAAAAAAAAAAAGGGCAGGCAGTTATCACTCTGGAACAGTTAGGGCACATGGCAGGGCAGTGTGGAGAAGCTTACTCTGCTGCTGCTGTCCATAGTATACACGTGCTATGGGAAAATCTAGGACTTCACTCTGATTGACAGCACTTCATCTTTCCTGGGCAGTACATTCAGTGCGGGATGTATGTGTGTTTATTTTTAAAGGAAAACAGAGAGCTTTCCGCCTTCTGACTAGGAAAAGGTTTGGGTGTTCTAGATGCTCTGCTATGAGCATGGCCTGATCTTAGAAGCAAATCTGCGAAATGATGATGATCTGCACAAACTCCTGGAGCAGTTGCCAAAGAAATCTCCGCTGCTTTACCCTTTCTAATTCTTGTGGTGTTCCTTCACAACTTCTCCCTGGTAACATCTTTTGTTACAAAGCCTTATGCTTCAGAGCTGATGCTAAATTGTTCAGAATAGAGAAAAGGATGTGTATAATTTTTTATACATGTAGCTAATTCATCCAGATTCCGATTTAGCTGTAATCAAATACACTTTATATATCAGGTATAATTAATATTCCAGGACATCCACAGTGCTTAAATATCTAAATTTTGTTAATGGATTCAGTATGCAAGCCTGTTGTGTAAGCACAGGACTACATAATCCTTTGGGGATTACTCTGGGTCTTTCGTTAGTGATCTAAAATACCACCCAGACTAAAATATCTATTTTTCTGGAGGGCTTCTTAAGCGATTGATTATAAACACAGATTTAACTAACAAATCAATCATAATAGCTGGGATTATATTGCCAATCCACGTTTAGTGGATTTTTATCAGTTAGCACCTGAAACTTCAGCTTTTGGTGTGAACTTTGTTGACTCTTGCTAGAATTTGGAAGACAGGTGGATGTGTTTCAATTAATGATGGGAATACAGTATCTGTAGGGTAGCCTTTAATTCTGTTATCTCTGTGTGTGGATAATCTATATATTGTTTTTTCAAAAATAATGTGTTAATTAAGATTAAGGGCCTGTTCTGTAATTACACACACAAACTGATTATAATGAGTTTGTGGTTTAGGGCTCAATTCTGCCCTCCTTACTCACATTAGGTCTTGATCCAAAACACTTTAAAGTCAGGGGAAAGATTACCATTGACTTCAGTGGGCTTCAGCCCTCTGCATTATTACTACTCAACATGAGGAAGGGGGCAGAATCAGTATTACTTGTATTTACTTTGAGTGGTTGGGAAATACAGACTTGTTACTTCTAAAAAATCTTGTAACTGAATGTATTCGACTTCCTGTAAAATACAATATAGTACATTGAAATATCTCTGTTCATATGTTAAAGGAATTATGCAAGTGTCTAAGTTAGACATTAGAAGAATGTAATGAATAACAGTGTTTCACAGGGCCAGGTTCTGATACTTGCGAATAGTTTAAGTGAAATCAGTGGGGCTGCTTTTGCAATAAGGGTGCTTCTTCTTTGAGGGCTGTCGCATTTTCTCACTCCTAGGATGTGCTAGCTGGTGCAGCTTGGATGGTGGAACCTTAACTAGCAGTGCCCGTTGGAGCACTTATGCGCCTTTCCTACCCCTCCGCTCTACTTGGTGTTTGTGAGCTGTTTCTGGGCAAGGCTATAACGGGGAGCATGGTGCTTTGGCTGCCTTAGTTCCTTGCAACTGACACCAGCTGTCTGATCAGGAGATGCTCTGGGCTTTCCCCAGAGCCATCTTTAGTGCTTGGATTAGATAATTTGTTAGCGGTTTTTAGTGCAGTTTTGGTAGTGAGTCCCTTTGGATATAAGTAACAGCCGTGGGTGCTTGACAAGTGATAACTTCCATAGAAATGCCTATAAATGAATAAAATCTAAATGTTTATGGACTCTACACTATCTAGGCGAGGCCTTATCCTCAGGCTGCAGCCATGTAACTATGACCAACAGGATACATTCACCCATGAGAGTTGCTTGATATCACGCCAGGATGTCAGTGCCCCTGCTGCTGTCTCTGTACACAAATGGGGAGATGCAGGGAGAAATCTGTGTACTGGCAGGTGGCAGCACAGGAGGTGGTAAGTGAAAGCAGCACATCACGCTATTGCAGTTAAAATCTAAAAAGAAGAACGTCACATGTGTAGAAATATCTTCCTTGATTCCCATTTTAATACAACTATATGCACATAATATTTTGTAACAGTTAAATATCACAAAATCCCTCAAGCAAATTATAATGTATAATCTCTATATGCTACTTAATCTATACTGTTTTTTAATAAAGCAATTTCATACATGATAGGTGCAGAGCAACTCTGTCAGTATATTTTATGTCACATTATTGAATGTCTGTTTTCTACATTATGAGGGTAAGCAAGTGCCCCACAACTAATTTATAGTATTCTTAATGGATTATATTTTTCTTCTCACAGCTTCCAAGTGGCTTTGCAGATCAATATGCCCCACACGCTGTCAAAGTGTGAAAGGAGAATAGTGCTAGAGTTACATTGGCTTAACTCAGCTTTGGTGTTTTTTGTTTTTAAATAATGCTGAGTAGTGAAGTGGTCAAAAGCGGGTACATAAATATCAGTTCTGTGCATCAGGATTGACAGATGAGATGGGATCCAACCAGTCTTGGGAGAAGAATCATTTTGGATCTTAAATGAGCACCTGAAATGGGATGTAGTAAACTAACTGTATTAAATGAAATGTGAATGTTAGTTTAAAAATATGCAGTTTGTAGTCAAACGTACACCTAGAGCCTTAAAACCTGCTCTATGATAGCTTCCTACCTTGCAGGGTGAATGTGTTTTGAATTGTATTGAATTCCCACATTAAAATAAAATTAAAGATGCTCCTGTCCCGAAGGAATGGATGGAATTTTGAGGATGTGGAACTCAATAACTCATAACCTCAAAATCCTCCTCGCCATTCCCCTCTAAATCCTCTCTTATTGGGGACCATAGCAGAATTTGTTCATAGCATGAAGCACAAGCAGATACAAACTACTATGTTGCATTTGATGTGAAGAAAGACTTTCATGCATGGTCTTGATAGTGCATGGTCTTAGATTCCTGGGAAATGAATTCCAAATAGTGAGGTTCTTGCGTTCTTCTCAAAACCGTATATTAATCTCTTTAATATCTGACACAGTAGACACCTATTCAGGTGAAACCCCCATTGACTCCAATGAGTAATTTGCCTGAGCATGTGCTACAGTATTGGGCTCTTAATACATTTTTTTAGACACACATGGAAAGACGAGTACGGGAAGAGATTCTGCTTCTTCTGATTCTCAATGCTTGCTAAGAACAGAGCAATTGAAGGACAAGGTGAAAAAGAAAAAGTCTGGTTCTTGTGAATGTGCTTTCTCTTTCATATCCATAAGCTCCCATGTAGTCTTCTTGTTGTTTAATGAGCATGTTCCCAAAGATTGTGTTGCCTGGATGTCTCTTTTTCAGTGTGTGCATTCTGCAGCACCTTAAATCTCGGTTCCCTGGAAAGGTTTGATATATTCTGAAATTATTTGAGCAGGTGATTGCTAATGAATGGAGAAGACTAGCTTGAATACCTTTGTGTGATGCTATTTCTTCTTCTGTCTGCCAGTCGCTTGTCACCTGTTTGTAATGAACAGATATTGATGCAGTATCTAGAAGAGTCATGAAATACATAATTATTTTCTTCAGATTCCTGTTGTTTTCCACTGTTTGTTGGTCACTTGAATCTTTGTCAGGAAGTACCAGCAGCAAAAAGTATCCTAGGTTTTGTGAACCCAAAATAAGATAATTCTTAATTTATATTCTCTTTTCCCCCTGCTTTTCTCCATAGGTACGAAATAATGTCTGCATTGTATACTTGCTTTGCCTATTTATATGAGCTTTTTATAGGGATTTTGAAGAGGTGACTCTTGTACTCTTTCTCACATAAGAATGACCATGCTGGGTCAGACCAAAGGTCCATCTAGCCCAGTATCCTGTCTTCCCAAAGTGGCCAATGCCAGGTGCCCCAGAGGGAATGAACAGAGCAAGTAATCATCAAGTGATTCAACCCCTGTTGCCCATTCCTAGCTTCTGGCAAACAGAGACTAGGGACACTATCCCTGCCCATCCTGGCTAATAACCATTGATGGACCTATCCTCCATGAATGTATCTAGTTTTTTTTTTAATACTGTTATAGTCTTGACCTTCTGAGCATCCTCTGGCAAATAGTTGCACAGGTTGACTGTGTGTTGTGTGAAGAAATATTTCCTTTTGTTTGTTTTACATCTGCTGCTGATTAATTTCATTTGGTGACCCTTAGGTCTTGTATTATGAAAAGGAGTAAATAACACTTCCTTATTTACTTCTCCACACCAGTCATGATTTTAGAGATCTCTATCATATCCTCCCTTAGTAGTCTCTTTTCCAAGCTGAAAAGTCCCAATCTTATTAATCTCTCCTCATACAGAAGCTGTTCCATACCCCTAATAATTTTTTGTTGCTCTTTTCTGAACCTTTTCCAATTCCAATACATCTGCATGCAGTATTCAAGATGTGAGCATACCATAGATTTATATAGAGGCAATATGATATTTTCTTGAGTGGTAACACCTAATTTAGAACCCATCATTTTATATGTATAGTTGTTTTTCAATATGCATCACTTTGCATTTATCAACACTGAAGTTCATCTGTCATTTTGTTGTCCAGTCACTCAGTTTTGTGAGATCCCTTTGTAGCCCTTTGCAGTATGCTTTGGACTGAACTATCTTTCGTAGTTTTGTATCATCTGCAGATTTTGCCCCCTCATTGTTTACCCCTTTTCCAGATAACTTATGAATATGTTGGATAGGACTGGTCCCAGTACAGACCCCTGGAGTATACCACTATTTACCTCTCTCCATTCCAAAAACTGACCATTTATTCCTACCCATTATTTCCTATCTTTTAACCAGTTACTGATCCATGAGAGCATCTTCCCTCTTATCCCATGACTTACTTTGCTTAAGAGCCTTTGGTGAGGGACCTTGTCAAAGGCTTTCTGAAAATCTAAGTACACTATATCCACTGATTTTCCCCTTGTCCAGACACTTGTTGACCCTCTCAAAGAATTCTAATAGATTGGTGAGGCATGATTTCCCTTTACAAAAACCATGTTGACTCTTCCCCAACAAATTTTGTTCGTCTATGTGTCTGACAATTCTCCATGAACAAGTAAATGGAAATGATGTTTTATGATGCCTGAAATTATGAAGATATCTGCAAAGGTTTCAGAAATATGCTCATATACTTGTCCTTAAGTGTCCTTAATTTTTGATGATGATTTCGTGTTCCTGGAAGGTTTATGGCTTTGGGACTTGGTTAAACCCAAAAATATTTTAGTTGGATGGCTACTACGGATATACTGAGACAACTGTGATCTTCCTGGTAACACATTTGATAAATGAATTTAATTACACATAAATACCAATTGATATGATCATAGTGTTTACAAAGTGTGGTTCATTTTTTGTATTGGTTGGAACATTCAGAGGTGATATCCACTGAAGCCTTTTTATAACAAAAAACGGTTGTCAAGAATGAATCTGATTACATATACCATTCCCTGTATGTTAAAAGGCATTGCAATTAACCTACGTGAGTCCACTCCTCTATGCTCACCTTCTACGGCACATGGTCATTTTCTCAAATAGAGTGAAGGTAAAGGTACAGTATGTGGAAACCTTCCTATGTAGTTTCCTTCACAATCTGACATTTCTTTTTCATCTTCCTTGTGGAGAATCTTCAGAAATCTTTACATAGACTGATGGCTCTGCCATATAAGCAGAAAAAGAATGATTGCTTGGGGCAGCAAACAAATGGAAAAGGCAAAGGTTTGGTGATTGTTTCTTCACTGTGTGACTGGTTGAAGGGCTTGAAGAAGCATATTTTTTCAGTTTAGGACAGCAAAACTTTCTAAGCAGTGCTGTCCTTTGTTTTGAGTTCTCCTAGATTTGACAGTGTTTCATTAGCACAGAGTGAAGCTGAATGCAAGTTAGGTTGAACAAATGGAACTTCATTAAATTCTGTGCGTTGCTCTGTCCATGTGGCTGCATTGCTTCCAGTCTGACTCCTCTCAAACCCTGATTTCCTGGTATCCCCTCAGTAACAGGTGCTCCAGAGAACATTGGCCCTCTGATTACATTTTCACTGATCACGATGCATCATCTTTGTTTTACAAAATTTTAATGTAAAGATTAAAAACAGATAATTGACATTGAGACCCCAAGTCTGTGTCCCTTTGGCCCGAGTTTGCTAGTGCATAGCCATGTTGGAGTCTTGCCTTTAGGCACAGACTCAACTGGTTGCATATTCTTTAAGATAGTTTGGGATGGGATTTGGCAACTGTTTAACATATTGACACCACAGTGTTACACAACAGTTCATGATAGGGATAAAAAAGGAGGAGGAAGAAGACAAACACTATATTCAATTGAAATAAAGGGAGAAATTAGATAGCACAGAATGAAATATGATCAGGAAAATAAACACACTGTTATGAAAAAGCCATGGGAATTTTAATTACCATGGTGGATCAGTACATAGGATTTGAGAAGGATACTATGTCCAACTTCTCTAAGTTCCCTGGACACAAAGTAGGGCATTATTTCACTACTGACTCATTGAGAGGACTGCCAGCTATTGAATCTCCAGTATCCCTTCCTGTAGTATCCATTCGGTAAATGTTCCATGGGAGGTCTCCTGTCAAATTTCCCAGGTTGACCCTGCTTAGCTTGTGAGATCAGAAGGGATCATAGTACAAGATGGTATGGCTTCCGGCCAATTGTAAAACACAGAGTTGGGCGGGGATTGAAATACCTAATTCCTGTGGCTATTCACTGCTCTGATCCTCACCTCCTTGAATCCAGCTAGTGTGCTGTGTTTTGACATTGCACTTGGAAGCACTGTCTTTCAGAAGCAGCCCTTCAATGGTATGACCAAACCTCGAAAGGTATTTTGTGAAAGGTATTTTGTAAAGCAAAATTCCAATTCTAGTTCCAGAATTCTGTGGTAACTGTACAGAGACCATGCTCAGCCCATTTCTGCTAAAATAGGGAAGTATTTTAACCTCTCTATGTCTCTGTTTCTCCATCTTTAAGATAGAACTAATTAATACCCACTTTTGAAAAGCACTTTGAGAGCCCCCGATGACAGGCACTTCCTGCCCTTTGTCCAGTCAATTAGAGTCCAATCCTGTGAGTTGTTGAATGCCCTCAGCTACATTTGGTTGCAAAGAGATTTAAGGGTGCTTAGTGCCTTACAGGGGTGGGCACTATATCTTAAAAATGCAACAGAAAGGATCCTTAACTAAATGCTATTAAGCATTCAGTTCTCTACACTCAAACTGTAAATTGTTTGGGATGTTATTAGATTTAAACTGTCATTCTTTGAAAACATACTTGCCCTAGACAAGGTTGCTGATGTCACTGGTAAGAGTTCACATCCTGGGAGAGGCTTACAATTGAAACGGAGGTGTATCTGATTCAACCTCAAGGCAGAAAAACTGGATGAGGCAGTTTTGGTTTTTTTTCTTTGCCAAGTACATGGTTTCTGCAATTACATGAGCTTGACAAATAGGGAAGTGCTTACGCTAAATTCAGTTTTTATTCTAAGGTCATGGTGTATCTGTGTTTCTTAATTCTTTGACATAGAAATCCAGGACATTTTATTTTCTTTTTTCCTCCGTAAAGGGAATAAACATTTAGAGAAAATGCTGACCAGGTTGTAACGAGAAGAAATTTTAACAACAAAATGTTTTCGGTGCTCCGTGTTTGCTATAGAGAGAATTGTTGCCAGTGATAGGTATAACCCTATTAGCAAGATAAAAATTCATATTGAACAAACAGTTTTAATTTTTTTTTAACTAACATTATCAATAATTCTGTTTACTACATAAACAGAACATTTTGCGTCCAGGGTTGAGCACATCTTCCTTTTCAAACCATTGACTGACTACCTGCTATAATATAATTATCAAGCTGCTGCCTGTTGTACCATTCCACTTCATTGGCCAAGTTGCCTTATTTTGTTTAAGTAAGAGTCATTACTCTGATAAAATGAATTTGAATGTATACAAGTGCCATTGCAGGAAGAGAAATCTTACTTTACATAGGTATGACTTGTATTTTTTTTAATCCCATTTTGATACATTCAGCTAACTCGTGAACTGATACCCTCAGTGAATGTAAATTTCATTAAAGTCCTCTGGGTTTCCTGGCCACCTCTCCACTATGAATGCTATTTTTGTTGTTTCTGCCTGTGCCACTTTATTTTCTCTTACCTTTTCCCCCTTGGTTTTATGTAAATAGTGCTTGGATAATAGAGGGAAATGGTTTCCATGGTGCTGAACAAATATAGGTCACATTGTTTGGAACTGCTCTGCACTTGATCAGTAAAGGTGAAAATGTATATGATTTTTAATTATTCTATTTTATACACCTAAAATTAAGAAATAAGTTTAGAGTTTTATAGCAGCTTTTTTGTGGACTAGACATGTTTGTTGTTAATTATGAACTCTGCAAAAATTATGTTCCTCTATTGTAATGTAATTTTCATTGTATTTCATACTTTTTGAAATGTTATTATGCATTGTACCATCTGATTAAAGAATCTGCTGGAAAAAATATTACCACAGTGAATATCTGTCATTGACATCTGCCAATATGTACTGTATTTATAGAGAAATCTAATTAAGAACTTGCAGTCAACAGAACTTTTTTGGAAGGGATAAATAGGCCTAAATGTCCTGTTCCCATGCACTGTCCTTCCAGGTCACTATGGTATATAGGTGACCAAAGATATGGGATGGAAAGCTGTAGTGACCATCATGTTCTAAGCCAAACAGAGGCATACAGTGTATAGATTATTAAAATACCACAGTGTTTGTTAAACTCTGTCCCTCTGGAACTGTGCTGTGCTGCAGACAGCTTATTGAATCCGGATTGCCATTGTCTGACACTGTTCAGAGTTTCCTGATGTGACACATTTTTCCCAAAGAGATTGCTTGGATTCAGACTGCCATGGAAGCAGATCCATATCTTGGGGGCAGGGAGTGGGGAGGGAGGCGGAAGGCTCTGTGTCTGCTTTGGTTGAATGTTTACCACAGGAACATTATGGTGGAGTCCTGGTATTACCTGTGAATTGGACCCTTGTAGTTTGTGAACTCAAACCAAGAGGAATATTGTTGGGGGAGGTTGTGATGACCCACAGAGTGAAAAATGTCAGGCTTGTGCACTTTTTTGCTTCTTTATAATAATTTATATAGATAATATATAATCAAAGAATGCCTAAAATTTTGAAGGTCTTACTTGTTCTTTATTTTTGCTTGTTCTTTTTTTAATATTAGAAACTCAGACCTGGTCTATGATGGCTGGTTAACTAGTGAAAAGATGACATAGAAAGAGCGAAGCAAGGGAAAGTTAAGCAATTGAAGGAGAAAGGGATTTTTAGTCACTGTTTAAAACTTAGTTTGTTTTGTTGGGGTTCCCCCAAGACTGCTTCCACTTGGTTCCCCAAGAACTCAATTTGACTCCAGTCTCATCACTCAAGTTCCTTTATTTGCATAAAGCATATTTGTATAAAGCAAAGTTATGCTGAGTTAATCAGGCTCAAGAGAAGGAGGTGAGGATAGGGCATACCACACATCCAAAGTTACACAACAAACCACCTCCTTTACATAAGTTTACACATGACTTTGCATTTACTATACATTGCATCACACGTTTTGGGATTGGCTTGGTCACATTGTATCCCTGTATAGCATGCAGTGCCATGAATGACTTACTCGTTACCTCATTTTAGATTCCAGGCTTATTTTGACCATTTGTAAGTGGTTCCCTGGGTGTTCCCCCTTATCGTAGTTCTAGTATAGACATTCTTTTTACAGACTACTGATCCATTTATGTCCCTAATCCTGTCTCTTAAGATATGAGGGCTTCCCCGTGTATAATTACTTATGTCAAATCAGGCCTACATTCCACTGCTTTTGTTTTTCATTTTTATATTAGCATTTGTTTTATTTGCATTATATCCCCATTTTTCTGTGCTTTCTTTAAGTTTGCTACCCAGGAACACATTCTCAAGACCGCAGTAGTTGTAATTATTTGAACCATGATTAATATTAGGCTCAAAGTACAAACCAGGGAGTACAAGCTCACCTCCTATGATATAGCCTACCAGGGTATAATCTCATATTATAAGCTTGCTCTGACTTTAAAGCATCCTTTTGTAATGTTAACTTTGCTTTCATTTTAATTACATTAGAAAAAACTGGGACAAAATATAAAAATCTTTGTTTATTACAACAGGAAATGTAGATGTGAAACAGAACAAAGGACAATTAAAATAACATTCCCTGGGTCCATACCAGAAGTGGTCCTTTTCAGTCACCACACAATATTTGTTATCACCAGCATAGGCAGTTTTTACTTCACTAACGTCCTAGCGTATCAGCCATGTGCAATTTTGAGACCATTCCCAGAGAGTGAATCCACATGCCAGCAACTCTGTCTGTAAGACATTACATCTGCACATGTACATGTCTCCCAGGTGCAAACAGCAGTAAAAGTCTGAGGCTTTCCAGATCTTGCATTGTCTTGGAATAATATTTGAGGAGGGAAAACAAACTTCTTTGATACTGTATGGGTTGTAATGACTTCACATTTAATTTCATGGCATTGGACCCTTGTTAATATTTTCTTACCCTGCTCCCACTGGTGTCACCTCTCTTGTATTAACTTTTCTGTTATAAAAAGAGGGCAGGTTTTCTTGCTCTGTATTGCTTAAGAATGCTCTTACTTTGCATAACATATATCCACCACATACTACACATAGTATTATTGTTAAAACACACTGACTTAATACCATACTTTTTGAAAAGCAATGAGGTTTTTTATTTTGCCTATTTAACAGATGCAGTACTTTTGTTGCTATTTTCTGTTGAAATGCTTGGTTATGTTTTGAAAGCATATTTTTTGTTAACTGGTGACTATGACTAAAGTTAAAGTGTTAACGGTTTGCAGAAAGGAAGCGTTTGTTAAAAATTCCCATCCTCATCATTTCAATTAAGATGTTAGATCTCACACCTAAATGTTCCCAAAACCTCCTAGAAGTTCTTCAGCCTAACCAAGAAAGGTCAGATGAGCTATTCCTGATATTTCTGTGGTAAAAATAAGCACAAAATAATCTTAAAAAAAACTTTCAGGTGTTTTTATATATCATACAGAGGCAAAAAGGCTGTAAAACAAATAAAAAAATATTTACAGATAATTTTTAAGGTGAGGACAGGGTGTCAGATTCCTTCAAATGAGCGGTTAGGCCTTTGGTTCAGAAGTCATCTTGGTGTTGACTGTCTTGCTATCTATTACCCTGTCTCAAATTTGACATTTTTGACCGAGGGTAAGGAAAAGATGGTGGCATGACAAATTTGGAGTGATATAGAATCTTCAGATATTCCTGAACCTTATAAATCTGCTGTTAGGCCTGCTGTAGAGTACAGCTATTACACTGGTTGAGTTTGCTGTTGGTCTGCTAGCAATGGGCCAGATTAAGATGTCCATGCTTAACCACCCTGGCTTAACCAGGAGATCATCAATGATCTAAAACTCAAATAGAGTCCTACAAAAAGTGGAAACTCGGTCAAATTACAAAGGATTAACATAAACAAATAACACAAGTATGTAGGGACAAAATTAGAAAAGCCAAGGCACAAAATGAGATCAAACTAGCTAGGGACAAGAAAGCCATCTACAAATACATTAGAAGCAAGAGGAAGACCAAGGACAGAGTAGGCCCATTACTCAATGAGGGGGGAAAGACAATAACAGAAAATGTGGAAGTGGAAGAGGTGCTCAATGACTTCTTTGTTTCAGTTTTCACCAACAAGGTTGGTGGCGATTGGACGTCTAGTGAATGCCAGTGAAAATGAGGTAAGATCAGAGTCTAAAATAGGGGGAAAAAAGTAAAAAATTAACTTAGACAAGTTCAATGTCTTCAAATCACCAGGGCCTGATGAAATGCATCCTAGAATACTCAAGGAGCTGACTGTGGAGATATCTGAGCCATTAGCAATTATCTTTGAAAAGTCTTGGAAGATGGGAGACATTCCAGAAGACTGGCAAAGGGCAAATATAGTGCCCATGTATAAAAAGGGAAATAAGGACAACCCGGGGAATTACAGACCAGTCAGCTTAACTTCTGTACCCGGAAAGATAATGGAGTGAATAATTAAGCAATCAATTTGCAAACACCGAGAAGATAGTAAGATAACAAACCTTGTGGATGGAGGAAGCAGTAGATGTGGTATATCTTGACTTTAGTAAGGCTTTTGATACTATCTCGCATGACCGTCTCAGAAACAAACTAGGGAAATACAACCTACATGGAGCTACTATAAGGTGAATGTATAACTGGTTGGAAAATTGTTCTCAGAGAGTAGTTATTAGTGGTTTACAGTCATGCTGGAAGGGCATAACGAGTGGGGTCCCTCAGGGATTGGTTCTAGGTCCGGTTCTGTTCAATATCTTCATCAGTGATTTAGATAATGGCATAGAGAGTACACTTATAAAATTTGCGGACGATACCAAGCTGGGAGGGGTTGCAAGTGCTTTGGAGGATAGGATTAAAACTCAAAATGATATGGACAACTGGAGAAATGGTCTGAAGTAAATAGGATGAAATTCAATAAGGACAAATGCAAAGTACTTCACTTAGGAAGGAACAATCAGTTGCACACATACAATATAGGAAATGACTGCCTAGGAAGAGTACTGTGGAAAGGGATCTGGGGGTCATAGTGGATCACAAACTAAAAATGAGTCAACAGTGTAACACTGTTGCAAAAAAGAGAAAACATTATTCTGGGATGTATTAGCTGAAGTATTGAAAGCAACACATAAGAAGTAATTCTTCCGTTCTACTCCATGCTGATTAGCCTCAACTGGAGTATTGAGTCCAGTTCTGGGCACCACATTTCAGGAAAGATGTGGACAAATTATAGAAAGTCCAGAGAAAAGCAACAAATATGTTTAAATGTCTAGAAAACATGACCTCTGAGGTAAGATTGAAAAAAATTGGGTTTGTTTAGTTTGGAGAAGAGAAGACTGAGAGGAGACATAACAGTTTTCAAGTACATGAAAGGTTATTACAAGGAGGAGGGAGAAAAATTGTTCTTCTTAACTTCTGAGCATATGACAGGAAGCAATGGGCTTAAATTGCAGCAAGGGCTATTTAGGTTGGACATTAGGAAAAACTTCCTAACTCAGAGTGGTTAAGCACTGGAATAAATTGCCTAGGAAGGTTGTGGAATCTCCATCATTGGGGATTTTTAAGAGCAGGTTGGACAAACACCTGTCAGGGATGGTCTAGATAATACTTAGTCCTGCCTTGAGTGCAGGGGACTGGACTAGATGACCTCTCAAGGTCCCTTCCAGTTCTGTGATTCTATGAAGATATCATTTACCACAAGTTTTGTTAGTTTGTGGACCTTGGAAGGCTGGATGGGATTGCTCTTGAATGGCAACTTTCAGAGAAATCCCCAAGGATGATGGTGGCAGTAGCTTATCAATACCAAGGGCTTTATGGTTCAGGGTTCCACAGGGTTTTGTTCTGTAGTAGGTAGGTAAGACTGCTATGGATTCCATTTTGAATTGTGGCATCACTATGTAGATGGAAGACAGCTTTCAGGTCAGGCAGCCAAGGGAGCCAGCCAGCCTGGAAAGATAGGGAGCCCTGGGGTCCTGGGGCAGTCTGCATGGCAGAGCTGCTTGAAATTGGCATTCTTGACTATGTCCCAGGGACCAAATTTTGTTTTGGAAATTCTGTGTGTTTCTGAAATGAAATTTGGTCAGGATTTCTGGTTCTCAAGAAACTTTGAAAAAATTGGTTTTGTTCCAATGCATAATGAAATCCAAATTTCAAAATGCTGAAATTTCTCATGAACTACAAATATTGAGTTTCAGCCAGCCGTAGGTATGAAGCTCTAACTACCCTGGATTCTGAGGTTCTTCACTTGTCTGGATGCTCTATACACATATGCTTAGCACAATATAGTATAATAATTTCTTTCAGATGTGTACCTTGCCACAACCCTCCATGCCTTTGTCACCTCCAGACTGAATTATTATAATGTGCTGTACATGGGGCTATGTCAGAAAACCACTCAAACGTCATTTGGTGCAGAATGTGGCAATCTGATTACTTAGAGCTGCAGGCTGAAGAGAGCATACTATACCAGTCTTCCAGAGACTGTACAAGGCCTTTATTCACTACCAAGAGTAATTCAAGGTGTTGATTAGAATTGGATGAACTACCTGAAGTGAACCATTTATTTGACAAATATATCTTCCTCTTCTATTCATGGATTATCCCCAGATAAACTTCTGTTTCTCTTAATTTATTATTAATCATTTATTATTTATTCTGAATTATTCAATGAATGGCTTATGTGGTTAATAACATATTTCAGCCTAAGGATTGCTTGTGAAACATTCATCATGACTATTGGCCTGAAAATTTGTTATGCTGTGTGATTTGTCATGTAAATCATATGGTACTGTTTCTTGTCCCTGATTAGCTGGCTTCCAAACTCACAAAAAGCTTTAAAATGACCTTTCTCATTAGCTGAGGGTTCTCACCTAGCATTCCCTAGATATAAATGTCTGGGGTCTTCTGGCAGGACATTTTCAATGGAGAAACCCTCCATTCTGGAATTGGTCTCTCCAGTTATTATGATACAGCCTGAGAGTTGACCTTCAAGGGCATGGTGCACAACTCATCAGCTTACACAGATTTTTGCCTGATAGGGTAATGGGACTTTGTTTTATTTAATGTAATTGTTGAGAATGTTTGGGAATGTAATTTAAGTTCACGTTCCCTTTTGTTTAAAACTTCTGTATATCTTCCTAAAATGCAGTAAGGGGCATGTTTTATAAATGGAAAAATAAATGCTACCTAATTTTAATTATTTTAAACTTTTATTTAAGGGAATTTCTCATTGTCACTTATTTAATGCAATGTTTTATTAGAGTCTTACAATGGGTTTTAAATTTAGGGCTAAATTAAACCAAACTCTTTGCATATCTCTTCTTTTGATTTCAGTGGAGATGTATTTCCTCTCAGCAGGGGTGACTTTGGCTCTTAGGTGCCAACTCATGAAATAAGATAACATCATAATTCCTGTAATCTCTCCTCTACTGTTTTGGGATGGAGAGGAACAAAGCCATATAAAACTATGGCTATAGAGTAGAGCAGACTGTACAATGGAAAGACAGCCACTTGGTAATAGCTATTCTTGGCCCCACTGGCGGATTTAGAGTTAGTGGGGCCCTGTGCGCAGCTTCATTTTCGGCCCCCCCTTGGGACCCAGCCAAGAAAAAGAATATTCTCTCTTATCTCCCCTCCCCCCCATTTTCATTCTTTTTTTCTTCATCCTCCTCCTATATTATAAGTAATGGGAAGTAAATGAAAATAAAGTGAGGTACCTTGATTGGGGCAGGGGGTTGGGGTGCGGGGGTTGGGCTTTGGGAAGGAGTTTGGGTGTGGGCTCTGGGCTGGGGCAGGGGGTTGGGGTGTGGGAAGGAGTAAGGGGTGCGGGCTCTGGGAGGAAGTATAGGTGTGGGCTCTGGGCAGGGGTTGGGGTGTGGGAGGGGGTGAGGGGTGCGGGCTCTGGGCTGGGGAAGGGGGGGTGGGGTGCAGGAGGGGTCAGGTGGGTGGTGCTTACCTTGGGAGGCACGGCTCCCAAAGCGACCAGCACATCCCTCTGGCACTGGCTCCTAGGCAGGGGAGCCCAGGGGATCTCTGCACACCGTTGCGCACAGGTGCTGCCCTGCAGCTCCCTTTGGCTGCAGTTTTTGACCAATGGGAGCTGTGGAGTTGGTGCTTGGGGTGGAGGCAGCCCCCCGTCAGGGGCTGCAGGGACATGCCGTCTGCTTCCAGGAGTGGTGCGGAGGGAGGGAGGCAACGTGGGCAGGGAGCCGACTTAGCCCTGCTGCACTGCTGCTGGCATGTCTCTGCGCACCCCTTGGGGGAAGAGGGGTAGCAAGTCTCCGTGTGCTGCCTGGGGCGGGGGCAGTGTGTGGAGCACGCATAGACATGCCAGCAGCCGGCCGCTTCTGGGAGCGGTGTGGGGCCATCGGCCACGGAATGTGGGCAGCCAGCCTGCCTGCCTGAGCTCTGCTGCGCAGCCAACCAGGACTCGGGGGCAGGTTGTAAGATGAGATTTGTCCTGCATTTCGGGGGCCCACCTGTCATTGGGGGCTCTGTGCCACTGCACTGTTTGTTTCATGGTAAATCCGCCTCTGCCTGGCCCCACACAGTAGCCACTTCTAGCCTCTCTCTGACTTGGTCTAGACAAGGATTTAAAGGAGTGTTGTTAGATGGGCTTAGCTAATGTTTTAAAAGTCTAGTGTAGACAAGGACGTATAGACTTTGACATGTGTTAAGATGGTTGAGTTAAAGCCTGAGTAGAAACAGGAAAAATGGCCTGGATGAGTCAATTAACAGATGTTCTCTCTGGCAGATTTCCCTCTCTGACCTGCGGAAAGTAAAGTGCATAGAGGTAAAGGATGGTATTGCCGTAAAGGCACTGAACTGGGTAGTACTTGTGTGATCTGGGTTCTGTATGACTTTGATTTTGTGCAATTTACTTATTATCTGTGCATCAATTCCCCACTTCCCTACCTCACAGGGTAAATTCATGGTTTCTGAAGTGCTTAAGTGCTACTGTGATAAGCATAATAGAAAAGCTTACAAATAAATGAAATAAAGTCCATGGAATTATATGCTGCTTTGTGCTGGAGAGGAGATCTCTAGAGACTTCATTGTATTTTTCCAGGGACATCCATCCATTATGAGTTCTAGAAGCAACATCTTCTGCATTCAGTTTTATTTTCCTCAAAGGGTTACTAAGCAAAGCAGCCAGAAGCTAAAAATAATAGAAATTTGCAGGTAAATTTTCCTCTCTCACAACTGTTTATGTGAGAGTAAAAGATATAGATCCATGTGTTCACCAGTGCATCTCACAGTGCAACCCTTAAAACACTGTGAGTCAAATTCATTGCTGGTATAACGTCACTTACAACAGTGGATATATTATGTATCTCTCTGGAAGGACTGAGAGTGGAGTGGGTCCAGGGAAAGAGCGGTGTTCCAGACCTACAGCTACTGTGGTTTGTTGAAGTAACGCTTGGATTTTCTGAAAGTCTTTGAGAACTACTGTCATATATATCAGGCCGAAAAACTGGCTTGTAGAGAAAGTCTACATAATCTTGTCCTGGATGGTGCATCAGTTATGGCAATTAAAGAGTTAAAAAGTGAAAATTTGTCCTTGAAGATATATAATATAAGGCTGCGTAGAAGTGACTTTAATTTAGATGCCTTGATATATTGTACAGGTCTTGTGTGTCTCTTCAACCTGTTACTCACTAACAAAATAAATACACAATGTAAATAAAATACCATAAAGTTCCTCTTACAGTGCAGAGAATACTAGAGTAAAGAAACTTATACCTTTTGAAATATTTTAAGTATTTGTCTTTCATTTCTGAATGAGAATTACACCACAGTTCATCAATAAAAATCTTAGAAACTGCTTTCAACTCCACATAAGATTTAATAACCAAATAAATTAGACGTTACATCATTTTTCATTATTCAATGGTTCAGCTGTGTATGTGCTGATACTCTAATATTCTACCACACAGGATAATTTTTTAGAAATCAAACATTTAAAATGTGTGACTAGTAGATTTTAAGTGATTAAAAATAAAATCAAAACAGTAAATATTTGCTTTTGCATCCTGTATTATACAGAATAAGAATATTACACTGATGCCAAGAAGATTTAAAAGGTTTAAAAGATTATTTTCCCTGACGTTTTTACACATAAAAGTTTGTAAAGGGAAGTGTGATGTTTATACTAGCAGTACACTATGGCCTGAATTTAGTTACTGATGAAGCAGGAAACTGTGTGAAGTAGTTTAGGTTGCAGCTGAATCAGGGAAACCCACCTTCTTCAGAAATTAATGGATGCTTTCAATCTTGCTGGCAGAGCTACTTTATCATTCATATGACTAAACAGACAATCAATTTAGCAGCAATGTATGGGAATGGAGGGAATGAGCAAATAAGCTATGAATGATGAGAACAGAAAAATCAAAACCCCCTCCCTTATTCTCTTTTTAATGGCTAATACCAACAGGGACAAGACCAGTAAAAAGAGGTTAATGAATTGCAAAGATCCTTTAGAAAGTGATTGACTGGTATTGAAGCTCAGTCAAATCAGTCATAAATATTTACTTTTATTAGCAACAGTGGGTTGCCTGTTATTTTCAATTGATTTTTAAAGCTGTCAAAAATCTACCACTGTGACTATTATCAAGTGTTTTATTTCATCGATATTTTCAAGTTGCAAACAGTTGCACAAAACACAGTGTCCTAAACCCTTTTTCAAATCTATTTTATAAGCACTGTTAATAATGATTAAAAACAGCAAGTTAACATAAGGTTCACGGTACCATTCAGACGAATCATTTAAATCTTTTCATTTTGACATTTAGTCAGTCATATTTTATATAAAAACTGGGGGTTTACTGTTCCCTGGTAATCTCTATTAAACCAGTAATGATTCTCTAACCTGCAGTTGTATTATCTATTTTACCAGTTTGGAATGAGCTATAATGGAAGCCGACTGCATTATTTTTATTTCCAGCCAATATAAATGGTATCAAGAACTCCAAGAGTTAACATGACAGCATCCTTACTGTTTGTGGAAACTGTGCTAAAATTTGCCCACACAGAATATTGCTATCTGCTGTAAAAATCAGAATTACAGGACTTCCTAAAGTTGGTATCTAGACAATCTGAAGTGAAAATATTTTTCAAGGTGCTATTTGTTACATTAAAGTCCAATAATTTAATTCAAAGGAACATAACAAAAGGAATTTCCTAGAGATAACAAAGAGTTAACATTTCCCAGGGCAGACAAGTTTCCAATTCAATTAGTTTTAATGAACCTTCTGCTCACTGGTTACTGAACTAGAAAGAACAGCAGTAAATGCCCAGAGGAAAGAGAGAGAGAGAGAGAGAGAGAGAGGATGTTAAAGGAGGGTTAGTGTATAGTATATAAATTTCCAAGTTGACTAAAAGAGTAGCCTTGATATAGTTTTGGGAACCAAAAGCCACAGAAGCCTATATACTGTCTCTTTCCAGTGAATGATTGTCTCATGACTTTGGCTGATTTATACTTTTTCATGATTCTGTCCCACTTTTGACCCTATCCTGTCCTTGAATGAGTTTATTAAAAGAAAAATAATAATTTAACAAATTTAATATGATTTGCAACCCATATTTTCAGTTAGTTTGTTGAGACCCGGAAACAGAGGAGAGTAAAAAACACCATCAATTACAATTTTAAGTTTTCAAAAGTCTGGTTTAAAGGAACATAAGTTAATGAAAAACAAAGGAAAAGGCAAATAAGAATTCTATAGATACAATTCTCTGTTGAATATCTTTTAATATAAAAAGTATACAAGTTTAAAAATGAAACTCTTTGAAGATAAGGGACACTTCACAAGGGTTTTAGCTAAACCATTTCCTGTTTTTAGGTGAGTTTATTGGTCATTAAAATTGTGCTACAAAATTTCTCGCCTGTATTTCCAGGATCAAACTGTGTGTTAAATTGTGGTTAAACATGCATACACACAAAATTACATAGGTATACATACCCATCCTAGTTAAATATTTTAAGTAAATAATAGATTCCTATAAATGCTCCATACCCTATTATTGTTTGAAGTAAGCACTGTTTGTTATATGATTTTTTTTCTTTTCCATTCACAGAACTTCTAAGGTTTAAGTTATACCTTTATTACACAGGCTTCCCTTCAAACCCCCAGAAGTATTTCATTGTCTGTTTTCTTGGATTAGTAGTAATAAATGCAACAATAGGATTTTTAGAACAGTTTTCAACATATGTTTTCACCCTGCTTCATTTATGACATAAAGGATTTAGTAAGAACTAACATTTCACTAAGAACCAGCATTTTTTAGTTTTTCATGTAAGTGATATTAACTATCACTGTGTTAACAACAATTTGCTGCTTGCTATGTTTTCACAACAGTAATATTTATGACTAGTCACCGTTGACCATGCAAACTGATTTTCAATTATACATATTCTTAATTGTGTATACATTTCCTTACATCATCTTTCATTCAAATTAAGACTGTCTTGTGAAGTACTGCATCTTTAGTCGATCCACAAATATATACTGTACAACACATATAGAAAAGACGAGTTTAAGTTAACTAGTTTTAAGTCTATATCCACAAAGCTTACCAGAAGAATACTAATCCTAAAGTAACCATAATCTATAGCTGTTGGAAAAAAGATATTCTATATCAGTTTATTATTCATGTATTTTGTTAAGGTATCAATATCAGTATTAAAAGGAAAAGAATTTTCAAATTGTTCATATTTTAATAATAGAACATATTCCATATTTTGCAAAGTTAATAAAACATAACCAAACCATGTAGTTAAACGGCAAATATGGATATTCCTCAGTCTTTAAGGTATTAAAGTAATCAACATTTTATGCAAGGTCTCCATGTAATCTTTTTAGCAGTGAATCTTTAACCTGAGGTTACAAATATTCACATAATGGAATGTAGTGGAAGATACTCTCACACAGTTCTTAGATGGAGTTTGTTCTATGGAGGCAGGAGCATGAAGGATAAAAAATAAAATGCAGAACACTAAATTCTGGTATTAATTTTTCATTCTCTATATATCTGCGTTCTAACCACACAGAAATTATTACAAGAATCCTACAGTATATATAATACACAACTGATCTGTCTTTAGTCAGAGAATGAACTTGACAGGGCAAAGTTCTTTGGAAACATAAATATTCATGTTTCTCAAAATGGGATAAGGACAGGACTGAATTTTGAAAATGTAGCACCATTACAGCCATATTTCACTTGTATAAAATGTAATGGCAGCTAGATTTCATGTTGCTTTGGTTTTCTCTTTAACACAGCTAGAGAAATTGTAAGACAGTATGTGATAGTAGAAAGCCAACTTTGGACACTATATAATAAAAATTTTAGGGAGCCTGAAGATAATATTTAAAACTAGCAAATAGACCTTTAATTGATGTCACATGGAAATCTGTACAATTTCCTGTAGATTCAACTCATTTTACTTCCAAAAGGTGTAACTCCTTGAAGTTATAAATTCAGTAGTAAGCCATATATTTATTTTAGTGGCAAAAACTTCAACACTGGAATACCACAACTCATAGAAAGGTGAGACTTAGAAAGAAACAAACTGACAACTTCCTTTTAGTGTATTAAAACACAATAAATTGGCATAGAGGACTATGGGAAGGGGAACCTGAACAATACAGAAGATAAAATAACTCTGACTTCCAGTTTCTTAAATAGCAACTAAAACTCTAGAACTTGCCTCTAAGATATTACAAGAACTTTGTCAAGTAGCACATGAGAAAATAGAGCCCACAGCCATATAGTAAGCAAAAAAATTCTGTTTGAGTATTGACATGACAGTTTTTGAAAGTTCAAGCAGAAAACCAATTATAATGAGCACTGAAAAGCCCGAAGCCCTGCTGTTCAATAAATAAAAAGTACAACAAACTATTTTCCAAAAAGGTTCTAGAGAGTTTCTTCTTGTCCCACTACTTACAATATGATTACATAAATAGTCTCTATTTGCTGTTGAATTGCCAGGCAGCTGTATTAAAGTACAAATCAAATCAAGTCAGGATTAGAAAGTAAAAGAGCATGGTTTAAAGTAATCTATCCCCCAGGAACTGTGCTCAGATTCATCAAACAGAGCTTAAAGTACAGTATATCTTATACCCTTGTGTTTCCATGCTGCACTGCTGCAAAACCAGTTATTATTTTTGATATCCAGAGAATGTTGCTTGTAGCTTTAGGAGGCTCACTTGCTTATTTAAAAGTACTATAAACCATATCTGTCACTACTTATTATTTCTTTTGGTTAAGATTCATGAGAAGGACATAAGTATGAAAGACAAGAAGCCTGTATATTGATCATACAATATTTGTCTCTGCTGAATTACTTTGAATATCTTCTGTGGATAAAAGAATAATTAGTTTTTTCTAAGTTTCTGGTGATATACTTTTATAATGTTTTTAAAAACTTGGGAGATCTATTGTACAACACTTCTTACTATGTAAAGCAATGCACTCTCTTTAATATACTTTTATGGCCCAGGTATACAGTCTTTACTTGGGCAAAATTCCCATTGAAGTCAATGTACTAGATCCTCATTTTACCCAAAGATCCCTTGGCACTTTTCTGGTAGGTTAACGTAGATGAGAATCATTTGCCAAAGGAAAGACTGTAGGAGTGAGCCCTTACATATGTATATGCCCTTATTGTTAAAGAAGGAGAATTATATCTCATAGCCTAAATTCTGATCAATTTTGTTGTAAAAGAGCACATGGATGGATATGTAGCTGCTGTTGCCCTCATCATGGCTAGCCATTTTTGACGCAAGAAAAAATAGCATGAATTTGAGTGTAGAATTAGTATGCTTATCTGATTAATACCTTATTTAGTTTTAGTTCTGAAAACTCTTTACTTTTCTCCTGGAGATCTGACTGGTAAAATAAAAGGTAGTCAAGCCTAAATTGTCTTATTAACTCCATTAATAATAGCTACATGGGTTTATAAGGTAGATCATTAGGCAAAGCAGAGCTTTATATATAACCACAATGCACAGCTATACTCAATACGTTTAGTTAGAAATGATTGATCTTTACTGGTGTGTCAACTTGACACACTGGACTGAGTTAAGGACTAGGAAATCCCAAATTCTAATCCTATCTCTGATAGGTCTCATAATGATTGAATGTATGGCCTAGTTCCCAAATTATTCTCCCTGTATCTGTATCCCTATGTGCAAGATGGGACTGATAATACTTATCTACCTCTTAGGAATGCAGTGAAGATTTCTTAGTTAACATTTGTACAACACTTTGAAAATTGAAAGTGCTATGTAAGTGTTAAGAATTACTGTTGTGGTGAATGCTTGTTTTTGTAGAACAGACAGAAATACGTTTTAAATCAGGTAATAATATGGTTATAATCAAACATTTACATTGGAACAAATTTTAATTGTATGTATCGACATAATGGATGTATGTTGTCCTTAGTTAATATTTCTTATGCAGAAGAATATTTCTAATATTTCTTGTGCTTCTAGACAGTTCCTCTGTGTCCCAAATGCCTACCCACGTATGGGTATCTACACCTGTATGTCACAATTTGGGAAACCTAAGAATAATATTTATATTCTATCTATTGTAATCTCATTGATTATGGATCACCTTAATGAAAGTCATCCCGGAGGTTTGGGAGTGATCTGTATTTATTAGGAGACTTGGAATATTAGAACAGAGGAAGTCCAAACCAAATCCAGTGGCCCTTGTTCAAAATTCGTATTGACTTTTCAGGATATGGCCCGTAGTCCATTGATGGTGACAATGATAAAAGTGGTAAAGCAATCTACCTGTTATGGTTCCTCTTGCCAGATGTTTCATAGAAAGGTGAGACATTAGAATTCACTATTTCCTCTCAGCCTTACACCCCTGGAGTAACCTCCTGTGTCCTACCCCACTTATTTCCATGGCTTGCATGTCTTCATCACTTTCATTTCATGAAGTTGTTATATTAAATGGTGTAGTACATAAATTATTATATAACATTAGAGACTGGCCTGAGTACAGGAACTGCCCCCCAGGTGCTTGAAGTAGTCTTAACAATTTCTGAAAATCTTTTAATGAAGTATTGATTTAATCAAGCACATCAAAATAAAGGCAAATGTACCATGATGTTGTGATTTAGAAAAAACAAAACAACCCCTTTCCAGCTCACTCCCCGCTCCCCCGTTATATTACAGGTAAACGAAGACAAATGATTTAAGTGCTCACTTTGTGGAGTAAATTGAAACCATACATCACTAACTTTAATTATTTTTCTTATAAATACTGTAAGGAATATGGGAGTTAATTGAATAGTAACATAAAATTAGTAATAATGGATGTAACACTACTGAAGGGAAATTCTCTCTCTTTTAATGCAAGTAAGATGGACTAATCTCCCTAACAAAAGCTATTTTTTCTATTTCTTTTAAAGTGATTGCAGTGTGATAATCAGGGGACTATGACACCCATTAAATTGCACTTCCCCGATCCTGCATGAAGAAATGAAGGGATCTGTGTTAATTTTAAACCTCCCTTTGATTGGGTGAACCTGTCTCCGTTTTGTGTGACACTGTTGCCACAGGTCATTGCCTGGTGCAGTGTACCATGAAACAAACAAATAGAAAAAGGCACCTTCTGGCACTTTAAGTTTCACTGCCATCTGACTGCAGCCCCAGTGGTTTGAAATGATGAAAAGCATAGCCTTGGAAAAATCTTCCTATGGTTAGATTGGGAAAAATGAGTATGATTATCACATGTGCGGGGAAGGGCAGGATAGACAGCTGAAGTCATCTCAAAACTCAAGAGAAAAGAAGAAGACAAGAGGTCACAATTATATTCTAGTATCACACTCCCTTTCACAGAGATCTGATATATTCAGTTTGTTCTTGTATGGTGCTTAGGGAAGTTCTAATTAAGGGAAGAAAGAATTTTGACACATGTGAAGCAGAGATCAATATTTAGCACTATAATCAGCAATTCGTGATGGTTTGACAATGTCACTATACACATTGTAACTATCCATTATTCTCTGAAAAGGGAGCCAGGCGGAGGCTACCAGGCTTACTGCAAGCTATCATGAATCACATAAAGCAGTGCCTCATTCACTTCTATTTGTCTTGCTTTTCATCTTCATTCATCCTTATAAAGAAGGCTGTACTGCCACCAGCCTTGAAAGCCACCATGTCTCTGAACTGCAGTGAAAAGGAAAACAGTTACTAAAAATGTCTGTTGCATAAAACACAACAGCCTCTTTCTATAGTAGCTGTGAATATTTACTACACTTATACATAGTACTATATAACGTTGACACATCTGTTTGGGAACAGTGTTTGCACAATTGCACATACTTAGGAGCACTGTGTTCCAGTATTTGAAAGTATTACAGAATTGATTAAACGATCTTGCTATTTAGTAGCCCAAACCAAAAATTCTGTCCTATAACAACCAGTACAGAGGTAAGGGAAGTGATTTTAAGGGTCTGATCCTGCAGTGAATGGGATTTTTGCCACTGACTTGTATAGCAGATGTATCGAGCCCTAACGGTATAGGAGTAAAAGAAAAGTGGAGGAACAAGCTTAATCTCCAGTTTTCACTAGCTGTACACCTAAACAGTCATTTACCTTCTTTACCAGCTAGACTATAAGAAAAATCTGATTCACAAATAAAGCACCCTGTTTGGTTTGCTATTGTGTGGTCCTATTCATTCTTTGCAAGTACTTGTATAATCACTAGGTATTTCTAGTGTATAATCACTAGAAAATGTCTGTGGATATTAAAATTTAACCTGTTTTAGTGTGAATTAATGTTCTGAAAGTTTGTATTTGAATGTATTATTCACTGTTCATATTCACTATTCATCATTTGTTCTTTAGTTTCAAAAAATTTGGCTCATCCAGTCAGGAAGCAGAAACAAGGCCATCTGACTTAGTGACTAGTCACACACCATGAATATTGAATTGTCATGAGTTTGCAGACAACTCCTGAGCTAAAAATTCTCCAAGCTATTTGACTTTACTTGCAGATAATCAAAACATGAGCAGACATGACCATTTCACAGATATTAGTAAATTTGCAAAGAATATAATTGGCAATGGACAATTCCATGAGCTCTAGTTTTGGATCATCATAATATGGCACACAGTTTTTCGTGGGGGTTTGTGAGTGATGTACTATTTTGGATGACAGTGCCTGATGTAACTTGATTCATTCAATAAACTGACATTTCCTACTAATTTAAACTGAAAGCATAATGTTTGTTAAAAGAGTAAAAGTTTAAATGTAAAATTCAACATGTTTTCACATAATTCATAATAGAAAATGTTTGCTGGCAAATTTCCGATAGCAGATCAACATAATAGGGACATAATTTTCCCTCTTTGTCAAATAATCGGTTGTTTACTTAAAAAGGTATTGTAATATATTTCTTATCGATATTTCCGATCCAACACTTCAAATGTTTTTCCTTGCTTTTAAGAAGGACTTCTTCTTTAAATACTTGAAAAATATTCTCATGTGTCAGTTCTCAATTTTTAATTAGCTAAAGGTGATTTCAATGTTTTTTTTTTTTTAAACTGTTGAATACATTTTTTGGTACGGATGTGAATGTGCACTGTGCTAACTTAAAGAAATAAATACTGTGTAATATGTAATGGAATAATTTGAGTCCATTTAACATAAAGAACATTATTTCAAACATTTCTCATAACATTATCAGTCTTGCAGCGTGCATTGTATTACTGTAGACGGAAGTGAAAAAGACCTGGTGTCCTGCATTTCAGATTGTCATCTGGTTTTCACTGCTCTATTGCTGTTAAAGGGCCCAATCATGCAAAGCGCTGAGTGCATCCTGAGTGCCTGCCACTGCCATTGACTTCAGCAGGAGCTAAAGGCATTCAGCGCCTTGCAGAATTGGGCCCTAAGTGAGATGCTGACACAGACTCTCATCCTGACTATCCCAAGTAGCACTAATTAAGGGCTGTCCAACTGTGCTTTCTGTTGAGCAGTTTGCTCTGGTGGGTGACAGGAAACAGCCTGGGATCTGTCTGTAGAATGACATAACAAAGAAGTAAAAAAAATCAGATCTGGTGGGCTGGAATGAAGAGAGCTAAACTAGACCTAACTTGCATATTTTGTTGTTATAAATGTGTAGTCTGAGATTAGCACTGAGCTTGCTATGTCATGGCTTTCATTATACATTTATCAAAGCTCCTTTGGTTGATATAAGTGATAATTAGACAGGAGCATAAATTAATAAGGAACTTGGAACAATGCTCTCTTTGTTAGGTTATCAATAAATCTTCCTTTTTAAAAATGGTGGTCATTGTTGTTGTACCCTAACCTGTAAACTGTGAAATGTAACACACATTTTAACAGCTGTGGACACAGTGCACCTGGGGACAGTGGGGAAAACCAGTGTGTTAACATCCATATAGATAAAACAAAAAAAGTCTGATCCAAACAATTAGAATTGGAGATACAGTAACCCAACGTTTACAGAGCACTGTGTTTAAAATCTGCACTCAGTTTGATTGGGATTCAGCTTCTTTATCCCCTCCCTCTCCAAAATAATCCCTGAGCAAGATTTTGAGAGAACTGTACATAAATGACCTAATTCCCCCCTATTGTGTTGTTTCATTACTTATGATGTACCACTATAGCGTAGAAAAGGCAGCATCACTACAGGATTCTGTGAAAACCAAGAAAGGCACCCAAAGTGTTTCCTAATGCAAGACCTAGATCATATCGTCATCCTATGACATGACATTACATTTAAAAAACACAACAAAATGTAGAGCTGTTTTGCTGAAAGCCTGAAGCAATAATGCCTCCTGGTTGCTTCTGTGTGTCTAATAAATACTGTCTGGCCTACTACAGTACTGTCCTTTTTACAGGGGTATCATTTAATTGCAAACCAAAGATCAAAGGTCTTTAACTCTTTAACCAAATTCCAATGTCTGCCAAATTCAATAGCTGTCATTCCTTTAGAAAAAGACAGTGTAATATGTGCGTTCTGATCTAATTTTATAGAAAAAGACACAATTTACATACTGTTTATTTAGTTAAGTCCCTAAAATCAATACCTTTGTCTGTAGCTCTTTTATTTAAAATACATCATGACATTGCAAACGGCAATATAAATGAATTTTTCTAAACCACACATGTTGTTAATGTTTTTTTATTGCACATTTTTTAAAAAGTTTGAATCATAGCATTTAATAGATCAACTTAAATGTATTTTAATATTGGATTACTAAAGAATGTTAAATTTTACATTTCTAAAATTATAAATATTGTTTTGAAAGGTCAGTCATTTTCCCAAGACCTATTTACCAAATGGAGGACATATTTCAAACCAAACCAGTACAAGGAAACTGCTCATGCTGAATAGTAAGAAAAACAAATGTACTTTCTTTAAACTGCTTTTCAAGAGCAAAGAGAGAGATACAGCTGCCTTGGGCAACAAGCATCTGAACAAAAATTTCAATATGCAGCAGCAGTATTTCAGAAAAACAGAACCCACTTTTCGTAGGGAAGAAATTTTAAAATAATTCATATCATTTATATGTAGGTTAAAAAGTAATTTGCTGCATGTAAGAGAATACAAACAATGTTTTATTGATGTTATTTGGGCCTGATCCAAATACACTTACTACGGCTAACCTCTCAATGAAGTCAGTGGGAGTTTAGCCTGAGGAAGGAACCCCTCCTTCAGTTGTAAATGTGTTTGCTGTAATGACTTGTTTTGGAGAATTTCATTGAGATGCGAAGCAAATTTATAGTTTCATAACATTTATTTCTGTAATTATTTCTCTATGTGCTTGACAATTAAATATTTATGGTTTGACAGTCCTTTGGAATTATTCCCTCTCCTCATTGTCTTTTGGCATGTAATCAGGTTAGGCCCCAATCCTGTAATCAGAGCAATATACTGACTTCACTGGGGTTCTCTGCTGGCACAGAGGTCCACTCATTTGGATCAAACTGCAGGATCAGGGTCTTAGTTAGCAAGGCAGAGGCATGGGTAAGAGTGAATGTCCCCCATAGGTTAGAGATAGTGATGAAGGGCACAGTCCAGTCAGGTTCTGGATGCTCTCAATACCTATAGTTTCAGTGGAACTAGAGGGTACGCACATCTAATAGGATCAGGCCGGAAGTGAAAATTACTTTGTTTTGCTTTGTACATTATGGTGAGTTAGATAAATTCTTGTAGGAATGAAAGTGCTAATGTTACAAATGCTACCTTCTCCCCATTCCCATGAGTTCCCCAGAGTTCTGCCGGTTCATCTCAGTCCTGACCTACATCAGCCTTACTACTCTGGTCCTGGACCTCTCCTAAGCAGAGGCTGCCAATCATGCTGAATAGAGCTAAAATGTTTTTTTTCACTTTTCAGAGGGGAGAGGCTAATTCATTACTACAATCTGCTCTAGACAGAAACCAAAGAATAATTGCTTACAATTATTTATTTTTGGGTAGGCTCCTTAAGGTCATATCCTAACACAATTGCAATCTAGTTTGTTCCCCAGTGCTCCTTTTCAGGTGAAGCTCTACAAAGTGGGCAATGAAGTCCAGCTCTTAGGAAGCCCAGATCACACCTATTTGCCTTTAGGAAAGCTTGTTTTCATCCTTGTAAATTCCTATCTCCAAAAGACACAGCAATGACTTTCCTCCGGTCAGCTGTGTCGCACTCCCTTTAGGAGTCCCATCAGCCCTCATTGCTATCAGAGATTCCTACTCTGCAGCTTTTTAAGGGATAAGTGCACTGTTTCTGCAGCAGCCTTAACCCCTTTCCAGTTTAGGAAGTGCAAGCCTGAATTAGGGTTCATCTCTAGGTCTCCTGCACAGCAACATGTAACTTTACTGCTAGGCTAATAATAAAATTTGTGTCATTAGTAGTGAGTATCTGGGTATCTTGTTTATCTCTTTGCAGCTGTGTAAACTTTTAACATGTACCTTTTTTTGTCTTTTGCTTGAATGACTTTTTGCCCTTGTCCCCTGAAACCTTAAATACTAAACCCACTGACTGCACTGAAATGGTTGGTAAGGGCAGAGCTGATCATCTGTATGCTTTTTCTGCTGCTGATCTTAGTTGACAAGTTGCTCATGTAACTCCAATAGAGGCAGCTGCTTCTAAAGAACTTTAACTGATTACCCTTTCTCCCCTCCCCCACATAGAAAATGCCAGCCACCTTTAAGGCCTCAGGTATTTATCTTTTTATCTTTACCCATAGGCTCTCCCAAACACCTCTAATCACCCTCTATAATGCTTAACAGACAAAATTAATTAGAGAGCTGCTGTTGGTACATATACATAGATATTTGTATGTTCAATACATGCTTTTTATAAAATGAACATGTGTATATTGTGTGATATCCTGGTTATTTTGGGCTTTTCTTACCTACAGGGCTCTGCGTTTCTTTTATTGGATGCTTCAGCTCATTTCTCTGGAGTCTTCTGTAGCTTAATTGCTGAATTAGCTCTTGCTGCCTGATCTGCAGAAGCAAAATATCAGATGACTTCACAACAGCAACGATTTTGATTGAAGACTGTACGAAATGGAACAACTCCAGTAACTTCACATTTGAGTCCTTGGTTCTTTTTGTTGTTTTTTTTTTTGTTTGTTTTAAAGTAATATTTTTCATGCTAAAACCTCACTGGCTTTTATGGTGATCAGATGTCCTGATTTTATAGGGACAGTCCTGATTTTTTGGGGTCTTTTTCTCTCATAGGCACCTATTACCCCCCACCTCCTGTCCCAATTTTTGACACTTGCTTTCTGGTCAGCCTACTGGCTTTCTAGGTTTTTTTTTTAATATCAGCTTTTGTACTGAATGCAAACTTTAAAACATTGTTGTGTTATTAAAACTGCTTATGGCTTGTTTCCGTTAGTCCTCCATTTTTATAATAGAATGTTGTTAATATAAGGACAGCTATTTGAAGGGGGTAGCAGAATTTCTTCCCCACATTGTCTGTGATGTGCTGTTGATATTTGAAAAGTGGCTCCTACAAAATTTTCACCTTTAAGCTGTGATCAACCCCATCTTCCAGAGATGCATGTAATTGCATAGAGAATGGTGAAGGACTGGGGAATATATTGATGTATTTTCCTCTGTAATAAAAAATGTTTTTTCATAATCAAGGAAGGTGGCAATACCATTTGGCAAACAACATTATTCTGAATTCACTTTGCCAGTAATATTTAGCATGAGTAGCAGTGATTGCTAGAATGGAGGTTGAATAATAGTTTTCCATTCCAACATCTGTTTCCAGTCACTCATAACATTGTTGAAACTTCCATCTTTAGGGCTAAAACTTTCCAGGCTCTTGATCTCTGGCCAAAATTTATTTATTTTTTAATTTGTCTTTTTATTAAAAAAAAAAAAATTCTTGCAAACATTTTCTTTTGGAAGAGCTCCAAAGCCAAAATAGGTGGGGTAAAAAGTTGATAGTTGCCATGAAATAATCATCTTTGAGTGTCTTTCAGTGTTCTGGTGAAATTTATTTTCAATTCAACAGAGTTATGAGACTTTTAAAATTGCCTGCTGTGCGTACATTGTGCCCAGGTCTTTCCCTGTCTGTTTATAAAGTGTGCAGCTAAAGAAAGCTGCCTGCACATGCATACATGGGTAAGTTGTCTGTAATGAAGAATGTACTGGAGTGTACACACGGAATAAACAAAAGACTTCCGTATGCATATTGTAAGGTGAGAAAGGGTTAGGGAAGGCGACTTCACACAATCACATGTGCTTAACTTTAAACAGTTTGAGTAATTCCATTGAAGTCAATGGCACTACTCAGTATGGAAAGTTAAGCAGATAGTAAGTTTTTTCAGCGGTAAAGCCGTTGTTCAATAGTTGGGAGACAGTTTAGTTCTTAGGCATCTTAGGAGCTTCTTTCTATGGACTGTCTAAGAACTTTGTAGTATTGTCTTGACAAGACGTTTCAGATTATGGACTTCACACATGATGTTGCATTTTCACTTTTTTTTCTAGTCAACAAAGCCCTGGTATTGGAGTTGTTGGGAATACAGCATGTCACAACCCATGTTTCGGATCTATGTCCTTCCTGGTTGGTAAAGGCCAGCTGGGAAGACCTGTGTTCTTTTGCTGTCGGTGATCGTCAAAGCCTTCCTTAGGAAGATGCTGACTTTGATAAAGCCTTTTTGTGGCTATCACTCCAGAAAAACATTACTTGATGTGACAATCTGGCCAGCTATCCTCCAGTACCTATCTTCCATTTTTGTGTAGGTTTATTATTGACAAAGCCATGATATGAGAGCTCGCAGAGTATCTGCATGCTTCAGCTCTCTGTGACCCTTTATCATTCTGAGTACAGAGCTGGATATGGCACAGAAACTGCACTTGTTGTTCTTGTAGTTGCTGTTCTCCTGGTGATGGATAAAGACTGGAAGTCCAGGGTGATAGTGTTAGATTTATCAGCTGTCTTCCATACTGTTGTCATGGCGGTAAACACTAATGGGGGTAGGCAATTGTCCTTCAGTGGCATCATTTTCCTGTCTTGAGGAAATCTCAGAGGGTAGTTAGGGGCAGCTGCCTTTCTGCCCGTAGAGATCCATCTTATGAGGTACTACAAAGTACCATCTTCTTCCTCCTTTAGTCAGTGTATGAATGGAGCCATTGGGAGGTTTCGTAATGAGCCATTGGACTATGGTGCTTTCAGTAGGCTGATAACTAGAGCTGGGCAGGAGATAGTTTCTCATCCCATGAGAATTTTTGAGATTTAGAAGAATTTTCTAGCCCTAAATTGGGGGAAAATTGGAAATCTGAAAACCTTTTGTGAACTGAAAATGTGAAAAAAATGTTCAAATCAGGTCAATCTAAATCAGGGGTCTCAAACACACAGCCCACAGGCCGCATGCGGACCGCACAGTTATTTCCTGAGGTCCACCATAGCTCCCTTCACCCCCTACCCGCCCTTGTCTTCCCCCCGCCCCAGCGCACCACGTCCCCGCTCCTCCGCCTACCTCCCAGCGCTTCCCGCTCCAAACAGCTGTTTGGTGGCGCTTAGGGCTTTCCAGGAGGGAAGGGGGGAGGAGCGGGGCCACAGCAAGCTCAGGGGAGGAGGCAGAGAAGAGGCGGGGCTGGGGCGGGGATTTGGGGAAGGGGTTGGAATGGGGGCAGGGAAGGGATGGGAAGAGGCGGGGCAGGGCCTCATGGAAGGGGTGGAGTGGGGGCAGGGCTGGGGAAGAAGGGTGGCTTTTGTATCTTTGTATGAAAAGGTTTCAGTGATGTGGCCCTCGGGCCAATGTACTAGTCCTCATGTGGCCCTTGTGGTGATTTGAGTTTGAGATCCCTGATCTGAATGTTTCACTTAGATTTCAAAATATTTTCTTTTAATTTTGATCTTTTGATTTTTTAAAACCTTTTTTCCTATAAATTAACTCAAATTTCAAAATAAATATGTTTTGACCCGAAAAGCTGACCCCCTCTATGCAAAGAAAGGGTCAAAATGAGACATTTGAAGATTTTCAAAACAGGAAATTTGTCAAAACTGATCCTTTTACAGTTTGTTTTGATGACTTAGGTTTTCTTAAGTCTGAAAATGCTAAGCTGAAACATTCCTGACCAGCTCCGTTGAGGGCCAAATCCTGTCCTACATGAACTTCTTTTTTGGCTGGTCAGGATGGTGAAAAGATAACTTAAGGCAGTCAAAGTGGCAGCTGGTGACTCCCCTAGCATAGAGGAATTTCTACCCAGCTCTAAATCATTGCTGCTTGAACTCTGAGGTTGATCTAAGTTGTGCTAGGAGTGAAAGGGGTAGAATTGGAGAAGCAACCAGACAACATGGCAATAATTATAGATACTACTGTAATTAAGAGTGTATGTACTCTGTTACTAGAGTTCTCAGTATTGGGTACTGTTGGATACACAATTGCTATTAAATGATTGTATAGCAGGAGTGACCAGAATGGCTTTCTTTTGTCTATGTCTGATCAGGATGGCTGTGTCTGTTTCTTTAAGACGTATGCCTTGCTATTATGACCCATGCCTTTGACACTTCAAAACTAGATTATTGCAGAGCATCATACCTTAAATCCATTTGAAAAAACAAGATAGTGCAGAATGCAGCAGCTGTTTGGTAAGAAGAGCTGCCTGAAGTGAGAACATGACACCAGTGCCTTGTGATCTCTACTGACTACCTGATGGTTTCTGCATAGAGTTGAAGGTATTGGTTTTGACCTATAATGGCTTGGGATCAATCTTTATTCTTGAGGGACCCAGTGATCAGGGAAGGCTCTTGGCTTAAAGGAGGGAGTTGCTAGTGCTATGTTCCCCATGAGGGACTCTTGACTTTGGAATTCAGTTGCCCAGACCCCCTCTAATCTGAAATACCTCAACTTTGTTAAATTCATGGCACTGAAGACATCTAGTGTATCTTGGATAATATGATGATAAGGGCCATATAAATACTTGTATTGATAGACAGTATTTGTGGCTGGTCTTTAAAGACCACCCCAATCCACTCTTGGAGCTGAACCAACTTGCCCTGAACCCCCAGAAGAGCGATGATTGCAGGTATCTTTCAGTGTTATGTTTCCCTTTGCCCAGTCTCTGGCAGACCTTCTGCCACTAGCGAGAATCTGGCTCAAAAGGTTCAAGACAGAGTAAGAGTGAGAATCTGCTGACACGTGTCATCTAACTAAATTGAGGTTAGTTAACTGTCTTACGCTCTGAATTGTAGCTAAAAAAGGCTGTGCAGTTGGTTGAAAAGAAAATGTATAGTACATGAGGACTGACAAATTTATTAAATTATAAATATTTGAAAAGTATTGATTATATAAAAACTCTAAGTTAGGTTATACTAGGCTGTTATAAATTGTGAAAATAGTGTAATTGAAAAAAATTAAAAGATGTTGCACTTTTCTGAGGATTTAGAAGTTGCTATTACATTGCATTATTTGAGAAATAACATGCAACTGCATAATTTAAAGCTGTATAGCAGTGTATATGCGCAAGAGGGCAGAGTTAAGGTTGCACATTGACTTTGTCACTTCCTGACTTTTGGGTTTACACCCACACAGCTCTGTATTTCTCAATGTAATTTTTTTATTTTTTTTAATTTACTGAAAAATACACCAACTCCATTAATAAGTAGGGCCCTACCAAATTCACGGTCCATTTTGATCAATTTCACAGTCATTAGAATATTAAAAATCTTAAATTTCATGATTTCAGCCATTTAAATCTAAAATTTCACAGTGTTGTAATTGTAGGGGTCCTGACCCAAAAAGGAGTTCTCTCTGTGTGTGTGTGTGGGGGGGGCAGTGCACAGTGTTATTGTAGGGGGAGTTGCGGTACTGCTACCCTCACGTCTGTGCTGCTGCTGGCGGCGGTGCTGCCTTCAGAGCTGGGCAGCTGGAGAGCGGTGGCTGCTGGCTGGGAGGCCAGCTCCGAAGGCAGAGCCGCTGCCAGCTGCAGCACAGAAGTAAGGATATTACTTACAGTGCAGGGTATGGGAATTTTACTTCTGCGCTGCCTGCAGAGCTGGGCCCTCAGTCAGCAGCCGCCACTCTCCAGCTCTGAAGGCAGCATTGCAGAAGTAAGGGTGGAATGGTAAAGTTTTGCCACCCTTACTTCTGTGCTGCTGCTGGCGGGGCGCTGCCTTCAGAGCTGGGCGCCTGGCCAACAGCCTCCCAACTCTGAAGGCAGCACAGAAATAAGGGTGGCAATACTGATGACCCCCCCCAATAACCTTGTGACCCCCCTGCAATCCCTTTGAGGTCAGGCCTCCCACTTTGAGAAACGCTCGCTTGTCTCCCCCATGAAATCTGTATAGTAGAAGGTAAAAGCACACAAAAGACCAGATTTCCCTGTCCTTGATGCGTTTTTTATGGCTGTGAATTTGGGAGGGCAACGTCAGCAAAATGTCTCACAGCCCTCAATCCGTTACCCTGATTGCCCGCCATTGCTTTAGATAGTCAAATAACTTGTTGAGCTCCCTTAAATTGTCACAGGAGTGTGTGTTTTCATTTAAATATACGGTGCCCAATCAGTAAAGATCAGGAAAGTCACAGTTAAAGATTAAGGCTCTGATTCGCCTATGACTTTACCCCGCTGTAACTCTGCTAACTTCCAAAGAGTTACTCCTGATTTATGTTAGTGAGGGGAAGAGAATTGGGCCCCAAACATCCATTATTTAGTTTTCATGCCCTGTTTTTCCTAGGGCCTGCAGGGAGTTATTCTTCTGGGAAACACAAAAGAAAACCTTTTGATTGATTTGTGTGTATTGGCAGAATTACTGTAATTGCATCAAATGGCATAATTGGCGTAAATAGGAGTAATGATGTCATTACCATGTGTGATTGTGACATTTAACAATGTAATTAAAATGTATAATGACATCGTAAAAGTCCTTATTAAAGTTTGAGAGAGAAGCTCTGAAGGTGGACAGAGCAAGATTTTAAAAATTCAATGTCACTGTCATTCTTTCATGTTCTTTTCAAAACAGCTAAAGCAATTAGGTCACATCAGAGCAGATTTTTAAAAACAAAGAGCCTAATTCTGCAAATCCTTTCTCTAACGGGCAGTCTGTACATATAAGGATAATGCCCTTGATTTCAAGGGGACTACTCACATGAGTAAACTCTACTCCTGTAAAATATGCATATTTCAGCACAAAATCTCTTTCTAAATTATTCATGCAGTAGCATCAGTTTGTTCTCCTTTACGCACACAATGGTCAAATTGATTTTATTTCTTAGAAATTTGTTTTGTTCTTAAATCCCCAATATGAGGAATTGGTATGCCAAGTATCAACTAGGATCAAATTATATTTATATAAATAAACTGTGTTGGACAGATTAAAATCCCAGTTTTCAAACAATGATGTCATTATATGTCATACAAATCCTACATTTAGATGCTTATATTAGCACTTATCTTTAGGTGTATCAAATGGATATTTATGTACCCAAGTTCCTGTCTGAATATCCAGATGCAGAGTTTGATGATCATACTTAAGTGCCCCATACTGGAAAACTGAGTTTTTTATTAGACATTTCATGAACAGGACACCATGTTGGCATTATATCTGGCTTCCAGCTCCACATCCGACCTTACATCATTGTGTCTTTTCAGTATTTCTTGATATTTATATCACATAAATATTCAGCCAACCTGTGTGTTAACTAGTACCCACCTTCTCCCCCCTGAAATTTTCAAATAATCATTTGTGTATTTAACTATATAATACCTACTGATTTGAATGTGAGTCTTATGGCTAAATTCCTATGTACCTCTGAAAATGTGCCTTTATATGGCGTATTAAACAGGATGAAGACAGGCAGCATGGAAGGTATATGAAAGTGCTGGGTTCATTGTTAAAATAACATAAGAACTGCCATACTGGGTCAGACCAAAAAGGTCCATCTAGCCCAGTATCCTGTATTCTGACAGTGGCCAATGCCAGATGCCCCAGAGGGAATGAACAGAACAGGTAATCATCAAGTGATCCATTCCCAGCTTCTGGCAAACAGAGGCTAGGGACACCATACTTGTCCATCCTGGACTTATCCTCCATGAATTTATCTAGTTCTTTTTTGAACCCTGTTATAGTCTTGGCCTTCACAACATCCTCTGGCAAAGAGTTCCACAGGTTGACTGTGCATTGTGTGAAAAAATACTTCCTTTTGTTTGTTTTAAATCTGCTGCCTATTAATTTCATTTGGTGACCCCTAGTTCCTGTGTAATGAGAAGGAGTAAATAACACTTCCTTATTTACTTTCTCCACAGTCATGATTTTATAGACCTCCATCATATCCCCTCTTAATTGTCTCTTTTCCAAGCTGAAAAGTCCCAGTCTTATTAATCTCTCCTCATATGGCAGCCATTCCATACTCCTAATAATTTTTGTTGCCCAAACATTGTCTATAATGGTTGCAAAAACATTGTCTATTATTTTGATTGCAGCCAGCCTGAAATTATGGTGTAATTGCAATACTGTATTTAAAAGGATATTGTTAACTACATAAAACCCCACACTTCTGTCCACAAACGTTGTTCTACATAGTTCTCTACCTGAAAGAGTAAAGAAATTTTACAATTTTCATTTTGTTTACTTTATGCATTTGACAGCTTTGCTGTATTAACTTTTTTCTCTGTTTTTTCCCATGTATATTTAGCTTATTACTTTATTAGTCAATTTCCCCTTTGTGGTGTTGATTATAGAACAAAAAAATTGGCCTTGGAACTCGGGGCTGGGTGTAATACCTAGATCTCCTGTAAACTGTCGCTATCACCTATCTATAGATATATTTTAAACTGACTAAATTTCAAGTTGGTGTCCCATATATTTCAATAACTCATAATTTCAACTGGTCTGTTGTGTTAGCTCACCAAAGCTGTTTTGCATGCTTAATGTTTTTTTTTTAAAATCCCAGATCCCTATAAAATGACAATATATTCTCATTACTTTGGTGACTCACGGTCTGGTTTCATTAGTAAGATTCAGGAACATTTTATAGACAAAAAATGGGGAAGTTTCTGTATTTAAATCCAGCTTTTGTCATTGCTTGTATAAACTATAGAATTGAAAGTTTTGTTTCCCTAGAAAGCGAATATAATTAAGGGAGGAGATACAAAATACCCACCTCCCAGTGTGGTGTTGGAATAGGAAGTGACTCTGTTGTGTTAGGTTCTGTACTAGCTGGTTTGATATTCAGCTTTGTTCCCTTCTAGAATTCTGTGAAATCATATCACTAGCATGTAGAATTGGTTTTCCAAGGATATTTGCTATGGACAAACAGTACAGTATGTTTATATTTGATCACAAATTAGTTACCTCAGTTAAAAACTTAGACTTTCATAATTGATTATTTTTAAATTATTTTCTGCTGAAGATGCTTTGAGTAAAAGCTTGAATTCAAGATGGAATCCTAATCCACAGGAAAGGTAATTGAAAGTTAAGCTGTTTAATGTTTTAGTTTGTAGAAGCAGTGCATATGGGTTTCTCCACATATGCACATGCCAACACATTCCCATCCACTCTTTTTGTGTATGGGGAGTGATTGGGATGGGGGGATTTTATGCTCAAGAGCTCTTTTCAGCAGGCTAGGTCAATCTTCAAGACCACGTGAGAGCTGTTTTTATCCCCCTCAGTCATGTTCCATGCTTTTCCTACAACTGCCACTAAACCATGTGATTCCTACTAGAAAAACAGGCAGACTTATGGTATTGTAAAGTAAACCATTGTGAGCCACATTTTGCAACCCTTGTTCAGGTGTACTTTACTCCATGTACAAATTGTCATGTTGGTAAGTACTTACTCCCAAAAGTAGTCTCATTCATTTCAATGGGATGACAAGCACAAGTAAATCCTTCGCAATATGGCCCAATGTGCCCTACTTATTGAGCAAGATGCTACTACACCAGCAACTACACACTGCACCATAGTAACTCTAACTCAGGAACCAATCCTTGCAACAAACCTCAATGCCAACTCTGCCCACATATCTACACCAGCGACACCATCACAGGACCTAACCAAATCAGCCACACCATCACCAGTTCATTCACCTGCACGTCCACCAATGTAATAAACACCATCATGTGCCAGCAATGCCCCTCTGCTATGTACATCGGCCAAACTGGACAGTCCCTGTGTAAAAGGATAAATGGACACAAATCAGATATTAGGAATGGCAATATACAAAAACCTGAAGGAGAACACTTCAACCTCGCTGGACACACAATAACAGATGTAAAGGTAGCCTCCTGCAGCAAAAAAACTTCAGGATCAGACTTCAAAGAGAAACTGCTGAGCTTCAGTTCATTTGCAAATTTGACACCATCAACTCAGGATTAAACAAAGACTGTGAATGGCTCACCAACTACAAAAGCAGTTTCTCCTCCTTTGGTGTTCACACCTCAACTGCTCGAAGAGGGCCTCATCCTCCCTTATTGAACTAACCTCGTTATCCCTAGCCTGATTCTTGCTTGCATATTTATACCTGCCTCTGGAAATTTCCACCACATGCATCCGACGAAGTGGGTATTCACCTACGAAAGCTTATGCTCCAATACTTCTGTTAGTCTATAAGGTGCCACAGGACTCTTTGCCGCTTACTCAGCATGAATAAGGCTGGCAGAATCTGGCCTTGCAGTTGTGTGAAATTTACCTGTTTGCAGCAGTTTGTGTGGTTACTTTATTTTATATTTTTTGGCTTACATCTGAGTGATTTTGCATCCTCCCCAGCTTTCACTTCTTGAAACTATTTAAAACAACTAAATTTCACCTGGTTTACTGTCTAAACAATGTAAAAATACACATTACAGTTTTGCATTACAATATTATGAAACGTGGGCTCAGATAAAATGCTTAAGGGACCCTAGCGAACTTCTGTTCTGATTTTCCATTTGTCACAAAACTTGAAGTTTTGAGTGAGTGAGATGAGTTTCAGAAGTTAGTGAACGTTTTGAACAGAATGATACACCTTTGTGGAAAAGTATGATGGTTATTTAGTTAGAAGAGGAGGTCTGTGTGAGAGAGAAAAGAATGCACTTTTCCCTTGATGTGTACCTTACACTGCTCTTGTTTTATGTCTTTACGGTCTTCAGTTACCTAGAAGAGACTGCATCCCCTTACACCTTTTCCTCTTAAGGCATATAGTGAAAACTAGAGTTGAGCATGTAACTTTAAAATGAATAATTTATTGAACAAATCCACCCTTTTGTACTGTTTGTGGATGGTCTGCAAACACAATGTAAAATTCTCAGATTTATTAGCTGTTTGCAGTTAGAGGTGAGTTTTGATCTCAGATTGTTTAGATTGTACAATTGTATGTAAACTTTAAGTGGTATAAAGTAACAATGTATGGAACTTACGCGACTAACTTATTTAAGTGATTTATGTAACCAACAAAACATGAATTTCTAGTTTAATTTATATATGTACATTTGATTTCAATATTCCTGATTCATGCTGTGTTGATTAGTTACAGAAGTAATCCAGACAGGGAACATAAGTGGTACCATGTCACTTATGTATGAGACAGCATATTCCAGTTGATAGTGTACTGGACTAGGAGTCAGGTGACCTTGGTCGTAGTCTCAGTTCTGCTATTAAGTATTTACCCATTCAGTGAATTATTTGTCTATGCCTCAGTTTCTCCATTTCCAATAGGTAGAGTGATACCCACCTTTGAAAAACATGTAAGTTTTGTTGTCTGTGTAAGTTGTAAGCATTATTTCTATTATTGTAAACAACCAGCACAGCATAAAGCACAAATTTTACAGTTGAATGTACAATTAAAAATTTTGTTTTCAGTGAATATTCTTGCTAAAGATTTTCTTTGTGTGAACAGTCTTACCTATAAATCTCGGTTGGTTGTATGTGTCCAGAAAGTGAACTCAGAAGGGTTGTGAACAGTACTAAATGAACATTTACTTTCTATTTTAAACCAATATCTGTGACTGTTTTTCACTTTGATCAGCTCAAGTTTACCCAGATTTTTTTAATGATATATTTCTTAACTCTTCTTTATTGTAACTTTAATTAGAGGCTGGTCTGAGATCTGGTGTGTGACGAACCCCAAAGTTTGAGAATGTTCAGTGCAGATATTTTTGTTTTGTGCCATATAAAGATAGGTCCAGCTATGAAATGTGGATCCGTGTTTGGACTCTGAATCCCTTCGCAAGATTTGGGCTGTTCAGAGCTGTGATTTTTGCTTCAGCCCATTCTTCAGTTTTAATGCCCTTTCCACCACCAACCTCCAATTCTGTTTTTCTTGTTTTTACTTGTTTATAATTTTTTAGACCCTTCTGCTTCAGCCATTAACTCGTTAGCCCCTTATTCCCTTGCTTTTCATTCTTCTTAGATCACCAAGGAGAAGGAAACCAAAAATATTTTCTTTGATACCACCCTCACATTTATTTCATCATCCTGAATCATATACCTTGCCCCGCCTTTATATCACACAAATTATACTCTCCTTTTAAATATTAATCCTGGTGAAGGCCTCATGGTTGAAACATTGCTAAGAACTGTACTTTCTATAATTCTTCTGTGTTGTCATTGCAAACAGAAACTGATGAAGTGCTCCTTGTTTGGTTGGTTTTGAACTTTACTCCTGGGGTCTGTGCTATTTTAAAAATAATATTTAATGATTCTAATTAATCTCTTTATTTCAGCTCTGTATATATTACAAACCTGAAACAACTCTGTATTTTATTCCTATCATTTGTAAAACCAGAGTTTGTTTCTTGTTAGAATTGATGGTACTGGGATGAACGGAATTCGGAAATGATCCAGCTCCAACTGAAGTCAGCAGCTGTTTTGCTCATTGATTTCAATGGGAGCGGGATCAGGCCCTTGATTAACATGAACTGTTATTATTGCCTCAGATAACCATCTCAGAGTATGATTAAGGGATCATAATCCATCACTGAGCAGTGCGGAACCTTACCTTTTTGTGTGTGCATGTACTGTATTTGTGCTGCACCTAGAGCTTTAGGTGGTAAGTGTTTTACCTGGACTGGAATCCTGTCACTTTGGCCAGATTTAATTAATAATCTGATTGATTTTAAGGGGTTAAAACTATTACTTTTTTCTCTTGTGCATGCTCTTGCTGGTGAGCACAGTTAATTCAGTCGCATGAGTATTTACTATTCATAAATTATGAGGCAACCTCTGACCACATTGTGAATTATATTCTCACTAATTTAATCATTGAAAACCATTTTCTCACCTAATGTGTTAATAATAGTGTGTGTTAACACCACATGGGTAATTTCATGTAGAGTGTATGCTTCATAAGGAGCTCATATGAGACCCTCTATCTTACTATTTCCTTAAACTAAGCAGTGTCATCGTAATTTATTAGAACCAAAACAAGACACTGGTGCAATTCAAAGCACTTTGAAAATATGTATTTCTTCAGTGGAAAATGTTGTGTCACTCGGAATGTATTGCTCAGTATCTGTCAGAAGAGCATATGACATTATTACAGTTCTGCCCAATATTGAAATCTAATCTTCAAGCAAAAATCAAGATGAGGCCGCAGTGCTGCAAGGAGCCCACACTGGCAGTCTTGCATCCACATGGAACCCAACTGACTACACTGGGGCCTTGTGTGGGTGCAAGGGTCAGCTCACGCAGAGCTCATTGCAGTATCGGGGCCCAAAATTGTTTCCTGTGTCTGTGTTTCTTTTGTTCTCTTTTCTGAATGCTACTGTTGGGGCTTGTCTCAGATGGAGCCTGATACTGTGATGGTGCTGAGCACCTCTTGCAAAGCATTGAGAGTGTCCTCAACTCCCATTGACATCAGCGGGGATTGACGGTGTTCAGATTTTTAACTGATTGTGCATTTGATGCCATCTTGGTACAACGCCAAGGCAATGGAAAAACATGCCATTTTTTAGTTGTGAGTTTGTTTCCATGATGGTCATGATACTGTAGGTGGCCTGCAGATAAACAGCCCTCAGTTATGTCTGTCGGCAGTGTACTTGGAGTACAATTAATGTTGTTGCTGTGCTGTGTCTGCACCAGTGCACCGTGAAGTACTCTCCATTTGGATATTGTTCAATAGCTTTTGTTTTTAATAAACTGAAATGTTTTAAAATACTATAGTTAGATGGACCTTGATGGCACAGGGTTGTGAGATGTAGACATTTTTGTTTCTAGGTCATCATTTCAAATCCAGTTTGGTAGAAAGTCAAAGCAGTTACAGTGTAATGACTCTTTGGTGTCCTATGTTTAATCTGCTGGTTTTAGTCTAGTAGGCCTAGTAGATAAATGTTTCATCACAACAATAACACTGATTGACATCCTTGTTGGTAGTCACAAAGACTACAAAGACTAAGTGGACATGGAGAATAAGTTATTCACTCACCACTAGAGGTGATTCTCTCAGATTAGGATTGAGGCACATTGCTAAAGTGGGCAGAACATGATACTTTTATGGATAAAGGACTCAGTCTCCAAGGTTGTTGGTTGCATACCTCTCATAAGCACAAAATTCATGTGAAACTTTTTTCAAAAAAGTTTGTTTTAGAATAGTCAAATATCACTGCTAAGAAACCCTTTTCTAAGACTTGGGGACATTTTGTGGCCTATTTGAAGCAAATAAATGATCTCATTCCCTGTCCTAGTGAAGAGCTTTCCACAGCACAGAAAACAGCCATCAAGAGTTAACAGTAATTGGTACAGTCATCGACAATCTCTGCTAGGAGGCCGAAAATTAAATGGGTGTGGAAAGTGAATTACTTCCTCCCCCACCCCCAAACCATGCTGCTGGATTTGACTCATTAATAGGGTAGCCTGGGAAAGCATGCATGGCTGCTGACTGTGCTTTGTGTCCTGCAGATAACCAGGAGACTTCAATCTGTAGGGATATCAATCTGGCACCTTATTGAGCACTAATAGCTCAATAAAAATGGTAGACAATAAATATACTCTGGTAACAAATTTCAGAGCTTTGTTTTTAAAGGCAAAAGAGTAATAATTAACTACATGCTAACTAAGCATGGTAGAATTAGGTAGATGCAAGATTCTGGCCCATTTTGCAGGGCAATGTAAATGCCAAGATTTCCAAACTCAAGCACATGAAGTATTGCAACCCAGTTGAGTTGTGCAGTGCTGCAGATACACACTATAAATTCACTGCCAAACAAAATAAATTTTACAACACAGAAGGCTCTCTAGACTCGTTCTTTTGACACTCGGAGGACTAAACTATTTGTAAAGATACCCATCACCTGCTGACTTTTCTTCAAAAATACCCTGCTATTCTGTCTACACTTTTGAAAAAAATGGTGCCTATTCAGTCAACATCTGACATAACTGCTGAAATGTAGTCACTCATACAGTAGTCAGTCACACTTTGATACTGTGCCTGTCATCATGTTAAAACAGTCATGCACTGACATATTTTATGGGCATGAACATGTTTTAGAGATGAACAATAAGGGTTGGCCTTTAAAAAGAAGCAAGAGTAGCATTTCCTGTGTGAAAAGACATATAATTTGAAATAATAGTATGTCAATAGTACCTATAGGAAATTGCTGTAAAATGGGAATTTCAGCATCAGCTTTTAGCTGGGCTAAAGTACCGTAGCTCTCTCTAAAACAGTGGGCATCTCATCTGCGTGTGTGGTCCTGAAAATATTTGTTGCACAAAGTGAACATAGTTGTTCTTAACATTTCTTCCGTTAACAAGACAGCTGAGATTTCGTCAAGATTAGAAGTGAACATTGCATAGCATTGTTCTGATTCAATTTGCGTACGTTTTGACTGGTAATATTACATAATATTAAAAGTGAGTGAGTGATTGAATGGTAGTTTCAGATTAGATGTAAAAGCTTAGTTACATGATTATATATAATATCTAGCACGTACACTATGCTTTTTAACTTCATGCACAGTGTGTGTGTATATGTATGAATATATGTCATGTGAAAATTAAGCAACTATATCATTTAAACCACAGAATATTAGAAGTGGATAAACCCTGGTTATATGGTAGGTCACTGTTAGTTTAGTGAACAATTAACAGACTGAAGTACGGAATGGTTAACAAAGAGTGTGCTGCCAGAATGTGATCACTGGCAGTCATGCTGTAATTGTTCATTTAACTAATTTAGTAAATCCCAAAGCAGCTACACAGTGATGTTTATTTAGACTGAGACACAGTATTATTAAGAAGTTTCATTCATGAGGATTTAAGCTCTGCATTTAAGCCTGTACAAAGGGAAGCTGCACTTCTTCTTACAATTTAATCCCCCACTGTATTTATTTATAATTAATATTTTATTTTAAAAGAAGAAAAAATTATTCCAGTTCAAGTGTTTGCTAAATTAGAGAGCTGGCCACAGTTATTATAACTGATACTGAGTAGTTCTTGTGCCACATCAAAGTTAAAAACAATCCTGCATGTAAAACATGTTTTTTAGTGTGATAGTGAAATTGCATCAAGGAAGGCAGTTGATTTAAGAGTTTTTTTTTGATCATTTAAAAACTGTTTTTATATATTTTATATATTTATGCTATATAATAACTGACTGTAAACATATTGAAATGCATTGTCAGCTGGTTAGCAAACTTGTCTTACTATGTTTATATTCAGGAGGTAATTGTAAGCAGAAGAAACAGAGCCTTATTTGAGTTAGTCTGCTGCTTTGTTCATTAAGCTAATTACTGCATTCTACATTCCTCCTTTTCATCTACCTTGTTTCTGGAGCTTGATCCTTTCCCAACCCTGAATCGACTGTTACTGAACAGTTGAAGCTGAACAGGAAGGAATTGCAGGTGTCAACTCACAGTTTACAAATATGACATCTCCTCTGGCATAGCTGGAAATATGAAATATTGATTTATGTGCAGTAAAAGGTCTTATAAAAATGATCACATACACATGAGAGATTAATGCGCTGGAGATCAATAGAAATTTCATTCTTGACGCTAGACTGTCACCTATGGTGAAATGCTAAAATACAGAAATCAATATTATCTATGAAATGTCAAATTTATTATAATTATGAGGATGAAAGCTGGCCAAGTGGCTCCCAAGAGAGAAGGAAGGATAGGTTACTGTGCTGAAGCATCCTTCATGTCCCTTGTTCACTTGCTGCCAATTTGAAAGCAATAATGGTGCAGGGGGTTTTCAGGCATTATGTATCACTGTGTAGTAACAAATTCCTCCTGGAATATTTAACTCTTGAAACTGACAATAACACAAACGTCTTCACAGTCAAAAGGTTCAGAACTTTTAGGGGTGTTGGTAATAGGGTAAAATTCAGAGAACATTCCCGGCACAGATCATAATCTGGTATATAGACTACAGTACATTGCTTAGGAAAATTGAGTTTTTAGAGTCGCAGGATTAGTAAAAACCTTGTGCAATTTTACTCAAGCTCATGCTATGTTCATAGCAATTAGGAGATGGAAGAAAATGAAATTATCTATTAGCAGTCTTCCCATTTTTTAGAGCCTTGGCTATTACCTTGATTTTTAAGAATTTCCGTTCAATCCCCACTGCTATGCAGCAATTCTTTGAAAGAATATTTATGAGTTTGTGGCAGCCCACCAGCCTCATGTGTCAAGTTTAATAAAAGTCTTCCAAAAAGTAACACACAGCTAAAATTTTATGGGCCAATAAGAAAACAATCAAAATACAGAGTGGTTTTTTTTTTTTTTTTTTTTTTGGAAGAAATCCTATTTAAGCGGGAAAACTCTCCCTATAAGTATTCTCAACGAATACCTATAAAACCCTATTAAGGAGCCTCTTATCAGTATTGCATTTGTTTCTGATATTTTCGGGATGGTGTTCACTGTACCACCACACAATAATGCTTCTGGAGATTAAGGCTTTATGCAGTAGCACCACATCTGGCTGTGATCTTGTCAGATCTGATAATATAGAGAGGACTGAGCCTAACCAGGATTCAGAAAGAAAGCCCTCCCAAGGAAATCTCAGGTGCTGCTAGAAGTGATCCTGGTTACTTAGTAGGTGATGCCTTTCCCTTGGAGTTAGTATTGTAGCAATACTTCAACCACTGTTCTGGAGGGATATGTTCTGTTTGGAGCTGCCAGAGTTTAGCTGTCAACTTGAGGTTGTGGAATATGCCTGGTACTGCTTGCAAGTGGCTGAGTCTTGGGTAATTAAAAACATGGGTAATTAAAAAAAAACATGGGTAATTAAATTCTGCCTGCCAGGTTCTTTCTGTAATTTCTGTTGCAGAAGTTATTGTTAACTTCCCATCCTAAGCTGTATTTGAAAGTATTGCAGGGACCAGATAGACTGCATTCCTGCCTATACGTGCCTGCATTTCAGTTGTGGATAAAGGGATCTCTTTATATGCTAAAGTGTACAGTGCCTTTTCTACTTTTGAAGTGCATTGTATAAATTAATCATTTACAATAATTTAGTAACCAGTGATATTCATGCTGGTAGGAGTTTTCTTTTCCTCCTTTGAGTTAGGAAATTTACTTAGCATCCAAAAATTTGTCCTACTCCTTTAACATTGATTATTTTAGCCTTCCTGGTTGTTACTTGAGGTAGCCTATTTCACATTAATTGTTTGCTGGGTAAACAAATCCCTTCTATGTTCCTTTTCTGACTGGCTTTTCTTTCACTTTAATTAATGTATTGTTCTTGTATTTCATATTAGCTCAAATACTTTGCAATATCTCTCCCAATATCCCTTCAGTATTTTCTACACCTCTGTAAAATCTCCTACTTTCTAAAGATTACAGGTAGCATTCTCTGATCTTTCTGAATACCTATTACATATGTACAGGTTTCAGAGTAACAGCCGTGTTAGTCTGTATTCGCAAAAAGAAAAGGAGTTAGTCTCTAAGGTGCCACAAGTACTCCTTTTCTTATTACATATGTATCTCTTTATCCATCGTTTGGCCTTCTGCTTTACCTTATCTATTGAGGTAATAGCCTTTAGATGACAAGGTGACCAGAATCACACAGTCATTATAATGCAGCCTTGGTTATTAGCACCTATTATTTCTGATAAAGAAATTTCCCTTGAGTTATCAATATTTCCTTTTCTGTTCTGTGTTGAGTGCTGTTAAGCTCTTTGCCAAATTTCTTAGCGGTTTATCCATCCTTTCCCCAGAGTCGCCTTCAGCACATGACCACAGAAAATAATTCCTGGCTCTTGTGTTTCCTTCCTTAAATTCATTATTGTGCATTTATATCAATTTGCAATTAATATTTCTCTGCTCTGAATTTATCAAAGACTTTATAATTATTTTACCTCTCTCAAATTTATGTTTTGTCCACCACCTTCTCCAGGCCCCGATATGCGTACCATTTTTGTGTTATTAGCACACACACACAGTCACTTTGTTTTCACATTCTATTCTGTTCCTTTATCATTTGTTTGTATTTGTCTACCTGGATTGCAAATTTTTCAGGGCAGAGGACTTGTGTTCTTATATATCTGTAAAATGACATGCCTACCAATAGTATTGTATAACAACAGGCTTGGATCCAGATCCAGATCTGAATTTCATGGTTGGCCCATATGTTTGTAACGGATCAAATAAAACCCCAATCCAAGTAGTCCTTGAAGTGTGGGCCCCATTCTAATCTTCCAAGATACAAACCAATTTTCTGTACTAGAGTGCATGGCATATTGCAGTGCATCTGCTTTCCTGCCTGGGACCTTAACTGCAGTGACTACAGAACTCCTACTGGGTTAATGGTCTCATTGTAGAATTATCATGTTGGTCTGTGGCGTGGATGATGCTTTTTTGCTCCTTTTCGGGCAGTAGATGAATTGACAGACCAAATCCTGGTTGTCCATCCTGACAAAACTGATTTTGAGGGTGAGAAAAGGGAAAGCAATTGTTTAAAAAAGATCAGCCGTAATGATTTAGTAAGTGAAAGTCTCTCTCTCCTGAGCAATGTTACTTCACACGCGCACCCACCTCCTTTAATCCAAATATCTGAAAGCTCTTTACAAACACTAATGAACGTAGCTTTTGGCTGGTGTTATTACCCCCATTTTATAGAGGAGAGAAAGATTATGGCCAACATTTATAGAAGTGGCCTCTGATTTTTGGATGCCTGTTTTTGGGTGTCCAGTCTAAGTCATCTGATACTCAGAGATACTAGGCACCCACAGCTCCAACTGAAATCAATGTGAGTTGTTGATTCCCCTACCCCCCAACCCCTAAAAATCAGGCGCGAGGTGTTTCAAGGTGTGCATCCAAAATCGGAGTCCACTTCTGAAATTTTTTGGCCGTGGTGACTTGTGCCAAGGGCAGAGCAAGCCTGTAGCAGGCACAAGAATAAAATCCACATCTTTCCCGCCATTATTTTCACGTAGAGCTTTTTTCCTCTCCATATAATTGATATGAAAAAAGAAACATTCAGAAATAAAAATACTTGCCTTGATAGGCAGGCTGTGCTGACTGATTATATGTACATGTCCTAAACTTCATTAGGAAGTATCTACTGATGCTGATTACAACAGAATGGACTAACAGATCATTAGCGTGAAATAAAAAAAAATTCTCTATCACCTTTAATTGCTAAATAACTTATTGATCGTACATCATTAATTTCGTAATACTGTATGCCTCTTCTTTTTTCAGAACCTTTGCATTTTAATGTGTTGCCAGCTAAAAAAAGAGAGGACAATATGTTGGCTTAGGTTTGTCACACACACACACACACACACACACTTATTTATAAAAAGAAAAGGAGTACTTGTGGCACCTTAGAGACTAACAAGTTTATTTGAGCATAAGCTTTCGTGAGCTACAGCTCACTTCATCGGGTGTTGAGACTCTGAAACCTGACACTTATATATTTATTTTTACTTTGGAGGGTGCTGGAGGTGGGAGAGGGAGAAAAAGATTTTTTTTTTATACACTGTAGCATTTCCACAATTTTTCTAAATAAAGATTTGGGAGATTTTCCATCTTTTTCCAGCTTCTTAAGGTTTTCTGTACCTCAAGTGGCCAAAGCAGTTAAAGTTAATACTTAATGCAACACAGTTTAAGAGATAGGCATTTCTTGCAGTCAGGTCTCAATTAAGAGATAAAAGACAAAAAGTGTAAAGCACTTGATAAAGCTAAGAATACAAGGACCGGCATGGAAGTGCTTGAAGCTGTCCATAGCGATAACTGGATAGTCAGCTGGAATCTTCTTGAAATGAAGTGGGTGCTCTAACTTATCAAATTCCACATATGGGGAAATTACTCGTGCCTACAGGGGTGATTAACACTAACTGAGTGGGTCAGAAACAAGCTGGGATAAAGGTGAAAACTGTATCTGACTATCAACACCAAATACATCCATTTAGAGAAAGATAGTGTGTCTCTCTCTTTCCTCCCCCCTCCCCGCCCATATATCTTCAGTTGTGCAGGTTGTCAGGGTAGTCACACAGTAGAAGCTGCAAATATAGAGGGTTCTGTATAATGCACAAATTGCAGTGCACATTAAAATGTAATCTATTTTAATAAGTCATATCATGATTACATTTTAGATAATTGTGTTTATCTTATACAACAAATATTTTCCCTGCTATATATAATATAAATATATATACACACATTCTCTCTCTCTCTCTCTCTCTCTCTCTCTCTCTCAATTACAGCTATTAACACCACAAGAAAAAGCAACACAGACATTTAAATGATGTTATGATACAAAATCAACAAAGCCTGGAAATTCAAAGTTAGAACTCAGGGATTGCCTGTAAGTCACTCATTGTGCCCAAGATTCCTGAAATAACAATGCATGTTGATCTCAATTTATCTCTGGGGTAACTCCATTAGCTTCAGGAGACCTCTTTTTGGACTGAATTTGGCCTATTAAGAATGCAGGATCAAGAAGTCATACCAGCTGAAAGTAGGCACTACTTCATTGACATCAAATACAAATTATTTGTTTTCACTTTTCCCTTAACTTTGCTTAAATCAGCTTCTCTGCTAGATGACTGGAAAATAGCTAATGTAACGCTGACTTTTAAAAAAGAGTCCAGAAGCAATCCTGGCAATTACAGGCTGGTAATCCTAACTTCAGTACTAGGCAATTTTTTTGGAATTATAGTAAAGAACAAAATTATCAGGCACATGTATGAACATATGCTGGGGAAGAGTCAACATGGTTTTTGTAAAGAGAAATCATGCCTCACCAATCTATTAGAATTCTTTGAGGGTGTCAACAAGCATGTAGACAAGGGTGATCAAGTTGATACAGTGTATTTGGACTTTCAGAAATCCTTTGACAAGGTCCCACACCAAAGCTCTTGAGTAAGCAATCATGGGATAAGACGGAAGGTCCTCTCATGGATCAGTAACTGATTAAAATATAGAAAAATGGGTAGGAATAAGGGTGGTCAGTTTTCAGAATGGAGAGAGGTAAATAGCAGGGTCCTCCAAGGATCTGTAATGGGACCAGTACTGTTCAACATACTCATAAATGATCTGGAAAGGGGGTTAAAAAGTGAGGTGGCAAAGTTTGCAGACAATACAAGATTATTCAAGGTAAGTCCAAAGCTGACTGCGAAGAGTTATACAAGGATCTTTGGGGCAGGGAATCTCTCTTTGTTATGTGTTTGTACAGTGCTTAGTGCAAGAGGGCTGGGGACTGTAGGTGCTGCTACTGCTATACAAAGAAATAATGAAGTAATGGAGTTGCACCCACTCACACTGGGACTGTGCTGTGTGCCTTCACTTTAAATTTTTCCTGTCAGAAATTGGTTTGTTGTCATATAAGCATGTATTCCTTTTCTGTGTGAAAGAAAACCCTTAATAAAATACAATAGTATTATGAAGTACTGGCCCCAAAGCCCTGTAGTGGCACTGCTGTAGTTCCTGAAGGTTCTGATGTACCTTCAGTCTGCCTTTGGTAATGGTGACGTTGGGAGCTACTCTTCTGTGTAGTGTGGAAAGCACAGTGTTGTGTATTTATGCGCTGCAATAATGCCTCATTAATTCCAAGGTCCAACTGAAATGAAATAAGAATCAGAGTATATACTCTTGGGGCTAAATCCTGCTCTTTTGACTCAGGCAGTATTTGCTGCTGAAACCAAAAGGGAGTATTGCCTGAGTAACGAATATAGGACTGAACTCTGTGGATTGTTTCTTTGCTGCTGATCCACCTGAAGCTGAATGGTTCAGATGTTATAGACAAATTCAGACTTTACAATGAGCAGATAACCAGCCCCTTAAAATTGCATAGATTAAAATGTTCACATACTTTCCTAGTGATATTTCAGCCCATTTCTACCATGTATCTTATAACTCTCCTGTTCTCTGTCGCCCCTTAGGCTAATTAATGGTCCTTTTGTATATTACTCTCCCTTCCTTCCTTTTAGCTATTGTATATGGCCCTTTAAAAGAAAAATGAGATTTTACTGATACAGGAAAATTGTGAATGATATATTAGAGAGATGTAAAGAAGTTTGACAGCTGAAGTCTTTCCCTTTCCATGGGAAGGAAGATTGTAATTTTATATACTGCCTATTTCTAGCCTTAAGTGATCATTCACTTTACTTCTAATTCTTCATGTATCCCATTAGAGATGGTCCTGAACCAAATCTCTGAATCCAACCATCCCTCCCTCCCTCTATAGACTTGGGGATGTTTGATCTGTATACCTTGGCTCCATCTTTAATCCTTATGAGGGAAATTCTTTCTCCTCCCCCACAACTGCACCAGAGCTCAGAGGTAGCAAAATCAGCAGTATCACAATCCTGAGTGGTATTCAGGGAGCTGCACCCCCTGTGCACAGCCTTGAAGGGCTCTCTGTGTGGTGTTTAGGTGCCATGGCTGGGTGGGCTACAGGTGGAGTTAGTAGTAGCCTCACCCCTAGGAAGATTTTTCTAGTCATTGTTCCCAATGAAGTGAGAGTACAAGAGTGTCAGGTTTACTGCAGCCCAGTGTTGTAGTTATGGATCCAGGGTCACTCTATGATTTGTTTGGGAGGAACCTCTGTGTCCAAAGTCTGGCTTCTCAAGTATGGCACACAGAATAGGATTTAGCCTTTATAGACTATTACTTTCCTGAACCAACAGTTTTGAAGGCTAATTTATTAAGAACCCAAAGTATCTTCTCCAAACTCAATAAAATCAGGAAATTCACAACTAACACCAAACTGTGGTTCAATGCTCTGTCTTTAACTCACCCTTTCTTGCCAAAGCTAGATAGGCCAGGGGGTCAGAGCAGGTGGTGAGGTCACATATGTTGTGTAGTTGGCTGCAATATCCGTTGACCCAAGAGGTTGGGTTGAGGATACTTAATTCTGAACTTCCTTAATTTTCTGTGTGGGAATCAAGTCTTTAGGGTGCATATGTATTGCATATGTGGTTTACTTATTATTTGAATCACTAACTTTTCCTGTGGTTACTATTGCTCATTGCATTTGTATTTCTTTCTGAAAGTTGCTAAAATGTTTGGTTTTTATTTTCTACATTAATAAAAGAAATAAAAATAGCAGCAGTTGATATCTAAAACATTACATTTAAAATATGTATAGAAAATATATAGTACTCTAATATTCTAGAGTAATGGTCCAGATCATGGGTTTAAAATGGTGTTACACCTGTGTTTTTGACCATTATTGTAGAATTTCTTAATGTGTGCTTTATCATGGTTGGCAAAAGGCAGTGTTTAGATACTGGTGGTTGGAATGTTCTACAGTTGTATATGCCTGTTCCTTAGTGGAACATCACAAAAGTTGGAGCCTGTTGAGAGCTGGAGTTATGGGTGAATACCTCTGTCTTGGGTGTGTATCACAAATGCTCCTAAAGGCCAAGTACGTAACTTACTGAGACCCAGATTCTGCCAGCATTACTCAGGTTTATTATTACCTTACTCTATGAATAGTTCCACTGAGACCATTTGTGGAATGAGATGATACTTACTGCAACTATGTGGCAGAAACTAGACCTCAGAATTCTCTACCCTTTTTGAAATTTCCTAATTACATCCATGTAGATTTTTTTATACCTTCTCACCTACACAGTATTTTTTACTCAAATTGCATTTGTTCAATTGATTACAAGTTTGTCATTTGGTCTAATGAATGAAGATCTGATCAAGTTTAAACAAATGGTTTTATAAGGCTATGTTTTGGCACAATCAGCTGAACAACCATGTGACGAGTTTCATGCACTGAAACGGAGAGTGATATTACACTCTAGTGGGGCCTACCTGTCTATGGTCTTCTATTCTTATGCCAGAGATGCTGCCTCTTCTTACAGCGTCACCCTTTCAAGGCCATGGATGCAGAGGAGCACCTCTGATGTCTCCTTTTACCTCAGGACTGTGTGGGGACTTGCAGAGCATTATGTGCCTTTTCTGCCAACCACAGACAACCCCACAAATTCAGGGAGGTTGGGTAAATCTGCACCTTCACCTCCCTGAACTTCCAGTGATCACCACAAGGATATGTCTTTAGCCCTCTCAGCTGCAGGGGACTCAGGAAGGACTGAATTCTGTTCTACAGGATACCAGCAAGACATGTTTCCCTTTATTAGTTCTCCTCCTCTCCCCACTGTCTGAGAGAGGGGGAAAGAGGAGGTGTTAGTCCCTGATAATCTCATTTCAGTGCAGCACTTCACACCCATCAAATTAGATTCAGATTACTGACTGGACAAAATGTGCAAGAACCAAAGAGAGAGCTAGGTTTCATCAGGAATATTAAATACATTAATTTTATATGTAGCAAACACTGTAGCCCCTCTCCTGATGACTGAAAAGGGGTTCAGATATAAATCTCTATTTTTAATATCTTGTAACATTTATTTTTGTGGTGTTCCTTTTTATCTGTCTTAGCTTCCATGTTTTTTTGCTGTGTGGAAAAACTACTTGAATGTAATGTTAAATTTGAGAAATTAAGCACCCAAAAGTCAAGAGATGTTGGATGAATGTTAACAACCTGATTTTGTGTACTTCATTTATTGTATGTAACATTGCATCATTAACCCCATTACCTCTGATTTTAAAAAATGTTTCAATTAGCTGGAGCTGATGGGGAAAAGAATGGGTGGAAACACTGTCTATACTGCTGTCCCAGCACAATGCTAATGTGAAGCAATAAAATATTAACATCGGGTTTTTATGGAATAATCAATTACATTAGGCCTAGTAGTTACTCAGCACTCAATGTAAATGTAAAGTTTAGCTGGTGTTGGTGTTTGGGGACATACCGTCCCTCCTCCTAAAAAAAGAGAGAACATCTTTAAGCAGAAAACTGTAACACATGATTACTAGCAATAACATGCTGAGTAAGCCAATGGTGAACCAAAGTGATAGGTGGCTAGAAAAGAGGTAGGGCGCTTAGCTGTACCCATTCCATTTGTGGCCAGAGCTGGGGGAACCCAAGAAACCTTTTTGGTATTACTTCAGACATTTGTGAAAGGGAACATTGGTGGTTGCCCATCGGAGGATGTAATTACCCAGCAAATCCATTTGCCATTCACTTACTGATGCTCTCCAAATTCACTCCTACCCACTTATGCACCCCCATATCTTCTCACCATCCAGTACCAACAATACTGGAAGCAAGGGAAAGGGGAACTGTCTAGAGTCTTTTTATCCCCGGCATGCAGGAGGTAGAACTCAGGGGGTATTGTGGGGCTAACCCATGTCTTCATCCAACAAAAATGGGTGGTGAAATAGGAAGCGTCCTTCCCTGCAACTGTCCAATTAGTCCAAAACCCTCAGAGTCCTCCAGCTTGGTTTTTCCAGCCCCTCCGCCAGCCCTGCTGTAGTCTCTGATTATGTCCTTGTCTCCCAATAGCGCCCCATTTCCTCCCCAGAACCCTTCCACCTTTGAAGATCTGGTTGTGGATAATGGCAGCTCTGATAGCCAGCCTCCTGCACGCCGGCAAATATTACATTAAAATTTTGTTTCATTATGCTGCATGGAGCATTGACTGAACAACATTTTAATTGGGGCATTGAGGTCCAGAGAGAAGTTATCAGGCCTACTGCTGATGTGTCCAGAAAGTGGGGTGGGAGGAAGGGAACTGACCTCAAAAACTGATGTGTGGTGTATGGCAGGTTTTGAGGGGAAGGTGAAAGCTGAAGCCCTGTTGAATATTGCCAGGGAAGGGAAGCTGCTGTCAGGAAGATTACAGGATGAAACTCCAAAAAGTTTTCGTGGACTGTTCTCAGTGGTAGCAGATGACAGAACAAGGAGTAATGGTCTCTAGTTGGAGTGGGGGAAGTTTAGGTTGGATATTACGAAAAACTTTTTCACTAGGAGGGTGGTGAAGCACTGGAATGGGTTACCTAGGGAGGTGGTGGAATCTCCTTCCTTAGAGGTTTTTAAGGTCAGACTTGACAAAGCCTTGGCTGGGATGATTTAGTTGGGGATTGGTCCTGCGTTGAGCAGGGGGTTGTACTAGATGGCCTCCTAAGGTCCCTTCCAACCCTGATATTCTATGATTCTGTGATTCCTTGTTAGTTATCTGAACTAATGCCCTTTGAGGTCCATCTGAAGAGTATAAATCTCCAAATGAGCCATCAGGACTTGAGTATTTACTAACACCTGACAAGAGATCTTGAAGTGTCAAGTTCCTGTAATCCACACAAGCCAAACACAGATGGTTTACTCACTTCTAGCAGTGGCCCATGTAAAGAGAGCATATGAAGTAATGAGTAGCTGCGTGCACAAGTGCTATTTTGTGTGCTCGATACTTGATTAGTTAGTACAGATGCATGGGTCATACAATTATTTGCTTTTGCTACATCCACAAAATTTGTGGGAGCAACTTCATCACCAGCCTTTGAAAGTATCTCAGTAATTCAAGGATCCCTGCTATCTGGGACTCATTGCCACCCATCCCTTGGAGAAATAGTGTCAAGCATACTGTTGACCCTGATGGCAAAACTGAACCAGAACAGTAATGTAACTGAATTAGCGCTATAAATGGCCTTTTGGGAAGGTGTCATGGCCTCGTAGTTAGAGCCTGAGACTTGAGTTCTTTTCCTGATATTGCTGTTGTATGACCTTGAATCAAAAACATAACTTATCTGGGCCTCAATAAAATGGGGATAATAATTCTCGCCTTTACCTTCTGTAAAGTCCTTTGAGATCTTTGGATGTATTCATGAAAAGAATTGGGTTAATCTGACAGGTGCTGAGCACAGTGAAGTCAATAGGAATTACAGGTATTCAATTCCAATAAGAATTTTGCCTAATGTTGTTGTTTGTTATCATAAGGGGAACGTCAGACAGGTTGCAACATGTGATATAGATTGCAGGGCTGCTAGGTGCTCACGAGCCTGAGACCAGACCCACTTTCTAGGTGGCAGGTTTCTTTCTTTAACTTTTACTCCTTGGTTTTGATGGAAGTTTATCACTAAAATTAAAGAAATATTCCCCAGCAGATGGAGAAAATAGTCATTTAGTATTTTTTTAAAAGCTAATCTTCCCCGTTAGTGTAACATGCTGTCATTTTTCTTTATCTTAATTATTTATTACTTCAAACAATCTGGACTGGCACTTTTAACATCACAGCTAATATGGAAATCTACATAGGCACTTTCTTTCTTTCTTTCTTTCTTTCTTTCTTTCTTTCTTTCTTTCTTTCTTTCTCTTTCTTTCTTTCTTTCTCTTTCTTTCTTTCTCTTTCTTTCTCTTTCTTTCTTTCTTTCTTTCTTTCTTTCTTTCTTTCTTTCTTAGTGTAGGGCAGAAAGACAACTTGAATTCAAGGGCCTGTTTGATAGCATGCCACAACTCAAGTTAAGCAGGTGGCAGGGTGAAATATAAAAGGCATGCTAAACAAAGAACTTTTATTTCCTGGTTTGTGACTGCAGGGGGGGAATTATGAAAGCAAAGCAGAAACTTGATAGGCAAAGAGCAGCCACAATTTTTAAATGAAGTGTTTTGTGTTTATTAAAAGCTATGCAAATGAATTACAATTTACAAATAAAAGCAGGCCTTTGCGAGCAATGAACTGTTTACAAAAATTAATAATTCATAAAATACTACAATATACTGAATAAGAGCCTGGTACTTATAATGGCTTGGTGTGCACTGTATTTGACCAAACTCATCAAGTGGCTAATCTTGGTGAGACTGCAAGCTTTTTTCTCAAAAAAGTGTGAAATTATATACAAATAATTTGATCTTCTGAGTGATAAAATATATTTTTCAGTTACCCATTGTGTTTGCAATTGTATAGAAAATGTGGGGGCACTTTGGGGACGACTCACCTGCTTAAGCTGTTAGTGCCAAAATCAGAAACCTTAGTTTTATATTCTTTCATAATAACCTAATATACAAATCCGTAACTGCACAGTGATCTCCAGTGTTGGAGCCACACCATATAAGCAATAAGTACCCCTTGCATTTCTGAAATTAATAAAGTTACTTTGAGCCTCAAATGTCACTTATTTGCTTTCCTGTTTTCATAGGTGATTTCACTAAGCAGAAGCACTTGCTAATCCTACGTTCACATAGATAGAAGGTCAAAGTTGGTCAGTGAGCCAAGAAATACCATATCAGGGTTTCTTTCCTCTCCAATTGAAAGAAGTATAAATTGTGGAATTAGTGTATTGATTGAAGGCTACAACTTCAAGCAATCAGTTTTTCTGGCTTGACAAGATTATTTTATCCTACTTTTCTTTTATTATTATGTGTTGTATTTGAGTCATCCTTCAGGCAGATGAAGTGACAGCTTGATTTAACTCAATAAAATCCACCAGTTAGGAAACCTACTGAGCCGAACAAAAGATGAAAACGACTGCAAGGGGAAGGTGCACAGTTAGTGTAAGCAAGCATAGCACTCTGAAAGAAGAAAATATTAACTGAAATTATGCTCTAATCAATGCATTTCTATGGAAACTTGGGAGAAATTTGTAAGACCTTCTTGCTGGGCCAGTAAGCAGATAATGCCATCTTTCTTTATTTAAAAGAACCTCACCTCTGCCCCCCAGTCTTTAAAAGGAGCAAATGTGTAGTGAAAACAACAGTTTCATAATGACTGTGCTTTAGTCTAATGGCAGCAAGTCAGATAGTATTATTTCCTTGGCATGCTGGGAAAGAAAATGCTAAACCACAGATTTCTGATAATTTGGTAATTAAAACAATCATTTGTATATCATGCCTTTTGTTATTGACCCTTTACTTTCCTATAGCTTAACAAACTGGCAGTCTTTGTCTCTAACAGGTACAGGATGCTTCTACATGGGAGTACTATTTCTGGGTCCACTCCTGTGTGTGTGCAATATGGAAGGGGGAAGGAGGAGTTAGGGACAAATGGGGCTTAGGGAATTCTTCCTTCTCGCTCTCCTCCCTTCCAGTTTGCACGCCAACTCAGTACCTGCTGCTTGAGTGTCATTAGCCCGAAGCAGAGTGTGTTGGCACCACCACAGAGACTAGATCCTCCAGTAGGGGCATGTGTGTTTGGATGGGGAGGGGAGGGACATGGGCCCAGCCTCTGCTGCACAGGGATGATTGAGGCCAGTGGAGGAGGAGCACTTTTATCCTTACAGAGTGTTTGTGCCTGTGTGTGATCTCTGCAGTGTGTCTCTGGGGACTGTTTGCCCCTCTGCATGTTTGCTTAACAGTGTGTGGCTGTAAAAGTTATGATTTTACTCTTACTGTTTGAATGACTTCCTTGGGGTAATTTGGGGTCATTTCAGAACTTATCTGTGAGTTTATCCCAATACACACACACAGAGGTTGCCTGTCTTTTTGATCATGGGACTATGAGTGATGGCCCCCTCCACTGGGCCATAAATTGGGAAGGCGGCTCCTTTGTGTCACATCCATGTACACTTGCGCAGAGCCAGCGCCAGAGTGCGTATATAAGGACTCACTCTACCTGTCACTGAAATTCAGCAACCGTTAGGAAGAAATGCAGAAGCTGTTTAAAGGCTCATGCTGCCAGGTGCTGAACATTCCAGTCATGATCCAATGAAGTGTTTCAAACAGGTGGTTAACTTTTAAGCATGTGAGTAATCTTCTTGACCTCAAATCCATCAGAGCCCAAAGAAAGACTTTATAATACCTTAGGACAGGACGTGAAGAAGAATACCATATCTAATTGAAACCTCAAGGGAATTTTAGGTAGGCAGAATGTAACTATCTGTATTTGAATTTTGGCAGGATACCAGGGTGAATAGCCCCAACTTACAGTAAGAGTTACTGGGTCTTTCATGACCACAAGTGATCAGGAGGAACGGCTGCTTTAAAATATATAAATGTGTTACACATTATCTGATCTATCTAAATCAACTTCTAATGAGCATCTCCTAATCTTGAAATATATCCTTGTAGCTGAGAAATTAGAGCTAGACAGATGTATAATATAATGTAAATTTTCTATCTTTCCATGAATGACTTAAAAAAATCATTTTTCTTAACTCTTTGTGAGTTGGGCTTAGTGACAAAATAATGCAGTAAAGGACTAGATAAAGTTATATCCTCTAAATACCTTGCTGGATCAGAATCTTAATTTTCAAATATCTTGTTGAATTGAGAGCTAAATAAATAATGCAATAAATACATAATTTATGTGCATGGGAAACAAACAAGTACTAAAAAGTGCTACTGAATGACACACATCATGATTTAATAGGAGTAATAGAAATTTACTTTGGTGATTCTCACAATTGGAATCTCATTGGTTATCTGTGAGTGGGTGTGTATCTCTGGACAACCTTGTGAGTGAATTGTGGTATATTTGAGCTGGTGCATGCTGCTGAATTCCAATGACATTGCACTGTCTACCCTTTATTGTTGGATATTGCAGTGGGCATGATTAGGAAAAATGTATTGAAGTAAAACAAAAAGTCAGAAAATCTTGTTTAGAAAGACTTATTAAGATAAGACAGTTTGAGACAGATGAGTTTATAATTTTTATCCCATTTGAAACTGTTACATCATGCTTCCAGTGAAGGCCACTAAATAGCTTCCTAATATTGAACTAACAGGATTATTCACTTGGTATTTTTCTCCCTTACTGTGTTGACACCTGTTATCATCTTGTTATCGGCAGGGTAATGTGATTGCTTTCCAGTGGAGTAGTGAGAATAGTTACTTCCAGTTGCCTTTATTTCGTTTAGAAATAATGTCTCTGATAACTGTGGCCTGACCACTTCTGTGGTTGACATCAGATGGTAGCAGGTAAGATAATGTGTGTTGCAAATGTAGCATTTTATGCTTCTTTCCACTAGCTATTAGCAAAGTGCACATGACCTAATAAATCATAATTGTGGTACACATCACATTCTGCAAGCTTTTCCAGATTGCTGGTAGGTTCCTTAGCAATTGGACCTTGATTTCCTTTGGGATCATGTTATTGTTTGTCACAATTATAGAGATATAAAATTTGGCACTTCACTCATCCTAGTTAGAGGTTTTAGAAAGCAGAAATAAGCTTGCAAGCTAAATTCTAACCATTAGCAGAATATCAGTGTCTCACTCCTACCGGGCTAGGGGGACAATGAAATTCTGCCACAAGTTAGACTCAAAAGAACAATGAGGTTTTTTGCTAAAGAACGATAAATAGGAGGGGGCAAATTTTGCTGTTGTTTAGTGGTATCATTGGAGTTAAGCTAGGAATGCTTTTCGCCTTGGGTATATAGTTGTCCAAGGGACCCTAAGAAAAACATCTCACAACTAGTAGCTTTAAGGCATTAAAGCTACAACTTTAATAAATAACATTAAACGCTGCTGTAAGTAATAACTGGTGGGAAGCATGGTCTTTAAAACAAATGAAGCTATAGCTAAGTGCCCTAATCTTAAGCTACCTTTGTTAGTCTGACACCAGGGTCTGGGGCGACTAATTTAAACCATTCACTCCTCCCACACCTAGATGATTGGCTTGGAGTCAGTCAAAATCTTTACCACTACAAAAGGATTAGAGCAGCCTCTGAGCCAGTCTCTGCCAGTGGATTTCACTTCCCTGTTGCAATGACTGACGTCAAGCCCCTCAGTTAATTCTGGAGTTAATGACCCACTCCCCCTAATCCTGGCCCCAAACAGGCCTAAACATTTCCCCCATGTAAAGGCTACTAATTAAGTTGGTAGCAAACTTGGCAGAGCACAGGTTTTAGTTCATTTACTCAAACACGTAGGTGGATGAGAGGGAAAAAAATTGTTACAGCTGCAATGCTAATGTAAAACAACTTTACATTTTCATGGTGGGAGGTGGCAGCTCAGTTGTCTCAGCCAATCAGAGAACTGCTTGGGATCCCATGGTCTAACGCACCTGAGTTGGGAGACAGCCCCCATCCTTTCAGCACAAGCAACCTGACCAGCCATTGCTGCACTCTGTATATTTGAGGCGGAGGTGGTGTAGGTAGGCCAACTTCTCTCTGTTACTCCTGTGCCACACCACTGACTTCAATTTATATAAAATAAGGTAGAATTTGACTAATACCCCTGGCAAGTCCAGAAGCCCCTTCCAAGGCATATTTTCCCCTCTGTCTTCCGAAGCTTAGTACACACACACTGATGACTACTTTTTTGGGGGTGAGAAACACCAAACTGAAATTGTCATGGATAATTAATTTCATCATCTGCCGAGAAGTTATTTTTCAGAATACATGCCATTTGTAAACAGTTTCTAATTCTCTTACTGCTATTTAGTAGAATAGTCTGCTCCTGGACTCTTAGGATAAAAATTTTGATGTGTTAAACATAATTAACTGCTTACATTTGGTAGAATTATTAATGTTGTGTCTTATATAGTATATATAAATGGTTAGTCCCATGCCAGTAGAAAGATATTACTCCCTCCCTGGCCCTAATAATAATACTTTCAAATCGACTGTAAAACATTCATGTAGTACCTGTTACTTTGATGCAAATGATTTTTGGATTTATGGTTTTCTTGCATGTTTGATTTATGTTTCAGTCTTTAAGGTGATGTAAAATCATGAAAAGGACATTTCTCAGTTAAGAGTCCATAGGAAAGACCAGATTGATGTGTGACCATTTTGAAATCATAGCTTGTAATATTAGGGAGGGTTACGGCCATACATTAACGTCTGTGTATAATTTTCCCCCACCCAACACTTCTTTACCATTTAAAGTTGTTTTCATTTTTTGTAGGAAGTGCATATACCATCATGATCTCTTTAAACCACAATTTGGTAAATGACTTGTTTAAATTTAAGGAAAAGGGGTTGTTAATAAGTATAGTTTTCTAGTACTTCCTCAGCTGTCATTTACTTTGACTAAATTTATTTAAACCACCTTAACCTTTCTGAGAAAGGCCAGGAGATGTTTAGAAGAATAATATGTGTCTGACATTCTGGTTTACCAAAAGGACGCCATCATCATTCTGTAGTGCCTCTGTTAAAAATAAGCAAAACAAAGGAAGATAAAAATCTTTGTCTTTATTTTCTGCTTAATTTCAAAAGAGCAGATGGAGATTTGAGCAATAGTGGCATTAAAAAGTGACTTGCAAAAGTAAGCACCAAATCCATTGACTAGTCACTTCCCCAAGGTACGCTGAGTGTCCTTGGTATACAAGTAAAGAGGGACATCCAGCACATTAGTAACTAAGAACATACTTGTTGGGATTATTTTTGTCCTATGATGTTCATCCTTGCCAGGACCCCCATATTGATGGGTTACTCTCAGATACGCTATAACACGAAGTCACAGCTACTCTGGGATCCTGCTGGAGCTTGGAATTGGGCATATTGAGGATTATTTAAAGACACACAGTGGTTTTTGTATTTTACAATTTTTTCATTACTGTTCTTTTATTATTGTATGATTTCAATAATTTTATTATTGATGCATGACCCAGAGCCCTGGCAAATAGAATATATATGATTACAAATGCCTAAAGTGGATTGATAACTGGAACTAATGAAGAGAACACTTTGGAATTCAGCTTGTAAGGTCTTTCTGCAACAAGACTGACTAATAGTTTGCTTAATGTCTTCAATTAGGCTAGAGATTTTTTTTGTCTGCTTTAAGATGGGAATGCAACCATTGTTCTACCAACTTAATAGATAATTTGAACTAGAGTAGCCTGTGCTCAGAACCTTTTCTCTTAATGGATATTCCCAGTTTTCAGGAACTTACAGTCATAAATCCTTGTTCTCTCACTGCTGGAATTGTGCAGCTTCTCTTTTACTCCCTCTGTTGTTCTGGAACAATCCCCCTAGCCCAGCTGTGAATCAACAGAGAGCAGCAAGCACAAAAGTGAAAACCCACATGCTGTGCAGTTATTCAGTCATAAGAGTTAAAGAAAAAAATATTTCAGGTAAATTCAATTAAATTTCCACTATTTTTCTTGTGTTTGGACAGATTTTGGATTCATATCTCATAATAAAAGGAGGGAAAGGTGGGTAAGGAAAAGGAAGGACATTGTTATGAGTTTTTCTGTGGGGATTCCAATGAGTTTATTATCCATCACACTTATAACCAACATAATTGGCAATTTGGATAGCCTGAAGGTGCTCTTCCAAGTGAAAATGCTGCCTTTCTGTAGAAATCCACATGCCATTCCACATATCTTATCTAGATTAGAAGAACATATGTAAGAAAAAAAATAAACACATAGTTACCAGGGACTGCTTCAATTTGTCTTTGGCTCTGAGTTAGACAAGTGTTTGGTGTTCGGTTACAAAAGAAAACTAACACCTTTTAAATGCTTATTATTGCAGATAGTATTGTTTATAGTGGTCCCACGATGTGAGAGAGACAAGGTAAAAAGTTTGAAAGCTTCTCCACCAACAGAAGCTGGTCCAGTAAAAGATATTACTTCACCTGCCTTGTTTCCATTATTGCGGATAGCAGGACAGTTTACCTAATAACGTTGCAAGCAGTCATATATATCTGAATATCCTACAAGAAGATCTGGATGACCTTGAAAACTGGGTAATAGAAATGGGATGAAATTTAATAGCGCAAAGTGCAGGGTCACGCACTTAGGGACTAACAAGAATTTTTTGCTATAAGCTGGGGTCTTATCATTTGGAAGTGACAGAGGAGGAGAAAGACTTGGGTGTGTTGCCTGATCACAGGAGAACTGTGAGCTGCCAATGTGATGTGGCTGTGAAAAATGCTAATACAATCTTAGGATATATCAGGCAAGGTATTTGCAGTAGAGGTAGAGAAGTAACTGCATGGGTCACTTGCAGGTGCAAACTAGTGTAAATGGTGGATACTCTGTAACTTGAAGTCTTTAAATCGTGATCTGAGGACTTCACTAACTCAACCAGAGGTTATGGATCGATTACTGGAATGGGTGGGTGAGGTTCTGTGACCTGCAATATGCAGGAGGTCAGACTAGATGATCATGATGGTCCCTTCTGGCCTTAAAGTCTATCAGACTAGAGGCACTGAAAGCAAAGTCAGATAATAAATGTATCAGAATAGTGGAGTATATTCCTTCCTGCTAAGTGGACTACATCAAAGGTCTTCAAACTTTTTTCATAATGTGGAACATACTTTAATACAGAGATTGTCCTGTGGACCACCAGCCTCCCCATTCATAAGTGAGCAGACCATTTCTTCTGAATAATTATATGATATTCCTACAGTATTTGCTAACATGGAAAAATTCTTATATTTTTAATGGAGTTTAGCAGGTGGAAACAGGAAGGAAAGGTCACTGTGTGACTAGCTAGATCTTCTTAGAGCACCAGCAAGTGCTCTACAGATCACAAATTAGACACTTCTGGGTTAAAATCCCACATGCATGATCCTGCCTCCTGTCTGTACCCAAATTTAAGCACCAGCATGTTAGTTATGTATTTTAAAGGAGCTAAACCTATATTCAGTGAAAAAGATAAAATCAGTATGTTGAAAAAAAGATTACACAAATAGCACCTATATTCTCTCTCACAGTTTGTGTTTGCATGATAAAATGTATCATCTCCAGGTCCAATCCTGCAAACCTAGAGCTTACTACTACGAGCAATCCCATTAAAATAAATAGGGCTACATACTAACTAAGTAGACATTGAGCATGATAGTAAGTGTCTTCAGCATGGGACCCTCTGATTGCATAATTGATAAAGGCTTGTTGAAGGTACTACTTATTTTCATTTTTGAGATGTGTTTCAGTACTCTTCTGTAGCTGGATACCAGCCTGAGAATAATAGGGAGAATACTGACTTTTCCTTGAATCGATGTTTTGTTGTTGTTGCCTTTGTGTGGGGGGGCGTTTTATACACTGTTGTTCCAAAGGCTCAGCTTTGCACATAACATTTTGATTGTACTGTATTTCTTGGGCAAGAGGTTTTATTTTTCATTTCTTTTATAACATTCAAAAGTCACAGTGATGTCAAAGGCACATATCCTATCCCACACAAACATTCACATTATTATTATTTTATTTGTACAGTAGAACTGCTGTAGTGAATACCTTGATATGGTGAACAGTTTGTGAGGTTCTGCTTTTTCCACTGTGTACCTCAGTGAAATAATAATCCTGTTCTACTGTGAAATCACTGGCCAGAAGGCATTATTTTAATGTACACATCATTTCATACTAAACTAAGATTTCCTCATGTGTTCTGCCCTCACTAATAAATGCAAAAGATCATATAATTCATAATTGCATGACAAAAATGAGGTAGAATAGCATGTGTCTGTTCTCTGTGCAGTGCAATCTGTCTCCCTGATATAGTGATATTTTCATTTACTGTAAAAAGGCTTTGCTGTCTTAGAATATATAAATGATTAGCTAGCAGGTGTTTGAATTTGGGCAGAGAAAATGAGTGGGACTTTCAGGTGTTTTGTGGAAATGAGATTGGATGTCTATGACAATGACACAGCTCTCTCTCTCTCTCTCTCTCTCTCTTTTCAAGCATTACTATTTCATTATTGTTAATGTAGGGAGAGATTCTTAAAAACACAAATAGGAATTTGGAGCCCACTCCCTTGGTACCTAACCTGAGTTTTGTTTCTTTGAAAATGTACATTACTGTAGCAACTTGAAGTGCTGCATATTTATACAGTGTCTCTTTGTCCTAGGTGCTGTACAAATATACTGGTAGGCCAGAGAGTTTACAATCTTAATTGAGCAACATAAAACGTGGTGGACAGGAACACAGCTGCATGCACATTTTTAATATACATTTGATCATATACATGTACTGTATTTATGTACCCCCCCCCCACATATTATGGCCATGAGTAAAAGTTCATTTTCATTATGGGAGATATTACAGGTTTCAGAGAAGTTCCCAATACTTATAATAGGAGAATACTGATAGAATCAATATTAACTTTTAAAGTATGCCCGCTGTATGTGTCTCTGTGTCTTGCTCTCTCTCTCTCTCTCTCTGTGCACATATGCACATAGACAATGTTTTGAAATTCTATAAATAAATATTTCCTTTCCCAACTCCCCTTAGCCTAGCCATCAAGCATCGACTGATTTCTTGTAGGCCCTATGACAGAAGGGGGTCTTGAGAAGGGATTTGAAGGAGATAATGGTAGTTTTAGGCATAAGCCTAAACCCAAGACCTAAGGCCTTGTCTATATGGGTGGTTTCCTGCACATTGAGTTGTAGCTCCCTGGCTGGTGGACAGTGTATGTGCTGCAGTGATAGCATACACAGCTTAGTGAGGGTGTTCTATGCATGGAAGAAAGCGGCATGGAAGAAACTGTGGAGATGTTTGTGGGAGGAATGGATAAGTAGAGGGTCAGGGTTGATGTCGTTTGTGAAGCAGAGAAGGAAAGGATTATGTCATAAGGGGCAAGAGTGGATAAATAGGGTGGGAATGGACTGTGAAGAACCTTGGAGGTTGACAAGAAGAATGAATTTGGTACAGTGGATGAGAGGAAGCCAGTGAGGTGACGAGGTCAGAGTGATTGGCAAGGAAGATGATTTTAGGAGTTGTGTTTTGTAAAGATAAGTGGTGATGCAAGTGTCTGGGAGATCAGAGAACAAAAGTAGGTTACATTAATCAAGGTGAAAAGGTGATGAGGGTGTAGATAAGAGTTTTATCATGTGTAAACGGAAAGAAAAAGTCAGGTATTAGAAATGTTTGGGAGGCAAAATGGCAAGATTTGGAGGCAGCCTGGATATGAGAGAGGGAGGAACTGAAGGTGACTTCCATATCACAGCCTGATTGACAAGAAGCATTGCAGCATTGTTGACAGTGGCAGAGAAATTATTCATGGCACCAGGTGACATGACACATCCTTATCCTTCACTCATAATTTTTACTTCATTCTTTCGGCAAAATCTTGAAAGGGAGTGGAGGTGGGTGTTCTTGCTGTGGACACAACAAGGATACTGGCAGAATGTAACAGTTTATTGTTGCTTTATGGGTAACATACAATTGTCACTTTTTATGGTGTAGTACAGTATGAACTTCAGTGAAGTCCTGGCTTCCTTGTTCACTGACAAAATCTGCTTGTCTGGAACAAAATATTCAAACTTAGAAACAGACTAAAAAGAGGGTGACTATTCACAGAAACTCCTGTGGGTTCTGCTTCTGCATTCTTGTGAGCAGTTGAATCTAGGAGGCTTTGAATACCAGAATGAATTTGGAACACCCCCAAACTCCATTATGTGCCAGGGCCACAGCTCACCTGGGAATTCCATAGCATGGCCCAGCACACATGCAGCTGGGCCTCCAAGTAATGTTTAAAGCAAGGAGCATGGCAATACAAGGGAAGGCTGAATTATGGTTGGGCGGCCCAGGTACCAATTCCGGAGTCACTGGAGTTACACAGGCTTCCTTGCAGGCTACTAGCTGGCTAAAGTCAATGAGTTACAAGACTGTTGTCTGAGGAACTGTGGCCTTTGGAAGGGACGATGGTGTTCTGTTTTTAGCTTTGCCAGTGACTCAGTATTTGTGCCATTTCACCTTTCTCTTCATGCACTCTCAGAGACAATAAGCCTTCCACACTCATAGGATTGCTGTATTACTAAATAGTACTTGCAAAGTATTTTGTAATATTCAAAAGAAAATGTACATAGATGTGATAAAATAATTTTGGAATTGTCACATATTTCATAGTTCCTAGGTAAAAAAGACTATTTAGAGAGACGTGTATGTGCATTTATGTGGGTGGGAAAAGGTTCTATATGGTGTGTGTACATTATGAGTCACGTTACTTCCCTTGCTGCTAGCATGTATCCAGCCAAAGGACAAAGAACAACATGTCTTAGAGCTATTGTAACACCCGGATGAGCCCCCACTTGTAGCGCTGACAGACCCCAGTTGTCAAACGTGGCTTTTAGCTCATGTCGTAGAGGCTCATGCATTTAGCTTCAGAGATTCTAGGTTCATCCCACTCACTAACTACTGGGATCTGTTGGTGTTACGCTATGTGATACCACAAAGGGCCCAAACTCCTAGTTTATTTTCCTATGTGCTGGTTGCAGTTATTTGTTAGTAATTCAATTATGCTTCTATTCAGAATAAGGGTACAGATGCTTAGCAACTCAAGTCAGTTCCTGCAAATGCCTCTCATAATCAGTCTGTCCTCTCTTCTAAGTATTCACTTCTTGGTGTTAGATGCCTCTATCCACAAATTGTATGATGGGAGGAAGATCTAGTAGTTAGGGCATTGGATTGGCACTTGAGAGATTTGCCACAAACTGCTTGTGTGACCTTGAGCAAGTCACTTATCTCTGTCTCCATTCTCCGTCCATTGAATGGTGATTAATATTTCCTTGAGCCTACCCTTTGACTGTCTATTTCAATTGTAAGTTGCTCATGTCAGAGATTGTCTCTTATAACGTCCGTGGAGAACGTCCAGGCACAGTGTGGTTCTAGTCTCTGAGGAGGCCTCTACACACTACAAATAATTAGTAATAACAATAGTTCCTGGCTCTAGACTCAATGTACACTTCCCTCACTGAGCAAACTACAAGAGTAAAATGTAAAGGAGAAGATTTGAAGACCAAAATCCTGAACAACGAACTTGATATAGGTGTAGTAATAGAGAAGGTGAATAGTGATGAAACTAATAAAGTTCGGTAGTAATTTACAATTTTCTAAAAATTACTCTAAGAAATTATAGAACTTAAAAGAAAATGATAAGCTTTTGAAAGTTTCAAGCCATCCTGTAGAATTCTGTAGAATTTTCTATTGAATTCTGGAGCCTATGGAAAGATTATCATCATCTATTAAATACTATAGAATTTTTTCCAGAAGGGTAATCGGACAGTCAGTTGGTATCACTGTTATTGTGGCAGGACTCCCAGCAGTATCAGAGTTTTTAAATGCAAGGAAGAAATTGCAGAAGAGACAACACAACAGAGAACACACTTACTAAACTGCGGTAGAAAGATATCTCTAGTTCATTTACGGTTGACCAGAAATACAAAGACAGCGTTTATTTTTAAAGCCTAATGCTTGAATCAGTTCTTCTAGTGTTTTAACACAGAGCAACACTATAGTTCAACCAAAACAGTCTCGCATCCAACTTTGGAAGGAGGGTGGGAGTGCAAGAGTGAGAGTTAGAGGTTCAGGCACTGAGACAGTGGTAGAGAATTAGTAGGCTGTGTGCAGTGTCTGTGGGATTACTACATACTGTCAAATGAAAGTCAAAAACTTGTGTGCCTGATATACAGAGCCAGCTGTGTGTGTATTGTGACAAATAATGCAACTCCATGCTGTATCTTTGGGGACCATTTTATTAAATGTATGAGTGGCTTATGCCTGATTGTGACCTACACCATAAGGGAGAGTTACCCACAGCTGCTATAGGAACTAAGGCAGTAGGGGGTGATTACCCCAGAGATTGTAAACAACTCCAGAGAAGTTCCGCCCCTTGGGGTGATTTGCATAGACTGGTTCAGGCTTGGTTTTTCAGAGACTAGGACATAAAGGGCTTCTGGACTAAAAGGATGAGCTTGAGCAGACTTTCATTTTGATTCAGCAAATGGACATGACTCTTTGTCCAAGGAGAGGCTCCAACCTTTCTGAAGGGTTGGAAGGCGCACTGGCATATCTGACTCCCCAGGTGGAAGATGGGTGATTTCTGGTATATTTAGTGTGGGGTTTAAAGCGGTTTGTTGTTTTTATATGTTTTCTCTGTAATGCTTTTGCCCTGTGAATAAATGTGCTTGTGTGGAAGAGCAGTGAGAGTACTGGTAAAAACACCATCATTTTCCTTGGAGAGAAAGCACAGCTCAGGTGCTGGCCTTTAGGAAGACTGGCTTGCTAGGGGTATCACAATGTAAGACAGGGAGCTATGTGACCTTAAAACTGCCAAGGATCTCTGTGCAGAGACAGGTGATGACTGGAGACCTGCCTGAGCATTCCTGGAGTGGATCACGGAGGGCATGTACGGGGCAGTTGACCTGAAACTGCGACATGTATCACCTCTCTGATCTATCTGCAGAATTGTGTCATTTGCTTTGCATTGAATGGAGAGAGATCACAGCACAGTTAATAAGCATTCTTTTTACTGATCTTTTTCTTCTCCACATTTTTCTTTCATTCTTTTTTGTTCAATGGCATTTGTTCTGAGTGCTTATTAGGGATCAGTGATCTAATGGGCTGCATTATTCCCATGACCTGCCGGGCAGCTTACAGGAAACCAGAGTCTTTAGGTTCCAGGGGGAGTATGGTTGCAAAGCTGAAATTTAAAGGAATTGACACCACCAGGAGTGGAACCTGTGGCTTAATTTGACTCAACACGGGAAACCTCACCCGGCCCGGACACGGAAAGGATTGACAGATTGATAGCTCTTTTTCAATTCTATGGGTGGTGGTGCATGGCCGTTCTTAGTGGGTGGAGTGATTTTTCTGGTTAATTCCGATAACGAACGAGACTCTGGCATGCTAACGAATTATGCGACCCCCGAGCAGTCGGCGTCCAACTTCTTAGAGGGACAAGTGGCGTTCAGCCACCCGAGATTGAGCAATAACAGGTCTGTGATGCCCTTAGATGTCCGGGGCTGCATGTGTGCTACACTGACTGGCTCAGCATGTGATGGGGATCGGTGATTGCAGTTATTCCCCATGAATGAGGAATTCCCAGTAAGCGTGGGTCATAAGCTCGTGTTGATTAAGTCCCTGCCCTTTGTACACACCGCCCGTCGCTACTACAGATTGGATGGTTTAGTGAGGTTCTCGGATCGGCCCTGCTGGGGTTGGTCACGGCCCTGGTGGAGTGCCGAGAAGATGCTCGAACTTGACTATCTAGAGGAAGTAGAAGTCGTAACAAGGTTTCTGTAGGTGAACCTGCTGAAGGATCATTAACAGGGTTGCGCTTGGCTGGCTTGGGGTCCCCTGATGGTGGCACAGCTGATGACCGAGGCCTCGGATGCCTCCCCGCATGCAGGATGGGACCCTGGCGGCGGGGTCCTGGGCGCGGGGAGGGCCGGGCGCCCCCTCCGCACTCGCTCTGTCCCCACTCCCAGGTGGCTGGGAGGGGCCGGGATTGAGGTCGGCGGAGGGGGTCTCCTCCATCCACTGCCGGACCACTGTCACACCTTCCCCTCTGTGCGTGTACCTGAGCCACCCCCTCAGAGATGCTGCCCACCCGTGCGGTCTTTCCCGGTCGCTGGGACCGTCCTCCACGCCGCTTCGGCGACCGACCCTGGACAGGGAGCTCGACGTGGGTGTGCGGCCGGGATGGCGCGCATGGGGCGGAAGCAAAAACAGCGGTGGCCCCAGTCCCGTCTGCCTCCCAGGCACACCGTGAATGGAAGGAAACCCCAGATCCCTGGGAGCGGGCGAGGCCGTGGCAGTGGTTTCCCAGTGTGCCTTCTGGGACGATGCCCCTCCCAAGGTAATGCGGAGCCGGCTGGCAGGTGCCAGGCACCACTCTGTGTGCCATCCATCACTCGCTTGCCTACCCTGTAGGCTGAAAGTGGTGGCGGCGGGGGGGCGGGGAAGACGCCCCAGAGGGATTGGAACTGTTTCCCTCACCCAGGAGCCAGGTACCCAGTGCTCTCCGTGAGCCTCGTGGCCCGGGGAAGGCGGTGGTTCAAAGACTTGTATGGCCTGAGGTGGCCCATGGATGCCCATGAGGGGGCCCTGGGGAGGGCAGAGGGGGGACCGCCCAGGAGGGAAGGACATCTGAGGATGCCCATGCCCCCCTCGGTACACCCATGCCACCCATCCCAGCCACCCCGATCCACGGGAAGCCCAGGACGGAGAGGGGCTACTCTGCCTCCCTCTCTGCTTTGGGGCCAAAAGGCCGGGACCCATTTTGCCTCTCCCCCCTCCCCCCAGACTCCCACCCCATGGTCTGCGAGGGGAGAACGGAAAGGGCTGGGGCTGGGGAGTTGGTCTGCACATGGCTGTGGCCGCCTGGCCCCTCCGAGCCAAGCGAAAAAATTTTTTGGAGGGGGGAGGGATAGCTCAATGGTTTGAGCATTGGCCTGCTAAACCCAGGGTTGTGAGTTCAATCCTTGAGGGGGTCATTTAGGGATCTTGGGCAAAAATTGGGGATTGGTCCTGCTTTGAGCAGGGGGTTGGACTAGATGACCTCCTGAGGTCCCTTCCAACCCTGATATTCAATGATTCTATGATCTGGTTCAGATAAAAAAAAGAATTTGCCCAAACCTTTGCCCAAAACTTGAGAAGGGAATAATTTACAGATTTTATTATAAACTCACTTCTTGTGGTCATTTTGGAGGAGAGATTTGAATCGGATGGTAGGTTGTCTTTTTAGGGGCATCTTAATGCATGCTTACCCTGATCTACTGTGTCTCTAACCACAGGGACTTTGAGAGGTCAACTCCCCACCCCGATTCTTTGTGTTTCTTTAGGAAGCAGCTAATTTCCCACTTCCCTGTTCATGACCTCTCTCCGAAAAACAAAACAAAAAACCCCACTAACCTTGTCCATATCCCTGCTGCCAAGAATAAGAACATAAGAACAGCTATATTGTGTCAGATCAATGGGCCATCTAGCCCAGTATCCTGTCTTCTGCCAGTGGCTGCTGCCAGATGCTTCAGAGGGAATGATGGTTCTCATTGCCAGGGAAGGAGTAATTTCACATGTTCAAAGTTTTTTGTATCTCTTGGGGTCCCATAGTATGGTAGGACTCTCAGGTGGGATGGTCAGAGAAAAGGAGGGAATGAATGGTGCATAGGCTACCTTGCAGCCATCTGAAGAGAATTACCTAATGTAAGGGTAACTCCACTGTAATACATGTGAGAGACACAGAGGTGCTGGTAAGAGAAGAGACTATTCTTCATTTCTGCACCCAGTCACCTGACATGGCTCAGGGTTACAAAAGGTTACACCTCCAGTGGCTACTGTTACACAAGCTATATTCCCCTCCATCCAGTGACAGTGTAACAGAGAGGGAGATTTGGGACCTTTTGGCAGAAGGGAGTTTGTGTCGGGAGGGAGAGAGCTGGGTATGGTGGGTGAGGTATTGGGGATAATTTCAGTAAGTTTCAAATATGTATTTCCCGTGTTGATGAGAAAACTGTCAAAGGTCTGCATGGTTATGTGAAATGTCTCATTAGCTGGGGTCTGCAAATTGAGCTGGAAATATTGCGAGAACAGGCTTTATTGTTTCAAAGTAACAGCCGTGTTAGTCTGTATTCACAAAAAGAAAAGGAGTACTTGTGGCACCTTAGAGACTAACCAATTTATTTGAGCATAAGCTTTCGTGAGCTACAGCTCACTTCATCGGATGCATACTGTGGAAAGTGGAGAAGATCTTTTTATATACACACAAAGCATGAAAAGGCTTTATTGTGAAATTTCACAACTTTCTGTTGTTGGCATGCAATAGCATGCAAACGACCGCACCACACCTGAAGCGGGGTGGGGTGGGGGTTGTCTGGGCTTGCCAGAGGAAGGTAGCAGTGCTTTATGGCAGAGGTTGGGGAGGGGACGACAAGAAGGAGGATGGAACCTGGTGCAAAAAGGTGTGTGGTGGTGGTTAGCTTTGCAGTGCTAACTCACCCCCTAGGAATTTGAGGGTGGAAGGCTTTAAAAGTGTAACCCTGGGCATTGGAACCCTTTCTCCACAAAGCAGACAAGGCAGAACCCACCCTCCCTCCTCTTGAGGTGTGAATATCAGGTTAGGTTTAGGATCTGCTGTGGGCATTACTGTAGTTGCTTCTTTGTAGGGGGATTGGGAAGGAATTTTTCTCACCACCATATTGGCTTTGGTGAAGTGGGGTTTTTCACCTTCCCCACAGTGGGTGTCAGGGAGAACCTATTATGCTGAGGAGAAAAGTGGTTAGGCTATTTGTCACAACTTATTTTGTAAGTGTGGGGTGAATGTCCAGGTCAGGTACTTCATAGGGAAGGCATCCAGTGGCCAGGTAAATGGCCTGGTAATCGACTTGAAAAGGAGGTGCTGGTTAATGGAATGGGGTGGGAGATTTGGGGCTCCTATGATTGGTATGGCAGGGAGCCAAGTCCCCTTTTCTTATAGCCCACCTTAACCCTCCTATGAGGGGGAGAGGTGGATGGTAAGGTCCTAGCCAGTGGTTCCCAACCTTTTTACCATTGTGTGATGCATCCAATACTACCTGCATGTCCCTGAGGATGTTAAATGGGTTGCAGCTCTGTGCTGATTGGGCCACAGGTTGAGACCCACTGGTCAAAGCCCTGGGCTGGCTGTGGGATAAGGATGGAAAATGACAGGAGCTGGTGGAAGTCCCGGGTAATTATTTGAATGAACATGGAGTTGCTTGCACTGTATACTTTTATCTGCCGGGTAGTCCCAGACATCTAATAATAAAGTTGCCGCCTGTTTAAATCCATATCAAGCGTCTCCTATCCTTGGTTTTGCCAGACAGTAGCTTTCCTCACTGTAATTCAGCAGTTCTTTGTCTAGCCACATTCCAACAGTGCAGAAAAACCAGCAAAAGTGAGAACCAAGTAAATTCTTTCAAACCTCAAAAGAGATTCAGTTTGAGTTTTGGGGAAAAGTTTGGGTCAATGCTTCATCTGAACCATTCTGCTTCTCTCTAACCTGGATTTATGCATGCTTACTGGCATCAGACTAAACCTCCAGACTCATCACTAATGCTACACTTGGTTCAATCTCTGTATTTAATTTTGAAGAAACTCAGACTGGATTTTTAGCTCCCAGATTAATGTTTGCTGATAATTGGTGACTAGCTGGTTTACGTTGGGGCAAGTTTTGTCCTGTCTTTGTCATCACTGGCGAGTAGATATGTTGAACGTATCTTGAATATGTTTCAACCCTATGTTTGAAAAATGTGTGGATTTAATGAATCTCCATTCATATGACTTAAATTTTCTTTTTCTTTTAAAAATATTGTTTAATATTCCCCACTGATAAATGAACTGGAAAGTAGTTCCTTATTTTTCTTCAGAAACATACAAAAATTCAAATTCTGAACTGGAAACTTCTAGTTTTGAAGACAACTTTTAGGAATGAGTCTGTTTTCTCTCAAAAATTGGCTCGTTTCATGGGGAAAAGTCCATTTTCAAGCAAAAGCTTCATGAAAAATGGCAAACTTTTTGCAGAATGTGTTGCTTTCTATGTTCATAATGAAATGCAACCCCCCTTCCCAAAATTAGAAGTATTCATATCTTTTGTTGTGAATTGTTCATACACTTCTACATCAAAACAGTATTGTTCTGGCATATTGGTAGCAACCTCATGACATGGGAGGATCAGTGGACAATGGATTGACAATCAGAATCCCTGAGTTTAGGGTATTTCCATGGATTTCTCAGGCTGTGTTCTTAAGTTTCCCTGCATTCATCATAGTAGAAGTGATCTTTCTAGCCATTTCCATGTACATCTTTTTTTTGTATATAAAACAATACATTGTTACCACCTTAAAGGAGCTCTGCAGAAAATTATTTGTACTCAGAAAAGCAAAAGCAGTAGCGTAGGAATGAGCTTAATTCTCCATTACCTCAATGACATATTAACTATCAAGGTTTAGTTGGGTCTATTTAAATGTTGACATAATGAAGGAAGACCATCTAAAAAGCAAGCACTCCGTTGAGTTAGTGAAGTTTTTTATGTAAACCTTGGGCCAAATTCAACCCAAGTGTAACTCTGTCAGCTGAGTTTGTGCCAAGGATGAGTTTCAGATATTGTCTTTATATTCAGTTGTACCTTCATTTTGACCAGGCTTCCACACATGCCTATTAATTGCCTTTTGAAAGACATTTCAGCAATGGAACCCTACAGACAACTATATACAAGAAACCCACAGATCGCCACACATCCCTTCACAGATCCAGTAACCACTGCAAACACACCAACAAATCTGTTATCTACAGCCAGGCACTCAGATTCAACAGAATATGTTCCAAGGAGAAAGTCTGGGATACGCACCTTAACATACTTAAAATTCCCTTCACCAATCAAGGACACTCCCCCAGAGAAGTAGATTGCATCATGGAACAGGCCACCCAAATACCTGCTTCAATACAGAAATAAAATCCCCTTTCATTGCACATCTCTAGTTGTCACCTACGACTCCATATCATTAAACAATTACAACCCATACTCAATAGGGACCACATCCTGAAAGAAATCTTTACTGAATCCCCTCTTCTGGCCTTCAAACAACCCCCAACCTCTCCAAGCTCATCATCAGAAACAAGCTTCCCACAGACCAGGACACACCAACTTAAAGTGGCACCAGACCCTGCCAGAACAAGAAATGCAAAACCTGTGGATATATCTCCACAGCTATGATGATCAGCACACCGTATAATACACCTTTCAAGATCCATGGGTCTTACACATGCCTATCACATCATGTGGAATACGTCATCCAGTACACTAAATGCCCCAATAACAACTGTGTAGGTGAAATGTGCACAGGAAAATGATAAAAGACAAAAACATCCTGCTGTTGGTGAACACTTTTCACAAAACAATCACTCTATTTCTGAATCTCTGTCCTTCTCCTCAGAGGAAATCTGCACAGCACTAAAAGACGAGCCGGGGAGCTTAAATTCATAACTTTGCTAGAGACTGAAAATCATGGACTGAATAGAAACACTGGATTTATGACTTATTACAACAATCTATAACTCACTAACAACCCCCCACCGCAACCTGTCTTTTGCCCCCCTTTCCTTCCCATGATTCGAGGAGTGTTAATGGACCACTTCACCTCGAATGATCCCTTGAAATATATGTTAACTACTTATGCTAAACAATCTGTTCCACCTTGTGTTTAGCTACCACACTTGGAGTATGGTTCCCAGACCTGAGGAAGTGCTCTGTGTAGGCTCGAAAACTTGTCTCTCTCACTAACAGAAGTTAAGCTGGTCCAATAAAAGATATTACCTCACTCGCCTTTTGTTTGTCTAATTTCCGAAGGATCTCATTTGCTGAGCTAATTATTTACACAACAAGCAATAATTGCTTCTGCAAAAATAGGTAGAAGTAACTTCAAAAGAGACAGTCTGGACTGTTAGAAGATGAATTCATTATTTTGATTGAGCCGTGTTCAAAGGCTGATTTTGATCATGAGTGGGGATGACTGGTTTATCTATGGCTAGCTCCTAAGCCTCTGTCTAAATCGCAAAATTGCCAGGTATTTTGGTGTGATTGGAAGGCTTCTCAGAATAGGCTCAGAATTTAAATACCACGGGTGTTGCAGCTTAGTATAGTGGTGTACTGGCAGAGCTTTGTGTGTGTGTGTTGGATGGGATGGGGTCTTGGGAAAGGAGGTCTGGTCTACACACAGTTTTTCTGCTGGTATAACTTTGTCAGTTAGAGATGTGATTTTTTTTTTTTACTGATACAGTTATACTAGTACGAACCCAAATGTAGACACTAATATGTGTATAAAGGTGCCTGTTACTGATATAATTTATTTCCCTTCCCCTAAAGATATAGATTATATTGGTATAAGCACTTTTATATTGAGGTTACTGCATCCACATTGGGGGTGGACACCGCTTTTACAACTTTTGTGTGGTGACAAGCCATTGGACAGTGCCTTCTTGAAATATGCTTAGCTTTAGACAAGACGATTAGTTTCTCATTTCAGAACATAAGAAAATCCTATAAAATAAACCCATCCACCTGTGAAGCGACCCTAAAGGAACTGTTTGAGTCTAGTGATGAGTAAAGTGCAATTGATAATCTTCCATGAAAATTTTCCTTTGTATTTTTTTTAAAAAAGGCTAAACTGAATTAATGTGTTTTAAGAGTTGTGGGTTTTTGTTAAAGGCATGGACACAAAATGTCAAGAATAAAAGAATTTGAACTTAGGATTGTTACTGGGTCTTTAAACTACACTCTCGCCATCCCCACTCCTCTTCTCCCCACCCTGTTATGAATTAAGGAGAGAGTGTCAGCTGTGCCTTTGGATTTCCTTGCTTTTGTCAGTTTGTGTCACAGCCTTATATTATGCAAGTGTACTTTTTGTATTTAATATTCATATCCAGGTATTCAAGCTGTAATTTCTGTTAGTAAAAGTGACATTTCTTAAAGTTCATTATTTTTTCACACAGAAATCTCAGGCATTTAAAAAAACCCAGACTTTAAATAATAGAATGGCAGTGTCTTCAGGCTAACAGCCACCCCTATGATTTGTCATTTTAATACTTGAATAGTTGGGAGAGAGAAGTTTGATAATACCTGGGTCATTTAGCATGACTTCTTGGAAACTACAGCCGTCAAAATCACTGTGTCACAGTGGCTTCATAGAGACTTTAGCATCCAATGGAAACCCCGTGGACTTTTTTTCTTGACATTTTTGCCTGGCATTTTCAAGCCATAGTGCACTATATAAACCTCTGTCAAATTTATCCTCATTTTTGATGTCACAGAAATGTAAAGCACCGGCATGCACATAGTTAAGTGACTTATCGATGGAATAGAACCACCAGAATGTGTCACATATCTAGTATTTTGCAAATAAAATATGTGACTGACTCATGTAAGTTAGTTCACATGGATTGTGGCCTTTGGGAGATGCCACAAAATAAATGTTTGTTATTAGTATTGTGCATCCTTGAGAAAAGTCAGATAATGGACGAGGTAGAGGACAAATGCAAGAGGCCTGCACATTACTGAAAGAATATTGTATAAAACTGCAGTACTTCCTGTATTGAGCACTTTGTAGTACACTACAGTATAGCCCTTACCCACTTCCAGATAATACTTTTCTTTTTTCCTTCAAGGAATTTTACTGTTTTTCTATTAATTCATACTTTTCCCCTTCCTCAGGATAAACTTGAGCATTTGCACCTCTAGCTACCTGATTTACACCGGCAACGAGGATCAACTACTCAGATTTGCACTTGTAGATTTTGTGGGTGCAAATTTTGCATGAAAAACAGAGACCATGCTTCTGCAAATTTACCCTAGCATTATTTTGGAAAAAATAATCAAAATGTGACAGTTTTATGTGTTTGTGAAATAGTTTATTGGGGAATTAATTATAATGTGAAATTCACCATAGTTCAGAAAGCCCATAAGGACATCACCACTCTTTGCATAGTTAGCTGGAAATTTTTGCTCTGTATTTGAATGCTCATAGTACTTGATAGCTCTTTGAATAATAAAAGAATCCTTACTCCTCTTCAGAATTTACTTTTCTAACTGTACCTTTATTTTCTCTGTAACTTAGTGTTTGTTTGTTTTTATCAAGAGCAGTTCATCTGTTACATGCAGGTTATGCAACTTTATTAAGAACATAAAACCTGCTGTTATAATGTGAGACTCAGTGTCTGAGCTCTTTTATGTTTTCCCTCTCAGAAAGCAGCTAACCTATGTAAATAATCCCCTTAACCACTGATAAACCAATATGAAGTGTTCAGAACACGATTGCTTGTGCACTAGTTTAAAAACATGATATAATCAAGAATATGTGCTGGTGAATCGCTGTAACACGTAATGATGTGCTTTTCTATTAAATTTAATTTCATATTTTAATTTATCGTCTCTTTCTTGGCAAGATTTAGAAGAAAAATTTGGGTTGTTAAGTTTCTCATAAGGTATAATAACTCCTTACCTTTGTTAAGTTCTTATGTCTCATTTAGAGAAAATGACAGCCAGAGTGCATATTGTAGTCTTGGATTCAATATAAAATAGCAACATACTACTACTGAGTACTAGTGGAAAAGGCTGCATCATCTAGCTCGGAGCATTTTCCTTTCTGTATATGTGTGTGTCAGTTCAGATGGTAACTTCCATACTATTAATTCTGTTCTCCACCCATTCACTTTATTCTGTTTTTCCAGCTCTTTGTCCAGGGAAGGAATTTACTTCCTTCACTGGTGTCCCAATGCGTGACAATATTTGCTCCATGCCTACCATCTTTCCTCCTGGCTTACTAACACTTTCTGCTTCTACTTCTTCCCCTCCCTTCTCTCAAGTAACTTGTCCCCCGTGGACATTTCTGACATCTAGTTCCTAAAGGAAACCACCTCTCTCTTGATCCCATTTCTTTGTTCTGCTTCTTTCCTGGTTGTTCTCCACATTACTACCATTTTAAATAATTCCTTCACTCTCTCAAATCTGCTGCAAGCAACTCCCTTCTTGAAGAACCATGCTTGATTATTACACTCTAACCACTGCCCTGTTCCTTACCTCAGGAAACAGCCTTCCTCCATCCCCCCAGTATCCTCTGTCAGGACAATAGCATTTAATTGTTTTCAGTCTGAGGTTTGCTATGGCCAAATCACAGAAATGCGTCTTTTCCATGTAGTTAATGACCTTTCTGCTAGGAAGGAGGCTCCTTCTAATTCGCAGTGCAGCCTTCAGTACTATAGACTAATCCATTCTGCCGGACCCTACTGCCTTTTGTTAAACAACTACTTGCTTAATTTGTTCATTTTTATCATTATTTGAAAATATAAAGTACTATACAGATGCTAACTATAGTCCCTATTGTGTTTTTTGTAATTCTTAAAGATAAATTGTAAGGTTAGAATCTTATGTCATTTTTAAGCAATCCCTTACACACCTTACAGACAGTGCTTGGATTATTTGAATAGAAACAACTTTAAAAATCTGCTTTACACCATCTATGACATATGTTTGATTTCCACACTTGATTCAGCTTGTATGATGAAAATAGTCCACTTTCATTTTTGTTTCAAGACTAGACAGTTTCTCTTCCTGGCTGTCATGCACTACCACAGTGCTACAATACTTGGGATTGTAAACATTGGAGCGGAATATTGAAATCTAAAGAAAAACCTGCTTTCATTCATTTCTTCTGTGTTAGATGTCGGATGCATATACTGTGGCCACTTCACCTGCCTTTCAGGGATTTTGCTACACTCAATGGGCCACAAGATAGAACTGTACTAACACTGGGTCAGCAGTGTCATCTGGCAACAGTACACCTTCAGAGAGGTCAGTGAGCTTCCAGTATCTAAAGCAGATGGGACAGAAAGTCATTCCTTAGGTTCTAGGCTTCTGAGACACTGCGGCGACGAGAACACTGAGTATGGTCTTCAGTGTTTACGATGAATTAGTGAATGTGATATTTATTGATGAATCCATTATTTCATAAACTTTTTCACTCATCTTTATTAATGGTGGTACATGTGTTGTATGTTTGCTTCAGTCTCTCTTTTGCCTGTTTGTTTATTTTATTGGCTGCAAACATTTATTGGAATATACTCTAGATCAAATATTTTACGCTTTCTTTAAAAGTTCTCTCTGGTAGGATATTCCCTGATGTTCACTCACTGTACATCATTTCCCAAATCTATTATAAAATTTCTTTAAAAACATGCACCTAATTTAAAATAGGCAAATCACTTGGCTCCTCCTATTATAGGTTCCATTAACAAAGCATTAAAGTGTGTTCTTACGGCCTTTGCTGAATTGGAGTGATAGTTTGAAAGGAGAGGAATCCTGTACAGTTCTCACTTACTAACTCATGAATTTAGTTACTGGCAATTCGTTTGCCAGCATGAAGCGGACGGATGGTGACACACTGCGAGTACAATATGGATATTACAAAGAAGTAGTGCATCTGACTTTTCCAAGACAGAAACCATATTGTCTAGTGGTTAAAGCAGGGACTGGCATGCAGGACTTTGGCGTTCTCTTCCCAGCTCAACCACTGAGTTAGTGTGTGACTTTGAACAAATCACTTAAACTTTGTGTTTCAGTTTAGCCATCTATAAAATGGCATAATACCACCATCCTCACAGTTGGGGAGTGTGAAGCTTAATCATCTAATGTGTCTAAAGTGCTTTGAGGTGTTTGGATGGAAGGTGCTATTAAAGTTCAATTATTATTTACTGTTTACAGTATTTTTTTCACAGTGGTATACTCCACCTGGTACCAGAAAATGTGAAAAAATTTAATGAAAAGACTGAAACATTAGCTTAGAAATAAGGGGCCACAATGCTACTGATGTTAAGAGTTGCACTCTCTTTCTTCAAGGCTGAATGTGTCACCCCTACTTCTGATTTTCCGGTCTTAAACCATTCTGTGTCTTTTTAAGAAAAGGCATTTTTATATTTAGTTGCCTTTTAAAAAAATATTTTATGAAGTGTTATTGAGAAAAAACTGTTATTTAGCCATGAGCCATTCCTGTCTCGCAGGTAAATATGTATTTAAGATAATATGCACGTATTTAGGATTAGTGAATTATATATTTAGGCATTTTAATGGGATATTATTTTGCTGATCAAATATGTATTTTGGCAAGCATGACATATGTATATATTTTGTTTTGCATCTAGTTTTCCTGTGTTCTTTAATAGCATTTTTGGAACCTAATTTGCTGTGTCCCAAGGAGATGGGTTACTCTATTGTATACTTTCTTCCTGATGGGCCATTATGACTTCTCAAAGCTGTTGTGGTTTCTTGTTTTAATCCTGCTCTTATGCAAGAGCATCACATTCTCATACTGCAAAGCCTTTTCAAAAAGATTGTTGAAAAAAATGAACTATACATTTGCTTAAAATCAAATTTCTAAGTGAAATATTTTCAATTTTGTTCTCCCCACAGCTCCAAGTAATTCCTAAGGAGGCCATATAGGAAGGCAGCTATTTTCTCTGATCTTCTAAAGTGGCAAGGAGTGCCAAAAACATGACTTCTTGCATTGATGTCAGTTCTAATTGTATGGGCAAATCCCTACACATGCAGTTCAAAAATGTTGTGTTAATTAATGTCCTACAGTACTGTAGTGTGAAAAACAGCAAAGCTATTTTTGAGTTTCAGGAGTACAAAAAGCATGAGGAATGGATATTAAATTATGTTAAAGCTACAGACAAAAAATGGTCAAATACTATAGCTGGAGCTTGAGACTAGATGTGCCAATGTGATTTTCTGCTAGAGTAGCATGAAAAAAATCATAATGCTGGTTAAAGTGGCACATGGGAGGGGGAGGAATTCTTGGTTTTGTGAAATTTTATTCTTTAGCTCCGAAAATTGCTTATTCACGTAAGGCGATACATTGTGTGACATTCAGAATGAATACAATTCTAAAAATTCCATCTTTTTGAGACTTCATGAATATCTAAAAGATATGCTTTAGAAAGTATTTTGGGGAAGTTATATGGCCTGTGTTATACAGGAAGTCCGACTAGATAATCACAATAGTCCCCTCTGTCCTTGGAATCTGTGACTCAGAGGCTCAGGACTTGTTACCTGTTTTTTTGTTTTTAAACCTTGCCTTGCCTACTTACAACGTCTGTCTGTCTGTCTAGGATTTCCTTAAACCAGATCGTTCTATACTGAGGAGATGTTTTGTTTCCCTGTTTGATTCTCTGTGCGGTGCACTTATGCGTGAAAGCAGGAATGGAATGCATTTCTGGCCTCTCTTCCATCTGGCTTCAGGTGAACAAAACACTGTCTGAGGTCTCTGATTCTGATTTAGTAGTGAAATAGGGACCATTATGAAATCAGTACTACCAGCCTCCTATTTAACAGTTGGGACAGACTTATGTATAGATTCTTTAGGTGATCTACAATCCAAACTAAATACCCAGAATAGTATTTTAAAAATTCCTAACTGACTAGATCAGCCCTTCAAATTGTCTCCCTAAAATGAAGTGTCCGAATAGGAAGAAACCCCCAGAACACCCCCTGAATGAAATATATGTACAAAGAAGCATTTGGCTCTCTTTGCAACCTTTAATGCACCTGAGGTCCCTGTGAAAATGAGCTGAACTGAAAATGTGGATGCCTCTCACAAGATAGGAAGGGATGACAGGTAGGATTGATAGATTTTCTGTTATCTTAAGTGAAGACTTGCTAAATATCGCATGATGCTTCTAAAGCAATCAAGTCTCCAATAGCTTGATAGACCTAGAACTCCATCCTCCCTTTTCATGTCTAGTTCCCAGGTAAGCCGAAAACTGTAGGCATTTCCAAGTCACTTTATAAGACAAATCTATAAAAGCAATCAGCACTTACTAGGTATGTCTTTGAATTGGGAGGTGTGATTCCCAGCTTGTGTAGATGTACCCATGCGAGGTCTGCTTGAGCTAGTGCACTAAAAATAGGTGTGTAACCAGGATAGCATGGGCAGTGGCAGGGAGTCTGGGCAGGTATATACTCAGGCAGCTAGTCTAATCCGCCACTCGTGCTATCCCAGCTACACTGCTATTTACAGTGCGAGGTATGTCTACGCAAGCTGGGAATCAAACCTATTATCTCCTCAAATAGTGAGGAGCCCACCTTGGCACTTATAAGTGATAATTAAAGATGATAGTGAAATTGGCTGGAGTCAGAGCAGTCATGTACGATTGTGTTCAGTGAATGAAATCAATTGCTTACCCCTAACTTGGACCATAGTCTCCCAGTTATTCAGCAACTGGCATGAAAAGACTGAGGGAAGCTAACCAGAATGATCAGTCCTATCCTAACCACAGCAGCAGGTTAGAAATATGCTTGGTCAGTAGAGGTGGCTCTCATAGGCAACATCACCCAGATATTTTGTGAAAAAGCTTGCTTCTTCGCATAGGGGTGACCCAAGAAAGAGGTCAGAACAGGTAATCATGGGAAAGGGGCTGTCCCCAAATACTTACTGTCTGCCTTTGAGGAAAGAGACTCTGAAGATTTCCTACCTCAGTTACCAAAGATTCCTGCAGGTTGTATTGGCTGCTCTGACCTACTACTATGTTCATGGTAAAGTGGAACTTGAAGTACAGAACCGTGCATTTAAGAATGAAGCACAAGAGGAGTTGTAGTCATTTGATCAGTGCCCGAGACAAGCAACTGACATGTAACCCAGAGCTCCTTCTGTGAAGTGAGCAAGTACTATATTAAATGAAATATAGACCTTTCCATTATAGTTATCAATATGTGCATAGGATTTTCTTATTATTATTAGTGTTATTTATTATGTGTATTATGATAGATAGATTGGAGCCCATTGTGCTAAGAGCTAAATACACAGAAAACAATACTTTCCCAGTGAACTTACAGTCTAAGACAGGGACTACAGGTGGATGTAACAAATGAAGGGAGAATGGGGAAAAAAACAATAACACAAACACAATGTTGCATGGCTAAGCCCACTGTTTATAGGGAGCAGCTTTTTAGAAGAGAGAACTCAACTTGGCAGGGTCAGTAGTCCTCGTCAACCACCTGCCTAGCTATTTAAGGTTAAAACTCAGCAAAAAACTGATGCTCGGCCTCTGGGAGAGGGAGATCTCTGGCACCAGAGTCCAGTGGACAAAGGAAATATAGTGCACTCGAAGTCGATGCACTCCTTGAGGCAGTCATCTGCCTGGGCATGACCAGTGACTCCAGTACCAGCACAGGCACCATTGAGCTCAGTGCTGCCATCTGTGTTGTTCCACCAGCAAGAGGCTATCCTGGTGTCATCAACTCTGGAAGCTTATGCTGTGGTGAGGGACTTATTGAGTCTATCTGGTACTGGTTTTGCCAACGGTACAGGAGTCCTTTCGCCCGATATCTATGACTGCAGATCAAGCATTGCTGACTCTTACGACTCAGCATTTGGTACTGTGGGCCCCTCTGGATATCCTCATCATTTGTTGTTGTCCAGAGGGAAGCTGTTGCTGATCTCTCTGGTGCCGTCTTCTCTGGACTCTCAGCACCGATTGCTGGAGTCAATAAGAACAGCCCCCCTTGGTGGGAGGAAGCTGATTCATGTTTGGACTCAGAGGTTGGCTCATATGTTTCACAGTCTTGTACCTCACAGTTCCCCTCTGAGGGCTTACCACCACTGGTACCCACTGGAGGGCCTGTCTTAGGCAGCCAGTAGGAATCCAGGGCCTGAAAGCAATTGAGCTCCAGGGCCTTACCAGGCTGTTTTGGAACCGTTGGGGGTTTCTGCCTGCCTTCAGGTCATCTCTTTGCCCTCCCCACTTGGCTTCATCAAGTAGATGTCAAGATCCACGTCACCAATTACAGTGAGAGGCCATGCCCATTACTAGGTGCAGTACTGAATAGAAGGACATTGCTAGGGTAAATCCTCCCTTGGAAGTGCCCCTTGGAAGCTCTACGACAGCCGATTTTGGCTTCTTCCTTTGATGAGGACATGGTGTCAGAAGGTTCCTCACCCCACCTGAACTTGAGAGGACCTAAGGAGAATGTGTTTTTTCCTGGCTGGTCCATGTTGTAATAATACAGGGATGCTCTCTATCAAAGATCACTCTTCTTTGATAAACTGCTGAGCTCCAGCATGATTACTCCAGTCAAGATGGAGGCATTCTTAGTGAACGGCTGAAAAATGGGAATGTATGGTGGCCAAGTTGTGAAGGGTCAAACCTCAGGAAGTTCCATACTTCAGTCTCTGTAAATATCCAGAAGTACAAATGCTTATGTAAGCCTCTTGGATTTGAAAACTTGTACTGAAAATCTTCTAAGAGCAAGTGTTGTTCTGGGGTTTTTTGGTTCTTTCAGTGCACAGCTCAGTCACAAATAAAGTGGGAACAGACTGTTTTATAGTACATAGGCACTTCGATTTCCAATCTTACTTCATGATGCCAGCCAGGGAAACATACAGATATATAAAACATGGTATGGGGGGAATATAGTCAAACCAAAATTATATATAATTTTCAGTGAAAAAACATTTTGTGAAAAAAGAAGTTTCACAAGTAAGGGTACAGGTGAGGAGTAATATGAAATAAACTGGCTAAAAAAATTCATGATTTTTCACGAAACCTTTATCAAAGGCTGGTTTTTGTTGCAACAGGTATTTCTGGTACTATATTTGTAAAGCTGCATTCTGGGATATCTTCAGAGTAGCAGAAGGTACCCAGAGAATTTCAGAAAATGGGGAAAGAACTTTAAAAACTTATTTCTCTGCATTATGCCTTCTCTTTCACCCCTTTCCTCAGGTCTCCCCCACACACAGCTTGGCTAATGGGGTAACTCAGTTTTGCTTACAGTCACCCTTAAACAGCTTTTGTTTAGCCCATGTTGCAGAGAATAAGTTGCAGATTCAGAAAGAGATATCTACCTAATTATGTTGTTTATACAGTCCAGATAATGCCAGACAGGTTTTATATTTACTTACTTAGATTTATTCTCATGCTATGTGTACAATGGTATTTTTATCTACAATTGACACTGCAGGGACTCCATCACAATGTGTGTCTGTGAACAACACTGTCTAAACATCTTAAATGCTTCTAATATAAATACAGAAGAACTCCATGTACTAATTATGAAAATAACATGAACGTTTTTCTGATTTTAACTACATTCAAGTGATAGGTTTTCCTGCACTTAGCTAAACAATTAAACTAATTCGAATGCCATAAAAAGATTTGCGTGTAATAAGAGAATCCGGGAACCTTGCCAGTTTACAGAGATCAGAAGAAAACTGTCTGGGGGAAAAAAACCCCACACAAACACATGTGCGCACGTAAATCTTGCACTGGATTTGGATCCTAAGAAACAAAACTATTGGAAATTTGTGGCTTGAAACTTGTTAAAGGATGAAAATCTGGACAGGGAATTAGAGAATAGATGGGAAAAAATTAAATTGAGCGACTCTTTAAAAATAGTGGAGAGTAGAAAATACTAGTGAAGGGCTGACGATTTCAAGATTGTTGTTATTTCTTGATTATTTGCATTACCAGATTGCAACACAGACCCAGTTTTGCTATGCACTGTATAAACATAAGAAATACTCCTCCTTTCCCCAAAGAACTTATATATTAAATAGTCAAGCCTGACATTGGGTAGAATGGGAAAAAGAAGCATAGAGAGGTGAAGAGACTTGCCCAGGGTCATACAGCAGGTCAGAGGCAGAGCTAAGAACAGAACCAGGTAGTCTTAGTCCTAGTTTGGTGCCCTCTCCATTAGATCACGCTGCTTGAGATGCAATCCTTTCACAGGCAGAATTCCCATAATCTTTTTTTTGTAGGGATTGAGGTCTAGGCCTTGGATAATTTCCACATTTAAAAGGACCAAAGAGGTTTCACTTGAAAATAAGCATAATTTAATGCAAAAGGGAAGCTAACATCTTCCTTGTTCATATTAGGTAGTGACATTACTCCTTGCTCTATATGGCAACTAGAATTCACTGTGCAAGAGAGAGGAGGGTATTTCCCACGAGAGAGGCTGTGTAGAATAGATAAGTTGCTGAGGACATGTTTTTCCTCTTTATAAAAAAACAAAAACAAAAAATGAGCAAATTTATTGGTGAGGAAACAACATAAATAAATGCTCTAAAAAGTGCTAGGTAAATCCCTGTGAAGAGTCATTCATAGAATCATAGAATATCAGGGTTGGAAGGGACCTCAGGAGGTCATCTAGTCCAACCCCCTGCTCGAAGCAGGACCAATCCCCAACTAAATCATCCCAGCCAGGGCTTTGTCAAGCCTGACCTTAAAAACTTCTAAGGAAGGAGATTCCACCACCTCCCTAGGTAACGCATTTCAGTGTTTCACCACCCTCCTACTGGAAAAGTTTTTCCTAATATCCAACCTAAACCTCCCCGACTGCAATTTGAGACCATTACTCTTTGTTCTGTCATCCGCTACCACTGAGAACAGTCTAGATCCATCCTCTTTCGAACCTTTCTTCAGTTAGTTGAAAGCAGCTATCAAATCCCCCCTCATTCTTCTCTTCCGCAGACTAAACAATCCCAGTTCCCTCAGCCTCTCCTCATAAGTCATGTGTTCCAGTCCCCTAATAATTTTTGTTGCCCTCCGCTGGACGTTTTCCAATTTTTCCACATCCTTCTTGTAGCGTGGGGCCCAAAACTGGACAGAGTACTCCAGATGAGGCCTCACCAATGTTGAATAGAGGGGAACAATCACGTCCCTCGATCTGCTGGCAATGCCCCTACTTATACATCCCAAAATGCCATTGGCCTTCTTGGCAACAAGGGCACACTGTTGACTTACATCCAGCTTCTCGTCCACTGTAACCCCTAGGTCCTTTTCTGCAGAACTGCTGCCTAGCGATTCGGTCCCTAGTCTGTATCAGTGCATGGGATTCTTCCATCCTAAGTGCAGGACTCTGCACTTGTCCTTGTTGAACCTCATCAAATTTCTTTTGGCCCAATCCTCTAATTTGTCTAGGGTCCTCTGTATCCTATCCCTACCCTCCAGCGTATCTACCTCTCCTCCCAGTTTAGTGTCATCTGCAAACTTGCTGAGGGTGCAGTCCACGCCATCCTCCAGATCATTTATGAAGATATTGAACAAAACCGGCCCAAGGACCGACCCTTGGGACACTCCACTTGATACCGGCTGCCAACTAGACATGGAGCCATTGATCACTACCCATTGAGCCCAACAATCTAGCAAGCCTTCTATTCACCTTATCGTCCATTCATCCAGAGCCACATAGTCTGCAGTGATCCACTCAAGGTCATTCTTGGCAGTATCATTGGTGCCCATGTGGAGAAGCAGGAAGGGGTAGCGATCCGAGGGCTTGATGAGTCTCGGCAATCTCTCCGTCACATCATGAATCCTAGCTCCTGGCAAGATGCAGACTTCTCGGTTTTCCCGATCGGGGCAGCAGGTAGATGACTCAGTCCCCCTGAGGAGAGAGTCCCTGACCACCACCACCCACCTCCTCCTCTTGTGAGCGGTGGTCGTGGAACCCCCATTCCTAGGACAGTTCATCTCATGCCTTCCAATCGGCCGAGTCACCTTCTGTTCCCTTCCTTCAGATGAATCATCTAGTCCACTCTCCGCATTAGTACCATTGGAGAGAACATGAAAACGGTTGCTTACCTGTATCTGCGCTGCTGGTACATGGACGCTTCCCTTTCTTCTTCTGGAGGTCACATGCTGCCAAATTTCTTCAGTGTCCTCCTGTCTGCATTGCACGGCCTGCTCTGAATCTTCAGAACATTGTGCCCGTAGAAGCATATCCTGACGTGTCTGTCCAGGAAGTCTTCAGTTTCTCTTATGCAACGCAGGGTCAATACTTGTTTCTCCAGACCTTGAACCTTCTCTTCCAATGTGGAGACCAGCTTGCACTTTGTACAGACAAAGTCGCTTCCGTCCTGTGGAAAAAAAGACAAACATGGCACATCCAGTATAGGTCACAACAGCTGAACGCTCCCCATCCATATTACCTTCCTTCTACGAGCTTCCTCAGGAGTTGTAGTAACTACTCAGAGAAGCCGGCAAGATGTAAGCCTCAGTGGGCTCTCCCTGGGCGAACTCCCAGGCAAACTCCCTCTGTTAGCCTCTCTGCTGTTCACCGCTCAGCTGGTTTGCAGCTGATTGGCTTTTTATAACAGTCAGACCCACTCAAGGCTCACCAACACAGCCTCTCTAATGCAGCCCTTAGCATACCTCCTCTCAGACAGATCCCAGGCAAACTCCCTCTGTTAGCTTCTCCGCTGTTCGCCGCTCAGCTGGTTCGCAGCTGACATTGTATGAATAGAATAGGCACCTTCCCACATATCTGACATTGTCCCAGGCCCTCATCCTTAACATATTTTGTGCATTATAAGTAGTCTCATTGACTTCGGTGGGACTACTCTGTGTGCTAAATTAAGCATATGCATAAGTCTTTGCAATTCTGGGGCCTTAGGTGAGCCATACAAGTTGATTCAGGTAGCTGAGGCAAAACATAGTTATCCAGTATGATCTCAAGCTATTTTGTATTCAGACTAAGGCATGCACTCCACACTCACATTGAAGGGGTTAATGTAGGCTGGATGGTCCAATTAACTAATTAGGCTGCAAACTGGGTGACATTTAGGTAGAGAGAACCCCTAATTCAGGGAAGTTCCCTTGTGCAGGAGCAGGTGGGGCTTTAATAAAACCAGGGAATTGGTGGTAGAAAAGAGTTTGCAAGGAGGAGGGCTGCAGTCACTCTCCCTGAGATAAGAGAGAGGAAGGGATTTGGATCCAGGAGGATTTGTCTAGCAGACCAGGAAATGGGGCTCTGTTAGAAGGGTGGAGAATGCGAGCCTGGGAGAGGCAAGATAGGAAGTAGTCCAGGGGAGTGGCAGGAAGGTTTGTGCTACTGCAGACCTTAGCGGTTGGAGAAAGGCCTGTAGAAGGCAGGGCTGTGTTCCCCTAACCAGCAACTGAATGAGTGGCACAATCAGGGAGTGAACTTTAAGGGTGTCTGGGGCTGTTCGTTCCAGTCACTGGGGGAGTGTTTCAGCCAGGGCAGTGGACTTAAGGACTTGATGGGACGGCAGGGAAGACGTTGATAGTACCCCAGAAAGGGAGGACGACTGTGACTTGGCCGGAGGTCTAAGTCACAAAGATGAGGTGTAGTAGCTCCAGAGAGGCAAGAGAGGGGCCACAGAGTGAGATAAGGGGCGAGCAATTGCGAGAAGAGGGTTCCAGGCTGGTAGAGAAATCCCCAGGCACAGACAGGAGGAGGTGCTCCAGTAGTGAGAGGCAAAGTACTTAGTTTGTGTATTTGATCATTTGCGCCATTACACTGTCCCAATATGTACTCATTCTCATGTAAAACCTGTGACTCTTTGGAATGAAGTAGAGACCGTTCCCAAAGTTCTGGTATGAAAATGAAGTGGGTTTTTTTCCCTAAGGCATCACAGTTACGTACAATGCTCCATCACTATAAGGACATAACACCATCCTTGCATATAAAGGATGATAATGTAAAGTATGAACCACATAGAGTATTGACAATAGAAACAAGAGCCCCACAATGGCATAACTACAATGGTACAAGTGGAGGTGCAGTTGTGCCTGGGCCTACAAAATTATGGGGGCTTAGCCAGATATGATTTGGTTGAAACCCAGGAGTCCAGAGAGACAAGGTGTTTGTGTGTGTGTCCGTACCCACCGTCCCCTGTGGGCATGTAAGGGCATTGCACTCCGACTGGTACAGTGGATGGGACCCAGGCATCGGGGAGCCTGTGTGCCCACTGCATGGAGACATAACTAGATTGTATATATGGATTACCCCCAGTGGATGGAAACCAGATGCTTGGCAATTAGGGTGAGTGTGGGGCTGTCTGTGCTGCTGTTGCAGTGGGCTGCTAGCCCTGGAGGGCTCTCAGAACTACCTGCACATGTGTATGCCTTCATGCCTCTGCCAACCCAGCAGAAGTTGATCTGTGCTACGACGGAGAGGGGTTGCCATGGGAGAGTGGGCTTTGCTGGCCCCCCAGGGCCAGAGTGTGGCTGGGATGGGGGGCCTCTTTGGGCAGGGTGACCTCAGGCGTGACCAACTGGAAAGGATGCGTGGAGGTGCAGGGGGTGAAGTGGAGATGGGAGATACGTGCTCCTCACCCCAAGATGGAGTGCAAGATATAAGCATTGGCTGCTTTGAGTGTGGGGAAGCCAGATTAGAGCTCGGGTGGGGGATTGGAGCAGAACTGGGATGCTGGATTGGTGTTGTTGGGGAGGGGGGCTGGAACATAGCTCAAGGGGTCTGAATCAGAGCTGGGGGAATGGAGGGAGTTGAGGAAGGTTGAAGCGGAGCTGGTAGGAATCATGGTGAGGTGCTGGGAGTGGCCTTGGGGGTGGATCAGGGAAATGGGGGGCAGCAGCGAGCTAAAAGGGCCTGGAGGGATGATTGGATTGGGTATAGGTGAAGTGAGGTCTGGACTGAAGGAAGCTGGAGGGGGCTTGAGGGAGAGCGGTGGGGACTGGATCAAAACTAGAGGGGAGTGAGGAGGGACTGTGGGGAGAGCTGGGGGTTCTGTAGAGGACTGTGAGGGGACTGGAGGTAGGGTGACCAGATAGCAAGTGTGAAAAATCCGGACAGGCGGGGCGGGGGGGGGGGAGAGGGTAATATGTGCCTATATAAGGAAAAAAAACCGCAAAATCGGGACTGTCCCTATAAAATTGAGACATCTGGTCACTCTAACTGGAGGGATGCCTAGGCAAGAGCTGGGGGATGGGAAGGCTGGATTGGGGTTGGGGGTAGCTAGGCAGGAACTCCGTGTCTAGAGCAGCTGGGGAGGGGGTTGATTGGCGCTGTGTGTGGCAGGGCTGGATTGGGGATAGTGCACCAAAATATACCCGTGTGGACGTTGTGGCTCTGGTGGAGAGTTGCGCTAGCCGCCCAGCTCAGCCCCAGTGGGTTGGGTAGACTTGAAAGCCCCACCTGCAAAGTCCACGCTGCTATTTTTCGTTCACTAGCTCGAGCCAAGCTAGCGCAAGTCTGTCTAACCAGGCTGGCTCCCAGCTGCAGTGCAGACATACCCTAGTGGATGTTTTAATGGCATGTCACTGGAAAATCTCATGAAATTTAGGTTTATTTTCTCCATAGAGGTGACTGGAACTAAACATATTGTAAGATTATACAATTATAATTGTAATAATTAATCTCTGTTTGAACTACAAGGCTGTATAACTTTGGTAATATTTTATCTGGCAGTTTCCCAGTAAAATTAGTCAGAAAGCTACTAAAAATGGAAAATGTAGATGCGAAATCAGTGCTTTGATAGTTGTGGGTTACAGGAATAATACAGATGCTGACTTACATTGCACAAATTGGTTATTTTGTTTTCATATCTATAACTGTTTTTTAAAAGGAATTCCATTTTTTCCCATGGTGTGCTGTCACCTGTAGGTATCTGCCTGGTAGAATTTAAAAAGTATTTATTATTCTTTTTTCTAGCTTTGTCCAGATGTTTAGCTACAGGGTAGTGTTACTGCATAGATTAGTGCAGCTGGTTAGGAGATACTGTGCTAAATATGGAGAGCATCTGTAGTTTGTCTAGGGAGGTTGAATTTCAATTAATTAAATGTCCACCTAACTTACAAAGATCTTTTGCATTTCAGTTAATCTGACATGCAGAGCAGACATAATGTTTATTCTTGCCTTTTAAACTTATGAAGCAGATCATCCGTTGGTGTAAATTGGTATAGCTCTATTGACTTCAGTATAGCTATGATAGTTTACACCAACTGAGGATCCGGTCCAAAAGGAACAAAATCACTTTTTCCTGTAGCCTCAAACTGTTGTGAATGTGCTATAGAAATAGAACAAGAATAAAGGATTTGTTTCAGTTAAAAACCTCCTCATTAAGCTATTTAAATTTTATGTCCTTTTTTCAGGTATTGCTATAAAATATATTATTGCTTTTCTAAGAGATTACTGTAAAATTAACAAACTGTAAGCTCTCAAAGAAAATTAGTTGAAGGGTTTGTAGTTGACTGCATGTGGGATTGGTGTTGGCTTTTATTTATAAAAATATAAAGAGAGATTTGAGAGTAATCATTCCAACAACATTATACCAACCCAAAATTAATCAGACTTGCGACTACAGTGTACACTCCTTATGATTATGTGTGTGATGTTTAGATGAATTCCCTACCTTAATATTCTGTTAGAAGGTCTTTTGTCATTATTCAGACATTTGGAAAATGGATTTTCTGAAAAAGTATTGGAATTCTGAATGCTTGCAAAACTTCCCCAGAACATCTGGAACAAATTACAGATCCTGGTTTATAAATTGTATGTAATAAATAAGGTAACGTGAAAAGTATAAAACTAAGACTCAACTTTCTTTGGTAAGCTGCAAGTTATTTTATGTAGAATGGTTTTTTTAACATCAGTGGTGTATGTGTCCGATATCTACCTGCTACATGGGACCAACAGACTGATTGATTAATTCTGGCTTTAAAACACATGTGCCCATGCCAATGCTGGATTGAGCATGGTTGATCATCTTAATGTGTAAAAACTCATTAAAAGGCTCTCCCTCAGAAAGCTTCTTTATCCATCTATTTTAACACTGGGGCAATTCTCTATCATTAGAAAAAATCATAAGGTGTGCCAGGTACTTAAAACTCAGGGAAGGGTTTGCCTCAATTCCCTTGACACTTTGAAGTTATCAAGACAACGAAACTTGCCCTTTAAATCATAAGAGAAACTTCCACATGAATTCATAAAAGGATGAACCAGTTCTCAAAGTCTTTACATACTCAAGTCTCCTTGTCTTCGCTCATTTGCATTAGATATAGTTAGCCACTAGGTTTACATGTTCCATAGATGTGGGTAAGCCCCTTATCCAATCCCCTCAAAAGGATAACCAGCCCTTTTCAGGTTCCTTTAAATAGGTATCAATACCTGGCTTTTACAAACAGGAGAAATTAAACTTTGTAGCATTTTGCTATTTGAATGACCTACTCAGTGGAATTACAGCAGCAAACTAATCCTTTAGGAGAGATGGCTCTATCAATCTTTGGATTTTTCTAATGTGGAAGCTACTCAATTGCATCTCAGAAATCAGGGAGGTAATTACTCATGCAGACAGCACAAAATGAAAGAAAAAAAAGGAAGTTCTGCTGAGTATCCCTTTTAGAACAAGCAGTGGAACAAGGAAAACAGCCTCTATAATCAGTCAAATTCTTCCACTAATTTTTCAGGTGTTGAAGGCTATAGTGAGGATACATGCTATGAAAGTTAACAAAGCAAAGTGGCTTTAATAGAGGGTTTTTGAAGAGAAAAATGTCTCTTATTAAGCAAACATACTATTTTTGATGTAGTTCTCGAAGTTATTACTTCATTGTTTTAAATAAACTAGTTCTAGGATAAAGACATTTAGAGATCTCTTCCCAGGCATTTTGCTAAGGTGACTACATTTTAATTATTTAAGGTAATATGTACCATATTAGGGTCTGATCCTATGTGTTGATGAGTGCCCTCAACTCTCTTGTGAATTCAGTAGAGTTGAAGGCACTCAAAACCCTAGAAGAGCGCTCAGCCTTTATAACCAATGAGATCTGAATTTTGAGGAATTTGTTTTTCATTCCCAAGGTACAAAGTACAAAGCTATTAGGAACAAAGCAGAGAAGAGTATTAATATAGAAATGTACTGATTAAAAGATACTGGTAAGAACCTAGTAATTAAATAAATCTTAGATTACTTCTGAATGCTTTTAAAATCTAGAATTTAAGGCCAGATTCTGATACTTTTACTTGGGCAGAATGTGCTTTCTCACTTCAGTGGTCCCATTAAAGTAAATGGAACTCTTTGTGGAGTAAGAATAAGGGTATCAGAGTAGGGCCCTTAATACTTCAGTTTAAAGCTCAATGTTGATCATCAGGAAACACTGGAATCTAAATAGTTAAGGGCCAGATCTTTGCTCTTATGCAGATTGAGTATTCCTATATTCCACTAGATGTCCCATTTTCTTCAGATGGATTATCTGCAGAACAAGGTACTACCCAATCTGAGTAAGTGTGGCAGAATTAAGTACTGATTTAAATGACTTTAGCTTTATCTTATTAAAGTGATAATGTCCACACATGGTGGATCCAATTCTGTTGTCCTTATACTGAGTAGTATGCAAATATTCCTATTAATTTCCACGGACCCACTATCAGACTAAGGCACTACTCAGTGTAAGTAAGGGGAGCAGAATCAGACAGTGAAGTGGGAGATCTGCTGGTTTTGGTGCATTTTAATTGACTTCTGTCATTGTATGTAATATGTGAACATGGATTTCTCCCCCTTCCGCCAGTATTGAAGGTCCTTTGTCCATCAGTGTCACGTTGCTAACCAGAGTTAAATACTCAGGAATGGTACAAGATGTGATGCATTCTATATAATAATATGGAAAAAATCATTTTAAGATGTTTTACATTTTCTTTACTGATTTGCCTTTCTCTGCTTCAGTGTGTCCCTCTAAAGGTAAAGAAGGGCCCTTGTTTTCACTCACACCTCCAATCATATTAGAGGTAATGAGCTGAAAACCAGAAAGAGGGAAGAAGGCTAGTAATTGTAGCCGTGCCTTTTATGGCCTTTGGGAACTGAACAATATTCTGCACTGAATTTCTAGATAGCTCCCAGAGAACGGGACAATATGCCAAACAGCAGGTAGACATTTTTCCAGAATCCAGTCCCAAACTCACTAAACCATTTCCAGAATCCTAAAAAAATGGAAGCCCTTCTCAAAGAATAGCACATGCCGAATATTTTGGGGATAGATCCCAGTCTTCTGGAATTAAGGAATGCCACCTGGATGAAGGACCCTGCAGGATAACCAAGGGATGCCATTCCTGACACAGATATTACATTACAATGGGATATTCAAGAGTTCAAATAATGAAGAGATATATGCATGTTCTAGTCAATAATGAGAAGACATCATCAAAAAACATCATCAGGATAAAGTAAACCATTTGTCACTCAAATTGGATCAAGCCAGCAGAAACTGTAATGCTCTCTTATCTAAAGGCCAAATTTAGACCTGATGGTAATATTGTGAATTCTGACACCAAGTCTGCCTTTGGCCCCTATACACTTGCCAGTTTACTCCACCTCTATTTGCAGGTTCAGATATACCTATTGCTAGAACATTTCAAGCCAACATCTGATTTTTATGCAAAAAATTTGTATACAGTGTTTTCTATGTTTCCTCCTTTTATCGGTTTACATTATGCATGGATATCATTTCAGTGCATAACCCTCACATTGCAATTTTAGTGCAGCTGGGATACAACAATAGTCTTGATACTTCTGTTAAACATTAATCCTTATAATGTACTGAAAAATATCAATGGCAGTGTTTTAAAAATGAACCCTGAAAGGATGTATTTCAGATCTCATAGTGAGAAGATTAGTTTGCTGAGCATCAGTCCTCTCTGGCTATTTTTTCTGCCTCTCAGAAAATGTCCAACTCTTATTTATCCATAAACATTGTGGTATCTGTTGAAGGAGAGAGACAGAAAAATATGTATGGTCTCCAAAGTGAACTCTCAGTGTAGCAAGGTAGAGCAACAAAAAAATCCAGCCCCATCAATTTCATTCTTGTTTTAACAGACACAAATGCCTTTTGATGCTAAAGTAAAGCAGGGCTCTAATCTAGATAGAATAATATTCTTCAGGCTTAAAAGCTGAAATCATACTTCCATACAAACAGAAAACAGTTTAGGACTTGCACATTGCACAAAGAATGTACCGTGTACTATACACGGTAATGTCTGATTGGCCCTCTCAGGAATACAACTTCCTGATGTGACCTGTTACAAAATGAAATCAAAAGTATTTATGCATGCCCCTTTGTAGCCCAGTAGAAAACTATTTTTCGTCCTCTCAGATGTCCCTAACAATCTTGGACTTGTTTTCAGGGTTTTAAACATTTCAGTTTCTCACTAAGTGTTAAATTTAGTAGTATGAGGAATAATGAGTGACAGTAGCAAAGCACAAAAGTTTCTAAAGTTTGAGTCAGTTTGGATAAGTACCTGAAAGTCTGGAGCCAAGATTCTCCTATCTGCTCAACCAGTGTAAATCTGGAGCAACCTCATTTATAGTTACTCCTATTTATACCAATTTGAGAACACAATTTAACCAAACCTCCAAAATTTATGACTCTTCTTGTTGAAGTTGATCTGCTTTTCCTAATGGTATGCAGTTCTTGATGGTCATCAATAAAGTTTTGTTTCTGAAGTTAGCTGCATGTACTCAGCACTTCTGAAAATCTAGTTAGAAGTGTGTAGGAGTAGACTAATAAATCAGTAATGTTCCTGGATTCTCCTACAAAATCTGGAATATTTTACTAAGTATGTTGAGATCCGTTTAGGAGGAAGGAGGATATTTTAGGTTGGAAAAGGACTTTAAGGGTTACTAGGTGATTGGGTGTATTTTAAATTAATTGAGGTGAAAAAAGGAACAAGAATAGTGGAATAAGGACATCATGGATTACAAACAGCTTTGTGTTTCTGGAACTTTATTGTGGCAAAATGGAAAAGAAACTGAGATTTAACTGTAGATTAGGGAGAAAGGACTACAATTTAGATTTTGGGGGTGATGGTGAAGGGAATGATGTATAAAATAGTCTGGGGAAAGCTGGGACATGCAGTTGTGTAAGAGTTTGGTGGTAGTTGGGAGGTTCTGGGGACAGGTGAGAAGTCAGTTGGGTTCCTTAAATTGAGAACATGCATAGTGACTGTGAGGTATAGGGCGAGAGATTGAGTTATAGGGTTAGGGAAGAAACAGGATCCCACATGCATTGTGTGTGGACACATTTGGGCCAGTCAAGATATAAGGTGGTGCTCAGGAGTTTGTAAACAAAATGCATGTGGAATTGTAATGTAATGAAATTTATAAGAATTGTAAGAAGCATAGATTTTATTAATACCTTACAGTTGCACAATATATTAAATTACATGTGGTAAAAATATAGTATGCAATACATTTTATGTAACATTTCTGAAGACATACAGTAGCCATTTCACTTTATCAAATATTGCTCCTTCAGGGTGTGCAAAGAAGAGACTGCAAAGAGATTGCAAGCTGGCTTCAAAAGTAATGTCTAATCGAATAGGGACCATGACAGTGCATGAAGCCCAAGACATATTAGCATGTAACCATCTCCATGTCCACTTTCACATTTTCTAAAAGATTTAAAATATGCTCTTAAGTTAGACCAGGTATTCTTAAACAATAATAAGAGATTAAGCATATACAGAAAGGACAGCATTACTGTATTGTGATGACCAACAATAGACAGGAGACTTTTATTAATGCTGGTGTGGGCACGTCATCTGGTGCAAAGTTTCCTTCAAAATTATATGAAGTCAAAAGTATATGAATTCAAAAGTCTTAGTATTAAAACAAAAAGGAAGCATGATGAGAAAGAACAGGGTAGTAGGGCTGTTTTCAACTGTGCTCCTTCCAGTTAGATAACAAATCAAAGGGACATTTCTGAATAGATGTGAGGACCCAGAGGGTCTCTTACACACATTATGCCAGCTGCTATAATACAGAGGTGAAAGTACATTCCATATTTTAACATGAAAAATTTTAAATAGCACAGATCCTAAATTTTATGGAACTCAGTACAGTATATTTGTTGAACTGTAGTTTGTCATGATGTTTGAAAATATTGATTTAGCAAACTATTAAATACAGAGGGCCAGATTCTTAGCTTAGCTAAGCACAGCAATGAAGCAATTAGCACAGCTTCATTGACTTACACCAGCTGAGGATCTGGTCATGAAAGGTTACAAAAACGCACACAAACAAGTGCAACCACCTTTTTTGTTCAAATCTGTCATTTACACATGTAGTTAGACTTAGGGACAATTTTACATTAGAGCCAAGAATTCCTGGAGCCACATCATATGGTTAATGACTGATCAATCCATTTTATTCTTTAAGCAACGTTAAGGAAACAATTACAGAAATATAAAAATTCCCAATTTACTAGGTCCCTGGGGAGATGTTACTTCAGTTCGTGTCTCACTAACTCTGCCAGATTCTCAAATACAAGGTCTCAGTGTTATGTCTCTTACCTCAAAGATCCCCAACCAAGTTATCCTGTAGTTGACTCCTGCTGTTCTCCCCAAGAACTCACTCTTCCTATGCCCCCCGTCTAGTCTGGCTCCTCTCATGAGGGCTATGGTCTTATCCAGCCTGTTGTTCATGGGTATCCCCAGTCTACTCTGGCTCTTCTTAGGACAGAAATTTTTTTCCTAGCTCAGCTATTTGCAGTGGCTGCTTTACCAGAATGTTATGGCAAAAGTCCCCTTACGGTGGCCACTATCTGCCTTCCATTTGCAGGACTCAATAATCAGCCTCTACTTCTTCAAAAGTTTGGCTTGGTAGATAGCAACAGAAGAGACGTGATGAATGTAGCAAATACAAGATTCATACTGAAAGGGTCTTCTGCTTGGTGGATGGTAGTCTTCTGAAGACTAATGAGTGCTTGGTAGTATTTTTGGCCATGGAGGCCTTAGCATACCTCAGAAATGTATTATTCTTAACCTACAGTCATGCTGTTAATCCCTTAATTCTCTCAACCTAAGAAAGTTGGCCTGGACTGGGATGGTAGTTGAATGGCAAGCCTCCAAGCAAAACTTGGATGGTGCAAGAAGTGCTGCTTTTGTTTCAGTAACTGGTACTCTTCTCTCTGAATCCATGCTGCCCCAAGATGGTGCTATGATACACAGCCCTGATGGAGGTGTTGTCTTTTGGATGACATGGAAAACCAAAGTCCAGACCATAAAACAAGCACTTTCCATAAGAACAGGGATATTAAAATCTATGGCCAAATTCTAACTCAAGCAAAGGCATTCCACCTATCTAAGCTGCTCCTGTGTTTTCAGTTGGAGATGGCTTGCTTCTTTGCGTCCTGTCCTAAACTGTTACTGTATGTAATGCAAAAGTTACTGTCCCGCAGTTCCCTGTATATTCCTTACCTAGCTCACAGGGTGTTTTAAGGCTTAATTATTCAATATTTGTGAAGCACTTTGAGATCTTCAGATGAAAGACACCCTAGAAGTGCAAAGTATTATTTTTATTACCATTTTCTCAGAGAGAGCATGAGAGAGAGAAGCTTAATCTGATAACATTAAAAGCCTGGTGGGCTTGCCAAACTTTAATATCATCTGCTAAACTCAATATTCGTGGGGTGTCTCTGAGTTCATGCAATTGTAGTTCCATGTAGATATAATTCATGTTCATTTCTTGTTATAGTTAAAACTCCTCTTACAATAATATTTCACCGTCAAGAGGTAGGGAGGGGAAAACATTTTCACTGACATTTTCAATTTCTTCTGATTTTTGTCTGTTCGGTGCATCCTTGAAAGTATTCAGGCCGAGTGGGGTTTTTCTAAGGCTTGGCATAAGTACAAATTTTATTTTTAAAGCATCATAAAAAAACCCCCAAGCTGTAGTTAAACAAAACATTTGTCAAATTAGATGGGCATATTCCCCTCTCCAAGCACTGCTGTTGGAGAGCTGTAGTCTTGCTGTGTAAGTAATGCATATAGTATAGGAATATGTTAAAAAAATAAACTCTTTTATTACATAAAATCTAAACAAATGCAAATAATTTTACAGAATTCCTTGAGAAACCAGATTAACAACAAGGATCAATGCTTAAAACCTAATGTTCTGTTAAGAAAGATCACCTCTTTAACACTCTCTTGTATTTAACACATATGTGCTTCAATATATTTGATTGGGACATTAATAAAACCTTATTGCTTATATTAGCATCCACTTGTATAAAACAATTAACAGGGAAGAGGAAACCAGGCACAGTACATTCATTAATCATTTATACAAAACCAGAAAAATTTAAACAATTCTTGAAGATGATAATTTTGATAAAACATGAAAATCAGATGGAACAGTCTTCTGATAATTAGCCCATATGTATAAAAAATAAAGTAAGAGGAAAAAATATCCAGAGGCAATATATTTGGAGAGGATTCTTCCATCCCCAATCACATTCAAATCTTGGTTATGCTCTGTGTGTTGGTAAAAGATTCATGTCTTCATTATAATGATCTATAGTGTATTTAAGAGACTGGCCATGTTTAAAAGTGTTTGTTTATTTTTAAAGAACATTGCATATTTACTGTTTCAGAGTTTTTTAGATTGATCACAGATCACCATAGGAGGAAGCAAACATAGGGGAAAGCAAACAGCCCCAGTGCCTGAAGAAAAAGCTTTGATTTAGAAAAAGGATACTTGGCATGCAAGCCGGCCACTATGTGGTTCCTTTTGTGTTTTAAATAAATGCATCAGAAAAAGTCTGCCACTTTTTCTCATTCTGATCTAAGTTGCACAATATGTCAAAGCTGAATCTATGCCTTTTTCTTTTCTGCTGGTCAAGCTAATGTGCATTTTCTTAGCTAGACTCTCAGTAAATCTAATTGTCAGCATTTCCATCTCAGAAAACTGTATACAACATAAAAACAACATAATTTTATGCTTTTTAATGTTACTCCTATATTTCATTTTCAATTTTGCATTATATTCTAACATCCCAGTCTTCTCGTTCCTAGAATCAAACCAGTAAAAAGAGTTTTCTGCATTTGTTTGAAACTGGCAAGCCCCACAATATTTATCAGTTTGGCTTTTGTTGAGTTCTGAATAGGCTTAGGCTGATGACAGTGCTGTATGCTAGCTGTCTAGCATGGCAGTGTCTGATGCTTACCCTCCTCAAATTCAATGGCAAAACTTACACTGAGTTCAATGGAAGTAGGATTGGGCTTTTTGGGCCTGCTGCTTATGTGCAGAGAGAGTGCATACATCTTTTATTTCTGCAGCTTCAGCTGGATCAGAAGCTGAGAAGATTAATGACGTTTGACTTGATGTGATTATACCTGGAACAGTTTAACACTGGGTAAATCCATTGACACAGACTTCTTAAGGCAGAAGGATCATCATGACCATCTAGTCTGACTCCTGCATGCTGCAGGCCACAGAACCTCACTCCCACTTCTGTAATAGACCCATAACCTCTGGTTGAATTACTGAAGTCCTCAAATCTTGATGTAAAGTTTTCAAGTTACAGAAAATTCACCATTTACTTTAGTTCAAACCAGTAAGTGACCCATGCCCCATGCTGCAAAGGAAGGCAAAAAACTCCCAGGGTCTGTGCCAGTCTGACCTGGGGAAAATCCCTTCCTGACCCCAAACATGGTGATCAGTGGACCCTGAGCAAGTAGGCGAGACCCACAAGACAGACACCTGGGAAAGAATTCACTGTAAAACCTCAGTCTAATTTCAAGCCTAATCTTGTTGATGGCCAGTTCATATCTATTTGTTCTTTTGCCAACATTGGCCCTTAACTTAAATAACTCCTCTCCCTCTCTGGTATTTGTCCTTCTCATGTATTTATAGAGAGTAATCATATCTCTCCCCCCCCCGCCTTCATTTTGTTAGGCTAAACAACCAAAGCTCCTTAAGTCTCCTCTTGTAAGGTAGTTCCTCTGATCATCTTAGTAGCCCTTCTCTGCACTTGTTCCAGTCTGAATTCATCTTAAATATGAGAGACCAGAATTCCACACAGTATTCCAGATGAGGTCTCACTAGTGCTTTGTACAATGATGATATTGCTTCTCTATGTCTACTGAAAATACTTCACCTGTTGGATTCTAACATTGCATTAGCTTTTTTCATGGCCACATCACACTGGTGGATCATAGTCATTCTGTAATTGACAAATGCACACAGGCCTTTTGCTTTCTCTGTTGCTTCCAACAAGTAACTCCTCAGCTTATACAAAGAATTCTTGTTTTTTTAGTCCCTATGTTCATGACCATGCACTTTGTGCTATTAAATTTCATCCCATTTCTGCTACTCCAGTTTTCAGGCTCATCTAAATGTCCTTGGATGATACTCTGGTCCTCCTCCATATTGGCAATACTTCCCAACTTTGTGTCATCTTCAAATTTTATTAGTTCACTCCCATTTTTTTATTTTTTTTCCATTTCATCACTTTTAATTTCTTTAGTCTATCTCATCATTAATATACAATGTTACTCCACCACCTTTACCTTTACTTCTGTCTTTCCTGAACAGCACATACCCTTCAATACCCGTACTCCAGTCATAACTACTATTCCAACATGTTTCAGTTATCCTTATAATATCTGCACCAGTAGTTACAGTTCTTCCATTTTGTTACCCAGGCTCCTTGCATTGGTGTACAGACATCACAGTTGTTTCTGCTTGGCCTTACCCAGATTCCTTGCCAGTCATTAGGTACAGTCATTTTACTGCCAGTATTGCCTACTTGACTTTTACTGTCATTGGTTTTGGCATTGTATTTCATCTTGTCCATTCTCCTACCCTCTATTGTTCCTTTCTCCATTGCGGTATCCTCTTTTACTTGATTTTCCACCCACTCAATATAAGAATCAAGTGTGGCAATTACATGACATCTCGCAACCATCTCCCCTGAATTCTAGTTTAAAGCTCTTTTAATCAGTTGCACCAGCCTCTGTTCCAGAAGTCTATTACTCTCCCTCTTCGGGTTGAGTCCATCCAATGAGAACAGTGCTCTGTGAATGCCTGTCAGTGGTCAAACGTTCTGTAGAATTATTTCTACAAGACATCAAGACATCAGGATCAGTGCCTCTAAACTTATTTAAAGTTTGTTATTCTGATGTCTCCAACTTTGGAGTAGTGCTGTGCACCAACCATCAGACTTTCATATTTTTGTAAATGAATTTGAAGACTGATTGTGTAAATTCAGACTATTCTTTAATTCCTCTACTGAATTCAAGGGCTAGGATTTCACGAGAAGGTTGTCAGCTTCACAATGGCTATATGAATCAGAGATCCATTCGGTGGTGGTAGGATTATGTGTTACCCGCACAAAATTCTCTGTTCCTCTCACACTCTCAGGACACTCACCTTTATCCAGTTCCGAGGGTTCAGGCATAACCCTCTTAATTTAGGCACCTACCCTCACCCTTCTGTGGGCTCAGGTGTAACCTTACACTCTAGGGCACCCACCCTTACCCTGTTCCTAGGTCTCAGGCGTAACCCTGCAGGTTTGCAGGACCTTTTAGCAGTGAAAGAGCCTTACACAGTAATATACTACATAACCTTTATTTATTAACAATCACCAAAAGCAGACTGCACATGCTACACATACAGTGCTCACTGCTCCCAATAAGACAGATGAACTTTTCCCTGTTGGCCAGAGAGAATCAGGTCCATCTGGGGGACTCCAGTTTCTGTACGGTGTCATTGGCAGAGTGTTGCGGTCTGGCAGCTCTGATCTTGGGGCTGTGTCCTGGAGTTGGTTCCCAAAGAACTTCCTTTTGGACCCCAGTTTATATAGTGAAATTTGAGTCTTTTTTAGCTGTACCTTAACCAATCATTATACTAAAATTTTACTAACCAATCCTAACATAGTGTAACAAAATTCTCTAACCAATCCTACTCCCCCACCTTAATTAAATTACATCTAGCAAAATTAATTAATTAACAGACAAACAAAGGACCAGACAGAGACCATACAGATAAACAATAGGGAAGTAGGGACCATAATGACAAAACAATAAAGAAATGAGGATTTCACAACCACAACTATTTCTTGACGGACAGGATGCTATCAAACTAAGTTTTCTTTAACCATCTTAAGATCTGTTTCTTTATCTGGTGATAGTGGGTGCTATTAGGACAGGGTCTCCTCCTTAACAGCCTGATATTACAGTGTTGTAATTTAGATGGAATGTGAGGATGTGGCTTCCTGCTTCTTAGCTAATGGCTGCTGCTCAGCTGCTCTTTCAATCTGGCTGCAGACAAAGGCCTTAGGCCTGACAATATGCCTGCGGACAAAGGCCTTATCCTTGCATATGGAGGGTCAGGGAGACAAGTTTGTTACACTCATCATCCCCCTGGCACCGGTAAGGAATCTTCTGGAAAAGGTAGTATAGCCTAAGCCTGTAGCATCACTTCCCAGAGTCCTTCAATACTGCACGTTGCTATCCATTTAGGGAGAGATACTGTGTCCAGCAGGGAAGGCCCTGTCAACATATCTCTGGGGCTGTTCTTTTCGAGGAGAGTTTCAGGAAACTAACTGCTAAGCTGTGGTCAGGAGATGAGTAACTGTGTCAGAATGCCAGGATGTCAGGGTCAGGCACCAAGTTGCAGGCAGATAGCAGGGTCAGGGCCGGCTCTACCGTTTTTGCCGCCCCAAGCACTGAAAAAGCCTGTCACCGCCGAATTGCCACCACGGACGGCAGGAGAGAGAGACGCTACCACTGCATTGCCGCTGCGGCCGAAGGAACGGAGATGCTGCCGCCGAATTGCCGCTGCCATGGAAACTCTGCTGCCCCTGTCTGACTGCCGCCCCAAGCACTTGCTTGGAACGCTGGTGCCTGGAGCCGGCCCTGGTCGGGGTCACGCTGGGTCAGGATACCAGGAAGTCAGGGTCAGGCAAGCAAATAGCAAAGTTGAGGACAAACCAGAATCAGAAGCCAGAGTCTATGGTCTACAGTAAGCAGAGTCCGGACCAGATAGGCAGTCAGTCAGTCTGCATTTTTGCTCAGACAGCTCCCCACAATGGCTTCCTGGTTTAAATGCTAGCACCAGCCAATTAGTGGACTCTGAGGAGCCACCACATATGCCCTGCTGGGTGGTACTTCCTGTAGAGCCTAGCTTCACAGAGTCTGTGAGTGGAAACCGGGCCTAAGCTTCCAATATTGGTGTGGAAGCATCAGTGGCCCAGAACCTTCTAGGTTCTAGTCCTGCATGTTCTTACACTAGGAGACTGTGAAGAGGCATAGGGCTTCCATGCAGGTTGCCTTGGCCTCTGTTGTATTTTTGAAATCTGCCAGTTCTGGGGGCTAAGTCCCCTACATATTTCACCTTAGATTAATCTACTGGAATCTTTTCTTTGGATTTATATGAGTTTTTGCTTTGCCTTACACCTCTCTCATGAGTTTTTCTATGAGAGGAAATGAACTGACTCAAAATTATAATTATAATGTTCCTTTGTGTTGGAAATTAGTATCAGTTTATCACAATTGTATACACAGCCCTCAGTTACTGAATTTCTCCTGCTGCTGTTTTGAAAACATTGAAAATTGATAATTTCACAGGGATTTGACACACCCCATAAATTGGCCTAGTTGATCAAAGCTAGTCCGAAGAGTATTTGAATAGATCACAGATTTTAGAGTGAGTCCGGCTTTTGTTCTGAATTTGTAACCAAGTGAGCTACACCTTAATTCGTGTAATGTTTGCAATGAAAAACACTGGTCTAACAAATAACGCCTTTTACGTTTTCTTCTCCAGTGACATAATTCCTTAGTTTACAACACATATTGCTCTGTAGCACATTAGTACTTGTCTACACAGACAATGCATGGCAAGCTGGGGTGTAAATCTACAATCTAAGTCTAGCCTGCCATGCATTAAATGGCCATGTGGACTTGGCTGTAGCACATGAAAAGTTCTGTGGTGCATTTTGACGTACTGCTGTTTCATTTAGAACATTTAGTGAATGGTAGCAGAGGCCACGCGGCCACTTAGTGAATGTCAGGGTAGAGGACTGTAGATTTATACCCTGTCTTGCTGGGTGTTAAATCTCTGTGTAGACAAGCCCTTATTGTTTTTCACTTGAGTTACAGTTGCAGAAAGTGGGCCAGATTCACCTCACATCAGTTTCACAGTGGCGTAACTACATAGAATTCAATAGAGTTACTCTTGATTTACACTAATGCAAGAAAAATCAGATTTTCCTTTCCTTTTTTATAAAATTCACCTTAAATGACAAATATATGGAAACTTTTTGGTGATCCAATAACTTCCCTCCTCTTCTCCTTAGCATGAAAAGTTTTTTATTTATGATTGTATCCCTCATCTGCCCTTTACCCGATGTTCAATCCATTTTGTGTTACATTTATGTCCATTCCGCTTCCTTCCTTTCTTTAGACCTCAATCTCTGTACAAAGACCTTAATCTCTGATGTGGAACTTTGTCAAACACTGTCTGAATGCAGGCTATCCACTGCACAGGGACAAAGTCAAAGACCTTTTCTAGAAGCAGAGGTACTGCTGGGCATGGAAATGACCATGTTTTGCTTCAGACAAAAGCTCCACAGCAAAATTAGTTGATTTCAACACCCTCCCCCACCTAAATAATTTATTTTAGATATTATTGCCCATTTCATGTAAATTACCCATCATTTGATACAATTTTGTTGTTCTTTTGGGAGTTTGACATTTATCAACAATACTATTAGGCTAAAATTGAATTTAGAAGGGGTGTTTGGCTCAGTGTTTAATAGGTGTCATGGCTAAGATGGTTGTAAGACCTATCACAGATGTGTGACAGAGGAGAAGAAAGTAAGCAATAGTGCCTCTTGCCCTTCAAATTCACAAAGGCCAAAATTGTCAAACTTGACTATCTGGTATTAGGTGCCTGAATCTATATATAGGCATCTAAACAAGTGGCCTGCTTCTCAGATATACTCACTTTGGCTAGGAGTCAAGTTTTTTGCATTATCTTTCAAGCTTAGTCTTTTGTGTCAAAATATTGCCCTATGAAAAAGTGGATGGTTTAGCTATTTTTAATATTCTTTATTTTTATTGTTTTTATATAGAAATATAAAGATGCAGAGATACAACAGGATGGAATAGACAGTGCCATTCTCCAAATATATCTGGTGAATATTTACTGATTACTTTCTTATTTTTAATACTCTTAAAGTTTTTCAGAAGTATGCTTGGAGAGGAAAGTTAAATTTGGGAGGGACTGAATTAAATAATACTGAAGTTATTTTCCTCTTTACCCTGAATTTACCCTTCTTTAGGAAGCAGTATGGTCAAAAGCATAGAGCAAGGAACTTGGTGTTAGTGCTCCTATGGCCTGTTCTCATCTCTGCCTCTCTGTAACCTTTGGAAAGTCATTTAACCTTTTGGTGCCTCAGCTTTTACTCATTTATGAAACAGGTATAAAAGGTGTGGTTGGGCTTAATTAGCATTTATGAAGTGCTTTGCGGGCTTTGGATGAGAGATGCTATAGAAGTGTAAAGAATATTAACTGGCTTTTCTTCACAACATTTCCATTCTTTTCCTTCTCCTCTATGCCTGTTCTGTGTTTTTTTAAACATTTCTCCTAAACAATAAGGAGAAATATAATAAACAATCCCTTTCACAGGCCTCCACTTCATCACACCCTGATTCCCTTCCCACACGCTCAACCAAACAAAGACAAAACTTTGAGAAGCTGCCTTTTCCAAGACAGAACAACAAAAACTATGAACCAAAAGAAAATGAGGCAATGTAGAACATTTTCATTACTCATCGAGGAATGGTTCTTTGCAGTATTTCCAGCTAGTTTTTCTTCCACACCTACATGAGCTTGCTTGTTCTCTCTCCAAATCCCCCCTCTTGAATCTAAATCCTGCTGATGATCAGGGTATTGATTCAGCCCACGAAAATATGTTGCAAGTGGAATTTACCCTTTGACCTTTAGCTCCCCCTCTCCTATGACCAACAAGTATTGTTTTCACTTGTTTTCCCTTTCCCTAGTGAAAGCTGCTTTTCGCTTATTGAAAAGTCTCTTGAGACTCTAGCAGAGACAAGTTCCCTCCCGTCCCTTTCATGAAACCAAAGAGAAGAAAAATATGCCATTTTTCCCTTCTCCCCATTTGGAGAGAAGGTTAAAAACCTCTCTCCAAAATCCACTCAAAACTCCATTCCAGGCTTTCTTTGTGAGCGACCTGCAGTACAGTCTGGTGAATGAAGAATGCATAAGGGACTCCCTAAGTCTGAGCCAGTGACATCCTCAATGAGGATTCCCCACCACACCCAGAATTCCAGGAAACAGTAATGCATGACATTTTCTGCCTATCTATGTACTTATATGGCCATCAACATGGTAGTGTGTGAGTGCCTCACAATCCTTAATGAACTGTGTCCTCATAAGACCTCTTTGATAAAAGGAACTACTAGCCCCTTTTACAGATTGAGGCACAGGATAGATTTTGTGATGTGCTTGCGCTGGGAATTGAACCTAGATCTCCCAGTCTAGTGCTCCATTCACTTTTCCCCTTTTTCTTTCTCCATTATTGGGAGACATGACTGAAGTATTTACAGCTATGAAGGGCAAAGTAAAAGCTGCTCTGTCTCACCTTTCTTACCTTGTCTCATAATACGAGGAAAAAGAAGCATTTGAAATTAAAGTGCAGTCAATTTAGAACAGATAAAAGGAAGTGCTTCTTTGCATATCCAGCCTGTAGAGTTCACTGCCACAATGGGTCATCAAGTCAGATACAGTGGCTGGATTTAAAAAAGAGCTTGGATAATTTTATGGCCACTAATAAAATTTGTAGCTATACAAGCTAAAGTAATTATAACGGTAATTAAATCTCATGCTTCAAGATATAAACTGATTGACAGTGGGAATCAGGAAAAAATATCCCTCTTGTACAGCAGAATGCAATTGGCTACTGTATTTATATTGAAACAGTTACTGGTCACTGTAGGAGGCAGGATCTGGAATAGATAGATAAATGGTCAGATCTGGTATACGGGCTCTGATTTTTTTTATGTTGAACTACTTTGACCAGACAGGGCAGTGATACTTAATGCAACAGAATGCCTCCTGCAATGGGAGAAGAGGGTACTCACCATCTAGCAGTTTGGGGCATACTGTTTTCACCCCTTCTGCCTCCCCCATTCTTCCCTTTTTAGTCTTTTACAAATATTCTAAGACTCACTGCAATTTATTTCCACTTAAAACTTCTGTGGAGTCACACAATAATGCACTGAAATAGCATGTTGCAATTCTACTGTAAAATTAGACTGATGTTCTATAAAGCTGTGTGAAACACTTCACATACACAGGAAAAAAATGGCTTTTTAACCATCACTTTTGTAATAAGGTGGGGAAAAAAGCCTTTTTCATCTGATGTTGTTTTATCAGTGTTGTGCAGGCATCAGAAAGTGGGGGCTGTGGGAAGGAAACTATAAAGTGAGGAAAAGAATCCACAGAATGAAAGGAAGAGCTCAGCTAAATGTTAGTGATGAGCTGGGGATGACAATTTTGCCTGACCCCCTGCATGATTGAATTGGGGAGTGAGTAATGCTGGTAAAAGGGCATCCTCATTCCACACCCCCAGCACAGCTCTAATTGTCAGTCAGGATCTAGCTCTTTGGGAACAGTATTCCTTGAGCCATGCAGTGTCCAACATGATAATGCACTGCTCAGGGGCCTTGACAACTTGAGTGCAATTCCCTTGTGTTCAAAGATGTTTATGATTGGTGTTGAGCTAGTTTGTAGGTTGTAGCGGGACTCAAAAACCTTTATTATTCTTTTACACCTGTTAAGAAGTTTGGTTTCAAGAGCAGAATGAAAAAGTGGTATGGCATCAGAACATCCCTGTTGTCCTTTTCATTATTCTCCATCAGCGGTCAATGTTTCTGGCTATTGTCTGAACTTTATAACTTCTGAATTTAGACATGCTGGATCAAAGTAATGAAATGATTAACAGGTGACCAGATTAACAGGAATATTAATTGTGTTTGTGTGCTCTTTAATTTATTTATGTTTGAATTTTAACCGTAAAGTTCGTTTTAGGAATGTTTTAACTATATATTTCTGAAGTATATTTTTTTCTAACAGTATTAAAAATAAAATAAAACAAGATATCTGGTGTGATTCCAGAATTGTGTTACTGTCAAAGCTAGCTTTGACAGTATGGCTACATAGCAACTGGGAGGTGTTATTGCAGCCTGCCAGGGCTAGCTTGGATCTAGCTGGCATGCTAAAATTAGCAGTGAAGCTGCGGCAGCATGGGTGGTGGCAGAGGGTCCCAGGCAGACTTGTATTCAAGTCACTAGCTTGTGCTGCTGCAGCTTCGTTGCTCTTTGTAGTGAGCTGTCTAGCTCAAAACTAGCTCAGGTATGCTTAGATAAACACCTCCTGATTGGTGTGTAGACATACCCTCAATTCACACACCATGAGAACCATGCTACACCATTGTATTTCTGCACCAGTGTAACCCCATTGATTTTTACACTGGTGTAAAAACAGAAAACTGTGGTAATGAATCAGATCCTGTGAGGCAGAAAAATAGTGGTTAGAAAATGTTCATTAATGTTCTACAAATGAAATAATATATCCAATAACTCTTATGTGAGCACTACCTATTGTTTGTAGGGTAGTGCGGTATTTTGACTAGCAAAGCACCACTTTAATGTAGACTCAATTAGTTTACAAACACTAAAAGTAAGAGTTTAAAAATCAGTGGCTTTGATGAGATGGAAGTGCAGTGGGTTTCAGAAAACCTTAAATGTGATCCAATTAAAAATCATCCTTGTCTACCTTTGGGAGTTGTGCATGAAAATGAAATATAATTCTGGATCTAATCAAACCAGACTGCAGCAACAGGTGAAAAATAAATGGATAACACAATTTGCCATGCTCTATTTTCATGTGCCAATGTTGCTGAGTTCATATCTCATTCTAATAGAGCTTTAGCCTGTTTCTCTTTCCTTTTATATCACTTTATTATAGAAGATGCTAGCCTGTATTAGCCACTTACTAGATAAATACAAGAAAACTGCTTGCCATTTATTGGTTTATCCATTATCTCAAACATAGGATAGAGTAGTCTGATTTCAAAGTGACAGCTGGTGGTGCCTCTTCCTGATACATGTTAATCCAGTTTTTATTATGGAAAAATTGCCTGTGCTTTGAGACAGCGAAAGGGAGTTACTAAATGTAATCACTGAGGAGGGAACCTTAAAATATCACACGTAAAAGTCTAAAATTGAACAGTTTTCTCACAATGGGATGGTATACTGGAAAAATAAAGAGGCAGATAATTTATAGACATGAACATAGAGCACTGTGCAGTTGTTTTTAAAATATTGTGCTTCCTTTACCATTTAAAATGTAAATAAAAGCAAGTGTCCAATGCTTTGATCAATCTTTTTGTTGGGGTCAGCAGTTTTGTGGGATTGGACAAAAGGGCACAAAACGTTAGATGCAGCGGAAGAGGATCTGGCATAGCCAAGGAAGGGAGGGTACATAATGGTGCTCCATTACTTCTGAGTCCTCTCTGAGCCAGGCTGGTTGCCAAGTACAGGTGAGAGCAGCCTAAAGGAACCTTGCACCATTGGACCCTCACAAAGTGGTAAATATACAGCCCATGTTTGGGACCCAGGGTCTGGAACCACAAAGGGACTTAGGTGCCTACACCATAGATTTAGGCACCTAAATGCCAGTTTTAGGTACCACAGAGGATACACAAGCTCCCTGCTCCTCTGCCACATTTTCCTGTCAGTGCCTAAATTCACTTGATGTCTAAATTTCTGCTGTAAAGTTCTCTCGGGGCCTAAATTTCTACCTCTGGATTTGTGTACTGCTGCATCAGGCAGGTGTCCAGGCCCCTATCTCACATGTAAGCCCCAGTGCAACCCTCAGAGCAGGTGGAGATAGAAGGGGCAATAACTATCTTTGCCTGCAGGGTTCGATGTGGTGTCATGCGCAGAGCATGTCCAACTTCACACAAAGTGGCCCAGGAGTGGGAGGAATGAGGGTTGTTTTCTAAGTGGTGGGGAAACCCTGTTCAAATGCTCCTCATCAGACAGAGGGGAATTTGAACCAGGGTCTCCCACATCTCAGGTGAGTGGCCCTAACTCAGTGAGAGGTTCAGAGCTTAGAACATATCCCTCTCGTTGACATCTGCTATTGGCTGGATCAGGTGACTCCCTGCCTAGCGTACTGGCTTTTGTGGATCCCTTTTCCAGGTGCCTGTCTCTCCCCATGCATTGTATAGGGAGCCTAGGCACCTAACTCTTGGTTTGTGGATTCCAGTGATTTTTTTCGAGGCGCCTACGAGTTAGGCATTGCAACACCTAAATCCCTTTGTGGATCCAAGTCCAGGTATCCTCTAGATTTAGTGTGAGATTTTCACCAGGTATCAGAGATTTTCTGTCATGCTCAAGAATGTCCTGCAGCACAGACATGGAGAAATACTTAATGTCTTTCTTCATCAGTGAGGGATTCTGATCTCACACCAATATGAGTGAACACCTGCACTGAACTAAATAAGGTGATATTAGTGTAATCCTAAGAATCAGGCCCTGAGCAATGATGAGGGTAGGAATTTTACAACCACTAATAAATATCTGCATTTTGTATTGGGACTGTAGGCATTTAAAAGAGTTTTGATCCCCATCCTCTCTGTCAAGTCCCAAATTCTGACAATCTAGATCCTGCTTGTGGAACAGAAATAAACAGCTCTGGAATTTTAACTCCTGTGTGTCAGATAGAAAGGCCACCCAGCTATTTCATTATATCCTAATTAATAATACACCTCAAAAATTATTAATGCAATCACTACATAATACACCAGCATTTCAAATCTCCTGGTAAATATTAGCTTTTCTACAAGAAAGCATTCCTTTTTTCCCCTTTGGAAATACAAGATTTATATTATTCTAACTATCCTAATCAATCTTTGATTTAACACAAACATGCCTGGACTAAAAATCTGAATTGCAGAAATGTTAGTGCTGTGTCAGCCAAACTTATATTCACCTACTTGGGAAAAGCTCTGCCAAAGATCTCACAAAGGATACCAGTTCCTCAAATGTGCAATCCAAAAGGCTTTGCAGACACTTTCCATTCATCATTTGGAATAAAAAACATATTCACAAATGGAAGATAGTGTATCCTAGAGGTTGGAGCATGGTAATGGTAATCAGGATGTCTGGGTTCTGTTCTTGTCTCTGCCTCTGATCTACTCTGCTTTGCACACGTTATTTACCCTGCTTATGCTTATACTTTGGGAAGACTGATATAAAGTAATAACTACCTCAGATGGTTTTTGTGAGGCTTAATTGTATGGATTAATTAATTGTATGCTTGTAAACATGTGTGGTTCACAGAAGAAAAGTTTTATGTAAATGGTAATAAAAGAGGTAAATACTCAAAGTACTGGTGATCAGCTAACTGATCAAAATAAAATGATGGTTTGGGAGTTTTTCTATGCTATGGTTGGAAATTTAGGACCATCTTCTGCTTTTTTTCCACAATCTATGTGATTCTAGTTTACTCTTGTGTCAATTGCTTATCTCTTGGTAATGTCAATGGGAACTAGACACAGAGATCAAGCCCATTCAAAGTAGAGTTCAAGTTCATCTAAAAACAAGGCATTTGTCAGGATCCAACTCTGACTCCACTTACCACAAAACACTGTACGTAGATTAAAGGGATCTATGAAGTTGTATATTGGGAGTCAAGTTCTGCTCTCAGTTGCACCTGTTGTTTTTATTGGGGTCCATGAGTAATTGAGGCACCTAAAAATATTTGGCAGAACATGTCATAAATAATAACATTTGATTTAATTTCAGATCGCTTGTTGCTGCCATGAAGCACCATTGTTCATGCTTACAAGGAAGTATATTACCTAGTGGCATGAACTCTCTACTACAATCCCCCAAACTTCCATTTCCCATGTTACAGTTTTACAGCATTGTATTATTAATAAAAAACGTTTTAAAAACATGCCACATAGAGATGTGGTAAATTAATATTTAAAACAACCATGTCAACCAAGACAAATCCATTTAAAAGGGTGGGGAGAATTTCGTGAATTAATATAATGCATGCCCATTTATGTCACTGTTCTGTAAAGTGGAGCTCCACTTAAGAACTCAGGTGATCCCCTATACTTTTTGAAAAGTGACCAGAGATGGAGGCACTGATAGAAAAGATATGATTTTAATGTTTCTTATGAAGAATGGGTATTCTACTCTATTGTATTTGGAGCTAATATGATTGATGACCTAAAATCTTGGCTCGGATAAGATTTTTTATACCTGGGGTAGTGCAAAGCAGCCTCAAAATTCGTTTATCCAGCAACACATGGATTTCCTTAGCACAGGCATAGCCGGTCCTGTGCCCCACATAGGGTTGCCAGGTGTCCGGTTTTCAACTGGAGCACCTGGTTGAAAAGGGATCCTCCCCAGCCTGGTGAAAATGAGTGAGTGAGTGAGGGTGGGGGAGAGCAAGCGATGGAGGGAGGGGGGATGGAGTGAGCGGGGTGGGGCTTCGGAGAAGGGGCAGGGCAAGGGTGTTTGGTTTTTGGCCAGGTGGGCCAGTGCAGCTGGGCATAATTTATAACAACTCTGAGAATAGAAAGCCTTCACATCCCCCCCTCCCCCCGCCCTTAACTATACTGAACAGAGCTCTGATGCAGCTGAGAATCTGGCCTTGGGATGTTTTAAAATATTTTTATTTATTTTTCTATTCATTAGTTGGTTATTGAAAGCATTTGGGATGCAGTTTGTATGAAAGATGCTATACAGAATTAAGGCCTGATCCTGCAATCCCTTATAAGTCTTAGCAGTCTTTACTCACATGAACAGTCCCATTTACTCCTGAGACGAGTAAAGATACTCACATGACTAAGGGCTTTTAGAATTGGGCTCTAAAGTTGTGCTATAATTTGTTTTGCTGAATGAACAGTTAGTTTCTCAAATACAAATATGATGTAGAGTATTTGATGTCATTTTTTTTAAACAAAACCCCTAAACCTCAGGAAAAATGCATGGAAATATACTGAGGGTCCAATTTAAACTCCCAACAGTAAGAAAATGGAGGGTTAGCTGATCAAAGAGTTGCAGACTTATCTCCATTGTTTCAGAGGCTCCTAATTAGGGCTGATTTCACATATCAGAAGTTCTAAGATACCTAGACACAATAGGGTGAGTTAAGGATGGAGTTTTAGCCTAAACTGAATTTCCTGGCTTTTGTGGATTTAACTTTATTTGAACACAGTTTTCTGTGGTTCAATATAGAATTATTTTAGGGTAAAAATTGGTAGGAAAATAGCTGACACCCTTTTTGCTGCTACTTCCCCTATTTAAAAAAAAAGCTTTATCTTAATTAAAGTTTAATTAAGGATCATGTTTGGCAGTACTTTTCACACCGATCTACACCAGCAGATTTTCTAAGGCTTAACTTTATCGTGCAGAAAATCCTCTTTTATTACTCCCAACCTGTTGTAAAAGCTGTTGGCGCAGAGCGATGGCTGCTTCATTCAGTGGCCTTGTTTGCCGCTGGAAAAATCCCAAGTCTCTAGAGATAGCACCACAGTGGTTCAATTTAATATCTGTCCTATCACTACAAGACTCTAGCTCATTATTAATGATACTATTCATTAATTTCTTGTTGGGCTGATGTTGTTATTTATTAAAATATTAAAGAAAGCTCCTGAGACACATACATAATGAGGGACACCTCTGTTTCATGAGCTTTACCAGCTGAAAGAATGAATATACTGTAGATTTACCCACACCACCAATATCTCCCTCCCTCATTAGTCCTGCTACATCTCTGAGTGACACTGTAAATTCATTTTGTGCACTGTCCAATCGGAGCATAATACAAACGGGGGGCTCTTTTTTAATGAGCTATTCTTATGCAAAATGAATTGACTACTATCTAACTCATCTAATCTGCCTGTATTTTGGGGAAGAACTAAATTGCCTATATTTATATAGGAAATAAATAAAAGTTGACATATTTTTCCCTTTTCAGTCTTGTATTTGAGAAATTTCAACATAATACATTTTAAGAACCTTCCCCCTTAGTTAACTAAATCCCAGCGTGACATTTAAAGGTGCGACAGCTGTATTTAAAAAAGCCTCAACAAGCAGTGAGTGTACTGCAGTGGTCATTTGATGTGCATTTGCATGTGCATTCAGGTACAACCTATAGAAATTCTAAGGACACAAGATGTATTACTTACCCTTTTCATATAGAGATATTTTACATCACATCGGCTTCAAACACACTTAAAATATATACAGTGATATAAAGAAACACAACATATGTCAAAATAAACCAAATAAAGTTGTAACCTTTTTAGGCGTTGTATCACCGTTTTGTTTTGATTATCTGAGAGGTAAAAAAGCCTGTTGTTGTGTCTCTCTTTTGCCTTTTACTGAATGAACATGATGAAATCTGCAGAAGCGTTGTGGTAACGTCTGAAGGTAAAGATTTAATTTGTTCTATATGGTGGTTATTTTCACCCCTGTACAAATAATTACTATGGAGAAGAAATGCCTCACTGTTTTGAGGGGATTAACTGGGCATAATTGCAGCCTGTTTTGATCCCTCTTTTAATAATGGATCCTCTCAATCCATATCCAGTATAGCCGCTTTGTGTGGATTGAAGGCTAATTTCAAAGCATTTATATATACCTAGAAGGTCTTTGTACTATGAATTCACAGTCATTTGTTTCTGAGGAGAAAAATGCATTACATTTGTACTTTAGTGTTCAAAATATATAACTCAGCATCCTTATTCATAGTTAAGGACCAAACAACTACTGATGTCTAGCACAACGAGTTATAACTACATAATCATGGAGACACGTACAACACTGAATGTGTTGATTATATGGCAATAAAATTATTTTAGAGATTAAATTTTTGGAATACATTGTTTTTAGTTTCTGTTCCCCATGTGATGAAATATGACCACTGTAATGTTGTGATCTGAAATAAAGTGAACCCCTGTATTCAGTGAAGTCATCTGTGGTATGTAACCATGAAGAAGAAAACTATTTCCTCATCAAATATTTATAGCAACAAGCCTAAATAGTCTCCATTGATGCTTACCGACCATTTATTGAAAATTAAACAACTTGAATATAAGTGGAGCATTTGTTTTATTTTAATTATGTGTTTTTAAATTTAGAAATGCCACTCCCCTGTTTAAAGAGAGTAAGTCCTTTTGCACACATGTGGGCTGTGTTCCATGGTACTGGTATGGTCAGGATATATGAATTTCTTCTTTGCTTTTGACTTCCTAATTCAAAGTTGACACTCTTTTAATATATTGTAATGTATATTTATAGATCTAATTTTTTTGCATTTAATGGAATATTATTATTTGCAGGGAAATGTATTTATATTATACTCTTGAGTGCAGTAGATCTGTCATTCCATAGATCAAGGTTACAGAAAACTTGAGTTGGGGATATTTACCTCAGCCCTGCAACCATGAAATTCAAAGAGAAATATTCTTTAGAATAGTTTTGTGGAATTGCTATCTTTTACTGCAATTTGATAATCCCATGCAATGTGTTCATGCAGTGACCACTTTGACAAGGTTACAAAAGAGCATTTGCTAAGAGCTAGATTTTTTGCTAAGAGCTAGATAAATTTATAATCTGCTTTAAGTAAAGGAAAAGTGCATAGCTGACCTGCCCCTAGACTTTGAGAATCACAGGTCTCTCCAGGCTCCCCCCCTGGCCCTAGGGGTTGCTACTGGCTTATACCAGTAGCAGATTACATCCTCCTTCACCACTGCAACTGTTCTAGCCAGAGTGTTGGGAAGGGAGAGCCAAGTCTTGGTCTGTTACCTCCTCATGTCTGCCCATCCCCTGTGTAGGAGTAGATGTAGTAGCCCCATAGAAGCTGCTCCCTATTCTCCCCTTCCCCCCCCCCACCGCCCAACCCCAAGCACTGGCACCGGCTGTCACAAAGCATGTCACAGGGGTATACTGCTTTCATACGTTTACCCCAAAGGAGAGGTTCCTTTGTAAAGCACTTTGAGATCTATTGATGAAAAGCACTAAATGCAAGCTAGGTGGTATTATTATTAGAGATGCTGTTTTATCTTAATATCATTTTCTCAAATGTTCTTTGTTTTGTGATTTTTATTCTTTATGTTGGATTATGAACAGGCATAAAAAAGAGGGCCATTTTCTTTTGTTTGGTCGAATTGTTAGTCCTAGGTATGGCCAGGAAATAGCAGTTGCATTTGGAGTTTGCAACTCTGGAGGAAAACATTAGGAGTCAAAATTCTGCTCTTAGTTAAACTGGTGTAAATCTGGAGTGACTCCACTGAAGTAAATGGGAATTACTCCAGAGCCCCAGACCATGGAGGCCCGGCACGCCGAGACCCAGGCAAATACTCGGCTGCCCGTGGAAGCCCACAAGGGGAAGGAGTCATTGGGAGCTTTGCTGGTCAGCTACCCCAGAGATCCAAAGGACCTGTGGTCTACAGCACAGGAAGACAGTAGGAAGTAGCCCAGGGAGCTAGATATTGATCTGATTGTGGAACTGGGGTTTGGCCCAGTGTGTTTTGGATGGATCCCCAGTGACCCAGCAAGGGGTACACTTGCCACTGATAGGGCTCTAGGCTGGAACCTGGTGGAGTAGGGAGGCCCCGGGCCTCCCAGCTTCCAACCCACCCCTTGATGACAGCCCACATCCCGCCTGACCACCAGGCCATACTGCTCTGCTTAGAAGGGCAGTCCTATTCACTTCAGTACCTAGACCCTACCGCCTTGCCTGGCATAGCAGGGCGGCACTATTGACTCTGGCCACTAGGCCACGCTGCCCTGCACAAATGGGTAGCCCCATTGACTCCAGCCACTAGGTGACACTGCCCCACACAGAAGGGTGGCCCTATTTGACTCTGGCTACTAGGCCAGGCTGCCCTGTACAGAAGGGCATCCCTATTGACTCTGGCCACTAGGCCACGCTGCTGCAGGTTGAGAACCACTGATTTAGTTGCATAAGAACTTCCTTGAGGAGGTTTTTAACCCAAGAACCCCACAGTTTTTAACCCAAGAAAATAAACATGTAGAATTACGTATTTTTGACAAATAGTTTTGGTGCTCTTTGTCTCGAGTAGAATTGGGTATAAAATTGCCATGTTGTTGTAGTTACAGAGCAAAGCACAGGACTTGCAACCTGGCTGTAGCCCATCTCTGTTTCTGATCTTGTTAATAAAGTACACATGTAAAGAAGGTTAAGGGGAGTTACCGATGGAGAGAGATGGACAGAGTTTTGGTTTTGAATGGACAGGGAGAGAAAGGTAGTTCTGATCAGGGAATGTCACATTTACTTTGTATTGGGTAAAAGAAACACATTTAAAACTTTATTTCAGAGGAGCTGCATATATGTACATCTGTGCTGAACTTCCTTGATTACTGTAAAATCTGCTAATATTTTGGTAAAAAACCTTATTTTTTCTCTGTATGATTCCTCCTCAGAAAGGTACTCATGTCATAGGCATCAGAAGGCCTAGATGCAGCATGTGAGTTGCTTAAGTGTGATGAAAGGTACTGACCCTCGACCATCCCCACTCTGCATAGCCTCTGATGGACCAAGCTCAGTTTCACATTCAGGATCCTTGCATGCTGCTGCTTAGGTTCCTCATGTGGTTCTTGAACTCAGGTCTGTGGCATGGTACACTGTTGAGCTCAGCATTTGTTGGCACGGGGTAGAACTACAGTATGGCCAACCCCCAAATGTTAAAGAATAAATGAATCAGCCACCCCAAAAATAATAAGATTGAGACTTTAAAAATACAGTAATATAGATAACACATTGGGTTCTTTTTATTTGCCTTATGGTGTTTCAACTTTTAGGGTACACTTGTCATATTTTCAAGCTTTTCTTCTGAATCATGAGGGCTAGAAACATTTTTTTATATGAAAACTGAGATTCTCTCATATTTGCATGACTCCAGGAGCTGGAGCTTTAAAAAAAACACCAAATATTGTGAAACTGGTGATAAGATCATATGAGTTTGCAATGCTGAAACCATTAAGACACAATTATGACTGGTCTTGCATCAGAGCTGTTTGCACTCTGAAACTGTCATGGTATGCCAAGGTTCAAACTGCAATATTCAAGACAAATCCTGGCAGCAAACGGGTCAAGGGGGCAGCTTCTTACTGTGAAACCCAATATCTGTTGTTTTCCCTTTCAAGCGTATAGGGTAGTTGGATGTTGTAATAAAGGTTTAATCAGAAATGAGCCTTTGTGAATTATTTTATAAGAGCCCAATGCCTGCTTTGTAGTTATAACAGTCACATTTTTTACTGTAGTTATAACAGTCACATTTTTTAGAATTAAAGCTACTGCCAATTAACTGTTAAAGTTTTAAATCCCATAAGTTTGTTTTGTGACCTAAATGCTGCTGAAAATATTTTGCCAAAATAAATGGAAACATGATCATTATAACTGGATGTGATTTTCAGTAAACTACAATTGCTTGAGGTCTCTGAGCCTCAGTAGGGAGGGTTAATAACTCTTTGAGAAAGGGGGAAAAATAACGCATTTTGTATCTTCTGCAACCTGCAAGACTGTGAAATGTTTCCAAGTGTAATTTTCTTGAAGTTAAAGTTGGGGTTATTAAGGTTCACTTAACAGATAAAGTTTGCCACAATTTTCTTGGTCTCTATGATGAGATGACAGGATTTCTAATTTATAAAACCAAGACAGCATGTTGGGGGCTATGAACCATGCTCAAGGGATATGTTGAGGTATTTCTAGCTCTTCCCTTTCATATATTTCCAAATTTCAAAGAAATTTGAAAGCAGTGTGCTTCAACTGCAGCAGTAACCCATCTGAATTGTCTTCATTTTTTTCTATTTGCAAATAATCTGTGGAATTTGAAGTGTGTGCTGACCACCTCTGGTGTCATTAGTTCTAATGGCTTCTTGTGCTGGTGAGTTGCTTAAAATACTTTATTTTTATTCTTTAAGTTTAAATGACCATTCTAATTGAAACTGCCTGGCTGGCAGTTTTATCAGAAAAGAAATTAACTGTTAATATTAATGTAAAGGAAGACCATTTTACTATGTAGAATTTGGGAACTTCTTATACTTTATTTTTCATTATTTACTGGGTACTTTACAGACAAATAAGATATGGTCCTGTCTCAAGGAGTTTACAATCCAGTTCAAACACAAACAACACATGGTAAAGGGACACAGTATGCATGGTAGGCTGGTGCATGCTGGAGATGGCATAGAAATCTTGAGTTTATAAAATAGCACCCCATGTAAAAGCAAAGCAAAAACATCAAAAGCCTGGCTAAACAAATAGTTTGTAGACTATTGCCAAATCTGGGCTTTGAAGCCAGATTCCAGAGGTGTGAGCTCTCCACTGAGAATGCCTAGCTGATAGCTATATAAAGTATAAACCTGAGCACCATCAACATCAGCAACCCAGCAGATAGTAATCGCTATGGCAGAGTTAAAACCCTATAAAACATTCTAGTTATCAAACAGTTATTCTATGTTATCAAACAGATCTATAAACATATAATATTTGTATTGTTTCAAATTAATTCAAAACTCAATAATACAAATTCTCCTGAAAAATTTTAACAAGCTATATAAATTCTCCTGTTCTTTGACTAGTGTCCCTATGGGTGCTCATGCACCTCTCGAGCCCTTGATTGGAAATTTCTAGCTAGCAGTGTCCATTCAGCCCAGGCATATGTCCTATGTTTCCTAGCGGCAGGCACTGAGGTTATATGAGGGTGCGCAAGCGAACTCCCCTCTGTTCCGTCTCTGCTGCTTTGGCCTGAGATGGAACACTAGTGTTTCCGCCTAGCGTGAGCTCAGCCTTTTCTCTTCTCTACAAAGTTAGTTCGTTTATAGTTGTAGGTTACTGTTTAGCATTTAGTATAGTTAGTTTTAGGTGAGAGGGCTGTTTTACCCTGTGTTTTCCCCAGGGAGACGTGTCAGCTCCTGCTGGTGTGTGCCTGGTTCACCAGGCTTCTGCCATTGCCTCTCTTGCACAGAAAAAGACGTAAGTTCCAGAGGAAGAGGACTGCCTATCTGCCCCCCTACAATCACCTAGGTGTCCTCTAAACTGTAGTTTTGATGGGTTGGTCGAGGGTTCGAATCCTCCCACTCCTCTGAATTTATAGTTACTCCCTTTAGCTCACCTCCCACCCTCTGGGGACTGCCTTATTCACTTCCACCAGGCTTAGGAGTGGATCACCACAGACCAGTGGGTCTTGGATGTCATAACATTGGGCTACATTATGCAATTTTTGTCACTTCTTCCCTTCCCCGTCCCTCTTCAGGGACCCCCCTCTCACAAACTTCTACTAAGGCAAAAGGTAGACTCTCTCCTCTGACTAGGAGCAGTAGAACTGGTCCCTCCCCGTTACAGGGCCTGGGATTCTACTCAGAATGTTTCCTAGTACCAAAAGAGGACAGAGGTTGGAGGCTGAACTTAGACCTAAGACAGCTGAACAAGTTCATGAAGCCTCAAAAGTTCAGGATAGTGACTCTAGCAACTATAATTCCTTCACCTGAGGAATGAGGATTGGTTTTCATCCATCATCCTACAAGACATCTACTTCCGTATAGGTATACACCCATCTTACAGGTAATACCTATGATTTAGCATAGGTCAAGATAATTTCCAGTACCGAGTGCTCCCCTTCAGTCTGTCCTGGGTACCGTGGGTGTTTTCGAAGGTTCTTGCTGTAGTGGTGGCTTACCTTCAGCAGGATTGCTCTTCTGAGACAGTGTTATCGTCCACACAGAAAGCCCTTGTTCTGTTTCAAGAGTTGGATCTACAGCTGAATGTAAAGGAAACCACAATAGCACTGGCACAAAGAATACAGTTTATAGGGCTGTGCTTGGACTCGGTGACATCCAGAGCGTACTTCCCTTTAGACAGATTTGTGACCTTGTCAGGACTGGTAGGGGCAATTCAGGAAAGCCCATACAGATGAGCCACAGTGTCTCCAACTTTTGGCCACATGGCAGCTTACACCTTTGTAACAATAATGCAAGGCTACACCTCCGCTGCTTCCAGAGTTGTGTACGAACCGCCTGTTCTCCAACCAGGGACACCTTTGACAAGTGTGTGACGATCTCCTTGCATGTAAAGAACTCTCTAAACTGGTGAAAGGAGCAACTCCACATCTATGGAGGTGTCCCTTTCTATCTCCAAACCCCATCATTTACCCTAATGACCGACTCATTCGCGTTAGGATGGGGGGCCCACTTTGACACCCTCACGGTTCAGGGCAGATGGACAGTCCATGAAACCAGTTTCCACATCAACCTGCTGGAGCTCAGGGCAGTCATGAACACTTGCCTCTGTTTCCTGCCCTTCATCAGAGGCAAAACGATCAGGGTTATGGCGTGAAACATGTTTTCATGGGTTATGGCGTGAAACAAGATCCCCCTCTTGTGCACTGAAGCGATAAAGCTGTGGAACTGGCACATAACCATCATATCCAGATTTCAGCAGTCTACCTTCCAGACAGCCAGAATGCCACAGCCATTGCCTTCAGCACGCACTTCTGTGGGGACAATGAATGGGAGCTGGATTCTCAGGTTCTCCACAGCATGTTCCAGAGATGGGGACTGTCAGAGATCAATCTTTTTGCCACCTCTGAGAACTGGAAATATCCTCTCTTCTGTTCAAAGCAGGGTGCTTTAGGTCACTGCTTCCTGAGGGATGCCTTCCTCCTATCTATTCTGTGCCTTTCCCCCAACACCCCTAGTTCTAAAGGTGATGAACAAGATCAGGCAGAACAAGGCTTCATGGTACCTACCTGATCGAGACAAGCTTCGTACCCTTATCTGATTCAACTCTGTGTCCAATTGCCGATCAGCCTCCTGACTATTCCTCATCTCCTGTATCAGGATGTGGGTTGCATGTTTCACCCCAACCAGGCAGTTCTACACCTCAGGGCATGACTGCTGGGTGATTCTCAGCAATAGAGGTTTCCTGTTCTATTGAGGTACAGCAGGTGTTATTAAACAGTAGAAAGTACACTACTTACTTGCAGAAACAGAAGATATTTGTCCATTGATGTGGTCATTGTTAGCTCTGGCTAGAATCAGTTCCTCTTTCCCTCATCCTAGATTACCTGCTGAGTCTAAAGACATCCGAGTGATCCGTCAGTTCAGTCAAGGTACACCTGTCAGCCATATCAACCTTTCATTCCCTGGTTGAGAGATTCTCCCTTTTTGCTCACCTAGTATGGTCCAGGTTTATTAAGGGTCTACATAATCTCTTCTCACACGTTAGACACTCCATGCAGTCTTGGGGTCTCAACCTGGTTCTCAACCACCTCACAAAACCTTCATTTGAATCCAGCATGACCTGCTCCGTACTTCATTCATCCAAGAAGATGGCCATCACGTTGGCCCATAGGTTTGGGAGACTGGACCCTTCATGGCAGATCCCCCTTTACCATTTATTTAATGATAAGGTCTCTCTATGTCTGCATCCTAAGTTCCTCCAGAAGGTTACATCGGATTTTCAATCTATCCATATACCAGTATTTTTTCTGACGCCTTGTAGTTCTCAGCAGGAATCCTATTTCCATATCTTGGACAGTAGGAGGGCATTAACCTTCTATCCAGATAGACCCAAGCATTTTAGGAGATTGCCTAGACTCTTTGTATCCTTCGCAGATAGATCTAAGGGGGCTCCTATTTCTGCTCAAAGGCTTTCAAAATGGATATCTGGTTGTATCTCTACCTGTTATGAGTCTGCAGGTGCTCAGTCTCGCGGTGGGTGAGAGCAGATTCAGCTAGATCCCAGGCAACATCTACTGCATTTTTGAAGAATGTTGCAATATCTCAGGTACGTGGAGTTGCTACATGGACTTCAGTCCATACGTCTTCAAAGCAATACACCCTGCTCCATGTTGTCAGGTCTGATGTGGAACTTGACTGTGCAGTATTGTCTTCAGTTCTGGACCCTATTCCAAACCTCCCTCCTCCTTCTAGGGATACTGCTCAGATGTCACCTGAAGTGGAACACCCATAGGGACACTACTTGAAGAAGAAGGAAATGTTACTCCCCCGTGCAGTTACTATAGTTCTTCAAGATATGTGCCCCTATTGGGGCTCAACTACCTGCCCTTCTTCCTCTCTGCTTTGGTTGTTCCCTAGGGGATGACCGAGTAGAGAAGGAACTCGAGAGTGGTTCATCTGTGCATCCCTATACAGCCTTGGTGTCTGCCACGAGGAGGCAGAGGGTGCATGTGCGGGCCGAATGGACACTGCTAGCTAGAAATCTCCAGTTAAGGGCCTGAGAGGTGCATGTGCATCTGAAGTAGAACACCCACAAGGGGGTCACATCTCAAAGACCTACAGTTACTGCACAGGGTGAATAACATTTCCTTCTCCCTCATTCTTCATAGATATTCAGATGGGATGCTATACAGGTAACAGTGAGCTACAGTATAAGGCTGCCTGCATATCTGGGGGAATTGATTACATCTTGGTAGCTACAATGTGAAGCTTCAGTGATTTGTGATGTTATCAGATTCCTGAGATATGGGTCAAACTTCCTCCGTTTGAGTTTTTTAGTATTGAAGTTTATATCAATGCTGAATGACACAACATTTTAACTGAAGCTAATTTGTAGGCTGTAAGAACAGAAGGGACCATTACAATAGTTTAGTCTGACCTCCTGCATAACACTGGCCACAGAACCACACCAATAATTTGTGCATAAAGTCCATAATTTATGTTTGAGCTAGAGCATATCTTCAAGAAAGATATCCAGACTTGATTATAGATTTTCCAATGGTGGAGAATTCACCATGTTCCTAGATGACTTGTTCAAATGGCTAATCATCATGACTGTTAAAAATGTACATCTTATTTCTAGTCTGAATTTATGTAGCTTCACCTTCCAGCCATTGGAAGTCATTAGCCTTTGTCTGCTAAATTAAAGACCTTTTACTATCCGAAATCTCCTCCTTATGTAGGTACTTGTAAACTGTGATCAAGGTGCCTCTTAATGTTCTCTTGGATAGAACCTAAATAGATTGAGCCTCATAAGTCTCTCAATATAAGGCATGTTTTACAGATCCCAAATCATTCTCATTGCTCTATTGTGAATCTTGTCCAATTTTTCAGTAGCCTTTTTGAAGTGTGGACAACAGAGCAGGACACAGTATTCCATTAATGGTGTCATTAATGCCATATACAGTGATAATACCACCCTTGCACTTCTACTTGATGTTAGTTTCATGTCACTGATACATTTTATTAACCGCTATATATAGCACAAAAAAGGAACTTGCAATTTTTTTAGTGCCTGAAGAGAATAGCTGAATTTTTTTAAGATTCTGTTTGTCGTCTTAATGAGGAGAAAATAGCAGCCAAATGTCTATGTTCTGGCAATTTCTGCAATATCCTTTTAAAACTTTATTGTATTAAGCTGAATTGTATGCAGTGTCTCCAGGTTGGAGATGTGATAGATATGAGGTCTGGGAGTTCCATGGACTATATTGAACAACATGCCAGAAAAAAATGGACTTTGGAACAAAACATGTTAAAGTGGTTTTCATGTGGAATATCTAGGGGGAGGTGAATGCAAATGCCGCACCTCTGGTTATGCAAATACCCTGCCTTTTGAAACTACATTCTGAGGAGTGGGCCATTTTCTGCTGATCATCTGTTACATGAGGCCCAAGCTGTATAAAGGAATGATTGAACTACTCATGGTGTTCTGGTTCTGAATCTGAGACCATTATGAACTTGTAACCACAGGGAAAACCCAGTTGTGGTTTTTGCAGGACTGACACCTAGCAGAGCCTGAGGTTGGAGTTGGGGTGACCTTTGGTAATCTTTTTTAGCATGTATGTAGGTTCTTTACTAGTTTTAATGTTTTTTCTGTAATGCTTTCACCTTAGGAATATATGTGCTTGCTTAGAAAGAGCTATGTGGTAACTTGTAACTGCAGGCAATACACTGGGCAGAGCATCTGGAGAGAAAACAAAGTGCAGATACTGGCCTGTTTAGGCAGTCTGGCTTGCTGGGACTATCACAGTGTAAGGCAGGAAACTCTTCAGCCTTGAAAACTCTCAGTCATGAGAGAGAGAGAGGCACAACTCTCTGCCCAAGAGAGGTATGTTCTGGGACCTGGAAATCTAACTGTGTGCCCCCCGGTGGACCACAGAGGGAAGGGGGAATACGGTGTAGTTGCCCCAAAGCTGTGTTTGTTTTATTAATGAGGAGAACAGAGCAGCCAAATGGCCATATTCTGCCTCAAGTGGGGCTCCCGCTGATTCCAACTAAAGCCCCATTCTCATACCTGAGCATAGAATTCAGCTCAAACTTTGTAGATGTTCAAAATGAAGGCTGTTGGCCTATTTTTTGAAATTCGGCACCAAATTTAGAATTCCCAAGTGTGGAAATATATATCCTACATTAATCACCCAAGTCTGAAAGCTCTGTCCACTGTTTGATTTCACAGAGAGGTGGGAGAACATTTTAAAGCCAAGTAATAACCAGCCTGAACTTGAGTGTGAACTTGGTGGATTGTAGTTTCCTCAGGAAGTCAGTGTTTCTCGAAGATAGCTAGGAGTGCTGGTAGTGTAGGGCCTGAGGAGGGAGTCTATATCAAGAATTATAACATTCAAAAACCAGTCAGAGAACACTTCAGTCTCTCTGGTCACTCGATTACAGACCTAAAAGTGGAAATTCTTCAACAAAAACACGTCAAAAACAGACTCCAATGAGAGACTGCTGAATTGTAATTAATTTGCAAACTGGACACCATTACGTTAGGCTTGAATAAAGACTGGGAGTGGATGTGTCATTTCACAAAGTAAAACTATTTCCCCATGTTTATTTTCCCCCCTACTGTTCCTCACACTTTCTTGTCAACTGCTGGAAATGGCCCACCTTGATTATTATTACAAAAGGTTTTTTCCTCTCCTCCTGGTAATAGCTCACCTTACTTGATCACTCTCGTTACAGTGTGTATGGTAACACCCATTGTTTCATGTTCTCTGTGTATATAAAATCTCCCCACTGTATATTCCACTGCATGCATCCAATGAAGTGAGCTGTAGCTCACGAAAGCTTATGCTCAAATAAATTTGTTAGTCTCTAAGGTGTCACAAGTACTCCAGTTCTTAAACTGTTTCTCTGTTGTGAGTAACATCACTTTGGTCATGCCCAGGTTTAGTCTGAGCCAGTTGTTCTTCATCCAGCTGATCCCTTGCTGGCATTTTGACATTGTGTGATAGCACTGGTTGTGTCTGTGGAATATGGACGTAACAGCTGAGTGTCACCTGTGTATTGTTGGCAGAGGAGCCTTTGGTCTCTCACCATCTCTCCAAGTAGATTCTGAGGTAGATGTTGAAGAGCATTGCATGCATTGCCCTTCTCGGTGAACATTTGTTACTGTGTTGTATTAGACTAGTACATAATAATATGTCAACTGTGACCCATTGAGACTGAAATCAATACATTTGTAGTTATTTCAGTGTCTGTGCAGCATACTTGTCTTATTAGTAATACTAATATTAATTGCTAGTATTGTTTATAATGTATTAATTTGTATTCTGATAGCAGTTACAATGTGAAAGGAGGACACAGTCCTTGCCTTGAAGAGTTTATGATCTAAGATGACAAGCAACTTATGAAGGATGGAGGAGAAGGATACAACCAAATATATACATTTAAAAATATAAATATACTCTTTTGTCTGGCCATTATTATTTGGCAAATATCTCGCAGATGTTACAGAAGAAGTGAGTCTTGAGGAATGGCATTAAGTTTCAATTAAGGGAAGAAATTCTTTAGATAAGTCACAGTGGAAGAAAGCCCAAAGACAGCTCAGTGTCCCATATAGCACTTAAAACTTTTAGTTAACACATTAGTCTGCAGTATAATGTTACCCTTTAGAACATTACAATTTACTTAAATATTGAAAAACAACTGACAGGTTCTCTTTGCTTCTGCAGAAATCAGTGACAGGAGATTTGGAATCAAAAAATAGCAGTTGAGACTCTCGAGGGTAGGCAGTGCCTACCTCGTTTTTAATCATATACATTAGAATCTTTACATGCTGCTGTAAATTGACTCTGAGTGCCCCTTTATGTTTAAAATTTTCCTTCCCATTTTCAGATGTTATCGGTCTCCACTGGAATTTAGACATCCTTGAGAATATGCATGTGGTTTTATTGCCCATGTCAAGAAATTTACACAACACACTAATATAAAATCAAATTCATTTTGTCATTTTTTTTCTTCCCTTACCAGGACAGTGGGGTTTTTTTTTTTCCATTTTAAAGCAGGAACATGAACCCCTTCTGCTACAGTTTAAAGTCGTCTTGAGAGAATCAATAAAATAAGCTTATGGCCTCCATTTCCAATGAATGATTGAGTTGCAATCAGTACAGTTAGAACCTGAGTTCAGGAGAAGGAGAGAGACGTGACTATGTTAATATCTTCTAGTTTTTTTTTTTCCCCTTCCAGAACTGTAATATGTTATCCAGACTTAAATTGGTAGGCGGAAATAAATGGAGCCTCTTACTGAACTCTAATCTTCCTTAGTTGCACATGCCCTAGAGAATGCTCCACTGCTTTTCAGATGATAATAATTACAGCCAAAATGATGTTCTGCAAGCTTCCCTTATCTTAAATTAGGATAAGATTAAGGTCTAAGAATTCTATTTATGTTAGGTTTTTGGAAATAATGGATGTCTGGTTCAGATTTCTTCAGCATTCTACAATATTTATTTCTTCTTTTACTTCTGTTCTCACTGACCACTCATGCTCTTATCTTTCATGGCTTAAAAAAATTGAAAGGTAAAAAAATGAAATCCATGTTCCTTAAATTAATATTTTGGTTGATAGGTTTTCATAGTTTGTGGATTTAACACACAAGAGTCCCTGTTACAAATAGAACAGATTTGCACAATATTTTAACAAACCCATGAAATATAAAGGAAAACTTGCCTTTCTTTGCTTACAAGTTATTATTCAGTAGTTCTGAACAGTCATAGGAAAAATATGTAATGGGTTCAGATTTTGAAAACATACCTATTATAAACTGGCATTTCATGTTATCAAACCCTTACGCTTTCATGAATCTAAAATTGTACAAAAAAGTGTGTAAAAGTTTCAGAAAGTTATAACAAACAAAAATAGGGCTATGCTCATTTACACGCTAAAAATAAAATAGATTGAGAGTGATTTATGTATCAAACTCATTTCTATTCCCTACTTTTCAAGCTCGCAATGCATATGTTTTGTGGCTGTAATTATGATCCTCAGGGTGTGCAAGCCAAAAGGTGGCAGAGTCAGACAAAAAAACATTAGGAGATTGATGACATGGTATTTTGCTAATACAATGCAAAATGCGCTAGCAGATTATGAAGCTCATACTTACCCATTCTGCTAATATGATCTAAATTTTGTTTCCTTACCAACTTCTGAACTGATCTCTCACTCATCTCAACTGTCTTTATGATAAAAAATGAAGAAAAACCCCTAATAAAAATGAAAACAGGAACACAAAATAATCTCACCATCATCTGCTCCAAGATCTTTTTTTAAAAGGTTCTCAGGATGTTATTTTTCATCTCCAGATTAGAGATGTGTGTTTGTTCAGATAGTCTCTTTTGCACACACGATAGGTTAATGCTACCTAGAAAGATACAGAAGGGAGATTTAAGATATGCAGAGAATTAACACAATCACAATAGTGTTCTAACATACTTTGAATCAGGCATAATGCATAATTGCCTATCAATTTCCTTAGGAACATAGTTCAGTAAAAACAGTTAAAAGTAGATTTTAACTGTGAGTAAAGTATTTTTGGTTAGTTGTGACAAATGGACTGTAGTAAACTTTATCTGGCACTTATTTCTTATGCATTAGTTATGGGCTTTGCAACATAGAAATAAAGACAAGCTGGAACATCCAGAGGTATTAACTTTAAAAAAAACAAAACCTCTTCATCATCTCTCATGATCATTTCTCTCTCTTATTGGTTGTTGATGTGGGGATGATGTCACAACCTGCCCCTTCCTGGGCACACATCTTGTTCAGCACCATGTCTGTGAGTCACTAGTGCAGCCTTTTGACTCCTCTAAGCTTCTCTCTCAGGACACTTGCCTGTAAATATTGGGCAATCCTGGCTGCCTTTCCTTACTCTCTTTTCAAGCTCCGCAGATCTCTTCAAACTCACTGATTCATTATATCTCTGACCTCAGGGTTTGACAAACCACTAAACTTTTATTTAACTAGATTAAACATAACATACATCACAGTAGCTTTCAGTAACCCTTCTAACTTCTTACTCCAAGAAGGAAAGCCTAATTTTATAAGATCCTGCCAATACTTCCCTCCCTCACCAAAATCTAGCTCTCCAGTCCCCTCTGTGAATATGCTCCCTCTCTCCTTTGGAGCCAGCCCACGATGATTCTTCAAATTGAACCCCCCACAAAGTTTCAAGTGGGCAGTCTGGATGGAACTTCCATCCAAGAGTCCAAGCCTTTGTGTGTCAGTGCACTCAGCAGCATGTCTTCTTTCTGTTCTTTGTCTTTCTGTTGTTGGACAATTACCCTTAACAACCTTTATCTTACAACAACATCATATATCATACAATTTCAAGTTAACCTAGTTCCTTCTGCACTGTGGGCCATGTGACAGAAGATAATGTGTGGGATTAGAAGATGAGATAGTGGGCACCTTGTGATTGGAAGGTTGTCATCCATGGACCTCTCCTCCCTTTCCCCTTACTTTCTGTCTACAACACACGTTCTCTCTGTTTATTCCCTATCACTCCCTTCTCTCAGTCTTCCCTCATTTTACCACCATGCCTCCTCCCAGCAACCAATAGTTATAGATACTTGCATTAATGCTGAACCCTCCAGTGACTTTGTATGCTATGGAGTGTGGCAAAAATAGGGATGAAAATCTGGACCTTTTTGTGTATATGTCTGTGTTACACATACAAGTGACTGTATTAAGTGATATGTTTCTAAAACTTCTTTGCATTTTTTTTATTTTCTAAAGGAAAAATCAGTAGCAGATTGTGAGCAATAACAAGCTGCAGGTATGCATGATACCAGAAAAGCATCAGTGAGGAAGCAGATTCAAGATTTCAAGAGACTATTCTAGGCTACAGTAAATAATGATTTCTGATTAAAACCCTGACATATTTTCCTTTTATGGTTACTGCAGCATGTTCATTTGGAAAACATGAATCTTTGCTTTTAAATTTCCAAATCCTGTTTTTCATGTACTAAACATAGTCCATGTATTAATTTAAACAGGAAAATTAGAGCTCTGATAGACTCCCACTGAACTAAATGGAAACACTCCACTAGGAAGAAGAGTGAAGTTGGGCCCTTAATTCATGACAAGTATTCTATAAGAGCATTCATGTATGTAACAAAACAGCAATAAGCGAAATTCACAATTCAGGGTGAAACATAACATGTAACGACCACTGCTGAAAGGTGGTGAGTTAAAATGGAGCTGGACTGACACCTCACATGAATCTCCTACTCATTTCAGCAAATCGTGTGAGATACCTGGCTCCTGCAAGATCTCATTTTGTATTGTCCTGTTTTTCAGTATGCGTCCTTCCAATCAGGGCGAGTCATATGCATGAGCAAAATAAGTGATGCAATAAACTGCTTACTTGGCAATTTATGTGCTAGCCTGATCTCTTCCTCCTGCAGAAAGCACCAATGTGGGGAGGCAATGCCTGGCCTAATTCTTTAATTCATCAGTGTGAGACCACATTCTTGTGTTGTGTCTTGCAAATCAAAAGGCTAGCCTTGTGTTCAGAGGGTGGTACACCTTTAAATTACTTCACGCGGCCTTACTTTGAAGATAAAAAATGATAAAATGCTAAGTATTGTGTCCTGTCTCACTATACATGGACACTGATACACAGGTATCAAGGGTAAATAAATAGGCTTTAGTGTGCCCATTGTGCTTATTCAGATTTTGATGTAGGTGTTTGTCATAAATATAAAGGGAAGGGTAAACACCTTTAAATCCCTCCTGGCCCGAGGAAATACCCTTTCACCTATAAAGGGTTAAGAAGCTAAGATAACCTCGCTGGCACCTGACCAAAATGACCAATAAAGAGACAAGATACTTTCAAAGCTGGGGTGGGGGGGAACAAAGGGTTCTCTCTGTCTGTGTGATGCTTTTGCCGGGACCAGAGCAGGAATGCAGGTCAGAACTCCTGTAAACAGTTAGTAAGCAATCTAGTTAGATATGCATTAGATTCTGTTTTGTTTAAATGGTTGATAAAATAAGTTGTGCTGAATGGAATGTATATTCCTGTTTTTTGTGTCTTTTTGTAACTTAAGGTTTTGCCTAGAGGGATTCTCTATGTTTTGAATCTGATTACTCTGTATGGTATTTAACATCCTGATTTTACAGAGGTGATTCTTTTACTTTTCCTTCAATTAAAATTCTCTTTTAAGAACCTGATTGCTTTTTCATTGTTCCTAAGATCCAAGGGTTTGGGTCTGTGTTCACCTATGCAAAGCCTTCCCCAGGAAAGGCGGTGTAGTGCTTGGGAGGATATTTTGGAGGGGGAGATGTTTCTAAGTGGGCACTTCTCCTGTTCTTTGTGTAACACTTTGGTGGTGGCAGCGTTTAACCTAAGCTGGTACTTCCCCACATCTGTACCCTAGAGTTCAGAGTGGGGAAGGAACCTTGACATGGTGGCAGAGTAGTGGGATTAATTTGAAATCATTTTGAGATTTTTTTTTGAATCAGAACCACAGAAAGATTTTAAAAGATTTTAAAGGTTTTTGTAAAAGGGGACAAAGCAACAAGCATAACAAGAGGGAGCTTGCTTTTGTGAGCTGGAGTTTCTCTACCTAAAGGCAGGGTAGTTAACCTCCTGCAGGGAAATTCACAAGTTTTCACAGACCTGAATAGGTTGTTTTTTTTTTTTTTATAGCTAAAAGCAACTAGAGTGTTTTTCTGTCTATTTGCCTGGAGACAAAGTTGTTAGTTTTTTTTTTTAAAGGATTTTTCTGTAGGCTGACAATCACGATCAGAGAATATAGGTATCCGGTTAAAGCACAACCTATTTTTTTTGACAAGCCAAGATTTATTTATTTTGTTTTGTTTTATTTCTAACTCTTGGGTGTGAGTTAGTTAAAAACAAAGAGGCAAACATGACAGAGCCCAAGGCAGAAGCAGCCAAAGAGGCTGCCCACAGGAGAGAACTGGAGGCAGTGAAAGAGGCAGAAAAAAACCAAGAGGCTGCCCACAGGAGAGCTATGGAGGCAATGGAAAAAGAAATGGAGGAGAAGGAAAAAGAGAGGAAGCATGAACTGGAGTTGGAGAAGGTAAGGGCTGAGCGGAATCTACTGGATAAACCTAACCATCCTTCCCCAACAATCCACAAATGGGAGCGACTATGTCCACAGTATGATGAATCCAGTGATATTGCTGAATATTTTCTCACCTTTGAGAGACTGTGCACTCTCCATAAAATTCTTGAAGCTCATAAGATGACCACATTGGTCACAAAATTAACTGGAAGAGCTCTGGACATATTCACTAAGATGTCTATTGATGACGTTTCTGACTATAATAAGTTCAAGGATTTGGTTTTAAAGCAATTTCAAATTACATCTGAAACGTAAAGAGTAAAATTTCAAACCCTTAAGAGAGGGTCTGGACGAAGTAACGTGGCTTATCTAAACCAGATGAAGGCTCTGTTAGATAAATGGGTCCAAGGAAGAGGTGTCACTAGGTTTGATGGAATGTGTGATTTGATAGCTCAGGAGCAATTCCTGAATATGTCCAAGGAGGAAATAAAACAGTGTTTATGGGATAAGGAAATGGACTCAGCAGAAAGTCTTGCTTCTTATACTGATCGATATGAGCAGTCCCAGAGAGGCGGGACAAGCCAGAACAAAACGGGTGGAGGGAGGAGAGAGGAACAACCCTGGTCGCAGTTAGAGCAGATACCAGAAGGGACACCCTCAGACCACACCCTACTACCGGGGGCAGCCCAAGGCCCCAACTACACACCAAGGAATACTCCAGATGCCTTATCGTCCTGCCATACCATTCTCCAGCAACCCACCTCGCCCCAGTGACCCGTCAGCTGGGCGATGTTTTAAATGTAACGAGCTGGGGCAAGTAAAGGCCAACTGCCTCAAGAACCCCAACCGATTACAGTTCATTGCACCGGAATCACACCAGAGGTCCTCAGGCCCAGATACCTCCCAGATACCCTCGGAGCGGAGGGAAACTATGAGTGTGGGCGGGAAGAAGGTCACCGCGTGGAGGGACACCGGAGCACAAGTGTCGGCTATCCATGCTTCCTTAGTGGACCCCAATTTAATCGACCCAGAGATCCAAGTGACAGTTCAAGCCTTCAAGTCCAACTCTTTCAATTTGCCTACAGCCAAGTTGCCTGTTCAATACAAGGGCTGGTCAGGAACGTGGACTTTTGCAGTCTATGTTGATTATCCCATCCCAATGTTGTTGGGGGAAGACTTGGCCAATCACGTGAAGCTAGCCAAGAGGGTGGGGATGGTCACCCGCAGCCAGGCTAGGCAAGCTGTCACGCCTAGCTCTGTTCCGGAAACTTCTACCAGGACCCGGTCAGAGGTGATGGAACCGGACGCCATGCCAACATCTGCAACAGCAGTAGTGGATCCAGTCCCAGAGACCCAGACAGATCCAGCCCCAGAACCGGAACCGGAGGAACAACCAGCACCAGACCCATTGCCAGCACTGAATCCAGTACTTGTAACCCCAACACCAGAGGGCCCCACCAAACCTGAACTGGCAGCAGCTGATAACCCTACACAAGAGGCTCCACTGGAGCCTGAACCCCAACATAGTGCATCAGCGGAGAACGGTTCACAGTCAACAGAAACAGCCCCATCCCCTACATCACTTCCAGAGGGACCAGGCCGAGGTCCACAATCCAATGAGGAACTGATGTCTCCAGCATCACGGGAACAGTTCCAGACCAAACAGGAAGCAGATGAAAGCCTCCAGAGAGCTTGGACGGCGGCATGGAGCAACCCACCGCCTCTCAGCTCTTCTAATCAATCCAGGTTTGTTGTAGAAAAAGGATTTTTATACAAGGAAACTCTTTCTTGTGGACACCAGGAAGACTGGCATCCTCAGAAACCGTTGGTAGTTCCAACTAAGTAGCGGGTAAAGCTCTTGAGCTTAGCCCACGATCATCCTAGTGGCCATGCTGGGGTGAACAGGACCAAAGACCGTTTGGGGAGGTCATTCCACTGGGAGGGAATGGGCAAGAATGTTTCTACCTATGTCCGGTCTTGTGAGGTACGCCAAAGAGTGGAAAAACCCCAAGACCAGGTCAAAGCCCCTCTCCAGCCACTCCCCATCATTGAGGTTCCATTTCAGCGAGTAGCTATGGATATTCTGGGTCCTTTTCCAGAGAAGACACCCAGAGGAAAGCAGTACAAACTGACTTTCATGGATTTTGCCACCCGATGGCTGGAAGCAGTAGCTCTAAGCAACACCAGGGCTAAAAGTGTGTGCCAGGCACTAACAGACATTTTTGCCAGGGTAGGTTGGCCCTCCGACATCCTCACAGATACAGGAACTAATTTCCTTGCAGGAACTATGGAAAGCCTTTGGGAAGCTCATGGGGTGAATCACTTGGTTGCCACCCCTTACCATCAGCAAACAAATGGCCTGGTGGAGAAATTTAATGGAACTTTGGGGGCCATGATATGTAAATTCATAAATGAGCACTCCAATGATTGGGACCTAGTGTTGCAGCAGTTGCTTTTTGCCTACAGAGCTGTACCACATCCCTGTTTAGGGTTTTCACCATTTGAACTTGTATATGGCCGCGAGGTTAAGGGGCCATTACAGTTGGTGAAGCAGCAATGGGAGGGGTTAACACTTTCTCCAGGAACTAACATTCTGGACTTTGTAACCAACCAAAACACCCTCCGAACCTCTTTAGCCCTTGCTAAAGAAAACCTACAGGATGCTCAAAAAGAGCAAAAAGCCTGGTATGATAAACATGCCAGAGAGCGTTCTTTCAAAGTAGGGGACCAGGTCATGGACTTAAAGGTGCTCCAGGCCCATAAAATGGAAGCGTTGTGGGAAGGGCCATTCATGGTCCAGGAGTGCCTGGGAGCTGTTAATTATCTCATAGCATTCCCCACCTCCAACCGAAAGCTGAAGGTGTACCATATTAATTCTCTAAAGCCCTTTTGTTCCAGAGAATTAAAGGTTTGTCAGTTTAGAGCCCAGGGAGGAGATGATGCTGAGTGGCCTGAAGGTGTCTACTACGAAGGGAAAAGTGCTGGTGGCATGGAAGAGGTGAACCTCTCCATGACCCTTGGGCGTGTGCAGCGACAGCAGATCAAGGAGCTGTGCACTAGTTACGCGTCGACATTCTCAGCCACCCCAGGACTGACTGAACGGGCATACCACTCCATTGACACAGGTAATGCTCACCCAACCTTTCCGGGTGTCTCCTCAAGCTAAAACTGCTATTGAACGGGAGATCCAGGATATGCTACAGATGGGGGTAGTCCGCCCCTCTGGCAGTGCATGGGCATCTCCAGTGGTTCTAGTTCCCAAACCAGATGGGGAGATACGTTTCTGCGTGGACTACTGTAAGCTAAATGCTGTAACTCGCCCAGACAACTATCCAATGCCACGCACAGATGAACTATTAGAGAAACTGGGACGGGCCCAGTTCATCTCTACCTTGGACTTAACCAAGGGGTACTGGCAGGTACCGCTAGATGAATCCGCCAAGGAAAGTTCAGCCTTCACCACACATGTCGGGCTGTATGAATTTAATGTACTCCCTTTCGGGCTGCGGAATGCACCCGCCACCTTCCAAAGACTTGTAGATGGTCTCCTAGCGGGATTAGGAGAATATGCAGTCGCCTACCTTGATGATGTGGCCATATTTTCGGATTCCTGGGCAGAACACCTGGAACATCTACAAAAAGTCTTCCAGCGCATAAGGGAGGCAGGACTAACTGTTAAGGTTAAGAAGTGTCAAATAAGCCTAAACAGAGTGACTTACCTTGGACACCAGGTGGGTCAAGGAACTATCAACCCCCTACAGGCCAAAGTGGATGCTATCCAAAAGTGGCCTATCCCAAAGTCAAAGAAACAGGTCCAATCCTCCTTAGGTTTGGCAGGATATTACAGGCATTTGTACTGCAATACAGCCAAATTGCTGCCCCACTGACAGACCTAACCAAAAAGAAACAGCCAAATGCTGTTCAGTGGACTGAATAGTGTCAGAAGGCCTTTAACCAGCTTAAAGCGACACTCATGTCTGACCCTGTGCTAAGGGCCCCAGACTTTGACAAACCGTTCCTAGTAACCACAGATGTGTCTGAGTGTGGTGTGGGAGCAGTTTTAATGCAGGAAGGACCGGATCAAGAATTCCACCTTGTAGTGTTTCTCAGCAAGAAGCTGTCTGAGAGGGAAAGCAACTAGTCAGTCAGTGAAAAAGAATGTTACGCCATTGTCTACGCTCTGGAAAAGCTAAGCCCATACGTTTGTGGACGGTGTTTCAACCTGGAAACCGACCATGCTGCGCTACAGTGGCTTCATACCACCACGGGAAATAACAAACTTATTTGGTGGAGTTTAGCTCTCCAAGATTTTGATTTTGACATACAACACATCTCAGGAGTTTCTAACAAAGTGGCTGATGCCGTGAAAGTTTCCCAGAATCAACTGGTTAAAATCATCCTTGAGATGTGAAAAATATTGTTAGTCTTTATATATTTGGTAGTATATTTAGAGGTGCATGTGTCTTGTTAACTCTGTTTTCTCCTAGAGCTCCAGGAAGAAATCACAGCCAGCGTTTCACCCAATCTGTGATTTGGGGGGCGTGTCATAAATATTAAGGGAAGGGTAAACACCTTTAAATCCCTCCTGGCCAGAGGAAAAACCCTTTCACCTGTAGAGGGTTAAGAAGTTAAGATAACCTTGCTGGCACCTGACCAAAATGACCAATGAAGAGACAAGATACTTTCAAAGGCTGGGGGGAAGGGAACAAAGGGTTCTCTCTGTCTGCGTGATGCTTTTGCCGGGACCAGAGCAGGAATGCAGGTCAGAACTCCTGTAAAGAGTTAGTAAGCAATCTAGTTAGATATGCATTAGATTCTGTTTTGTTTAAATGGCTGATAAAATAAGTTGTGCTGAATGGAATGTATATTTCTGTTTTTGTGTCTTTTTGTAACTTAAGGTTTTGCCGAGAGAGATTCTCTGTGTTTTGAATCTGATTACTCTGTATGGTATTTAACATCCTGATTTTACAGAGGTGATTCTTTTACTTTTTCTTTCATTAAAATTCTCTTTTAAGAACCTGATTGCTTTTTCATTGTTCTTAAGATCCAAGGGTTTGGGTCTGTGTTCACCTATGCAAAGCCTTCCCCAGGAAAGGGGGTGTTGTGCTTGGGGGGATATTTTGGAGGGGAAGATGTTTCCAAGTGGGCACTTCTCCTGTTCTTTGTGTAACACTTTGGTGGTGGCAGCGTTTAACCTAAGCTGGTAAGAATAAGCTTAGGGGGTCTTTCATGCAGGTGCCCACATCTGTACCCTAGAGTTCAGAGTGGGGAATGAACATTGACAGTGTTTCATGTTGTCATCTGGTACATTTTGAGTTTAGTTATAGATTTCCTTGGTTATAAGCTCAGTGTTCTTTTAATGCAGTAGTTTTGGATTTTCGTGGCCTTATTAATTAGATAATACAGTGCATTAAAGTTTTAACCAAATATCAAATTAGTTTTTTTAAAAAAAACTTTGACACCTTTCATAGTTTAGGGGCTTATATTTTTGTGTGTGCCTCAGAAAATGAGGCCGGTGTTTTCCTGTAGGGTGGGATGGAGTGAAGGTGGACTCTCAGGTTCAGCCAAGACTCTGAAGAAGTCTGGCTGACAACTGGACACAGAGAAAGTTGGTGAGAAAGAGGAATTGTTATGTCAGAGAAGGAAAACTGGAAAAAAAATTATACTGTACCTTTGACAAATTGTTTTTGTGCTGTTTGTCTATATCTGTGTGTCTGTCTTATATTTTAGATTGTCAGCTCTTTGGGGAGTGGGGTTGTCTTCTGTTCTGTGTGAATACAATGCCTAGTACAGTGCCACCCCAGCTCTGGTTTAGGCCTTTAGGCTCTGCCAGAATACAAATTATTAATAGAAGTAATAATAATGAGTGAATCCACAGTGAAGAACAAACCTTTGGTAACTCTTTTTGCACAGAATCATTACCATCTCCTGGGAGTAAACATAGTGGGTCATTTAATATCCAAGACACTAATTAACCTTGGCAAAATGTTGGAGAGTGATTGCAACTGTGATGTGCCTGAAAAATCAAGAAACTGATAAATGCAAGTGCAAACCTGTGCTGGTTTTTTTTTTCTTTTTTCAAAACACATTCTTAATGCTTAGAGAATAGAGCTACACCAAACTCTCATTTTCTGTTTCACAAATATTCGCATGTGAACACAGGTTTCCATGTGCATTTACAAGACTTTGGTGGGTTGATCATGGGCAGAATGTTACCACTTCCACTAACATGGTTCTTTGTACTAAAAAGAGTGGAGGGGACAAATCTGAAGGTTTTCACGCAGTTGCTCAGTGGAAATTTGCAGAGACACATTGAGGTATTGTAGCAGAACTAGCTTTTTCCTGGAAAGAAAACTGCATTTCATTGATGTGGAATGCAACAAAAAAGTGAGTCAAAATTTTAAAATCACCTGCCCCCTCTTTTTTTTTTTAAAAAAAATTGTTACTTGTGTTACAAAACTAATAAAAGCATGCTTGCCGAGCTGCTTGCTGTGGAAATGTTTTCTCCGCGTATGGAATGTTTTGGTAAGAATGTTCCTGGCATTCAGCTATGTATAAGCAGGAGAATGGTCCCGCTATTGTGGGGAACTTTCCTGGCTGATATACGACCCCAGTGAAATGGGCTAGCGAAAGGATCTGAGACCTCGCTCCCACTTCCCCTATCCAGAGGCCTGCCTGACCTCAAGGGCTCCCCTTCCACTCTCCTGTGTGGCAGAGTCCTCATAACCCCAACAAGGCTGGTCCCAGGATTCCTGAGGGGCTCGACCCCCAACCTTGTTGTGGTCACTTAGGGCAGGGGCTAGGGTGTTTCTACTGCGGGGTGCTCTCTCTGCACTGGATGCTTCCCTGACCGACTGATCATTACATACAGTTCAAAGCAAATAAAATTTATTAAACAGCAATCAATTTAAAAAAAATAAGGAAAAAATTGGAAAGGTTAAAGGAAAACACATAACCCCACTCTGTGGCACGGGGACATCACAAGCAGCGTCTCTGGAATGTAAGGGAAGTTCATAATCTGTTCCTCACAAGTCCCAGGCCTCCTTCTCAGGCCCTGGCTGTGCTGCAGGGATGCTGTGGGTCGGACACTTGCTCTAGCGGTGGCCACACGCCTTCAGGCTTTAGGTGGCAGGACCCTTCTTCCCAGCGTTGCCCCCACCCCATTGGGGTTACAGTCCCCCTCCGAGTCTGGTCTGCAAGGTGTCTTGGCTGGGGGGCATCTCCTTGCACTGGGCCCACTGCCCAGGGTCCCCCTTGCTCTCCCCAGCAGCTCACTGCACCCGGCTTCAGACTGTTTCAGCTCCACTCTGTCTCAGCTCCAGCTCTATTCTGCCTTAGCACTGCTGCTGATCAGCCTCCAGCTCCCTGGGCTGCTTCTCTGGCCCCTCTGGCTCTGGTTGATACAGCTCTCCTCCCAGCACAGGTCTGCTCTGCGGACTGCTTCTGTGACTCTGCTCCCAGCACTGACCTGCTCTTCTGGCCCTTCTGGATCTGGCACAGCTCTTCTCCGCAGCTCAGCTTGAGCCCCTGCGCTCTCCTTAGCTCGGCACCACGCTGTCTGACCTAGGCAATTCCAGCTCACATGGAGGATGGGACCCACCATGGCTTCCTGACTCTATGATTAGCCTGCCCGCCCTTGTCAATCAGGCTGACCGGGAGCATTGGCCTCTCCCCATTGTTCCTGGGGACTGTCAGTCTCAGGGTCCTGATTTCCCATCAAGCCTTCCCCTTCCTTTTGGTACTGGGAGTTAGCCAACCAACTTCCCCCCGCCCCCCCACTGAGTTTTACTAAGGGGCCAACAGTCCCGTTACATATCGAGCAATGAGACTACACGAGCAATCTGCTTGTTATAGGGCCTTCTTCTGACCTCACTCTCACTGTTTTTTCACCATTGTAACAACACTGATTTCAGTGGAATTACTCCTGATTTACACCAATGTAACTGAAATCAGAATTACCCCCCATGTATTTTTCAGCTGAACACAATCAAGAATTTCCTGCAGTTTCGAAAAAGTGATAATGAAATAGCTGAAATTTGCTAATATTTCTGCGTTAAACTAGCATTGTAGCAAGTTAATACAATATTACACATATCTAGCAAGATGGGAAACTATTAGCTTTTCGTTTGACTATAAAAGCTCCATTGTTGTTTATTCTGGGTAGGTTTCATTGATGCCTCTAAATTTAGGTGCAAAATAGACACATCTTTGTACTAAAAGACATGCGTGTGTTTGAGTGAAGTCCTCAGACTGCACAGTTTGTATGTGCGCTGCAGCCTTGGAAAAAAAGTAAGCTGTGGTAATGCCCTTTCTGATCAGAGACCATATGATCTCATTTGACAAGCCACATAATAGAGCTACTCATTTGTGTTGCTATGAGAGTCACATTCCAAATACTTCATCTAATAAAACATTTCCCCTTTTATTCAATTATGGCTGTAGTTTATTTCCCCCACCCCTTCTGCTTTTCTCCTTTTCCTCTTAACCTTCCCTCTTGTTTTTAGAGTCCTTTGCAATGATGCTTTCTGACAGTGCTTCACAAACAGACCTCTGCTATTACTGAGTTAGCAAAACACTGTTGAGCATTTAGCTCAGCAATAGAAGCAATTTCCTCCAGTAGCAATATTGCTGTAAACACTCTGTCCCTAACTAAATGGAACGTGTTGAGTTGGAGTGGAAGTGTATAATGGGTGGTTCAGGGAGTGGTGTTAGGACTGATCTTATTTAGCATCTGAAAGAGCAAGTTAATGACACACTAATGAAATTCTCACAGGAAGCTATACTATGAAGGGATTTGTGAGCAGAGAACTAATGCAAGGGGACCTAGAAAGGAAATACCAGAATGAAATATGAAAGCTAGTACATATGGGAAAAATCATTTGAAACAGTCAGATTCAACTGAAGGAAGAAACCTGACAAAAAAGTAATGGTGAAAAAAACCTTGTAGTGATAGTGGACAGCAAATTAGACATGAGTTTTCAATTATGGCTGCAATAAAATCAATATAATTTTAGGCTGCATATTACAAAGCAGATTTATGTTAATGATCCCTCATGTTTGCCTGTAATTATACCACACCTATATTTATTTCTGTACATCTCTAATACCAGAAAATTTTTGTCTGGCCTTCCTCCAGTTTGGCAATATTGATCAGGAATTAAAGGGATTAGTTGATAAGGAAAGATTAAAATATCTAAATCTGTATAGCTTGCTTTGGCAGTTGCAGAATAGGGGGTGTGATGATAATTGTCAAATATTAAAAGGGTATAAATACCAAGGCTGGAGAGAAATTATTTCACATTGTCCAGGGGTTATAACTAGAAGTAATGGGATGAAATTAAGAAAGGGAAAAAGTTTAGGCTGAGAATCATATATTTTGACAGTGAGGTGTAGTGGATTGTGAAACTGTGCTATGAGAAATGGTGGAAATTCACTGCTTGGGCCTTTCAAAATAAAACTGGGAAAAACACTAGGAAAATATACTGAAGAGAACAATCTTGCATTGAGAGGGAAATGATTGCATGATGCAATAAGGCCTTTTCTATCTCTAACTATGATCCAAATATGATTCCATGATCTAACAAATTGAAATTCAGGGAAACGCTTTCCCATAATTGTGCAAGAATAATGATTTCCTTCGTAATTCCCTTGGTATTGTTGAAAATATAGTGTGCTTAATTCCATTTCAACTAATAATTAATAAATGAATGTCCCCTCATGGTATCAAAACACTGAGATTTCCCACCTATTTAGTGGGTGTAAGAGCCTCTAGTGTGTTTAACAGAATGCAAACTAATGTTTACTTTGGATCTCCATTCGGGCAAAACCCACATTGATACAGTTTTTTCTTTTTCAATGGAACTAAGCTGATTTACACCAACTGAATATCTGGCCCATTATGTAAACACCAAGGGCAATAGGAAGCACAGATTGGGTAAAAATGTTGATCTTAAGGAAACCATATAAAACCTTTTTTCTTGGTAAACCTTTGTGTTGATTCTGCCTTACTAGTTGTTCCTGTTGGAAAATGAAATTATTTTACTATATGTTACACGTTTCATCAGAAAAATTTAACACAAAACTAATTTTCCTAATGGTATTTCAAACATTTAATGATGTTACTAATCAGTTTGTTAATAATTGTTTCATTTTTCTTATACTAGTGTGAATACCTACTATTATCTTGTCCCCTGGTCTGTGTGAATGGGGCAATGATCAAATACTGAGTAGCATTCATGGTCTGTTCCCCATTTTCAGTTACCATGAAGTGCAGCCCTCTGAAATAAAGAACTGGCATGGACATGTTCCATGAACACAGGGCTTTCAAGATTTTTTGATATGAATTAATTTCTTTTTTTCCTAAGAAGCAAAGAGGAAATATACCTGATTTAAAATGTAGACTACACATAGCATGAGCCGCAGAATTATGAAACCAGTATGCACCTACATGAGAAAACACATTGTTTATTACAAGTAACTGTGTAAACATGACTTTACAATATTCAGAGAAATCACTTAGGTTCACTAGACATGTGGCTACTGTGGTTTTGACTGATATGATCTTTGACAAATTGGCATCTTTGTACACCTGGTAACAAAGGCTCCATGTGTCTAGCCAAGCCATCTTATTTTGTGATCTATTAGTTAAGGTGCTCTGTTAAATTAAAGAGAGTATGCTTTATTAATATTTGAAATCTTGCTAATTTTTCAATGCACTTTTCATACATTTCTCACATTTTGGTTGTGGAACATTGTATTGTATTGACCATAACATTAAAGTTAGGCATTCTTATTGTCTCTTTTATATTCCCTCAGACCCCTCAGAGGTTTTAAAAATCTTTCATTTGATAGTGAGTTCCTCCTGCAAGTGTCTATATTTCTGATTTTGTACTAAAAGAAATTCCTTTGCAAAGTCTCAGTAACATTGCACCCAAAATCTCAATGTCATTATTTTGGCTCAGAGTTTGATTAGGGCTGCTGCTATTTATTACAGATTAAAATCACATTCAAAGTCTTTACATTTGGAGATTTACACTCAAGCAAAATCACTATCTTCTCCCAAATCAGAACACTTCCAAAGCACATCTGATTCTGGACACTTTTTTCCCCCTGAAGCTTTTTGCCACCTGCTTGGAACTCATGCTATCTGATTTTATACATACATATATATATATATATATGTGTGTGTGACTGCCATTAGACTGAAATGATTTTTCTTCAGTTTGCTCAAAGCCATATTTAAAGTCAGGTCCCAGAGGTAACAGGAAAGTCGATCCCCTAAGCTACTCAGTCATTGTTTGCTTTTTTTACATGTAATATCCTATTTCTAAGCCAGAGTGTAATTTAAAATACAACATGCACTACATAAATATGTCCTTTGGAAATTTTGTAATATGACATTTAATAGAAATTAATTGCATTTATTATCATGTTTGTTCTAAACCTCCACCTCTCCCAAACCAAGCCATAACAAAAAATACCTGAAAAACTGATAAATCTACTTGGTTATTCAAAAGCATTTCTCAGTTTTATTCTCTTTTTCTATAGTTCCATGCTTTAAATCAATGTTGCTACAGTAATTCTGCTGAACTCATTAAAAATATACTCATGGATATATAATTTACAGTACAATAGTTCACCTAAAAATGAAATCTGAACCGCTCCCATATTAGTTATGTTTTAAAATCACTTAAAACACACAGATTTGTAGGGAAATCCAAATAAGATCTTCATATTTACTGTAGAGCTCAGAACAGCAAAGGGTTATTCTAGCCTAGGCATTGTAAGTACAAGCAACAGGACTCCATTGGCTTTAATTTGTCCATGTCTTTCATTTGATACTACCGGTATTAATAGCTTCGCAAGGAAATTCTGCAGTCATTAATCATAATAATTAATCAGATCCAATTATATTGCATATAAATGCGAACAAATTGCTGAAAAAATAATGATCTATCACCAACATGTCACAAGGAAAAAGAGACTAAAATAGTAATTAGAAGCAGGGATTTAGTTGTGTACAAGTACTCTGCAACTGATTTTAACAGTGTGATGATCTGATGATGTAATTAGTGGAAAGTAAGTCTAGCAGGCTTCTGCAGCAGACTACCTAATGATTTGTGCAACCAGAAAAAATGAGTATTTGCATTAGTGTCCACTTTTACATTAACCACTACTTTCTTGTTTTTAGACAAAAGTGAGAGTTTGGAAATATGTAGATTTCAAACACTTTAAACTAAGTTTTGCCTTTGTGTACTTCAAAAATCTTTAAATGTTACTTCTTGGGATCTTTTTGGGAGGCAATGATATTTGTTAACTGAAGATCACTAATAAAAAGACATAATTTAATAAAGATAAATACAGTAAATATATGTGTTATATATTAGTAGTGGGTTTATAGAAGTTACACACTATAATTTCTCTGTGTGATCATTGATGTGCGTGGATATCCGCACATGTGTATGTGTATATATAATATAATGAAAATGTTACTTATGTTCACTCAACTTCTATCTGGTTTATGGAAATATTCTGTAAAAGGGACTAACATTTTCACTTCACTTTAGTACATCATGTACTATTTGAAGCAGCAGTTGTTTTTTCTTTTTAAATCACAGTTGTACGTGACATAGGATTTTATTTTGCAATGTCTGAAACCTGGCCCTCCAACTCCAAAAACAAAACAAAACTAAACCAAACCCAACCCTATGAATTATAAATTAATCTCCAAAATTATTTCAACACATAGCTTTTTTTCTTCAATGCAAGTTTTCAGTTGAACTAGTGCAGTATAGCTTTACACTGTGTTATGTACACTGGTGATTAGCACACATTTACTGAGTACCAAAATGTTCTTTTTATTAAACTCCCCCCTCACCTTAAAAATGTTCAATGTTAGTCCAATGGATTACACTTGAAATAGTTAACTGAAGATTGATGAGCATTTTTATGATAGATTTGCTACTTGAAAATAAATGTTAAGTTCATCATAGTTTTCAATACTAAGCACTGCACTTTACTGTCTTTGATCTCAATGTTGTGACTACTACAAAGAAATAAAACCTTATCTTACCTTTTCCAGCATCTACTGCAGAAGACCTCAATAATGCATAAGAACATCTGGAAGTACGGTAATTTCAGCTATCAGAGATAAGAATTGACACAGAACAGGTAAACCCTACAAAGTCATCATGTTGAAATGAGCTGATTAAGGTTTGGTAACATAAAACATCATGTATAGTATTTTCATGCTTGCTACATCTCGCTATTTCATATAAAAAAGGAATGTCAATTATTTAATCCCTTTCAGTATATTTAATAGGTTGATTAGCTGGGAGCTATATTATATTTTAGATAAAGAGACAGAAATGACTGCAAATCTATTGCCATATACATCTATTTAGAGTTAACTGTGAGTTCATAGAAAATACATGGGCATAGTAAACAGGGTTTTGAAATGACAATTTTTTACTGGTTGCAAGTGCTAATTGCTAGTTTCTCAAGGGTATAGAATTAATCACCTGCTAGATTTACAGTCTCTAGGTTGAGACCTGAGGATGGAGGCAATAAGAAAAGCTCTTGAGGGACATATCATATGGTGATTCTAAATATCAGTCTCTATGCATATGTAAATTGGCAACAAAGTTTTTTCAAAGCTCAAGTATGCTAATTTCAAACAGGCAAGACTAAAGCTAGCTTTTAGCAGCTGTTTAACGTCTGCCTGTGGGTGGTAGAGAGAGCTTAAAATACAAGCAAACAGTGGTGCATAAGTAATTAAGCAACATTTTGCTGGGCATAAATAATTCTGTTTATATTGCTCTTTTGAAGAGTATAGAATACAAAATAACAGATCAAGTGCACCTTTGGTCACCAGAGGTTAACTGTTCTTCCTCTTTACCTTTCCTTTGGTTTCACATTTTAAGAAAAAAATAACTGTGGGTTGATGTTCTGTCATTCGTATATTCAGGAACTTCATTTATCATTAAAGTAAAACTAATCCTTTAAAAAAGTTTTTAACATACCATATTTGCAGCTCAGCAGCATCATTTTTATGCTACTCTCAAATAACGTACCTCTCTAGAATAAACTTTCTTTATAGTATAAAGTATATCAGAAGCATACATTTATGTATATAGACAGATCTGCTTTTTCACAAGGCTAGCCAAAGTTGATAAAATTATGCTAGATATGTGCTTTTTTGTTAAGTTGACTCACTGATTTTTACAATTTAACTATTTTCAAGGTCATAAGGCTGTTGATAGTCCGTAAAACAAAATAGCCTGACTTTTGCAGTTCTTATCATTTAAATTATTACATGCATTAAAATAATAAGACAGTTGTCATTATGATAGTCTCATAAAAAATAAGAGTTACTGATGTGGCTGAACGCAGAATGGTCGCCTAATTTTGATAGCTTGATCTAGACTAGTAGAAGTGACTAAAAGCTTGAAAAACCAAGTAGAGAGGTTTAAAGAATGTCTTATTTGATTCAGTAAAAACCTTGAAATTGACCAGAAGGAAGATGAAAGATTTAACATGATTTGGAAACATCTAGTCTGGAAAAAAGGATTATAGGTACTAACTGTGATAAGAGTCAGGGTTTTAAAACTTGGTTTTGATTAAATGTTAATGATTTAAGGAATTAACCATTAAAAGAATTAATAGTTAATAAAGGAAGCTTTCAGTGGAAGTACCCTATGTTACTGTAATGAAATCAAATACATATATACCATTTATACTGAGGCCTGTCACTACTAGTTTGCTGTAGCGGGGGGGGGGGGGCTATTTAGGGAGAGGAAGGAGGTATATTCAGAAAGGACAGCTGTCAGTTCAGTTACAAAATTGCAGTTTGCACTTGCAGAATTTACTTCACTTCACTGTGTGTAATTGGAGTTTGCTCCTATGCATAACTAGCCCACTAAACACCAGTATCCCACCATAGGCAAGGCCAAGGCTTTATGCAGGCCCTGTGCCTTTGAGTTGTCTCCTGGCTCCTTCTCATGGCATGGCAACACAACTCCATGGATTTCCCTTTCCCCACCAGCTACAGCACTCAACACCTCTCCCATTCAGAGGGGAGGTAACAGAGCAAGGCCTGTGGAATCACTGTGAGGTGGCAGTCTAGAGTGACCAGATAGCAAGTGTGAAAAATTGGGACGGGGTGGGGGGTAATAGGTGCCTCTGTAAGAAAAAGCTCCAAAAATCGGGACTGTCCCTATAAAATCAGGACATCTAGTCACCCTATGGCAGTCCTATGCAGAATGATTGTCCCTCCTTTTCCCAGCCCCTGCCCACTTCATGTGTGTGGATTCCAAGCCTTGTAACACTCCCACATAGATGATTTGGCTCCAAGTTTTTAGTAATTAGGAATTTCTCCTTCACTCAGGATCACCTATCTCTTCCTCTCAGTCTTTTTGGACATTTAAAAAAATTATTTATTTTCTAAATCACTTGCATCTGTTCTTTTTTTCTTCTTCTGGCTTTCTCACATAGTTCTGATGGTAGTGCTTCCTCATATACCTCCCCGGGGGGGAGGAGGGGGAGCCTGCTTTCCCAACTTCTGTGGTCTTATCCACTCTGCATGAAGCCAGGAAGTCTGTTTGGTAGCTGTATGTCTGCAGCACTAAGTAAAACATAGTAATTTATGGTATTTTTTGAGGGGAAAGTTGTTGCTATTGCTCATTCAGTTTAAGAGACGATAGTTTGTGACCACACTGATTTCTTGCCCTAGGAGGTTATAACATAATCCTCAATCGTCTGTTTTATAGCTGGGAGTGTTTTTGTTCTCTTGGGAATATCTGAAAGACAGTGAATTCTTGGTTTACCACAGTGCCTCTTCCCAGTTGACAGGCATCAGGCTGGTATCTCAAAATCTGGCCTCTGACAAATGGCAAATTAACACAACCACTTATCTCCTTAGAGACTTGTTCATTTTCTTTAGTCCACAGAATTGTAGTGGCTTATTATCTTTAGTAGGTCTGTTAAAGCAGTAATTAAAAAAAATATAGGGACAAACCATCTGTAATACTTTATCTGCTTCCCTTCCTTCCAGCTAGAAAATATTAGCTCTTTCAATCCAGGCAGCTAGCCAAATTTGGGGTCTTGCAGGTTGTTCCAGCTAGGAAAAATGGATGAGTGAGTCAGGTTTCTTCAATTCAATTCTGTTTATTTACAAGATTAAATGTAGAAAGTCCTGTTTTCCTGAACATAGGAGGAATCAAAAGAACCAGAGGGTGTCCCTGCTCACTGCACTAAACCTCTTTTTGCCAGCACCCCCAAAAGCTTGCTCTCTAGGCCTTGCTGCAGGATCCTGCTACAGTGCTTGTCAGGCTATTGTTGTAGAAACCAGGCAAGGTACTAACAAACTTCAACAGGACTTTATTTTTAAAGTGGAAACCTCTTTACCAAGCTGCTGCTGCACCCTCAGTAGTTCTCACTACGCCTCCTCAACTCCCCCCACCCCCCCCCTTCCTGTTTCCTGTTCTTTCAGACTCCCAACAGCCAGTGCTCCCAGTTCTAATAATTACAAGCAGCATCTAAACACCACAGCTATGCTGGTGCTTTCTGCTCCTGCTGTCTCATGGTGCTTCTCTTGAGCTGTCTGTCTGTCTGTCTCTCTCTCCTGCTCCCCCCATCCCCTTACCTAAAACCATACTCAATGAAGCCCTCACAGTTCTAATTCCTGGATAGATGGACTGACATATGCCTTGATTGTCAGCAGGGTCTGCTAGTTTAACTGCCTCTTAGCTATCTTAAATGAGAGGCTGTGGTCACACCCACCAGTTTAAATGAGGTTTAATCCAACCTATAACAATATTTTGGCTGCTGTTTCACTTTTTCCTTGCTTCCTTTCCATTCTGCGGAGGTGGCTAATTTGCATACTTCCCTTTCACCTGGGTCTGAAATACAGAGCCTGTTTGGAAACTCAAAAAGTGAGATTAATTTATTGTATTTTTCTTATGCTTCTGCCTGCACTTCCTGCATTCAGCTAGCACTATAAGCAGAGGAAGCAAAATATTTCAAGAAGCACCATTTTTGTGATGTTTTGGTCCTTCCACCAATTGGAAAGGTCTAGAAATCTTGAGATAAAGACTAATACAATGAGATTTCTGGCCTGATGTACTTTCCTGGACCTGGAAGCTTTAACTTTCCAAACCAAAGTAAACCTCTGAAAAACTTTTGATGATTGCTTATTGACATTGACAAGACCTATGACCCACTGAAACTGCCAGTGGCAGATAAAAACACCCTTCACACCTACTTAGAAAGTATGAGGGGTAAATGGCATATTTAAATACTTTCCACATCTTCCTCTGCAAAGCACAACTTTACAGCTGTGTTTTATTCTCTCATGTGTGCATGGCAGTTCCTCTGGGATCAATGGGACCCTTCCATGCATAGCTGAGAGTAGAATTTGTCCCTTAATATGCCTTACAGTAAAAGAAAAAATCAGTTATCTGCATCTCTCCCATGGAGACAGCACTGGATCTCTGGAATACTATATTTTAATAGTGAATCTAGAGAACAACATCCTTGAATTGATTTTCATTGTATTTGTTTTTCTTCATAGCTTTTTTATTTATATTATATGGGTTTGAGTCCACCTACAGCCATTTTCTTTCATCTTATAGACACTAATTTGCATAGTAACCTAAATTTGGGTAGGAGATAACAGCAAATATTTGACTAGTCCATGAATTTTAAAATTGTTTTCGCTAACACAGGAAAAATATTTTTGCTTAAACTTTGCATTTTTCCTGAGTTTTAAACTAACTCCTTTAAAATAAAAAAAATGGGAATTTCGTATTTCTCTTATTTTGAAAAGTATTTTACATTTGCTTGAATAAATACTGTCCTATGGAAGGAATCTGATTAAAAGAAAGTACCTGACCACCAACACTATTAACTCTTCAAGAATATTAAGGTATTAGAAATACACATTCAATAAGCCAACAGGTACATCCAGTTAGTTTTCACCTATGCTAGAAAGATTTCTTTTAGCTCCACACATATTAAAAACCCCTTCAGCTGTCATTCTAGTGTGGCAGAATTTAGTTTTCTTCTGAAGAGCTTACTTGTCCCATGAGTATAAAGACAATAGTACACTATACAGAGAGCCAATAAATCAATTAGCTTTAACAGCCAGTGTTCAGGAAATGCATTTATTTTCTTCATTGAAAACACAGTTTTTACTTGTAGCCATACTTCATACTGTTAAGGTCAATTTTTCATGTGGAAATTAAATCCAGTGGCTGAAAAACTGCTTGTAAATTTCATAAAGTAAAAAAGAAATGTACTTACTAATGTAGGATCACAAGTTTTTGTTTGTAATTATCCATCTTTAGCATAATTGAGATTTGAAACAGCAGCTAACAGCCCAACTGTCTCAAATTACTACTGCCTGTAACTTTACCTTGCCAAATATCAGTGAGCTTGTCAATTGCAATACAATTCCTAAAGTCCGGGTCATTTTCATGCAATTAATTGAAAGAGGTGATTAATAGCTTAATAATGGGTTGTTCTGTGTTTAAAAAGTGCAGGGAACATGTATAGGAAAGGAATATGCAATTTTGTATCCTTAAAACAAACTCTAATTGAAAAATGAGCAGCTAGTTTTCCTTACTAGTACTTTACATTTGTATTTTGAGACACTCGTTTGATCTGTTGTGAGAAAATGTGAAAATCTGTATTTTTAATTAACTCCATGAGTACTGCATGTTGAATGAATTCAAGGATAAGGTGTCTGGTGGTATCTAGCAAATATTAATAACACTTAGCATTGATATAATGTATAATATGTTCAAAGCTATTAATTTTTTTAGTACCACACCCCTGTGAGGTAGATAGGTGAATAGTAGTAACCTCATGTGATGGGGCATATGTGGCTTTTACAGCTCCTTATAGGAGGCCTCACAATCCTCCTACACCCACCCCAAGAAGCAGCAAAGTGACAGGAAAGGAGCAGCGAAGGTGGGTCCCTCCAGGCCTGCCTAGAAAGGCCTCATGAAAGCAGCCAATCAGAGCCCGGTAAGCTCAGATAAAAGGAGCTGCAGGATTTCAGTAGGTTAGTTCCTGGCTGGGACAAGATGGGTAAGGAAGGATGCTCCTCTCTTGCCAAAGCAGCTCAAAGGACAGCCACAGTTTGTTTAAGCTGGATTTGTAGGGAGAGAGAGAGAACCTAAGGCCTGGTCTACACTGGGAGGGGGGGATCGATCTAAGATAGGCAACTTCAGCTCCGAGAATAGCATAGCTGAAGTCGACGTATCTTAGATTGACTTAGAATCACTTACTTCGCGTCCTCGCGGTGCGGAATCGACAGCCGCCGCTCCCCTGTCGACTCCGCTTCCGCCTCTCACCCTGGTGGAGTTCCGGAGTTGACGGCAGAGCGATCAGGGATCGATTTATTGCCTCTACACTAGACGCGATAAATCGATCCCCGATAGATCGATCACTACCCTCCAATCTGGCGGGTAGTGTAGACGTGGCCTAAGACCTTAACCGTGAGGCAAGGGTGATGCTAAAAGGGGCCAAGTAGGAAGAAGCCCAGGGAAGAAGCAGCAACGATCTAAAATCAAGCAATGTGTAACTACTGTTTATAGGGCTCCTGGATTTTAACCCAGAGCTGTGGGTGGGACCAGGTCCCCATACGGCCACAGTGGAATAAACTCCAAGAAGGGGACAGGGTTTATTTGAGAGCCTGAACAGAGCGCTGAATTTCAAGGGCCCAAACCTGAGGCTGAACTTCAGGGGACTTTTCATTTATTGAACTCTTTAGTACCCTGGAAGGAATTCATTTGGACTTTGTGACTTGACTGGAGGGCCAAGCCGTGAAAGACCCACCAAGATTGGCCAGCAGCCTGCAAGGTTGCCAGGGCAGGGGGAAGAAAAGAACTGTAATATCACACCCAGCTGCAAGGAGGCTCTCAAAAGATGAGTGCCCACCATTACACCCCTTGTTACAGATGGGAAGTTGAGACAAAAAGATTATGTGCCTGAGGCCACACAAGTCAGTGGCAGAACAGGATTAGAGCTCCTAGTCCTATGCTTGTTCCTCCATATCATGCTGTCTTGCAAACTTCAGTGTAACACAAGAATGTATGGTGCATGTCTCTAGGGTCATACAGATGATGATGATGTCAACAGGAACCATATTATGAAGGCACAGAAGAAAAGGATTAATTAAGACATGAATATAAATGGGGGCTGTTCTCTAAATGCTGACAAGGCCCCTAGATTACCATGTAAACTAAGAGTTGTAGCAATCAGAAAGGGCTGGAGCAACTTTGGTCAAAGCTGGCCACTATTCTAGCTGGCAGGCTCAGCTCCTTCCTACTCTGTTCTTTCTCCCACCCTCTACTGGCAAAGTGTGTCCCTCATAATTAGCTCTGCCCTTTACCTCGTCTGCCAGGAGGAGGCAATTCATCTGTCCGTCATACTGCTGTGCCCGAGAAAGCAAAATCTGGTTCACCTTCATGTTGTCTGTATTGACTGGGTGCAGGGGAGGGATGTAAGGATAGGTATCGAGGTTCAAGTAAGGCAGTGGTTGTGCTACTGTCAGTGTAAAATTTCTAAGTACCTGTTGTGTAAACTGAATATTCTGGAAGTATGAGCTGTGCACACATGCAGTTATTAGAATAATGGTGTCTTCTTTCTTGACAAACGTGAGTGTTTATTAAAACATTGCACGGTGTCAGGAATTGCATCAAACCAGAGATGGCACAATTACTTCTTCCATATCCACTGGATTTACAAGAAGACTTCACAAAATAAGCATCAGGTTGGCAACAGTGTGACATTTTGACATCACTGGGTCTGCCTAGGAAGCACCTAATATGCAAAGAGTAGTCTCTCTCCATCTGGTAGGTACCACATTATTCTAGGTACATAATTCATTTACACAGTGCAGGGTAAGAAGACTAAGGCGTTTGTCATCAGTTATGGATAAAAACACAAGAATGGCCATACTGGGTCAGACCAGTTGTTCCTCTAGCCCACTATCCTGTCTTTCAACAGTGGCCAGTGCCAGACATGTCAGAGGGAATGAATGGATCAGGGCACCCTTGTCCATAAGCTTGACAGCTCCCTGAAAGAAGTCCCTACTAGACTGGCTGAAATTATGGTAAAGAACAGAATGATCACACGTTCAGATGAATATGACATGTTGGAGAGGAGTCAGCATGGCTTTTGTAAAGGGAAATCGTGCCTCCCCAATTTGCATGGAATGGAAGTTAGTCTTACCAGCCCGTTAAATGCCAGAATTGCCTTTGGAGCCTTTTAAAAAAATTGGCATTATGTTAGCCTGTGTCATCCAGTCGTCTGGTTCAGAGGCTGGTTAAGTGATAGGTTAAATACCACAGTTAGTAGTTCTGCAATTTCTATTTGAGTTCCTTCAGAATTCTTGGATAAATACCATCTGGTCTTGTTGACTTATTAGTGTTTAATTTATCAATTTGTTCCAAAAACCTCCTCTATTTGACACCTCAATCTGGGACAGATAAATCGGAGAGATACTGTAACCCCAGGAAAAAATATTACTTACTGAAAATCATTTGTTTGTAATAAGAGCAATGTGAAGGAACTGATGCATATGTAACTAACTTAAAGCCTACCTCTAACAAACAAATTGGGTGAACGATGATGATAAAAGAGAGCCTTGTGAAATACAATGACTAAATAAGGTGCATACTGCTGTGGGAGGCTAATTTAGCTCTAAAGCTCTATGTTTATAGAGCTGGTGAAATGCAGGTCCAGGCTTTTTGTCACCTGGTACAGAATGAGCAGCTAGCACATGTGGTGTAGTATTGCCAACCCTCCCAGTTTTGCTGGCAGTCTCCCTGAATCGAGCTCTATCTCCTGGAGGCTACTGAAGCCAAACTGGGAGATTTTAGTCCTCTAAAAGTCTGGTGGCGCAGCGGGGCTAAGGCAGGCTCCCTGCCTGCCCTGGCCCTGTGCTGCTCCCAGAAGGCCGGCACATCCCTGCGGCCCATGGGCGGGGAACAGGGGGTCTCCGCGTGCTGCCCCTGCCCCAAGCGACAACTCTGCAATTCCCATTGTCTGGGAACTGCGGCCAGTGGGAGCTGTGGGGATGGTGCCTGCAGGCAGGGGCAGTACACAGACCCCCCTTACCTCTTCCCCCCCCCCCCCCACAGGGCCTCAGGGATGTGCCATCACTTCTGGGAGTGGTGCAGGGCCAGGGCAGGCAGGGAGCCTACCTTAGCCCCACTGCGCCACCGACTGGGAGCTGCCCAAAATAATCACCACTGGGCCAGAGCCTGTACCCCTCACACCCTCCCGCACTCCAACCCTCTGCCCCAGCCCTGAGCCCTCTCCTGCACCCAAACTCCTCCCAGAAGTACAAAGAGGTTAAATGATTTGCCCAAGGTGAGTCAGTGACAGTCAGGTATCAAATCCAGATATCCTGACTCCCAGACTCTAATCACTAAATCATACTTTAAGATTTTTAAACCTGCATTGCTCAGTTGATCCATGTCTGGAAGCAGACTTGACTTTCCCAGTCAAGATTGTTCTGGAGGAACTCCTTTTGGAACAATCAGTGATAGCTGAGGGAAGCCATTAGTGTCAGTTTCAAAAGATAAGCTGCTCACATCCTTCTCTCTGGGGTGAAAGCTATTTCCTTCTTTTGCAGCTGAAGTTTTAGTTGAGTCTCCATGATTGTCATTAACAGTCTAATCTAGACCTACTGTTCCAAACAGGTTGTTCAGGAACCTCTTAGAAGGCAGTAGTTGGTTTAAAAAAAAAAATCAGTGAGGGAGAATAGAAGAATGTAGCAAAGTGAAAAGGTAAGCTGTGGTGATAAGACCAAGCAGAAATAGTTGCAACTGCTTTCCTGACAGTGTAGTGAACTGCAGCAATGGTGGAAATGCAAAAATAAGGATAAAGGTCTGAAGGGAGGAAAGAGGTGTAAAGAAAATGAAGATATGTGAATGAAGATGTGAAAAATGAGTGAGGAGTTGGCCAATGCCTGCTCAAAATACCTGCTTTTTGCTTTAAGGTTTACTCTCCTGAAGTCAGAAATAACTGAAAACTTCACATTATATTTTCCTGCTTTAATCCCCTGTCATTACTTTGCTATTTGATAGAATTTCAGTAACATTCTGTAAACTTTGCTTCAGTGTCACTAGCATCCTATTGCTGACATTCGAAACAACATTCAAAGGTTCAGATCCACACCTGATGTATGTCAGTGTTCCTCCTTGAAGTCAATGGAGCTATTCTGATTTACGCTGGCTGAGGAGCTGGCAGAGATTCCCCCCTCTCCCTACAGTGTTTATTTCTGTAGTGAAGGAGCAGTTTGGAACTAAAGGCCTTTTACCTGGGTATTGGTCAGCAATGCAGCAAGCAAGAGAGGAAAAAGCACTATTTTCCTCACAGTGAATGCAACTTTTTAATTGAGTCATGGCCTCTTGAGGGGAGACCTCATACTCACTCACATATGCTAAGCCAAAACCTGCTGTTGCTAAACTGAGCCATGCAATAGGAGATGAGACTGGAAGACAGTTGACTATATGGAAGGTTCCAGAATTGTTGTTTTGGCTTCCGGAGGGCCTGGCACTCTGCATTTTTCTTTATTGATCCCTTTTCTACCTTCAGCTCACTACCTCTGAATAGTAACATTCACCGTTACATAGGTGCTATCTGGGTCACTTGGATAATTAAAACTGACTGTCACTTTTATTTCATAGAAGCAGCCGTGGTGCAGTGCAGCTAGCACAGGTATGGTAATAAGGAGATTTTACCATTGACTTGCTGTTTGACCGTGGGCAAGCCATTCAACTTCCATGTGCCTCCAGCAAACAAACTTCTACCATAAACCACAATGGGCCATATGCTTTTGCTGACTTGCTTTTGTAAAGCACTGAGTTTTTGAGAATGTTGTTTATTAGTGTATATCTACACTTCCAGCTTGAGGAAACTGTGTGCGTATGTCTCTTCAAGCTGGAAGTTACACCTCCAGCACGAAGTTTAGACATAGCCTTAGTGTTGTGTACTTGGAGCACTATTCAGTAGTAGGAGCAAGTAAACAAATTAAAATCTCAGCAATTAGATTTGGCACATACTGCCCAAATTCTGAATTTGGCTTTAAGCTGCATTTCCAATATACACAGAAAATGACCTATGTGTGAAAGTCCAAAGGCAACAGAGTCTATTGAACACTAAAGTAAGTTTAAGACTTTCTGAGTGAGTTGCTGCAGTGAGAGTCATGCACGCTCACACATACACAAATTATCACTCTCAGATCCAGTCTCAAACTAACTTTATTAACAAACAGAAAGAACGTTCTGTGACTTGCTCTATCTATAGACATACCATTGGGGGAGTTCTATTACTTACTCCAATAACTTACTTTCCTTCATCTAAAATCACTAACTTTACTTGTTTTTACTTTAACACTGTCATATATCAGTGATATGTCATGTGTAAGTAACCTTGCATCACAAGTGTGTAAGTTTAATACTGCACAGACCTGAATGCAACAACGCCTTTAAGTATAATCTCAATTTATTGGATAACAAATTATCTGTCTGATGGGCAGGCATATTTATCTCTCTAAATGGGTGGGGCTTTAAAAAGTCCTTGGATGATTTGTTTGTGATTCTTTGCGTGCAGTTTCCTGCTGAACTGTGATATCGTAATCAAATCAGGATATGTCTGTAGTTGGGTCGTGCTCCATTTCCATACTTAATACTAATACTAAATACTAAAGTGACAAAGGAGGAAAGAAAAGGAACAACACTTCAGCGAATAACTATATCTCCTCCAAGATTACACCTGTCACTTCTGTGGGAAAATCTGCAGGGCACGAATTGGGCTCTTCAGCCACCTAAAAACCCACCAATGAACCCCCTTAGGGAGACATCATCCTCACATTGAGGGATAGCTGAAGAAGAGAGAGACTAAATATCTCTGCAATTCATCAGATAGTGTTACCGGTGTTAATTCTGGAATTTTCATAACAAATTAATTAGAGTTAAGTGTTAGTTTTGCTACATGTGACAGATTTGTTTCTGCTCCGGATTTAGTTATCTCTATCGTTTACTGTGTAAAGCATCAGACTTAACGGTGACTGACCCATTTTTGGTCTCTATGAAAATCTCTTTTCCATTCTCTTGCTGTAAGATGGTATATTGCTTATTGGGAGCTTGCTTCTTACAAAACAGGTGGTGCCTCTCCAGCGCTGCCACAAGAAGCATTTTTTACTTGTTTTTACTTGTTTTTTGTTGACCAGTGGTTGACCAGTTTTGTGTTCTGATTGCCCTTTTCTCATTTCATAGGCTGAAATCCTCTCTCCCTACATTTGAATAAACCACTCAGTCAGGCCATTTTGGGATGGATTGTATGTGGCCATGGTTAGATGTGTGATTCCATTTAACTTTATGAATTCTTGAAATTCTGATGAAGAAAACAATTGAACATTCTTACTGGAAACCCCTTGTAAATAAAGTGAGTAGGACTTCAGTTAGATGCACTGATGTAGATGACACAGAAAATACATGCAGCCATTTTGAGCAGATATCAGTTACAGGAATGCATTATTTAGCTCTGAAAAGGTCCCATGAAATCCATGCATATACACTGTCATTAAATCTATATATATCCTTGACTATTCCCAAGGGTGGATTGTTGCCTTGTCAGGTACATTCTGTAACATTTGATACACAATACATTATTTGGACAGCTTTTCTATTGGGCTGTTCATGTTTGGCCACCAAACATGGGTTCTTGCCGAAGTTTTCATTTTAACCATCTCTTGGTTTCAGCACTTGTTGCAGCTTTCTCAGGCTGACTGCTTGAATGGCCCCCACGTAGGGACAAGTTTTCTGTATCCTCAGTTAGTAGAATGGGAGAGAATACAACTGTGTTCAGACCTCCATTTACTCACTTCAGCATTGCAGAGATGCCTGGTAAAGTCTCTATTTAAGATATGTTAATTAAATCCATTGAATGTATTCTGCAAACTGATCCTAGACTATTCCGTGGTGGTTGGGGGAGTCCATAGGCATCTGAATGCTTTGCTGGGTTCCTATAGCCAACTTCATATTGGTACTTGCTAAGGAACAAAGCCCAGCATTTCAAACATGCAGAAGTCATTATTGGGAATACCTTTTCTGGGACTGAATAAAGATGTCAGCCTGATGGTCTGTTATTGAGGTAAAAGGTCAACTATGTAAATACCAGTGAAATTTCTTAATATCCCCCAAACCAAATGGAGGGTCTCTTTATCTGTTTGCATATAATTGTTTTCAGCTGATGTTAACAAACGAGATGCAAATAAAACTGGTCTTTCAAAGCTGTCAGGCAGAACGTTACATAACTACTCCTGTGCATTGGGGTGAGGCATCACCAGCCAATCTCTGGGGAAGTGCTAGGAGAATTCCTATCTTCCTTAAATAGTTCTGCACAGGTTAGCTGCTGCTGTATTTAATCTTTCAGAAACAGAGCTTTCAGGACTGTTGCAAGTTTTGGCAAAAAATGCTTGCAATTTATTAATCTCCAAGGAATGCAGCTGTGCAATGTTTGTAGGACATGGGACATTCTTTACAACAATAATTTTATCATCTAATTTATGTAGGCCCTTTTGATCCACCACATGGGTACAGTTCTCAATTTACTTTACATTTAACCTTGTTTACTCTGACCCCATGGCATGTCTAGCCTCAGCAACACAAACAATTCCAGGGATCTCTTCCAGTGGATCTTTGTTATAGCACAGAAGCTAATGCTACTCTAAAGCATTCTATTACATTGAAAAGGTCCATTATGGGTGTACACAGTGAGGCGTGATCTGTAAATAAGCATGAACCGAGTCCGTCTTTACTCACCCGCTAATGCACAATTCATAGTAAAAATATCTCTTATATGTGATAAGGGGTATTTGCCTACTTTTAAAATAGGATCAAGTATTAATTTGGTAGCAACAAAGATCTCTACAACCCTTTTCTTCTTGGGTGTAGCCGCAATTGACACTACCCATTTACTGTGATTTGTCTTATTCACGGTTCCTTCAAGCTCTAACTTCTCTAGTTCTGGTTCATCTTTTGACCTGAGAGCATGTGGAACTGGGTGGGCTGTCTTAAAATTTAGCTAGCACGCTTCTTCCATTGTTACTAATTGACCCATGCCACCATTGAAACCTATAACAGCTTTTTCTGGAAGTCTTGGTAAGTCATTTCCATGACTGTCAAGTGCATGTTGTAGTGATGCTTTAGTACCATGCCTAAACCACCTCCTTACCAATAGTGGATGACAACCCAGCTCTATAGCAAATAGCCATAAATAGCTTATCTTTTTCCAACTTCAAAATGCAGGATTGCCGTCAACTTTTTCTTCTGTTTGTGTGTCTGAAGATACTGTAATATTTAGCATGGCTCTACATAACTCTTGATGATCCTTATAGGAGGAAATGGCAACTGCAGACCATGTCCTGTTCCATTTGTAAAGGATTCCCAGCCACTTGCAGTTCTCCTCAGATGATATCTGTGGATAGTCACCGTCACTATCGCTAGCTCAGGATCTCAAAGCACAGTTTTAATTCTTTTTTTCTTTCTGATGAAGCTGTCACAGATTTTCACATACAACATATATATGTCTTGTCTTACAGGACTTTAGATACAACTTTCCCTTGAAACAGCACTCATATGGTTAAAGGTTTGTTCGGCCACTGTGAGAATATTTAAAATTTGTTTGCTCGGACCAATGTTTACAGAATCTGACATTAATCTGATGTGCATCATCCTCACTTTGGGACAGTTTCTCTGTGTGTTGTGCTGCATTCTCCATGCAGTGTCTATACCTTGTGTATATGTCAGGTCAATCTCTCTTAGCAAACATTTCTGTATGGCTTCATGTGTCAGACCATCATCAAGTGATTCTCCAAAGCGTCTTCAAAATTAATTCCAAATTCACAGTGTTGGGTTAAATTTGGCTATTCTTTGTTGGCAAAAGGTTGTAGAGATGAATGCCTTATATAGATATTATGGTTATTTTTAAAATTCATCTCTTTTTGCTTCACTGGTGCTGTGAATATATGAGGCAGTCCATAAGATTTACATCCTCTGTGGCTGACAAAGGGTATCTTTTTATTATCTACTCATTATTAGTGTAGCAAAATACCTCAATGTTTTCTGTATAGAATTCTGAGCTATCATAGCATTCATCATAGGGATCCATGTGCCCCAAAAGCTAGAAAGTATTCCTATAACAGGTCAACTTGGATACAAGACATGTAATGGCTTCTGTATCTTTTCCAAGAATGGAAAAGTAAACCATAAGATACATAATTTGTAAGAATTTTGACAATGCAAAGAGTGCTACATGTAAGTCATTTGGACAATTTGCTATTTAATTTAATTTAACAATATTAAACCAAATAAAGAAGTACATCACAGGCTTAGGTCTAACTAGATGAGTTGGGACACAGAGAGAGAAATAATACACAATGCAATCTGTAACAAAGAACCGATTATTGCAGACAACATTTTAAAAAAGTTATAGACACAAACAGTAAAATCTGCCTTTGTGTACCTGCAAGTCATGACGATGACACTTAAATAGCAAATGAAAAAGGTCTCAATAAGTTTGGCAGCTTTACAGTGTGATTTTCTTTAAAAGGATGAATCATTTAGTATCTTCTATGTATGAATTACAGACTGCCCACATCCATCATGCATACTGAAAATTTAAAACCTGCACCAAATAGAGAGGATATTGAGCACCAGCTTTTTGGAAATCCAAAGTACAAGGATGGCAGAACTTGTTTAGAAAAATTTCATACTTACTTAAACATCTTGGATTCATAATTTTTCAACCAAACACGTTGAGCTTCACTGTCATATAAAGGTAGGGCTCCATTAACGTTGATGGTGGTCTCAAATGCTTCTATTTTATTGGCTGGCATCACAAAAAATATGTGACAAGTTGAATGTGTGGGGATTCAAAAAGGCTAATGTGAATTGAAAGGGGTGAGGGGGGAAGAAAATGGGGTATAAGCGCAAAATTGGTCTCGAAGCAGAGAGAAAGGGATTATTGTATTGGGGTGTAGGCAGGAACAAGCAGCACATGGTACAATGATAGCAAGTGCTTTATTGGTTAATCAGTACTACTTCAGGTGTAGTGGAACCTACAGTAACAACTGTTTAAGTGCCTGCCAGATCTGTAATGGGGAGAGAGTATAGAATGTGTGGGATTTTCAGAAGTGTTTAAGTTAAACCTCACATTGACCTAACTCTGATCCCATTGAAGCCCATGTTGAGCATTCTTTAAATGCTCACCTTTGTCACTCAGCTAATACACACACTAGATATAAAGAGGCTTTGAGAGAGTTTGTGTCTGGCTGGCAGAAAGAAAAGGGGCTGGGGCTCCTTTAAGGGTCCTATTGATAATTGGAAGGGTTGGCATAATACTGTGCATCTGGCCTACAGAAAGCTGGTGAGTTCCCTCTGGAAGGTAACTGCTGGGCCTCAGTGGTGAGGTAGCTCTGACTTGGTATGGACGAGGAGCACTCTACGGGGAGCAAAGGAACAGGTGCAGCCTGGGACTGTGGGACCACTGTGCCCCCTTAACTCTCTCCAGCTTGGGCTGTTTCTCACAGTGCCTTGCTATTGACCAGCAGCAAATCCCTTCAGGCGCTGTTATCACTCAGCACAAAAGCATGTGGAGCCCCACACCCAGCTAGATTGCATGAATGCTCCCAGAGCCACTCATGAATCACACGGAGAAAGGCACCAGAGCCAAATCTCCCCAGCTCTGTACCTCAGGAATATACTGTTTTGCAATGCTCAAGATGGGCAGTGCAGATTTATGAATTGGTTCACCACTTCAACAATGGAAAGTAGTTATACACCAGCCTTTGTCAAACCTGAGCAGATGTGCCACACACTTCATACAAACTCACTGGTAAAGAAAAACAGTTAAACAAATGTATTGACTATAAAAGATAGATATTAAGTGATAGGCAAAAAGTCAGAGTTAGTTTCCAAAAGAAATAAAATATAAGCACGAAGTCTAAACTCTCAACCCTATTAGACTGGGCAGCAACTAGATTAAGCAATTTTTTTCACCCCACTGGATATAGCAGTCCTTAATATACAGATTTGTTCCTTAAACCTGGGCCAATCTCCTGTGTTGGAGTCTTGTCGTCTTCTCAGTGTCTTGGTTGCTTGCAGCGTAGGTGGGGCAGGAGAAGGGCATAACCTAGACCCCCTGTGTTCAGTTTTATACCCTCAGTCCATGTGCCATAGAACACAAGTCCAGGCATGTCTGGGGGGCATTGCTGATTCTCCAGGCAAAGTGTGGCCATGTGCAGGTGAGTCGTTGAATTGTAGCTCCCTTGCTGGACAATGGCTGTTGATGGGGTTGTTTCACACCCCGCCCAGGCGTTGGTTACTTTCCTTGTTGTTGCCTCTGGGGAGCTAATATTTGGCTAATTCCCCAATTTGCAGCATGTTTTAGGGTATATCTACCCTATGAAATTAGGTTGAATTTATAGAAGTCTGTTTTTTAGAAATCGTTTTTATATAGTCGATTGTGTGTGTCCCCACACAAAATGCTCTAAGTGCATTAAGTGCATTAACTCGGCGGAGTGCTTCCACAGTACCGAGGCTAGCATCGACTTCCGGAGCGTTGCACTGTGGGTAGCTATCCCACAGTTCCCGCAGTCTCCGCCGCCCATTGGAATTCTGAGTTGAGATCCCAATGCCTAATGGGGCAAAAACATTGTCGCGGGTGGTGCTGGGTACATGTCGTCAGGCCCTCCTTCCCTCCATGAAAGCAAAGACAGACAATCATTTCGCACCTTTTTTCCTGGGTTACTTGTGCAGCTGCCATACCACGGCACGCATGGAGCCCGCTCAGCTCACTGTCATCGTATGTCTCCTGGGTGCTGGCAGACATGGTACTACATTGCTACACAGCAGCAGTTCATTGCCTTGTGGCAGCAGATGGTGCAATAGGCCTGATAACCATCTTCATCATGTCCTAGGTGCTCTTGGCCGCCTCGGTAAGGTCGGTCAGGAGCGCCTGGGCAGACATGGCCGCAGGGACTGAAATAGGAATGACTCAACCAGGTCATTCTCTTGAGTCCTGCCAGCAGTCCTATTGCACCGTCTTCTGGTGAACAGCCAGGAGATGAGGATGCCAGCAGTCCTACTGCACCATCTGCTGCCAGCCAAAGATGTAAAAGATAGATGGAGTGGATCAAAACAAGAAATAGACCAGATTTGTTTTGTATTCATTTGCTTCCCCCTCCCTCCCTCTGTGAAATCAACGGCTGACAATCGTTTCGGTGAGGTCTATCAGGGGCACCTTGAAAAGTTTAATGGAGATTCAGTCCTGCCTGGAATACTGTGGGGAGGGATAGCTCAGTGGGTTGAGCATTGGCCTGCTAAACCCAGGGTTTTGAGTTCAATCCTTGAGGGGGCCATTCTGTGTGACAGTTGTTTTTGTTTCTCCTTGATGTAAAGCCACCCCCTTTGTTGATTTTAATTCCCTGTAAGCCAACCCTGTAAGCCATGTCGTCATTCGCCCCTCCCTCCATCAGAGCAACGGCAGACAATCGTTCCGCACCTTTTTTCCATGCAGACGCCATACCATGGCAAGCATGGAGCCCGCTCAGCTCACTTTGGCAATTAGGAGCACATTAAACACCACGCGCATTATCCAGCAGTATATGCAGCACCAGAACCTGGCAGAGCGATACCGGGTGAGTAGGCGACGTCAGCGTGGTGACGTGAGTGATGAGGACATGGACACAGATTTCTCTCAAATCACGGGCCCTGGCAATGTGGGCATCATGGTGCTAATGGGGCAGGTTCATGCCATGGAATGCTGATTCTGGGCCCGGGAAACAAGCACAGACTGGTGGGACCGCATAGTGTTGCAGATCTGGGACGATTCCCAGTGGCTGCGAAACTTTTGCATGCGTAAGGGCACTTTCGTGGAACTTTGTGACTTGCTTTCCCCTGCCCTGAAGCGCATGAATACCAAGATGAGAGCAGCCCTCACAGTTGAGAAGTGAGTGGTAATAGCCCTGTGGAAGCTTGCAACGCCAGACAGCTACCGGTCAGTCAGGAATCAATTTGGAGTGGGCAAATCTACTGTGGGGGCTGCTGTGATGCAAGTAGCCAACGCAATCAAAGATCTGCTGATATCAAGGGTAGTGACCCTGGGAAATGTGCAGGTCATAGTGGATGGCTTTGCTGCAATGGGATTCCCTAACTGTGGTGGGGCCATAGACGGAACCCATATCCCTATCTTGGCACCGGAGCACCAAGCCGGTGAGTACATAAACCGCAAGGGGTACTTTTCAATAGTGCTGCAAGCACTGGTGGATCACAAGGGATGTTTCACCAACATCAACGTGGGATGACCGGGAAGGTACATGACGCTCGCATCTTCAGGAACTCTGGTCTGTTTCAAAAGCTGTGGGAAGGGACTTTCTTCCCAGACCAAAAAATAACTGTTGGGGATGTTGAAATGCCTATAGTTATCCTTGGGGACCCAGCCTACCACTTAATGCCATGGCTCATGAAGCCATACACAGGCAGCTTGGACAGTAGTCAGGAGCTGTTCAACTACAGGCTAAGCAAGTGCAGAATGGTGGTAGAATGTGCATTTGGACATTTAAAAGCACGCTGGTGCAGTTTACTGACTTGCTTAGACCTCAGTGAAACCAATATTCCCACTGTTATTACTGCTTGCTGTGCGCTCCACAATATCTGTGAGAGTAAGGGGGAGACGTTTCTGGTGGGTTGGGAGGTTGAGGCAAATTGCCTGGCTGCTGGTTACGTGCAGCCAGACACCAGGGCGGTTAGAAGAGCACAGGAGGGCACGGTGCGCATCAGAGAAGCTTTGAAAACCAGTTTCATGACTGGCCAGGCTACGGTGTGAAAGTTCTGTTTGTTTCTCCTTGATGAACCCCCCCTGCCTTGGTTCACTCTACTTCCCTGTGAGCTAACCACCCTCCCCTCCCCCCTTCGATCACCGCTTGCAGAGGCAATAAAGTCATTGTTGCTTCACATTCATGCATTCTTTATTAATTCATCACACAAATAGGGGGATAACTGCTAAGGTAGCCCAGGAGGGGTGGTGGAGGAGGGAAGCAGCGGGTGGGATGGTGGAGGAGGGAAGGCCAAGGCCACACAGCACTTTAAAACTTATTGAATGCCAGCCTTCTGTTGCTTGGGCAATCCTCTGGGGGTGGAGCGGCTGGGTGGCCGGAGGCCCCCCCACCGCATTCTTGGGCATCTGGGTGAGGAGGCAATGGAACTTGGGGAGGAGGGTGGTTGGTTACACAGGGGCTGTAGCCGCGGTCTGTGCTCCAGCTTCCTTTCCTGCAGCTCAACCATACGCTGGAGCATATTAGTTTGATCCTCCAGCAGCCACAGCATTGAATCCTGCCTCCTCTCATCACGCTGCCACCACCTATCATCTTCAGCCCCCCACTTACGCTCTTCAGCCTGCCACTTCTCCTCGCGTTCATTTTGTGCTTTCCTGCACTCTGACATTGTCTGCCTCCACGCATTCGTCTGTGCTCTGTCAGTGTGGGAGGACAACATGAGCTCAGAGAACATTTCATTGCGAGTGCGTTTTTTTGGCCTTCTAATCTTCGCTAGCCTCTGGGAAGGAGAAGATCCTGTGATCATTGAAACACATGCAGCTGGTGGAGAAAAAAAAGGGACAGTGGTATTTAAAAAGACACATTTTATAGAACAATGGGTACACTCTTTCATGGTAAACCTTGCTGTTAACATTACATACATAGCACATGTGCTTTCGTTACAAGGTCGAATTTTGCCTCCCCCCACCACGTGGCTAACCCCTGCCCCCTCCCCCCACTCCATGGCTAACAGCGGGGAACACTTCTGTTCAGCCACAGACAAACAGCCCAGCAGGAATGGGCACCTCTGAATGTCCCCTTAAGAAAAACACGCTATTTCAACCAGGTGACCATGAATGATATCACTCTCCTGAGGATAACACAGAGAGATAAAGAACGAATGTTGTTTGAATGCCAGCAAACATATGCTGCAATGCTTTGTTCTACAATGATTCCCGACTACTTGCTACTGGCCTGGTGTGGTAAAGTGTCCTACCATGGTGGACGGAATAAGGCTTCCCTCCGCAGAAACCTTTTGCAAAGGCTTTGGGAGTACATCCAGGAGAGCTTTATGGAGATGTCCCTGGAGGATTTCTGCTCCATCCCCAGATATGTTAACAGACTTTTCCAGTAGCTGTACTGGCCGCGAATGTCAGGGCAAATTAATCATGAAACACACTTGCTTTTAGACCATGTATACTATTTAAAAAGGTACACTCACCAGAGGTCCCTTCTCCACCTGGCGGGTCCGGGAGGCAGCCTTGGGTGAGTTCGGGGGGTACTGGCTCCAGGTCCAGGATGAGAAACAGTTCCTGGCTGTTGGGAAAACTGGTTTTTCCGCTTGCTTGCCGTGAGCTATCTACAACCTCATCATCATCATCTTCCTCGTCCCCAAAACCTGCTTCCGTGTTGCCTCCCTCTCCATTGACGGAGTCAAAGCACACGTTTGAGGTAGAGGTGGCTGAACCCCCTAAAATGGCATGCAGCTCATCATAGAAGCGGCATGTTTGGGGCTCTGACCCGGAGCGGCCGTTGCCTCTCTTGTTTTCTGGTAGGCTTGCCTCAGCTCCTTAAGTTTCATGCAGCACTGCTTCAGGTCCCTGTTATGGCCTCTGTCCTTCATGCCCTGGGAGATTTTGACAAATGTTTTGGCATTTCGAAAACTGGAATGGAATTCTGATAGCACAGATTCCTCTCCCCATACAGCGATCAGATCCCGTACCTCCCGTTCGGTCCATGCTGGAGCTCTTTTGCGATTCTGGGACTCCGTCATGGTCACCTCTGCTGATGAGCTCTGCACTCTCCTGCAGCTTGCCACGCTGGCCAAACAGGAAATGAGATTCAAAAGTTCGCGGGCCTTTTCCTGTCTACCTGGCCAGTGCATCTGGGTTGAGAGTGCTGTCCAGAGCGGTCACAATGGAGCACTCTGGGATAGCTCCCAGAGGCCAATACCGTCGAATTGCATCCACACTACCCCAAATTCGACCAGGCAAGGCCGATTTCAGTGCTAATCCCCTTGACGGGGATGGAGTAAAGAAATCGATTTTAAGAATCCTTTAAGTTGAAAAAAAGGGCTTCGTCGTGTGGATGGGTGCAGGGTTAAATCGATTTAACGCTGCTAAATTTGACCTCAACTCCTAATGTAGACCAGGGCTAAATGACAACCATACAACACAAATCTCATAACTTCACATGCATTAATAATACACATATATGGATAGATAAATGACTTTCAGCAGATCATATCCTTTCCCCGATACCTTACAAGGCATGCTTTATATGTAATATCACAATTATAAACAGATGAGGACTATGCGGGGTTACAGGGTGCTCCCCCAAGGTACAGAACATCACAGTGGGATCCCAGCAATGGACTGAGACCAGGCTGGGAAGGGGAGGGATGATGGTGGTCCTTCCAAATAAGTGAAAATGATTAAGGAAAGAATGATGGCCTGGACTGAATGAGTTATTGCCGGCTGTTCCCAATTCAAGTGTGGCATAATTTTGCATCTTGTCTTTCTTCCTGTGTGACTGGGACAATGAGAAAGTGGGACATATGGTGAGGATATGCAAAGGTTCTGAACTGAAAGGAATGTGAAATGCTAAAAGAGCACTGAATTGAGATTCCAATCTACAAGTTGTGTTCCAACATGGGGCAAAATTCTTACTTAACTTTCACTTAGGCAACTTCCCACTGACTTACCCAACATACAGTGCACAAATTTGCTTTAATGTGTGTATGCTGATATATTCTTTCTTCCTTTCTTTCCTTAATTGAAGACTTGAGCCATTTACTTCAGAAGGAGCTGAATTTGACTCTAATTGCGAAGAGTTCCATTCTCCATTTGTGATTTTTTTCATGCCTCACTCTTATGTGGAGCAGTTTCTGTCTTACTGCAGAGGATCCCTACAAGCCTTCAATACTATAGAACAAACTGGTGGTATATATTTATTCTATATTTTCATTTTAGTTTGGCTTCTTTTTGGAGCAGGGATGTGTGAAAAAGATGTTGATTATTCTCATGTTCTCTTACTAAAACCAAGAGTTCTTCTTTGAGTGATATTCCATATTGTATTCCACTGAGGGTTATACATGTGCCTCATGCACCCAGAGTTGGAGAATTTGAAAGCAGTGTCTGTTGGTCTGCACATGTGCCCTGACTCACCTCGTGCTTCTGTCTGAGGCCATAAAGAGTGGGGCGGACCAACCGCATCCTCAGTTCCTTCTCTCTGTTGCATGGTCTGGGTGGGAACCTTCAGTTTTCTCATCTCTGAGGAAGTTTTATTTCTTTTGATGAATCCCATCTCTTCAACCAGAAGACAGAGAAGCAGGGCCCTAACAAATTCATAGCCATAAAAAACATGTCACAGACAGTGAAATCTGACCTCCCCTGTGAATGGCCGTTGGGGAGGGATGCTCCTACCGTGTGCTGGGCTCCAGCTACTAGTCCTGACCAGGCTGGGGAGAGTCAGGACTTCCTCTTGCCCTGCAGGGCCACTCCCAGACCCACCTCCGTGAACCTCACCCAGTTGCAGTTCTGCGGTTGCGCTGCCTTCAGAGGCCACCTTCACTTCCTTCAGCACTGGGCTCCCAGCTAGCAGCCCCAATCTCCTTCACATCATCCTGCCCACCAATTCCCCTCCTGAACTTCCCATGTCCCATCTTTCAGCAGGCTGTGCTTGCAGACATTAGGAACAGACATGAAGAAAACAGCCTTGGAGACAGAAGAGTCAGCATCAAAACCACCATTGTGGCCAATCATGAAGGGGGGAAGGGGTGGGTTACATCTACCACCATTTGCCTAGCAACCTAAGCCATTCCTGTGCATTATTCAAAAGTGTAGTCTGCTTGTATGTTGCTAAACACTGCAGTGAACCTTATGCCTTTTTGACTAGCATTATTTTTTTTTTTTTGCATAATTCAACATGTTCTTGTTTTTTACATAGTGCAGAATTTAGACAGCTATGTCAAAATGCTCTTAGGTATTTTCTATGTCCAGAGGCTGAGTGACATGCATACTGTGTACCAATTCTACCATGTAGATCTACCAGAAAAGAAAAAAAAAGACATGTAAATAGAAGAATCAGAAGAGTGCCTGAAGTAATGTATCTGTTTTTTTTTTTTTAAATTGTGCGTGCATACCTGTTGATGCCTGCTGGAATATATAACATTTCTGAGAAAGGTGTATGCAACATAATAGAATAATAGAAAGTCACAAATTGGCCGTAAAAATTAAGGCAGAAATGTTTTGTCCTGTCTACTGTCATATATTGTGCTAAACAGTGTTTTCTTTGTGAACAGCCATCAACTGAGAGAAGGAACCCATATTCAGAAATATACCTGTAACATGTTGGAAAATAACCTGTTCCTATGTTCCTTGCATATTCAAATCTGTTTTTATTATGTGCAAAGAATTCAGGATCATGCCTGTAGTCAGTAGCAATATATTGTAGCATGTAAAAAGTAACCTATCCTGCTGTGTTGGTTTAAAGTGAAGTTGGCACTATTACCTTTACATGACTAGGATAGCAGAATGGATAGTCTGATATCAGAGAACCAGGAACCTGCCTCTACACACACTTTTGGAGACCAAGGGCATCACTCCCCTAGTATATCAGTCTTCACAAACAAGTCCTATATTTGATCCAGGACTCTATGCTGTGTCAGGCTACTGGCTGAGATCATGTGTCCAAATTTGCAGACTGGCTGCTTTTCCCATGTGCCTTTTTGGTGCAATGACTCCCATTGTGTAAGGTTTTTTTAACTATCACAGCAAGTTATCAGAGGTTAGAACAGCTGAATGTCCCATAAAATGCAGAAAGCATTTGTTTGTCCGAGACTGAGTCTATCAGGTCTGCTGCTATCTCACCTGTAAGCCAGGAGAGGGGTTTTATTTTAGCTGACATCAAATAATATTAAAACATATCTAGGATGATGAGTTGCCACAGCTGAATCAATGAAAGAATGTCTGTTTTTTGCCAAGAATTTTGATGACACTAAAATTTGTAGAGAAATTTAAAATCCTTGTTGGAGTGAGTTGATTAGTGAGATTTAATTTTGCTTTTGGCTCTGATATTGTTGTAAATATTTTTCATATGTTATGCATAACAAAAAAGTACATTAATCTGTCAGAATATAAATGATTTTCTTCTGGCCACCAGGGCTTGAGGGAATTATTTAAAGTCAGTTGTGCTATTTTTTGCCCCCAGGATGTGTAATATATATTTTAAGGGAATGTGGATTACTGTAAGACACCTATATTATTTGTGTGATTAATATTAGTGTTACAGTGAATGAGGTCTTGTGGTCCTACTTTGCTCTTATAGTGACTTAATCATTTCTCACAACAGCAAAGTCATCTTAATAAAACATTCCACACACCAGTTTGTTTTTCCACAAATGACAAATGCAACTGTAGTAAGATGTGAATTTTCTGTTATTAAATATATAGCATCATAAATTTAATCTACTGTACTACATGTACATGATAACATTATACAGCAGAGCTGAATCTGTATCCAAACCCATTTCTCCTAGCTTGTGGGGGTTGAAAAGTAGATTGTGGCAAAATAGTACATTTAAAGTTCAATCCTCAGGATAATAATTCTGTAGTTTTGGTTATGGAATTGTAAACTGTGAAAAAGGTCAGCTTTTTGGAAGCATATTTAAAATTTCATGTTTGTAATTTGTAATGATATGTGTAATTACTTGATCATCCCTGCCAGATGATAATGATGCCCAGATTTTCAGCATTGTATTCTGATTTTCTGTTTTGTTTTGTTTAGTGACAGGTTTGTACTTACTCTGTACTGACAGTATAAACAGTACTTATTCACATGGCTTTTTCATCTACAGAAAAGTTGCAATATGAGGAATATGAGTTCCATAATGTGGAAGAACAGAATTCAATTGTACATGTATGTATATAAAACACAGTATAATCAATGGTGAAGTGGAAATTATGCTGGTACTTTCAGATGAGTGTTGCTTTTTAAGTTGTGTATTGGCAATTGCATTACACAGTGAAAGTCCCATTGTAAAGGCCTGATCCTCAGAGGTGCTGAGCACTCATAGCTGATTATCGGACCTTAAGGGTGAAATTTGCCCCCGTTCTGAAAGCCTATGCATCCCTTAAACCTTTTATTGAGGGTTAGGTGGGACTTAAATGGTGCTTATGTGTTGGTCCTCTGTATGGATGAATGTTGCTCTGAACGCATGACTTACATTGAGAGAGAAAAGAGAATATCATTCCTTTAGTGCTGGGCACTTGTACAGTTTTTAGCATCTTTTAAGCATATTTGCTACCTTTTTAGTAGTGTAGTAAAATATTGAGTACATCAATATTAAAATTGTTACAATATGTTTCTTTAAAAGTATTATGTTAGTAAGGTATGTCAGAGGGCAAGAATATACGGTACACCGATAAAATGCAGTATATGTCATTACGGCACAAATATTATTATGAGTATCTATCTGAGTGAAGACACAGTACGATACTTTCTCATTAGTCAAGGAATTAGTTTGTTTATTTTAAGACACAAAATATTCCCATCTCACAGTGACTGGGTGTATATACAAAAATTTAATATAATATACACAATGTATTGACAACCGTGATCACAGATAAACTCCACCACAGAACATTCGTTCCCCAAAGTCACCCCACTTGGGCAAACCCTGAAGAAATAGATGGGCTTTACACTCTGTCCTGAAGGTCAACGAGTTCAGGCATTGGTGGGACAATGGGAGGAGTGAATTCTAGAACCAAGTGCCCGTTTCTGAGAACACCAGGCCTCCAGCTGCCTTATGTTTAAATTTGAGGATTTCTGGCCAAGGGCTCCTTAGCTGATCTCAATAGTAGCAAGCTGGGAGAGGTGAAACCTGTCAGTTCCTTGTCCTTATGGACAGTGTTGTTTAGTAATTATGGCCAGGAATGGGAAGCCAAGTATCCTGGGTTTTATTCTCAGGTCTATATTCACACGCTTTGTGATCTCAGGAAGTTACTTGCCTTTTCTGAGTCTCAGTTTCCCATCTGTAACTGGCTATACTTACCATGCAAATTGCTTGCCAGGACTTATTTTGGGCCAGTTGGGCTAATGTGAGTATTATTGAGGGCACGATTTGACCCGTTTATGTGCACTTTTCGTAAGACATTCTAAGTCTCAAAGGTGCCATATTCACGTGGATACTTTATATTGCACCTAAATGTTTTAAGCAAAATATCCTTGTTTTGTTCTATTCACTATTACTGTTTTGCTAGCTGTGTATCCTCACTGTTATATTATGGTGCAACAAATGATATTCAAGAAAGCAGAATACTGTAGTCAAGGCCTCTGAAAACAGTTCACATTGTATACCCTGTATGCTTTATGAAAGAATCCCAGTAAAATCCCAGTAAGATGCCACAAGGGGCCACAACAGCGGTTCCCTTAACCCACCCAGCAATATTGTTAATCTATCCAACTATACTCTTAGCCCAGCAGAAGAATCTGTCCTATCTTGGGGCCTCTCCTTCTGACCCTCCACCCCCCCCCCCCCCGAACATGATACAGTTCTGTGGTGACCTAGAATCCTATTTTCGATGTTTCCGACTCAAGGAATATTTCCAACACACCTCTGACCAACATACTAACCCACAGAGACCTTCCTACCAAGACTACAAAAAGAAGGATTCTGGGTGGACTCCTCCTGAAGGTCGAAACAACAGACTGGACTTCTACATAGAGTGCTTCCGCCGTCGTGCACGGGCTGAAATTGTGGAAAAGCAGCATCACTTGCCCCATAACCTCAGCCGTGCAGAACACAACGCCATCCACAGCCTCGGAAACAACTCTGACATCATAATCAAAAAGGCTGACAAAGGAGGTGCTGTCGTCATCATGAATAGGTCGGAATATGAACAAGAGGCTGCTAGGCAGCTCTCCAACACCACTTTCTACAAGCCATTGCCCTCTGATCCCACTGAGGGTTACCAAAAGAAACTACAGCATTTGCTCAAGAAACTCCCTGAAAAAGCACAAGAACAAATCCGCACAGACACACCCCTGGAATCCCGACGTGGGGTATTCTATCTGCTACCCAAGATCCATAAACCTGGAAATCCTGGACGCCCCATCATCTCAGGCATTGGCACCCTGACAGCAGGATTGTCTGGCTATGTAGGCTCCCTCCTCAGGTCCTACGCTACCAGCACTCCCAGCTATCTTCGAGACACCACTGACTTCCTGAGGAAACTACAGTCCATTGGTGATCTTCCTGAAAACATCATCCTGGCCACTATGGATGTAGAAGCCCTCTACACCAACATTCCACACAAAGATGGACTACAAGCTGTCAGGAACAGTATCCCCGATAATGTCACGGCAAACCTGGTGGCTGAACTTTGTGACTTTGTCCTCACCCATAACTATTTCACATTTGGGGACAAAGTATACCTTCAAATCAGTGGCACTGTTATGGGTACCCGCATGGCCCCACAGTATGCCAACATTTTTATGGCTGACTTAGAACAACGCTTCCTCAGCTCTCATCCCCTAATGCCCCTACTCTACTTGCACTACATTGATGACATCTTCATGGAAAAGAAGCCCTTGAGGAATTCCACCATGATTTCAACAATTTCCATCCCACCATCAACCTCAGCCTGGACCAGTCCACACCAGAGATCCACTTCCTGGACACTACGATGTTAATAAGCGATGGTCACATAAAACCACCCTATACCGGAAACCTACTGACCGCTATTCCCACCTACATGCCTCCAGCTTTCATCCAGACCATACCACACGATCCATTGTCTGCAGCCAAGCTCTGCGATACAACCGCATTTGCTCCAACCCCTCAGACAGAGACAAACACTTACAAGATCTCTATCAAGCCTTCTTACAACTACAATACCCACCTGCTGAAGTGAAGAAACAGATGGACAGAGCCAGAAGAGTACCCAGAAGTCACCTACTACAGGACAGGCCCAACAAAGAAAATAACAGACCGCCACTAGCCATCACCTTCAGCCCCCAACTAAAACCTCTCCAACGCATCATCAAGGATCTACAACCTGTCCTGAAGGACGACCCATCACTCTCACAGATCTTGGGAGACAGGCCAGTCCTTGCTTACAGACAGTCCCCCAACCTGAAGCAAATACTCACCAGCAACCACACACCACACAACAGAACCACTAACCCAGGACCCTATCCTTGCAACAAAGCCCATTGCCAACGGTGTCCACATATCTATTCAGGAGACACCATTATAGGGCCTAATCACATCAGCCACACTATCAGAGGCTCATTCACCTGCACATCTACTAATGTGATATATGCCATCAGTGCCAGCAATGCCCCTCTGCCATGTACATTGGTCAAACTGGACAGTCTCTACGTAAAAAAATAAATGGACACAAATCAGATGTCAAGAATTATAACATTCAAGAACCAGTCGGAGAACACTTCAGTCTCTCTGGTCACTTGATTACAGACCTAAAAGTGGCAATTCTTCAACAAAAAACTTGAAAAACAGACTCCAGCGAGAGACTGCTGAATTGGAATTAATTTGCAAACTGGATACAATTAACTTAGGCTTGAATAGAGACTGGGAGTGGATGGGTCATTACACAAAGTAAAACTATTTCCCCATGTTTATTCCTCCCCCCCGTTTCTCAGACGTTCTTGTCAACTGCTGGAAATGGCCCACCTTGATTATCACTACAAAAGGTTTTCTCCCCCCCCCTTGGTAATAGCTCATCTTAAGTGATCACTCTCCTTACAGTGTGTATGGTAACACCCATTGTTTCATGTTCTCTGTGTATATAAATCTCCCCACTGTATTTTCCACTGAATGCATCCGATGAAGTGAGCTGTGGCTCACGAAAGCTTATGCTCAAATAAATTTGTTAGTCTCTAAGGTGCCACGAGTACTCCTTTTAGTAAAATACTGGAATTCATACATAGCAAATATGTATTGTGCATATTACAGTTTTAAAAGTACTTAAAATTATCATACTCCTGATGAAAGTAGTCTATAGGGAGAAAGAATGATGTTGGTAATTACACTAAATTCAGCTAGGATACGGTGGACAAGAGCTTTAAAAACTTCAGAAACATCAATTAAAGCCCAAGTTCTGTGCAATAAGCATCAAAAATTGATAAAAACTCAAATTTAGGTTTTTAGATTTAGTGTTTAAATCAATCAACTGCAAACAAGATTTAATTAAAGAATATTATTTCAAAGTGTAATTACCTACTGGGATTAGAATGAACCTCTATTGCCCATAATGTTCTCCTACTGTGATCCCACACTGAAAAATGTTGAGTTTTAGATTAATATGCATCTTGTAAGTACAAGTCCTAATCTCAATCTTAAAGGACATTTAAAACACACTTGGAACCTTCTATGCAATCAAGCACAGTGTGACTACAATGTCCACCATGCTAAATTTGTGATTACATTTTTTATGTGCATGATTTAAATCGCGTTAGCAGCCGTCCAGGGAGCATTTTACCCTGCATATTAATTACACAAAGGCTTTGTCATGTGAGGGTCTCAGTGGTCATGGTCTGTAATCCAGCTCATTTGAACTGTGAGTACAGTTTTTGAGCATGCTGTGCACATTAAACCCAACTTTAAAGCTAGAATATGCTGAGATGGTTAACAGGTATGGTTCCTGCTTAAGGAATGAATGCCATTTATTTAGTGACATCTGCAAGCTAATTGCTTAAAAATCTGAAACTGAAAAAGCATACTCAGGAGGCTGTTATAAATACACAATGAAATACAGTAGATAATATTCTAGCATTTGTCTGTCTCCAAAAAGCAAGACGTAAATGATATCACTTAAATAAAAAATCACAATTCGTATATCAAAAAGTAATTATAGTATTTCTTGTTTTCTTTAATTTATCAGTAGTTTTGAATCTGATAAGGTATTTTGACCTTTTTTTCTTGTTGTTCAGTAGAATACTATTGCTTCTCCCTAATTTATCCCATGTCTTGTTTGTTTGTCTGTCTTGGGTTATTTAGATTGTAAACTCTTTGGGGAGGGGAATGTACCTAAATGTGCTGGGTAAGTATGTGGTGCTATATAAATGATTAGGGCCCTACCAAATTCACGGTCAAGTTCACAGTCATAGGATTTTAAAAATAGTAAATTTCATGATTTTAGCCATTTAAATCTGAAATTTCACAGTGTTGTAATTCTAGGGGTGCTGACCCAAAAAGGAGTTGGGGGGGCGGGGGGGGGTTGCAAGGTTATTGTAGATGAGGGTTGCGGTACTGCTACCTTTAGAAATAAGGATGGCATAGCATGGTATTGCCACCCTTACTTCTGCGCTACTGCTGCTGGTGGGGCACTCCCTGCAGAGCCAGGCGCCCACCACTCTCCGGCTGCCCAGCTCTGGATGCAGCGCAGAAAGGTGGCAATACCTCAACCCCCCTGAAATAACCTTGCAACCCCCCTGCAACTCTCTTTTGGGTCAGGACCCCCAATTTGAGAAACACTGATCTCCCCCATGAAATCTGTATAGTATAGGGTAAAAGCACACAAAAGACCAGATTTCACGGGGGGAAATCAGATTTTACGGTCTGTGACATGTTTTTCATGGCTGTGAATTTGGTAGGACCCTATAAATGATAATAAGAATATAAAGCAGAACTGAAACATAATTTAATCAAGGCACATATTTTTTGGTAGCATCTTAGAAAACTTTTATAAAATCTATATCCTTAATTGTCTTAAAGTATCTGTCTTCATTGTATGTATAAAAGAATAATTATGTTTAAAAATCTTAGGACCATTAACAATGAAAAGTCCTGTTAGATCATTGAGTGCCTTATTGTGTTTAAGGATTATAGGGCCAAATCCTGCTTGCCTTTTTCACGTAAGCAGTCCTATATAGGTCAGTGGAATTCTGTGTGAGCAAGGCGAGTAGGGTTTGACTCTTTAGTTTAGTCTTGGCCTAGGCCAGTCGTTCTCACAACAAATTTTTTGGTGGCCTCAAAAGTGCGCCCACCAACACTTGCTGGTAGGTGCTCTGAAAATTTTTCCTAAAATACTTAATTACTTTTATGAAAAACAAATAAATATGCACATACACCTGTCCAAATCATTGTAATTTTCTTATGTAGGTTTTTTTTTGCAGACTCAATAATAAAAACAATGTACCGTTGTCTCTATTCTTTACTGGACCTAACCAGAATACACAAATAAGGTGCTTTGCGTGTTCTTGTATTTGTTGTTGTTTCTTTTGCTTTTTTGGTTGCTTTTTTAAAGACTTGCTAACTGGTAAGTCTGCTGCTATGAAATGTGATGCTTGTATGTTAATATCACTTTTCTCAGCCTCCCAGCTACCTACTAAATCTCCTGTGAAAAGTTATGTTAACAAACATAAAAATATCACTTTTCACCGCAGATTTACTCAGCCCCGGCAAGCCCTGGATGGGGGAATGGGTAGGGAGGCAGCAGGGGCCGGGGTAATGGCGGGGATGAGTCCAGGGAACAGAGCCCAAAGCCCCATGCCCGGGAACAGAGCCCAAAGCCCCATGCCCAGGAACAGAGCCCGAAGCCCTGCAGGTGTGGCCTGCGGCCTGAGCCCAAAGCTCTGCAGCCAGAGGACAGAGCCCACCACTGCTCAGTCAAAGCCAAAGCCCCATGCTGGAGCCTGCTGCCCGCCACCCCAGGGCTGATGTCTGATCCCACCACCTCTGGGAAGGTGGGGAACTCACTGGCTGCCTGCTCCTCCAGCATTTGTGTCTCCAGAGGATGGGGACCATGGGTAGGGGCCACTGCTTTCCCGCTCACCCCGAATCAATGCCCAGGAGGCTGTGGCTACAAGAAAAGCCTCTGGTGGCCGCATTTGAGAAATGCTGGGCTAGACTTTGCAGTCCTTAATTACTTCTCACTCAGGAAAACTCTCATTGAAGCCATTTATTTGAAATTATATAGGCAATAATTTTATTATAATAGATGTGTAGGACTAATCAAATAATGAAGATAGCTTGGGAGCTTCTATTCTCCCAGTCTCTTAACATGAGAACAAGATACATTCAATGAAATGAAAAAGTGGGAAATTCAAAATTGTTAAAAAGAAATGCTTTTTTACACACTGTGGAGTTAGACTATGGAACTCACTGTCACAGGAAGCCATTGAGGACAAGAATTTAGCAAGATTCAAAATGAGATTAGACATTTATATGGCTAACAAGGATGTCCAGAGTTGTTCCAATTAATGCTAACAAACTTATGGAAAGGAAGTTGAACCTTATGCTTCAGGGCATAAGCTGATCTCAAACTACTAGGGGTCAGTATGAGACCTAACATGAAGAGAATTTTATTCCCCCATCTACCCATGGAGGAGTTCTGACACCTTTCTCTGATGCATCTGGTGCTAGCTACTGCTGGAGACAGGATACCTGACTTAAGCGGACCTCAGGTCTGATCCAGTGGGGGTGATTCCTATGTTCCTAAATGAAGAAAACTATTACAGAAATAGATATGTCAGATTTATTTCAGTGATATATTTGGAAAAAACTTGTCCTATATGAATATCTAATATATACTAATGTACATGTTTATGCATTTAAAAAGGTCTCTGGGTTACCTGTGGACTGCATGTTGCTAAATGTACAAAACTGAAAGGGAAAAGGTGTGCACATTAAGTATTTCCACTCATGACCGTAACACAATGTAGATGGTAGCCTCTTGCTCTACAGACAATTCACTCAACACACAGCTTCCCTTGAAGAAGTAGGACCATGCTGTGATGTTAGAAGGGAAGTAAAAATGAAGAAGACACTAAAAACAAATAGTAGAGGATTCTAAATACTGAGGATTATGTTATACTTAAGTAGGTAAAAGATGCAAAAGAAATCCAGCTGCACTTTCATTCTGGAGAGAGTGGAAAGGAAGAAAATATACTATATATAACAGTGGCTCTAACCTTTCCACACTATTGTACCCTTTTCAGGAGTCTGATTTGTCTTGAATAACCTCAAGTTTTCACTTACTTGCTTACAACTACTACTTGCTTACAAAACTACTTACTTACAAAATCAGACATAAAAATACAAAAGTGTCACAGCACAGTTACTCAGAAATTGCTTACTTTCTCATTTTTACCATATAATTATAAAATAAATCAATTGGAATATAAATATTGTACTTACATTTCAGTGCATAGTATATAGAGCAGTATAAACAAATCATTGTCTGTATGAAATTTTAATTTGTAATAACTGCTAGTGCTTTTTATGTAGCCTGTTGTAAAAATAGGCAAATACCTAGATGAGTTGATGTACCCCCAGGAAGACCTCTACATACACTCAGGGGTAGGTGTACTCCTGGTTGAGAACCACTGGTATATAATAATCAGTGAAATCTGGGAAGGGGGATTAAAGTGACCCCTAGTATCTGAGCACTCCTTTCTCTGACTGCAAATTGTCGTCATCTCTCTAGTTCTTCAATCAAGATTACTTTTATATTTTTTTGCTTGGGGGAAACTATTGACTAAAATATACTTTCTGTACAGCATTTATTACATTGTCTAAATATATGGGAGAACAAGGGAAAAACTCTGGCTGAGGACTGGATTAAGACAAACTAACAGAATTTCATATGGTACAAGTTTTCAGTTCCTCAAGGGCTTACTCTTTCCTCTTGTTTTTTAAACTTGTTCACATTGAACGTCCCACATAGTAAATGCTTTGGCAAGTAAACAAATCATTCTGAGTATGGATGGATTCATTCTTTTTAGGCTAAATGCAAGGAAAAGAGATTTGTTTGTTCTTAAACCAATCTTTTTAGGTTTATGGGCCTGTAGTGCATATTCCGGCTTTCAAGTCACGGATAAAAGGGACTTGCTGTGGAGACAGCGGCAAAATGAGGACAGGCACATGCATCGGATTAAACGGCAGGCCACAACTTTTATTAAACTTTAACAACAAAGGAGGGACCCGTCCATCACCCATACTGTTCTATACTAGGCATTTAAGTGGTTCCAGTGCAGTGGTTACAGAGCACCTTACTACATACCCTGTAACTGGCACCAGGGTTACAGGGCATCTTACCATATAACCCATAGCATGGGATAGGCTCTCCTCAGCCTATCCCACAGGACTCAGCTCTCTCTGAGTCCTAGTATCCTCGCTGCATGAGGGGGACAGAGTGTATGAAGTAGGATGGGGACCTCAGCCCACGAGGGTCATAGAGTCTTACCTCAGGCCACAAGGTCTCACCCTATCACATGAGCCCAAAACCCATCATCAAAATCCCAAGTCTTTTACCTCTGGGAACCATTAATTTTAATCTCTTAGCATCAAGTTGCGATGAGTAAACGCCACAAATGCCACCTCGGTTAGATATCATGTGCATTCCTACTTAACCCACTGTAGCTTGCAGGTGCTTTGAGGAAGGCAAAAAACTCCTGGTCCTCCTTCAATTGGCCCAGGGGAGAGAATTCCTTCCTGACTCCCTAAACAGGTGATTGGGTAGATCCTGCAGCATCTGTCAGGCCATGTTCCCATTCCTGGTTCAGATGGGTAGGGTGGGCTGCTGGAACAGAGCTGAAAGAAGCTCCATGTGGCCCCTGTGCTGGGCTAAATCCTGGGAGTGGGAAAGTGCTGGTCAATCAGCACCCCTCTCCCTCAGCTGGCCAATGGGTGCCAGAGACTCACAGCGGGAGGAGCTATCTATTGTCCCTTGGTGAGTGTCTCCCTTCCTTGCTGCTGAGACTGTTCCCCTTTCACTCCAGCCCCATCAATTTCCCCACGTATTGATGTAAGTGGGTGGCATTTTCCTGAATTTAACTGCCATAGCTTTTGATGTAGGTCTTTTGTATGAAAAGACAATAAAATGTCACAAAAATCTTAAGTTTCTATGGATTTGCCACAAATTCACCAGGCCATGTGAAGACATAAGGATAAAGATATATACAAATTGCATTGAATTGGATATCATTCTGAATTTCTCATCTGGAGGCTTTTCACAGGGTGTTTGATTGAATAACTATTGAAATACTTAAGGATTCCTGAATAAGACCTTACCTTAGATTTTAGTCCATGCCGTACTTTGCTGCACATTGGGCTACCATCCTTGCCTGTCAACTGCCCTTCTCTCCAAATCTTCCCATTTCATGTTGAGTTGCTTGATGTTGTTCAGAACTGTTCGTTTCCATATTTCCATGTTCGTGGTCTTCCTCTTATATTGTAGGCAGTCAGCGAAGACATATTGGGCCATTTTCTGTCCTCAGTTATACCCTCTAAAATCAGGGAGGTTGCACTGGTGTAAATGAGAGCAGGGTTTGGACTGTAGAGCTGCAGGTGCAGTTTACTTTTTATAGTTTTCTCTGTTCTCAAACAACGTTGTTGTTTTTTTTTAAGTTGAAGTTGTGCTAAAAGACTTTAAAGGGAAAATGCCATTTCTGTGCTAATGTCTTGCTTCTAATATACTTGATAGTGCTTTCTAATAGAGATGTACGGTAATGAAATATATAGATTGAAGTTGTGAAGCTATTTTTCTTGAAAATCCACCCGAAATCTGTGGCCTTTTACATTAAATTTTAATCAGTCTTGAATTTTGAAATCTCAGCATAGAATTGTTGATATGGGTCTCCTTTGATGAATTATAAAGGTAAACTTTAATGAACAGTGAATAGGATCACCTTTACTACTTGGGGTAATAGAATAAAAAAGCAAACAAACACATTTTTCTTACTGCCACATGCCTCTCCTTAATAATAAGTTTTGTCTTTTCTGCAGAAATAGATGCTGTATAAAGTCTCATTAAATTAGCTGACTGATGGAATAAATACACAGCCTATGGCTCTCCAGTCCATAGTAAACTAAGCAAGGGTCTTGATATCTTAGAGTTCTGCTTATTTACACATGCCTTGGACTCTTCTCACAGATATGTAAATTATTCTGGTTAAAACTAAATGCTAAAGTCTACACCATTAGTCTTCCACTTCATGATCTCCACATGGGGCTGTTAGAGGGATAATGTACCATACAATACACGGTTTACTTTTAATTAATAGAAAAAAAATGTGAAATGAATATTAAATGTAGCTTAATGTGAAAGAAAGCTCAAAGCAGTATGTTTATTTTTTTCAGCATTTGAAACTAAAAAATGCAGCAGCAAAGTAGAAATATCACTAAAGCACTGGAAAAGAATGAGAAACAGGTGAAGGCATTAGTAAAACAAGGTCAGTTTTATCCCAGTTGACAGGAAGGGGGGATACCTGTGTAGTGGGTACACGGGGAGTTCTGGTGATAGCCCCGATGAACACTAAAAGGAGTTATGATCATAAGTCCCTGGGCACCCTGCTGAAATTGTACCCCACCACGTAATGCATGAATTGAAGAATCTGGTATTAAATCTTAATATAAAAAACTCATCAAATAGAAGCATTTAATTAAAACACAAGATTTGTTTGTCTGCACAATAATTCAATGTGTCAAAATTAATGCCTCTGTTTTTAATAAATAGAATTACCAATTCACAAACAGTTTATCACACTGTTCTCAACAACAGAATGGAATTTTAATTATATACCATTATTTATTGCAATGAAATGAGCATGTTTCATAATATTTGCCAACAGTACAAGTTAGGATTTAAAAAGAAAAGCTCCATTAAATAATGATTTTCTTCAGTGGTGTTCCCCTTGTGTCATTTGGTTCATCTAGGATAAGGTAAGAATCTCAGAATAAGACAAAGAATATGAACAACTCTGTAGAGGCTTTAGGAGATAACAAAGTGCTCACTGAAGGCACTTATTTATAAGATTAAAGGGTTTGTACTAAAGCCTGAAATTAGTAACTTTTCATCCCCCTTTACCAAGACAAGCTGGTGTTTTGTAATAAAATAAAGAACTTGTGTTTTAAAATTCCTTCAGCAGGGAAAGTGTGAAACTAAATGCTACTCATTTTTAAATTATTCATACATTCTTAATTGTGATGTTATCCTTATAAATGATACTGTTTAAAGCCTAAAAACCAGCAAGCACCTGTCAGCAAAAAGGTTCATTTAGTGCATGGCAGCTGAATCTTTAAATCAGGGGTGTAAATGAGAAGGCTCTGCTGGCAGTAATACAGTAAGACACTTGAGTTTTCCAATGGGAGATTAAGGGACCTGATATCATTGCTACATGCTAATGGGAAGGGAAATTCCAGTTCTCGATTCCAGGCTTACACTCAAGATGCAAAAAAGCCTGTAAAATTCCATCAAACTTAACTTGGAAGCAGTTGAACTATAAATAAATGCTGTCTATCTTTGTTTGGTGGATGCCCTTGTTTGTTAATAACTCTTGTTAAGTATAGGTTTCAGAGTAACAGCCGTGTTAGTCTGTATCCGCAAAAAGAAAAGGAGGACTTGTGGCACCTAAGGTGCCACAAGTCCTCCTTTTCTTGTTAAGTAGTCACCCTTTTACCATGAAAGCTGCAGGGGAAAGTGATGTGGGTAAATCATAGAATCATGGGACTGGAAGGGACCTTGAGAGGTCATCTAGTCCAGTCCCTTGCACTCATGGCAGGACTAAGTATTATCTAGACCATTCCTGGCAGGTGTTTGTCTAACCTGCTCTTAAAAATCTCCAATGACAGAGATTCCACAATCTCCCTAGGGAATTTATTCCAGTGTTTAACCACCTTGACAGTTAGGAAGTTTTTCCTTATGTCCAACCAAAACCTCCCTAAATGTCTTCTAATGAAAGCTATAGGGGTTCATGTTCTGCTCTCAATTACACCAGTGTAAACCTCAGACTATTAGCATTGTAACTGAGAGCAGAATTTGGTCCATGTTGTGTTTTCCTCCTCAGCTGTAGGATGACAAATGTGAGAACTCTGATAGAATGCTCAATCCCATAGAATCCTTTTCTCGTGCACATTTTCCGATCTGGGATTCCCAAATCTTTCTCTTTACTTCTGTCACCAAGAAAAGACGTTTTTGTAATTATTTGAACTCCATTTTAACCCATTCACTATAGGGCTGGATGCTGCATGAGTTTATCTAATAAATAAATGAATTTTTGAACAGTTTTAAAAGAGAGGCATATTTTGTGTTTTTTAAAAGACTTTTATTATGACTGATTCTTTAGATTTGATATCTCTGGATCATATTACTACCCTTCTTTTTACTGACCTTATGTTAAAATAACTTAGCTTTCATACTCCTATCGTTATGCTCTCTGTTAATAAAACTTCAGTGTAAAGGAATAGTTGCATTGATAAGTTTTGTTAAAAACTGCAGTCTGTTGTGGTGAGAGTAGGAGAGGGAGTTGATCAGTTGGGGAATTGGCAAGGGGATATAGAGCATTAGCTCACCAGTTCAAATCCACTAGAGATGAACAGAGACTGAGCCCCTTGACTACATGGTTTTAGCCACCATGTGGTTTACGCTAGTGCAGTTTGCCCTGAAGTAAATTCCACCAGTGGAGATTGTGCTGCACTAGTGCAAATCATGTGTATAGTGGAAGCTAGCAGTGATGTAGTTGCATAGGTGACTGAAATCCCATTGTAAACAAGGCTTTACAGTTTTTAACCATCTGATGGTTGTTTTGGGGCTCTGTGAAATAAGGTTTGGTGATCTTAGTCCAGTTCCCTAGGGACAGTCATCCACATTGCAAAGTCATCTACAATTGTCAGTAATTAGCAGTCTCAGAGAGACCAAAATTAGAATGGCCCTGGATACTGAACTTCCCTCTTATATTTAGATCAATGCAGAGAAATTTGCACTGCTGCTGCCTATACTGTCGCTATTATGTGCATAAATGAAGGGCTTCAGTCTCCAGGGCACTCATTCCAACACTCTTCATGAGCAGTAAGTTCACTTAAGGAGGAAAGAGAGAGAGAGTACAATTTACAGAAGAAAACTTGACCATTTGTTGACCTGGTCACCAATCAAGAAACAGGATTTGCAATGGTTTGGGAGGCAAGTTAACTTTTATATAACTGAGACCTAAATGTAGTGCAGACCCAAATGAGATGATGGTGAAATAAATAATGTTCCTATTTTAGAATTAATTCTGATCAATGAATGCAAGGTATAAACTATGCTTCCCATTTTGAAGCTTTGGTTCATTGGACTCTAGGTCAAAGGACTGTTTCTAAGTGGTGGAAGAAGTATCCTTTCCTTTCCAAAGTAAAATCCACTAGGATGATATATGACTATTAATCATATATCACCAGATGTGTTTTGGTGCTTTACAGAAGTGTATGTGCATTATAAAAGACCCTGCCCAATGGACCTTGTAGTCTAACATAAGCAGTTATTGTCACTATTTCTTAACCTTATAAAAGCTCCAAAATATTTCACTGAGATATCAATGCCTGTCAATAAAGTTGCAGTGTTTTCTTGTGGGAAAGGCAGAACTATAACAACTGGAAGTTCCTTCTTGCCTTTTGTGCCCTTTTAGAGTTCCTACATTTGTTTTGCTAAATCTGTGTATGTGAGGCGTCCGCTCCAATTTACTACTTCTCCTTGAGATAACTGCCACAGATTTCCATGGAGCAGCTAAATGACCCTCATAAAGGCAAAAGTAGATGGCAACCGTGAGAAAGATGAGGAAGTATCTGTTCTGTAAAGCTTTGTCCAAATGACAATAGATAAGATATTATTTTTCCATGGAACATCTGTAAATTGTTTATAGTTTTATAATTCCTTCTAAAAAGATACTATCCATTTAAAACTTTTTTGTTTTAAATAGAAATTCTTTATTAAAATGGAAAAAATTAAAAATCTAATTTTTAAAAATTACAGTTTGTTTACATGCTGCATTTCATTCAGCTTTGACCAAGGAAAATAGATAAATCAGTTTCACTTTGGTTTTACTTTGACTCCCATGAAATAGAACAAAGTTGCATAGAGAAAGATGAGCTAATGAGATGTGGGTTGGGTTTCTGGTTGCGCTGCTGGCTTACTAACTGACCTTAGGCAAGCCATAAAATATGCCTCTGTTTCTTCATTGGTAAAAAGGGAATAATGAGGTTTACCCACCTTTGTAAAGTGTATTGAATTCTGTGGAAGAGAGACTCTGTGCTTATTATTAATGTTTAAAATCCAACTATAAAGCTGTTCTTATAAAAACAAATTTAAATTAATGACACAATTCTTTAGATGTTGGATTTTGTGAAAACCTGTCTACTGTGGTGATAGGTGCTTTAGGAAAGCTTGCTTGTTCCGTTTGACAAAACATGCATTTTAGGCCTGAATTGAGCTGATACTGTCCTTTTAGTAAAACAGGACTCCATCTGCTAGCGAATAATTTTACTGGATGCTCATATGGCACCTCCGATTTCCCAAGAGGCTTTCAGGAATGGGCGCCAGGGGCTGTTGTGTGCTTTATGGGAAATTTTGAGTGCTTTCATCTGCCACTGAAGTTAACATAAGTTGAAGATCAGCAGCACTGAGGATTTGGCCTTTTTGCAGTAAAATGAGTATATATAAGACTATGCTGTAGTGTGGATACAAAAATATGCCTGCTTCCTGGGCTAGTCATGATGGCATTCATGTTTGTCTTTTTCCTCTTTCACTGCATCCAAATTCCAATCAGAATTGTACCTATAATTTTTAAAATTGCATTTTCAATTTAAAAAATGATCTAGAGAGAGGCTCTGTCTGCTAAAATTTTATCTGGATCCTGATCTGTATTACTAACCCTACAAAATTTGGCATGCTGGGCCTTGGGTTTTGGTTTGAGCCCATCTCTGAAATAAACAGACTAACCCCCAAAGTGACAAGGACAGAAGCGGAGTCTTGGTTGTGTTCTGGATTAATATAGTAGAATTTCACTTCTGGGAATTTAAATTCACAGGGTCACACTTGACAATGAATAGGATGGTATTCTTTGGGTGTCCAGGTATCTGGTTTTCAACCAGAACACCTGGTCGAAAAGGGACCCTGGCGGCTCCCGTCAGCACCGCTGATTGGGCAATAGCACTAAGGCAGGCTAGTCCCTACCTGTCCTGGCACTGTGCAGCACCTTGGAAGCGGCCAGCAGGTCCGGCTCCTAGGCAGGGGGATGGGCCACGGGGCTCCGCGCACTGCCCCCGCCCCAAGAACCGGCTCCACCCTCCCATTGGCCGGGAAAGTGAGTGATGCGGGGGGAGAATGAGCAGGGCCTCGGAGAAGGGCGGGGCCTCGGGGAAGGGGCAGAGCTAGGGTGTTCAGTTTTGTACGATTAGAAAGTTGGCAACCCTAGGTCTTCCCCTAGCCTCTCTTTATGAGAATCACAGCATCATCATGTAGCTTAGCATAATTCACCATAATGGGCAACTGACTACTCCATGTGGATCTTGAAATGGAATAGTAGGGATATTTCAGGTTAGGACTGAAATATGTTGGCAGAGCTTTGGGGAGAAGCTTCCACAGTATCTGACTGCCCTAGCTGAAGCCAATACTGTAATTAGTCACTGCAAATCACAATTTTATTCAGAATTTAAAAAGCAAATCCCAAATGGACTCCTCATTGAAACACTTTATAGGATTATAAAACAAAATTTAAAGATAAACAATACAGGAGATAATTCTATGTTTTCTAACAAACTTCTAATAGGAAATTATTAATAGTGTTGTGTTATAGAAATACACACAGCTTTATGTATAATTAATATCATGTAAGCAGGGCTCAAAAGCCAAAATACATTTATTTACGGATGGGTATGTCCCTGTGCTGTAACCAATGTGGTGAATTCTCAATGGAATTTCTTTTCCTCGTTTGATTCAAAGCTTGATTCACAGATAATTTCCTGTATGGGTTACGCCTCAGGGCCTTGGCATTAAAAAATGGAATACTAGATTAATTTAGCCAAACAATCTTTGTTTTATGTATTTATTTTTTTCTATATTTATGTGCCTGGTGGACTTCAATTTCTAAACAACAGTGCCTGAAACTCTGCCTTCCGATGCGTCTTAATACAATTACACTTTAGAGTTTACTTTCCTTCAAAAAATAACACAAAATAAAGAAACTTCCTCTTCCAACTACTGTCTCAACAAAAGAAACCAATACAACATAAACCCTACTGAGAAATATATTTAAAATAATTAAAAATCAATGTAAAATTATGTTTTGGGAGAGGTAGAAGCAGTTCATACACAGGTTAGTGGATATAATAAGATTTAGGACTTTTTATCAAAAAATGAATACACAATTTTAAGTCTTCATCTGTAAGTACAAGGTTTGAAGCAGGAATCCTGCTTCTTGCCAGTTATGTCAATTAAAACTAATTACAAGGAGTTGAAAACAAAAACTAAGCACTTAGGTGCTCAGTGAGGCCAGATTCTGATCTTGTTCACATGGGAATTCATTGACTTGAATGGAGTTACTTTAGATTTACACCAGTGTAAATCTAAAGGGAAATTGTCCCCACAGTCTTAATCTCCCGTGACTTCATATATTAAAGCCATTGTTATAAATGAAGGTACATGTTATGTACTAGAGCTGTAAATTTTTTTCTCTGTTGAAACAATAGATATATTTTAAAAAAAACAACCAAAAAACCCCACAAACAGCCACATCTCTAATCTCAAGAACAATGATTTAGTAAATAATTCTGACATACTTAAATCTACAAATAGTAGAGTTATTTGCAAATAAACGGTCCTCATAGTCTAAAAAAATTATTATTCAGGATGTCTCTCCCCTCTCACAGATGAACTATGAACTAATAGTTCTTTTTTGCATAGTTCACTTGACAAAGAATTGGTAGATTTTCTGTGTAATTTGCTATTATCCTAAAACTCAGAGCAAACCAAAATGCCAGCCTCAGTTTTAAAATGTGATATGTTTGAAAATGGAAATTTGACCACTCCAAATAGCAAAATCTTCATTTCCATTAGGATTTTATGAACTGTCTGATTATAGATCAGAAAAATCTTATACTACTCTGTAGTCCGCTACCATGCACTAGGCAAAATGATGAAAACAAAGACAATTATTTGTACTGGGAATGGCATGTTTCATTAAATGTTTTATCAGTGAATATAGCCACATTGGAGGCTATTACATTTTCAAGGATTTATTTATTTTAAAAGGCCACAAATCTCATTTACGCCTTATATTCTTCCTTTCATTCCATGGAGAGCAAATGGGAGTTAAAAGGGATGTAAATTTTCCTCAAAGCATTGGGGAGGGGTGCATCAGCAGTTCTACAAAATGCTTCCTCATTTCTGGGAGCCCACAGGAGTCCATCTGCACTAACTCAGCGCATTTGGGCTTTGAGTGTGTCTCTGTGGGAGAGATAGGAAAGATTTGCTACATGCTCCTCTCTGAATCAAATGGTATTCCTGCCAGAATAACTAGCAGAAGTTAATGCTGTTAACATAATTGTCAAAACCCTGTGAAAATGTAGGGTGCAGTTGCAGTGGGGCAGCCAATGGCCGCACGATGCTTGACTGAACCGTGTTGTTGGGATGGACCAGGGGTGGAGAACAGTGCAAAGGAACATCTCTAAGTGGATGACCTGGGATCTGAAAAGTTTGGAAGCAGCACCCGCCTTTCTGTGAGGGACAAACCTCTCTTTGCAGAATTTCTGTTGCATGTTTCCTCTGAAAAGTGAATCATTTAGGATTTCTTGAGATATCTTTTCCCCCTCCCATGGCTTTTACAGTAGGAGTGTTAGTTACAGATGCACTATGTTCTCAATGCATGAGTAATAAATAGGAATCCATTGTAATTTGGTGCATTTACCTTTCAAATTGCTGACACATTTTCATAGATATCACAAAAATATAGGCCTGAAAGGGACCTCAAGAGGTCATCTAGTCCATCCCTTTGCACTGAGGCAGGACCAAGTATATCTAGACCATCCCTGACAGATGTTCGTTTAACCTGTTCTTAAAAACTTCAAAGGATGAGGATTCCACAACCTTCTTTGGCAACCTATTCCAGTACTTAACTATCCTTCTAGTTAGAAAGATTTTCCTAATATCTAACCTAAATCTCTGTTGGTGCAAATTAAGCTGCTTGTCCTACTGTCAGTGGACATGGAGAACAATTGATCACTATCCTCTTTATAACAGACCTTCTCACATTTGAAGATAGTTATCAGGTCTCCCCATCCATCTTATTTTCTCAAGACTAAATATGATTAGTTTTTATATTCTTTCCTTGTAGGCCAGGTTTCTAAACCTTTCATCATTTTTGCTGCTTTCCTCTGGACCTCTCCCATTTTGTCCACATAGTTCTTAGTGTGGTGCCCAAATCTAGGCATATTACTCCAGATACGGCTCACTCCAGTGCTGAGTAGAGCAGAACATTTACCTCCTGTATTTTATATACAACACTCCTGTTATTACATCCCAGAATGTCATTAGTCTTTCTTGCAACTGTATCATGTTGGCTCACATTCAATTTGCGATCCACTATAACGCCCAGTTCCTTTTCAGCAATACTACTGCCCAGCCAGTTATTCCCCATTTTGTATTTGTGCGTTTGATTTTTTCCTTCCTGAGTGTAGTACTTTGCACTTGTCTTTATTAGACTTCAGACCAATTTTCCAATTTATCAAGGCCATTTTTTTTGAATTTTAATCCTCTCCTCCAAAGTAATTGCAACTTCTCCCAGCTTGGTGTCATCTGCAAATTTTACAAGCACACTCTCCACTCCTATATTCAAGTCATTAGTGAAAAACATTGAATAGTATCAATACCCAGACAGACCTCCAAGGAACCCCACTAGCTGTGTCCTCCCCATTTGACAGTGGACAGCTGACAAACTACTGTTTGAGTATGTTTGGGGTTTTTTCAACCAGTTATGCTCTCACTTTATAGTAGTTTAATCATTTTGTTGGGGTTGAACAGTAACAAGGTTTAAGATGGGAGCAATGGCATAGTGAACGCTTGATCAATATCCATTCTTTATTCTTTAGTAAATATATGTCTTCCTCTGATCTAGATGCACAGTTCTGTGTTAATATGCTTAAGGATCAATTTTAAAATTCACTTCTTTCCACGGTCACTACTACTTTTCCTTCATTCTGTTGTACTGCTATCTCTTCTGATTCACAGCCCACAGAGCATACCTGAGAATGCACTATTGCCTAAAGCAGTCTGGACAAAACAGAAGCTGCAGTTCATAGCAGTGCACTATCAACACTTGCAGATTTGCAGTACAGCTGGCTGAGGTCTCAAAAGGCTCATTTGTAACCTATTCCATCTCTACTCTCCCTAGGGGTTGAGCCTGTCTTTGGTGTACAAGTAATGTCACAGTAATGATGCCAAGCCTAGAGGTTAGTATACCTGCTAGCTGTGCAATGGAAACCACAAAGATTGCTTCAGGATCACTATACACTTTCTTACCAGATTCCAGCATCATGAGCAGACTGCAAAATTATGATGTATGTTAAAGCTGCCAATATGCAGAAACAGAGTAGCAGGAGGAAAAAAAACAGTTCTGTGCTACACTTGAAACACACCCTACATGCAGCATTCATGCAGAATTGTGTTATAAGAGACTTGTTCATTTATATGTAGATCTCCTCTCATTGCTGCTCATCTCTCATTACTGCTCATACACATGAGGTGCCCAGACTGAACTAACGTGCATAGCTGGAAGGTTTTTAATTTATCAGAGCTGGATTTTATCTACTGATTTTTACTCTCAGCATCTGAACTGATTCCATGAAGAAGGCTAAATACGTGAATTCAGATTATATTTGATTCAAAGTTAACATAACATAAATGCAAAGGTTTTGGAGGGATACCATTGTGAGTGAAAAATGAAATACTCTGGGTGGGGGGAACCTATACAAAATGGTAAGTACAAAGTTTACAACAAATATCTATGCAAAACAAGTAATTCTAAAATAGTCATAAAGAACTGATTCTGCAGTCTGTTATATGGTGACAAATCAATGGCTAACTAGGAACCTCGTGCTTGTCGTCATTCTGCAGGCCATGATCACTCAACTTCAAGAGGGGATGGAACTCATATGTGTCCTTTTGCTTCAAAACTTCTTAAGCTACAAGAGAATCAGGATTAGGTCTTAGAAGAATAGGGCCAATGACATACAGTTGAGCAGTTCTGATTTTATCCACTAGAAGGAAGCATTATATGCACATGTACACACTTCCTTGCCAATTGAGCATAGTCTGAAGGAATATGACAATATTTGTGTTGAGGAACTTCATTACATTGGACAATATGTTTTATAAGCTCCAGCTAGTTCATTAAGGTTGGCAGGCTACTGAAGAAACTGAAGGGGAAAAAAATTAAACAAACTTCTCAAACTCCTAGTTTCTCAAACACCGGCTGCCTTGAGATTTTGAGGGTGTGGGAGGCTTTTCTGACCGTCTCCTCCGAAGCTTGCCACTATATGAATAATCAGCAAACACCACATTATTATTTTATGTCTGCGTTACAGTTTGTCAAAATGGGGGTTTGACTGAACAAAAATGTTTTGTGGGAAGTTTCTACTTCTACAAAAAACTTCAACTTTTTGTTGAAATAACAAACACCCTAAAAACCAAAAAGTTTTGTAGTGTGACTGACTCTCACTGTGCACCTTAGCAACTCAGCAAGAGGTCTGTGATACATCATGGGAGTTGGAGTGCACTGCATTTCCAAATTGAAATTTTCATTTTTTGGCAGAAAATTTTCAGCTTTTGATTTTTCACCAAAATTGAAAATTTTCATAGAACATAGAAACGCTTGAATGGAAAAGTATGATGACACAGGTTTTGAGATAATAAGGAATATTGGATGGATAGCGAGACATTAGAATGAAATGCTCATGCATCCCAGCAAAATATTGGCATAATCTTTATCGGGGAGAAAATTGTTCCACTTACAATAAGCTACAGAATCTGAACCAAACCTGAATTTAAGTGACATGATTTATTCTTGGAAAATTGAAGCAGTTTCCTTTTAGGTGGAAAACATAGTTAAGCACTGCCTTTTTAGAGATAAAAGTCTTTGAGTGATATTTTAAAATTTATATTGTTATACATTTTCTTTTGTATAACAATTGGTAGTTTTGTAAGAATTGGTTTAATATAATAAAAGAATGTAATAAACATGATTCTATTAGTCTTGCTAAACATATCAATACTTCTTTCCTAGATCATTTTCCAATGGAGATATATTAGTAAAGGATTTTAGCAGCTATAGGATTTAATAATAAACATTAGGTCTGTCAAGGGTTAAAAAAAATTAATCACGATTAATCGTGCTGTTAATAATAGAATACCATTTATTTAAATATTTTTGGATGTTTTCTACATTTTCAAATATATTGTTTTCAGTTATAACACAGAATACAAAGTGTACAGTGCTCATTTTATATTTATTTTTATTACAATTATTTGCACTGTAAAAAAACCAAAAGAAATAGTATTTTTCAATTCACCTAATACAAGTACTGTGATGCAATCTCTTTATCATGAAAGTTGAACTGACACATGTAGAATTATGTACAAAAAAACCTGCATTCAATAAAACAATTAAAAAAAAAAAAGCCTGCAAGTCCACTCAATCCTACTTCTTGTTCAGCCAATCGCTCAGACAAACAAGTTTGTTTATATTTTTAGGAGATAATGTTGCCCGTTTCTTGTTTACAATGTCACTGAAAGTGAGAACAGGCGTTCTCATGGCCCTGTTGTAGCCAGCATCACAAGATATTTTCATGCCAGATGCGCTAAATATTCATATGTCCCTTCGTTCCTCAACCACCATTCCAGAGGACATGCGTCCATGCTGATGATGGGTTCTGCTTGATAACAACCCAAAACAGTGTGGACCGATGCATGTTGATTTTCATTATCTGAGTCAGATGCCACCAGTGTGGACTGATGCATGTTGATTTTCTTTTTTGGTGGTTTGGGTTCTGTAGTTTCCGTATTTGAGTGTTGCTCTTTTAGGACTTCTGAAAGCATGCTCCACACCTCGTCCCTCTCAGATTTGGGAGGGTCAAGTTCTGTAACTATCTTTAGAAATCTCACATTGGTACCTTCTTCTGCAGTGAAAGTGTTCTTAAAATGAACAACATGTGCTAGGTCATCATCCAAGACTGCTATAACTAGAAATATATGGCAGAATGCGGATAAAACAGAGCAGGGGGCATACAATTCTGTCCCAAGGAGTTCAGTCAGAAATTTAACTAACACTTATTTTTTTAACAAGCGTCATCAGCATGGAAACATGTTCTCTGGAATGGTGGCTGAAGCATGACGGGGCATACGAAAGTTTAGCATATCTGACACATAAATACCTTGCAATGCTGGCTACAAAAGTGCCATGAAAATGCCTATTCTCACTTTCTGGTGACGTAAATAGGAAGAGGGCAGCATTATATCCTGCAAATATAAACAAACTTGTTTGTCTGAGCTTTTGGCTGAACAAGAAGTAGGACTGAGTGGACTTGCAGACTCTAAAATTTTACATTGTTTTGTTTTTGAGTGAAGTCATGTAACAAAAAAAAATCTACATTTGTAAATTGCACTTTCACAACAAAGAGTACTATGGTACTTTTATGAGGGGAATTGAAAAATACTATTTCTTTTGTTTACCATTTTTACAGTGCAAATATTTGTAAGAAAAAATAATATACACTTTGATTTCAGTTACAACACAGAATACAATATATATGAAAATGTAGAAAAAACATCCAAAATTTTAATACATTTCAATTGGTATTCTGTTATTTAACAGTGCAATTAAAACTGCAATTAAACACGATTAATTTTTTTTGAGTTAATTGCGATTGACAGCCCTAATAAACATCAGTTTTAAAGCATTGTAGTGATGCTCAAAAGTATGTGAGTGAGTGAGCTAGACTAGATCAGTGGTTAGGCTGATTTTTTTTTCTAATGCTCTTGGGAGATAAAGTCCACATACACTGGGGAGCTTAAACGTCATCAAAATACGCAAACATGATGGTCACAGGTTCACCTAGACAGAAAGACTGACCTGGTTGTTCTATGTGGCTCGCTGGCTTCCAGACTGACTAAGAGAGACAGGGTCTCCCTAAATCCTGGTCTAGAAAAGGCAATGATGGAATACATTCCTTCAGTTGACTCCAGTACACTGCTTATGTCTGCTCAAGTGCAGCAGTGGATTTTTCGGACATATAGTCATGCATAGGAGGCATTTCTAGCCCTATATCAAGACTCACATTTTCTTGAAGTTCTGACTGTCTTCCAGCTCGGATGAACAACCTGATTTGGACAAATCTTTAGCTAACTGAAACCCTCATCAAAATCTTCAATGAATCCTGAACATTTTTGGAGGTAAGAAAACTTTAGATGAATTTTTCCCTATTTGTTGTTTTCGTATATCTTTTTTTTCAGTTGGGCTTGGAAGTGCTACAATACTGAGAGGGTGATGTTCTCAGTATTTCTGGCTTGAGAAGTAGGAAGTAACAAATAACGAGAGAGCCGTTTCCCTCTTAGAGGAACTGGCTTTGGCAAAGTGAGAGGACTAGCTTCACTAACTGTTGGGGAGAACCCAGTGAGAAGCTGGCCGGAGAGCGTCCTTCAACTGTCCACTTTAGACATCACCACTGATGTCCAGAGCTGTATAATGTTTCTGCTACATGCCCTATTGCTCGTTTGCAGGCAACAGCAGGCACCATTTTTTGTCAAGTGATCCTGCTTTAACCAATGGGATTGCAGGAAAGAAATCCCAAAGGTTAATCTATCCATTATTATAAATATTTATAAATGAGTTGGATAAATCATACACTGTAATTATCTAGCTAACTAGTCAAGCCATTAGGACATTAAATAGCACAAATCAGAACTCATTTGGTTCATCACTAGACTGATATTGTTATGAAACAGCTGAGCAGTGCTTGTGAGCCTTTATTGGAATTCCAAAGGAGTAGAGTCAGACAGGAACTTTCTCTCCAAGGTGTGCTGTTCTTTAAAATGATAATAATTCAGATTACCTCAGTCTAATTAAAGCCATCTAAGTAAAACAATGATGCCATAAGCTCTCCAGGAATAAGGCCATTTATTAATGTCCCTTGGCATTATTAGGTTGAGTGCCAACGTGGATCTACTGTATGTTAGAACTCCAAAGCCAAATCAAACAGAATACCTTATGAAAGCTAAAATATAGCTCAGACATGAACATCCATTAAACCTCTCATCTTTATCCTCTGTTCTGTATCTTGTGGTCGCTAATTTTAAAGTTAACATTCATTAAAAACAAAGCCTAAATGTAATTTATTGTGTAATTTAACTTATATCATTTATAGTTCTCTGACACCAACAGGTACTGCTAATAAATTTCCAGATTTGATTTAGAACCCTTCACAAATAATGTTACAACAAATATGATTGAAATCGATGATGACTTGTCCTTATTACTAAAATATTTTCATGAATGGTAATTTGGTAAATAGTAGATATTACAGATATCTCTAGGGATTACTTTAAGGTACCAGGAATGGTTGCATTTTAACCTGAAATTTCCAGGTTTTTTGTTGAAAAGGATAAGGTGTTTTTGTAAAATAGATTTATAAAAATAACCCTTCCCTGTGCAATCAATAACACCTTAGATACTAAATTAGAAATATTTTTATACTCTGATTTTTTTTTACCATTTATACTTCTACCCTTTTGCATGTTACTTAGTCTGAACAATGAAAACTAGACTGATAAATCACACTGTAGTGTCAGTTATTTTCAATTCCACTAGAACAGTTATATCATATCATATTTCTTATCACTTCAGGGGAATGTTTACATTTAAAAACAACAACAAATAGCCCCCCTTTTCACTGGACATCTCTTCCATCGATTAGGAGATCTGGAAAATCTAGGATTGGTAGGCATGGAGGAAATCATGTCATTTCCATGGAACCCCCAAGGTTAGTGTCTCACAATCAGGTGGGCTCTTTGGATTATGAAGGGTAGATGAGATGCAGGAAGAGTGAGCTAGAGCATGTACTCTCTTCTGAATTGTCCCCCTCCCGCCCACTACTTGAAATACATGATTAAGATAGCCATGTCATTGTCATCTTTCTTAGTCTTCCTTCTATATTCTGAATACCTCCCTGAAGGAATAATCATAAGAACGGCCATACTGGGTCAGACCAATGGTCCATTTACCCAGTATCCTGTCTTCCAACAGTGGCCAATGCCAGGTGCCCCAGAGGGAATGAACAGGACAGGTAATCATTAAGTTATCCATCCCCTGTCGCCCATTCCCAGCTTCTGGTAAACAGAGGCTAGGGACACTTCAGAGCATGGTTTTGCATCCCTGCCCATCCTGGCTAATAGCTATCGATGAACCTATTCTTCCTGAACTTATCTAGTTCTTTTTTAAACCCTGTTATAGTCTTGGCCTTCATAACATCCTCTGGCAAAGAATTCCAAAGGTTGACTATACATTGTATGAAGAAATACTTCCTTTTGTTTGTTTTAAATCTACTGCCTATTCATTTCGTTTGGTGACCCCTAGTTTTTGTGTTATTAGAAGGAGTAAATAACACTTCCTTATTTACTTTCTCCACCATTCATGATTTTATAGACCTCTATCATATCCCCACTTAATCATCTCTTTTCCAAACTGAAAAGTCCCAGTCTTATTAATCTCTCCTCATATGGAAACTGTTCCATACCCAAAATCACTTCTGTTGCCCTTTTCTGTACTTTTTCCAATTTCAGTATATCTTTTTTTGAGATGGGATGACCAAATCTGCATGCAGTATTCAAGATGTGGGCGTACCATGGATTTATAGAGAGGCAATATGATGTTTTCTGTCTTATTATCTATCCCTTTCTTAATGATTCCCAACATTCTATTAGCTTTTTTACTGCCACTGCACACTGAGTGGATGTTTTCAGTGAACAATCCACAATCATGCCAAGAGGTGGTATTGTCTGGTCATTAGACAGTGTTTCCAGAGTACCCGACACTTACCTGGGAATGTCCTGAAACTTCAGCTTTCAATTAGTTTCAGGAAGAAGTATTAGATTGACAGTAGAAGCACCCAGCACTGCATGTCTCAACAGAGGGAAGAAGAGCCTGGGGGTACGGGCAGCTGACACCCCCCAGGCCATCTGTAGCTATACTACTGTGATCTGAAGCAATAACTTCGAAATATACACTACTGAGCAGATTTGCTGTTTTGTATACAAAATGGAGAAATCATTTTGCTATGACATTTAAATAACAATGATAAAAGAAAGCAGAATTTAACTCCTAAGTAGTATATTTTCCCCTTGTTGCGGGCATGTAACTCTTGCTGATATTGATGGGAATTATGCAGACACATCTGGGGAAGAGTAAATCCTTTAACATTGTGTATCATATCAGAATTTCTCCTGAGGATACCAGAGCAATTGGTTGAGAATGATATATTTGAAAAGTTATTTGCTTCACCTGTATAGCAAACTTTTATTTATACTTTTATTTCAGCTCTGTTGTGGTGCCTGTTCCACTTCTGGAAATATACTGTACAATAACCACACTCAAATCAAATTATATTTCATACAATGCCTAAATACATTTACAGAAATGAGATTCAAACAATTAAATGTGTCTTCTGTGATTTTCCCTCTGTTAGTTCAATGGCCTAATAATTATCTCAATAGCTTTAATATGACTTGCACTATATTGTCAATTTATTTAGTTGGAATTAGTTTTCTATTTCTTTTTGTAAGTGTTGCTTGTTTACTTAACAATATTTGGCTTTGCCTAATGATATATACAGAAGACAGGGCTAAGTGGAACATCAGCTGTTTACATCAGCTCCAACAATTAATGCATGTTAATTTTTAATTACACTGATTGTACTAGAGGCAGTATGTATGTTTTTTCACAGAACAGATGTACTAGTCAGCTTTGCTGGTGAACATGCATATCGATTAGATGTTGATGCTGCCAGCATTTTAGAGGGAGTCAGCTTCTAATATACTTAGAAAAGTACAACTTATAGTCCTGGGGCAGTTACGTATTCTAGCTAATCATATGTATCATACTACATGCAAAACACTACACTGAAAGAATGTTAAGGCTGCAAAGTCACACTCAGGTGTTAGAAAATTTCAGAATCAAGGTGCTCCTGCAACGTTAATGTACCTCCCTTGTGTCATGTATAACCACAAGTATTTACAACGCAACCAAGGAATGTTGGGAATCAGTAATCTTGACTTCTGTTCCTGGCTATGCAGGGGGGATTGTGGTTTAATGATTATCAATTGCAAAGCAAAGCATATGCATTGTACACATTCACTCTGAAAGCCTGTGATTAAACGGATGAGACGTGGACTAAATACTAGCCCTGCTACAGTTCTTGAACAGGAGTGGCACACAGAACACAATTATTAGCACTACTCAGTGGAGGATCTGAGTCCAGGACTCACGGCATAGGCACCGACTCCATGGGTGCTCTGGGGCTGGAGCACCCACGGGGAAAAATTGGTGGATGCTCTGCACCCAGTGGCAGCCAAGTTCCCTGCCCCAGCTCCCCTCATCTTTGCCTTCGCCTCCTCCCCTGAGTGCGCTACATCCCTGCTTCTCCTCCCAGTGCTTGCTGCCACAAAACAGCTGTTTTGTGGCGTAACAAGCTGTGGGAGGGAGGGGGAAGGAGCAGGAATGCAGCACTCTCAGGGGAGGAGGCGGGGCCGGGGTGGGGATTTGGGGAAGGAGTCCAATAGGGGCAGGGAGGGGCGGGGACTTTAGGGAAGGGGTTGGAATGGGGGTGGGGCAGGGGTGGAGTCTGGTCGGGTCGGGGGAGGGTTGAGCACCTACCGGTGCCTGGAGAAGTTCGTGCCTATGACTCATGGCACCCAGATTACCTTTGTGGAAACAGCTAGTCCTGCTGTGTCCTCTCCCTACCAAAAGCTCTAGCTCGTGCTTGGAAGCAAGTTCAGTGTGATTGGTATGTTCTGAGATTTTAGCAGCAGGCCTTTAACAAGCTCTGTAGAGCGTGTGTAAATGGTAATTTTCAGTCAAATCTGGGTGGATTTTCATGAGGACAACAAAAGATACCTCTCTGACCACAGGATGGTCCCCTGTCTGAATTCATGTTCCTGCTCCAAACTTTGCATGCACTAGACCTCTTCAGAAAAAAGTTGGAAAAAATACTTAATTTTGGCAAAACTACCCATTTCCCCTAGACTTATTTTCAGAAATGGCTATACTGGTATTTTGCTGAAACTTAGAAAACAAAGAAAGAGACAACAACAAAACCAGATCAAATCACAATGACTCTCTCTATCACTTGCTCACACGCATGCAACCTTCAGCCTCACACATGAAAGTAACCTTCAGCCTGTAGCAGAGAACAAACATATGATCAGCAACTGAAAACAGGGACTTATAATGGGAAGAGCTAGGAAACATTAACGAGAGGTGTCACTATTAGGTCACTTTTTTAGTATCCAGGCTACCTGGTGATCAACTGGTTCTCTGTTTGAGACTGAAGCTTGTTACTATTGGTCACATGGTGTTGTGAAGCTGTGTCTGTGTGACTTCTTTCTATTCTTTGAGAGGACCAAGAAGGGGATGGTATTTGATGACTGTTGGTTTACCAGGAGATCTCCCTTATTCAGATGATTATAAGGGTCTTTTTAGGGAGCCCTCTTGTTCTTAGGCATATGTGAGGTTGCTTGGAGAGCTAGTTTTGAGTGCTGTGCCATTGATGTATTGATGTTCTACATCTGTTTTATCAGATATGAAAGGTGCAGTCAACCCTTTTTTACCAGTCTCTGGCTGAGACTGATGCTTAGTTGCAAACTAGGTGTCTGAGGTTTAGCTCAGATAAGACATAAGTGATGCTGGTAATGAAAGGAATTGATGGAGGTGATATTTGAGGAATTACTGCCTGTCCCTTGCTACCAGTGTTCACAATCTTATGGATGCCAGTAGCAGCAACCCAGAGCACTTATGTTTATCTGCACTTAGCGAGGAAGTTGAGACTGTTCCTGTTAGATGTGGATGATGCCACAATTATGCTTGCCTTTATCACCTACGGACAGGATTACTGCAATGTGCTCTGCTTAGGGATACAGTTGAGGATCACTCAAAGACTTCACGGAGTGCAAATGCAGCTTCCCTTAGTTGTTTTGTTTTATGGAATATTACTTAGTTGTTTTGTTTTATGGAATATTTTACACTAATACTCCAGAGTTTACCCTGACTTCTAATTGGGTTCTGGTTAGAATTCAAGATGTTGGTTTTGATCTATAAAACCGTCATGATTTCAGTCTTGTGTAGCAGATGGGGTGCTCTCGCTTCATGCTTTATTATTCTGGCATTTGCAAATTCATGTAGGAAGCTCAAACCAAAATCCCCAATGATTTGTGTGTGAAGGTGTTGGAGGCAAGATTTTCTCAGCGGAGGCCACTTGCTGCTAGAACTAGCTTCCACCCCACTTTCGTGCATCAGAACTGGCCTTCATTTCCTACTGCCAGGTTACGTTTTACACCTGTGAAGTGAATTGAAGAGGAGAATGGAGTTGGGAGGGCCTAGATTTTTCTCTGTGTATGAAAGCTGGAGAGTACTTTTATTGTCAATACAGCCCGTCCCCTGTCAGCAAATGTGAATATGTGGGATAGGATCACTCTCATGGGGGAAGCCCTCAGGGCATTGAGGGCTCCCTGGCTGTTAGTCATGAATATGGTTATAATATGCAGGAGTGTCAGACCCATTGGTAGTGCACTTCTTTATACTTCTAAGGATAAGATATGGAGAGGTGAATAGAGAGACATATTATCACTGCTGCACAGGGAAGCTCTGACAGAAAGTAAGCCAGGACAGGTAATGAGAGGGAGTAAGCAAGGGAATGAGAAATCCAAAAGAACAGGGTTGGCTGGAATCTGGGAAAACTAGAAAGTCACTTTTTTAAATCTGAAGGTGTGATGTCAGAGAAATACCCAAAGAGAGGTCCAGCATTGTTCAAACATATGGACCTAATCCAGCAGGGATATGCTACATTCAGGGCCATGGCTTGGTTTAACAATGATGAGTGATTTAAACTAAGAGTGCAGCTAGAAATTTGGTGGGACATACCACATTGTACACTCAGCATTTGAAAAATTCAGCACAATGCTAGAATGGGCAGTGGTGCAGGTAGTATGCTATTTAGATGTCGTCTTTGTTTGCAGGTAGGGCAGATTCTGAGGAGTGTGCTAGCCTGGCTGCTAGATTAGGAGTACCTCTTGAGAGATGAAAAAAACAGATGTGCCCTCTAGTGAGATGACTTACCTGTGGATTGAGATAGACACTCAGTGTGGTATATTTACACTCCCCGAGGATAAACTGGGGAAACTTTTAGAATTGACTATCAGGCTTGAGTAGCCAGGAACATTAAACTGTGGGAACTGCTATCTAGTTTTAGCATCTTAACTTTGCACACTGAGCTGTGCTGCTGGGGTGGACATTTTGCACCCATCAGTTGCCACTGCTGGAATGTCACGGCCCAACCATTTTATGAGAATTAATAAAGAAATGAAGGGGTTTCTGAATAATTAATGGAGGGTGTCTTTTTGGATGGAAGAATAGATGATAGAGGCAGATTTAAAGATTCACCCAGATACATTGGGATGAATAGGCTTTGGGATATTTTACCAAGGAGGTAGTGGTCTCAGAAACGGCCCACTGGTTGGTTACAAAAAGGGATTAGTAAAGGGTATAATATTTCTGGAATTCTTTTCTATTTTAGTTGCAGTGAGTATTTGGGGAATGGGTTTTGCAAATAAGTGTGTTTCTGTAGTGACAACAACATGGAAGTGGTTCATGTTATCAACACCAGTCCCCCAGATTGCCCAGGGTTATGAGTTTGGAAAGGTCATCTGTATGCAGTGTTTAAACTTTAATCTATATATATATATATATATATGTTGCCAAATATTCTGCCTGGGATTGATAATGGCATAGCCAATGCACTATCTCGATTGCAGGACGACAGATTGCAGGACCTGGCACTGGGAGCCAACAAGGAACCTGAACAGATGCTGGTGGCCCTCTGTATCCATGGCATAGGATGGCTCTCAGAGCAGTACCGAGATTGGTAGTGCTGCAGACATTTAGGGTTTATGATAGGAGTTTTAACGATTTTCTGCAATTTCAGAGAAATTGCCTATGATATGGTCTATTCCAGAGGACCAGATAATTCATTACATGGTGTTGCGGGTAACCCATGGGCTGGCATCATCTACCATCTCTGGTTGCCTACTAGGCCTTACAGTTGTTAGTTGGATGAGGGGTTACCCAGATCCTCTTTGCAGGCTGATAGTTCAGTGGTTCTTAGTGGGATGGTCTCGAGACATACACCCTAAGAAAGATCCTTGACCATCTCATCACTGTTTGGATGCTTACGGATTGGTGCAGGTTCTAAACAAAATATGCAAAAGTGGACAGGAGGTGGTCCTGCTCAAGGCTGCAATCCTGGTAGGTTTTTTTGAGCTTTTAGAGTCAGTGTCAAGTGAACTAGTGCCTGGGTTAGTGAAGGATACTTTGGGAAGGGCTATGGAATGGAGGGATTTACAGTGGGAGGAGTGAGCAGTCATCTTGACACAGAGGAGGTAAAAAACAGATCAGGGAGGGCAAGGTGAAGTCCATAATGCTACAGGAGGGCAGTGAGGCAGGGATTTGCCGAGAAAGGGGTGTTAAGGACTTATATGGTGATGAGACCAGTTGGTGAGGGGACACTCTTTATTCATGGTGACAGATGACAATTTCTCACAGTTGTGAGAAAGGGGCTTACAAGGTCAGGAGCTACTGGGACATGACTCATCCTGACTCATTCCGGATCAGGGCAGCAATGATAGAGGCCCAACTAGGGCAAAGACAATTCAAGCAATTGGATGATGGCATTCAAATGCGTGTAGAATATATGTGAGACCCCAGGTAGAGGATCGGAACTAATTTTACTATTTCCAGTTTCAGGATCATGCAAACAAGTCAAGCAAATGGTGGTGTGAGACTGTGGGCCCAGTATTATACACTGGGCACACAGGCAGGCTGCTAACTCATCAAGAGGTTTACAGCTGGGCCTGCATGATGAGATATATCTGAGCTCGTGTGGAAGGAAGGGAATTGTCTGGCACAGCTGATGCCCCTTGTATGCTCTGGCAGCTTGGGGACAGGCACTGACTGTGATTATTTTTCATCTCAGTGAAAATAATTTAGGAATATGAAAGGGGATCAACTTGATGATCAGAGCAAAGAGGATTTTGGTTAGACCCAGGATTTTTTCCTGGGAGTGATGATTATTTGGTCTGAAATGTTACAGTGCAGGGCATAGCGGAAAAGTGTGAAGCCTCTGTGGGTTGATAAGGCCAGAAGGTATGTGAATAGGGAGGTGGACTGGTCATCACTCATCTGGAAATATCTTATTGGGCACCAGAGGGAGGTTGGGGTACACTGTCCATATGAGGAGTGGATATATTTTTGTCCGATATTAGGGAAGAAATCGGTAAAGATCTGGGAACCTGGTAAGGGAAGTTTCAGCCAAGCTAATTGCCGGTGTCTTCTTGTGGCAGATGTTCAGTGCCGGTACTCATTATGGAAGGAGTACTGTGATCTGATAAATGGATTGGAAGGGAATTTAGAGGAAAGACTCCCTTTAAAGAAGCTGAGTAAGGACGGTTCGGGGCTCCTAATCTCGGGTGTAGCAGGGAGCCAGCTCCCTTAACCCTCAGACATGGGGAGGGTGGTGGTATCCTAGCAATGGGCTGGCTGGAACCAGGTTGAGAAGAGGAAGGGTTGACAGCAGCCATCTCAAGTGGGGGAAGCAATTAAGGAAATAACGACCTGCAGTGTACAATTTTCTTGCCAGGTACTCCCAGATATTCTAAATGAATAAAGTTGCAGCCTAACTAAATTACATACACTGCTTCCTGTCTTTTTTTCTGGCATGACTAGACAAACTTGACTTCCAGAGGGCTCCAAGCCAGTCTGTAAACAAGCATTCAAGATCCCCCAGATTTCGCTATCAAAATAATCATAGCCATATCATATCTGTAGCACTGTAACCAACTACACATCCTGAATCTTACCCTGATGTCTACATAATCCAGTCGGTGAAGAAAAAGTTTGAGGGAGGTTGAGTCACATTTTCAAAACATTTCAAACATTTTGAGGGCTTAAATTTTAGGGTGGCCAACTCTAGAGATGAGCACTCTCAGCTTTATATTACTTTAGCTAGTATCTCTAAAAATTAGCTATTACATATCTCAAATTGGGCATCAAAAATCAGAGGGCACATTTGAAAATTTGGGCTTAAGTAACTTGCCCAAGTCCACAGAGAAGTGAGTGTCAGAGCAGGACTGTAACCTTGTCATGTACCTGTGATGAGAGTCTAGTCGTATGGTTTCTCTGTGACTAGGGCCATTGACTCTGCCCCGTCCCTGTCTGCATGCTTTGTGAAGCTGCACCAATAGGGCTTACGCAGTTGGTGGCAGCTGCTAGGATCTCTTCTTCCTTAACCATAAAAACAAATCACCATCTCAGAGAGAGGTCACGGAAATATAATACAGCCCAGGCTCCGATGTATATTAGGATTTTAAATGACCAACCCATCACTATAGGAATCTGAGCTCTATGTGGCCGTGGGTAGACGTTGCACAGTCATCCTTGCTGAACTAACCACCCTACTGCTACCCACTCATGGATCACCAGACCTATAGAGAGCAGAAGGGGCTGAGATTATACTGCCACTGCACACCCTGCTTTCTGTGCATGAGTGGGAAACGCTGCCTACAGAAGGGCTCCTCCACAAATGGATTTTGTGGCCACAGTCAGGCCTTGTGTTATATCTATGTGTTAGCTCTTGTCTAGCTTGTAAACTTAGTTTCTACCTTTGTAGAAGGAGCCTGGATATACAAGGGTTCACTTCACCCTGCACAGAAATACAACCACCTCTGGAGGGAAACGTGACAGCTTTTTAACAGCATGCAGCCAAACAACACGAGTTAAGAACAGAAAGTACAGGATGACTTATTAAGTGATAACTACAGGAGAGTTTTAGGAAGGCAGATTGCAGTTACTCAATAGAATATTATATTTGCCTTTCTTTTAACATAGCTCATATCTTATTTATTCCTTGGTACTTGTGCTGTGGCCCATAGCTAAGAATAGAATGTTCAATGAAAGCAACCAGCTTCCAGCATCAAGGAGTTAATGAGAGCAACTCTAGATCTACTAGCAATCATCTCTATTAGAAAAGAGTGCTCAGTAATATGCAATTGGCATTTTTTAATAAGCACATTTGATTGCACAATAAATACAGCTAAGAAAATAACTATTTCAAGGTTTTGTCTTTTTTCAGAATGCTAGTATTGCTAAATATTGAGAAAATTGAAAATGAGTTAGTTGTGCTTATCAATTCCACTCAATCCATTTTTGGCAAAATATACGGAGGTGGTACAATGCTCATATATTTCCTGGACACTGTTCAGAAGAAAAATGCTGAAGCACACATAGCTGACTGACCAGATGGACTAGAATGGCATTATTCACAGCAGACAATTTCCCTCCTTTTGTAAATTTCCACAAAGAGAATATAGTACTCAGGGAGGGGTGTGCCATTCACTAATTACACTTAAATGGGGATGCAGTTAAACAATGACAACAACAAAATATATGTGAGAGAGAAAGAGAAAGAAAAGCCAGCACTAGTATTTTGGAATATGGTGCTTTGTACATTATAGGGCGTACAGCAAAATAGAATATCATCTAGGCCGGCAGACAGTACTATTTAAAAACGTACCCTATTTTTAAAAGTGTCCTCAAATTTTCAAGCCTACAGATAATTTTTTTAACGTTACTTGTTCTCACTTTAAAAGATCTTCATTGTCACTTCAGTGCTGCTTCAAGAGGCCACCACTGCTTACTCCAGTATGTCCCAGCAGGAGTGATCATACTTCAACAATGACACACTCCCACCAGCTCCTTCAGTTTGATACTTTTTTGCATTCACACCTCCCAGCTTTGGAATTCCATCCCAGATCTGTTTGAGACTACCTTTCTGATAGCAACCTGCCTTAAAAATAAAAAGCCTCTCTCTGCACCTTGCAGATTATCATCCAGTTCCATATAGAGCCACAAATTAAAAATAAGTATCTTTTTCTCTTTTGCCTTCCCTCTCTACCTCTGTCTCCTATCTCATTCTTCCTTTCAGCCTCACATCACAGCAGTCTCATGCACAACTCTAGCCACTGCCAGAATCTCTTCCAAACTATCACCTCTTTGTATAAATTTCATCTCAGTACCTAGGGGTAAAATGATTCACATGTAATCCTAATAGTGAACTGAGTACACACATATTTTAGGGCAAGCTATATGGATTGTTTGCCTTTTGGGTTTACTCCAGGTTAACAGCCTGCTGCAGATCTAATGGAAAAAAAACCAACCAAACATCTCTCCAAAAGAAGTTTCTATTAAAAATCACTGTATGCCAATTATTGGTAGGATGGTAGAGTATCATGGTTGGTTTGTCAATAACCTAGTTAGGTCAGTCATCTTGTACAGCAATTATATTCAGTTATTTCCCCCCCTCCTCACCTCTCCTGACCTCTTTTTGACCATTTGAGTTAATGTTTTTGTTGTGTTTTGTTTTCTATTTAAACAGTATCTAAAGTGAATTATTTTGAACAGCTGATAGAGGCCATTTCTCATTCAGAGCAAATTGTTGTAGTGGTGGATATGGCACACTGTACATCCAGCAAAGGGGCACTTCATGCCCTGTGGACATATGCAGCAGCATGCCATAAAACAATCAGAATAATAATTTGAGCTCTATCTGAATAAGGGCTGGCTCAAGATATGGGAAGGGCGGGTAGTCAGTGGGTTGTAGGACTCAAGTGGACGGTATTTATATCATGCAGGTTTACTAAAAAAAAAAAAAAAAAAAAAACCCCTTCTCCACTGACGTTTTAAAATGTAAATTAAAGCAATTTTGTGTGGATATTTGCAGCAGGTAGAAGCAGCTAAAAGAGATAATATCCTTCGCTGTTTATAGAAATGCGTATTGCACTGCTGCATATTTTTACTAGGCTTCTATAGCTTTCTAAGGATTTCTAAACATAGAAGTTAGTATGTCTACTAAACAATTTACTTACTTACCTAAATGCCACCAGCATAACAGGCACACACGCAATAGGTTGAAATTATTACTGTACCTTGTTTTAGAATCAGAGTAGATTACACATAAAAATTGTGGTGGTCTATATTGCAGATAAAATCACCTTTTTTGACATATGCAAGCAACAGTATCTAAAACTAGTGTTCAATAATCTGTATTTCATTAAGACAGAAAATATATTAGCCCAAAGGGAATGCATCATTTTAAGTGAAAAAAATCTATAAATAACAGTTTTGGTATTTTTTAATGTTAAAATATGTTCCTTTTTAATTAGTCATTATATATTGATTGATGCCTACTGTACTTCTGATGCCTTTCCTTCAGGGCTTTGTGTATTTCATAGATTGTAAGGTGTAAAAATACTTTAAATCAAAGCAGTAAAATAAGCATAGTTAGAGGGAGAACATGAGGGTTTTTTCTTCATTTACATTCATTACATATTATGAGTTTAATTACCTCCCTCAAATAATACCGGTATGAAGGAATGATGCTAAAGAAGGCGTACTTCTAGGATGATTTTATTGATTGTGACTGATGGATGGCATCAACATTTCATAGTGAAGAATCATGGTTTTGTTACATCAGGAAAATTAAATTGGGAGAGTTATTTTCTTTCCCAGTGATAGTGGCAGTTAGAATATTTCACCTGTAATGAGATGTGTGCGTTATGTGCCATAGTGAACCACTGCTGAGCCATTAAATATATGTAAATGAAGAGAAACACAAGAGAGCCTGGGCATAATAACGTGCAGAACAGAGAAATGGATCCTGGAAAGTGATTAATTTATTTGATGATGCCTCAAGTGAGGAATTTTAGGTCACAAATGAAGTGACAGAATGACAAATTACCATTTTAAAGAATTTACTGGGCATCATTACTGAACAATTGTCAGGTAGTTTATGGTGGCTGAGAAGATGGTATAAATATAGATCTTTTCCTTATCTGAGATGAATTATTAATCACCTTTTAAAAAATCTTTATGAGTGATGGTTGGCTGTCTGATTGGAAATAATGTGTTCTACAATTTTAACTAAATTCTAATATGATATGTAACAGGAATCTTTACAATTAAAGTCTCAGTGGAGAGTGGTAGGAGGTTTACAGTCAATTGCAGTTTTAATGTGATAGAAGAGGATGAATTCACTAGCATATTTCAATAGGTTTCCTTAGGTATATTATCCCTGCTGTGATGTTATTCAAATGTTTACAGTTTATTTTCATTTGAAAAATGACATTCAGATACTTAAATTGTTTTCCTTGGTTTATTAGTTAATGAAAATGAAATTCTTGTAATTACTATATTTTTGCTGCCTGCCACATTATTTAAAGTGAAGTGACTCCCTTTGTCAGCTGGATTGTAAATGCCGTTGTCTTGTATTTTGTTCAGTTTCTGTTTGCTTTATGTATGTCATGTCCCTTCCCTGGCTATGTGTCACCGCCTGTGCTACTCATAACGACTGGCGTGTATAGAGAAAAGGTAGAGATTGGAAATTAAAAGGAAGATGATAATGCTTTTCTTTAAGTTTATTTCATCTGTCACATATAAAAAACAACTTCATTTCTGTGTGTGTGCAGAAGTTGCGTAAGGTTTTGGTCCATACTAAGAAATTTTAACAAATTTAAAACATGAGGCATTTGTAAAGATTTCTGATGATATATGTGTCCATTGTATGTTGTCTGTTCATATTAGGTGTATGCACACACACATATTAATATTTTATAGACATATGTACACAGAAAAGGAGTATTTCTAAATATACAGTAGGATTTCACTAAAGTGCATAAAAAACTGGTAGTGACTGTCCACCTCCCAGCAGCGATTTGCTAGCAAGCCCATTTGCTAGTATATTATGAAGTATTAGCATATGTAAAACTAAACTAGCACAGACTAAAGGAGCAAAGTAGATTTTGCAATGCATTTTCCTTGCTCTTAGTTGTATGTGTTCATTTACTCACCAGTGTGCAAAATTAATGTGAGATATTGAGGGTCCACAGTACAGTGTATATAAAAACCTTTATTTGTTAACTTTGCTTTTCAGCGTGGTGTTTGGAACTATTGAGAACAATCTCTAACAATTTCCCATATACTGCCGTGAAAAACTCACAAAGAAAATATGGTTTGTATTGTGGAGGATGTTGGGGTGGGTAGGTGGATCTAACATTTGGAAAGGACGCCTCCTAATCTGTTTACACATCTGGATGCTTTCTACTTTAACTCATTCTCATGATTAACACAACACTTCATAACTCCTATATTTTCTTTTAATTGAATGTTTTGTTCTCAGGATTTTTAGTTATAGGTGCAATTGTAGATTATTGTAATCTAGATTAATTATTAAAGCAATACTGTCAAGTAAAATCATAGTTAAAAAATTCCTGACCCTTGATTCTAATACGTCAGATGGTTAATACTGAAATAATTCTAAGAGTCTCATTTATTTTGAACTGCTGATGTTTATTTTCTCCACTTCCCTTATACTAGATAGTGAAAATCAACTGGCTTGCTTATTTTACTTTCCTATTATACTCTGTTTTCTTTTTTGTACTTCATGTGTCACCGCAGTGCTGTTGTATTTGGGCCTATGGCAATATAAAGGGTGTTTTAAATAAAAATAAACTATTTTTACAGATATTTTTAGACCAATTATGAAAATATTTTTGCATTAGATGTGGTGAAATTTTAGCTTCGAATTATTAAATAATGTCCCTTTGAGTACAGATATATTTTAGCTCATGTTTTAAATTGTACTAATATAAATGCAGAAATATATATATATATATATAACTAAATAAAGAAAAATAGCTGTATTGTACTTTGTACTAAGAAATCAAACGATCTGTTATAAGGCTTTGAATCAGTGTTTGCCAGTAGCTCTTATGCCAGATCAGTGTTCATCCACAAGACTGTTCTATGGCAGTAAAGAATATGAATATTTTTGAAGCTAGTGACTATTGCACACTTTCCATACATCAAGAGATACCTGTGCATACGATACAATAATAGATGTGAATTATTTGTGTTATGGTGAAATTAGATGCATTAGTACCTCAAAGCTCTCACATTTAGTGACACATGTAAGGAATCTTTTCATTAACTTCAGTGGATTTTGGATTAGACCCCTAAATAGTTCAGGTGGCTGGCTCTTGATAAAGAGCAAACCCCTCTCACATGCACATCTGTTTTTTTTCATGTACAACCATCATGCCAGTTTTAATTTTTTTTTACTGCTTCCTATCATGGGGTTATCATCGGGGATATACTTGAAACTGTGATCAGCAAACTGGATACTTTGGCTAATGACAAAAATGGAGGGGATTTTTTGAGATGTTATTCAAAATAGCACAATGGAGATCCTCTCTCGTAGTGTGGGTCTTTGGGGTGCTGTGCAATAGACATATATAATAATAATCTTGATTTTCTATTCTTCTAAAGATCAATCCTGCAAGAGTTGAGTGCTCTGGGGCTGATCTTGCAAAGTAATTAAAAACATACTTAATTTTTAAGTATGCAAATAGTCCCTTTGGCTTCAGTGTGGCTATTCATGTGCTTAAAGTTAAGCACAAGCTTAAGTTGTTAAGAAGTGGGCCCAGAATGCCCAGCACTTTGCAGAATCAAGGCCTTATGGCTCTGGACTAGTTCAACTACAATCTAGTTTAACACATTTTAATGTACAAACCCCAATTTACATACAATACGCTGCATTTCATGTGTATATGACATTCTCAATACACAGTGTCATAAAATATTTTACATTAGAGCCAATTATAAGTTTAGGAGAAAGTTTAGGGGGTGATCTGAAGAGAAAAGTGACTCAGAGCTTGGAAGGAAAAGAGAAAGTTCTGGACAGAGCAGCCCAAGTTAATGCGTTGACCTCCACCACTAGAAAGTTGTGAAGAGGGAGCACAGCAAGACTAAGGGTTGAGAAGCAGAGTGAGTAGGCAGATTTAAAAACAGCTCAACACCTAAAATCATAAATAGTAGATTAGAGATCAGAGAAGCAGAGTGGAGCAATTCCACTGAAAGTATGGAGTAAATAATATGGAATTTGTTATTTGGAGACAAAAACCGATGAATGTAATCTGCTGATAAGCAGAGCTGGTTTCAAAATTGGGTCTTTTTATCTGCAGAAAAAAATTAGTTTTGGCAAAAATTGAAAACTGAAATATTTCTGCCTAAACCTGAAACATTTCAGTTTGAAATGCTGACGTGGTGCCACATGCTCCCATTCTCCTCTATTGGCAGGGCTCCCTGGTTGGGCTACTTGTTTTACGGTGCACCAGCATCTCCCATGTTGATGAGGGGAGATGGTACATCATGGCAGTCACATGGCTATGATACGTTATCGGAGATGATGTCCGCTGGGGATCTCAGCTCATAGATGAGAATGGGATCATAAAATACTACCAGCTACCAGAGCTACTATTCCCATGAGGTCCCAAGGAGGCATTTCAGAATAGAAATATTTCAGTTTGGGGTCATTGTTTTTTTCTCTCAAAAAACCCTGAAATTTTCCAGGGAGAGCAGACACTTCAGACAAAAAATTGTTTAGTCGACAACCCAATTTTCTGTTGAAAAACAGTTTTGATGGAAAATTTTTGACCACACCTAGCAACGGGGCTGGAACTATAGTGTAGTGCTGAAAGTGTCTGTTAATATGAATAGGTACCATGTATCACCAGAGTCCCTGAGAAAGACTGCTGAAAGTATCTAGCGTATGTCTTAGCACTCCGGAGTCAGGCTCAGCAGTCAGCCAGCTAAATATTTTTCACAGTGGTCAGGGAACTCTGATTTTCTCTGTCTCCCCAAGCACCATTTGATGGACTTGAGTTTACAGAGGCCACCAGAACTCACGATGGTGGGTGAGTGGTGTGGTGGTTTGAAGGATGACACTGGAGACTTTCAGGCTGATCTCTGGAAAAGCATGTATGTTTTGTTAGAAGGGTTGTCGCAGTAAGTTCATTTTAATGGCTGTTTAACAGCAAAGAGTAAATAGTTATATAGTGTCAAGGGTATTCATGTATGCTGTCCAATGGAGACACAACAAAATATGTAAGCTATTTTAGTTTACAAATAGTATTAGGAACCCCATTTGTGCTTGCGTTCTACTGAGACCCAGACCAGACCACCACCAACTTATATATAGTAGAAGATGAAATATAAAACACACTCCCTGCCCCTGGAAGCATATTTTATGGAAAAACATGTGGCCTACTTTATTTGACTTAAAAAAGAAAAGAACTGGTGAAAATGGAAATTTATCTTAAATGAGCATGCAATATTCTCCCTTTCAGAAAACTCACAATAATCAAATGCCATGGGTATGATTTGCTGACAAAGGTTTTTATGAATTTTTTATTTCAGAATGTACCCACACTTGAAATGTCTTAATATTTGGTCAGCTAACACTTCACAGAATTCTAAGAGGTTGCTGTTTTAAAACAATAAATGTACATGCAAGGGAATTACCAGAATATTGTGTAATTTGACAAGGTATAGTAAATACCATCAATTTTCTTCCTGTATTCTTTCATTTTAAATGCCCTTATTGTGTCAAATCTGGCCTACATAATTGCTCCATAAGGCACTGATTCTGCAATGACTAAGATACATGTTTAAAGTTAAACAAGTGAATATTTGCAAGACTGGAGCCTACATTTTTGCATGTTCAAACTAATGGTACAATTTTGGAAGCCTTTTGAAAATGCTGTCTCTATATCATGTTCGGCTACCACAGTGATGGGCATATAACATATAAGTTGGTCATTTAAAAAAATATCCTCCAGAAGTGTTTGCTCATGTCCACCACCAACCAGCTTTTCCTTTAGGTCCAGTCTATAGACTGAGCAGCTTCCAATTATCTTCCTGGACTCCAGCACCATTTTTTCCAGAAGAATTTAGGCCATGCAAAATGAGAAAGTGTGTCAAAAGTTGGGAGCACCAGTTGAACAATGATGAAGGCTTGTCATAAAGAACAGTGTAACTGTGTGTTTTAAAATACATTCTGTAATTCAAATCCACATTCATCTTGAGATGGCAGCTTCAGCAGAAGAGCTGAAGAATGGGATCATGGATCTATGATTTCCATAAACTTTCCTTTCCCTTTCCATTCTGCTTGCCAATGCCAGGAGGAGTCCATGCATTATGTTAGGATTATCGGAGAACAATCTGTTGTGCCACAGTCAATTTAATTTAGGTTTGTCGTTTTCTGCTTGCAAAGTTCAGAGAAAGAGAGGATCCATTATGTAGCGATCAAATTAATGCCTGAAACCAGCTCAGTCTAGATATCATAGGCAGTGAAAAGAGATTTCAGGAAGTTGGAGAGTGTTGTTGAGGGAGAAAAAAGCAATGAAACAAAGAATCAACATTGACTGGAAGAGATAGGAAAAGGAGAAAGTAGTGGTTAAAGTAGATCAAAATTGGAAGAGAAGTTTAATTCTAGTAGTTAAGTTATAGGTGTTGTTTTGGTGGTGAAGTAACATTGCATCCTTTCATGTGAACAAAATGTGTGTGTGCGGGGAAAGGGGATAGCAGTGTCTGAAAGGAATCCATACCCCCAAAAGGTCCGTATCTAGCCAAACAAAAGTGTGTGTGCATGTTCATTAGAAGTACTGGTCTTTCTGTAGAAGAAAGGAAGCATATAGTGGATTTTCAGCTTGGATAATTCTTCTCTGATCAGGTAGCCTTGGAGAGCTATAAACTCCCCAGAAGCTGCCTTCTAACCCTGTGTGTCAGATAGTGAAAAATGCCCCTTATATAGGAATAATTGTACAAGATAGCTTACAGGAATTCTGTGCACCAGGGTAAGGCAGGCTAGTACCTGTGCTTTTGGATTCTCTGAGGGATAAATTTGTACATCATATCTGCATGTTTGAAATAGCTCCACAGCATGACACCTCGAAGGAGGTGCTACAGGAAGCAGGATTGTCTAGTGATGAGAGTGCTGGACTGGGAGTCATGAGATCTGGTTTCTGCTCTGCTGCTGTCACTGAGCAAATTGCTTTCTTACTCTGTGTCTTGGTTTCACAATCTTTAACATTGGGATAATGGTACTGTTTAAAGAACCTTTGAAAAGCATTGGATAAGAGATAAGCTAAGTCAGGGGTTGGCAACCTTTGAGAAGTGGCACGTCAAGTCTTCGTTAATTTAAGGTTTCGCATGCCCGTAATACATTTTACATTTACAGGCCCCGCCTACAGAACCCCAGACTGGCAGCAGGCTGAGCGGTGCCGGCGGCTGGGACCCCGGCTGGCAGGGGCCGGCAGACGGAACCCCAGACCAGCCGCTTGGGTGGCAGATGAAATCCCAGACCGGCAGCGGGCTGAGCAGCTCAGCCTGCTGCCAGTCTGGGGTTCCGTCTGCCACCCGCACTGCCGGCCTGGGGTCCCAGCCACCAGCCCCGCTCATCCTGCTGCCGGCCTGGAGGGACAGAACCCCGGGCCGGCAGTGGGCTGAGTGGAGTCAGTGGCTGGGACCCTGGCTGGCAGATGGAACCCCAGACCGGCAGCGTGCTGAGCCACTCAGCCCGCTGCCAGCCTGGGGTTCCGTCCGCCAGCCCCTACCAGCCAGGGTCTCGGCCGCCAGCTCCACTCAGCCTGCTGCCAGCCTGGGGTTTTGTCCATCCAGGCCGGCAGTGGGCTGAGCGGGGCCAGCGGCCGGGACCCTGGCTGGCAGCAGAGTGCCACTAAAAATCAGCTTGCTGCAGGTTGCCGACCCCTGAGCTAAGTGATTAAAAAACAAACTTCTGAGACCTAATTAGCTGAGTGGTGCATGCATATAGGTGGCGCCATCCAAAAGCATGAGAGATGTTAGTGATAAAACACAGGTCTCTGGAAAAATACCAAGGGAACCAATGATTAGATTTGGACACAGTTAGAGCTAACATGGTTCTATGGATAAGGCTAAACTTAAAATATTCAGCAACCAGTGTGGTAGCTAATATCTAGTAAGATCTATCAACATATAGTATAACCTTGATTATCTGAGCTTGGTGATCTGTTATCCGAAATGGGGTCATGTTCCCATAAGGGAATTCCTTCGGTTATCTTTGGTAATCCAACCATTTCCAATGCTGCAGCTACTGCCTGCTACCCAACATTTGAATAATGGGTTTTACTTGAAATTTAACATGACATTCTGTCTTTGATCCATGCCTCCCATCATGATGACACCAAGTCCAAACTGGAGCCAACTCCCATTCTAGAAGGTTAATGAAATCCACCATGCAGCTTGGAGGAGGTTTGTGTGACATTTTAAGTTTGAACTAGTAGCTGAATGCCCTTGCTCTTGCACGGGTCTAATTTGTAAAGTCAAGTGTGTATTAAAAAAAGGGGGGCAGCCAAAAATTGGGATTCTTGTTTCTGTGCTCTGTGTAGTAGTGAGCAATGTTGCTATTTGTATATGTTGCCCAAAGGTGTGGACACAGCTGCCCCTTGACTGGAGGTAAAAGCAGCTCTTTGTTATCCCACATAGCTGTTACTTCCACCTTCTCTGGTCAACTGTCACATTTCAACTGCCACAGAACCTATAGACTCCAACATTCCGTCTGGTTCTCATAGGGCACAGTGATGGCTGAACCTGGTGATATTCTGAACAAAAAGAGCTCTCAGCCATTCTTGTAGCTCTTTCTACCACTTCACGCTGGCCCAACAGACACCCTAGGCTTCAGAGTGGCACACAGAGAAACAATACTGGAAGATTTGTGTTGATTTGTGCAGGAGACAAATGGGATGTGTGTGCTGTGGTGAGGGGCTTATGTGTGTTTGGAGTGTATACACTGGTTATGTTATTGTGTGGATGGTTGTGATGATTTGTGGGGAAGACAGTTGCGTGCACAGATATGGCAGTTGGGGCCACGTAGTCCACGACCTGTGTAGGCTCCCTCATACAACCAATGAAGCTGTTGCATGCAAATTGTCAGGAGAGTTAGGGTAGTGATTGGTTGCACCACCATTGATTTCACAAAGATCTAAGACTCTTCATGTGACATAAATAAATTCCTTCCTGTAGCTGTACACCACATGGATGTAATTCATAAAATGGAAATGCCTGAGAACTTAAAAATTGGACTGCAACAGACTTCAAATCCTAGTGATTATTCAACCTGCTGATATTCTGCTTATAGCTGTTTCCATTGCTCCACACTCACTGTACAGACATTTTAGGCTTTGGAGTGACACACAGAGGTCAGTCCTGGAGTCTTGTTATATAAATTGAGAAGCTGAGGCTTTTGTCGCACACCAAGGTATAGGTGGTGCGATTTAGCAAAATCAGAGGGCAGAACCAGAGTCGTGGTCAGGAGACAAACCAGTGGTTAGAGACAGGAATCAGGAGTTCAGAGGGGACTGGAGTAGAGCAGGCAAGAATTGGAGCAAGGGCCTGACAGGAAGCAGGTCTGACACAACTGCGGGCATGGAATGAATTGAGCAGCCATTGTGCTGCTGTTGCTACAGGGTTTAAATGGGGATCTGTTGGCTCTTCTGACCAATCAGGGAGCACAGTCACTTAGTAAGGGTTTATTGGGCCCAGCCAAGCTCACTGGATTGCTAGGCAACTGAGGCCAGAAGTAGCTGAGTTCCTGACACCTCTAAGGAGATATCTATATAGCATCTGGAACAGTGCTTCCCAATGCAGGGGGACAGACATGTGCTAGCTCTGTTCTAACTAGTGTGCTAAAAATAGCAGTGTGGCATGGTGGTATGAGTGGGCGCTTGGGGAGCCACCTGAGTATGTTCTCAGGGGGTCAGGTTTGTACTAGGGTGGCTGCTCCTCTGCCTCTGCGGCTATGCTGCTCGAGCTAGTATATATTTGTCTATCCTTGCTGGGAAGCATGCTCCCCGCTGCTGTTTAGACACATGCTAAAGGTTTAAAGAAAAAAATTCAGAAGACAGAACAAAGCCAATACAATTATTTAAATTTCATGATCTTTTAAAGCCAGGCTTATGGTTTTTTTGGTGGTGTTTCTTGTGATTTTGTCAATAATGTTAATTGTCTCCCAGCAAAAGTACTGTAGTAGGTTAACAACAACCCACTGGCCTCCCCCCCTGCAAGAAGGAAATGTTAGGTAGAGTTTGTTTGGTTGATTACATGTTGTGCTTGGTGAATGTGGTACTGAGTAGGGACAAAAGACTCTGAAACCTAATTGGTATCTCCATAGATTTTTAAAGGTATCCCAACCCAAACTGAAACCTTTGATTTTCTCTACCACTAGATTTATATCTAATTCTGCAATGGTGCGTGCTTTTATGTGTAACTTTCCACTCCTGACTTTGTTCTAAGCTTGGCAGAATTTGTTTTTTATTTTTTCATAATTTTGATGAATAATATCGATGTTTATTTATCAATTTAAATTTTCACAGTTGTGCAAAATTATGGGTTTTAAGCATTTTCTTAGTTTTTTGCCTCATAGCACTAGAAACTTGATACAAATTATTTAAAGAGGAAAAAGACATTGTTTCAATATGCAATTCACCATTTAACATGAGAAAATTGTAACCAGCAGAAGAGAGTATATGTAGACTGTGCAATTACTCTGCAACTCTTCATGTACTTGGATTGTGTGTTCAGTGCAGAGTGTAACATTTCTGTGAGTGCAGAGGCTCAGTAAACCATTGATTTAACGTTTACAGCAGTGAATAGGGAACCAGTTTGGGGACCAGGGATGAAAGGTGTAACTCTGTTGCAGCTCCTGCTTTAGTTTCTTACTATAGTTAATATTCTGTAGATCATCGTCAGCACTCTGTGACTATACACCTCATAAGAGTCAGTACTGCTTTGGGTACACTGTATGGCTCTGGAAAGGAACTGGCAACCTTGGCTTCTGTTAATGAAAATTATTCTTGAACATGAACATTTGTGCCAACTTCCCTAAAGTTACCCTGTAATTTTGATCCTGATGCCAAGTGATCTTAATCTTTGTCCTGTCTTCCTGATTTATATACCATTATACTTTACTTATAATATTTTATTCATTATTATTATTAATTAATTATTGCACCTATAAACCCCAGGTGAGGATCAGGGTTCCATCCTGCTAGGTCAGGGTTTTCCATACTTCATTGCACCGTGACCCCCTTCTGACAACAAAAATTATTACATGATCCCGGGAAGGGGGACCGAAGACCAAGCCCCTCTGCCCTGGGCAGGCGGGCCTGAGCCCTGCCCATCATACACACAAACGGATGAAAAAGTATTTCCATCAGTAACCATTGAAATTTACAGATAGGCAAAGTAAGAAAAATTCTGCTTGAGAACTTATTAGAGTTTGATTTAGGGATATTTATTTGAAGATTTTGGCATGTGGTATTGACAATTTATGTTTTAACCATTCTAAAACTTTAGCTTTTTTGAATCTCAGTGTCTACTGTCATTAAATAATTCTTGTCCAATTCCCCCAGAATTTCCCACAACTGTGAAAATTTTAAATAGATAAAAATTAAAAAATCTTGAAACCCATAATTTTGCTCAGTTGTGAAAATTTAAATTGATAATACAAAAAATGCTTACAAATAAACATTGATATTATTCATCAAAGTTATCTAAAAATCAAATTCTGTCAGTCTTATAAGAAAGTCAGGAGTGGATGAAAAGTAAACAGTTAAACTTTGCAGAATCCTTATTCTGAGAAAATTGGTTTATTGAAGAATCTCCTATTTCTTGGTTATAGTTTTCATACCAATATATGTAGTCCAAGTAATGATCAACAAGTGAGTTGGTAAATAGGTAAATCTAAGCACCCCAGTTTGTTAGAATAATTTAGAAATTGTCTTGGATAATTTTTACAAGCAGTGGACTTCCAAGGTAATTTGGTACTATCTAGCAGATACATTAGATTAGTGTTTAGGGCATATAGGACTCAGTAAATCCTAGTAAAAACAGGTTGAGGATGACCTATTTCAGGCACAAGATCAATTTGGTGTGTTGGGCAAATAAACAAATGCAGTCTTACTCCATGGGAAGAGTAGCTGAAAGGCTCTGATGGCGACGAGCCCAATTTAAAGACCTCCTGACTTCCAGAGCAGCCCGACTCTCTGTTTTCTGTTCTGTAGTCTTCCTAATCTGCTCCGGTTACACAAGGATATACAGTAGGAGTACTTACTATAATTTATGGATAGTTTCAGTGGAAGGGAAAAGGGACATGTCTGAGATTTCTTGGTTTGTTTTTTACATGTGTTTGGAGGAACTCCCCCCACAATTAAAAAAGGACCACTGAGGGTTCCCCAGACTTCAGGTATGGCAGTCTCCACTTCCACATTGTTGCTGTGGCTAGTGCACAGTGGCTAGTGCTAGTTGTGAATAGGTGACAGTTTCTGTGCAAAATATTCTGCTAGTAAGGAAAGAGGTGCTTTGATTACTGTCAGAAAGTGCAAAGGGCATCCTCTTCTATTTTCCACTGCTTGCTATTGCTTTTTGGCCTCAAATGTTGTTTTCTTCCCCTGATTGTAATAGTTGTCAGCCAGGGAGGCTCACTTTGGGCTGTACAGTCCCTTGAAGATTGTCACGTGGAGAAGAACCCGTTTTTCCCTACCCCATCTATGAGGTCACCTTTCTAATTGCTGGTAACTGGACCCCAAGGCTCTATCCCTGCCCCGCCTCTTCCCCCAAGACCATGTTCCTGTTACTTTCTCCTCTCCCTGTCACTCGTGGGATTGGCTCCACCTCCTTTGGTAAATCTGGCCTTCCTCTGCTCTGGGGCTGGGATGGGTGCTGCTGTAGCCTGACAAGGAGCCTGCCTGCAGGTAGGAGGCAGCCCTGGCTGAGTAGGGACTGGTGTGGATTAATGATCCAGTGCCTCCCGCCACCTCACGGTAACCGGGCTTTTGGTGTCTGGTCAGTACAACTGACTGGACACTGCCAGCTCCCCTTTTTGACTGGACTTTCTGGTCAAAAACCAGGCACCTTGCAACCCTGGTGAACATGCACAATCCACTCCCCCGCAGCTTGCATTTCTAGTTTTTCAGGACAGCTACTAAAATGTCATGCAGAGACATCACCCTGCCCTCAATGCAGTGCACACAGGTTTAGTATCCAGACTCATGTCACCCTCAGCCTGAACTTCCTTCTGAGATGGTTGTTTATAAGGATTTACTTTGCAAGGTCTCCTGTCTCATCGCCAAGCCCCTTGAGACAAAAAACCGCTTCTTTTATTCCCTGGGGTTGGAGCTAATGAGACCCTCCTGGTCAGACAGCCAGGATGAGTCAGAAGAACCATGCATCTTGATGCAGGGTCCTAAAATCCTGTCATACTGTGTCTTGTCTATTAATTTGAAAAGTACCATGCACATGCATAGCACCATATAAATGTTCAATAATAACGTGAAAGTCAGGTGGAATGGAGCCACAGACCCCATCCTGAGAAAAAGATGGATTTGGGTAGCTTTGTGACTTAGACTACATGAAAAAAGAACAGGAGGACTTGTGACACCTTAGAGACTAACAAATTTATTTGAGCATAAGCTTTCGTGCATCCAATGAAGTGAGCTGTAGCTCACGAAAGCTTATGCTCAAATAAATTTGTAAGTCTCGAAGGTGCCACAAGTCCTCCTTTTCTTTTTGCGGATACAGACTGACACAGCTGCTACTCTGAAATCAGACTGAATGGGTGCTCTTCCCCAGATGCTTATGGAGCTTTTGCAGAGGCAGTTCTGTGTTGAATTGACAGAGCCTAGGATACAGGGCAGGAAAGCTTTCTAGAATGATCCATTGTGACCTGCTATACTGTATCAGTTACAATTTTTTTTAAAACCTTCCTCCCTGAGTCCCTTCTTGTCCCAGGAAATATGCTGTAACAAAACTGCAGCCTTTCCCTTTTTCAGTGAATGACATTGTGGAGTGTTAATTTGATTTCTGGACAGTGGGGTGGGTTGCATCAATGTAATGAGGAATTATTGCAACCCACAAATGCTTTGTTTGTACTGTAGATAACTCAAAAGTGAGTAATGCTGATTTTCCTTGCTTACTAGTTTATAAAAAAAAAATGCGAATAAAAGTGGGGTGCTTTTTTTTTGCGGAAATACTTGCTACAAGGCTAGAAAGAAAAAATTAAATCCTTTTTATTTTCTACTCACTTCAGAAGAGTTTTGTTTGTTACTAAATATTAAAAGAAGCTGAGCTTTGAAGAATATATAGCAATTAAATCTAAGAATATATGAATGCGATATAGTACACTATAGTACACTGATTAAAAAAACAACCATGCAATGCTGGGGGAATTGGAGGAAATCTGAATGAAGAACTACAGGCACCACACAGACTTAAGAATTGGAGGTAAAGCTAAGCAAATTTCACTGTGAATAAAAATATAGCACAATAGCTGCTGTATTTGGGCTCACAAATTTTAACCAAAGCTAGAGCCACTGTGCACAATTTGGCCTTGTGTGAACAAGCCCCTTTGAGTTCATGAATATTAACTTCCTGCCTTTTTGCCTGCAACTCTTCATGTTGAGACTGGAAATGCCCAGCTGGTTTGCAAAAAAAGAATCGGGGCAAAGACAAAGTGAAAAACTGTGTCATTGAGGCTGCAGAAAACTTAAACTTGCGCAAATGCAAGAGCCAAGAGAACTGATGAAATATGAAGTCAGTTTCAGAGTGAGATCCATGTGTCACAATCTTGTCCTGAACATGGGTTTTCATCGTGGAGAGAGGGAGGATATTTTGTGAGGTGAGCTTGGGTGACTGCTTCTGTGAGACAGAGAGGATTGGACGAGGAGTAGTAGAGCAGAGTTCAAGAGGAGACGGTGTTAGCCTATTTGTTGTTTTCAAAAAGGGTTCAAGAATCTAGGAAATTAGGAGGAAAAATTGCATGATATTTGAAGTTTGTTTTTTCCATGTTTTTCATTTCCATTGAGAAGATTGGGGGGCAGAGAGAGAAAAAAAAATCAAACATTGCTCTAATTTTCACTGGTGTAAATATGGACTAACTCCATTGACATCAGTCATTCATCAGACATTCTGGATTTATGTCAGGGTATTGCTAGCTAAAATCAGAATTTGATGGGGAGGGGGTGGTAGAGATGGAAGGTGGTTTAATTTATGAGATTGAAAGTAATAAAGAGAGATATGTTTTTGTTTTCCACAAAATGCAGAAGGGAGAGCTATAAAACTACTCAGAAGTTTTGACCAACTCATTTTTTAAAAGATCAGAGCACCATGTAGAGGTAATCAAATGAAGTCATCCTTGGCGTAACTCCATTGACCTTGATAGAGTTACACCAGGGATTAATTTGGCCTGATGTGTCCACAGTAATATACTAGAATGTGTGTGAATTGAGGGATAGAGGTTGTTTTGTTTTTTTTTAAATTAAAGTTATTTGGAGTTGGAAAAATCCACTAGGCAAAGCATCTTACCTTTTTTTTATTATTTAATTTTTGTTAAATGCCTTTGAATTTTATAGCTATAACATTATAGAAAACATACCTCAGTAATACCCCATTTATTCAACCCTCACTTAGCCAGCACTCCCTCTCGTTTGAATTATGGTTAATATACTTTTTGCTTGAATTGTTTACCCAGTTGCTTCCCCTGATTATCCAATCCCCCATTTATCTAAATGTTTTATTGTCCCAGAATCAATTTAGATAAGAAGTTATACTGTATAAAGAATGAAAAGTTATAATATGCTATAATCTTAAAGGGAAATACATAAAATGGATATGCTATGTGTATGTGTTGCTGTAGATGTAATTGTACATTATGTGAGAAGTAAAGAATGTATATTTTTAAGTAATATCTATCCAGATTTATCAGCATTACTGTGTTTATTATCTATTTATTTGAGTACATGTGAAGAGTACTGATTGGGGGTATTTAGTAATACAGTATAATACATTTGACAAATATCTTACCTTTATACTGTGCCTGTCTCTTGGGAGATCCTAAAGTGCTATACAGACACCAAAAGCTACACATACAGATTTCTACATCCTACACTGAAGTACATCAAATTAATTAACAATTAGTCGTAGTGATCTATGGAGGGAGACCATATGGCATTAATTAACTTGGTTTATCCTGTAATTTAGTGGATACCCTCTTTTGAGCTGCTAAATCACTTATTGATACAGATTATTTTATTCTGGATATCCAAGGACAGTACCATCTCTGTCATGAATTCCGTTGATATTCCTGTGTACTCCAATGGACTTCTTTCACAGCATCACTCATTTCATTTTAAAGCAAAAGGAAAGAAAACCTCTCCCAGTTTGCTGGGATTGCTAAATGTCATTCTGACATAATCTGTCAGCGATACTTTTGAAAGCTACCAATTGTAGTAACCTACATGGAACCTAGAGGGAGGAGCACAGGTTGCGAGAGGGAAAAAGTTAAAGGAGGTATCAGAAAGCCAGTATGTGCACATGGCTTGAACACCAGCTCTATTTGTAGCACCTCTATAAATAGTTTTCTCAATGAACACCCAGTTTCGTTTTAGAAACACGGAGTCCTCTCGTGTTATTGCCCAGCACATGGTACATGAAATAGCAACAGCCATCTTCACTTGCCTTCTTCCCCCGCATCCGCCCCCCCGCACTTACCTTTTCTCGAAAAAATGTTCTTTTTGTGTGACTACCCATACACTAATCATATGAAGGTAACTTGCATTTTGAAGTGTTTGCCTGATTGAGCTCTATAACAGCAAGATGAACTACTGTATTTATTTATTAATTACTATTATATCTTTGTATTGTGTTAATACTGAGAGGCCTACATCAGGATCATAACCCCATTTTCGTGGCAATATACCTACAAAGAGCAGAAGACAATACCAGTCCCATTTTATGATCTAATCTATTTGTTGCAAAGCTGGTGAAAATAGGAACTAAGAGACCTTTTTTAATTTGCGTTGTGTATCATGATAAGTGCTGCAGCACTGAAGGGCAGAATTGATGTTAGTGGACAAACCAACAGTATTTGGGGCAATATTCTGGTGTTTCTTACCAATAGCAAACAACAGATGGTGAAGTGCAAATATTCCATTTCTGCTCAGTTGTTAAAGGAATGGATGAGCAGGATGTGATATTTCCTATCCCTGACATATCCCATCAATTGCATCATTGATGACCCTCTGGTTTCTCCTTGGTCTCTGTTCAGTTCTTTTTCTTTTCTTTTTTTCTTTTTCTTTTTTTACTGCTTGGTTTCTCCCCACACTTTGAATTCCTTGCAATGCTCATTCCTGGCTCCCCAAACTAACAAATGTGAGCTCTCTTTTTCAGTATTGTTTAATATAAGTTGTGTGTGCCACTGTGTATTTTTTTTTCTCTGCTTTTTATTGTTCTGGTAAAGTGAGGAAGTTTGACCTGTCATTCACTCTTCCTCACCCAATCACATAGCAGTTGATGGTCAAGCAGGGCATGGGAAAGGGGGAGAAAGTATCAGGCAGGTTTTGTTAAAAGTGTTAGTTGAGACCAGTTCAATAAAGCACTGGGAGGGGGAAAGTGTGGCGGGTGGGCTGGGCTGGAGGAGACAGGGAGGCCTGGCAAGTGAGCAAGAAAAGGCCTGGAATAAGACAGAGAGAGACAACCAGTAAGATAAGGAGGGAGTCTTGGAAGACGAAACAGAGAATACTTTGTTCCTAGGGATGTGTGACAGTAATTGTAGCCACAGACAAACCCCAGTGATAGCATTTAATGTATTGTTATATAAAATAGAGAAATACATTTTTTAAAAAGCATATACTCTTTCTTTTACATAGCTTCATGCTGTGGTAAGGTGTTCTTTCAGGGATTGGTTAACAAAAGTTATAAAGGTCAAGGTTTGGTAGTATCATTCTTAAATGCTCCTAGCTAACAGAGCTGACTAGTTATTCATTGTGAATATCTTAGCCCACAAGTCTTTGTATTTTACATCAGACAAATTATTTGTTATTGGACCAGCTGTACTTTTAGCAGTTGCATGGCTCTTTAGAGTCCATGGCTTTTCTGTGGATCTCTGAGCTTCTTGATGCTATCCTCCCAGAAGTCTGCACATCCTGTGTTAGTCCAAGGCACACCTTTCTCTTTTTTGGCCTATATCTACGCTACCGCTGGATCGATGCTCCGGTGATCAATGCACTGGGGGTCGATTTAGTGGGTCTAGTGAAGACCCACCAGATTGACTGCAGATCACTCTCCGATCGACCCCTGGTACTCCACCCCGAATGAGAAGAGTAAGGTAAGTTAATGGGAGACACTCTCCCATTAACCCAGCACGATGTAGACGCTGCAGTAAGTCGACCTAAGCTACGTTGACTCCAGCTACGTTATTCGCATAGCTGGAGTTGCGTAACTTAGATCGACTTACAGCGGTAATGTAGACATAGCTTTATTGGCTGTTTTTAAAATCCAAATCTGGGTGGAACAATGGGATTGCTTGGATACTGTGAATTGAACTCATTTTGTAATATTTCTGGCATAATATCAAGCAGAATGTACTGGAAATCTCATGCCAGACCCTGTACTAGTGAGATTTCCATACTGGTTCTGATGGCTTGAGGATTGTGGATAGTTCATATGAATATCAGAACTTCGGTGGTTCTTTGAGTGCTTGCTAATATTCATTCCACTGAATTTGTGTGAGCATTTTGTAAACAATTGTGGGGGAATTTTTCCTTCAGTAGTATCTGCTGACATTGCCCAAGTGCCCTCTATCACCATGCATCACTGCGTGCTGGAATAAGAGGGTGGAGCCATCCCTGACTCTTCCTTCAGTGATGGTTGTTGGAGCGATTGCAAACTTGCTGTGACAAGTGCTTCCCTCACTCTTTTGTGGACACATCCTCTTGTTAGTTGGTTAGTTATGCTGGTTTTTAGTGTTAAGTTTTCATTATAAGTCTCTTTTGACCACTTTTTATCTTTTCTTACTGGGATCAATATTGGAATGATGCCCTGCATGCCAGGGTTTAAGTCCTGCCAGACTTGTGCTAAACCTATGCCAGTCAATGACCCACACCTGGCCTGCTTAAAAAGTTTGGGAGAATCCCACATTAGTGACATTAGTCACATTTGGAAGGGATTCAGGCCCTGCACAAAGAAAGATACGGTGGCAAAGTTCAAGTACTTATTTATGGAGGCAGCGCTTCGCCCTCCATCAGAGTCATCACATGGAGAAAGTGCCCCAAGTGAATCAGCTTCGGTGCAGAGCTCCCCACTAGAGATATCTGTGGCTCCTCAGTCCCAGTCACCAGTATTGAAGAAAAGACTCAGGCCTTCCTCAGGTTTGGTACCTCAGTTAAGTGTGTCAGTATGAAGTCATGTAGAGGCAGAGACTCTGCAAAGCGTTAGGGGGAAAGGTTCCCCCTGGGGCACTCATCGCCTAGGAAGACGGTATCACCGCCTCTGAAACTGTGCCAGGTCCGCTGAGACCATTGCATGGAAGATCTTTGCAGAGCCATCAGACAGTGCTAATCCCAACCAGCCAGAAGCATACACAAGGGACCTGCTTAGCCTCTGGGTACCGGCATTGCTGGCATAACAAGGAGGACTACAGGTGGTAGTGAGTTTTTCTACCTCATTGCATCAAATACCTGCCGTACCATTACCACCTAAGCTTCCACAAAAAATGGTGCAGTTGATAGGCAAGCCTCTGATGATATCCCCACTACTACCATCTCTGGGCTTGAGCTGCTGCTTCACCTACCCTTCCATTTTCTGAAGTGTCAGACTCTTCTTCTTTGGACTTGGAGGCCAGGTGTCTGTATTCCATCCAAGATGAGGAACATACAGCCCCTTCAGAGTCTTTAAGACCGTGGGCCATGCAGATGCTAAACACTGGCATCCTTCTAAGGAACAGTGGTCCTGGCAAGAATGGGTCCCTAGCCCATATCAGTGGCTGTTTCGGTACTGTGGGGCCTCACCCCTCCAGCTCGGACCTCCCCTCAACCATCTCGCTGTCTATCCTTGAGAGCACTTTGTGGGTATCAGCACCAAGGACGTCATTTGCCAGTACTGAGATTGGTACCAACCAGCTAGAAGTCATTCGGGCAGCTTCTCCTTTGCAAGTCATGAATCAGCCACCACTTCAGAGACCTGCAGCTTTCTCTTCCTTATCACCAGATGAGGCTTATTGAGCCAGTGATTGATTTACCACCTCCAGAGGATCACAGAGCTTGTTGAGATCTTTTGAGAAGGGTGGCCTCTGTGCTTGACATTCCGGCAGAGGAGGTACGTGAAAGCGCTTACAAATTGGTGGACATTCTGGTACTGGTGGCCTTTGCCAGCATGGCTCTGCCAATTAACCTAGCCATTATGGAGCTGGTTAAGGCATGGTAGACACCCGCCTCCTTACTCGCCATGGCAAAGTAAGCTGAGAGTAGGTACTTTGTCCCCTCTAACTATTTCTACTCTCATCTTCCCCTGGGTTCACTTGCCGTGGTAGCTGCCAATGAGTGGGAGAGAAGGGACAAGTAGCATCAATTCCAAAAGGGAAAGATTCAAAGATAATGGATCTGTTTGGTCATGAACTTTATTGCTCAGGAAGTCTGCACCTTAGGATTGCAAACTAAGAGGCACTCCTGAATCACTATGGTCTCACTTTCTGGGAAATCATTTTAAAATTTAAAGACAAGTTACCAGAAGGCTGTATGCAGGAGTTTGCAATAATGGTGGAAAAGGGTAAGCTGGTCACCAGGACTGCTCTCCAGGACAGTTTAGAAAGCACAGACTCAGCTGCCCCAACCATGGCATTAGTTATTACTATAAGAAGACGTTTGTGCTTGCAGTCATCTGGGCTGCCCCTTTCCAAGGTCCTTTGATGTAAAAGATTACAGGATGACATTAGAATCTGTTGGAGTCTATACTCCAGCGATGAAAAGGAAACAATTTAATCTGCAGCAGCATACAGGCACCAAGTTTTTACTCCCCAGTCCCGAGATCCACCAAAGAGAAAGGCATAGGGTTATACGGCACGTCCTCCACCACCCTTCTCATCAGCATCAGCCAACCCATTTTGTATAACCTTATCCAAACAGGCATTTTGATGGGTTGGTTGAGGGCAAGGTACCAATTACCATAGTTCCATGTGTTTCCAACCTTTTGTTTACCAATCACTTATTCCACTTCGTAAGTGCTTGGACCCACATAACATCAGATTGGTGGATCTTAAGCACAATGGAACTGGGATATGCCCTCCAGTTAATTTCTACCCCCCTTCTTCCCCATCCATCTTCATGGACCACTCTCATGAGATACTCCTTCAACAGGAGGCCCAGTTTCTTCTTCAGGCAGGAGACATAGAAGAAATCCTGTTGTGCCTCAGGGGGAAAGGCTTCGATTTCTGCTACTTCCTTATTCCCAAAACAAAAGGGAGTTTCAGGTCTGTTTTAGATCTAAGACAGTTGAATAAGTTCCTGAAGAAAATAAAATTCTGCATGGTTGCCCTAGCTTCAATTAGTCCCTCCCTGAAACAGAGGAACTGTTATGCTGCCCTCATCTTAAAAGACACTTATTTCCATGTCTCAATATGCCACAACAACAGAAAATGCCATCAGTTTTGTTTCCAGGGAGGTCTCAAGCCAGGATCACTGACAGATGCTTTTTTCCTGTCCTGGAAGAATCCCCTCTGACATTCCTTCCCTCTGATTCCTTTGCTACCCAGGGTCTTGTCTAAAGACAAGCAAGACCATGCTTGTCTCATCCTTATAGCGCCAGTGTGGCCTTGTCAACAATGGTACTCAACTTTAATAATTAATCCTTTGCTGTCTCATCCATTTGACCCAGATGTAATTTACCAGGGCCACGATTGCCTTCTCCATCCCAGTCTCCGAGCACTTCATCTAACAGTGTGGATACTTCATGGCTAACGCCCTTTGAAAGATCTTGTTCGAACAACATTCAGAAAGTGCTTCTGAACAGCAGAAAACTCTCAGCAAGGAGCACCTGCCTGGAAACATTTCTCCATTTGGTCCCACCAAAAAGGTATATCTCCAGAGTGGGCTCTCCTGGACCTTGTACCAGACCATCTTCTATAGCTAAAATAGAGTTAGTCTATTAACTCTGTAAGAGTTCATCTGGCAGCTATTTTGACCTTCCACAGCTCAGTGGATAATAGATCCCTTTTTTCCAACCCCATCATCACCAGATCCTTCAAGGGCTTGGTCAGACTGCATCCACACATGCAAGATCCCATCCCTCCCTGGGAACTGAACTTGGTTCTAGCAAAATTGATGGGACTATCCTTTGAACCCCTTGCATCTTGCTCTCTGCTTCACCTCTCTGTGAAGGTGGCCATTTCTTTGGCCAGAGGTGTGGGTGAGTCAAAAGCCCTAGTGTTAGAATTCCACTATGCAGTTTTCCACAGCGATAATGTTTAGCTTCATCCTCACCCAAAATTTCTCACTCAGGTTGTCTCTAATTTTCACATTAATCAGACAATCTATCTGCCAACTTTCTTTCTGAAACCTCACAGTCACAGAGATGAGGAGAGACTTCATTTGTTGGATATGAGAAGGGCTCTAGCTTGCTATCTGGAACGTACTAAGTCCTTTAGAACAGTGGCTCTCAACCTTTCCAGACTACTGTACCCTTTTCAGGAGTCTGATTTGTCTTGGGTACCATCAAGTTTCACTTCACTTAAAAACCACTTGCTTACAAAATCAGACAGAAAAATACAAAAGTGTCACAGCATACTATTACTGAAAAATTGCTTACTTTCTCATTTTACCATATAATTATAAAATAAGTTGATTGGTATATAAATATTGTACTTACATTCCAGTGTATAGTATATAGAACAATATAAACAACTCGTATGAAATTTTAGTTTAACTGTCTTTGCCAGTGCTTTTTATGTAGCCTGTTGTAAAACTAGGCAAATATTGAGATGAGTTGATGTACCACCTGGAAGACCTCTGCGTACCCCTGGGGTACATGTACTTCTGGTTGAGAACCACTGCTTTAGGACATTGACTCAGTTGTTTGCTGTGATTGTGAACAAAGCTAAGGGTGGACGAGTGTCTGCTCAGAGGATTTCATCCTGGATCTCTTCATGCATTCATCTGTGCTACCAGTTGGCTAATATAGTCCCACCAGCTAGAATATTGGTGCATTTTACTAGAATGCAGGCAACATAGCGGCTTTCTTGGTAAAAACACCTATCATTGGTATTGGTGTAGGTGGTACCAAGCCAAGACTTGGTCATCTGTCCAGATCTTTGCTTCACATTATTCCATATCCCATCAATCCAGGGACAACGTCAGTTTCGGAAGGTTGTCTTACAATCACTGATCAGGTAGACTCTGAACCTGCCTCCATATTTGTCTGCTTGTGAGTCACCTACAGTGAAATGGGCCCGTGCAAGCACTTGAAGAAAAAATGGTTACCTATCTTTCTGTAACTGTTGTTCTTCAAGATGTTTTATATGTGTGTATTATATGACCCATCCATCTTCCCCTGTCAGCGTCTATCTGATCTGAAGGAACTGAGGCTTGTTGCGGGTGGCTCTGTCCTGTTATATGAGCATGCAGTGGTGCAAAGTGACAAAGGGTGTTTGGGGTATCCCAATGGCTACTGCTGAGGGAAAATATTCTCCAACAACTGTGCATTAGGTGCACGCTCACCTAGAGTGAAATGGACATGTGCAACACAGCTTGAAGAACAACAGTTACCGAAAGGTAAATAACCATTATTTTCCTTATCCAAATTGCTAAACTGTAAGAGAATTATACATCACTATCTCATATACATAGTCCCTCTTCAAAGTGAAAGCCTATTTTCTATAGTTTTTCATTTCTGAAATGGTTTTGGGAAAAGACAACTTTCATGAAAGTTTCTGCCTCTATCCTTTATTTCTGCATGGATATTTCTTCCTTCTATGTAGCTCTGTTTTCATATGGATGGTTCCTGAAATCCTTTCCATGCAACTAGAAATATTTCAAGTAACTAGCTTCAAGGGTTGGGGGTTATTGCTTTGAATTCTGCCAAATGGGCATTCCAAATTGTGCTCATGCACTCCACTTCAAGGGTTCATTAAAGGTAAGAGGCACTCCTGCCAGTTTCCCAAGGCAAATTTAGTTACATAAAGAGTGTTGCTGGAGGTGAGGGATTAAAAATATAGGGCCTTGATTCAGGAAAGCATTTAAGTATATGCTCAAATTGTATTGACTTCAGTGGGATTTAAGCACATGCTTAAAAGTAAGCCTGCACTTTAGTGCTTTCTTAGGAGAGGAAACTAGGCCTTTCATGAAAATGTGGAAGATCTTTTTGACCTCTACACTGCCCTGAAGTTTTCTATTTCTGTTCTGGTGTCATGACCGGCACATGGGCAGTCTGACCTAGTGGTCAAAGCAGGAATCTGGAATCAGGCCGGGTCAACTACTAGGAGGTCAGAGGCCAAGACAGGCCAGAGGGCAAACAGTGTCGAGTGTCAGGAGGCAGGGAGGGTCAGGTTACCAGGAGATCAGAAGCAGGAAACAAACTTGAGAGCAGACCATGGATCAATAACCAGAGTCACAATGGATCAGAATACCAGGAAGACAATCCAGGGGAACAGGAAGAGAAAGCACAAGGAACACGGTCCAGAGCAGATTGGATCCCAGTGGCATGGACAACTTCCTGTTCCTGAGCTGGGTTTAAATAGGACTTCATTCTTCCATCACCATGAACACTTCCTGTTCCTGTGCTGGGTTTAAATAGGACTTCATGCTTCCATCACCATTCCAGAGGACATGCTTCCATGTTGATGACGCTCATTTAAAAAAATGTGTTAATTAAATTTGTGACTGAACTCCTTGGGGGAGAACTGTATGTCTCCTGCTCTGTTTTACCTGCATTCTGCCATATATTTCATGTTATAGCATCTCGGATGATGACCCAGGACATGTTGTTTGTTTTAAGAACACTTTCACTGCAGATTTGTGGCTCATGCTTTCAGAAGTCTTAAAAGAGCAGCACTCCGATACAGAAACTACAGAACTTAACCACCAAAAAAGAAAATCAACCTTCTGCTGGTGGCATCTGACTCAGATGATGAAAATGAATATGAATCGGTCTGTACTGCTTTGGATTGTTATTGAGCAGAACCCATCATCGGCATGGACGCATGTCCTCTAGAAGGGTGGTTGAAGCATGAAGGGACATATGCATGTTTAGTACATCTGGCACAAAAATATCTTGCGACGCTGGCTACAACAGTGCCATGCAAACACCTGTTGTCATTTTCAGGTGACATTGTAAACAAGAAGCGGGCAGCATTATTTCCTGCAAATATAAACAAACTTGTTTGTCTGAGCAATTGGCTGAACAAGAAGTAGGTCTGGGTGGACTTGTAGGTTCTAAAGTTTTACATTGTTTTATTTTTTAGTGCAGTTATTTTTTTGTACATAATTCTACGTTTGTAAGTTCAACTTTCATGATAAACAGATTGCACTACATTATTTGCATTAGGTGAATTGAACAATACCATTTCTTCTGTTTTTTACTGTGGAAATATTTGTAATCAAAAATGATAATATAAAGTGAGCACTGTACACTTTGTATTCTGTGTGGTAATTGAAATCAATATGTTTGAAAATGTAGAAAACATCCACAAATATTTAAATAAATGATATTCTATTATTGTTTAACAGTGCGATTAATTGCGATTAATTTTTTTAATTGCTTGACAGCCCTAGTTCTAATACCTGTATTGTTTGGAGCAGGATTTTGAAATTCAGAAAAGACAGAACTCGGAGAGCAGAGAAGTGACTTTGTTGTCTCATGAAGTTCTGTTTAGGTTTGGCTAAGTTATAAACTTAAACATTGCCATTTCCCTTCTCTTGCTTGGAAAATGTTGCCAGCATGACAAAATAATAACTGAACATGAACATTCTAAAGACACAGGTTCAGGTCACCAACAAAGCAGCAGCATGCACTGTACTGGGAACACCTGGGAGTTGCCATGGCAGCTGTAGCAGTGGGATGAAGGGGAGACAGACGCTAGACTCCCCTCTCTCTGACCACCCTCTCCTGGGCAAGGAACAAGGCTACAGTGGTCCAGTCTCCTCTCTGGTGGCACCCTATGTGTGAGAGGGAATGTTTGTTTGGGCTCCCCTGAAACCACCTTCTGGACCCAGCAGTCCATCATTATTATAATTACATACTAAAAATCCTATGTTAAAATAATGTTGTTTAGGTTGCATAGTCAAGCATTTGAAGTAAAAACATGACAGATTTCCGTTGCCTGTACTACCATAATTCTGTTCCTGTGCAGGAATTCCCCATATTTGCCCAACACTATATTCTGCGATCTCTAGTAGAGTAAAAAGCGAAGTCATTAACAAATCAAACAGATAAAGAAAAAGTTAAGGAGAGTGAGGAAGAACCCAAAATCAAAAAAATTTAAGCCTGGAACTCTAGAAACATTTGTTAGGACAGTTGTGAGTACTAACACATAAATAGGTAGAGCCATACCTTCTCCTTGCCTGCAACCAATGTTTATAGACAATTTTGACACTTTTTCTTTTCTCTCATTTGCCACTGCAGCTACAACCTTTGTCCCCCACCCCAAAACCCCAAAAGCCAACTTCAACTCGTCAATCTTATTTGGGGTTGTGGATGCTCAGCCCCTCAGAAAAAGAAACCATTAAAATTATTAAACAAATTCTGATGCACAGAAGTTGTGCTGTTCTACAGAACCTTGCTTTCTTTATAGTCAGCCATTTTTGGCTGTATCCTTCCTTTTAGTAGACAAACATGCCTGAAACAGGAGCCTGGGATCATGTGATACCTGCTTCTTAAACAAATTTCTCTAGGGGCTTTACTTTTTCTTTTTCTAGGAACATACAGCTTTTAAAATTATGGTTGAAAAAACAGTTTTCTTTACAATTCTCTGTTTTCACATTCTCACAACTTTCTGTAACATTCTGGTTTTGGGCTACAATTTGCCATCTTTGAGCTCCACCTCAAAATCCCTTAAGCTGTTTCTCAGTTACGGGAAGTGATTTTTTCCTCCATTGTGTAAAATTCTATGTAATTTGTTAAGGGGACACAGCAAAAACAGTTGAAGTCTGAAACTTGAAATTTTTTTTGAGGACTAGCCTCTTTCCTTGATTTGGGGGAGCTGGGTAAGTAACTGAAAACTTCTGAGTACACTTTACAGACAAACATTTGCTGTGAATATTAAATGAACTGTGTTCGCACTTCTTTTGCATTTGCTTTCCACAAAATTTCTACCAAATGAGACTATGGGAAGGGAATGTTAATGAAAACAGCAAATTTTATGTGAGTATTGTGGATATTTGCAGGATGTAAATTCATAGTCCTAAGTATTCATGCTGAAAACCTGATTCTAGAGCTGCATTTATGAAATGAACAGGGGAAAATGTGGCCAATGGGTCCAATCGATACGTCTGAAATGTTGAATAGCAAATACTTGCATCGTACTGCTTGCAAATGAACTCCAACAGAAATTGTTCTGTAAATAACTTTGAAAAACAAATACATTTGAGAAATTCTACAGTTTACAATAATTTGTGAACAAAAAGAGATAAGATTAGTCAAATAAGTTGATTAGAGCTAGGCAAACAATTCACACAGACAACTCAGAGAGAGACCCAAGGGTAAGTTCACTTAGTTCTTCCCCCGTACCTCATTTTCTACATACTTTGCTATGGCTAATAGTAGTTCTAAATATTTCTATTAAAGTAGTGCCTAACTGGGGCCTGTTTTATGGTTGCTCATGTATAGACACTATGCAATAGGGTAACCCTAAAGTAAGAGTCCCCTTTTGGTTTCCCCCATTTTGATTGTCATCTGATTGGCTTATTTCACAATTACAAATACAAAACAATGGCAATTCAGGTACTGAACAGTTGTTTCAATTTGACCAAATCCTTCCTGCTTCTGCAGAGCTCTTTACTTACCTTCAGCAAAGAATGGATGTCAGTCTCAATTGAAGGGACCTGACACCATCACAGTGGGTAGTAATACCAATTTTATACCGACTGCTGCACAAGGGGCCTTTATAACCCATTCAGTGCTTCATATCTTCTGAGTTGTGGCCGCTCCCTTTTATTACTTATTATTGGATATATTCTCTTTTTCTTTTTTCTTCTATTTTTATACAATACTTTTATACATCAGGATTACAGTTCGTCCAGTCTTATCTATCTGCAATCTAATCTGCATCAAATTTTAAAAAGAAAACACATGTTTTGTATTTAATTTATAGTTTGAATGATTAGATCATTTACATTAAATCTTACTGTGATGTTAATTTACCTTAGCTCTTTCAGTACTAGATTGAGTACTATCCATCAGATTTACATGTAATGAATTTTTGATAAACAGGTTAAATATAATTACGTTTAGAACGTAGGGGATCTTCAGAGGGCGCAATGAGAAATGCTGCAATATCATTCCTTAAGAAACACGATTGCCAGGGAGAGAGAGACTGTCAGACATGTCAAGATCATCCTTTATGATACAGCTGAACTTTTGCTAAAGAGTTGATAAATGCAAGTATATTTAAGATTTGTTGTGTACTTTATTTAGACAGAATTGATTTTTTCCTTCTGAGGCCACTTGAGGCAATCGCACTTAACAAAACATGTTTGGAAGAAAATTTAGAACAGATGCATTTTTCAAAGTTTTTCCTAAATGGAACTTTCACATTAAGAAGAATTTCTTATTAATTCAAATTTCTTTCCTTTAGTCCCTCTTATTTATTTGTATTTTAGTAGCATCTAGAGGCCCCAACAAGGGTGGGGTCTCATTGTGAAAATTTTATAATATATATTTTAATTGTAATCTATATGTTACAGATATCTGATTATCTGCCTTGAAGAGTTTATAATCTAAAGACCTGATCCAAAGCTCTTTCATGTCAATAGGAGCATTTTCATTGGCTTCAGTAGGCTTTAGAATAGACCCTAAAAAACAATACCCAAACCAACATAGGCAGAAAATGAATAATCAGTTTTTCAAAAGTTACAGTATAATTTCTCCCTCATGCCACTTGCATAACAACCTCCCTCTCCACCCTCCCCTCTCTCCAACCACCAGTCAGTCTCCTTTACATCCTTTATTGGCCCCAAGTGCCCTCCTTCCTCCCTACCCATCTCAATAGGAAAATGCTCATTGTAATTCTGCTTTTGCCAAACTTGTCAGAAGGTATGCTACTGACCATTTGCATTCCTGCGAAGGGAGAAGAGACAGGGGACCATGTGGTTTCTCCCTGTCCCCCAGGTATTTGTGTAATGCCCAATAGTTGAGGTGGGCTAGGGGGCATTCCAGAGTAGAAGTCCGGTGTGCTTTGGTTGTGGGTAGCTGGGAGGTCAGTCAACGTCAGAGGCAGTCTGGGGCAATGGTCAGAGTTTTCACAGGAATCAGTAGCCAGAAGATCCAATCCAAGGGGCTGGATCAGTAAATTGGGGAGATGAGGTCGGGCAAGGCAGGGTGAAGCAAGGCATCAGGGCAACAAAGCAGGGTCAGATGAGGCAGCAAGGTTAGGCAGTCTAGGCAGTGATGGTCAGGCAATATTCTGTTGCTCAGACACCTTCCTCTTCTTGTTGGGGCCTTTATATAGTCCATGCACCCAATGAGAGTACTGCCTGTCCATCCAATCAGGGGTCTGGATTGTGGCTGCTGAGAGTCTGTAGGCCATTAGCACTAAGGCTGTTGGTCATGGGCAGTTGTTCAATGGGTCATTATTGCAGAGAGGCTAAGGATGCTGCCTAAGGACCTGGCAGACGTGGGTTTGATACTGGGGTCCTAACACCACCCCACTCCTCTGCAGTGATATTGGGGCACCAAAGGCCCAGGCTTGTCCGAATGGGCTCTGTGGTAGAGTCTGACCTTTCTAGGAGTCTGCACTTAATGGGCTGGTTCTGGGGATTGCTCTTCTGGCCCATACACTTTCCAGTCAACAAGGTACCATATCTTCCGTCTTCATATCTGAGAGTTTAGGATGTCATGGACCAGGTACTCCCCTTGGACTTGGGACTGGCAGAGGTTGAGGTTCAGGAAAGGAATTGTTGGAGAATTGTTTAAAGAAGGAGACATGGAATGCAGGGTGCACCTTCAGGTAGTGGGGAAGTTGAAGTTCAAAGATTACTGGGTTGATTTGCCTGCAGATCTGGTAGAGTCCTAGGTACTGGTGGTCCAGTTTACATACAAGTCTGCATGTCTTGACATGTTTGTTTAGCTGATAGTCAGGTCTGATAAGGCCTCCACTGGAGTAGTGTGTCTAGTTCTGGGCACTTCACTTCAAGAAAGATGTGGAAAATTTGGAGGAAGTCCAGAGGAAAGTAACAAAAATGGTTAAAGGTCTGGAAATGTGACCTCTGAGGAAAGATTGAAAAACTGGGTTTGTTTAGTCTGGAGAAGAGAAGACTGAGGGGGAACATGGTAACAATCTTCAGGTATGTAAAAGGTTGTTGTAAAGAGGAGGGTGATAAATTGTTCTCCTTATCCACTGAGGACAGGACAAAAGTAATGCGTTTAAATTGCAGGGAGATTTAGGTTAGACATTAGGACAACTTTCTTAATGTTAAGGGTAGTTAAGCACTAGAACAAATTACCTAGGGGGGTTGTGGAATCTCTGTCATTGGAGGTTTTTAAGAACAGAGTAGACAAACACCTGTCAGAGATGGTCTAAATAATACACCGGACGCTCGCTAGAACGCGCGTCTTAAAGCACGAATTCGCATATAACGCGGTCGTGGCCATGGATCCCAAATTTAATTATTTTAATTGCAATTCATTTTAACGCGATACCACGCATGGATTCCAAATCCAGCGTTCTAGCGAGGGTCCGGTGTACTTACTTCTGCCTCACTCCAGGGGACAGGACTGGATGACCTATCAAGGTCCCTTCCAGTCCTACTTTTCTGTGATTCTTTTGTCTTACTGTAAATATAGGGCCCTCCTGTCAGTGACAGTCAGCATGATGTTTGTATGCTGTCTTGGCCACATTTAGGTTTGTTTCAACTCTTTCCGTGTCTGACGGATTTGATGACCCAGGTCTGAAGCTGCGGGACCTGTGGGTGCTGTGGGCAGTGCAGGGTGAAAATGAGGGTTGAAGCCATAATTTGCAAAAAGCTGAGTTCTCTTGGTTGAGGCATGGTGTGCATTTTTGTACACAAATTCTCTATATGGAATCAATAAGGTCCAGTAATTTTGGTGTTAGTTCATGAAGTGTCACAGGTATTATTCGAATACCTGGTTCACTCTTTGTAGCTGGTAGTTGTTTTGTGGATGATAGGAAGTCGATGCATGGAGATGCACCTCTAGGAGGTGGAACCATCTCCTGCTGAAACTGAGACACAAACTGGAAGGGCCGGTGTGAGGTGATATGGTCTGGGAAACTGTGGAGGTGGGACACATGTGATGAGGAAACAAGCAGTATTCTTGGTGATAGGAAGATGTGCACAGAGAATGAAGTGTGCCATCTTTGTTAGACGATCCACTACTCTCAGTATGGTATGGGATCCCTCAGATTCTACTAACTTGACAATGAAGTCCATGGTAATGTTAGCTCATGTCTTCAAGGGGATCTCAGCGAGTATTAACATCCCAGCGGATTTAGTTTGGGGAACTTTGATACGGATGCAGGTGGCAAAAGACCTGACATAGGCCTGAATTTTGGACCACAGTTTTGGTCACCAGAAATACCCACGTGCCATGAGAGTGGTCTTTGCCTGGCCGAAGTGTGCAGTCCAAGACACTTCAGGGCAAACATGTAGGGCCTTCAAACAAGGACATCCTTGAGGGATGTAGATGCGCCAGTGAATGAGGAGGAGTCCATCCTTTTGCGTGAACTTATGCTAGGGGTTGGTGTTGGAAGTTTGGAGTGTCTAGGCACAGGGGTCATTTGGTAGGGTAGAATATATGGTCGTAACAAATCAGCAGTGATCCTGAGAGGCAATGATGTGGTTTCAGAATGCAGGGAGGCTCTTCTTCAGCACCTTTAGAATCATTGGCATATGCCCCTTCACAGGACAGAGCATCTGCCTTACCATTGTGGGAGCTAGGGCGATATGTGATAGTTTTTTCTAAACCTAGAAAAAAAAAAGAGCCCACCATAGCTTTCATTAGGTCAGGGCTTTAGCAGAGCATGGGTATTCTAGATTTTTGTGATTGGAGAACATCTGAACGGGGCGAGCCCTTTCAAGCCCCAATCCCCGGAACGCCCCCGGGGCTGAAGCCAGGAGGCGCAGGGCTAAATCCCAGAGCCCCGAGCTCTGATGCTCCCTGTGGGGCAGAAGCCCTGAGCCCGTGGGCAGAGTTGGGGACATGGAGGGCATTGCCTCTCTCCCCCAACTGCAGCGCAAGATCACAGCAGTCCCGGGGGGTGGGGGCAGCTCCACAACTCCTTCCCCGCATCTCCTGTCCCCACCCCCTGGTCAGGTCAGAGGTGGGAAGGTGGAGCCGTGCAATGTGGGGATGCTGCTGCTCTGGCTGGTGTCATGGAGCAGGCAGTGGCAGCATTCCCTTGTCTCCTGCTGGTGCCCCTGGTTGAAGCTGCTCCTCAACTTCCAGCCCCCTTTGCTCCTGAAGAGGCAGCCCATAAGAGCTGCCCGGGTTAGGAGACCCGGCTCCGTGGCTGGCAGACCCCTCCTGAAACAGGGTCTGCAGGGGAACCCTCCCAGCCCCTAATACTCCTCTCCCTACACCAAGCTGTGCCCTCCCTGCACCAAGCTATGCGTTCTGCCCGCACACAGTCCCAGCTACCCCCTCCCTGCACCCTGAGCTACCCCCTCCCTGCACCCTGAGCTACCCCCCTGCCCGCACACAGCCCCAGCTACCCCCTCCCTGCACCCTGAGCTACCCCCTTCCCACACACAGCCCCTTGCCACCCTCCTCCCTGCACCCTGAGCTACCCCCTGCCTGCATATAGCCCCAGCTACACCCTCCGTGCACCCTAAGTTACCCCCTGCCTACACACACCCCCTAGCCACCCCTTCCTGCACCCACAGCCACGCCGTGTTTGCACACAGCCCCAGGTACCCCCTCCCTGCACTCTAAGCTGTTTTCAAATTTTTGAGTTAAGCCCCCCACCTTTGAGTTATAATTTTTGGTTGCGCACTCCCTGCCCCCCAACCCAGGTGGGCTGGTGGCCTGCTGAGGTGAGTCAGGGAGTGGAGATGGCACTCCCTCCCTGGACCCCACCATGTGGAGGTGGTTTGAACCCCACTGGCCCCCTCTCACATAGAAGTCAAACTACACCTATGCCCAAGGCCTCTGCCCCACCAGGCCTTGGAGTTTTTATAGCATGTCGAGCGGGGTCTCAGAAAGAAAAAGGATGAGAGCCCCTATTCTAGAGCCCCCTCCAGGTCTTGAAAGCCACTTTGATGGCAAGTGGTTCCTTGTCTGAAATTTCATGATTGTGCTTGGCAGGAGTGAGCAGTATGCAGAGGGGCCCTGTCTGGGACAGCATCACCGAGATGGTGAGATTGGATGCACTGGGTTTCCAAGATTAACAGCTGACTTGGGTTGAGGTATGTGAGGATGGGGGCAGAGGTGAACGCTGCCTTTGGATGACTGAAGTATTCTTGGGCTTCTGGTGGCCAAGCAAACTTGGCAGGAAGATTGTTAGAGGGAGTAGTGCAGGGGAGAAAGTAAAATGCAGATCTTACCAGTACGGGGCTGCTCTGGCCCCTCCGGAAGGGGTGGGGCCTCAGGCAGAAGGGGTGGGGCTGGGGGGCTCAGCGTCCATCTGCCAGTCCATCTGCACTCCCTGGCCTGCAGTGCCTGGGGCTCCAGCAGCGATTTAAAGGGCCCGGGGCTCCGGCCATGAGTTATTGCACGGTGTGGTTTTCTGCCTGAAGCTGATCCACTATGGCCTGTATGGCTTGGTTTTCCTCATGTAAGCAAGCAATCTGCTCCTGGAGTCTCAGTGTCCCCTTGGGTGCCTATGGCACAGTATCAGGGGTCAGCAACGTATCCGTACACGGACACAAGTGTCCGTGGTAAACATTTTGAGGTCTGTAGTAATTTTCAAAAAAATTGAATACCCCTCCCAATGTTCATCACTAAGTACGGTAATTTTGTCAAGTGTCCGTCGCGCAACATGGTGGTGCCAACCCCTGCAGAGTACCTGTGGTTCCATACCCTTTTTGGGTAGGGCGAGCCTAGGTGGAGACCAAAGTGAGCAAACTGTGATGCCCAGTGGCTGAAATGGGCTAGCCTCAGTCTAGAACAGAGGTCAAATCTGTGTGAGTCATTGAGTAGCTGCAAGGTCAATTAGTGTCAGAAGCAGTCTGGGGCAATGGTTGAAGTTCTTGCAGGGTTCAGTAGCCAGAACATCTAGTCAAGGGGGTGGGATCAGTGAGTTGGGGAGGTGAGGTCAGGCAAAGTGCCAAGGCAGGGTCAGGTGAGACAGCTGGGCAACATGATAGGGTCAGATGAGGCAGCAAAGCAAGGCAATCTAGGCAGCGATCGTCAGGCAATGGTCTGTTGCTCAAACAGCTTCCTCTTCCTGTTTGGCCCTTTGTATAGTCCATGTATCCAATGAAATGGCAGCCAGTCCATCCCAGTTAGGGGCCTGGAGTGTGGCTGCTGTGAGCCTATAGGCCATTACCACTAAGGCTGTTGGTCAGGGGCAGTGGTTCAGTGCACCATCAAGACACCAGCAGCTAAGGTGGCACCCTAAAAATCCAGTAGGCCTGGGTTCATTCCTGGGATCCTGACAGTTTGGCAGCAATCCCAGTTCCGAGCTGTTTTTCCATCCTCCATGGAAGATGAATTTATATCAGTTAACAACAACAAACGCATATTTCCCATTTTCTTAATCTGTAACATAGACACCAAAACACAGGTAAGTTTACAGTACATATTACTGATTATTTTTGTGTAAAAGAACAAAAAAAAAAGAGCAATTTAAGTGTTGATTTCTATTCTATATACGTTTTTAAACCACACTCATCACGGTGTTATCTCAGCTCCTTTTAGTAATGCATTAGGCAATGTAACTACATCTGTTATGTATTTGCTCTCTCATCCTCTCCCCAGGGGGAGAAGTTTGTGCAGTGAAGTGTTTTGTTTTGGATTTTATATATATCTATACCTATATATCTGTATCTCTATATATAACAAACACGTTACTATATGTTTATGTTGGGGAAGATGAGGTCAAAGAAGTGCCCTTTGCAGTTAGAATGTAAGATGGTGAGGTTTACGATGATCCATACTTCCTATGGGAGTCCACCCCATAGTCTTGGGCTGGCCTCTGAGAAAGGTCTCTGACTCATAGATTCAGGACCAAATCTTTTAAAGTTGAGCTATGCTAATTAGTGATGACTGAACACTGGCTGGAAATTTTCTCTTTAAACAATTTTTTACTATGAAAAACTGGTAACATATTTGTGATTCCCTCCTCCCCCGACCCGTTCCTTTGAGCACATGCTTCTAGTTCCTCATAGGACCACTTGCTACCTCTTTCTTTTTATGATTATAGATATAACCCAATATATTACTTTCATATAGCAATCTAGAAATGCATCACCATTAATATCATTATTATTATGATTAATTATAATCATGTGATTACATTTTATTGTCCACCACAACACATGGGATGACACTCTGCCTGGTACCTGAAAAAAGACACAATGCATGCCATAAGCAAATTCATAAATAAATAATGCAAGAACACACACACACACACACAGCTTTCTTGCATAATCTATTCCTACTTGAGCGTAGGAGTAATCTGCTGTCTGTAGAGGCCATTGTTGGGTTAGCGACTGTATGCAGCTAAACTCAAACACCATTGATGTCTTGTCATCATTAATGTCTGTGACTTCTGTTGAAGAGGACCTGTGACGTGGTGGCCAAACTTTGTTCCATGTTCTTGCTGCTGACTTTGGACTTGTAGTGTGTGCTTATGCTCAGCAGCAGCCAGAATTTCGCCGTTTTGTGTTTGTACCTACTATACTTCCCAGGCATTTTATTAAGACTTCTAGTGAATAGTGTCCATACTATCTTCACATGAGTTCTCAGTACCAATTATCAATGTTTCTATTTCTTCCAGCTGATTAGAGGGAGAATTGGCAGTATGTATAAGGCAAAGGCAGACTAAGACTATGAGAGTGAAGTGAATGTCCACAAATTTTGGAGCCCCATTGTTTGAATTCTGAATTGGAGACACCTAGGCCCTGATTTTGAGTTGCTGTACGTGCACATTACAGGTGGGGATGGTGGTGGTAGGAAGGAGACTAAGATGTAGGGCCTGCTCTGATTCAGCAAGACAAATTCCAGTGGAAGACCCCAAGGTTCTCTACACCCTCATCCAACCTTCTCCACTCATGCAGGCCCGGCCACAATCTGCCCCTTATCTTTCTCTCTCGGTTTCCACATCTATAATTGAATTAATGATACTACTTCTGCCACACAATAGTGTAATGATTATAAATTCATTATAAAGTTTTGGAGATCCTAAAATGGCAGGTGCTATATGATTGCAAAATATTATTCTGCAACTCCTTTTTATCTACATAGTTTTTAATACCTTATTCAGAATGACAGCTTGTCCTAGAGTTGGTTAGTTGTTTGTTTGGGTTTTTTTTCCCATGAAGCCTGCTTGAGCTGAATACCATAAATACACTGTGATAGGAAAGACTCTAAGGAAAAGTTTAAAATATGTCAATGAGAAAATTATGTGCAGAAGTGCTTGACTGTTTCTTTCTACAAAGAACAAACCAGTAGAAAAATGAATCTCTCGATTATTTTGTATGTGAGATGAGCACCATTAAGAAATGTTTTCAAGTAAGGAGATCGCTCCTCTCAATACATAAATATTTTAGCTATTTTTTTTAATATCCAGGCAAGAAGGGCCTACACATATTTACATGTGGTTGATTTTTAAACCAGTATAGAGTAATAATTAGAATTTGAAACTTGCAAGATATTTACTAGCTAATATACATCTTAAAATTGTAATATTTTATAAATCACATCTTTTGTTTACATAGTCCTCACAACAGGGTGGGTAAGAGGGTTGTCGTGAAGAGATATTCTTATCTGGGTTTCACAGTGTGAGGGCACCCTGAAGACATTTTCCAGTGTTTAAACAATTTGTGCCTTGCAACCTGTCATTTCGCAGTGCCATTTGGTAAGTGAATATATTTTCCCCTTAACACTATGTAAAACAAAGAAATTCATGTGACATATATTCATTTGTGCATTGATGGGAAGGCAATCTGTGGATCAGAAGAAGCAGATAGTATATACCATGTGTACTGGCTGCACAAGTTTGCTAAGGTACTAAAAAGACACTTTTCTTAATGAATACCAAATTTAATAGGCACATGACAAGTCTGTTACTACTACCCTGAGGCAGTCCAAACTTATAGATCTTTTTTTCCCCTTGTCTGGCTGAGATTCTCATTTCTTTCCAAGTGCCAAAGTGCAGTGAAAGGACAGAGACGTGTTTGGAAGTTTAAATGGCCAAAACTTTATTTATACAGCAACAGCATATAATCATGTCACCGTACAAGTAACCCTTGCCAAGTACTGAAGTGAAACCAGTGATGATGGTTCCCTTTGTGGCAGTTCTGCTCCATCATAGGAATTTGGCAATGTGCCTGTGGTCTCTGGTCCTGCAGATCTGTGGCACTGCTACTTCCATTGCAGAATATCAGCAAGCCTACCAGAGGTACTACTGTCCTTTCTACAGGCCCTTCACTGCCCAATTGGACCCTTCGATCACTCACCACAGATGTTGCTGTCTCCTACCAACCTCAAACCTGGGTCTGGCTTGACATTGCCATAATTTGTTAGGCCATAACTTAGGAGATATCTCCACATGTTGAAGTTGGCTTTGTCAATAAGAACTACCTTGCTCAGCTGCAAGAGTGAAGAGACCACACAATAAGGATATGCAGGAAACAGTCAACAAGCAAGTGGTATAAAACATTAAAACACTGTAAAATCCAAACCAGTAGGCAATAAAAATAAGATATAGGTGACTATTGACTAGTCAACACAAGGGGACTCTTCCCTTGAATGCATGTCTGTTATTGAACAAGCAAGAATGGACCTTCCCTGAGCTTTTAATAGCTGAACCAGAGTGCAGTTGGCTTCTCTTCTAACCATGTTGTCCAGCTATTGATTGACTGTGCTGTTTGAAAATCACTTTTGGATGTCTGCCAGGCAGCTACCAGATAAACCGTTTCCTCAGAAGAGGGAGCTAAAATTGATGATTGATGATACAGATCACAAATGGGACTCAAAATCTAGCCAAACAGAGAGGGCAACTGCCAGTGACTGACTGACTGTTCAGGAAGAACTTGATTGAATGTGTTTATGACTCTGTATGTTTTTGTCAATTTGAGTATCTTAAATACACCATGTTACATATCGTAGAAATGTCAAACAGCCATATGTGCAGCAGAAAAGGAGGCTTAATTACAGAAGTAATTTCTTTTTACTTACACCCCTACCTTTATTTATAATAATAAGTAATATAATTTATTGTATAAATGATGCGCTGGGAACCAGATTTTCAGCTATAGTTGTCTACAGTATTCTCCGTGTTAAGATAAATGTGGAGCCAGGTGTGGATTACTAGTCCTTATAATATTTGCCTTTAATTTTTCATGTAACAACTAAACTGAACTGTTTCTTTTAAATGATAAATTGTGCGAGCTGTGACTATTACAAACAGAAGTGCTCCAATCATGGTTTCACTGCACATGTCTTTCATCCCTGCCCTTCCACAATAATGAGGAATAAGAGATAATGACTTAAAGAAAAAGTGCTGGATTAAGTGGGACAGTAAATTAGGCATTTATCTCTCTCCATTGGAGGCCTGTTTCCAGTTCCATTTTAGGTCCCAGCTGAGCTCTAGTTAAAAGTAAACCACATCATATTTCACAAAGCCAACCCATCCCACAGAATTCAGCATATAAGCATTCCCATTAAATTACCATATTACCCAGGAGGTCCTGGTTTCCAGGAAGGTCAGAGTGGAGATGAATTAGCAAGGAAGAATGGGGACATACCATTCTGAGTCATCGCTCTGTATCTTGCCTGTGGAAAAAAATAAGATTATAGTCCCTCTAGTTCTCACTTTTTTACTTTAAATTCTGCTTACTTTAGGTACATAAGAAGAGAAAAGTACAGCTACATTATATACAGAAATCACTTTTCCCATTGCTTACCTTGTAGACAAAAAGGACTCTATGCTATTAGGTAGCCACCACAGTATTTTATTAAAAGTAAAATGTGCGTGTAATAATAGGTTAATCTATGTTCAACTGTGAAAGTAAAGTATTGAAACATTTTTATGTGTGGTAACCTGTTTTTATTTAGAAAAATATAGCAAAGGTGGTGCCTTTTTAAAACATAAGAGGATGACATGGCCCCAGGCCCAAGGAACTTAGTGTAATTAGTTTACTTATCTATTACCATCTACACATCTATATAATTTTCTAGGTGACAGAAGTTACACAGCATGGTCTTGATTTAGCCCTCAGTTATGTTCTCAGGGCACAAAGCCCTCGAAAGAACACCGGAAGTAGGGGCGTTAAATGTCATACATTGCCCGTAGCAGGTTAGAGCAGCCACAAAACTGGCTGTGACCAGAGAGGGAAGTGGTATGTGCAGTCATGCTGATGCAACACATGGCCCAGCCTCTGGATTCAGGTTCACATTCTATTTGATGATCAGCAGCTGAACTCAAACACAAGACATCTCCTACTTATTTGAAATATGTTTGGACTGAGCTGACTTGTACAGTTTGTTTTTCTGAATGAGACTTACTCCAAGGCAAACCGATTTTAATATTAAGAACAAGAGCCACTTGTAGAAAAGAATCAGGATAGAGAACTGATGGATGCTGAAAAATTTTATAAACTAAACCAACATTTAAAAAAATCCAAACAACCAAAAGAGTGCACAATTCAACCCCACCATGGTTCACTAAACCACAGTTTGGCTTAATAGTCTGAAACATCTAGGCTTTTTCGAACTACGGTTTCTAGCCTCAGCAGCATTGACTCAGTCTTTTATTCATTTAACTTACATAAATTGATTTCCATACACTTTACTGTGTGTGGATTATTGAGCTGTTGGGAGATGAGGGATATCCTGTTTTGGGAATGTTTGGGTTCATATCAGATGGAGATCTTTATTTCCTCCTGTAGGGAAGACAAACTGTTGACAGTATTTTCAATCACCAATTAGTGCCCAGTCTCTAATCTCCCTTTTTTGGGAAAGATTAGTGAGAAGACAATTCCAGCTGCACCTGACTTCTTTCAGTCTACTGGATTTTTGTCAGCTGAGCTTCAGACCTGAATATGGCACTATGGAGAAGGAACTATGTTGATTTTTAAATTGTTTGATATGAGATACTGTCTTAGAATAAATGTTTAGTGAAATTGTATGATGGGGTATGTTAGGGAAGGAAGACCAAAAAGAGCACACACTGCTGGGTGCATGGAGACACAGAGGCCTGGGCTTCTGGATGGATTGCTCATTTAGAACTTTGTGGAGGGGGGTGGTTGAATCTGAAGGATCAGTAGTTCCTGGGAAGATGGAGGGAAGGTTTGTTGGTTGGCTGCTGTGAGGAGAGGAAGAACTGCTGGGCTCTTCTAAGCTTAGGCTGTTCCTATCAGAGTATAAAGTAGGAAGGTTACTGAATGTTATTGTTTTGTTTGTTTTGTATTGAATTATGTTCACGTGGGTTAAATAGAAGTTTAGGGTTTTGTCAAACCAAGGATTTGGAAGGCATTGTCAATCAGTGGGTTTTGAAGAGCTCTGCAGAAACCTTGAAATAGAGTTAAGAAAAACAGCCAGGATTGCCCGATTATTGCAGCAAGTGTCCTGAGAAGAAGAGTTTAAAAAGGCTGCACTAGTGACCCGAGGACATCGGTGGTGAATACGGCTTGTGCCCCATAAGGTGCAGGTGGTGACAGGCACAAAGTCAGCATTAGCTGTGATATTAGGTGATCTGGGGGCAATGGATAGTTCAGATGTCAATAGTAATGATTAGATTTGTCACTGGACCCCAGTACTGTTAGTTGAGGTATTGCTGACTCTTTTTAATGTGGTGTCACTAAGATGGCTTCATGTATTACTTACTGGACAGATTCCACAAGTCTCTTCTCCTTTCTTCAGGACTTTTACTAGTGGGTCAGTCTTGTCTTAGCCCTCGTATTCAACAAGTACACGAGGCTTAAGGAAAGACAGAGACAGGGTGGACTGTCATCAATGTGCTGATTGATATTATATCAGTGTTGTACAGTGGTTGCCAGTGCTTTTTGGCGATTTGATCAACACTTTTTAAAGCCCTAAATGATCTAGCTAATTCAGAATAGTCTTCCCATATGTTCTTTTGTAACAATTATGGACCATAGAGATGCTTTAGCTTTTGTTCATCAGGGTTGAACTTATGGGGATTTGGACTGGTAGTTCCCAGTAACAGGTCCTCATCTTATTAACTGTTTATTTTAGAGGTCTGTCAGAACCCAAGACTTGCCAGTTTCCAGGCACAAAGGAAAATTTGAGTTTTTGATCAGGCTTTTCCCAACTATTTATTGGATTTCCATAGGCAGTTGGTCTCCTGGTTAATTACCACATATGGATTCCTTTAAGAAATTTGTATTAGATGATGTGTGTGTTGAGTAGAGCAAAGGGGGAAGAATCCAAAGAATTGTTCATTATTTTGATATAAATTGTATTAATTATGTAGTAAATATTTTGCATTTAATGTTTCTATTCTACACAATGCTCTCTGCTGTCTTGTTTTTTTATGAATATCATGTCTAAAACTGGACTCCTTTGTTTTATGCTGAACATTGTAAATGTAGATCAAAACTAAAGCAGAGTAACAAGGACAAATGTTTGTAGAACTTTTCGGATATTAGCTAATATCTGATAATTAGGAAAAGGAGGTTGCCTGTTACCACGAAAATATCCACTAAACAATTCTAATAGCTCGAAATGCAAGTGCTGGAAGTCATCTATTAACAAACTCCACAGTTTCTAGTTCAGCCCCAAGACATTTATAAGGCATGGTTTAAAGCAATTTATTAGGTTTGCGGCAGGATTTGTTCTGTTTTGTTCTGTAGTTTGAATAACTCGTAATTTTGAAAGGCAAGAATAATGTAGTGAACAAGCTTTAGAGTAACCAAGCACAGCAATTCCCAGATACAACAGAGCTGGCAGATAACATTAATGCTGATTCTAATGCATTGATGTCAAGAAGTCCATAAAAGAGAGGGAAAGATAGAGGGCACAGGGGAGAAAATCAGTGTAAAAACGTATATCATAAACTGCAAGTGGTTCATGTAAAGGGCTGTAGATTATGATTGTTTTCCAAAGTGATATAAGGAGAGTTTGATTTTTAAGGTGCTAGTGAACGGAAAGGGGAAAAATGTGCATTCTATACAGTGTATGAATTCCATTGTATGAAGCCCATTGTATGAATTCGCCTGATGAGATATTTAATTTCGCACTTTAATACGGCCCGTTTTGGAGTGCCGTCCCCTGTTGTGTTTTTCCACACTGTGGCTGGTAAAACTGACCTGCATAATAATGCATTGACACAGCTCGAAGTAGCACTTCATGCCGATCCCTTCCCGGAATACAGCTCCTGCTGCCAGTGCTGAGTCAGCATATTAAGGCAATACGTTGGCAAGAGTTAAAAATATACATTTTTAGAATGTTTCTTGTTTATTAAAGTGTCTGTGATTAAAAAAAATGGAACATGGATGGCTATAGATTATGAGGGGAAAGAGAAAAAGGCAGAGGAAAAGAGAAAAGAAAATTGAAGGGGGAGAAGTGGGTAATGGGAGATTAACAGGGGAAAGAAAAGTGAAGGGAGTAGAAAAAAGAAAGGGAGAGGGAAGAGAAATACACAAGAAGAAAGGAAGGCCAAAAAGAAACCGAGAGCAGAGAGGTACCTCCCTAACCCCTTTTCCCAACTCCTCACTTTCCTTTTACTCCCTAAACTCCAGTTTTCCTACTTTAATGCCCCTTTTCTTCCCCTTTTCCCTTTAATTTCTCATGGGCAAAGTAACATGGTAGCTCTCCTGCTGCCAGTCCACACCTCAGCCATTCCCATATCCTCTATGTAAGTGCTGAAGATGGGAGCACACCAGCTGGAATTTGGGGATCTCTTTGCCCTCCTGGCCTCTCTGTAATGCGTCATGAAAAGAGTTTCTGTTCTGTTTTAAATTATGTTCAGCTGTTTACAAGAGCATCTCAGTGGGCAGATGTGGTTAAATTATAAATGCTGCACCATTAATTATTTTAATACTGTAATCAATGCCAAACTTTATTCAGATCATAACCATAAAACAATAACAGACATGACAGCGTCTCTTTTCACTGGGTAAGAGTCACATCCTTACAGGCAGTTTCCAGTTGGGCCCTGTAATCCATTTTATCCGCCCCAGTGACCCTATCCCCATGTTTTGAGGCTGGCCAACAGGAGATCCTATCATCCAACTCAGAGTGGATTCCAATCCCTGAACTGTCCAGGGTCAGTCATAACAGTTATTTGGGATTACCAGGTGAGCCAAATACTTCCTCCTTCCTAATGCATTCATAAAGTCAGAATACTTACTAGATCACACCACTATGGCTGATATTCATTTACTTCACACACAGGAAGAGGCATAGCTGCGCAGGAGTGTCTGCATTTATACACAAGAAGATCCTTTTTTTTTTTTCCTTTCTGGATTTTCTGTAGTCTCAAGAATTGACTCCATTGCCTGTGTGCACTGAGATTCATAAACTGCCTATTTGCCAAGATTTAAATACCTAACCTTTCTGATGGCACTTGGGATTGAACTATGGTTCTTGAGAGAGGTTATTAAGCCACTGTGCCCATTATGCTTAATTTCTGAGAATAGGAAGTAAAGTGTGCACTGTAGCCAGAATTTCTTTCTTTGCTCAGCTCAGCATATTTTTTAATGTCAACAATTAAGAATTGCCATTAAAGAGTATCACAATCAAAGAATGTCTACAGTTCAGGACAAATTAATGAGGTACACTCAAAATCTGTACTAGATATTCTTCTTCCTTGTGTACATTTTTTCCTTCTTTAGTAAAACCACCTGAGATCAATGTCCCTCAACCTGATTACTTTAAATATAGGTATTCAAATATTACTGTATTGTAACAGGCCATGTGGAAGCAATGTGGATAGAACTGGGACCTGGGCCATGCAATCACATACAGACCCACGATGTTCAAATTTGTTCAAGTGAAAGCCACATTTGCAACTTCCTTGTGCTGGAAGGACACGTAATTTGAATAAAATTGCATAGACTGTGGCCATCCTCACGCTGATACAAAACAGCCTAGAGAGGTTTACAGTTCTTAGTATTCAATGGTTTAACTGGATTTCAGCAGCCAAAAAGCTCAAATAAAAACTTATGGTGAAATCCTGGCACCGTTGAAGTTAATAGATGTTTTTCCATTGATTTCAATAGGGCAAGAATTTCATTGCAATGGTCACCTCAGGCTGCATGTCTATATTAAATTAAACTGACCATGGGATTCCACAAGGGTCTGTCCAAAGTCTGGTACTATTCAATATTTTCATTCTTGACTTGGATAATGGAGTGGAGAGTATGCTTATGAAAGTTCTGGATGACACCAAGCTGGGAGGGGTTGCAAGCACTTAGGCAGACAGCACAAGAATTCGGAACAACCTTGACAAATTGGATAATTGGTCTGGATTAAACAAGAAGAAATTCAATAAAGACAAATTCAAAGTAGTACACTTAGGAAGGATAAATCAAATGCACAACTCCAAAATGGTGAATAAACTGGCTATATGGTAGTATTGCTGAAAAAGATCTGGGGGTTATAGTGGATCACAAATTGAACATGAGGAAAGATTGTGATGCAGTTGGGAAAAAGACTAATATCATTCTGGGGTATATTGCCAGCAGTACTGTTGAGTTGTTGATTTTTCCTTGGAGGACATCCTTTATAAAATTGAATGAGTCTATCGATTTTTAATTATATTTAGTTTATATATATAATAATTAAAAAAAGCCAAAACAGCAACCCAAATGTGTTGTTCAGTGCTGTTTTGGAAGTCTCAAATTTCACTTTTCATTCAATGTTGGCAAAATGGCAATTTCCACATTGAAACATAAGACATATTGCTGTTTCAGTTTGAAAACTGATCTGTATCAAAATGAAAATTCAAAATTTCAAAAATGTTGCCGTTGTTTTTTGAAAATTAGGATAATTATGTAGGGTTTTTTGCAAAATGGAATAATTTTGTGGAAATTTAAAATGTTGAGGTTTTTGAATTTCACTGTGCATATATTGTGAAGTTTAGTGTTTTGCACCATATACAAAGATTTATTTCTGTTAGATTTGACCCTGGAAACATGTACTAATGAGTGTAGTGCTTATCACTGGAATAAACACTTCTCTCTATAGTAAATGGTCTCCTATAAATAGGAACGGGCCTATTATTTTCATGGTGATCTCAGGAAATTCTTTCCAGAGCTTGGACTTTACCGTTGGATTTGGAAATGTGGTCATTACCATATTTTTTTAAAAAAACATTTGTACTTTGAACTTTACACTTGAATTCTGTTCTACAATCAGGTGAAGGGAAGATGCTCACAGGATTATATTTTTCACTCTTCAGAAAGCATTGGCAAAGGGGAAACATTGCTCAGGTAAGCAGATTTAAGGTACGTAGCAATTCATGTTTAGGGTACCAGTTCAAATTTAGCTCCGGTCAGAGGTAATCAAGATTTTGTTTGTTTTGTTTTTAATGATGACACTGGTGGTGTATGGTTCCTATTGAAAAGGTGTCCAAACAATCACAAAATATCACAAAAAAGTTGAAATGAATAAATTTGAATTACATTATTATTTTGATCCGAATTAAGATAAAATAACAGGGCATCATGGAGAGAGCTGCAGATGCAAGTAGCATTTATATAGATGTGAACAAAGATTAATTAATTTTCCAATTTTCTGGCTGATACTTTGCATGTTCACTAAATTCACTTTGAATGTTGAAAAAACAAATGCAAGCATTCACTGTTGTCAAGAAATAGTTACATGTCCCTTTCTGCTACTTGCTAGTAGAGCCGGGCAACATTTTTCCAGCAAAATGTTTTCAGAGAAATGCAAAATTGGTGACACTAAAGGATTTTTTGATTTCATGTCAGATTTTCCCAATTGTTAGTTTTGGGGAAACAAAAATTGTTTCCTTTTGATATTTTTTAAATGAAACATTTTTGTTTCAGGGGTCAAAATTTTTCTTCAATTTCATTAAAAGAAAATGCAAAAACATTAGGAAAAAAGCACAAAATGTTAAACAAAATGTTTCATTTTGGGTTGAATTTAAGCATTTAGTGCAACCCAAAATTAAATTTGTTTTCAGTTTTTCAGCACAGTCAACAAACCAAAAATTTGTTGTTCACACAGCTCACCTTGCTAGTTCTAGGTAGCATGATTCATGCCACCTCTTTTCAAATTTCTTACTGGCTTCTTGTAGAGTATTTATTTTTTGTGCTACTGTCTGTATTTTTTCAAAGCACTTTGAAACCGCCATTGTGCTCCTTAGTCCTTTTTTGTTTTGATGTTCACTCAGCTTGTTCTTCAGATGCCAGCTACGGGTGTGTGGTCTCAACTTAGTTTTGAGTGCGCAAGGAATGCAGGATCAGTCCCCAGGATAGTACATTAACTACAATATTATCGGAAGGGATCAATGGGATGGAAGTGCAAGTTATACATTTTGTTGTGCTTTGTATCTGTTAATTGTTAGTTTTTCTTCTATGAAATGATGAAAACAAGTATTTGTTAGCAGCTAACTCTGAATAACAATCAGATATAAAATAATCACAGAACAGTAGGAATGTCATGAATTCTTGCATCTGCTAGGTTGTGAAAGTTTGCAATTAGTTTCTATTAATTAAATTTTTAATCACCTTTTGAGTTTATCACATTTTAATGTTCAAAATTCTAGTTTGATCCTTTTATAACCTTCCTATCACAGTATAGTCCATTCCAGTGTTAAGACAACAAGTACCATAAAATGGGGGAGAAGAGTAAGTGGCTTCTTGCCAGATTATTTTCATTTGGTGAGATCATACCATATGTGTGGTTTACAGTAAAGGCAGAGCAGAGGTCTGGAGTTGAAGGACTAAGGATATTAGGATCAAAGGCCTAATTGTCTGTTTTCTAGAAGTTAGAGTTATTGGCAGCTGCCATTATACCATCTAGTCTGCTGTCACACAGCACAACCAACCAGCATGCACTAATTGCGGTGGCCTTTTCATCAAGTAAGATCATCCAGCTAACCACAAAGAGCTGTCTCTCCATTAGTACAGACAGTAGCTAGCTAGATCAGCGAGGCTACTTGAGTATGATTGGACTGTCATATTGTTATGATTTGTTCAAGTTTAGAGCATTTAGCAGATACCCTTTGCACCTCTCTTTGTACCTGAATACTATAACCTGACTGCCCCTATCATTTAAGAGGGTACTATTGCTTTTCAAAGTTCAGCAATGCACAATTGCAAGCAGGCAACTGGTCTCTGACAAGAGATCAATACTGTCCTTCCAAATGCTGGAGTCAAGCTGCTGGGTCTGTCAGAGGGATGTGTGCTGTAATTGGATCATGGATGCAGCGAGTCATCTGAGTCTCCCTTCAGCACTGTCACAGCTGTCAGATGTCATCCCTTTGTACAGCTGTCACTGCGGGAGGGTTGTGGCTCTTTTTCCGTTCTAACCCAATGCAAATGTCCACTTAGCAGATGAATATTGAAGATATTAGACACTTCTTTATGCCTTTATGCAAAATAAAGATCTGTGTCATCTGTGAATTTCATGGAAATAAGTTGCAATTTATTCACTGTGAGAAAAGTGAAGTGAAGCCTGTAAAAAATGAAAAATTATTTGGTTCAGGCTATTAAAAATAATATTTTTGAGAATAAACAAAATATGCAGGTTTTTTCCTGAAGGGGAAAAACTCTCAGCTACATTCTTTTTTGTGAGACTAGTAGTTTTATATTAGAGTATTATTTTAAGCAAATGTATCTATATTTCTATATACTCATAGTATTTCTATATACTCATATACTCATACTCCGAGAGACCTACACAATTAGAATAAACTTTGATTCCTACCAAAGATCATTACATGTTATTGAAAATATAATCCCAGTATTGGTTTTAAAATAGCAAGATGATGAAATTTCAGGTGCACACTTATAGTTAGAATTAGATCTTCCTGGTAAGTTTTTAAGACAAAAAGAGATGAGCTTGGATAAATAGAATAAGTTATATAAAATTATGTTATATAAATCTTTCTCTGGAATGAAAAGAAAAACATCTCAGCTGCTGAACAGAGATGTAAGTACTCAGTGGCATGTGTGATGTGCTTTTCAGGTGTTTTTGTTTTGAGAAAGATGTAGATGCATGTGCTGGGTTTCTTTATTTTCTTTTTCTTTTTCTATTTGTACTGCAACTTACACACGTAATTGGCATAAAACCTACCATTGTGCCTAACTTAAAAGACAACGTGCCTCAGTGAAATAATAGAAACCGTCAATCGGTTCGGAGTGAAACACTCTCATTTATGGTTACATTTTCATGTAGGTTAGGCAGTAGTCACACTATGTCGTTATTTCCATTAAACTTGTAGTAGTTTACATGTTGTAGAAGAGGCTCAATACTTCTTATGTTATTATTAAAGAAAAAAGAAATGATTTAAAATAATTTTTCTTTTTTTTTAACTGCTTCCCTCAGCTGATTTTAACATCATCTTTGGCTCTCAGACAGGGTTATTTTGATCTGGGTGGCTGACTCTTTCTTTTTTCTTGGAGAACAGACCACACACAACCTCTCTGTCAAGCTTGTGCAGGCCCACTGACAGAGGAGCATGAACCTTATTTCCAATATATGACCTTAAACTTCAGTGAACCACCAGGGGAACCACTGAACCAGGCCACAAAATATCTCAGATACTTGTATCCATGTGACTCTAAAAGATGAAGCCAGCTCAGTTATTGTGGCCATATAGAAATTCCACTTAAAAAAAAAAGAGAAAAAGTAATATTGGTGAAGAACAGCAGAAAATCTGTTTGTGGCTTTTGCAGGCAAAGGCAGATTATATAAGGTTGGTATTTTTAAAGATGATACTGGGCCCCTTCAAGTCAGTGGCAAAACTTCCATTAATTTCAATGGCAGCAGGATCAGGTCCAATATTTTTTGTAGTTTGCACTGCTATGAAATGATTAAAATATCTGAACAAATTAGGAACTGACCACAATTCCTCTCACCTCTACTTTCTTCCAAAACAGTATAGTTACAGCCAAATAAATATCCCAGCAGTAATTAAAATGAATGATCTATTTTAAAAAAGAGTATTTAGCAGACCTGCCTCGGTTATTGTTACCTGCACTATAAAATGCATCAAATAATCCTCAGAAATTATCTGGTCAGAAGAATGTAGCGATCTATGAAGTTGCTCCATTTCTTAAGTTTATGTTTCTATGATAGAGCATAGGCAACTCTATGCAACTCCAGTTACTATACCATGTACTTTTTTTTTTTATATGGTTTATGGCTAATTACATCAGAGATCCCAAACAGTCGTCCTTGCATTTGCATTAATGAGGTGTATCATATGATCCAAACTGAAGTAGAAGTATACATCAAAGGTAGATTAAAGCTTGGTTAAACATCAAACTATGTTCCATATATAAATTTATAGCAATGATATGCTGTGGAAAGATAGCTTACCCTCTATTTCTCTGCTACTAAATAAAATTAAAAATTCACAACTCTGGTTTATGGGATTTTAAATGAATTTGATCTCTCTTTTGGGCAGGGCAAATAAGTGTTTTGTGATGTATTATTTTACAAAAAAAAAAAAAAAAAGAAAGACCATCGTTCTGGCTCATTTAATTTTGCGAGTGAATGATCTAAGATTAACTACAGACTAGTCAGTGCAGTTTAAAAGCTGAAAGCAATTTTCAGCCATAGATGGTAATGCCACATTTAGTCCACAACCGAATGACTCTAAATGACTAAGCTGCAAGGTCTTTGTATATGACCACAGGGCCTGATAAAGCCATAGGAACACAGTAAAAGCACAAAAATAGTTCCAATTTATTTGGTGCCATCACCTTAATGAGATTAATACAGACGTGTTCATGTGCCTAATTGGTGATTTTGTTTTAACTGGTAATGAAGGATTAAATCTTCAGGCAACAGGCTACTTATAGGAAAGGGGATCTGAGAGAAAAGTTTTTTAATTATGAAAGGCAGCTAGTGAAATATACCACTACAAACTTGTTAATATGTTTTTAAATAAAAAATATTTAGATTATATTGCATTGCCATTTCACTGTTTGTCTGAATTATTTTAAAGATTATTTATTTCATTGAGGACCAAGTTATACTTTATATAACAGACCAGTGACATCTTTTGGAAAAGGGGGAGACATGTTGAATTAGAAAAACTAGACACATAGAAGGTTCTCTTCCCAAAACCATGCACATGGAAAATCCATATATTCCACAAAATCAGGATGTTTCTCTCATTTGTATTGTGTTCTCCAGAGTTTCATTTACAAACAAAATTTGGGGTATATCCCGCTCTTGTGGAATTGGTAGCTTCCTTGTTGACTCTGAAGAAGTCTGACAAACAAAGGCACTAACAGAGGTGTGAACTTCACCCATTTATTGCAATGGACTGCTCCCTTCAAAGTCTAATTGTGACCATTTAAATGCTAACACTATTAAACATGCTGCCAAAACACAAACACTCAGCCTAAGTCATTAAAATTTAATTATAAAGGGGCAGCTGAGCCCGATTTGAGTTTTGACTCTGAGGAATCTTTCAAAAGAAAAAAAAATGCATGAAAACAAAACAACCCAACCAAACCCTGTACTCAGCTGTCCATGCCAATCCAAAGGACTGGGTAAAAATAATAATTCCATGTAAATATTTTAAATTGCTCTTCGTAGTCTTTTAACTAGGCTTAAATATTTTTGTAGCGCCTTACAAAAGATAGGCTGCTTAGCATGGGCCACTGTTTTTAAGCAGATTTTCAATTTAAAACAGGGATGAAATCTGCTTAAAAATCAATGGCACAATATAGTCTAGTCTATGACTTTTGAGTGTACGTTACTTTAATTAGAGTGTGATTCAGCCAGCTTGCATTTTTATACAAGCTAATATTTGGGTTTATTCTGCCAAAATAGCAAAATATATCCTTGTTTTATTCTCTTTCCTTGTCTATCACTCCTGAAACCAGGACAATATTCTCTAAGATATGCTTCTTTTCCCAAAGATTTTGCTCTACCCCAGTATTAAAATGACTTATTGGTGGGACAGTTTAAAAAACAAACAAAAAATGTCCTGAATGCCTATAATATATTTGGTCTTTGATGTTACATTACAAACCACTTTAAAAGGACCCCGTGTAGTGATATTGTACACTGCAAGAGCTACCTTCCCAGAGAATGAAGACAGAAATATATTTTACATTTTTTGTCAGATTGAACTTTAAGACATCTTGACTGCTTTCTCTATAATTTAAACATCACAGCCAAAATGGCAACATGCTTTGTTCAGTTCCAGTTGTGTGGAGTTTTAGTGCTTCATTGATTCAGAGGAAGGCTATAGCTGGCACATACAGTAGGGCGACTGAATCACACTTTCACTGCAGCATGTCAAACCATTATACTAGGGACCAGAATGTCACAGTGGTCTCAATGGTTCGTCAACTGAAGGATATGGTTAACAAATGTAAAACCAAACTTCAGAGGAGCTGCTTTTTTGTGCTAAGTGATCTGTATTCCCTCTGAATTTACTTTCCCCTAACCCCGTGAAATTAACAGTACTTTCTGACATTCGACCCCCTGACCTCACATATAATAAGAATTTAAAAAGCACCATGCATGAGTGTGTCCGTGTAATGCAAAACTGGAAAAAATGACCATGTCACAGTTTTATTATACAAAACCTTCTCAATCTCCACTGCATGCTTCATATATGAGTGCTCAGTTTAAAGTTGTTATAAAGAAAAACACAGCTTTAACAGTAATAATTCACTGTTCATGATTTTTATAGATAATAAATTGTAGCAAATATATATGGCTACAAAAAAAGCTTTGTACTCCATTAATGCAGATATTTACCAAGCTAAGTGTTAAAAATAGTCTGCTGGAAGACTCTGATGGTTCAAAGGAAGTAGCTTCTAGGGAGCTGGTTGCCAAGGGTGCAAGTGCATGCACAATGTGTAGGTCTCAAGGTTTAAGAGGCAGAAGTAGAAAAGTGTTATGTGGAAATGATTTTGCAGTTATCAGGCTCAGGGGATGACAGCATACAAGAGTAAGAACAAGGTGCTATGTGGCTTTTTCTTCACTGTGAAGTAAAGATTGGCAGCTGGAAGTAAGGCTTACAGGCAGACCTGCACACAGGACCTCTTCACCCTGGACTCATAATCACTACTCAAAGGAAAACGCATTTACCAGTAAAAAGCGGCTGTAGCCATCAGAAGTGTGCTTAAAACACCACTTAAATATCACTTTATACACTATTACTTGCAAACTGTGGCTTGGTATTAAATTATACTTGCATAGGCTTTTGCTTAGGTGCTGATAATGCTTTTGAGGTTGCATTGGTGAAGAAGAATTTAGGCTGCTTTACAAGAGACGTGACTAGAATATCCCATCGTGCTGACAGTGACAGGGTGAAAAATTGCAGAACTGTACTTTCTTTCCCCATATAGATTGTAATTTTAATTGTCATTGTGGCCCTTCTGTTTTAATTATGGGACTTCTTTGATATATACCAGGACATCGTATTGAATGAAAATATGGTGCTATAATAGTCTCTTTATAATTAATGACCACATGTAGATCTTGGTGCATAAAAGGAAAGGAATAAATGAACAATTTATTTAACTAGGTTTTGGATTTCTTTCTGTCTTCCAGTGAATATAAAATGATCCTGGGGCTTCTGAGGCTGTTTGATGTAGGAACTGCCCTGAATATCTAATAACATTACATTGGTGTAGATTACAAAACATATTATGTGGTTTTATTTTAAAATGTTCCCATTACAAATGGTACATTTCTTCTGTTTACAGTTTTAGTCTTCAGTCATTTTAGGTTTTGAAACAAATGATCATTATTTAATTTACTTGCAAGTGTATTTTTTAAAAAAAGAAAGAAGATTTTACTTATGAAACTAGCAGTTTTGCAGGTAAGATCTTATAATGTGAACAATAGCAAAGATCTCTTTTTTGAAACTTAATTTATGTGCTTATTTCAAACTGCAAATAACAATTCGTCCCCCTAACTTTTGCTTTCAAAATATGATGGATTTATCTTATATTAGTCTCTGACTGAAGAATTTATCCTGCCTTTTTAATCTTAAACAGGAACAGTTATAGGCAAAAACAACTAAAAACATAAATGAGAAGTAATTTTAATGCTCTGTGTAGTTTACAGAAAAACATAAAAAATGCATTGTAGATGTAATCTTATCCTGGAACTAACACTTAGATTTTTTACCATGCAGGAATACACTGACTTGCAAATGCAACACTCATATACATTTCAGGAGAGTACAAACCTCAATGGATTTCTGAAAAGCAGACATATTTGTCCAGTGTCTGTCACTGTAAAACTAGAAAATATACCCTGACAAGCTTCTGCTAATTTTATTGTGGCATGGAGGAGTGTGCATACATCCTGTATAGTATGACTGCAGTTCAATTGCAGAGCACGATAAAATTGGATCGGCAGAGACAGGGACTACCCTGGGGTCAGCTGCGACCATGCCACTTCGATGTGATGTCTAGTTGGGGTGATGGTGTGTAAATAAACGTAGAGAATTGCAAATCTTGTCATGGCCACGCAGAACAGCTCAAGCATTTAAAGATGGTTGCCCGCAAACCTAACTGGAAGGTGGTTGCTCTGTGTGGTGGCTGAAGAAAAACTCAATTCTTCGCCGTAGTCTTCTCCTTCTTGACATATCTGAGAGCACTGACCCAGCACTTTATTGCTGAAGGGATTAATCACTAAATTGTTTTTCATTTTAGTGGAAAGTAAAGAAACCAACTAACCACATTCTAATATTGTTCTTTTAAAGCTGAGCTGCACTGATGCTAACAAATGCTTTTTATTTATATTCTCTCACTTGATTTATTTGTTTTTTAAAATGAGGTGAGGAATCTTAATGCCCCACTGTTTAATGAATTTGGCACATTAAAGTTCCATGAGGTCTTTTCATTATTATGAACTTTACTAATGTTAGAAAATAAAATATTATAGAATTCACATTTTCTTCTTATGAATCTAATTTTATTTAAATACTACTTACAATGCTCATTAAAATATACTTAAATTTTGCTACCTTCGACCAATAAGATGTATTTTTTACCAGTTTTACATTTGCACATATCTGTTTTTCTGTTACTTTTCCCACATGACAATTACCTTTCATTACAAATTTATAAAATCATTTACATTTTAGCAGTTTAAATGTTTCTGCTGACATTTTGTAACTATTACCCTCTTCTAGAATGGCATATGTTCAGGCAGTTAATAAAAAATTAAATGGAATAGCACTAGACAAGGTGAAGCTTTGTATCAGAGTGTTCTGCACATTTCTGAAAATACCATCTTTGTGTTGCAAACTGTGAAGTGAGGTTAGGGCTATGCCAATATGTGTATTTGTCATAACTGTCACAGAGTCCATGAACTAGCCAATCATACTGCTCCTAATTAGACAGTTACATTTTGCTTTTTAGAAAGCATCCTCATGTAAAATGGTGTCTAAGACTGAAGAAAGGTGCTTAGAGCTAAGAGGGCAGAGAATACCAGCATTAAAACACTTTTTATCTTGAAGAAGCAGAATTTTTAACTGGCGTATGACTTCTAAATGAGGGTATATAAATTGTGTATTATCAAGAATCTTCCTTGAATTTAGAATAGAGGAAATGTCCTATTAGACTTGTTGAAGAAGAAATCTAAGAAACTGCTAAGATGTGGAATATTTTGTTTGTGTGCGCATATATAGTACAAATAAATGACTGTCCATAAAACGGGCATTCCATTTGCTTACTCAGAGCATCTACAGACTATACTTGGGTCATTTGTGCTGATATCAGGACAGCTGGTTTGTATAAGAACCATGTCTTTTATTAAGCACAGTTTCTCAGTCTCACATATCTGTTCTGACTTCAGGAACGCATTTATAGTACAGTGCATTTTACAACTGTCAGAGTTAGAACCATCCTATGAACACTATTAGAAATATATGACTAACTTGGTTTTATATTTCAAATCTTTCAGTTTTTTTCCAGCTATGCTAGGAGGTGTTTAGAAAAAATAAATACACAAAAAATATATTCTGTGACTCCAAAAGAAGTACTATTACTCTGCTTCTTTTACAAAAAAGTATTTGTTTAGAGCTATGCTATGAACTAATATTTAAATATTTAAAATTTAGATAGTAAAAGATCCTTTATTTAAAATATAGATATTCATTTACCTTAGAAGAATACAGACTAAGTCAGGTTCATCTAACAAGTACCAGTTATCCAATAGGGCTTGTCAGCATTTGCCACTAAATTTACCTTAGGATAAGAATGTGATGAATTTCTCAGTTCCCTATTTAAGCAGAGAAGCACCACATTAATTCAGAATAAAGAATATTCCAGATGCAAATTCAGATTACTACCTTTTACTGAGGACTCTGACCTTCCCACCCCCCGGCATAACTGTTCCAGTGATGTTAAATATTCCTAATATGTTAAGATTTGATGATTCATTCAATTTAGAGCAGATCATTCCTTGTGGGATCATCTTGAAATAGGCTGTTGATAGTCTTCAAAATCTCCATTGTTGAATGGCATCTCACTAGGAAAACAAAGAACCCTTTGTGAAGTTAATAAACTCTAATCTAGATAGGAGATTTTCAGTTTGTTTTTTACAGTGGAGATTTTATATGTTTCATGGCAAAAGAAAGAAACACAATTTGGGGTAACTTGTATGGTTCATCCTATTTTAAATCTTTATTCAATAGGCATATCATAGAAGTTTTAACAGTCATAGCAGATTAACCTTGCCTGTGCTTTTTGAGGCTAGTCATCTGATGAATTTACATGCAGCTGGATGAAAATGCTATTTGGAGAGAGATTGAGAGTTTATTTGATTAAATCCCTTTCTCCACTACCTTGACCTCTTTCTTGTGAAATAATCAGAACTGTTTAGCAAGAATATTCAGGCATTAATAATGAATTGCTTTTGCACTGGTTTCTTCTGCACTGCAACAAACCCAATGGTGTCTGTGCTTTTTTGGGGGGTGGAGAGGCTGTTAAGTGCTTTGTATGAAGAACGCATTGATTCTTGAAAAACATATCATTTATAGTTTTTGTTTTATAATTTGCAAGCCAATGTATTATTTAGGGCACACTCTGAAGCACTAATTGTTTTTTCTGACTTACAAGTGAAAATGAAATGCAGCATAAAAATTAGGATCAAATGTCCCGATTTGACTGGAGGATAAGTTTTCATTTACAAAGGCAATGTAGAATGACAATTTTTAGCTTTAAAAAAGTAGTATTGTGTCATCCTTAACAGTTCTATTGACTTTGATTCTGCACTTTTAAACTTGTATACTGTTATGTATTTGAAACAGTTTCGACACTCAGATTTGCTTTATGCCCAAAATTCACTCTTTGTGTATTATTTGAATACTAATCAGCTTTGTATTTATTATTTTGTAAAAAGCATTTGTCAGTCATGATCACAGAATGTATTTGAAGCTAAATTGACGACATTATACTATTACTTGACTTTAAGGTAATGGGATCGCGTGTGAGCCTTAAAAGGTACAGCACTATCACCTATGTACATTTGTGCCACAATACTTGAGCCACACACAGGTTGGTGTAATAGCTCTGTCTGATCCCTTACTCCACTGTCAACCATGATAAGGCTACAGTATCTCTTGGCTTCCAACTAAATTAAGCTTCATTATAATTTGTTTCTTAATAACATGCACTTCATTGTAATATGTAAAATGCTTGGCTCTCATGAACAACTATGGAAAAGCTGTACAGTATCTCATTTGCATTTAGCAATTATATTATATTACAATAAATTAAGCTGCAGAAAACCTAATCTAACGTCATAATTTAAAATCATAATTTAAGTACTTTACATGGAGCATACAAGGCAGGTTACAATAACACATGCCTTTTTGTATCATCCAGTAAAATTATTTACTCATTTATTATTTAGTTTTCAAAAATGTTCTGTACAAATTTTATTCCTTATCTTCAGGAATCATATATATTGGTGATTTAACAGAAAAGCCCAGTTTCATACTATCAAAGTAGACTATTATGTTATTTTGTGTCCATGAGTGAGTGATGCGTTTTGTAATAACCATTGTGATTAAATATTTGGATTAAAGGGATGTGGTTTTTGAAAAGGAAGGTTGTTCAAAGAAGTCTAATAGGTATGACTCAAACTCAAACATCTGTTGCAGTTAAAATCAAATGTAATGAGGAAGAATCACTTTTAAAGGCCTTTATACAAGTTGTGACACAGCATTTGATGAATCATTTAATATGCTATATGCGATGTTGAAAGTCTAGAAACTGCTTCTGTTTCAATTTTTATTTGTAGTTCAGTTTGGTTGGATTCAGAAAAACTTTAGAAAACATCAAATTTGAATAAAGTCTCAATATTTCTAGTCACTCAAATGTTCTGAACAAACATATTAAATATAGGTAGTTGATCTAGTATTAAAAATAATATGGGTTACACTTTACTTAATAGTTGGTACTAGTTTGGTATTGGGTGTAATTGTATCATCTTATCATAGTGAACTATATAACTGGTACTGTGAAATTAGTTCAGTCCAAATTGTGTCTGTGAATATCGCAGAGTTTCTTTGACCCCAGTGTGCTCTACAGATGTGGAGGGTGCTCCAAAGGCTAAGGAGGGATTGTTTCTTTACATGCAGATGTATAATATCAAGTTTGCTGTCTAGTCTTTTGATGCCACCCTGCCTGATTTCTCTATTTGACAATTGGCTTGAGTGGAATTTCATCAGGGGATGTGCAGATCATGTTTAATACATCCCTGGAACCTGGAAATCCTAATAGGAGAACAGATTCTTGTTTGGCTTTCAGCCGGCTATGAAAGAAAATTAAAAAGTGCTGCCTGGCCACTAAATTACAGCTCCTTGGCTGACACTTTTGTTAGGAAGCCAGGGCCTATCTTCACCTCAGTGAAAATATAAAGTGGTGGGGGAGGGGGACAAAGAAGAAGGAGGTTATTTCTGTTAATAAAGTAAACCCCTTCTGCAAAACAGATTTGGTATAGATACATCTTACCGCAATGTGGTGCAAACATCCTTTTTCGAATGACTGGGGAAATCTAGGTGTTATTTTTCAATGGAAAAAAAATCATAATAGAAGGAGGTCACGGGACCTTTCTGCTCTCCTGTGCTGGATCCACATATGCCCTTAATAGTAAGAGACCAAAAATTAGGAAAAGTGTGTTTGGGGGTGGAACAGGATTCCCACTCCTGAGCAGCTACCTGGTTCCCAGATGTGTACAAAGTTTTGTTTGTTTTTAATTTTTGCTTTGCTCACTGGGATACCCATTCATTTAAGTGTACTGCAGTTTAAACACAGAAATACTTTGCACTGCTTTTAATTCCACTCTCTATGGTTAGTCTTTCTATAAATAAGTGGCAATGTTGTGTGCTAGATATGTAGTTGTCAATATTTAAAAGAAAATCTTCCAGGAACAGTTCTCCCAAACAGCTGGGGACCCAAGAGCTCTTGAATTTATGTTATTGTTATATTTCACATCATGCAAACAGAAAAACTAGATGAAAACATGAAATACTTTTGCTGGAAGATTGCAACATTATTTCTTTATTTCTTAGTATTCAGAACACACAAGAACTCCAAAATGGAGTGAAATAAAACAGTCTGTTCCCTAAAACAGAGAGGCACACCCCACCCCCTTTTACTCTAGCTGACTGACCACAAACTGACTCTCATAGGCCCAGATCACAGGCTTCCCTTCAGAGTCCCTTAGCCTGCAAGATGGACCAGAGTTTAAAGTGGCAGCTTGTAATTTCTACAGTTTCAATACACCACAGTTACATCTCCTTGTGAACTTCAGTTTATTTTGAATTACTGTTTTAATTATCATAGCCTCAAAATGCTTGTGGTACAGATACATATCCACTCCCAAACAAAGTCCTTCTCACAACAGAATCCTCCTTCCTGAAGGTTGCTTGCTGGGAGCAGGATGCCCCGTGACAGAGATGGATTTAAGGATTAGGGCTCAGTCAGCAAATGAATTAAGATGGCCCAATGAGACAGCCAAGCATGAAGCTTGAGGGGGAAGAGTGCCCTGGGAGTGGGAGGGAAGAGTGGCAAGGAGCTTGAAGTTAGGATCTGTCAATTCAAGGGAGAAAAGAGAATGTGAGATGGTAGAAGGTTGGTGGAGTATATAGCAGTGTTGGAATGAGAGTGCAGGAGGTTTTGGTAATCGTTTCAGTTGCCCACAAACTCAGACTCCACTATTTGCCACACTCACGTGTATTCATGTTTGTATAAGTATTTCAGCATGAAATTTCCAATACCAAAAGTAATGAAAATTAACTGTTTACTACGTCTCCCTTTTAGCCTTTTCCCCCCTCTTTCACTTTTCACTTCCCATCTCCTTTCCATTTTCCCTTTACTTCTATTGTATATCTTGGTGTATCCCATCCTCCATCTTTAAGGGTTCTCACTTTAGACACACACAACACATACACTGCCAAAAACTCTGGGAGCTAGGCCACCGTACGGTTTTCTCCTCCCAAGTCCAAGGGAATGAAAGTTCATCTTTAGTCCAACTTCAAGATGAAAGAACAAGGGCCCCTCAATTTTTCCTCCCTGTACCCCATGCCAAGGAAAGAGGGTACACTCTTCTGACCCACCCCCTTGATCTCCTCTCCCCCCAAGCTTGGTCTGAGACTGAGGTAGGAGGAAAATCTGTACTGGCCAGCTAGAAGAAGCTGCAGAGTGAGCTTGTTGGCTGGGAGGAACTGGGCTAGTTGGTCAGCCAGCAGTGAGGAGGGGCCCAGCTCTGCAAGTGAGCATAGGAGTTAGAATAGGCCTCTGTTTACATTAGGGTAGGTATTAATGGGCATTTGTTGCCTTTTGGAATTCCCTGCCCAATTTTTTGCACGTATTTGTGATAAATGCATGCTCGTTTTTGGTACATACAAATAGGCCTCTAACCTTGTCCTTTAACAAGCAAAAGCAGGCTAATTAAGTTCTTGTTCCGTTTCTGCTTCTCAATCTCTTTTGATCTTAATAGTAAATACAGTATGGGCTAGCCAGCAGTACATTACTTTAAAGTATATTACTTTATCCCAGCTTGTCCCATTTTTTTATGGGAAAATTTAGCAGGGGCCAGCTGTTACAGTGGAAGAAAAGGGGAAAGTGGGAAATCAATGTGGAAAAATACAGGTGTTGCTTTTTGGATGGGCAACTGAGGGGTGACCAAACCATAATCAGAAGCTTCCCCAATGGCAGAAAATCTTCAGGGAAGGAATAAATGATTCATCCCTCTTGGGGGCCCAGTTGGCATCAGGAGGTGTCATTTCTACTTCCTTGTGCCAGGCTCAGTGAATCTGGCCTATGCCCTGTAATGTCCCATTGAAGTCCCATGATTAAAGTTTGTGTGCATACAGGATACCTCTCTATCTACCTTAAGACTTCTTTGTAGAACCCATCAACATAGGATCAAAATCTAGTTCAATATTACATTTTTGGCAGAAATGCCAGTGTCCTTCCTGTGTTGCTGTGGAGTGTAAACATCTGTAAAAGAGAATAAAATTGTGTAGCATAAGAGACCTGAATAACCCTTAGCAGTATATATACAACATATACACCGTATTAGCGTTCCAATACTAGTGAAACCATGGAATAAAATCAATAAAATCATTTAGTTTAGGCTGTTATCCTAATACATGCTAAAGTGCACCTAATGAAATTTGCATCAAAAGGAGAATTACAGTATCATTTGACAAGATTATATAGTGGAAATTTGCCATTCCAAGAATCTTGGTCCAATAAAAACTTTGTTTCCCTGGGGCTTGTGACTATATTTTGAACTGCCTTTGGCTCTCAAAAATGTCCACATTATCTTTGTATTTAATTCTGAGTGTTGCAGGAAACAGTATGTTGACGTCTACTTGTTTTAGAGCTATCGGGGAAGCGTTCTTCAACCTTACATACATTGTCTGTCTTTTTCTTTATAACTTCTTAAATTCACCAGCTGGCCAGTGGTTTAATAAGTAAGATGTTTCTAAAGTTATTTGGTCATGCTTTATTTTCCTAGAGACCTGGAATGTACTATATATTCAACCCAGGCCAGAACTGCTTCTATGTCAAGGTTCATTGAGTCTAAGTTCATGTAGTATACATAGACCAGTGAAAGCTTTGTATTTCTCTGATTTTGGAAGCCCTGGTATTAAATATTGTATGGATCAGAAAGAATGTTTACATTTCAGTTTCATACAATCAAACTTCGTTAGATTTTACCATATCAGAATGTTTATTCCAGGAATTTGTATTATCTTGATTTCTCAGTCTTGCAGCTATGTTCTCTGTTCTCTTTTTGATGGTGTCTCTATGTGCCCCTGAACGTAAACTAGTCAAATGTAAACAGGTCAAATTTAATATCAACAGTTGCTGCAATCATTTGGATCTTCCTTATTTCCTACAGAAACATAAGCAAAGAATCTGCTTCTTCTTTCTCTGATAAAGGCATTGGAGTTTACATTGTTGCTGTGCTAAACTCTAAATATTGATACTTCAGATCTCTTCACTAACACATTATTTCACCATTATTTTTTAATTATGTAGGAAATCCCACACCTTATAAATATCTGTAACATACTGAAAGACAGTCAAGTCCAAGGAAATAAAAATATTCCCAGTAAAGTGTTCTTCTCTTCAGCTAAGGATCCATTATTACATCATCCTTGTGTATTTAAATTTGTAACCATAATAGAAACAGTTTGCATATATAATCTATTCACTCACACAAATTTCAGTGCACCTTTGTGTGACCCAAAAACTCTTAATGCCAGCCAGCCAAAGGGCACTGGGGGGTGCATAGAGGTTCCTGAGTCTGGCATGTACATTCTAGTTCATCAAAAAATGTCATGTAAGTTATCAACGGAAAGCCGGTTATAGATATCATTGTAAAATGTATTTATCTACTCCTCGGTAAGGATTTACTTATATATGCTGGAAGTATATACTGGAAGTATGTTCTTATAGTTTGTATCAAGATGTTAATCCCAAGTAGAAGTGAAAAACAGGTTTCCTGCCAGACCAAAGGTGTTTATCCATCTATCTGTTGAAATGTAAATCCAGTATTGTCTCATTCACCATCACCAGTGGGAGCTGAGATGAGGGATTGTGAGATTTCACAGGAAGAGAAGAACAGCGGGGGGAAGAGAGCCTTCTATGGGGTGCACTTCAAAGGACTATAACCAGGTCACAAGGAAAGACTCTGTTATCCTGCACCAAGGAAGTAAATGGACAGTGTGTTTACATTCATGAAAACAGGACCACAACCAGCCTCGGTTGGAAATGCTGCAAAAGTCTTTGAGTGAGATAAGACTGCTCTAGACAGGAGGTTAGCCTGTTAAGTTTAGTCTCTAGAAAGCATGTATTGATTTTGTTTTATATGTAACCATTTTTTGTTTCCAATATTCTTTCTGACTACTCACTTGAATCTTCGAATCTCTGTTCTTTATTAATAAGCTTATTCTTGTTTTCACTACAAATACAATAGAACCTCGGAGTTACAAACACATTGGGAATGGATGTTGTTCGTAACTCTGAAACGTTTGTAACTCTGAACAAAACATTATGGTTGTTTTTTCAAAAGTTTACAACTGAATATTGACTTAATACAGCTTTGAAATTTTACTGTGCGGAAGAAAAATGCTACTTTCCTTTTATTTTTTTAGTAGTTTACATTTAACACAGTACTGTACTGTATTTTTTTTTTTGGGGGGGGGGTCTCTGCTGCTGCCTGATTGTGTTCCAAATGAGGTGTGTGGTTGCTGCTCAGTTTGTAACTCTGGTGTTTGTAACTCTGAGGTTCTACTGTGTAGCTAAGTGATGTGGTATTAAGCAAAGCAGTTATTCTGAGTTGACTCATACAAGCTGGTGTGTATTTGTCCCTTTGGAGATGGCTAAGTTGGTAATTCTTTGAGGGTTCAGTGGAGAAGGGGCTGGACACTACAGTGGAATGCTTCAAAGGGGCTCAGGAACTGGGGTACACCTATCCTTAACCTGCAAGGCAAAGTAAGGGCTGGATATTCCAGAGGAAATTGTTTGGGGAGGGGGGCTAACAGGCTGGTGGTGTCAAGGAGCTTATACCCAGTTAAGTACAAGCAAGTCTGCCTCTTGTTAGAGGTGGGGGGTGGGTGTAAAAGGTGACTCCCAATCCTGGGCACCCTGAGAACCGTCAGAGTTTCTTTGCTCCCTGAGCTCAGAGAGAATTCTGTATTGAAATGACTATGAGCTAGAAGTGCATTTCTGGGTGCAATTATACAAATAAGCAACATGTGAAATGTTCATCCATCTCACAGCTGTTTGATAGTAACACTGCCTGAGCTATAGGAACAGAGCAAACTGAAAGGGTTGAGTGTCTTGAGTCAGAATTATGGTCTGGAAGGCTTTCACCTCCTCTAGCCTTCACACCTGAGAATGTGTGAAACAAAACAATACAGAACAGAACAAGTGTAGTGCTAGGATAATGCCACTCCCTGGTTGCATTGGGAGGCATGTGATTAAGCACCTTCAAATACCTGACACGTAGTGATGTTCGGCAGCAAATTTGCTTTGTTATGCATTACTGCAATCATTAAATATACAAGTGACATTTTTCTTTTCTTTTTAAAACTGTTTTGGTGTAATGGTTGTTTTATTGCTGCAACTCCAGAGAAACCAATCAGAGACAGAAAATAATAATTAGTATGTCATAGAAAACTCTTTTTCACTGGCTGTACAGTGGATGCATCCGATGAAGTGAGCTGTAGCTCACGAAAGCTTATGCTCAAATAAATTGGTTAGTCTCTAAGGTGCCACGAGTCCTCCTTTTCTTTTTGCGAATACAGACTAACACAGCTGCTACTCTGAAACATGTATATCTGAGTGCCTCTGTGTATAAACGGCACCACCAAATTGTATAAATGACGTAGTGAACAATCTGCCATCTTATTACGGAACCCCTTCTACCTCTTCCCTCCTCATTTTTGTTCATTTGTATATTTCTCTTGCTTTTTGCAGTTAAATTTACATCCTGGCACTGTAGCTAGATCAGTGTCTGGACCCCTATGCCAACAGGGAGCCCCACTGAAGTCTATAAAGAATTATATAAAAGGTAACATTTTAATTTAGCATACAAAAGTGAGAAAATCAAAATTAGTATTCATAGTATGATTAAAATATTTGTTACATTTCTAAATGACTTTATGTCTGACCAGACAATAAATATATATCTTTCAGATATAATACAAAACTGAGGTCATGGTCATCTATGATCATTAAAGATTGCAGGACACTTTTTATAAGGGCATGGGTGTTTCTCCCTTGTATCCTAGTCCATTTCAGATGTGTATAATACTAGGGCCCTACCAAATTCACGGCCATGAAAAACACATCATGGACCGTGAAATCTGGTCTTCCCCCATGAAATCTGGTTCTTTGTGTGCTTTTACCCTATACTGTACAGATTTCATGGGGGAGTCCAGCATTTCTCAAACTGGGAGTTCTGACCCAAAAGGGAGTTGCGGGGGGGGGTCACAAGGTTTTTTTAGGGGGTCATGCTATTGCCAACCTTACTTCTATGCTGCCTTCAGAGCTGGGCGGCCGGAGAGTGACGGCTGTTGGCTGGGCGCTCAGCTGGGAAGGCAGCGCCCTGCTAGCAGCAGTGCAGAGGTAAAGGTGCCAGGCCATCCTTCCTTCTGCGCTGCTGCTGGTGGGCTCCCAGCCAGCAGCCACCACTCTCCAGCTGCCCAGCTCCGAAGGCAGCACCACTGCCAGCAGCTGCCCAGAAGTAAGGGTAGCAGTACTGCAACCCCCTCTACAATAACCTTGCGACCCTCCGCTCCTTCCCACAACTCCTTTTTGGGTCAAAACTTCTATAATTACAGCACTCTGAAATTTCAGATTTAAGTAGCTGAAATCATGAGATTTATGATTTTTAAAATCCTATGAAATTGACCAAAATGGACGATGAATTTGGTAGGGCCCAAATAATTACCTAGTAATTATTGCGATTCTGTAACATGCTGAGCACTTCTTGAAAATGCTAGCACCCTCAACTCACATTGATTCTGAGGGCAGTTAGACCTGCAGAATCAGGTCCTAACTACTGAAGGTAAGCCCATGAACACTGAACAACAGTTTGCCACAGGAAATGGAGAACAAATTCCACATTTGGTTGAAATTTCATGATGAATTTAAGTAGTAAAAATTTAGTTACCCAAGTTTGAATTGGGCTAAGATACAGAGGATGCCAACCTCACTCTTATAAAAAGTGCTATCAGATCTTTAATAACCTCTGGCAACCCAGACTTAAAGTATATGTATAAACTAAAATGTTAATGAGAACAACAGTAATTTGGATTTTCTTAATTTTGTGTGATTTTTCATACATTCTCCTAAAGTGCACAGAGATAGAGACGAGGCTAGTCATTATGTGAAGATGACACAATATTTTTACAATAAGTTATATAGTGCCTGTCATCCTTAAGAATCCCAAAGTACTTGAAAAGTTAGGTGTATACATCACTTTTTAAATGCAGTCAACTATAGGGCACAGGGAAAGTGGGTGAGTGGGAAGTGGCACAGCACAATAAGAGGGAGAGGAAACATTCTGGCTAAAACTCAGGGGCAGTCTCCTTCATGGAAGACAGGTGCCAAGAACAGGGTCTTCTTTTTGAGTTCATCTGAAAGACCCTAACACAGTGAACTCTATGGATGAATTGATCCACTTTTAATAGTTGGAGAACTGTGTCACTCCACCCGAGGGTTTGATCCTGCACTTCCACAGACACTAGATATTTCAGACTTGATATGTAGACCACTAAGCTATCCCTTATGGCTTTTTACGAGCCCAGAAGCAAACAGGATTTCTAAATGCTGTCTTAACATTCCCATTGAATCATGTACCAGCATATTAATTCTAGAACATTTTAAATTACAATGTGAGCAAAATCCCTTTTCCCTTCTCAGTGTAACATCCCTTTTAAAAGTATACTTGGTTGCTAGATTTTTGTAATAATTTAGAACTAATTCTAACAGAATTCAATGAAGGAAGCTTAGAGCTACTTAGAATAGTCTTGTTTAGGGACAATCTTACAAAGAAACACATCCACCAGAGAGGCTGCACTCTTCATTGAAGTTAACTGCCATTCCTCATAGATTTTAAATAGAGATTTTTTACCTGTGTTTTCTCTCCCGTATTTTATTTTATACTTCCTTCCCATCATTTCTTTATCCATGCAGTGATCAGCTCTGATATATGATGAGGGTTTTCACTTGAAGAACTGTGCATTTTTAAAATGTCTTCCCTTTATTCTTCCTAGTTCTTACACATGTAATTTCCTCTTTAATTTGACATCATTTAACGGCACATTACACGTCAATGATGTGATCTGTGAATATTTACAATGTTCGTGTCATTTTTATTTTCTAATCCAATTTAAGTAGCTCAGCTTTTTATGACATCATGAATTCTTCAGTCTTTTTAGTCTTTTTGGGGACTAATTATTCCATTAGTTCTTTTGAACTAGCTCAGTGTTGTCAGTCATTTTTTTCCCTTTTGATCGTAAGACCTTTGCTGCCCTCCTTTGCATGTGCAATCAGAGCCTTAGGAATATGTGACCAATGTTAATAACTAAAGGCTTCAGTCTTCACATCCCTTCCCTCAAAGAGTTTTTACCACTGAAACAAAATTATAAATAAGTCTTTTACATTTACCAAATTGCATAACTTTTTCTGGCTTGAACTTCTATATCCTTGCAGCAAATGCTGCACTATGCCTGCCTTGAAGTTGTAATGGAAACATAGTTTTGGGGTCTTTGTTTTTGTTTGTTCACTCTTCTGTTAAGAGACAGGGTGAAATCAAAACAAAAAATTCTGAGTATAAACCTCAAAAGAAAAAACATTAGACTTTATTTCACTTGCTACCATATGGTCTGATTCATATGTTGTGACTCATGGTTTGTGCTTATTTTTTAAATCTGGATTTGATATATTGACAGAATGAGTCAGGCTTAACTTGTTAAACAATCCAGGCTTCCCTAACCCTTTCCAAATCCATTTACCTATTAACATCTAAAGAAGGATTAAATGTATAATAAACAATCTTTGACTTCATTCTAGCTAAAATTTCTGGTCTGCCTAAAGGATGAATTTCTCTTTAGCTCCCTTGTTTACTAGAAATGTTTAACATTTCCTCTGTAATGCTAAAGAACTCTGTTGTCTGTTGCTGCCCTCTGTAGTAATGTGGTAGAGACCACAAGATTTTTCATATGCAATAATATTCAAAATCTGTTTAGTAACTACTGTAAAGACACTATAAAATTACAATACTAGTGAGTCTAACATCTTAATTTTTCTTCTTTTTTTGGGTTTCTTTTATGAATATATAATCTGTGTGAAATAGATCAGATTTACTGAAGTCTATATGAAGTGTCTTCAAATTATTTTTATTTCTCTTTGGTTGAATTCATATTTAGAACACTGTCAAGATAATAGTTCTAGCACACTGAATTGTTTAAAGTAGTGGGAGTATCTCTCTCCCCCCTACCCCCCTCCCCCCAAAAAAAACAAACAGAAAAACACAATAAAAACTCAGGTGATATTTAAAGATCTAGAAAAGGAAAGGATCAGGTTTCTAGATTTCAGAATAGTTTTTTTCCAGAACAAAGGGGGCAAATTCAGTGAAAAATCACAGAGGTTAGTTGTTAAAAGGTTATCCATTTCATTGTCCCACTTCTTCTTAGTAACTTAGATAAAGCAACTTTCTGGTACAGTAGATTACTAAATGTTCCTTGCAGTTTGTGGATAAAAAAGAAATATTAAAAGCCCTGTCTTTTGTATAACACCATAGGAGCGCAGGCAAATTTCTCTTCAGGACAACATTCACTGACAACTACCAGTATTGTATTATAGCACTATGGATAATATAATATGCTGTTGCTGAGAAAATAATTTTAGCAGGAAGATCCATGTTACTGTAATTACCCTAACTGCCCTTATTATTCTTTTTTCTTTTGCTAGAAGATTAAACTGTTTAACCTTTAAATAGAGAGCAGTTTATAAGATTTTTATTAAAATTAAGAAATGTGTGGTAAACAGAAATTGTTAACACATTTCAGTTAATGGAGGAAGGACAAGCTTTACATTACAAGTTGTTTGATAATGAATGTATCATACAATGAACACAAAGACGGCTTTTGGTATGTTGATGGGTGTGGGCTATAGTTTAATTTTTGTATGGAAGAAAATTGCTAGAACTGCAAGAAGCAATAGTTAGATCTGTCCTCTGGCAGGTGTAATATGCTTAATGCTTTGGAACAGTATATTTTAAAAAACTTATGGTGAGGTATTGTGATGTTTGGAATGGAGATGCCTCATTTTGAGTTCTACCCTTGCCTGTGTTCAGTGAGATATTGTGTTTGCACGTGGGGATTAGACTGATCCTATTTTGTGTGTGTGCACACTTGCCATGTGCAATTTCAAAGGTTTCTAAGTGTGTGCATGTATTTCGGGAGGAATCATCATGGCTGGAGAAGCCATGGTTAAGGGAGGTCAAAGGGAGGGGAGCTGATCAATTTTGGTGTTTGACATGATGGGTCATATGGTGATTTAAGCCGATACCACTAAAGCTAGTGGGCCCCAGCATCTAACACTAGAACGGATGTAAAATCCTATCTGTAAGAATAGTCTCATCAACTGCAAGTTCTCTTAAGCCACATCCTCCTGTCTTTTCTCCTGACATCTATATCAAACATTACTGTTTATTTTCTTTGTAATACTTTGGTACCTGAATTTCTATACAAAAATACATTTTTAGTCACTATGTCTCCTGAGTTTATTGTTTTCTCTTCTTTTCCTCCCATCAATCCACTTTTTTTCTTTACTTCCATCTCCATTTTTTACTTAGTCCTTCATTTTCCATATAATTAACTTTATTCTTCCCTCACTCCATCTGAGTTTCCCCTCTGTTCACCAGCTTCTCCATTCTATTCCCTTGTGTATTCTCTCCAGTCTTCCTCTCTATCCCCTTCTATGCTCCCTCTTCTATCCTTTCATCCTTTTCTCAGTCCGTCCCAACTGGTTATGCATTCTCCACTTAACCTTCCTAAATTAACTCTCCGTGTGGCTAACTCTCATGATATTTGGTGTTTTTTCTTAAAGCCCCTGCTCCTGGAGATATGAGAATACATGAGAATCTCAGCTTTCATTTAAAAAAAATGTTTCTAGTCCTCATGGTTTCAGAAAAAAGCTTGAAAACATCATCTTAGGTTATGTCTATACTACCTGCTGGATCAGTGGGCAGAGATCGATCCAGCGGGGGTTGATTTATCATGTCTAGTCTGGATGCAATAAATCGCCCCCCAAGCGCTCTCCCATTGACTTCTGTACTCCACCGGCACGAGAGGCGCAGGCGGAGTCAATGGGGGAGTGTCAGCTGTCGACTCACCGCAGTGAAGACACCGTGGTGAGTAGATCTAAGTACGTTAACTTCAGCTATGTTATTCAACTAGCTGAAGTTGTGTAACTTAGATCGATCCCCTCCTCCCTCTTCCAAGTGTAGACCAGGCCTTAAAGGCTGAAAAACAGAAGCAAACGAAAAGAACCAAACTTAAAGACATCTCATGATTTTAAAGCTAATGTCACATTTTTAGTGTGTATGTAGCCTCACTCATGATTTTTTTTTTAACGTTTGAGCAATACTCCTCCTTTCCTCTGCCAATTGGAATTCCAAAGGACAGAGCGAAGTTTTGGGTGAGCATGGAAGGAGAGGGATGATGCCTCTTCTATCTCCCACTCTCCCTGAAACTGACAGCAAGAGGTCTCCATCTCCCCCATTCTCCTGGAAAGAAGGGAAAGCTAAAAGGGGAATAGATCTTTACATAGTGGAAGGAGAGAGGAGACACCTTCCTTATCTTATGTGTTGCTGCTGCTCCCTTGACTCTAGTAAGGCTGCTAGCCTGAGAAAGGCACCAACTTATTCTACTCCCATTTCAGATTCTCCTGCCTGGTGTGTATTCACTTTATAAACTACTGAGAAGGCGGGAGAGAAGGGCAGGGAAGGGAGGCCTCCTGCATTTAGTGTGCAGTTCTACGTTGAACAGTGTGTGTAAAAAATGGTACGATATTCTATAATTGTGATTTCCTGTTGTAACCCGATGTGGAATGCTCTATCGATAAGTAAGGACTACTCCTGTGAGTAAAGATTTGCAGAACTGGCACCATTGTAATTAAATGGGATATAACGGAGACTTCACAATGCCCTTATGATTCAAACACACAGTATAGAGTCTGTGTGGGTTGTGTCAGACTTTCAAGCTCTGTGCTAGCCAGAGTGGGAGCTAAAATCCTCTGTTGGAGCTGCTATCCCATGTGCACCTTAAGATGTTTGCAGACCCTGAGCCTTTCTAAGACCAAAGCCTGAGTTGCTATGCATGTCTTAGGATCTGTGTAGCCAGCAAAAATTTCACAATCAAATTTCTTTATTTTGATGCATGAATTGTTTGATTGAAACTTATTTCATTAAAACTTTGTTAAGCTGATTTAAAATTGTAAATATCTGTCATTTACTTACTGGCCAAATTCCCATAGAGAACTTTGCAGTTTTCTCAAAACCCACTAACTTTACTAAGCATGGAGATACCAAATTATGCATATACTTAGAACGACCCCACCCCATAGAATGGAGAATCTGGGAAGTTGAGTTTATCCATACAACTGTATTTTTGCCTCTTTTCCCTATTGTTCTTCAACTTATTATTTGTACTTTACTAGTGCCTAGAGACCCTAACTAAGATCAGGGTCTTATTGTGCTAGATGAAGTATAAACATATAATAAGAGACAGTTCCTGCCCTGAGGAGTTTGCAATTTAAACGGACAGAACACATGAAGAGTAGGAGGGAACAGAAGCACAGAGAAGTGACATGACTTGCTTAATGTCATACAGCGGGATAGTGTCAGAGCTGAGATTAGATCCCAGGTATCCTGACTCCCAGATCAGTTCTCTGTCCAGTAGAGAATGCTGCCTTTCGTGTCTTTACACTTTGAAAAGTTATGGAGAACTCATTGCAGAGCAGCGAGTTAGAAATGAGGTGCTAGTTTTTTAAAAATGAAAATGACACCTATCATTTTTGATAAATTTACCTTCAATCCAGAAAATAATTTAACAGTATTACTAGAGAAAATCTGTAAGCAACTAAAGGATAATGAAACTGAGATGAATGAACAGCATGGATCCAAATCATGCCAAATAAATTTAGGATTAAATAAAAATAATTAGTTGCTGAAGCAAGTTGTTTTTAGCAAATCCTTTGAGATGGTAACAATTAAAATCTCACTGAAATTAGATCGGACCTGAACACTGGCACATGGGGAGAAAACTGGTTAATAATAAACAGCATTATATTGAGTTGTGGAAAATGTTTAACACCAAACAAATTGTAAGCTCTTTGGGGCAGGGACCATCTCTTTCTTATGCGTGTGTACGGTGCCTAGCAAAAAGGGGCCTCTAGCCACTACTGCAATAGAAATAATACATAACAATTATGTGGAAGAAATAAAAAAACGCTCAGAAAGTGTCCATTTCTCCACCTATAGAAGTCAATTGGAATTTTGTGGTTGACTTGAGAGGGAGCAGAATCAGGCCAAATCTGTGTAGATGGTACTAATTTGGGAAGTGTGAATACCAGCAAAGAGAGAGAGCTAGAGTTTGAAAACGTGATGCAATATGGCAAAGATGCAAGCTATTTACATGGGAGAAAAATAAACAGAGATAGCTATGGAAAAGGAATACTTGAAAAAGCACCTACAGGTGGTGGTGATTGTGAGCTTGCAGTGTAGCCTTCGTGAGGGGATGGGGTAGATGATCTAAATGGATCTTTTTCATTTCTTGTTTTTATGGTTCTGGGAAGACAACACCTGCAACACTTCCTAAGAGATACATAGAATATTACAATCAATTAATTTTTTACATATAATATATAATTATTAGACATATTTTTGCTCAAGTGGAAAAGTTTCTCTTTTGAAGGGAGATTCTAGTATGTTTTGCCAAAAAGTGAACAGCCACTTTGAAGCTACTAGGAAGCTACCTTCTGAAGACTGCTGCTTCTGGAAGCTTGAAAGAGGGCCACACAATACCCATTTATTTTGCCTATGAACAGGGGAGAGAACCATAGTATATAGAGTGAGGTCTTTTTCCAGTTTCTGCTGCTGAATGGAGAAGACTTTGCCACAGAGGGGAAAGAATAGAGATAGTGGGCAGCACCTGTGTTAACTAAGTTACAATTTCAGAATCTTTATTGGTGTTGATGATACATGAGCCAGAAAGACCTCACTTTAACTCTTCAATCCCAGGTTATTTGCTGGGCTGATGGGGAGGGAAACGGGGAGAAACATGTTTTTACTTGTAAACTGAGAATATGTGGTCTATAGTCATTTAGATGCAGTATGCGTGGAATCCTATCAGGCCATTTTTGCAGACACTGCTTAGTGTAGAAATGCACACTGAATATATGAGGAATTAAAAGAGAAAAAGACTGTAAACATCTTATGCAAGAGCCTATATCGAGAGAGGTTAGTCTACCTCTTGCATGCTAACACCCACCACATGACTGCCCTTCCAACAGACTTGGTCAAAAAAATCAATACAAGGTTTCACAGTAATTTTACATATTATCACTGTTTTCCTTGAAGTTTGAAAAGTGTTGAAATTTCAGTGATTGAAAATATCAACTAATTCCATAAATCTGAATATATTGATGAGCGGGAGGTGTCAAAAATCCAATTTTTGACAAAACATTTCAGCAAAATTCAGAAAATTTCAACCAATTCTGTCTTCCATGCTAGTGAAGGTGAAAGGATTGCACACATGGACCTGAAGACTTCACTGCTGTTGTAACTTTACATGACCAAGTACTTCTCTTGACTTCAGTGAAGATACTTATGGTTGTAAAATTACACATGTGCTTTAAGTCTTTGTAGGATCTGGTCTAACAGTTCATGTTGTTTAATATTTTACTGTTTTTTATTTTATTTTATTTTATTACAAATGCAGTTATAAAATACTATGGAGTTGTAGAAATCCAGCACTTCATATAAATCAAATTGTATTTATATTATCTGAATATCTATTGGTTTCCGAAGAATACAGGCATTTAATATTCTTTACTATGTACATTTTTGTATGTATCATTGAACTATGTGTTACTTATCTATTGTATATATTTTATTAAAGGTATTGTATTTATTCACCAGTGTGTGAAAAACAAACCATCTTTCTGCCCCTCTGTGCTTTGTTAGAAAGTCAAATCCCCCAATAGTTAGGCTCCATCATCATCCTTTTAGTCAGCAATTCTCTGTATGATATTAGGCTGCCCCTAGGTTTCAGATATATATTCCATTCAATACCTAGGTCATATTTTTTTTTTTGCTCCTAGTGTAAAGTCGACAGACCCCGGTCATCGTCAGGCAGGATCGAACCTGGGACCTCTGGAGCTTAGTGCATGAGCCTCTACAGCAGGGGTGGGCAAACTACGGCTCACAGGCCGAATCCAGCCCATCAGAGCTTTGGATCCGGCCCTGCCTGCTCTGGCCCCGCACCGCTCAGTCCACACCACATCCCTGCGGCTCTTGGGGGAAGAAGGGGGCAGCTCCCACTGACCAGGAACAGGGCACTCCTGCACTCCACATCCCAACCCTCTGCCCTGAGTCCCCTGCTGCACCCCACACCCCTCCTGGACCCCAACCCCCTGCCCTGAGTCCCCTGCTGCACTCTGCACCCTTCCTGCACCCCAACCCTCTGCCCTGAGTCCCCTGCCACACGCCATACCCCTCCTGCACCCCAACCCCCTGCCACACCCCGCACCTCTCCTGTACCCCAACCCCTGCCCCGAGCCCTCTGCTGCACCGCACACCCTCCTGCACCCCACCCCCCTGCCCTGAGCCTCCTGACACACCACGCACCCCTCCTGCACCCCAACCTCCTGCCCTGAGCCCCCTCATACACCCCACACCCCTCCTGCACCCCAACCCCTTGCCCTAAGCCTCTTCCTGCACACCACACCCTCTCCCGCACCCCAACCCCCTGCCCCAGCCGTACATTCATGGCCCTGCATGCAAATTCCCCACCCAGATGTGGCCCTCGGGTCAAAAAGTTTGCCCACCTCTGCTCTACCGCATGAGCTAAAAGCCAACTGGCTATTACCTAAGGCTGTACAGCAGATTCATTTAACTCTCTTGAAGTGGTCTCGGTGCCAGTAGATGGGACAGAACACTGCACCCAGGAGGTGTGTGGGTCACACTAGCACTGGTGCACAGAAGGACACGTGGTGCCTTACTCCCCCAACTCCCTTTCTGCCCCTGCACAAAAGCAATAGTATGTCTTGTGCTTGGGGGAGTGCAAGAACAGCTTCCTCCTAGCTGTCAAGGAGATGCAAATTACTTCAAAAGAAAGGGGGGAGGGACAGACAGAAGACAGATCCATGCCTTCTGCTCATATACCAGTCCATATGTCAGAAGTGACTTGGGCACTCAGGAGGTGTGGGCTGTACCAGCCAAAGAAAAAGTGCCATGTGTACGCTCTGTCTGCCTGCTGGGTAGCTGCGGGGGAGGGATGGTGTGCATTTTGATGCACAATCTCTCTAGGAGCTCTGCCTGGGCCAACTGAATACCCCACTGCTCCCAACTCAGGACATGTAAAATTTGCAGTCTGGCCTTATATATTGATACACTGGTAGCACTCCAATAGTTGAAAAGCTTAAGATGGAGTTGTAACGACAAGGATACAGTTGCAAGAATAGGGGACTCATGCAGCATTTTAAAATGTATACTTTGAAGATAATCACACTTTGAGTGATTTAATCATTTATGACCGACAAGATTTATTATTTTCTTTTCTAATTAAATAAATCCTTTACCATCTGGTCTGTGTGCAGGGTGTAGGGTTATAAAATAGTATTGAAAGTTTTAAGTACATTTCATTGCAAATTTCCTCAACTATAAAATGTATCAAATCAACAGATTCAACACTTTCAGCTTCAGGAAACGCTTGAATCTCAGAAAAGCATATAATTGAGCGTACCTGTGGTATCGGACAATGTCTAATCAGTCATCTGTGTAGGTGGGTAGTGTCAAGTGCCATTCATCTGTTTCCCCTGAGATCTCTGGAAACAAGAAGGAGGGGTAGTGGTAAGACAAAGATATATAACCATGTTGACCACTGAAGTACATGGTTAACAGCTTAATTATCTGGGTTCAGCTATCAGTCAGAAACAAACCTGTATAATTTAGACATACTTTATAATTTACTATAGAAATGGCATAATGATAAGGACAGTGTTGCTAGAATTAGAATCTGCATTAGTGTGTTTAATTCAATTTTTCTAATTATATTTCTAATAGCTTAAATATGTGCACTGATAAAATGGTTAGCCACCTGCATTTAAATGCCACCTGATGCGTTTATTTTGGAACAGTAGCAGATTGATATAATTTGAGCTCAAGTTCCTCTGAAAATTCATCTATTAATGGGTATTAAATTATTCTTTGTGTCTGTATTGCATATGATAGACCTACTATCATTGTGGGAATCACTGTTAAATGTTTTAAATCTGAAAACACCTATCGTATTTTTGAACTCCATTTAAGGGGTCTATTTAATTAAAAATTTAAAGTTGCATTGACATTTTTCGATGGAGCTTTTATGCTGGAATAGTGCATTAAAAAATCCATTAAATTTAAATGTTTGCATAGCGTATGTGGGGAAGGTTAGGTGAGTATGCGGTATATGTACAGGGTATGTAAAAATCCATCAGTATTTTTATTATAGTGTAATTTTCATATGATATTTCATAGGTATCATCTTACTGTTGATTTATCACATAATCTTAATAGCAAACAGTATAGATAACTGTAAGTTGCAACTTTGATAATATCTGCTTGTTTTCAAATATTTAGAACTTTCTGAAGAATTTCCCTTTTCAGCTAAAATTTTATACATTTGGGGTTTTATGCTTTGGGGTTTACTTTGCATCATTCAAAAATGGTTTGGAAACAATATGAAAAAACCCTCTTCTTTGAACACAGGTAAATGAAAATTGGCTTAATTTTTAAAAGTTGATGCTTTCTGAGTAGCTAATCACATGAGGACATGTTTCCAGACCAGTTTGCAGTAAGAAATATGTGAAAAATAAAATGATTTTAAAAAACATTTTTTTAAAATCAAACTGACTAAATTTCATGAATTCAAACCTATGCTATTATTTACGGAGCTACAAAAAACATAAATCCATAAAATCAATGTTAGATATATGTTTATTTGGGCTGCCATCTTACAGTGTATTTCCAGAGTCGCATGTGTGTTTTGACCATACAGCAGTGAAAGTACACAGTGAATGCAACAGTGTTAATCTTTTTTCTTTGAAACAAAGAGACATTAGGTGTAAAAACTCAGACTAATGTAATATTTATTACAATTTTAAACACTCAAAAATCAGGAAAAGATAAAAATAGGGTTTTCATAGGAACCTTAACTTTCCCAAATTTTTCCCTCCTTTATGTCATTTCAGTCACTGAGATTATACAGATTTCATTGTACAAAATTTTCCCTCCTTTGTCATTTTAGTCACTGCGAGTGTTCAGATTTAATTTTGTCCAGGGACTATTTTTGGATTACTTTTCTAGTTATGATGTTAAATATATATTTTACCTTAATTCACAGTGGGTGGGATTTTCAGAAGTATTTCACAGTAACAGCCGTGTTAGTCTATATTCGCAAAAAGAAAAGGAGTACTTGTGGCACCTTAGAGACTAACCAATTTATTTGAGCATAAGCTTTCGTGAGCTACAGCTCACTTCATCGGATGCATATTGTGGAAAGTGTAGAAGATCTTTTTATACACACAAAGCATGAAAAAATACCTCCCCCCACCCCACTCTCCTGCTGGTAATAGCTTATCTAAAGTGATCACTCTCCTTACAATGTGCATGATAATCAAGTTGGGCCATTTCCAGCACAAATCCAGGTTTTCTCCCCCCTCCCCCCCCCACACAAACCCACTCTCCTGTTGGTAATAGCTTATCTAAAGTGACCACTCTCCTTACAATGTGTATGATAATCAAGGCGGGCCATTTCCAGCACAAATCCAGGGTTTAACAAGAGCGTCGGGGGGGGGGGGGTAGGGAAAAACAAGGGGAAATAGGTTACCTTGCATAATGACTTAGCCACTCCCAGTCTCTATTCAAGCCTAAGTTAATTGTATCCAATTTGCAAATGAATTCCAATTCAACAGTCTCTCGCTGGAGTCTGGATTTGAAGTTTTTTTGTTGTAATATCGCAACTTTCATGTCTGTAATCGCGTGACCAGAGAGATTGAAGTGTTCTCCGACTGGTTTATGAATGTTATAATTCTTGACATCTGATTTGTGTCCATTTATTCTTTTACGTAGAGACTGTCCAGTTTGACCAATGTACATGGCAGAGGGGCATTGCTGGCACATGATGCCATATATCACATTGGTGGATGTGCAGGTGAACGAGCCTCTGATAGTGTGGCTGATGTTATTAGGCCCTGTGATGGTGTCCCCTGAATAGATATGTGGGCACAGTTGGCAACGGGCTTTGTTGCAAGGATAGGTTCCTGGGTTAGTGGTTCTGTTGTGTGGTATGTGGTTGCTGGTGAGTATCATTTGGGGACAATGTATACCTTCAAATCAGCGGCACTGCTATGGGTACCCTCATGGCCCCACAGTATGCCAACATTTTTATGGCTGACTTAGAACAACGCTTCCTCAGCTCTCGTCCCCTAATGCCTCTACTCTACTTGCGCTATATTGATGACATCTTCATCGTCTGGACCCATGGAAAAGAAGCCCTTGAGGAATTCCACCATGATTTCAACAATTTCCATCCCACCATCAACCTCAGCCTGGTCCAGTCCACACAAGAGATCCACTTCCTAGACACTACAGTGCTAATAAACGATGGTCACATAAAGACCACCCTATACCGGAAACCTACTGACCGCTATTCCTACCTACATGCCTCCAGCTTTCACCCTGACCACACCACACGATCCATCGTCTACAGCCAAGCTCTGCGATACAACCGCATTTGCTCCAACCCCTCAGACAGAGACAAACACCTACAAGATCTCTATCAAGCATTCTTACAACTACAGTACCCACCTGCGGAAGTGAAGAAACAGATTGATAGAGCCAGAAGAGTTCCCAGAAGTCACCTACTACAGGACAGGCCTAACAAAGAAAATAACAGAACACCATTAGCCGTCACCTTCAGCCCCCAACTAAAACCCCTCCAACGCATTATTAAGGATCTACAACCTATCCTGAAGGATGACCAACACTCTCACAAATCTTTGGAGACAGGCCAGTCCTTGCCTACAGACAGCCCTCCAACCTGAAGCAAATACTCACCAGCAACCACATACCACGCAACAGAACCACTAACCCAGGAACCTATCCTTGCAACAAAGCCCGTTGCCAACTGTGCCCACATATCTATTCAGGGGACACCATCACAGGGCCTAATAACATGAGCCGCACTATCAGAGGCTCATTCACCTGCACATCCACCAATGTGATATATGGCATCATGTGCCAGCAATGCCCCTCTGCCATGTACATTGGTCAAACTGGACAGTCTCTACGTAAAAGAATAAATGGACACAAATCAGATGTCAAGAATTATAACATTCATAAACCAGTCGGAGAACACTTCAATCTCTCTGGTCACGCGATTACAGACATGAAAGTTGCGATATTACAACAAAAAAACTTCAAATCCAGACTCCAGCGAGAGACTGTTGAATTGGAATTCATTTGCAAATTGGATACAATTAACTTAGGCTTGAATAGAGACTGGGAGTGGCTAAGTCATTGTGCAAGGTAACCTATTTCCCCTTGTTTTTCCCTACCTCCCCTCCCCCCTCAGACGCTCTTGTTAAACCCTGGATTTGTGCTGGAAATGGCCCGCCTTGATTATCATACACATTGTAAGGAGAGTGATCACTTTAGATAAGCTATTACCAGCAGGAGAGTGGGGTGGGGGGAGGTATTTTTTCATGCTTTGTGTGTATAAAAAGATCTTCTACACTTTCCACAGTATGCATCCGATGAAGTGAGCTGTAGCTCACGAAAGCTTATGCTCAAATAAATTGGTTAGTCTCTAAGGTGCCACAAGTACTCCTTTTCTTTTTTCAGAAGTATTTATCGTTGGCCTAAACTCTAATCCTAGTGAAGACAGGGGTAAAACTCTCATTAACTTCCTGGGAACAGTTAGCCTAATGCTTAGTGCTGTTGAAAATTCCAGAATTTTAAATTTAATTTTTAAAAATGCAGACGTAAAAACTATAAGTGCTTGCAGTTAGATAGCCTCAGTATTTGCAGCATTGACTGCATTATCAAGAGTAAATATAGGAAACAAAAAAAAAATACTGCCAGAGCTTGGGTAACCTCTTAACAGCTATAAATAACTCTTTATTTTAAGAGAAACTAGCAAATTTTTAAGGGCCACCACTGTGAGGGTTCTATAATGTGTATTGGTACAGATCTATGGTTTGCAGTAGCTTTTGGTGTATAAATAACTCAGGTCGGTATGATTGTTAAATAACAAGTTGAGCTTGAATAATAGTGGACAGCAAGATAAAGAAGCATGAACTGATGGATGATGGTATGAACCTAGAATGTTTGAGGGACTGTGTAATACTGTGAATAAAATATGTTCAGTCAATCAAGAGGCATCATGGGAAAATAAGTGACTACGGTTATGTCTACATTGCAAAAAAATACCTGTAGCAGCAAGTCTCAGAACCCAGGTCAACTGACTCGGGCTTGTGGAGGTTGTGCTGTGGGGCTAAAATAGCAGTGTAGACATTCGGGCTTGGGCTGGAGCCCAGGCTCTGAGACCCACCTCTTTTAAGGGCTATGTTCTTCATACTAATGTTAATAGGAAGGAGGACTCTCCCAATCTGACGTACTAATGATTGGTTGACGTACTTTATATGTAAAGAAAAGTGCACTAGGGGGATAAAAGTATATGGCTAAAGTGTCTATGCGTGTGTGTTGTATTCCCACTAGTTTACTTTGTTAGATCCTAAACAATATAAGACTTAGTCATTAGACACATTCCACAGTCCTTTGTAAAAATTGTCATGCCTGCTTGTTAAAAGATCCTATTTCTGCACATCCTTGACAAACACTTTTATAATGCTTCATTATAATAGGCATCTCGAAGACAAGTGAGATGTGCAAGTACAAGAAAATGAAATCAGTATTTAATTACTAAATTTTCTACCTCTAAAATAAAAAAGCTTAAATAATTCAGTTTGATTTGGTCTAATTAGCCTGATTTCCTAGTATTTAGCCCTAATTATGTGATACATAAGCCCTAATTATGTGGTACGTATACAGTGTGCTCTCTAAAGTTAAAGATCAGAACGGATACTGTCTTAAATGATAAACTATGTTAAATTATTAATTATAATTAATCTTACAAAATAGGCATAATTAGCTTAAGTACTTCAGATATTATACTTAACACATTACACATTATATGAAAGGTTTGAGCATTTTAAAAATACTGTACCAAAAGGAAGATATTGGTGAGTGCTATGATTTTATTGAGTATAGCTTAACTGATGTCTCACTGTTGTCAAAACATATCTGGCCTTCATTGCTGTAAAGGTATGTTTGTTTTAACTTGTTAAATGCCATACCCCATGTGACTTGATGAGTATGGCTTAACCATTTTTACTTTTATCAGTTTTTCTTCTTAATATACTGCAGTGTATAAGTCATTAGAGATTTTTTGTTGTATTCATTAAGGTCATTTTAGATTTGATTGCATCTAGCTGATACAATGAGTGCTGCTAGAACTGAGCACTCTAAATATGTTTTTACTGTAACAAAATTGTCATCATTTGATATTTAAGATTTAGGTTTGGTTCTAAATTAAGAAATCCTGAACTTACCAAAGCCCAAATGCTCTCTGTTTCTACTGCTTTGAACCAAGGCACATTCTGTGTGTACAACAATTTCTGCCAACAGAATATAGTTTGCTAATAGACCAACTTTTTAATTTTCTGCAATGAATGATATTGTGGAAGGGAGACGGATAAAACATCCATTTACTTAAAGCAATTCATAGGATGGAAGTGAGCAGGTAGAGGAACAGGAATATGTCTTATTGCTTCTTTGTTGTCTCAGTTTATGTTAATATGTGTCCCTGGCAGAATATGAGGAAAAAATCATTTAAAAAATATAGTATTTTCAGTTTTCAGCTTTTTGTCTCTTCAACCATTTGTCTGAAAAATAGCACAATTTTCAGAAACGTCATGAAATGGCTAGGTGGTACAGCCTTAAAATATATTTTCACCTGGTCCACATATTACTTAATTAAACTCATATGTTTGGTGGTCTCAGTCTTCTGTAGGGTGGCCAACTTTCTAATTTGTGAAAACTGGACACTGAGAGCTGGAACCTCACACGGCCCCTTACTTCGCCTCTTCCCCCTAAGGCCCCACCCCTGCTCCACTTCTTCCTCCTAAGGCCCTGACTGCTCCTCTTCCCCCCACATCACTCGCTGCTCTCTCCACCTCCCTCCCCACCACCACCTAAGCAGGGCTCTGGATTGGAGGGGTGACTTGGGCAGGATATTCGAGGGAGAGCCATGCTCTGGGAGTGGAGGGGTGACTGGGGCAGGACCCTCCCACAAAGGAGACTGAGAGGGGGGCCCCGGCTGTGAGTCTGGCCACCAGCCCCACTCCTCAAATACCTCATGTACTTCAGGATCCCTCCCCCTGGACACCAGCCACTGGTACCTCTCTTCACCAGAGCTGGGAAGTTCCTGACTGCTCCTCCAGCTCCAGCAGCAGCTGCTATTCCCGCCTTCCCAGCAGTGGAACAGCAGCCAATTGTGGTTAGTTACTCAGGTAACCGGACTTTTGGTGTCAGGTCCACTTTTCAACCAGACTTTCCAGTTGAAAACTGGATACCTGGCAATCCTAGTCTACTGCTCAGTGCATATTTGTACACAGCAGAAAACCACTGATACCACTGTCAGTCTCTGTGAAGGAGATGCTGAGGCCTGGAATAATGGTGTTGAAGAATAGGATTCAGGTGTATATGCAGAAGTGCAAGTGTCTTGTACTACAGTTTGTCTATGTTTTGCCAGGTTCTAAAACTAAATATTTAACCTTTTAATTACTGCAGGACTAAGTTTGTGTCTTTGCAAGCAGTTTTAACATGCTGTCTGTTGAAAGCAGTAGAAATCTACTGAATGTCCATATGCATTGGGGTGAAATTCTGGCCTGACTGAAGTCAATGGGAATTTTGCAATGGACTTCAGTGGAGCTAGTATTTCACCTCAGATGTGTCGTAGCATTCAGCTGCTTTAAATAGATGTTGAGTAAAACTTAGTTGAAATACAGGCAGGAGTGAAGAGGTTAAATGGTGTTTTGTGTCTGTGAGGAATACCTCTTAGCAATTTGTGTTTTTCTTAGCTTAAAGAAGATACAAACAAAATCAATAAGGTATGCATGTTGTTCCTTTGGAACATGCACTTTAAAGAAAGGAAGTGTAGCAGAGAGTTTGTAAAGTTAGGCTGAAATTATTGTGAGATTTCTTGTGCTTCATGCTTCTGATTAAAGAGAAAGTCTCTGCCCCCAAAAGCTCACTATCTAAATGTATAGACAATAGGTAGGTAAAACATATGGGAAGAGTGCAAGGAAACAATGAACGATACTCATCAGCATGAAAAACAGTGGTCATGGCACAGCAGCTGCTCACCATTGTCAAGTTTTTGTAGGCATCACAAATAAGGGGCAGTATGGGATGGCGCATATTTGTTAGAAAAAAATTTAACATGAGCAATCAAGATTGACATTATTTGAAGGGAGTCAGGATTCAATATCTCAATACCGTATAAGAGATAGTTAGGGCAGGGATAGGCCATGAAATGTCTCAGATGTGAAGATGGATAGTCTGTGTGTGATGCAGTGGAGAAGGTGGGAGTGAGGGTCAAGTATGAGATGACACTCACTCAGATTACATGCCTGAATGGCAGGGAGGGTGATGACTGAGAAAGGAAGGTGGGGGGTAGGCCTTAAGGGCAGAAATTGAGAGCTGCATTTGGGCATGTTGAGCTCATGTGAGTAGGCGTTAGCCTCACAAGTAGACCCACTGGAGGTTAAAACCAAAAAGTTCAGGTATTTAAAAACAAAGAGACCGCACTCCAAGGCTTCAGTCTTGCAATGAGTTCTGCATGGACAGAACTTTCATTGGGACTTCACATAAATGCAGATGTGTGTCTGTGTGGAGCTCTTTGGAGAACTGGGACCAAAATTATTAATACTTCTAGGCTTCCCAGTGTGTCCTGTGTTGTTTGTTTCTGACTATACAGTAAATTTTTTGGAGCAGGAAACATCATCTTATGTCTTTGCAGATGTTAAATAAAAATTTCTGGGTAGGGTTTTACCACAGAACTTATATAGTGCTAAGGCTGATAGAAAACAATAATAACATTTTGAGCTCTTTTAGAGTGGTGTTAGCCGTGTTAGTCAGTATCAGCAAAAAGAATGAGGAGTACACCAGACCCTCGCTAGAACACGGGATTCGGGATCCATGCACGGTACTGTGTTGCCATGGATCCCAATTTAAATATTTAAATTTGGGATCCATCGCCGCGACCGTGCTATATGCGAATCCACGCTATAGCGATGCATGCTCTAGCGAGAGTCCGCTGTACTTGTGGCACCTTAGAGACTAACAAATTTATTTGGGCATAAGCTTTTGTGGACTAAAGCCCACTCCATCAGATGCATGCAGTGGAAAATACAGTAGGAAGATATATATATACACAGAGAACATGAAAAAATGGGTGTTGCCATACCAACTCTAACGAGACTAATCAATTAAGATGGGCTGTTATCAGCAGGAGAAAATAAAACTTTTGTAGTGATAATCAGGATGTCCCATTTCAAACAATTGACAAAAAGGTGTGAGTAACAGTAGGGGAAAAATTAGCATGGGGAAATAGTTTTTACTTTGTGTAATGACCCATCCACTCCCAGTCTTTATTCAAGCCTAATTTAATGCTGTCCAGTTTGCAAATTAATTCCAGTTCTGCAGTTTCTCACTGGAGTCAGTTTTTGAAGTATTTTTGTTGAAGAATTGTGACTTTTAGGTCTGCAATTGAGTGACCAGGGAGGTTGAAGTGTTCTCTGACTGGTTTTTGAATGTTATAATTCTAGATCTACCAATGTGATATATGCCATCATGTGCCAGCAATGCCCCTCTGCCATGTACATTGGCCAAACTGGACAGTCTCTACACAAAAGAATAAATGGACACAAATCAGACGTCAAGAATTATAACATTCAAAAACCAGTCGGACTGGTTTATTATTTATTTATTTCACAAAGAATAAATCTTTCCTTTACTTTGTCTTTAGAAACTAACTTGAAGATGTTAGAAGATTAAATTGATTTAGTTGCTCATTGGGTGCCCAAACCTCCTAGTTCGTGCAGTGCAAACAGTAGCATTAAGCATATCACCATACCCGGATTATGGAAATACCATAGCTCATGCACAGTGAGTAAACATTGAATCATTTTATACATGTTCAGTTTCTAGTTAAGTTCTCAACCAAACTGTTACTCTTTTTTCTTTTTATTGTACTGGTGGCCTTCTATCTCTGCTCCATGCCACACTTGCTGTTTTCTCACCTTGTAGTGACTGTACATTTGCATAATGGAACAAACATCTTAGATGATATTGTCTTCAAATATTACATGAAAACATAGGATTTGCTATGCTGGAACAGACTATAGGTCCATCTAGCCCTAAATCCTGCATCTAGCAGTAGCCAGTAACTGACACTTCTTAGCACCATGTTGCTTCTACCACCAGTTGTGCAATGCCATTCTATTATGGACAAGGAGGAGGGAAAGAAAATGAAATGCTTTCCAGGTATATGCAATAATCACCTCAGTTATTTTATTTCCTGTTTTCTGGGTCATGTTTTGACACAAAATAGACTTTTTTATCTAATTAAATAATTCTTACAGTGAATGTTTGATTTGCTGGGGGCTCTGATGGCCAACTGTGACCAAGTGGCTCTTCCTATTTTTCACTACTTTCATGTGTACATTAAAATTAATAGTTTATTTGAACTGGGAAAAATGCCTCTCCTGGGCTCTCATCAGTTCAACCCTTGTGTATGCATTGTGTTATCAGGTAGGTGTAGTGTGCATGTGATAAAGAGATAAGGACTTTTAAGTGTAGATTGATGTTATTGAGGAGTAGTGGTTGGAGAATCTCAGGTTTTACAAGTTTGGTCTGAATGTTTCTTCTCTCTCTCTCTCTCGCTTATTGCAATGGTATAATCCTTGAGATTTTCTCTGTGTCAATCTCTTTTCGTCATCCCAGCATACCCCAGATTTTTATCACACTTCTTCCTTTACTCCACAGCTTTCCAGACCTGATCCACAGCCCCTCCTCCAGATATTGGTTGAAAACGTCAAAACAAAAAATTCAAATTTGGTTCAGCTGTGTTCAGCTGGTTCTTACCTAGATGAGATTGTACTATTTTTCTATAAAATGTTTTTCATTATAATCCTGCTATATAATGTAGATTTAACATACTTCATTTACTGAAGGTAGTTATACTGTTTTGCCAAGAAGTGTATTTTGCATTTTGAAAGCTTTTGGGATAAAAATCTCTCTCAAAAGTAGCCATAATTGCAGAGTAATAAATAATCCTCAAGGGATGACATCAGTTAGAGTTTAGTTTGGGCAAGAACTGCTGGATGGGGTTATAGGTCTTCAATATTCATATTTTTTTTGTTTTTCTCTTCAGAAAGAGCCCTGGTAGAAGGAGATGGTCTCATGCAGAGAGAATCAGTAGAATGATGATCATGGGACAATACTAAGACTGTATCTTCTGTCAATGTAAACACTGATAGAAGCTGTAAGTTTATTGGTACGTTCATCCTTGAAGATACTAAAAAAGTTACCTACTATACATTTTCTGACACATTACATAGTTTTAATTCACTAAACACAATGGGTGTACACTGGGTGTACACTGTACAGAGTCATTATAAAGTTTCCGTTCTAAAATTATATATGGAATGAGACTGTGCTTTAAAACGCCTCTGAAATCAATGATAGATACACTTTTATTGACAACTTCTTACTTATGCTACCATTACTGTAAAAAATAAATGACCCTCTTGTTATGACTATTTTATACATAAGATCCCTCTTCTGAGGAAAATACGGTGCAAAACCTTGGCCCTGATTATGCAGTCTGCTTTCTGCAAGTTGATCCCCATGTCTGCATTAAGCGCCATTGAAGTCAGTGGAACTCCACATGAGTGCTGGGATCTGCCTTTGCAGAGCAGTTTGTGGAATTGGTACCACAGCTTTAAAGAATCTGTGGGCTTTTTCCTTTTTAGTGCAAATATTGTATTGCATTTTCAAACATACAGTAATATAAACAATATAAAAATACATATGCACAAGATAATGAAAAGCAAACATTATATGAAAATACAAGTAATAGGGGTATATTTTCAGATCACACAAATCCTTCCTTTCTTTTTCATTCCTCCCACCCCATTTATGATATGTGCCTATTGTTCACCTCTGGGCTTGATTAAAAACAACACAGTGCATCAGCCAAACTATGGCTCCAGTCCTGCAAGATGTTGCATATGGTCAGACTCCCTCAGCACGGGAAGCCCCATTGAAATGAATGTCCCTATCAGGGCATGACTCCACTGAGTGGAGTGGGGCTCCATGTGATGTAGGAATCTGCCTGTATGAAACAACTTGTAGGATTGTGGCGTGGGGCCTGTGTTAACTAATGCAACATAAACAACTCTCAGTTATATCGGGGTATTGTGTTGCCTGGCATGTTCTGTCATCTGTGGAGTCTTGTATTTCTGTGCCTGTTCAAAGATACCTATAACTTATGTAGGAAGACTTCATACATTTTCTATATTTGGTTGAACAGTAGAATATATGACCTGCTACCTTTTATATGAAATGTTTATGTCCTTTTGCCACTATGGTTTCTTCCTAGGATTCCATAATATAAAATTTTCTTGATTTTTTTTTCCAGTGTGTATCTATTTTTTATGTGTGTGTGTATTGCTGAGCAAGGTAATCAAAACACTTGATTTGTCCTGTCAATTAAGCATAACTAGCTAAGTGGACATTTGTTAATCAAATGTCTTAGAGTCTTTTCATAAGCTTAGGTAATGATTTAACAGTGCTAAGGGTTATATAATTTAGTGAAATATCAAGTTTTAGCTGTAACACTGTGATTGTTCTGCATACTCTCTCTCTCTCTCTCTCTCTAAACCAAAAGTGAAATGTTGATATGCAGAACAGCACCATGGTTTGGAATATTCCTTCAAAATTATTGGAGGACGTTCATAGATCACAGTGAACAATGTTCACTTTATTTAATTTTGCAGGAGGCCAGTTGGCTCAGTGCTTCTTATACTGTAATATATGGACCGTTTAGTTAGGTATGATGTAAAATGGGGACATATGCAACAGTTTGGGGCTGTTTAACAGTGAATGGGGACAGAAGACTAGAATTGTTCAGAATGAGCATGAGTGTTTCAGAAATGTGGAGCACTGAAACTCCAGTTGAAGTTAATGGGAACAGTGGATGCTCAGCACTCTTATTGTATTAGGTCACTTCTGGAGTCCATGGTCAATTTTTCAATTGCAGGGCTACATTAACAATGGGTCACATAGTTGCAGAGAACATTCTTTGACATTACGGTGTTTTAATGCTTTCTAATTTCTGCCCCAAAACTATTTTTAAAAGGAAAATTAGTTACTGTTATATCTTTGAAAACTGAACTCAAAGTGTATTAAAGGAAATCCATTTAAAGCCTAGGGCAGTACCTGATACAAACTTTTTTTTTTTTTTTAGGATGGTTCATTCTCAAGACGCAGTTGCTAGCATAGACATCAAATGGGAGTGCAAAATTTCAAAATAATTTAGGTTTACATGAGAAAACGATAATTCTTTGTAAATAACCAGCAGTTTCATTCTGTTTTAAGAAATAAAGAAAATAAAATTCTGCCTCCCATCACTTTTAGCTTCCTGGATTTTAAAGGCACAGATTTATTTACCTAAATATTTTTCGTGCATATTTTTTGTGTTAGATTATAGGCTTTATGATCTCCTCTTTGTTCCCATGCAGTACTGCACTGTGCTACCATGTTGCATGTATATACGCACATTTAATCTGTTGTTTGTTGTATAAAATGATTGAATATAACAAAGATTTTTCTGGAACTGAAACTACACAAGGAAAATTATATCAAGTAATACCCAAAGGAATTTTTAAAATCTTAGTTTAATTTTTTTTCTGCATTACTACATTAAAAAATCTGTCCCTTTATCTGACTAATGTTAGTTTGATGATTATGCTAATATTAACTGCTTTACTTGAGTAAGCAAAGAAGTAGTAAAATACCAGTCAGACCAGCTGCTAATTCACAGTGTAGTACTGTGGTTATTAAAAATACCCCAAAGATGTACCTTTGTGGTTCAGTCTTTTGAATTAGAATCAGCATATTAATTTAGGCCTGAAGCATGATTAAACATTGGAAGGCCCCTTAAGAATTTTCTCCAAATTTTCTTGGATTTCTCTTTATTGGGTCTTCCTGGACTCTGTTTAGCTCTGTAATTGCTTTGCTCCTTTGTTGATAGGTTAAAGCACAATGTGATTTTCTCCACGCCATAATATTTAAGAGAACGGCTCAGTGTTCCACATGTATCTGTGCAGCTGAGACACAGAGAGACATAGCAAGGGAAGTGGGCTTTTTCCCCCCAGTGTATAAGAAATTATGCACCAGGAAATAAACATGGCCTATCCATGAAAAAGAAAGGCAGCCTGAATAGAAAGGGTTTTCTCTGAAGACACTGTACTGATGCATAGTGTAGTTGAGGGAATAAATCACTAGTCACATGTATTTCAGGTCTTTATAACCTTCATAGCCAGCTGGCTACTTCTGGATATTGCATGCTGCTAGAATTCCAACATGGAATTTGGCCCCTATGGATTTGCTCTGTGATCCAGTGCTTCCAACACACACACTCTTCTTTTCTGTTCTATGATGTGATGGGAAGACCCACCATTGAGATACTTGCTCACCAGAGGGGTAGCCGTGTTAGTCTGGATCTGTCTCCTCCCTCGGTGTTCAACTGCTAGAAGAGGGCCTCATCCTCCCTGATTGAACTAACCTCATTATCCCTAGCCTGATTCTTGCTAGCATATTTATACCTGCCCCTGGAAATTTCCACTACATGCATCCGACGAAGTGGGTATTCACCCACAAAAGCTTATGCTCCAATATATCTGTTAGTCTGTAAGGTGCTACAGGATGCATTGCCGGTTGTTCACCAGAGTTCGGGCTGGCAGTGCAATGGTATTGTTATGTTTATGGTACTCTTGGCCTTATGTGCTTGTGTAAGTGGCTAAGATTTTGGCTTTAGACTTTATGTAACAAGAGGAGATATGCCTATTTTTTTTCCCAAAAAGTACATTTGCCTCAGAAGGTATGGATACCTGCCAGCCGGAAGTTTTACAGATAAATGGAAGAGTTTTGTTAAATAGAAGGGTTTTTATTTAACCACTAGTCATCTTCCCCTCATCTCCACATTTATTCATAGTTGCCAATTATTCCATTTTCCCAAAAGAAAAATGCTTTCCAAATTTTTAAAAATAAAAATAAAGAAAGGTTTAAATGGGGCGGTCAAAGTATTCCCTTTGTACATGTACAGACAAAAGTATCATCTGGCATGGCACGGAGAGAAAAAAGGCAGGGGTCAGAAATCTGATCCTCTGCACAAAAAAATAGAATACTGAGCCCATTCCTGCAGTAATTACTTAAGCAAAACTCCCAGTGAAACATATGGAAATTTTTCCTAATATCTGCAAGATTAGGCCTTACATTTTGTTTTTTCTATGGTGGCATGAGAAAGGACTACATAAGAAAAAAACAGAGAAGTTATGGTCATCCCTCCCAAAACAATTTACCCAAATAAATAAATAACTTAATTAAATTAAAAATTGGCCAAGAAGTTTAGTCTGAAAATTAGACATGTGGGACTGAGCAAAGAAAAGAGACAAGGGCTAACCCTGAGGTCAGCAGTGCAACCAACAAAATAGCAGCAGCAGAAGTAGTTTTGCACCTGTCAGAATTTCAGTTGAAAACTTGGCTAGACGTTAGTACAATGCATATGTATTGGATATTTTTATTTTGAGGACAAATATAAAACTAAACCATGATATCATTTCAACTTTTAAGGAGATCTTAAAAACACATATTCTAAAGTGAATGTGCAGCTCTCATTAACAATGATGAGAGATATGCACGTGCATTACTTAGAGTGATATATAATAGGTCTGAAATGCATACTTTTTTGCTGTGGAGAGATACTTTATATATTTCACTACTGGTAGTCTAAAATGTTGGCCAAAATGTCAATGACATTTAAAATTGCATATGATTCAGAGATTATATAATTAATCAGGAAGGCGATAATCTCTTTCTACATATATCTACCATAGTATCTGAGGACCTCATAATCTTAAAACAGCCCTGTGTAGTACAGAAGCATTATTATCCCCGTTTTACTGATAGAAGAACTGAGTCATGAAAAACTCAAATGGGGGACTGAGACTTCAACATTTTTGTGACTTGCCCTAAGTGACTTGCCCTATGTCACACAAGAAATCTGTGGCAGAGCAACGAATTGAACCTTGCTCTCCCAAGTTAGTGTCCTAACCACTGGACCACCCTTCTTCTCCTCGTACATGATGCTTGTAAGATTGTGCCTTGAATATTATGTACAATTAAAGCAATGAAAAGACAGAGAGACTGATTTATAAGAAAAGTTGAAAAGAACTAATATATTATCTTTAAAATATACTCTTATGTCTTTGTCTAAACAACTCTAAAGAGAGCATATAATAATTAGGTACAAATACTCCTCAAGCAGAGGAGGAATTGTTAAGGAGGGACCAAGAGGGCATAATCAGGAGTAATGGGATAAAATTGAACAAAGGGAAATTCAAGCTAATTATAATTTACTAACATGAAATTTGCATGGCTCATTAGGATCAACCAATCATTGTGAGGTGCACCTGCCATGGTCTGATTGTTTTGTAGAGGGTTACACTTCACATATTCATTTCAATAATACATTTTTGCTACAATATATTTAATATAAATTACCATTTGCTTGGGACATTTATTGGAAGGCCTCTTCTTTGTGGCCAGCTTCTGAACTCTTACTCACATTGAGTATTTTCTTACTCCTTGAGTGGTCTCATTGAAGTCAGTGAGCTTATTCCAGAAGTAAGGTGCTACTCAATGTGAATAAGAATATCAGAATTTGATCATAAAGCTTTGTGATAATCACATTGAGATGTTTAGAATAAATTTCTGATTTAAGTCCAGAATTAATAAGATCAGTAAAATCTTTAATAAGGTGTATGTGATCTCAGCAACAATCTGAAAAAATATTGTATTTGACAGTCTTTAATTGCAAATTCCAACAGGAACTGATGAGCATAGCTAGGCTAACCTGAAATGAATCCAGTGCTGAGTGTCACTGTGATGGCAGAAAAAAGAGCAATAAGTACTAATGGTATTGAAGTGAAGATGCATATCATCAATATAAAGATTGATTGGTGACAAATTGTTTCACAAAAGTAGCAAGGACACACTCACGTGCATGTAATAGATGAAGGATGCAGCACTCAGGCATGTCAGAAAAAACAGTACGGAGACAGTAGATTTAAATCCTTCCAGAAAGATAGAGCATATTACAACTGCACAAAATATACTTAGAACCGAAAAGGAGACTTGATCTGAATGGATACTAAAGATTCTAACCGGACCTTTACTAGGTCCAGCAAGATGCAACGGTCCATTGTATTAAATACTATACTGAGATCTAGGCAAAAGGTCATTTAATATTGATGAAAAGACTGTCTAAACTGTGAATGAGAATTTCCATGAGTACCCTTGGAAGATAAATGTGAATGGATCTGGTAGGCAGACTGTGAGCAAAAAGGCAAAGAAAGGTTTGATTACCATTTGCCATTATTACATTGTAATCTAGGGATATTTTTTTTCTTTAAAATGTAGTAATAGTTATTTGATTTTGAAGAGGCAAGATAGAGAGACTGAGGAAAGAGACTGTAAATAATAATAATCAAAGGTAAATGATTAAGTTTTGAAATAACCCAAGAAGTATAGTACTGAATAGTGTAGCTATTCATTTGTCAACCAGATTGATCATAAGATAAGACAGATAAGATTAATAGTGCTAAACTCACTCAAATTATTAGAGATGGACCCAGAATGTACCAATTGGCAGTGGGATTTGAAATTGACAATGTGTTTTTAAAGTGTAACAGATGTATTATTAAATGTACAAAACAATATTGCAGTTTCGTAGTCTACTGTAAAGTTTGCTCAGAAGAAAGGTTTGAGGTTGTGAGTTCTTTCTAAATGGAGAAATCTTATTTGAAGCAGGCAAAACCTGGTCAGCTCATCACACCTTCCACAGTTCGTTAGCCATGTGCAAACCTCAAAGAGTGTAGAGATTCAGTTCACTTAAATATCCCGAAGTATTGTTGCTGACCCGTACATCTTTGATCCTGAAATCAGATGGAAATCTTATAAAACCAGGCTTTTTCACGAATTATATTATTTTCACAAAGCTTATGCATTTTTGAGCAGTTATGTTTATCGTTCAAAAACAGGGCTAGAGTCTGCACATGGATCCTGATATTGGCTTCATGTGACCACAGCAGTGCACCCAAGTGCAATGAAGTGTAGGATTGGGGATACCCGGGATATGCCACCCATATAACGATAGCTGTGAACATCCAATCAAGGACAATGTATTGGGGTCAGATTGTGCCTAGTGGACATAGGCATGTGTTGGTGTGAAGCTGTACTACCCAGCGTGAACTTCAGGAGACATTGTATCTCAAAGGCATGATGCTTCCTAGAACTCCTGGAGATTAGTCACTGTGCAACCCTTTAGGAGGCTGCAGCATGTTCCTCTTTGTGGCTGGACAATCAGCCTTTCTGGCAGGTGAGTACTGGGGATGGCATTTCCTCTCAGTGTGGTCAATAAGAATATTTCTGTTCTAATGGAAAGTGTGAATTTTGTAATAAGGTTGGTGTTGGAATGGCATATGTGATTTCAAATTTGATTTCCATAGTTTTTAATGCTTAGAGTTTTAGTGATGAGGGTAATTGTATTCCTTGCTCTGAGCTGAACTTAGCAGCAGCCTTAACTTAAGTTAGGAACATTTTTCTTTTTTTGGAATGTACACATTAGTGGTGGAGATGTTGAAAACTCCGGGCTATGTGTTTTGGGTCACAGTTAAGCTTGTGAAATGTGTAAGATGATTTTTTACATATTAGTATTATCCTTAATCATTTGTACAAATCATAATGGGCTCTTAAGTGGCTATTTCCAAGTTTTCAAATGCATAGGCAGTTTATATTTGACTATACAATTGTTAGTCTTTTATTTACAATCACATAATTATAACCAATTTGTAATCATCTGAGGAACCTTAACAAGAAGTTAACTAAGTTTTCTGCTGCCCTAAGAGAAATGCATGTTTTAGAAATGACCACCGCATGCCATGGGCCATAAGTGATTTGGAGAGTCTTGAATGGCTTTATGATAACCAAGCTGAATTTCACCCTTACTGAGTAATGAAACAACTAAAAAATAACTTCATCAATTGAGTCTTAACAGAATGCACATTTTGAAAAAAAATTTAAAATACTTCCAATGTAACAATGTGTTGTAAATTCTGTTCTCTTTAGCAAAGTGCATAAGAATACACCTAACATTAAGCAACATAAACTTCAGTGTATTTAAACACCTTGATGGAACAGCCTAAATGCGGAGTATAAACTGTACTCATTAACCTGACTAAATTTTTTTTGTCAAAAACATAAATTACATATTGGGCTAGATAATGCATTCCTTGTACACTCAATCTTTGCACTGACCTGTCTTGGAGTTTTGGATACACAAGGAATACCATATGCAGCCCCTTTTGTCCAAATTATTCTTTATTACAGCAATAAAATGTTTTGCTCCCATGGATGTATTTGTGGCCAAATAGATTTCAAAACAATCATAAAGTCAAAAACTGACTAAATGAAACTGGCCCAGTGAAAGAAAACAGTAACTGGATAGTTTTGAATTCTCAGTGTAGTCTGAAAGCAATGTTTATGTAGAAAATACAAATATAATGACTTATGTTCAAATGCAACTACAGCATTTAGCTGTATGAGTTTTCTCAGCATAACTTCTCTTACTTTCTCATTTCCTTTTCTCTACTGTTACCCAAACTAGAAGATATATTTTGGCATGACTGCCAGGGGTCTCGTAGGCTATTGCTAAAGAGAGAAACTTGGACAGTGGTGTGGCAGAGCTAGCTACTGGCTGTAATGACTTTAGAAAGTTGCTTGATATAATTGTTGTTACATACTTCATATAATTCCAGTGGTTATTTTTATTCTGCATGTATAAATATGGTTCCATTGTGATTACCTATACACTCTTTCTTCATGTATTCCATGTGATTACAGTGTATTTCATTCAAGAGTAAAATGAAGCTTACTTTGAGTTTTATCCTGAAAGGACAATGACCATGCTGTACCTTTAGGCGGGGGAGGGAATTTGGCTGGCTGGCCGAATGAAGGGAACTGTGCTTTATGGCGTGGGGCAGAGTGGGGAGAGGTCAAATTGCTGCAGAAGGGGACAAGCAGCCAGTGTGATGACACTGACTCATCCCCTGGGAACTGGAGGGGCAGAAGGGTTTTCGGAGGGGCAGCCTGCATGGTGAAGCCCCCTTTTACATGGAGCATGCTGAGACAGCACCCACCCTCCCTTCCCTTTAGGTGGTAAAGAGCCAGGTTTGGTCAAGATCTGCTGTGGGCATTGCACTAAGCACGCCTTTTTAGGAGGGCTGGGAAGGATTTTTTTCCCTTGCTACAAGATTGACCTAGGTGGAGTTGGGCTTTTTTCACCTTCCGCCCCATGGGAAGTAATTGAATGAACATGGGGTTACCTGCACTATAGACTTTTATCTGCCGGGTAGCCCCAGACATCTAATAATAAAGTTGTGGCCTGTTTAAAACCATATCAAATGTGTCCTGTCCTCCTTTTGGTATAACCGGACAAAAAATGAACAGCATATGCTTTGAAGTCTAGAGTATTTCTACAGAGAGTAAATAACTCATAATAAGGTTGAATCTTGTTATTTCTTTTATTTAATCCTTCAGTACTTGATTACTACATATTTAATTTTGACTGGAGCTGTTTAATCAGGTCCACATTAACTATCTAAATAGTTGATTTTTTGGCATTCATAGCATGCTATATAAAAGATTAGGATGTTTCACAAGGATACAGACTGTTACTGCCTTTGGGGAAGCAACAACTTGATTTTCTTTTTTATTATTCAAGATTATAAAATTAATGATGAATGTTATGAATGACAATACTAATACAATAATTCTGGAGTCTCACAATCTTCTGCTTCATACATTATCATTTTTCCATATGTGAACTGGAAAATCATTTTGAATGTGTAGAAGCAGATAAGTATGCTGGTCCTAGGCATCTTCTCGAGATTATTTACCAAATGCATAGATTTGAATCACTAGATCTAATTGACTGGTAACAGTATGCAGCATCAGTATGATTATTTTTTGAGTTATCTATATTAGGCTTGCTGCAAAGAAGACAGAATGTTATAGATTGACGGTGACGTCCCTGCCGCTTCAATTATGGCCCAGTGCCTTACTTAAGATGTATCTTTAATATTATATCCTTATTTGAGTTAGCGCCAGCGCAGCATGTCAGTGGTCAAATAAGGGAGGGAAGCTACAAGCCAGGCCTACTCAGCAGGGGAAAGTCCTGCAGGCCTGGAGATGCATGGCATCCTGCTGGGGAAGGTGTCAGAGCGAGGTCCACTCCAAGGACCACTGCTGTCACTCAAAAACCTTCTAGAGGGTGGCAGCTCTCAGTAGGGGTGTAAATTCAAACAAAATACACTTAGCTGGGTTTTTAGTTTTAGAGGAAGAAGGATTTGCAGCTGTATTGTAGAAAATCTGAACAGATGCAGTCATTATTCAGAATCCTAATAACATCTGTAATATATTTAATCCTTCAAATGATTAGTTTTCCTAATTTTTCAATCTGATTCTGCATAGTGAAAACAGCTGTATATGATGCTTTAAGATCACTTAGCTCACTTTTTAAAGCAAACTGCAAATTTCTAGGAAACTAATACTCACATATTTTAAATTTCGTTAATGCAAAAATGGTGTGGGTATATGGTACTGCCTGGGAATGAAAGGTACATGTTAAATATTTTATTATGCCAAGCAATCTGTTTATTTTTATCATACATTTCTGTTTGAGTTCACATATGTAGTTTGCACATCAGTGTGCTCCCTCTCTCTCATGTGTGCACATGGTCTCTGTAACCATGGGCTTGATTTAATATTTTCAAATAATATTAAACTGATGCTAGTATGGAAATAGGAAGATAAAGCTTGCAGTTTGCCATCTCTGCTTGGTAGAGACAATGGAGATATTCTATTGTTGGTAAAACAACCAACGATTATCAGCTACTATCCAGAAACTTTCTGGGTCATGCAGAGTGTAGTATTCTTGTCTATCCAAATGTAATTATATATCCCTGTTAAAGTACAGAAATAATGCTTACAATTTTAAAACATGCTTTTTTCTAATACATTTTTCTAACTCTCTGTCTGCTTCTCTTTCTTTGTGACTTTCTCCAAGTAGCTATTGAAATAATGATCTATTAAGTATTCACATGATTAATTTAAAAGAATGGATGTTTCTGTTATTAACAGGCAGAACGCCCATTGAAATGAGTGGGAGGTCTGAAATAAAGCATAGATTGAAAAAATAATTAATTGCTCACCTTTGGCCTGACCCTAAAGGTGCTGAACATCTGCAGTTGTTTTCTTACTGTGGGCCAAATCCTGCAGTTTCTACACAGAGAAAATTCTAACTGAAGACAGTTAACATGCTGAGCACCCACATCTTCCATTAATTTCACTGGGTGTTGGGGGTGCTTTAGCCTCTTTCAAGATTTGGCCACATGGGAGATTTGCCTGAGGGAGGGCTAAGAAGTGTGAAGGAGAATTTAAGGATTTTCAACAAAGTAATTAAGCACATGCTTAAGTCCATCCCTGTTGAGCAAAGCATTAAAGTATGGGCTTAGTTTACAGCAGATGTTTATGTCCATTGAATTTAATGGGGAATTAAGCACTTAGATCCTTAGCCTTACAGGGATGTATTTAAGTATGTGCTTAAGTGCCTTGCTCAATTGCAGTTTTGGCCTGATCTCTGCAGAACAAATTCTATATATCTAAAATGTTAGACCTTTTTTATTTGTTATACTGTTCAATATGCACTGTAATGTATTTTAATCATTTAGGGTGTCAGCATTTTGCTACCAAAAAAGCAGTGGACTCTAACCGAGATGCATATGTCTACAAAGATGCACAACATCAATAATACTAACGGGAGTTACATGCAGATCCCTGCATGCTTGGTGGGGGAGAGATACTTGTAAGAGTTGAATAATGCACTTTATTATGAAATATAATATTACAAATGTCACATTTTGGAGAAAAAAATTTAAACCAAATAGTTCTTAAACTAATAACAGTCCAGAAAATCTAGTTTCTCTGCCTTTTAGATGCCCTTCATATTGTTTTTGTAATCCTTATATAAATATAGATTTAGAACATCATGACTGGAATTCCTAGGGGGGATTTTTGTGGCACTTTAGAGCAAAATGTGGTTGACACTTGTTCCGTGTTACCCTTGGGCTACAGTTTTGATCACAGACTGAATGGATTTATTCTTGTCAGCACAATGAATTTTACACTCATGTCACAGGTAAATTTTACAATCCTTTTTCATGTGCAAATGAAGCACAAATGAATGCACTTATTTTATAATATTTCAGCCGAGTTCTGAAAATAAAAAGAAGCCTAACAGATAAAATACAGGCTGGGGAGCAGTGCCCTTCTGCTCTTAGGCAATCCTGGGAAATTTATTGCAATACAAAGCATTGATGCTTCTTTGAAATGAAACAGTAGTTGCACAAAACTCTAAACCATGATGACTAGATAACAGGTGCAATGATAGAGTACCCTTCCATTGGGTTAATTTTAACAAAGCAATTACTAATCATTTCATGACCTCTCTGATTGTAGTTAACAGGTGTTGAAGAACATCATATAGCCTCTTTCAATTTTAAAACATTTTAAAGCGTTCAAGCCCTTTTGCCCTGGTATTGGACACCAGTGACAGTTGCTTTGAATTTAAAAAAAAATTGTATTTCGATCATAGAATCTCAAGAAGGTTAAACATAAATTAGTCATAAAGCCTATGAAACAGAGAGGAAATGATTAGGCTTTAGTATTATCTCAAAATTTCAGTGTTTTAATCCTACTAGTATTTAATTATGAAGAAAAAGAGCTAATTCCGTTTTCCTTTAAAAACAAAAACAAAACTGTCACTTATAACTTCAAACGTTAAAGTGCAATGTGCTATGTAATGCTGCAGATCTGAGCAATGTTTAAGACAACAAAGTGCTATTTGATAGTCTAGCCTTTCTGTGGAACAGCTCTTCTTCCTGTCTTTGATGTGTGGATGGTTTATTTAATCAATTATTAATCAAAGTTATGGCATTTTTTCTTATATATTTAGGTAAAACTAAAAGATGCCTCTCCTTGCTTTCTTGCTTAAATAAAAGTTTAAATAGCTTGTGGAAATACTTGATTTTGAACAAGAAATATATTGGAGAGATTCCAGTTTTAAAAGCCCTACTGTGTTTGAGCAGTGTAGTGTATGTTTGAAATAAAAGGGAAAAATTGGAATTTCTTAGTCCTCTACCAGGTGATGAGCTTAGCCAAAGAAACCACAACGCTTTTGTTAACCCGCCTTTCTATAACAAAAGCAGTACAAATAATCTGATTAATGTTTTCGTTGCACAGATGTTAAACTAGACAAGAAACAGTTGAAAGACACACCGTTCTGGAGCAGGGTGGGCAGCTGGACACTTTGTGCATGGAAAATCTTGAGCAGTTGGTAACATTTGGCAATTTAACATAGAAAAAAATCACAGCTAGGAAAATCTCAACTGCTGCTAATTAGCAGCAATGAACTGTGGGTAAGGACAGTACATTTTAATGTGAGAAGGATTTTACTGTAACCACCACACTGAAAAAAATATAGGAAGAAATGCTCCCTAGCTGACCCTTGTGGCAATCTAAGCTGCATATTGCAATAATCCTGTAAATTACTATGCTTTCTTATACAGTAACTTGGAGTTAATTAGTAATTTAACATTCTTCTACACTATTAAATGTCTTTCTTGCATTATATTATGTTGTTTCATGGTCTTACCTTAACACTAATGGGGTTTTGTTATATTTTCTCAAAACAGTAACAGTAAAATAAAACTGAGCTGGAAAATTAATTAGTTCTCTTTTACCTTTGATTTACCTGTTATTAACAATTAAGTGGTGAAGCACGGTTTCAGAGTGGTGCATGAGGTTACGCAGAGATGAATAGACTTCCAGAGTATATTGTTGGGGTGGGGAAGTGAATAAAGATGAGTAGTGGGCAAAGCCCTGGAAACCATACAACAAGTTCACAATGTAATGCAAACACACTTAGAATTCAAAGTTGAATGGGATGAGAGAAAGACAAGGAGGCATCATACTTCAATATCACAACATGCAATATTTTCTCTTTGCAATGTAGGTGCTCATGTTTAATGATACAGCACTGCTGCCTCTGGAGCTGTCTCACTGAAGGTTGGGAGACTATAGGGAAGTAATGTTATGGTGAGCTTGTGAATCTGGACTTTAGTCTCATTGGCTTTTTAATGCTTGAGATCTGTGCATATTCTGTTCTTTTGCAGTTTAAGAAAAACATGTGAACTAATTAGAGGAAGCAACGATAATGAAACATGCAATCTGGGTGAAAATACAGAATATAATTATGTGTGGGCATATGGTGAGAGTTTCTATTCTAGATTACTCCAACACAAATTAAAAGTTGGAAGAGCTTCTTACTCAAAAGTCATTTTCTCACTTGCAATATTTGCTTCATTTTAAAGGAGAGTTTAAACAGGTTTCTCACTAGGTATTTTCAAAACTTAAGCCATTGGAACTGATGATTCACTGTTACTCTGTATTTTAAAGATAAAGGGAATGTTTTCATTTTATATCCAAAAGATCAATGTGAATGCTACAATGGAACAATTCGGTAAAAGCAGAGTTTCCCTGGAAGGGAAAGCAAAAGATGTATGCTTGGAAAGGACTGAATTCAACACAAAACATTTCCAGAAGATTTTGTCTCTAGGGGCTACTGCTAAAAGAAGTGCTGCTACCATTTAAAACTCCATTCTTTGCAGCTGGATTTGAACATTCCATAAAAAATTCATCCATGCTTTAAGAGATTTCTGCTTTTCTGTCCTCTCTATTGTTAGACAAATTGAAGTGTGCACTCTGAAGGAGTGTGGCAGTGAACTGAGAATTTATTTACTCATTCGATTCTAATATTGAGAGAATCTACTCTCTCCGTTCAAAGGGTAGAGCAACAATGCAAGTGACATCAGGTCACCCGGCACTTCATAGCTACCTGTGAGATAGAATTGTTCTCATGGCAGATAGGAAGTGACTGAAACCTCTTTTTCTCATCAATGTCTATTATGATTGATAGCTCTATGGTCACACTGAATATGCCCTTTTTAAATAATTCACAATGTCATCATCATAGTACTAGTTTATAACTAGCCTGTTATTTTTACCTTTGTTCATTCACTATCAGAAGGTTTGCTAAATTAAGTACTGTGGATTTTGGTAGCATTATAACCAATCAAATCATACTTTAAAAAAACCACCAAAACCAAACCTGCATGTACACAGCACCAAAGAGTTTTAAAACATCTACTATCTCAATGTCTTTAAGTACAATAATTCCTAAATTAATACCTCTCCAACTAAATGCACTCACTTTGTTGTTATTAATTAAAATATGAATGTACCAGCAAGATGTTACAATTAAGGAGCTTCACTGAGTTAAGATAGTTTGCATTAAATGTTTTTATACTTCAACAAGAAAATATTTTAAAGATGATAAATATTCATTAGAAGTTGAGGATAACTGGTTGTTAGCCCTTAAAGCTGAATGTTATAGTTTTGAACACAACCATGCTTATTCTTTGAGTGCATTGAAAATAGTTTTATAACCTTAGATTAAATTATTAGCATGTTACACAATAGTTCAAATTAGATATCAGTTATTTTTAACAGTGATTAATGCACAAAATATTTAATTGAGGAATGTATAAATCAGTTTTTAATTGTTTAAATCTGAAGTTGAAGTTTAATAAGGCATATTAGAGAGCAGGGTAGTAATTATCATCTATCATTTAACTGCAAAGATGCTGCCAATAATTAATGGAAAGGGCTAATAATCACACCTGTTTCTTTGCATAGTCTTTATAAATTGCAGGCTTTAAACTATATTTTACATTGTTTTAATTCATTTTAAATTAATTACTCAAATAAAATGTTTTATTTCCAGTTACTTGGCATCCCCCCCATATTCCTTTCAGAATCTCTTCTACATTTGGGGCTCTATCCTGCATTCTTTATGCCCCAGAAACTCCTCCTGACTTCAGCAAGAGTTTTAGATGTAAAAGGAAATACAGATTTACATCATGATTCAAGTGGAAAGGAAAAAATGTATCAGGGCATTTAAAGACTGTGTCTGCCCCTGCACAGATGCCCAAGGGAAAAGAGAGACCACAAGAAGCTTCTCTTCTTTTGTGACTTGTGCAGTAGCAGTGTGCCTGCCTCACAGTGCCTTAGAGTGCTCCTGCTGCATTGGTGCATCTCCAGACTGGCCCCATGAGACCCGTAAGGGCACCAGTATGGGCAAGAACTTACAACTCTTCGTGTTCAAGATTCAGGTTTATATTTGTTCCCTTTTTAAGTACCTTCTTGAGAGTTGTCACATTTGAAACAGACAATGCAATTTTTCAAATGTGTCTGAATTAACCAAACAAAATGTAACATATTAAAATAGAATCCACCTTAGATTCCTTGTGAAAAGCTTACATCACTTATGTACCACTTGAGGCTTTTTATCTCTACGTACTTGATTACTGCATATGTGCTTTTTTTGGTCTCTGCTTGGCTCAGGACAAGTACATTGCTGCATGGTAATCAGCAAAAGAACATCCACCATATGTGGTCACCTCCTGGCATCTGGCTGGAGTTAGAATGACTGCATCTATTTTACTAAGTATTTAGAATCTACATGCGGGAAATTCAAAACAGCTCCTTAGTATTGTGAAGAACAAGGAAATACTCTTTGTGCACAGTTTTATGCTAGTCTGTGATGCAATTGCTGCAGAAAAAATCCTTTTTGCAATGTGTTCCACTCACAGATGTAGAAGTATAAAACCAGAAGATCTGCACCTATACAGCATTCTACAGCAGAATGAATTCAACTGACTATAAGCTTCCCTACAGTAGAAGTTCCAGAACATTTAAGATGATATAAATGAAATATGTTGGGTTTTAGAAATAGCTGTTAAAAAAGAAAAAAAAACCCAAAGCTACCATTGATTCCTTGATTCCTTTTTTTCAAGGTAAAGCTCTAATGTTAAAACATTGAATGGAAATTCTTTGTTTCTTTAGAGGTATTCCAAGATTCCTAGCATCTCATAAGCTATAGAATGATAGGAGTGTAGGGCTGGAAGGGATTTCAAGAAGTCATCAAGTCCAGCCCCCTGCACTGAGGCAGGACAAAATAAACCTAGTCTATCCCTGATAGGTGTTTGTCCAACCTGTTCTTAAAAACCTCAGTGATGGGTATTCCGCAACCTCTTTTGGGGCTTGTCTACATTATCCGCAGGATTGATGGGCAGCAATCAATCCAGTAGGGGTCGATTTATCGCGTCTACTCTAGACTCAATAAATCGACCGCCGAGCACTCTCCCATCGACTCTGGTACTCCACCGGAGTGAGAGGCAGAGGCGGAGTCAATGGGGGAGCGTCAGCTGTCGACTCACCACAGTAAAGACACCGCAGTGATTAGATCTAAGTATGTCGACTTCAGCTACGTTATTCACGTAGTTGAAGTTGCGTAACTTAGATCAATTCTGCCCCCCCCGCCCCCAGTGTAGACCAGGTCTTGGAAGCCTATTTCAGTGCTTAACTACCCTTACAGTTAGAAAGTGTTTCCTAATATTTACCCTACATCTCCCTTGTTGTAGATTGAGCCCATTACTTCTTGTCCTACCTTGTCCCTCACCAAAGGCTCTTAAGCAAATTAAGCAGTAATGGGACGACGGAAAATCCTCTCATGGATCAGTAACTGGTTAAAAGATAGAAGACAAAGGGTAGAAAGGATAGAAGACAAATTGGTCAGTTTTCACACTGAGAGAGATAAATAGTTGGGTCCTCCAAAGATCTGTACTGGGATTGTGCTGATCAGCATATTCATAAATGATCTGAAAAAAGGGGTGAGATGAGGTGGCAAAATTTGCAGATGATACAAAATTACTCAAGATAATTAAGTCCACAGCTGACTGTAAAGAGTGAAAAAGGGATCCCACTAACCTTGGTGACTGGGTGACAAAATGACCAATGAAATTCAGTGTTGATCAATGCAAATGCACACTGGAGAAAATAATCCCAACTATACATACAAAATGATGTGTCTGAATTAGCTGTTAGCACTCAAGAAAGAGATCTCGGCGTCTTTGAGGATAGTTCTTTGCAAACAGTGTGCAGGGCAGCCAAAAAAGTAAATAAAATGTTAGGAAACATTAGAGAAGGGATAGCTAATAAAACAGTAAATAGCATAATACCACTATATAAGTCCATGGTACACCCACACCTTGCATGCTGGTCACTCCATCTCCAAAAGGTTATATTAGAACTGGAAAAGATGTAGAGAAGGGCAATGAAAATGATTAGGGGTCTGGAACAGTTTCCATATGAGGAAAGATTAAAAAGACTGGGACTGTTCAGATTAGAAAAGAGATGACTAAGGGGACATATGAGAGAGGTTTATAAAATCATGACTGGCATGGAGAAAGTGAATAGGGAAATGTTATTTACCCTTTCATATAACACATGAACCAGGGGCCACCCAATAAAATTAATAGGCAGCAGGTTTAAAAGAAACAAAAGGAAGTACTTCATCACACAACTCAGTCAACCTGTGGAACTTGCTTTGCCAGGGTATGTTGTGAAGGCCCAAAGTATAACAGGATTAAAAAAAAAAAGAATTATATAAGCTCATGGAGGATAGGTCCATCAATAGCTATGAGCTAAAATGGTCAGGGTTGCAACCCCGTGCTCCACGTTTCCCTAACCTTCCGGCTGCCAGAAGCTGGGATTGGATGACAGGGCATGGATCACTTGAAATTGCGCTGCGCTGTTTATTCTGTCTGAAGCATCTGGCTCTGACCACTGTCAGAGACAGGATACTGGGTTAGCTAGACCACTGGTCTGACGTAATATAGCTGTTCTTATGTACTGTCACTGGACACATAAGCACTGACTCTGTGGGTGCTCTGGGTCTGGAGCACCCATAAAAAATAGTGGGTGCTCAGCACCCACTGGCAGCCCCATCCATCAGCTCCTCCCCTTCCCCCCCACAATGCTTCCCGCCACCGGCGGGCCCTGCTGATCAGCTCCTCCCCTTCCCCCCCACAATGCTTCCCGCCACCGGCGGGCCCCGCTGATCAGCTCCTCCCCTTCCCCCCCACAATGCTTCCCGCCACCGGCGGGCCCCGCTGATCAGCTCCTTCCCTTCCCCCCCACAATGCTTCCCGCCACCGGCGGGCCCCACTGATCAGCTCCTCCCCTTCCCCCCCACAATGCTTCCCGCCACCGGCGGGCCCCGCTGATCAGCTCCTTCCCATGCTTCCCACCACCGTGATCAGCTGTTCAGGAGGCCGTGTTGGGGGGGAGGGCAGGGCGGGCTCAGAGGAGGGAGCAGAATGGGGCAGGACGGAGTGGGGGCAGGGTCTTGGGGGAAGGGGCAGAGCAATGGTTGAGCACCCCCGGGGAAGGGAGGAAACCAGTGCCTGTGACTGAGCATGGAAAACAACAGATCGCAGGCCTCTTTAATAACAGTCCTTACCATATTTGAAGATTATTATCAGGTCCAACCTCAGTCTTACTTTCTCAAGACTAAATGCGCCTTTTTTAAAAACCTTTCTCCTGGTCTGTTTTTCTAAACATTTTATTGTTTTTGTTGCTCTCCTCTGGATTCTGTCAAATTTATCCACATCTTTCCTAAAGCATGGCACCCAGAACTGGACACCGTACTCCAGCTGAGGCCTCACCAATGCCAAGTATGAGTATGAGACGGTCATGTGGGACAATATCAAACATTTTACTGAAATCAAGTTATATTTTGTCTACTGCTGCTCCCAGTCACTAGGTCAATAACCTTGTCAAAGAAGAAAATTAGTTGGGTTTGGTATGATTTGTTCTTGACAAATCTATGCTGGCTATTCCGTATGGCCCTTCTAGCCTTTAGGTTCTTACAAACTGATTGTTTAATAATTTGTTCTGGTATCTTTCCAGGGTATCAAATTTCGGCTGACCGGTCTATAATTTCCCAGGTTGTCGTCCTCGTTCCCCTCTTTAAAGCTAGGTACTATGTTTGTTTGCCCTTCTCCAGTCCTCTGGGACCTCACCTGTCCTCCTGGAGTTCAAAGGTAATAGTTCAAAGGTAATATTTTATTGACTGGGCAATAAAATATGTTTATGAAATGTTGCTCCGTAAAATTTGCCATTTTTCTTCATTTAAAAAAAAGTTAAGAAAGAAACAACACTCTTAATGATGTGAGTTTTTAGAGACTTTCCAAGATGCTACCTCATGGGAATGAAATTGATAATGCAGCACTTAGACTCCTTCTAGAACACCTTGTAGTAATTAATAAGAAGTTCTCAGCTAACTGTGACAAATTTGAAAGCTGTGAATTTGGAGATAAGAGTGAAAGGTCACAGTTTACTAGTTACTGAGGCTAATAAGCACTTTGGGGCCATAAGAGACCACAAAAGAAAAAAGTAAGGGGGAAGAACATTAGAGTAATTGTGTTTTCCTATTAGTATATGGTCCATATAGTGAGACTACCATAGGCTTTTGGTCCCACTATCTCCGTTAGTTTCTTATTGTTGAAATCTCTTCCATTGCACATTAAAATATCCAGCAACAGTCAACACAGTCTTCATGTTCAATAATAGTTCCTAATGTCCCGGTATGTGATTGTAACAAGATCCAAGGAGCTGCAAGGAGACAGCATTTGATCCATTTTATGAAGATGTGAAAGTTAGATAATTTTTTTCCAGCGACATGCACTGCATGAACCATAGAATGTTTGGAGATTAATTTCAAACTAGCATCCAAAAGTTTGCTTATTCAAAGCCCAGGTGAACTTTTTGGGTCTGCAAAGTTAGATGGAAAAATCATTCAAACACAGGTTTTCTTCTTCAAATTTCCAGTACTTCTTCCTTTTGATCTAGGATGGAGCCTGGAAAATTAAATGCAAAATAAAAATCAAAAATGAAGAATGATTGTAAAGCTCAAGAGTGAAGTCCTGGCTTCATGTACATCAATTGCAAAACTCCCATTAACTTCAGTATGATCAAGATTTTACCCCAAAAGTTTGGACATAATTTAATTTAATGTGATTTTTGAAAAGAGGATTGGGATCTAGGCATTCTTATTTTATCCAAATCTGTTCATCTACACCTAATGACATCCCCAGCACTTCTAAGAGACTCACTTAACTCTGAGATGTAAAGCAGAACTTGAGGTATTTGGTCACAGCTCATCTTATTTTTCCCTGGCAAACTCAGTGTTATTTTGAGGATGCACGCAAATAATGTATCTATAACTGAAGAGGCTTTTTCATCAGCTGATGCTAGGGAAACCTCTGATTTAGCACTGTGGCTTCCCAGTGAAGTAATGTACCAATAAAGCATATTCCTTTCTTTTGCTCCAGTACTTGTCATTTTGATACGGTTCACGTTTAAGTTTGTTGAAGCCTATTTCATGTTGACCCCGTAGATGACTTTGTAGCTACTATGATTGTTAAATTGGATTTAGGTATATTTTATTTTCTTGTTCTTGGGTTTCCTTTGATGTAGCACAGGGTTTAAAGTTCAATAACCTAACAGGGGTAGAAGAGTCAATTCAGAGGGAAGGGAATAAGGGACCACCTACCATTACTTTGCCAGCCTGTACCAAAGTACCCTTTGTTAATTTTGTTTGTCACAATAATTACTTTCTACACAACAGGTGTCCTGCATAGTTTTCTAATGGTCTGCATTTTAGTGTTCTGTGCTCTCTTATGTTCCATCTAATATTATGTGGGGCATTGGTTATATTTATCTTTGATCCCAGGCAGCTCTGAAATTATCTTAACTTGTCTCTGCTGGCCAGTAAAATGGAACTGAGCCCAGGTATCCTTGGACTTAGGGCTGTGAAAGGTGACGCTCTCTGGTCTAACAGCTGGCACAATGCCAGTCTTTTGAAACGCATATTGTAACTGTGACTGCATTCAAGTACATGCTTAGTTTGTACTATCAAACTGTAACCATCTCTTGCTACAAGGGCAGGTTTCTATGCTTCTAATTTTGAATACTGTCTGTGAAATGAAAACTGATAATGGGTATTGGCAACAATGGTACACTAATAAAATCAATCCCTCTCTGAAGATAGAAGAGTCCTGTTACATAATGAACTATACGTAGCACGGGGCTGTCTGGATGCTAATTGCCTATAACAGTTCCTGCTTATTAGTTCTACAGAGAACTTAAGTGTCACTTCCTGAAAACTCAAGGGAAAATCCATCTCTGTGTTATGTGAGTGCAATGGGTGGAAAGAGTACATAGGGAGTGTTGCCAGCCCTCCAGCCCCAGTGCACCTGTGCAACAGCAGTGCAGAAGACAGATCCAGCACACAACAGTTTAGGAAGGGGTGCCCAGATACCATACCCCCATGGCACCTCCAAAGTGCGATATAGGTAGCTAGGAGTTGTGGGCTTGTCTCGAACCACCCAACGGATAAACTGTGGTGTGGAACAAATGTAACCTGGGTGAAACTGCTCTTTTTAAAAGGAGCAGGAGTTCCATCCCTCCCTCTCCTCACACTCCCATAGGTAACAGAAGGATTTAGACCTCAGACTTTAATGTAAGCAGAGACATTAAAAGATAATTTGTCTATGAGGCTCTTTAAATAATTTCATTGGAAGTCAGTGACTAAACTAATCTCTTCCTAGCTGTCACAACCTCTTAGGAGAGTGTGATTGTCCAAGGAGGAAACAGTTATTAACAAGGTGTAAAGCCATCTGGTAAAACTGTGTTGATTTTAAGCAGTGAAGCTATTTAGTGTTTTGTGCCTGTCTCTTTATGTCCTTCCTCCTGGTTACAGTGATTCTCTGATCATGTGCAGGCTTCTGTAGCCCAGTGAGTAGCTCAGAAGGGCAGCAGAAGAGACTGTACCCAGCCTGGTCTCCCATGCACAAATCCAGGGAGTGAAAGGGAGGTAAGAGAGTTTGGTGTTTCTTCATTTTGGACAAAGTACTGTCAGATGATTATACTCTAAGAGAACAGGATCACTGTCTTCTTGCCTGAGGCAGGTAAAGATTGTATGAGGACTGTTTACCCATGTGAGGTAGCATTAGGAATGTGGAGACCACAGAGATCACCCAGAACAACTGAAAGTAACAGGCACTTTCAAATCTATTGGAATTCTATTAAAATATACTGAAAGCAGGGGAGGGAAAATTATGTAGACATTTAAGCCCATCAATGATGGAATTATTGATGCATAAATCACAGGCTTGATTTTTTTTTCACCCCACACTGGCAATCTAATCCAACTAACAATAGATTTGCATGCAATTTCCAGTAATATTGTCAAGAGATATTCAGATCCAAAATTTGTAACTATGCCACATGGAATGTGTCCTGTAGCAAAAAACCCAAACCAGAACAAAAACCTTTTTGAGTACTTGGGTTCTGCAAGATGCCACAGCTGTATGGCAAGCTGTAGGTCCTGCTCCGATAGACCTGCTAAGAATTCAGAAGTGTGATTAGAAATAGCACATAATTGCTACATAGAAGACTTAGTGGAGTATAAGATGTTCCAAATGCAATTGGTTAATCAATAATAATAGTGATCTGCACTCCTGTAGGGCTTTCCATGAGAGGCTTGCAAACCACTTTACAAACACTGATGAATTTAATTTCACATCACCCATTTTACAGGGGAGAAATTGAGGTGCAGTGCTTGGGCTACTCCTGACCCTCAAATCACTGGATCCTCATAGTCTAGGACCATCCACAACCATGTCCTCTATGTTTGCACTGGCTCTGGCTTCCACAGTCTCTTGTGCACATCGCTTCCACAAGAGCCTTTTTTTCAAGTGCTTGCTCTCCCTTCTGCTTCCTTAAGGTTGGCACTCAGTGTGGGCAGGTTAATGCATCAACACTTAGCTAAAATTCTGGAGGCTGGAAGGGTACAATGCTGCAGCCTCGCCCTCTCGCACTGCAGCAGAGACGAAGAAGAGAGGCTTTGGGAAGGGAGTAACTGTTTCAAAGATTGGGCAATATCAACTCTTCTGCCAAAGTGAGAAGGAAAGACATATGAGAGAGTCTGGTGGGGAAAGCACTAAGTGACTTGTGCAAGGAAGTCTGTGGCAGAGGAATGTACAGAACCAGTTTCACAGTGTCCAGAAGGCCACCTGGGAACTGTTACTACTTCTATCCTAGGGAGACTGTTGTCTAGGGAGTTCTTCTAGATCACCCATGTTAACGTATAACTTATCCCACACAAACAATATTCTTAATACTGCCTTCAGTTTACTTTTTTGCAGTTGCCTAACCATGGCCCAACTGACTGCAAGTTCCTGGCTCAGCCTGGGGATTTCCTGTTTGAACCAGCCAATATAGAACTCTCAGTTCATTTCATACAAGTGTGCACTTTAGAGGTCATTTACAAATATCAAATTTACAAAATATTCACTTACACAGTAATGACATCACACTTTTCACCCCGGTAAGACACCAGACAGTGTATAGCTACAGGCTGAGACCTGTAATATGATAAAGGAAAATTAATGGTATGTTTTCTTGTGTATAATTTGGAGTGCAAATTCACTTTGTTTACTGTAAGATATAGGTGTTGTGTATAAAATTAGTGAGTGTGCCCTAAGGAGGGATTTATCGATAAGAAGAGATCTGTTTAATGAAGATTAAACAAACAACATATTGCTAAGAGATTTTTTTTGTCTAATGCAGCTGAAAATGTTATATATATATATATATACATATACACACGTGGTGCAGACATCTCTTGATTGATAGCACTCAGAACTATAGGTTTTCCATGCTCATTGGCTCATGTGGCAATATCCACATGGCACTATCTCTCTTAGCAATTACAATGGGAAATGGGCTGGCCATTTTCCTCCTCTTCTAATAATGCTCAGTCTTGCAGTCACTGTGAATGGGGATCCTCTCTGCTGCCACGAGGAATTCAAAGCCCAAGAGTTCTGATCATTGACATAAAAAGAAATGAAGATGAGGGTAAAATGACTTTCAAAGTGCCCATTCCATTAGCAAAACAAGACCATGTATGACTGAGTTACATAGCACACTGTAGCATTTGTTACACAACCCATCTTATTTACAGCTAACCCAATGGACACTTCTGTATAAATTGGGTAAAGACCAGTCCTTGTATAACACTTCGAAAATGGATTTATCAGGGCAAGTCAACTGGATGATTTCTGAGTGTTAGAATTCCACACTGATTTTGGTTATAGACTAATGGACTGATTCACTCTATAACAAAAGGAACAAAATACTCTTATCCATAAGAAACACTTTTTATTGTAGAGACTTGTTTTCAAAAATCCATGTTAGATGGTATTGTGGCGTCTGAATGTAAGTCTTTGGTTTATGAAAATTATGATTATTTTGATTTTTGTCCACAGACAGCTTGAAATGTTGCAAAACTCTGCAGGTGCTTGCTGTTATAACAAAACCACAGAACAGATGGTGCAAGGTTCCAGGCCAGCTCAAGGGATTAAATGCAAGGCTTTTGAAATTTTAAATTAAAGCTGGGTGATCTTGGGAAAACGTGCCTGCCAAACAAGCTTGCTTTAAAAAATAAAGTTCTCCAACTTCTCCAGAGAAGCTGATGTAAATTAAAATGAGACAAAAATTGGGCACTTATAAAGTGCTTAGTAGAGGCTGATAAACACCTGATCAAGTCAAAATATGATATATTCAATTATTTATAGTTGTGGGGGATGTTTTGTATATGGACACCTTCTCTTTAGTTCTAAGTGTCTGTAATGCTTAGATGGAGTGATAGGGTTATTGCTTTACAACTCTGTCGTCTCTTTTCTGAGTTCAACTACTAAATGACATCATCAGTGAAGTGAGTTAAGTGGTCTCATCGTCATCCCCTATTTGTGCATATCTCAAAAACTATCAGACATTTTCTCACAGTTGATGGTGTAAATTAGAGATGATTGTGAACTTCAAAGTTAGTATGCTTATTTAATTCTGAATTTCTCCAAAATTCAGAATACCTGGATGTATACATTCATTCTTGGTTTAAGGGCATAGGACTGTGAGAACAGGAGGATATTGCAGATGAGAGTTGAAGTGTGTTTGGCACAGCTGTGCAAGGGGTGATTACATAGCCCAGGCTTCTAGTTTCTTGCTTCCATGAAAGCTAAATTAATTTTGAAATTTATGAATGAAAAGGAAAAGTGTTCTTTTCATTGTTTTGAACTCTTGTGTGTGTTTCCTTTCTCACTCATGCAGAATAGTCTGGTCTCACATTCCTCTCACAAATAGCAAAGAATATTAGGTTCAGAATAAAATCATAGTCCTTGCACTATGTTGCAGATGTCACCTTTGTTTCAGTAATGTTGTGACTTGCTCATAGAGCAATTTCAATTTCTCATTGGCACAGGACATTGTTTTCTGCATTTTTTAAAAATCACTCTTAATCGTGAGCCTAATGGAAGCATTTAGGCTCACAATGAAGAGAAAGCCTACTGGGTGAAAAGCAGCAATCTCACAAGCTTTGATGGCCTTGTTGGCCAGAATTTGGAACTCCAGTGAAGAGTTTGCTACAGCTCTATTTAAAACCAAAACGGCTGGCAAATATTGTAATACTGTGTTTGCAAGAGCCTTTGTTAATGTGTTAGATAACCTATTAATCACAACTTTATATTCATATGCAAAATGTGCCTGGAGGACAATTTAATCATTTATTACAGGCACTTTATATATTTACTTTCCCTTTCCCTTCCCATCCTATGAGCTATGTTCATTAACCAAATATGTTACAGTCAGAAGGATATGATGGGCATAGCAAAATCACTGTATGTACTGAGATCAAGACCATAAAAGGGTTGTCCAAAATATGAGCTCTCGGTGATGTGGAAAGAAGTGGGTGAAAGAGTGATAATTGGAGAAACTTTTAGCAGGTGCAATATTTTGATGTGGATTTGAAAGGCAGTTTGACTGTAATAGCTGAATGACACTCTTTCATTTTCCTTTCATATACCTGTCCAATCTTGTCAGAGTAAAGATTTTAAAGACTTTAATTAGGTATATTGGTTACAGAGAAGAAACAGAGCAAACCTTTCCACATCAGACATATGATTGAGGATGATCTATTTGGCAGGTACAGGCTGGCAAGCTGAACTGATATAAATTAACTAGAAAAGGTTAAATTAGAGTAAAATGAGGTTTGCAGACAAAGCTATAAACTAAAGTAAATTCTGAGCTATGGCCTCAGTCTGCCTGTTGTGCTTAGTCATGGCTCATTATAGATGCCCCCATGACAAAGACCAACATGTTTATTTTGATAGTTTCTTTTAAAAGATGAGTTCTGATACTAAGGCTGTAGGGAAAGTGCTTATACTATTGATTACACACCATGGACTACTCATCCATGACTAGGGCTCCTAGGCACTACATTATTATAAATAAATAATAACAGTACAAGACATAGTTATTTTGTGTAGCCTCTTTTATAAAAATTATATCCAAAATACTTTACAGAGAGCTATGGTATAAGACAATTACAAAGTGAAAATAACATATGATGATAGCAGAGGTAAAGGCAATAGACAAGGAAGCGATACATTGTTCGATGCTTTTAAGAAGAGAGCTGATGAAGAGATTGTGCTTGACTATTATCCTGATGGATGCCAATATAAGAACCTAGAGAGGTATGGAGAAGAGTGATAGCACAGTAGTTTCAGAGGTCAGGGGTTGCACAGTAAAAGTCTCTCACACCAACTATCATACTATGTAAAGCAGTGATACTCAATTAGATTTACTCGTGGGACAATTTGCGAATTTCATGACAAGAGGTGGGCATTTGCGCAGAAGGCTGACAAAATAAAAAACAAAACCAAAAAACTTCAGCTGACCTAGATTACAACATAAGTATTAATGTTTTTATATTTTAACGAAGTTTATAAATCAATATTAGCACCTGTGTTTGTGGCAATCTCTCATGGGAGAGGTGACATCAATGATCTCTGGCAAGCTTTGTGAACAGTGGTTTGTAGGAGGACAGGGCAAGGCTCATGCACTGGTGAAGATGCTCATCCAATGCACTGGTGACGTGGTGTTGGTTTTCTATAATGTTCATGGTAGAAGACCCAGATTCACAGAGGTATGTTGATCTGAACATTGTTAAAAGATAGAGGGCTAGAGTCTGGCTATTCTGAAACTGGTCAGCATATTGAGCCCAGAAATCACAAAGTCCCACTTCTCTGAATTTTGCCTTCAAGACATCTATGCTTTGGAGCCTTACAATTTCTAATTGAAAGGCATCTTCGTCAATTGAACACGAATGTCCTTTGCTTCAGAAGGGGAAGGTCCATCGGCACAGAGAACAAACACATCACAAACAAACAAAAGCAAATTCTTTGGAATTTTTAAATTCTCAAATCGCATTTTAAAATTTTCAATGAGATTGATTAGGAATTCTTGCTTCATTTTCATAGAAGTTTCATCTGTAGCAACAACACACAATGAGGGAAAGTTCAACATCGTTCCTGTTAAGTCTGAAAGATTTTGAGACTCCTCTGAAAGGCACACAATTTTTCAAACAGATTCCCAACGTTGCTTGCATGGCCTTGGAGCTGCAAGTTGAGGGAATTCAAGTGACCAGTAATATCACACAGAAAAGCTACCTGTGACATAGAGGGGACAACATTCATAAATACTAGGAACTCACAAGCCTTGTTGGTGTTGTGATATGAAAGGAATTCTATTATTTCTTTTTGAAGTGCACCAAACCTCTCTAACACGCGCCCCCTACTTAACCAGCAAACGTCACTGTGTTCGGCTTTAAAAAGACGATGTTGCAAGCTAGACATTGAGCGTATGTAGTTCACTAATCTCATCATAATACCCATTGTTTTTTTCAAGTCCCCAGACAACTTACCACACAGGACAGTCTGGTGAATGATGCAGTGAAGTGTATTTAATGAAAGTATATCGCTGCCAAATGTGAAGCAAAGCCCTTCTCTGTCCCTGTCATGGAGGAACTTCCATCTGTAACAAGCAAGTTTACTTTCTGCATATCTAAACCATTTTTTTCAGAAAAGCCTTTTACTTTTTCAAATGATCTCTCCTGTGGTTTCTAATGGTATTAAGCACAAAAATTCTTCCTTGAAAATTTCATCGTCATAAAATCTAACAGTGATAGTCACTTAAATCACTTGATTTGTCCACTGCAAGAGACATGAATTTGGCATTTTTTAAATTGGAAAGCAGTGCTGACAAACAATCCTTGAAAATTACCTCCAATCTTTGCCCTGCTGTGGAATCAGAGAGGAGAACTTGCTTCACACAGTTCACAATGTCATCTTTGTTTTTATCTCACGCAAAAAGCTGCTCCAGCATTCGCATCATGCACTCCTTCACAAGCTTGGCATCCAGGAAAAGCCTTTTCTTTTTAGCTAGTACCAGTATTGTCCGAAGAGAAGCAGCGATTGCTTTTTCCTGTACAGTTGCTGATGTGAAAATGACATTTGAAGTGTGATACGAAGACTTCAGATTTTCATGTTTTGTAACATTGCCAGGAAGATAGGCCGCATTTAAGTTACTGTGCTTTGATTCAAAGCGGCGCCTCACGTTGCTGACCTTACAGACAGATACAGTGGTTTGGCATATTAAACACAAAGGTTTTGCCTTTAAATGAGGTGGCATAATAAAAAGAAAATCCACTGTCCAGTTTGAGTTCAAAGCTCAAAGCTATCGACTTTGTGATGTTTACTCCCACGTGCTCCATTTAGGCAGCATCCTAGCTCAATTGTAGCTGATGCTATCGCGAGAACTTAAGATCCAGTAAACAGTGCTTAATTTGTGCCGGGGCTTGCCGCTGCTCTCCGGCTGCCCAGCTTTGAAGACAGCGCCGCCACCAGCAGCAGTGCAGAAATACGGGTGGCAAGACCATACCGTGCCACCTTTACGTCTGCTGTGCTGCTGGTGGTGGTGCTGCCTTCAGAGCTGGGCTGGGTGCCCGGCCAGCAGCTGCTGCTTTCTGGCCACTCAGCCAGTATATAATTTGTACTGGAGCCCCAGCACCTCTTTCATTACCAGTTAAGCACTGCCAGTAAGTTACTTACTAAGGAAGTCATAAGCAAATGATAAGCAGCTCATTGGCTGCCTATTGATATCACTGGTGCGAAGGGATGAAGAAGAGGCCAATCCTGGAGAGAGAAGGTTGGTGAGGTATTCTGAAGGAACACCATAGAGGGTGTTAAGTGGTGAAATCCTGGCCCCATTGAAGTTAATAGGAGTTTTGTCATTGACTTCAGTGGAGCCAACTGGAGGGTCTCATGAGACATTGTAGAGGAGGTGAGGACAGGCTCATTGCAGACATGGGAGACTCAGTCAGATTAAGAAATCGCAGGAATAAGATTGTATCAAAGCATCCCATCATGCCGGATGAGATTTTCAGATTTGCCAAATTCCTTTTAAAACGAATGGAAATTTTGTGTTCAAATTCCTTGTTTGGGTTTGAAAAACCTCAGCCATTGGACAATAATTGCCGTATATGAACATTGGTTTTACGGTGGCAAGTTAGCTACACAGAATAATGATGATGTATAATTTAGTATGTAGCAACTGTTTGTGACAGAAATAACTGGTTTAAGTAGAAGTCATATGAAAATAGCTCACTGTGCATATGACAATCTTCCCCATTTAAAAACAAAATTGCTACATCATCAATGCGAAAAGCCCCATTGATCTTTCAAGTTCAGAGGCCCAGACATGCAAGCATTACTTAGGTGAGTAATCCATACATAAGTAGTCCCAATGAAATCAATCATATTATTTTCATGAGGGAAGGTTTCAGGATTGGGCCCCAAACACGTGCCAAATTTCATATTTTAAGCTTTAGCCTTTTGTCCCCTATTGAGAAGAGTAAATCATGAACTAGAAATGGGTGGGGACTGAGGATTTGGGAGCCAAGTCAGATCTCTATTACAGGGCCTATATCTGGGGAAGATCTTGTATCAGATTGGAGGTATAATATGAAGTATAACTATATGCGATACAGAATAACATGAAGTCAGTATGGACTTCAAGGTTAAGCGTAACATAATTATTGGCTTTTTATGAGTCAAATCAATTGATGTCTTTCACAAAAGTTAGTAAATAAATATGATTTGCTGTATGTGAAATGTGACACAAATTTTAATTAAGAAAAATATTAATGTTAATTTTGGGTAAATTTTAGATAGGTTATGTGGTACTCTGATCTGGCCATTATCTTGGACAAAATTAAATTTAAAGTAAGCCTACAAATTATATTATTTTTTATTGGATAGATGTTCCACTTCCATCAGAACTAAAGTGGTAGGGATGAGTGAAAAAACTGATAGATTTGCAGTGAAGCTGCTCTAGCTTTATAGACAGAAAGGATTCAAATCTAAAAATATAGAAGGCCAAACCCAGAGGTGCCACATATAGAGGTGGAAGTAACATGTTGCCGTCATCCAGTGGAAACCCCTTCCCGCTGCTCCATGTGGATTAGGCTGTGATGGTGTTGGGCAGTATGGTAGGAGAGAGGAGAAGAAAGTCACTCTCTGTGGCATTCACCCCTCCACAGTGGAGTAATTTCCACACTAAGGGGACTGTAAATTACACCTTCTCACACTTTCCTGTTTGCTTTCTTGCTACAACTCTGCACTTCCTCTGCTTCTTACACTGATTTTATGAATTACTTATGCCATCTTTTCCGTGTCCCCTGAATTCAGCCCCAGATGTGTAGGTTAGGAATAGAGCCTTCCAGGTTGATGCTGGAGACGTCTGAATTCAGTGCATGATTTCTCCCCATAAGTTTTGGGAATGTGGCTTGACACACGTATTCCAGGTTACAGTGGTACATATTGTAAAACTGATGATAATCTGAATATTGCAGTACTGCCATACAACAATAGTATTTCTTCAAAAGACATTTCTGCTGTTAAAGCCTTTTCCTTTGGAGAAAGGAATGTGACTGTGAATATGCTTGATCTCAGCTAAAACGTCTTTTTTACAACACTGGAAAGATACTGGAGAAGGAGGGAATGGTTCACTCAATTGACTTGATGACCTCTTATATTTACCGTTTTGGTGGTTGATAAGCTACAGGAAAGACTTGGAGTGCATTTCTGGAGTTTGTAAGCAACACTGGTGATCGAAGGAATCACCCCATTGCCTTTTCAGCAGAGCAAAGAGGTCTTACAGCTGCCATAAATGGGCAGTTGAGGATTCCCCAGGCATAGGGAAATCCCTGATTGGCATAACAGGCTCTATGCCATCTCCTCACAGGACTCCCTCCTGACCCATTCCCCTTTAGGAGACAGTGCAGAGAAGGTAGATGGAGTATGCTGCAATTCAGTGATCCTCATATGGTGGAATGGATCCTAGGAAGATGTTAGAAGCCAGCATAAATTAGAACGGTTTTGAGGGGTTATTCAAGGAGGCGGACGCTGGTCTAACTACTGCTGGAGGCCAGACTAGCTCTGCTTTGGAGATTGGGAAAGTGCAAGCATAGCATAAAGCCTTCCCATGGGCTGCAAATCCTGCATGGCTCAGAGCCTGAGGATCAGGGCTGTTGGTTCAAGACCGCTAATGCTTTAAGAGGCTTGTTTCAGTGTGTGTGGTGGTCTCATGTTGGACCTCAACAGACTAGACTAGAATTACGGCAACCATTTCTTCAAGTAGGCATGCCAATTAGAATTTTGATGGTTAAGGGACAGATTTTTAAAGGTAGGCACCCAACTCCCATTGGCTTCAGTTGAATTCAGTGGTAATTAGGTACCTAAATGCCTTGTAGCTCTAATTGTTTAAGCACCTAAATTTGTGTCCTAATTTAGGTGCCAAAGTTTGAAAATTAGAGCCAAGTTTGTAGAGGTCTTTAGCTCACTCAGGATTAAAGATGCTATGCAAATCTAAGTTATTACTGACTGAAAGAATACAACTGATGTACAATTTACCAGTGATGATGAAATATTCTTTACAAAGGCTTTCCTTTCTCCTCACTCCTCACTGATTTTTTTTATTATTATTTTATTCATGCTGATTTCTTTGCTTGTAGATTTCTTATTTCTTATTTATGTGCAGGCATTTCTATGGCTCTCATTCCGTAGTATCTATGCTTTGATCTCCATAAAAGGTGAATAAAATGAGCTTTAAAGAGGCTTCTTATATAAGCAAACCACCACACAAAAGTCATGGAAATATTTTAAGAAAAGCTCACCTAAGGGAACAAAGACACAAGTCTAGCATTGACCCTAGAGTCTTATATGCTGCCAATGAGTGCATTGTCAACAAGCCACAGGGGTATTCTGTATGAACAGGCAAGAAGTGATTGTGATTTAGGTTCGGAATCCACTGTAGATTCACTCCAAGGTGACTTATCCATCTTTTGTGTATCAGAAATATTTAAGCAAGTCAGGATCTTTCTCCTATCATGGAAAAGAAGGTAGCAAAATGCCTGTGATTAGGGATAAGCAAAAAACAGGACCTCTGTGTCTCCCTTTCTCTCTGTATTTATCCTGGGGAGATAATTTGTTCAGCCCAGACTGGAACCATTTATACAAACACGTGGCCATTGTGTTTTGTGAGGTTCAGATTAAACAGTGTTGGGAAGCAAACTACTCTTGATTTTGTAGAACTAAACACAAACAGCATCATTTTGCAAAACCTGCAAAAATGCTGGTTTTGCCCATCTATGATAGTCGGTGTCCTTTTCACAGGACCAGTAAATACAATTAATACCTTTTACCACACTGTGGGTTGTAGCTCATACTTTAGTGCTTGTGTGTAGAATACCCTATGGCCCCTTATTATCAAGATACCTAGACAACTTGCCAAACTTTAAGCACAAGTGGTCTCATTTAAGTCAGTGGGACTACTCATGTGGTACATGCTCAGACACCTTGTTGAATCAGGGCCTAACATTGTATGCTGACCACATGCATATTTCTTGTACTGTTGATTGAAAAATGGCTGCTTAATGGCTGTATAACATAGGAATTTTGATGCATTTAAATTATAGAAGATAGATTCTTCATATTAATCTTGAATTTGTCTATTTGAACAGTATAAACAATCAAGCATTGCACCTATCTTTACCTGGTTAATAAGCAAAACTAGATTTTCTGTTTTAACAGCACAACAGTTTTTTAAATCACTTGTTCTCAGGTATTGTTTGAATTAATGAAATGAAGATCTCTCTGGCTATAGTTCATCTTTTCTCTGAGATACATCATCGCTGTATCTAATCTGTACTCAGCTATGATGCTATCACATTGCATAAAATAAAGGAATAAAATAAAATCTCAAAGGGAATTTTTGATGGAACTTTGCAGTATTTGCAAACTGAGAAACTCAGTGTTCATGACAGTTTTTGTATTCTGCAATATGCATTGCTCCAGTTCATATGCTAGTAAAGTCTTCAAGGAGAAAGAATCCCAATCAAGGTTCCAAAGTACTATATAATAAAGCTATACAATTTATTAATTGGTAAAAATGTTTAATTTGTTCAATAATCTTTAATCTACCCTATCTTTAGAGTGGTTAATATTGAAGTATGTTTTCAAGGACTTTCTAGCTGTCATAGATATTTTATTCTATAATAAGGATTATATTGCATGTAATCCTATGAAAAGATACTGTTATTAATTTGAAAGTTGCTACGGAGTTGTAAAGTATTTAAAACCTAAATTACTTATTGTCTTTCTTTCTGTTTAGCTAATCAGATATAATATCTTTGAAGGGAAAAGGAGGGAAGTTTTCACTGTAAGACAACAAACTGTTAATATCGGAGTTGCCTTTCTTTTAAAGTTCTACTATGTCTGGTACTTTATGAAATGATAAATTAATGGCTAGCACATAAAGAGGCCTAATTTGTTGAGGAGAATTCTCAGATGCAAGGAACTTGTTCTTTAAAGCTCTAGAGAAATACAGTGCATTTATCAGCTTTGAGTGGATATCATTGTGTTTATAACAGAGTGGAGGCACCATGCAATTTTGCTCTTGAAATTGGTTTATATAGATGACTGGTTGCTGTGAAGTGTATGTCAGAGTTCCATGCAGCTGTTATGAAGTAGTACAATTGTCATTGCTTCTTACATGGTTGTTGAGAAGAGCTTGAGAGCCCAGCTCAGTCAGCTGTTGAATAGATAACCCAACACAGTTAACGTGGCATACATTGTAAAGAATTACATGCCTGCTACAATGAGCTTTGGGCCTTTGGTCTAGATAATAATCCTGGTGGGTGTACCATGTGTAGTGGCTGTCTGATCACTCAGATATGACTGACGAAACATAAAGAAAAATGTCAGTCGACTGAAAAAAATGCTACTGTAAGTTTGTTTAAGGTTCATGTAAACGGCTGTGGTTTTTTATTTAACCCCATGTCTACCAAAGACTTTGCTGTCAAACTGAATGTGTATCTATATGTAAGACGTGGATGAAATTCCATTTCAGATTACACTGAGATTTGTCAACTATGATAAAAGCATTGGCCATCTCTTCTGATTACAGTGGCCTTGTCTTCTCATTTCACAGCAAACAAAGTCCTTGTGTCAGTTTACATTTGCAATGTGTGAACCTAACAGTACTAAAAAGGATAAGCGTTCACGACTTTTTAAGTGCTATGGCATAATTCATTTCATTGAATTGCAGCAAACTAAAATAATCAAAGTGGCAATATGGACTGAACTGGAGAAGCAGTAATTAATACTGCTATCAAATTAGAAAAAAATGAAAACAAATAAAGATGTGCAGTGTAAAAGCTAGACCACTGTTTGCCATTCAAAGGAAGCTCAAACATTGGAAAGATTAATACATAGAAGTAAGGTTTAGGTGGCCTTAAAGCAGTGACAAATGAACAAAGTCAAGGAAATTCAGAGCTAAGGTTGATGCTACTCAGAACTCCTGAAGTTGTGCCCAGTTAGTGAAACACATATTGCAGGATGTTTTGCACTAATTGGATACTATAACTCCAAATACTTTGTCTAGCTATAAAAGATACAGCATCAGCCGTAACTTTGATTTGTATCAGGGATCCAGTTTTTCAACACGGTGTTCCACATTTCACTTATTAATCCCTCATTTACATATACTGCTAGCCCCTTATGAATGCTGTCACCTATTTTTTATTGCTGATGAGAAAAGGAATAAAAAAACCCCAAGCCCTAGTTTTTAAAGAGAAGTGCTGTGTGTAGTTGGGGGCCAAATCCTGTTCATTGTACTCCCCCGAGAAAGGTCCCAATCCCATTGAGTTCTGCTCACAGGCATGAGGTGAGTGAGCAAGATGGAGTCCAGGGAGTTTTCATAACTTGTGCTATTAGTAAACTGTAATAGCTCTGATCATGTAATTGTGTATTTAAAGCTCTCTCTTTAAAACACCTCTGTTGTTGGGTTTTTGAAATGTGAGCTGTCTGGGGGACAAAGAAGACTCATTCACAGATGTTTTTAATAGTGTGTAAATATCAGTTTAGGAATATATTTTATTTGCCTGATAAAGTGAGTACAACATATAGTTTAATAATATCATTTGAGTTTTCTTTTCCCTTTTTATTACTCACTTGAAAGATAAAAGCCCTTGGAGAATTCCACATTTCAGAACTTCTAAGAAGGAGGCATTGGATGGAATTGGTTACAACAACTCTATTGAAATCATTTATGCATGATAGAATGGCACATTCAGTGCCATGTGTCATAGTGGACACAGGACTGTCTCTGGATTATTATAGAAAGAGCAGTTTCTGTGAAATTTAAATCTCCCTTTAGTAATGCTTTGCTTAGCTTTGCTTTGCTTAGCTTTCTTTTCTGGTAGTCAACAGCTGGGGGGTTATTTCATATACCCATAATCCTACCCTGCAACATCTGGATATGACACTTGCATTTCTACTTTTATTTTCATTTATTATTTAAAAATTAAACCAAACTCCTAAAAATTTCCCAAAGCTTTGGAATAAGAATTTGTAGTAGCATCCATGTCCAATTTTATTGCTTTAAAGACAATTTAGAATTGAGTTAAAAAAGGAGAATCTAAATACTGAAACACTCCTAACTTTGCAGTTCTTACATCGACAGGGGCCAAAAACTTTGCTCACATGAGCAGTCCAACTGAAGTCTATAGGATTACATACGAGAGTGAAGCATCCAGAATTTAGCCCTGCACGGAACAGTTCACATTTGTTCCCTTCTCCCCTACCTCCTCGAGGGCTCTGCTATCCTTGAGAAACACTGCTCTGTCTGACCACAGAGTCCCATCCTGGGACTTCCATTCCCTCATCGGTCACTTCTGTCGGGTCTCTATCCTGGCTGTGTTGTCTAGGGTTCCTATCGTTTTCCCCTTGAGGTTGCGGTGACTCCCCTTTGTTAAGGTCCACCCCCATAGGGGCCTTGCGCCCTCCCTCTTACTTTCTCTGTTGGTCTCCTCCCCGTGCCCTCTTTCCCCTTTGGGGCAGGGTTCCAATCCAACCCCAGGATCACGGTGTAGGGCAACCCCTCCATTACTCCCACTCGCTTCCAGGCAAACCTTCCCTGAACCTCCAGGGATACCTGGGCCATGGGACAATGCTCCCCATCCCCGTCGATGCATTCCACCAACATCCTTTCTCCAGGTATAAGCCAATGCGGCTTTACCAAGCGTCGCTGTATGAGGGAGCAGGCTGAGGCCATGTCAACTAGTCCCCTCTGGGGCTTTCTCCCCACCCGCACGGGGAAGGTGGCTACCCCATGCCTCTTCTTCTGCCCCACAGTCCGTCACCGGGCAGACATTGCTCTTATGCCGCAGCTGTCCACAGCGCCAGCATACAAGCTGTCCAGGCGGCCTGGGGTTCCCTTGTGCTCCTCCCGTAGCTTTTCCACCAGCTTCCCAGTGGGGTGTTCACGGGGTTTCTTGACTCCCTCTGTGTCTCACAAAGTCCGATGCTCCCTCAGGGAGAAGTCTGCCTCTGCATATTCTTCCGTCATTTTGACTGTGGCTTCTACGGTGCCAGGATGATGTCGCCACACCCAGACCCGCATGCTATCGGGGAGGCACTGCACAAACTGTTCAAGGATCACCTGATCCATAATCTGCCCCACTGTTTGGGCATTGGGCTTCAACCACCGCATCGCCCGGTCTGTCAATTTCTGGGCGAGGGCCTGGGGCCGCATGCACCCTGCCCACCGGGCCGCCCGAAACTTTTGCTGGTATTTTTCCAACGAAAGACCCAGGCAGTCCAAGATGGCTGCCTTCACCGTGTAATAATCTCTAGCCTGGGCATCCATCAGGGCCAAATACACCGCTTGCACCTCCCCAGCAAGATATGGGGCTAGCCGCAGGGCTCAGGTTATCCTGTCCCATCCTGTGCCCAAGGCCACCCTTTCAAAGGTGCCCAAAAAGGCGTTGGGGTCGTCTGCTGGGGCCATCTTACAGAGGCTGAGGCCCAGGGGGCCGATGCCATCTCCCCCTGCAGGACTCACTATTTTCCGCAGGAGCTGCTGCTGCACCGCTGCCTGTTCTTTGATAATGTCCTGCAAAGTCCGTTGTTGCTCGGCCTGCCAAGCCAGTAGAGCTTTCCTCCAGCTGGTGGGACTGCTGAAAGGCCTGCAGTGTCTTCTGCATCTCCCTGTGTTGCCCCGTGAGCCACTGCAGAGTGCCCTCCATCTCCGGGTTGCCAAACTGTGTCTCTGGTAAAGGATCCCGGACAAGGCCCCATGAGTAACAGGGTCCGTGTCTTTATTTACTTAATGTTGTCCCTCCACCAGTGTCCATCTATATACAAGCTTTACAGGTTTGGTTACCTCCTTTACAGGCAGAGTCAGCCTTTAGCTAGGACGCCTCCAGCTCCCTCCCTGACTGACTTCTCCCTGGCGGCTCCTTTTCTTCTGGCTCCTGCTTAGCTTTTATAGGCCTTGGCTTGTCAGGCCAGCAGGTGTTGCCAATCCTCAGGCCGGCATCAGGCCTTTTCCATCAGCCCCAATCTGCTTCCCCTGATTGGAGCTGACCAAGCAGGGGCTAATTAGGTGCTTTTGCACCAGTACCCTGCTACAGTGCTCCAGTGAGGATGAGGAGGGAGAAACAACAATCATTGTTAAATATGGGAGATATATAAACTGAAACAGATAAATTAACTTTTTTTAGCCAAGCCTTGTTTAAAAAATTAATAAGGCTGAAATAGCCTTATAATTATATTAGTGTGGTACAGATGGCACCACCAACATAATCATGTATGGAATAAAGGATTCTCTCCACATGAGTTAACATCTACACTTGTCACATACCATTTGTTTCTCAAAGTATACATTTTGACAGTTATTTTTATTAAAAGGAAACAGATAATCCAAATGTTCCACCTCGGCTGCATTTCTGAGCAGTAGGGGTTAAGTCTAGATTGAAATACAGTGTGTTTGTCTTTCCTTCACAAAAGATAGAATCTTGAAGTTTTAAGTTTAGCATCCAGTTTTCCCTTTTCATACTAAACATCTGAACTGAAAATTGTCTCCTCTTGCTTTGTGAAGAAAATTTGCAGCTGTACGCCAGAAAGGTGTCAGAATATCTTTTGAATGAGGAAAGCTAGAAGGATCTTGACCTCTTGTAATTTCATGTATTAGTCAATTCACTTTTTTGTCACCTAAAAACAATCAACCAGACTATGCCCTCTTTTACAAGATTTTGGGGAAAGTGCAAGGCACCTCATCATACTCTGCACCCCTACGAGAGATCATGCATAACAACAGCACCACGCACACTCCGGAGCACAGGGACCGATCCCTCCTGGTACCTTCTGGATCCATGCCTTCCCCTACCACACACACCCATGCAGGTGGAAGCACCTTGCATCCTCTTAAGAGAGAAAGCAGTAAACATGTTCTGCTTATGCATTTGGGAGCTCCAATTAAGACCATAACTCACTGTGGCAAAATCTCTTCAGGAGTTACCCTGGGCAATACAACTCTGTGTAGTCTCCAGTGGGAGTCCAGATCTAACAGACGCAATCTGCTGCAGTGTATTTTCTGTAAACCCCATCCCTACATATATGCCCCCAAAACAATAATCCTCAGTAACATTGCCCCCAAAATAGTATGGAACTGAGATTGTTGCAGGAGATGAATTACAGTCCCAGTACAGTGCACTCCCTTATACAGGGCAGCATCCAAGGGCTTGCAGCCTGTTTTTATTTCTTCTCTAACTCTGCAGATCAGCTTTTATTTATATTTTTAAAAATATGCATTTATTATTGCCATAGATCACAGTATGTGTGTGTACTGTAGTATATGTGTCTGCTCAGATTTAGGCTGGAAACTGTATCTCTAATACCAGCCTTAGTTTTGCCTAATATAATTAGCTTTTTATTACATATTTCAAACTCTAAATATTGGAAAATGAGACATTGGAAATAACATCGTTCACACTTAAAATTCTAATTTTGAGGGGAACTGGGTGGATCCGTAGATTTGTAATCGGTTGACAAGCCTTTAACTTAAAGACCATTAATTCAAATGCATACCAGATCACTTTCCTCCTTGTCCTCTCACTTACCTCGCTCCTTCCCCTTACTATACAAGCATCCTCTAATCCCAGCTGCTTCTCCATCTCCCTTCACTTCTAAAGTTCCAGAATGCATCTACAGCTGCTGACTTCCATAAATTCATAGAGTCCGAGTCGGAAGAGACCATTGTGCTAATCTAGTCTGACCGACTGTATAACACAGGCCATAGAAGTTTCCCAAAATAATTCCTAGAGCATAATTTTTAGACAGAACATCCAATCTTAATTTAAAAAATTGTCAGTAATGGAGAATCCACCACAATTCTTGGTAAATTGTTCCAGTGCTTAATTACTCTCACCATGAAAAATATACGCCTATTTCTAGTCTGAATGTGTTTAGCTTTAACTTTTAGCCATTGGATCGTGCTATACCTTTCTCTGCTAGGTTGAAGAGCCCATTATTAAATATTTGTTCCCCATGTAGGTACATGGAGACTGTAATCAAGTCACCCCTTAACCTTCTCCTTGTTAAGATAAATAGATCGAGCTCCTTGAGTTTATCACTATAAAGCATGTTTTCTTTCCTTTACTCATTCTTTTGGCTCTTCTCTGATCTCTCTCTGATTTATCAACATCTTTCTTGAATTGTGGGCACCAGAACTGAACACACTGTTCCAGCAGCGGCTGCCCCAGTGCCAAATACAGAGGGAAAATAACCTCTCTACTCCTATTCAAGAGTCTCCTGTTTATGCATCCTGGGCTTGCATTAGCTTTTTTGGCCACAGTGTCACACTGGGAGCTCATGTTCAGTTGATCATCCACTATGACCCCCAAATCTTTTTCAGAGTCACTGATTCCTAGGATAGAGTTGCCCTCCACCCAAAGTATGACCTACATTCCTTGTTCCCAAGGTATACATTCACATTTAGCTGTCTTAAAACACATATTGTTTGCTTGCGCCCAGTTTACCAAGCGATCCACATCATTCTGAATCAGTGACCTGTCCTCTTCATTATTTTCCTTTCCCCCGATTTTTGTGTCATCTGCAAACTTTAGCAGTGATGATGATATGTTTTCTTCCAGGTCATTGATAAAAAAATGTTGAGACCTATCAGCCAGTTTTCAATCCATTTAATGTGTGCCATGTTAATTTTATATTGTTCGAGTTTTTTAATCAAAATATTGTGCGGTACCAAGTCAAATGCCTTGAGGAAGTCTAAGTATATTATGTCAACACTATTACCTTTATCAATCAAACTTGGAAATCTTCAAAAAAAAGATACCAAGTTTGTTTGATAGGGTCTTTTTTCCATAAACCCATGTTGATTTGCATTAATTACATTACCCTCCTCTAATTCTTTATTAATTATGTCCCGTATCTCCATGCCCATTATCTTGTCTGGGATCACTGTCAGGCTGACAGGCCTATAATTACCTGGGTTATCCCATTTTTCATTTTTTAACATTGGCACATTAGCTTTCGTCCAGCCTTCTGGAACCTCCTCTTTGCTCCAAGACTTATTGAAAATCAACATTAAAGGTCCAGAGAGCTCTTTCAGAAATCTTGGATGCAAGTTATCTGGACCCGTTGATTTAAAAATGTTTAACCATAGTAGCTTCTGTGTAACATCCTCCAGCAATACTAGTAGAATGTTCCCTGACCTCCCTTCCTCCTCCCACCACCCCCCAGACTCCATCCTAGATAGAATCCATCTATTTCTCACTGTCGCCTCTTAAAACTTCCCTTTCTCTATTGACCTCTTCTTGGCCAAATCTCATGGTCTCAATCTCCTTGATCCTTCTGGTGAGTCTCACACTTTTGATCACCATCTCTAACTTTTGCCCTTTCCGGGTTTTCGTGATACTGTCTTTAGGTGATTGCATCTGCCCATTGTTTCATCTACCCTATCCATATTGATGACTCTCAGATCTACCTTTCCACTCCTGAATTGCCCCTTGCACCCAGTTGTGCATCTCCCCATTCTCTGTCCCTGTTGACAACACCACAGTATCCTCCTCGTCAGCCAAGCCTATAACCTGGAAAGCATGTTCAACTTTTCCCTTTCCCTTGACCATGCACCAAACCATATCCAAATCCTGTCTCATCATTAAGATATAACCTTTTCTATCTGTCTCTTCAACTAAAACTCTTACTCAGGTCCTTCTTATTTCTTATCTTGACGACTGCAACGTTCTCCCCTCTGGCGTCCCTGATGCCCACATTGTCTTACTTCAGACCATACAAAATGATCATTAAGGTCCCTGTTCTGATGACCCCACCTCCCTTTTTTGAATCCTTCCACCATCTATCCTAGTGTATCAAGTTCAAGCTTCAAAGACCTGCATAGTTCTACCCCTCCCTGCTTATCATCCACTGTGCACTGATGTCTTTTTCTGTCACTCTCCGTCTCCTAGTGTTGCCTGCCTTGATGCAAAGTTTTTCTGCTTCACTAAACTTCTCCAAGGGTTCTTGAGTGCTGCTCCCTGTACATGAAATGCCCTTCCTGAGCTGGCCTACAAAGCTACCACCCTCTCCTCATTCAAATCCATTCTAAAGATCCACCTGAACTCTGACATGTATGAACTACTGAAATGACATGATGGGGTTTGTGTGCCTTAATATACAGAGATAGACTGATAGGTTTATTAGCCTTGTCTCTAGATATCTTTATCAAAAACCTTATCTCTTTGCATTATTGGGATGTGGCCAATGGTCACTTGGCTATCTTGTTTGTTATTCTCTTCTCCCCTGCTCTCCACCTCAGTCTGTATTTTCTCTTTTCAAGAATGTGAACTTTACAGGGCAAAGTGTTATTTTTGTTTGGAAAGCAGTTTGGGAGCATACTAGAAATGACACTGGGGATAGTTCATCTTTTACTTGCACTAAATAAGTCAGGTCCAAAATTTTCCAGCAAAGATTTTTTTTTGACAAGAAAAGGGTTTTTGGTTGCAGTGGAAATTTCATTGAAAATGTCTGTTTTCAACTAATTTTTTGAGGTTTTTGTTGAAAAACAAAAAATTTCAGCTGAAAACCAAAACATTCTAGTTTTCACTTTCTTTTTTGGTTTTTGAAAAAATCTAAAAAAATTCAAAGAAAATTTTTTCTCGGGAAGAAAACGTATATTTGCGGATCAGCTCTACACTAAACTTCTTTGACAGATAATTAGTGCTTATTTATAATAATAATAACTAAAGCAAGAAAATGCCATTTTGAAGTTACAAGGTAAATCTACTGTTTGTAGTCGCAAAGGACCACATTGACAGTCAGTGAGATTTAGGATCCTAAATGCCTTTTGAAAATGAAACTTAGGCTCCTAATTATTTAGGAGTTTCCACGCTGAGTACCGCAATGCCTAAATACCTTTAAAAATCTGGGCCTAAGTTACAAGCTGATGTAAGGAGTCAGAATTTAGCTTCCCCTAATCTTAAAAGTAAGTTTGTCAGAAACCACTTTTCCTCTCATGGTTATATAATAGAGAACATCAGATTCAGTCATTTCCTCTCATTTCAGGTATATTAAGGTATCCTTAACAGAGGGCTGGGGGTAGGGGAGGACATGGAAAATTACAATAGTGTCATGGGATCAACAACAGGAAATCAGTTGGGGAATCTGCTCAGCACTGGAATATTGGTTTAGAGGGCTATAGCTTGTACAGGCAGGATAAAATGAGAGAGGGTGGTGCATTATACATCAAGAATACATATGATTGTTCTGAGGTCCAGAAGGAGGTAAGAGGCAGATCAGTTAAAAGTCCTTGGATGAAGTTAAATGGTGTAAAAAATAGGGGTGAGGTTATTTTAGAAGTCTACTATGGACCACCAAATCAGGAAGAAGAGGTGGATGAGGCAGTTATAGAACAAATAACAGAAATACCCAAAACACAAACTCTGGGAGTAAAGGGGACTTTAACTACCCAAACATCTGTTGCAAAACACAAAATTTCCAGTAATTTATTGGGGACAAGTTTTTTTTCAGAAAATGGAGGAAGTAACAAAGGGAATAATCATTTTCGACTTGACTCTGGCTAAAAGGGAAGAATTGGTAGTGAATCTGAAGGTGGAAGGCATTTGGGAGTAAGTGATCATGATTGTGATTTTAAGGAAAGGAAGGAGTGAGAGCAGCAGAATAAGGACAATGGTCATCAAAAAAGCAATTTTAACAAACTCAGAGAACTGGTAGGTAAGGTCCCCTGGTTACAAAATCTAAGAGAAAAAGGGAGTTTAGGGGAGCTGGCAGATTTTCAAGGAGACAGTATTAAAGGCACACATGCGAACTATCCCAATGCAAAGGAAATATAGGAAGAATAGTAAGAGGTCAATATGGCTGCATAAGGAGCTCTGTAATGACCTGTGAATCAAAAAGGAATCCTACAAACATTGGAAACTTGGACAAATGGCTAAGGAGAAGTACAAAAGAAGAGCACAAGCATGTTGCAACAAAGTGAGAAAGGCTAAGGCACAACATAAGCTGCACCAAGCCAGGGACATAAGAAGCAATAATACGATCTTTAAATACATTAGGAGTAAGAGAAAGATTAAGTAAAGTTCTCTATTTAATGGGGCAGGAGAGCTAATAATTGATGACATCAAGAAAGCTGAGGTGTTTAAGGCCTATTTTGCTTCAGTCTTCACTAAAAAGATTAACAGTGACTAGATACTGAACACGACTAATACTAACAAAAAAAGATAAGGAATGCAAGTCAATATAGGGAAAGAAGGGGTTAAAGAATATTTAGATAAGTCAGATGTATTCAAATGGACAGGGTCTGATGAAATTCATCCTAGGTTAAGAATGTAAGAATGGCCATAATGGCTCGGACTATAGTCCATCTAGCCCAGTATCCTGTTTTCTGACAGTGGCTAGTTCCAGATGCTTGAGAAGGAGTGAACAGAACAGGGCAATTGTTGAGTGATCTATCTTCCAGTTCCAGTTTCTGGCAGTCAGAAGTTCAGGGACACCCAGAGCATGGGGTTGCATCCCTGACCATTTTGGCTAATAACCGTTGATGAACTTATCCTCCATGAACTTACATAATTCTTTTTTGAACCCACTTTTACTTTTGGCCTTCACAACATCCCCTGGCAACAGGTTCCATAGGTTCACTGTGTGTTGTGTGACGAAGTACTACCTTCTATTTGTTTTAAACCTGCTGCCTATTAATTTCATCTGGTGACCTGTGGTTCTTGTGTAATAGTGTTGTTCACTTTCTCCATGCCATTCATGATTTGATAGATCTCTCTCCTATCCCCTCCTTAGTCATCTCTTTTCTAAACTGAACAGTCCCTGTCTTTTTAATCTTTCCTCATATGGAAGATGTTCCATAGTCCTAATCACATTTATTGTCCTTCTTTGTATATTTTCCATTTCTAATATATCTTTTTTTTTTGAGATGGGGTGACCAGAACTGCATTCTGTATTAAAGTGTGTGCATACCATGGATTTATATAGTGGCATTACAATATTTACTGTCTTATCTGTCCCTCTCCGAATGGTTCCTAATACTCTGTTAGCTTTTTGATTGCCACTGCACATGGAGTGAATGTTTTCAGAGAACTAACCACAATGACTCCAAGATCTCTTTCTTGAGTAATATCAGCCATTCTAGACTCCATTTTGTATGTATAGTTGGGATTATGTTTTCCGGTGTAGGTTACTTTGCATTTGTCAACACTGAACTTTGTCTGCCATTTTTGTTGCCCAGTCACACAGTTTTGTGAGATCCCTTTGTAACTCTTCAAAGTCACCTTTGGACTTGACTATCTTGAGTAATTTTGTATTGTCTACAAACTTTGCCACCTCACTGATCATTTAGGTAGAAGAGCACAGAGTCTGAGTACAGATCCCTGGGGGATCCACTACTTACCTCTGTCCATTCTGAAAACTGACCATTAATTCCTACTCTTTGTTTCCTATCTTTTAACTAGTTACTGATCCGTGAGAGTACCTTTCTTCTTATCCCATGACTGCTTAGTTTGCTTAAGAGCCTTTGGTAAAGGACCTTGTCAAAGGCTTTAGGAAATTCCAAATATACTATATCCACTCGATCACTCTTGTCCACATGTTTTTTGACCTCCCTCAAACAATACTAATAGATTAGTGAGACATGATTTCCCCTTACAAAATCCATGTTGACTCTTCCCTAACAAACCATGTTAATCTATGTGTCTGCTAATTCCGCTCTTTACTATAATTTCAACCAATTTGCCTAGTTCTGAACTGTAGTTAGTCTGTAATTGCCATGATTGCTCTGGAGCATTTTTTTAAAAACTGGTATTACAATTCAATACAAATAAGTGCAATGTACTTCACTTAGGAAGGAAAAATCAAATGCACAACTACAAAATAGGGACTAAGTTGCTAGGTGGTAGTGGGAGAGGAGGGTTGAAAAGGATCTGGGAGTTGTAATGGATCACAAATTGAACATCAGTCAACAATATGATGCAGTTGTGAAAAAAGTTAATATCATTTTGGGGTGTATTAACAGGAGTGTCATATGTAAGATGTAGGAGGTAATTGTCCTGCTGTTCTTGGCACTGGTGAGACTTCAGTTGGAGTACTGTGTCCAATTCTGGGCACCACACTTTAGGAAAGATGTGGACAACCTGGAGAGAGTCCAGAGGAGAGCAACAAAAATGATAAAAGGTTTAGAAAACCTGACCTATGAGGAAAGGTTAAAAAAAAAGGCCATGTTGAGTATAGAGAAAAGAAGACTGAGGGAGGTCCTGATAATAGTCTTCAAATATATTAAAGGTTGTTATAAAGGGGACGTGGTCAATTCTTCTCCATGTCCACGGAAAGTAGGACAAGAAGTAATGGCGTTAGTCCTGCAGCAAGGGAGATTTAAGTTAGATATTAGGAAAAACTTTCTAACTATAAGGGCAGTTAAGTTCTGGAAAAGATTCTGAAGGAGGTTGTGGAATCCCTATCATCAGAGGTTTGTAAAAACAGATTAGACAAACACCTGTCAGGGTGGTCTAGGTTTACTGAGTCCTGCCTCAGTTCAAGGGCAGGACATGACTTCTCGAGGTCCCTTCCAGCCGCCCTACATTGCTATGATTCTGTATCTTCTGTTTGAGAGAAGCTTACTTCAGTAACTTTTAATCACATGAATTTACAGAACCAGGCCTCTACTTCCAGGAACTCCTTACTGTTTATTCTCAGTGACATTGCCATCAAATGTCCAAATCTTTGTCCCACTGAAGTCAATGGCAGGACTCCCATTGACTTCAGTTGGGCCAGGATTTGTCCAAAAATGAGAGCGGCTATCACATAATTATTAGATCAGTAAATAATTGTGGGTGTTTCTTGTACTAACTTAGGGTCAGATTTTTCCACTGTTACTCTCTTTAAGTGGCACCTTACTTTGTGAATAAACTAAATGACATTGATAGGTGTATGTACTATTCAGTGGCAAAACTGGATCCTTAATTTTCTGTTTTTATTTTTTTCTTAGTAAAATTCTATGATGTTCTAATCTTAAAACATGCAAGATGATTTGTTGTTTATAAGGGGTTTCAAACTACTCAGTTAAAATTTCAGTTTTTATGGATCAGATATTAATTTGAAGTGTGAACAAAGTAATATGTGTGTTCAATAAATTCACTATTTTTCACTTTCTCTGTCTGCTTGATTTTTATTTTTTTTATTTTGTCTTCTGTGAAAAATACAAAAATGTTTATCGTGTAGCTGTTCCCCAGAAATCTATCAGGAACACATTAAAGCTATTCTAGAAAGATGTTATTTATTCTTTTTAGATAACATTTGTTGAACTACATGCTACCATTCTGAATAATATTGAAATTACACTAGGAGTGACCTGCCTGCCACAGAAAACGTTTAAAAAACAGCTGATTTCAAAGCTCTAAATTGAGTTAGGGTACTTTTCTAAGCCAGCACTTTCTCAAAGTGGTAGCATGCTGTGCTACCAGCCGGAGACGGGAGTTCAGAAGCACACTCTGGATTCAACTCCAAACCCAGCTGAAGGTAGGGACTGTTCAAAGCTGATGTGTTAATGCTCTAAAGGTTGAGCTTACCAGGTGCTTTGTGTCAGAGGGTATAAAGTTTGCTTTTAAAAATGTACCCAGTTTTGTCTAATGCTCAGAGTTCCTCAATCACCCTCCTATTTGGAGTCACTCTTATGGGCAGGACTGTTTGGTAAAAAGATGTTGGGGAAAAATGATCATACTTGAAATTATTTTTTATAAAAAAATGCTGCTTATACAACTTTTCATTGTGAAGAAGGCTGCAGTTTCAGTCCTGATCCAGAAAGTAAATGTACTATACTGATGCCTTATACAAACACGGCAAAGAGTCCTGTGGCACCTTATAGACTAACAGACGTATTGGAGCATAAGCTTTCGTGGGTGAATACCCACTTCGTCGGATGCATGTAGTGGAAATTTCCAGATGCAGGTATAAATATGTTATACCAATAAAATAAAAACCAGCAGGATCTTATTAAAGGGGAAAAGGCAAAATACCACATTTATTGTGAATACAGAAAGAATCATAGTAAGCAGTTAGTTATAGCTATAACATTCCATTCAATCTCATATTTATTCACACATTCATTCATACAAACACACACACACAGGTTCTGCAAGGTTGTTATCATAGTTACCAGCCTTAGAGTTGCTCATACCAAGTCACAGGCCAGGTGGCCTGGACATGAGGAGGCAGCAGGGCCTTGTCAGATGCACATCTGATGCTCCTGGAAGTTGGTCTGCAGAATCAGACCCCAAAGTTCTCACTTTCTAGAGTCCATTTTTATAGGAATTTCTTCCTATGCCAGTCTATGGGAATTGCTTCATCATGCTGTTGTTGAATCAATCAGCAGATAGCACATTCCTGACGGCTCCATGCTGCTAGATGTTATCTTGTTCTTTGGTCTTCCATTCTTGAGGTTGTTGGGTAGATTCCAGTCTGCCCTCCGGAGGTCATCTGGTTGTCTCCACTCTGCGCATTCTTCGGCCGATCAATACTGAACTCCTAGGCTGGCACCTCCCTGATCATTCATTTATTATCCACACCAAGCATCCATCCACATACATCCTCTATCTCTATTTTAATCACAATTGTTAACAAAGCAAGATGAATACAACAAAAGGGCAGGGAGTCTCTGGGTGCTGTTTCTGTTGTTACAGAGTATTGCTTTGAGTCTCTCTCTGTGTGAGTAGTTGTTATTACAAAGAATTGCTTTGAGAACAGACTCTGTCTTAGAATGTACTAACACAATTAGCAGCTTGCAAGTTTCACACATAGAGGGAGAGAAACAGTACCAAAAACCAAGAGATCTCTTAATTAGTAATACCCTGGAATTTAAACTATGGGGAATCAAACTCATTTGTGATTTTAATACAGAACTTCTTTAATATGATCCAACAAATATGCAAGCAAGAATCAGGCTTAGGGATAACGAGGTTAGTTCAATCAGGGAGGATGAGGCCCTCTTCTAGCAGCTGCGGTGTGAACACCAAGGGAGGAGAAACTGCTTTTGTAGTTGGTGAGCCATTCACAGTCTTTGTTTAATCCTGAGCTGATAGTGTCAAATTTGCAAATGAACTGAAGCTCAGCAGTTTGTCTTTGAAGTCTGGTCCTGAAGTTTTTTTGCTGCAGGATGGCTACCTTTACATCTGCTATTGTGTGTCCAGCGAGGTTGAAGTGTTCTCCTTCAGGTTTTTGTATATTGCCATTCCTAATATCTGATTTGTGTCCATTTATCCTTTTACGCAGGGACTGTCCAATTTGGCCGATGTACATAGCAGAGGGGCATTGCTGGCACATGATGGCGTTTATTACCTTGGTGGACGTGCAGGTGTATGAACCGGTGATGGTGTGGCTGATCTGGTTAGGTCCTGTGATGGTGTCGCTGGTGTAGATATGTGGGCAGAATTGGCATCGAGGTTTGTTGCATGGATTGGTTCCTGAGTTGAAGTTACTATGGTGCGGCGTGTAGTTGCTGGTGAGACTATGCTTCAGGTTGGCAGATTGTCTGTGGGCCTTCTTTACGTACGTTACATTGATGACATCTTCATCGTCTGCACCCATGGGAAGGAAACCCTGGAAGAATTCCACCACGATTTCAACAGCTTCCACCCTACCATCAACCTCAGCCTGGACCAATCTACGTGGGAGGTCCAATTCCTAGACATCATGATGCAAATAAGTGATGGTCATGTTAACACCACCCTATACCGAAAACCCACTGACTGCTAAGCCTACCTTCATGCCTCCAGCTTCCATCCTGCACACACCATGATCCATTCTCTACAGCCAAGCGCTGAGGTACAACCGCATTTGCTCCAATCCCTCAGACAGAGACCAACACCTACAAGATCTTCACCAAGCATTCTCAAAACTACGATACCCACACGACGAAATAAGGAAACAGATCAACAGAGCCAGATGTGTACCCAGAAGCCTCCTGCTGCAAGACAAGCCCAAGAAAGAAACCAACAGAACTCCACTGGCTGTCACATACAGTCCTCAGCTAAAACCTCTCCAATGCATCATCAGTGATCTACAACCCATCCTTGACAACAATCCCTCACTTTCACAGGCCTTGAGAGGCAGGCCAGTCCTCGCCCACAGACAACCATGTCCATACCTTTAAAAATAGCAGTTTAAATAGTCTTTTAAAAGTTATAGTTAGTGTTAGTTAGTGATAGTTTTAGTTAAAAAAAAAGTTTACTTTCCCAGTTTACCCTTCCTGCACACGGGTTGGTTAACCATCAGAGATGCCTGGCTGCCCAGGCTTTAAGTGATGCGACTTTTGCAGTGAAGCAAAGCCTGTTTCGGACGGACACTCTGTGTGTGTCCGATGTTTTGGGGAGATACATATCCCGCAAAAATGCGCCCACTGCAGTAATCTGAAAGTGAGAGCCCGGCATGACCAAGATCTCCGCTTGAAAATGATACTGATAGAGAAATCTCTCCAACCAGAGCCAGACCAATCCTCCTCTTTGGGCATCCCTCCTGCAGGGACAGGAGACACGCCTTCCTCTAAAAGACCAAGGAAGAGGGTGCAGACGTCTTCGCAGAGAACACCGTGGAAACATAGGTGGTCTCCTGCCAGGTTGCTACTCCTGATGCTGACACATGCTGGGCACTTCCAGCACAGCTGAGTCCTGAGCAAAGGAGATGGAGTCAAGGCACAGACAGCAACATGCCTCCTCCACAGCACGAATTCACCCATAAGGGACCAGGTACCGAGCATCTCCTCAGGCACCATGTGTCCACCCCAGCATGGACATTGCAGTTGGCACCGGCTCAGAAAACCAAGTTGACACCAACTGCACTGACTAAATCAACACCACATCTGATGGCACCAATGTTGGCACTGATGAGAGCATCCCCTTCGGCACCAACATCAGAACTGCCACATAATCTACTGCAACAGAGAGACTTGGCTCCTTCATCAGCACTGCAGTCCACACTACTCACTACTGAGGGCTCTCCTATAAGTTATAGAGGTGATCCCCATACTTCTCATGACATGGTACTCTTGTCCAGTGATGACGATGATGATGTGCAGGAACCATGCACTTTCTCGTTGCACCACTCATCACCAAAAGACTTACACCACCCTGGAGCCAGACGAGTCCTAAATACCCTTATAACCAGCTGGCTCAACTGTGGTAAGGACCACCATGGAGGTATCCACCTAAGGCCTTTCCAAGGCAATGGGCACATTGGGAACCCTGGGCAACTTACCAAGGCCCCCACACCATGCCACCCACGGGGTCCCAGAGCGGAGGTCTAATTCCATGTCTCCCACCCCGCAGGCTCAGGATGTCGGGGATGACATACAAACAGCAATTGATCAGGAAGCAACAAGAGGCTTGACCTCTTTGGATGAAAATTTTACTCCTTGACAACATTACAATTCCGAGTTGCCAAGTATTTGGCCTTGCTGGCCAAATACAATTATGATATTTATGGGAAACTCAGCTCATTCATAGCAAAGCTCCCCGAGGAGAAACAATCACAATTTCAGGCCATTGTAGACAAGGGTCAACTCATAGCTAAAACAGCCCTCCAAGTGTCTTTGGATGTCATGGGCACAGTAGCCAGAACCACAGTCATGGATGTAGTCATGCACTGGGAAGCCTGGTTACAATCCTCTGGCATACCTAAAGCGCTCCAAAACAAGGTCAAGGACCTACCTTTCAACCGAGAGAAGCTATTTTCGAACAAGACAGATGAGGTACTCCACTCAGTGAAGGATTCTCAAGCCACTCTTCGCACTTTGGGGATCTACACTCCGCCTGCGAAGAGAAGATAATACCAGCCTTATCAGAGGAAAAGGGATCCCTCTTCTAACCTACAGCAACAACACCGGCAATACGAAACCCAAAAACATTGCCAACAGTTGCAGTGATGGAGAGCACCTCAAGCTCAACCATCGACTTCTCAATCAGCTCCGCCCAAGCCACAATTTTGAAGTTTTGGTCCAGGGTCTGGACGACCTCCCTCACCAGGCAGTACTTTCATCTGATCCATCTGTTATACCAGTAAAATAAAAACCATGAGGATCTTTGTCATAAATATAAAAGGAAGGGTAAACACCTTTAAATCCCTCCTGGCCAGAGGAAAAACCCTTTTGCCTGTAAAGGGTTAAGAAGCTAGGATAACCTCGCTGGCACCTGACCAAAATGACCAATGAGGAGACAAGATACTTTCAAAGTTGGGGTGGGGGGAGAAACAAAGGCTCTTTCTGTCTGTGTGATGCTTTTGCCGGGAACAGAAAAGGAATGGAGTCTTAGAATTTAGTCATTAATCTAGCTAGATATCTGTTAGATTATGTTTTGTTTAAATGGCTGAGAAAATACGCTGTGCTGAATGGAATGTATATTCCTGTTTTTGTGTCTTTTTGTAACTTAAGGTTTTGCCTAGAGGGATTCTCTATGTTTTGAATCGGATTACCCTGTAAGGTATTTACCCTCCTGATTTTACAGAGGGGATACTTTTACTTTTTTTCTTCAATTAAAATTCTTCTTTTAAGAACCTGATTGCTTTTTCATTGTTCTTAAGATCCAAGGGTTTGGGTCTGTGTTCACCTATGCAAATTGGTGAGGATTTTTATCAAGCCTTCCCCAGAAAAGGGGGTGTAGGGTTTGGGAGGATTTTGGGGGGAAAGATGTTTCCAAGCGGGCTCTTTCCCGGTTCTATATTTGTTAGACACTTGGTGGTAGCAGCAATAAAGTCCAAGGGCAAAAGGTAAAACAGTTTGTACCTTGGGGAAGTTTTGACCTAGGCTGGTAAAAATAAGCTTAGGGGGTCTTTCATGCAGGTCCCCACATCCGTACCCTAGAGTTCAGCGTGAGGAAGGAACCTTGACAATCTTATTAAAGGGAATAAGGCAAAATGCCACATTTATTGTGAATACAGAAAGAATCATAGTAAGTTAGTTATAGCTATAACATTCCATTCAGTTTCATATTTATTCACACATTCATTCATACACCCACACACACACAGAGGTTCTGCAAGGTTGTTATCATAGTTACCAGCCTTAGAGTTTCTCGTGTCAAGCCACTGACCAGGTGGCCTGGACACGAGGAGGGAGCAGGGCCTTGTCAGATGCTCATCTGATGCTCCTGGAAGTTGGTTTGCAGAATCAGACCCCAACGTTCTCACTTTTTAGAGTCCATTTTTATAGGAATTTCTTCCTATGCTAGTCTATGGGAATTACTTCATCATGCTGTTGCTGAATCAATCAGCAGATGGCACATTCCTGACGGCTCCGTGCTGCCAGATGTTATCTTGTTCTTCGGTTCTCCCATCCTTGAGGCTGTTGGGTGGATTCCAGTCTGCCCTCTGGGGGTCATCTAGTTGTCTCCACTCTGCGCATTCTTCGGCCAATCAATACTGAACTCCTAGGCTGGCACCTCCCTGATCATTCATTTATTATCCACACTAAGCATCCATCCACATACATCCTCTATCTCTATGTTAATCACAATTGTTAACAAAGCGAGATAAATACAACAAAAGGGTGGGGGGTCCCTGTGTGCTGTTTCTGTTGTTACAAAGTATTGCTTTGAGTCTCTCTCTGTGTGAGCAGTTGTTGTTACAAAGTATTGCTTTGAGAACAGACTCTGTCTTAGGATGTACTAACACAATTAGCAGCTTGCAAGTTTCACACAGAGAGGGAGAGAAACAGCACCAAAAACCAAGAGACCTCTTAATTAGTAATACCCTGGAATTTAAACTATGGAGAATCAAACTCATTTGTGATTTTAATACAGAACTTCTTTAATATGATCCAACACGTCCCCATGCTTTGGACACCGTCTTCGCCCATTCTACCACTTCTGGGTGTCAATAACACTAGACCAATGGGTGTTAGAGATCGTATGATCAGGATATACCATCCCCTTTACCTCCCGACCATCCTCCCTCCCCCCATCCTCGTCCCTCTTCAGAGACCCTTCTCACAACCGCTTGTTACGACAAGAAGTTGATTATCTTCTACAACTAGATGCCGTGGAATGAGTATCTTCGCAATACGGGGGGTTGGAGGGCAAGGGGTTCTACTCCCACTATTTCTTGACCCAGAAGAAGAATGGGGGATGGAAACCTATCTTGGATCTCAGGAAACTCAACAAGTTTGTATGCACTCAAAAGTTCAAAATGGTGATACTGGGCATGATACTCTTTTACCTTCCCCTTCCCCCCCACAGAGCTGGAGGAAGACAGTCGGGTTTGTGATATAACCACTGAGTCTGCCAAAACTGCTGGCATGCTGCTGTCTATATCCATCTCACTGTAGCGTGTCTGGTGAAGATGCTCTATGCCAACAGCAGAGAGCTCTCTTGTCAACACAATAAAACGACTTTTGCGAATGGCGGTAGCTACGTCGGTGGGAGAAGATCTCCTACCAACATAGCACTGTCCACACCAGCACTTATGTCAGTGTAATTTATGTCACTCAAGTGGGTGTTTTATTCACTCCCCACCCCGCCAAGTGACATAGGTGATGCCAACATAAGCTGTAGTGTAAACACATAGCCTTAGACTGTAAACTCCTTGGGGTAGATATTGTCATTTTGTTGTGTTTGGACAGCTCCTAGCACAATGGGTTCCTGATCCATGACTGAGACTTCTAGGCACTATGATAACAGAAGTAATAAAAAATAATACAGTATGTGACAATACCAAAAAGGAGGGACTGAGTGATTTGAAAAAATACTGAGTGATTTGAAATCACAGGAAACTACTATGGTTGTATTTTTTTTAAATGGATTACCAGACTTTTTTAATGAATAGAAAATTATGAGTGGGAGGAAGTAACTGGATAATTCAGGGAATAAGGGTCTATATCCTATTACTTTACTATTTGGGTCACCGGTTTAAATCTAGATCAGGTAGATACTGGTATTTTTTTAATGCCTAAGATTCCTTATCATAGAGAGTTCAAATGAGGAGCAATGGGAGGAGTGGTTATGCCATATCCTTTCATCTTCAGTTGGAAAAAAGACAAATTCAGAAATAAACTGCAGTTTGAGAAGTGTATCCAAGCCTGACAGTGTCCTTTATCCCAATCACCACAAGCATAAGTGACCCCTCAGAATAGGATTTCTGTGGTTGATTAGTTCAAAGGCTGTTCTGCAGGTTCTGTAGCTTAGCACCCAGAGATAAAAATGCCATTCCTTTTGACTACATCCCGAGACTTTCAAATTCCATCCATTTATGGGATTATGTAGAGTCACTTCCAACCAGTGGCCATATTAGGAACTCAGAAAAATTGATGGGAGGGGAGGGAAGGGATAGAGATGCTTAGGTCATCCTTTGAGATCTCTGCATTGTGCAGAAGGATTCTCTGTGGGTAATAATCAGCAAGCCCTATTACAATGAACCTTGGCATTGTGAACAGTGTAAGAAAAAGTTACCTTTTAAAAAAAATCTTTTATAAAGATTTATCTTTTAAAGCATGTTGATCAGAAATCACAGTTGTACCTCTGCCTCCTTCATGGCCTCCTCAAGGGCACCCCTTTGGGTCTCAGGCCTCTAGATGTCTCCTCTTTTAGGTGTTCCTCTTCCTTCAGACCAGACTTTTAAGGCTGCATCCCCCTTGCAATTCTCTGTACTTGTCCCAGCAGATCTGACTTTGGGTCAGTGCCTGTGGTTCTGATCTCTCTCAGGGACAATGACAGAGGTAACCGGTGATGCACCAGCTTTCACAAAGCACAGTATATACATTTATTTAGAACAAAAGCATTACAGAGAAAACTGTCTACATGCACATTAAGCTTACCAGGTACTTCCCATCATCTGCACGGGATCCTGGTAGGTCTTCACTTAAGTCTGACAGTTCTTTGTTCCAAAATGAATCTGAGGCTAAGGGCATGGCTACACTGGAAACTTCAAAGCGCTCCCACGGCAGCACTTTGAAGTGCAAGTATGGTCGAGCGTGAGCGCCAGGAGAGAGCTCTCCCAGCGCTCCTGGTAATCCACCTCCATGAGGGGATTAGCTCCGAGCTCTGGGAGCATGGCTCCCAGCGCTCGGAGCCTGTCCACACTAGTGCTTTAAAGCATTCAGACTTGCTGCGCTCAGGGGGGTGATTTTTTACTCCCCTGAGCCAGCAAGTTAGAGTGCTATAAAATATACGTGTAGCTAAGCCCTGAGTTAGAGCAGGTTGATTCTTTATACAATTGGAGGCCTTTATCTCCCAGGCTGCCTGAAACAGGTAAAACCAGTCAGTGTCATTTCCCCCGGGGGAGAATCTTGAAAGGGTTGTGTATCTACATAACGAACACTGGGAATTTGCATTAATTACACACACCCAATGATTCCAGAGTCCACAGGAAACCCACCCAGTGAACCAGGAACACAAATATACATATACTGCTTATTGATATAATAGGTTACGAATATCCTATGTGCCCACAGCATCTGGCACATCTCAGTAAAATAGTCTTTAAAGTTTTCATGTTTGCAAGGTTTCACATCTATCATGACCAGAAACATGTCATAGGCCCACCAATGCTCAGTCAGTATTCTCACTCAGATATAGGCTCTTAAATGATACATGAGTAAAGAGAAAATACCTTCCAGGCTTGCCATTTTTCTGCTAACAGCTAAGCTGAGTGCAGAGAAAAGATCCAAAAACCTCTATGATCTGTTAATGATCCATGACCACAGAGGCTACAATCATCAGCCAGACACATACATAAATGAGAGATGGTACTAATAGCCTTTGCTTCCAGAAAAACAAGACCTCTACCCATTTAGTAAAGAAGGATCTTCCTTTTGTGCCAGTAGTTAGTAACATTTATGTCCTTTTCTCAGGCCTCTGGCCACTAGAAGACATCATAATTAAAAAAACAATGTTCACTTCAGCAGGCTGGATATTCGACATCCAGAAGGGAGCAGTGCACACATACGGTGTGTGCACGTGGCAGCACACAGCACTGCGGGAGGCAATGAATTCTAGTGCAGTGAACGTACTGAGAAGTGAAATAGTCATGAAGGGCCTGATTTTTTTTAAAAGATTTACAGTTCCATTGAAGTCAATGGGGCCACTCACATAGTAAAAAGTTAAGCAAGCGTTTAGGTCTTTGGAGGATCAGGGCTTAAAAGACCACTTCAAATGCTTTGTCTTTTAGTCCTAGTTGTTTTGCTTAAGCATATGTGTTTTGGAAAATAATGTTCACTTTTGAGATAACTGAAGTGCTCAAAGAGCCTGTTTAAGCAGTATTACCAGGGTTATAGATACTAGGTACAGTGTGTGTAAGAGAACTTGATGAAAGAAACTCACCCAGCAACCCTCATTTACACAAAAAAGCAAATCCTTTAATTTTCAAGCATCAAAAGGCACTTACAGTTTTTGAGAAAAGCACTTCATTTCAAAACAAGCACTCTGCTTCAGAAAGACGGCTGAAGTAGTCCAACATTTTGAAGATAAATTTTCTTCTGCTCTTTATTTTCTCCTGACAAACTTAAACCAAAGTGTTTGTGCGTATTTGAAACAAGTCTGCCTGCCTATTAACATTGCCTTCTGTTAGTTAAGGTATTCTATTATTTACTTAGAATTTTTTTTACTTTAAATACATCAGGGGGTAGCTGCAAAAACTAGTGTGTTTTATTTTTGCCCCTTGTTGAAAAGCACACAGTTCCCCAACAAACTGAACCACGCATCAGGCAAGTGCCTGAGGAAAAGTATGGTTCTTGCAGCATGCTATAGAGGCAAACTTGGTTTCTGTTGGGGACAGCAAATTCAAGAGTAAGGTTTGACTATGAATTTAATTTAATTTCTCTGACAATGGCCAGCTTCCAGCCCCTGAATTTTAAAGCCAATTTTAAAGTGGGAACAGCCCAGCTAACAGCAAACGCTGAGTGTTTACATGGGGGAATATCAGGTTCTCAGGGAGCCAGGTTGGTTGGAATCCTTCTGTGAATACTACTGGAAATTAACTAGAGGTTGGCTAGTGCAACAAAACACAATAGTTTTGCCCTGCTGTTGAGCTACAGAGTTGCACCTAAACACATTAACGTGAGCCTGATGCAAAGTGTAATGAAATCAGTGAAAAAATTCCTGCTGACTTTAGTGGGCTTTGGATCAGGTCCACTGTGAGCCAAGCATTTCAATTTGCTTCTCTGTGTATTGTATGGAGGGAGAGGAACTATACTGGACCATATGCATTTGCTTGAGACTACAAAGAAACTAAACTATTCATTTCATTTCAGGCCTGATTGGAGTCTCCCTTGACTTCAAAGGGATTGGATCAGGTCCTTCAACACCATTCTGTAAATTTCTGTAAATCATGCATCTCTTCTGGGTACAGCTTCTCAGGTGTAAAGCCAGTTTGTTGCTACAGTAATCCAATTAGTTGCATAACTGTTCAGCACATTTGTTTAAATGGTTTATAACTGGCAAGGCACAGAGCTTTGGGCTTGATCTGGCCAGGTGCTGAGTTGCCTCCACTCCCAGTGGCAGCAATGGGAGTTGAGAGATCTCAACACCATGAAGATTTCTTTCTATCTGTCTCATCTACCTGTTTATCATTTTATATCACATTCATTGCCATGGTGTTGGGAGAGTCTTTTCCTTGCTAGTTCTTGTGCAATAACACAAAACTGTAACGTTAGGGCTGTAATTACCAAAGAGAAATGCTTAAATCCCCCCAAAATGTTGATTTTACTGAACACAAACACAAGAGAAAAGTTTTAATACTTGATTCTGTCAACCTTTCCCTCGGCCCAAAACTTAAATTTGAGGCCTAAAGTATGTGTTACTAGACATGGTTAAATAATGTTAAAAAATTTCAAAAAATATGGAAATTTCAAAGTTTTATGTGATATATTTTAACAAACTTTGTACTTAAACTTTTATTGCAATCATTTCCAAAATAATTTCTGTATCAAAAAACAACACTTCAGTGAGAAAATATAGTTTTTTGGCAAACAAAATTGTTGTATCATGCATTTAAAAATTATTTTAATAAAATTGGTGATGAAAAGTTCAATAAAAATATCACAGAAAATGTGAAAAATGGAAACTTTCAAAAATTTTGTTTTTTAAAAAAGGCTGGGATTTGTTTTTGTTTTTGTTTTTTTTTTACAAAAAATCTTTTTGTATGGCAAAATTTCAATCAGCTGTATCTGACAGTTTCTTTTACTCTGTTGAATATAGTTATAGGGCATGTGCTCTTCTTGCCTTTTGTTCATATTACAGGTACAGATAGGATGCACCAAAACCATATACATCAATTTACATCAATCTGACCACATCAGTGTATGTTGCATGTATTCATGGCTATACTGCATGTATATGTGGCTATAATATCATACTCAGAGAAATGCATCTGAGCAGAATTTAATTGACAAGATAACAGCCTAAAAATAACTAAACTCTGAAATATTTTCCACCTGGTGCTAAACAATTAGATTTTAACATGATAATTATGCAGTAGGTACTTTCTCGTGCAAAGATCAGGTAAATTAAAATATATCTCTCCTGTGAGAAACCCACACATCGGCCTTTTTAAGTTCTTTTGTTACCATTTTTAAAATTCTTAACTCTTGCATCATTGATTTAAGTGTCCTCTGAAATGTGTAATTGCAAAAACATTTTGAAAATTAAAATACTTACATACTTGTACCGATTCATTACTATTGAGGTGTTAAAATAATTTATTCCATTATATTAATGGTTGCTTGATGCATCAAAAGATAATTTGCCATGTAATTTTGTTAAACCTGAAACTGTAGTGTATTTTCTTGATAATACCATTAATATATCAAGAGTAAATAAAATGTTTAGTGGTAGGCACATTAATTATTGCCTTCATCTACTGGTGTTTAAAACTAAGAAATAATTAAATGTGCTTTAATAAGATATGGTTCTGGGAAAGCAGGATCATTTATGAATTGCTAGAGGTGCATAGAGCTGCCTTTCCCTTGAGAGACGGAATTTATGCCGAACACCCCGCTGATTGTTCAGGAGGTAAAGAACCAATAGCTGCATGTACAGAGGTTTAATTTAAAGTGTGTTTCTCACTAGGCTGCTCACAACACTTAATTAAACTCTGCTGTTTTGGCAATGACAAATGCTGTAGTGCAAAAGGAACCAGAGTAGCAGTGACTGAGAAGCTTTTGTAATTTCTTTCATGTGCACTGGCAGCAAGATTCAGGTCAGAAAAGAAAGGAAGAATAAAAGAAGATTTATTTAAGGTGTTTGATGAAAGTTGCCACTTTTAAGCATCTGTTTTAAGCACCATAGAATGTATCTTTACTTGAGGATTTAATCAAACAATGTTTATGGATACTATGGCATGTGGCCATAGAAAACAGTCTGCATCCACTTCTCAGCCTTTTCATCTGGGGAAGATCCTGTTCATCATCTTTGGCTTATATTTAAAAAAGTTAAAATAATACAAGATTCCCAGACACTTACATTCTCCATTAATTACTTAGGCAAAATTTTTATTGACTTGAGTTATGGGCACATCAATAACATGTTTATGAATTCTGCACTCTGTCTATCTAAATAATGTATATATTATAATATAAATAATTAGAAGCAATAGACCTATAATCAGAATTTTTGTGCTTTACTATTCAGAAATGTTTGTTAATTGACATAATTTCACTCATTATGAAATGAAAATCTGTTTTGCAGATTTCTGCTGTTAAATGGAAGGTTAAGATATTAGAACATACTTTACAGATATATTAATCATCTCCCTCCCCCCCAGTTTGTAAATACATGAATAATATATGGTACTGTATGTTACATTACACTATACTGTATTTAATAATTTATTCCATATATATATACACATATAACGTAACATGAGAAATATAATGTGTATCACCAGTATATAGTGCCTTTTTATTGAGAACAACAACAAAAAATCTGTGAAGCAGCATTCGGTGACAATACAAAAGGTTTTCTTTTTTCACTCTTACTAATCATAGTTGAGTGATACATTCATAGAACAATAAAACACTTTTTTGAGAATTTGTTTCACAATTTTTGAGAACACCAAGCAGTACTGTGTTTAAAAGCCCATGAGGTAATAATAAACTATAGTTTTAGAGCTTGTTAAAATAGGACTTAAGGTATTTTTACACAAAGTATTACATCAAGGCAGAAAACTGGTTTAGAAATGTTCCCGGCAAACTTTGTTTTGATTGCTGACAATGAATGTGTTTGTGGAGGTAGAGGGGAAAGAGGGGGAAAGGTTGGCCACATTTAAAACTTTTCCTGAAATAGAACTGCTCATGTCAATAAAGTTAAGCAAGAGGATACATCATTGCAGGATCAGGGCCTAAGTAATAATCCCTCTTATTTATATAGGAGCTGGTAAGGAAACTGTAAGATAAAATAGTGGTATTGATTCCCTAGTTCTTCATGTGCTGCTCTTGCTCCTTCTGAGAACCTGCTGTTCTTGAGCAGAACAGAAAAAAATTCATTTCCCAATACTTCTGTGAAACCGTTAGAACGTCTCAAAAAGAATGCAGATATTTATATAAAATCATATAATTTTAATTGTTTTTCCCTCAAAAAGATAGTCTGAGAAATCCAAGTGTTAACATTTTTTTTCCTAATTAAGGTGACATTACGCTTTTTAGTGTGAACCTAAATAAAATCTCATATGAATCTCCTATGGATGGTGATACTCTTTGATTTATGTGTGCTGTTTCTGTATCTGTCTTCTCCAGTTTCTCCTGCCTTCTCTTTGCTGGGAGCAGGGCTTTTACTCTTTGCAACTACCATACTGCTTTCTATGAGGTCCTAGAGACCTTTTCCTACCCTAATTCCAATTAATCCCCCAGGTGACTCCATTCCAGGTAATGGAGGCACAGCAGATATTAATTTGGTCCTCTATATTTACCAAGGACCTCTATTCTACAAAATTTCACTGATTAATTCTCTGCTTTTCCCAACCTTTTCTTCTCATCCTGCCAATCAGCGGACGGATAAAATCCAACTGGCTGGCAAGAATGTCACCCATGCTCTCCTTCTCCCTCACCAGCATTACCGGTAGGAACGTAAACCACAAGAAGTTGCTTCATCATTGAAAGCTTCAAACCCACAATGTTCAATCACATGAATCCAACTTCTTGCTCTTACGCTTTCTTTCTTCTTATCCATAGTGGTTCTTGAACACATTTGAAGTATTAAGGTAAAACTTTATATAATGCCCTTTACTAGATATGGAGCAATTCAGCCAGGGCCTATTTACCCTACACATTTATTTTAAAACTCCAACAATAAAAACCAGTCTATTCTAAATGGTAGATAAAAGGCAATGAAATTGATGAATGCCTTTTGGCAAGTACAGTTGAGCTGTCATGGGGTTTTATACATTATTGACACTGTCAGTGATTTCAATGATTGTGGCTACAGCTGGGGTGTTATTATTACCATGTTACAGTACTTCTGTTGGGAGGCTATTGCATAGTCACAGCTGGAAGTGTTAGTAGCATTTGATGTTCATGACCTGCAGTAATTGTACCATTTTATAACAGGAGTTTAGGAAATCCACAGTTAAGAATTAAACAGTCCCCAGCCAAGTGACTTAAGTTAGTAGGCAAGAGAATGGGGTCTGCCAGAGTCAGAATTCAATTGCTGGCACTAAGATTGCAAAGAGAGGGTATCATGAGGATAGAGTTCAAGCAGAGTAGCACATATCTACTTGGAAATACGTGAATGATGTTTTTGCATTACTGTGCATCATTCACTGTGTCCATTTGGACTGGATGCCAGATATCTCATATTGATGTTTGCTATCTGGTCTGCAAATAAAAAGCTCTTTCTTTTACATGGTAGTAAATGTTTTGTTAAGTCTAGACTTGTGTGGGTAGCAAATTACCTGTTCACTTGTAATAGTTCCAGTTAGTATTAAATATAGAAAAGATTAAAAACATATTTTTTTCCTGAGTGTTGAAATGATGACAAATGAGCTGTTAAAAACAAAATGGTAGTTTTCACCCCACAGCATATGCTTTTAAAATGTGCAGGTTGCAGCATCATTCCAGTGAAGCACACTGATATCTTGATTACTGATTATGCTGATTACGCTGATATCTTAACGAAATTGAATGTGTTTCACAAACTCGTTGCAGCATGTTACTGTGATCAACCATTTGCCCAGAAATTTTTAAGATGTAGCTGTTGTTGGAAACCACTATCAAAAGTCTTTTCTCTTAACAGTTTGGATGATGAAGCATTTAAACCTTTGGAGAGCAGTGTTAAAATATACATACATCTAACAATCCACAACTGAGAAATTATCATAATAGCTCCCAAAATGGACAGAGGCAAACTCTGCACCAAGAACATTACCAGGGCTCCAATTCCCCAAAACACTTAAATCATGTTGCTCAATGTTAGGCATGTGAGTTTTCCCACCCCTATGCAACAAAGCACTGTAGCACATGCTTAAAACTAAGGATTAGCTGAGTACTTTGCTGAATCACGGTTCAGGCTCCTGTATTCTTATTTTAATCGGACCTCCAAAGACTTCCACAATGCAAAGATTATCCCTGCTTATACAAGAAATCTGTAGGGAGTAGTAGAAAGAATAATCTAAGGGTTATAGGAGCTTAGAAGTGTGTAGGTGCATCAATATGCAAACCCTTCACCCATGCTACCTAAGAACAGTCTTCCATGGCTCCTGTTACAGAGGTCTTTTGGAGATGCCTCTCCATAGGTTTTGAAGGAAGCCAAATACCTCTGTTTTGGCAATTCTCAAAACTTCACCAGGTAACTTCATCGAATATGGGCTTTATTCATCAATATTTAGCTAGCTAGCTAGATAAGCTGCTCACAAGGCCCCTTCCTATTCTACTTATCATCTGAGCCCCTTGTATGAGCATAGTCTCTTTTTTTATGTGTTTTTTTTCACATTTGGTAACCTGCAGAGCCTTTAGAAATAATAGTCACCTGCATCTATGAGGGGCTGACAGAGGATCCGTTTGAATAAGGATTGTAAATCTGAACACCAGAGGCTGTCATGTGACCATAATGAGAAGCCTAATAAAACACCAAATATAGTATTTGTCAACAAAGAAAAAGAGCCTCTGGAAAGGCACAGGAATTGGGAACAAGCTGAGTTTGTCACCTAGATGTAGTGCCTGGAAACAGTCTGCTCATGCTGATACTACTGTACTGTCAGCACGCACTGAAATGGTTTAGCCTACCCATGCTTGGGGCTAGTGCTGCCAAGAGTCACAATGGAATATGAGGTGCTTCCTGCAATTTCTTTGGAGAAGCAGAAAAATCTTCTCAAAATTGACCCTAGCTCGATTGTTCCTACTTCCTTCATAGATGCACAAAGAGAGACCAAACCGCTTCTCTCCTCTTCACCAAACTGGTGCTGGGCGGTTACAGCCCTGGGACACACCTGAGTGGATGGGCTAGTGCTGCTAGTTGCTCTATTCTTATAGAAAAGTCCTTTAGAATTTAGCAGGCTGAATCCCATAGGAGTCGATACAAATAATGCTGAAAACCTATAGAATAATGTCCTTTCTATATGTTTGTTTTGAACCTCTTTTATAGAAAGGCTATAATTAGCTATTAAATCTTATGGGGCCAGTTATTAAAACCTATAGAAAAACATAATTCTCTGTTAAGTTCTATAGGACTTTCCCCTAGTCACTTTAAAGGGCCTTGAGCTGGCCATGGTGATAGAAGAGTGCGCTTCTCCCCTACTGACATTTTGGTGAAATAGCAAAATTATTCCTCTGTGGCTTTGTCTACACTTGTGGCTGCAGTGTGTAGCTACACACGGCAGTGAAAGGTTCTGGCTGCAGGGAGGGAGTCAGGAAAGGCTCCAGCAGTAAGGAGACCGCAGGACACTACACTGCTGAAAATAGCAGTGTAGACATGGGAGGCACAGGCTGGGCTTGTAGAGAGCAGTGTAGGATACCCTAAGGCTCTGCCGTGTCTTTACTCTGCCTAAACAGTGCCTTGTTGTCTACACTGCTAGTTATACCATGTCCGTAACATGGGTGGACAATGGAAGCGTTATAAGGACTTACTTAAGGACAACCTAAAAAAGTGTAATATTGACATTGACACTTGGGAGACACTTGCCTAGGATTGCTTAAAATGGAGTGAAGTCCTACGTGATGGTCCCCTACATTTTGAACTTGCTCATTTGACAAGCTAAAGAGCACAAGAGGTGCAGAAGGAAGGACAGACTGACTTCCAGTCATGGTCAACAGCCTCCTGCTGAGCCTGAAAACATCTGCCCCCATTGCAATAGAACTTGTGGTTCAAGGATTGGCCTTATTAGCCACCTGAGGATCCATAACTCCCATGGAAGATGATCATACTCGATAACGAGTGATCGCCCATCATCATCATCATCAAATATGTCAGGGGGCATACACAGTGTCTATACTCTACACAGTGCCATAATCACTGCTGCTGATACCAGGATCAGGGCATGTCGGGCCCTATCATCAGCACTGGTGCTACTGTGCTGGCCTGAAATAAAATGCCCGTTAGAGCTTCATTTTGGCAATGCACATCCACACTGCCCCCAAAGGCTGGCTGGGACTTCACAATTGACCCCTACGTGCACACATGCAAAAAGTATCACCCCTTGCTTTATGGCACAAAACGTGTGGAAGAGAGAGATTGTCAGTAAAGAGAGAAGAGTGCAGTAGTATTCCATATTCATCAATATTTTAATTTATCTTAAAAGGAGAACTCATCCCAGCAGGAAGTTGTTTCCCCCCGCCCCCCTTCATCTGCTGCTGTTCATTTCCCCTTTTGGGAAAGCACTAAACAATTTAACAGAAAATGATACCCTTTGTAAGACTTTTTTGGACCATCCAATATTTAATAGATTATTTTCCTGCTGTAGATTTCAAAAGGATGGCTCAAATATCAACAGAAAGGATCTTGTTCTCTTTTAAATTCAATAGGTTTTTAGAGCAACTTCTATAGAGCCTTATTAAGTTTGGCTTTTATTAAATCCTATTGGTTTTATTCCCTGTTAAATTCATAAGAGGTTGTATAGTGTTGAAGATCCACACAGTGCTGTAGAGAACATAGAATTAGACAGAAACCCAGCCCCAGAGACGGTGCACTTTAACTGGCTATATATGGATGAGACCTTAAATCTAATTTTGGATCACTAGTAGTGAATATAGTACTGGTGATATAACCATTCCTTCAGTTTCAACTGGACATGGCATATTTGCTTAGCTTCTGTCCTGAACTACTGGTGCTGCTGTGTACTGTTTAACAACTTCACCATTTCAGTGGTGGTTTGAAGTTATTCCTATACATCTCTTACCTACTTCACAGATGTGCTGCAAGGCATTATCATTGTAATAAATGTTTATAAAGGCCCAGGTTTTGAAAGATGTAGTCTCAGAATTGCCTGTCACTTTTGAAAATGAGACATATGGTCCTAAATCAGTTAGGCATTGCAAGGCTGAGCAGAGCAACACCTAAATACCTTTAAAGATCTGGATCTAAGTGCTTTTAAGGTTTGCCATGAAAAGTGTTATAATTGTAATAAAGGAAAACATGGGAAACAAATCCTTCATGTTGTGGGAGATCATGTACAGGATAAGCTGGTGAAACTCCTTGTCTGGTGCATTTTGGGTGGTTTGTGAGTCTTCCAAGTGTTACTGCTAATGAAATTTTGAGGCCCCCAAAATATTTTGTGGCAGAGGCTATAGTTAAAATGAGCATCAGCATGGATTGTTACTAGGGCTGTTGATTAATTGCAGTTAACACATAATTAACTCAAAAATTAATTACAATTAAAAAAAATTATCTCATTCATATGCTTTCAGAAGTCTTAAAAGAGCAACACTCCAATGTGGAAACTACGGAACCCAAACCACCAAAAAAGAAAAATCAGCCTTCTCCTGGTGGCATCAGACTCTCATGATGAAAATTGAACATGCGTCAGTCCGCACTGCTTTGGATAGTTATCGAGCAAAACTCATCAGCATGGACTCATGTCCTCTGGAAGGGTGATTGAAGCATGAAGGAACATATGAATCTTTAGTGCATGGGGCACGTAAATATCTTGCAACACCAGCTACAACAGTGCCATGCGAATGCCTGTTCTCACTTTCAGGTGACATTGTAAACAAGAATTGGGCAGCATTATCTCCTGCAAATGCAAACAAACTTGTTTGTCTGAGCGATCGGGTGAACTTGTAGGCGCTAAAGTTTTACACTGTTTTATTTTTGAATGCAATTTTTTGTACATAATTCTACATTTGTAAGTTCAACTTTTAAGATAAAGAGATTGTACTTGTATTAGGTGAATTGCAAAATACTATATCTTTTGTTTTTACAGTGCAAATATTTATAATAAAAATATATATAAAGTGAGCACTATACACTTTGTATTCTGCATTGTAAGTGAAATTAATATATTTGAAAATGTAGAAAAACATCCAAAATATTTAAATAAATGGTAGTCTGTTATTAATCATGATTAACTTTTTTAATCGCTTGACAGCCCTAATTGTTACACACGCACTGTAAGTAGTAGCCACACAAGTTAAACTTGTTAGTTTAATATGTATCCTTGAATTTTTAAAGATTTGCATTTAAATGGGTGTGCTGATTCCTTTCCCTCACTCCTCCCTCTCTTTCCACTTTATCTGTCTCCTTTTTACGTGTACACTCACAAGCTATTTGCCAAATATTCCACAGTACAGCAAGAAATCCATGTTGATAGATCCCAAATTCCTGTTAGTTCTTAACGTTGGAAGAGGTGCGATAGGTAGCCCAGAGTATGAAGCTACATAAAAATCCCTGGGTAAATGCCAGGGAAACCATTCAGGAATAGAGCCTTTAATCTTTAGATTGTCTAAAAGGAGTTTGATGACATGAGGTGGCTTACTGAAGTCAGCTAATTTCAGTGACTGCTATATTGTTGTGTAGATGCCTCATATCAAATTGTTCTTTTCATGTTCTGTTAGGGGGCAAAAACTTGTTATTACTTGTGATATCATTAGTTTGATACTCCTCCTTCAATTTCTTTTAAATCCTGGATGCTAAAAATTATTAAATTAAGAATTTTAAAAAATAAAAATGTTTTACATAGAAATTCCAATTATATATATATGCATTTCTATTTTATGTATGAACTTCAAGGGCCGAGTGTACTTCTAAACATGCAGTGTGGTTATTTGGACATTCATAGGCCAGTTTTTTTGGTGCTTGTGAGGTCACTGTTGTGCTGATTTAATATCTCCCAAAGCTTGGCTATTAAGAAAGCATGCTGTCTGGAATAACATGCTGTCTGGCTTCTTGTAAAGTACCACTTTTAGAAATACATTATAAGGAACCTTAACTCTCACTCATGAACTTTTAAAATGTATTCTTTTATTATCTTGATGTTAGTACCTGAATATTTTATTTTAAGTGACACTGTAAATTAGGGAATACTTTTAAAGGACGAGATTTTCAAAGTGGCTCTGCACCCAGCTCCTACTGAAAGTTAATATGGTTTGTGCCTTTGAAAATCTGCCAATGCCCCTCCCCCAATATATTTATTAATTAATAGGGTTTATTTTGGCAAATCATTTATTGTCCAGCTATGTCAGAAGAAAGGCAGGAGGCAATGGATGTGGTTTAATTATTCACCTAAAATATCTGGGAGTACCTGGCGATAACTCATACAGTGCAGTTCATCATTATTTCCTTAATTGTTTCCATCTGTTTGGGGGGTGCTGCCCTCTCCCTTTTCCAGACTGGTCCCTGCCCTTCTGTTGCTGGGACCCCTGCCTGCCCATTGCTGGGTCCTCACTGCCTTCTCCTCATATAAGGGTTAAAGGGCTGAAAAAGAAGGGGGGTTGACTTCCCGCTGTATTAGACATTAGGAGCCCCCAAACCCCCTTCCCCAGCTTTCTCAAGGGGTGCTTTCCTCTAAATCCCCTTCCAATCCATTTTATTTGACCACCTTCCATAACAAGTACCTGCACTGCCCACCCCACTGAATTCTGGACACGAAGGTGGATTGGGGGTTGTGGGGCTCTGGGCCACAGCAAGTGGGGGATCTTCACCATCCCTTCTGCCTGTAGTTCCCCCCTACCCTCCCCCAGAACTCCTGCTGAGGAAATGCTAATCCACCATTGCCTGGACACACTGTGGGGAAGGTGAAAAAACCCATCCTACCTTGGCCAGCTTCGGAGTGAGGGAAAAATTCCTTCTCAGCCCCAAAGGAAAAAGGGAGATTAGCATACTGTTTATAGAGAGTCATGAAGAAATCTGGTTCTGCTGAGTCCATGGGAGGGAGGGTTCGTCTTTCCAGCCCAAACCCAGTTAGTGAGAGCTTCCCTGGAACTGCCCAGTGTATAAATACCCTCTGCCCCCCAGTCACCTGGAATTGCAGTGACCCTACCTCACCTGGTGTGGTCACTCCCTGTTTCTCCTTGCCCTGTCCAGGTAAACCTTCTCCTCCATCCCAATTACAGAAGAGCCCTTATAACAACCCTTTTTCCTTCTAGCCAGCTGGACAAAGGACCTGCTGCATAGAGTTGCGGTGAGCACATTATTACTATATCTTGAAAATAATTTTGCATATGTAGTTAAAATGAGGAAAGTGACTAAAAGCTGTGGATTTATGGTAAAGTTATGAAAGTATTGTGGTCTTGCATTTGAGGCTTGTTCACTAGGTATCGCTAATCTGTATCTTTTTTTATATTGTTACTTTTTCAAGTGCCTTTTTTCATGTTGTTTATAATTTGAGATTACTGATGAGAGAATAGTATTTACTTTGTGCCAGGTTAAGATTATTATGTTGGGATGAAATATGTATTTCTTTGTACCGAAAAGGGATAATTAATATATTTGGGCCTGATTTTGCAAACAGTTACACACCTGCGGTCAGTTCTGTAGGGGGGTATTTGCAGGATAGGTCTGTACATTGTTGTCAGCACTCTTTCATAAATTAACTTTTTTTGCTTTGGGGATTTGCAAGGATATTTGTTTGTATTCTTTTTTTGTAAGTTTTTTCTTCTTACATCTTTCAGTTTTCTTTTGTAGGTAAATAGAGATACAGTTAAGATCCTCAGTTGGTGTAAAGGATGCACCTTCATGGAGTAATGGTGATTTAAAGCAGCTGAGGATTTGACCGACTGTGTGTGTGTGTGAATGCGATGGAGGGGTCACCAACTATGTCCTTAAATAAGTAGATGAAGGTGACCAAGCTAAAATGATTGGAAACTCTGCCAATGGTAAAGATTGATAGAGGAGTCACTTCTAACACCAAATACAGAACACTGATTACCCCTAAAGCTACACAGCTTCTCTCCCTACTTCTCTGTAGAGCCTGAAACTTCCCCTGCTCCTAGATTTGAAACTTCCCTAATGCCCCCCCGATTGGCTTTCTGCCATAGACTTAAAGAAATGGTACACATATCCTCATAGAAATCATATTCTCTAGCAGTTTTAAAATTCTTGTTGTGGAAAGAATCTGCCAGCAAAAATCAACTGTCTACAAACAATACATCATCTTCAAATGTTTGTATGGATTGTGGAGAGTACTTGTTGATGGGAGATGTATACAAGTAATACATCTTTGCTGTGGCTGTTGAAATAAGTCTTAATTGACAGAGACTGGCAGAGAATATATTCTCCATTGGCTTCCTGTTTTCTCCATCAGTTCCAATGAGGGAGATTCATGTCTGGTTTTCAAGTAATTACAATTTCTTAAACATTTTACTATGTCTGACCTTGAAAACTGTCTGTTGTACAAGCCAACTTAAAAATCGCTCCGATCAGTCTCTCAGCATTTATAAAGCACTTATCACCCTCACGTAGTACCTGAGCACTGTGCAGGGATTACAAAATAATAAGGCTGCCTGCGGACAGTCAGTAAAATCTGATGATGATTTGGATTTTGTGTTGTGATTTCATTGAGCTGAAAGCGGGTCACAAAGACATGATATGCTTCAAAACATTTCAAAATGGAACCATTATGTAGTTTTTTAAATCCTAAAATGTACTCTACCAAAATAACTAATAGATAAGCCTTAGCTAGAGGCAGGATTTATGCAATTGTTTTCATTTAAAAATAACTTGGAAAACTACACACACAATTTTGAAAGTCCTTTATATAGTAAACACCAATTTTGCGAGAGATCCTACTCTCTACGCTGGTATACCAGTGGAGAAAGAGGGTGTAGAGACCTCAACTCCCTCTCCCACTGCACAGGTAGCAGGCTAACACTTCTCCATAGCACTCCAGGAAGCACTGGAAGGGAAGACCAAGTATCTTGCTGACCGCACACCATAACTTTAAGGAGGTGTGGTCTGCCAGTCAGGGGCATGTCGAGCTCCCAGCCAGAGAGTATGTATGCTGTAATCTGCTGCATATGCCAGCCAAGAACAAACACTGTTCCCTCCCAGTGTCAGATTTAGCAGAATCCTATCCTGTCTACATGGAATCTTGTAGGAGAGTGCATATTTGTCACTATCCCTGCCCCATCTCACAAAGCCAGCCAGGGGACGATCTGACCACTACGGTGGTAAATAAAACTTCCCATATTTTCTTCACAACCGGTTCTTTCTAAAACACACACACACACACAGGACAGACAAACACTAGAAGGAAAGTAAATGAAAACATCTACGTGGAATCTATAAGGCTAAAGTTCTGTTTAAGACAAATTTAAAACCGATAGCCTGTCTTTAACAAATACCACATATTCATGACTGAGATAGTAAGGAATGCTCTGTCAAGCTCAATTTTTAGAGTCCTGAATTTTTCCAGGCGACATTAGACCGTCTAATAGTTGTTTGTGTTTAATTTACTCTCTAGTGATGGGGAAAGATACAACCCATTGCCAATAGTATGGATTAAGATTTAAGAAATGATAATTCTTTCTTTCTAAATGAAGAAGATTTTAGCACCATATTTACCCCAGAAATATTTCTGTGATTTATTGATATCAGTTATGGCTATAAATTATTAAAACTAAAAGAGTGAACACCAGCTGGGTGTAGAACTTTTCTGAATTTCGACATGAAAAGTGGGGAATCAGCTGAAGGCTATATAAAAGTGAGATGCATTCATTATCAGTGGGCTTTCTGCCCTTATGCTATAACTGGGAACAGTATCAGTTACATGCTATGGGCTTGATCAACTCCCACTGAACTCACTGGAAAGACTCCTACTGGCATTAACAGGAGCGTGTTGGAGCAGACCCTGTGGGCAACATTCACCATAGTACAGAGGACTGGTGTAAAGCTCTTTTCCCACTTAAGTCCTATGGTAGGAGCAGGGAGGATGGGTGGAGTGGGGCATAAAGGGAGCCTTGTACCCCAACATGCTGTGAAGAGGAGCTCTGCACTAACACTGAATCTTCTGGTGCTAAGGATGAGGGATTGACAATGTGCCAGGGGAAAGGCTGGGATTACACAGTTCCAGTGAACAAGAACCCCTTCCCAAAGGTCTGCCAGATGCTATTCTGACTCATTGACTTGAGCAGCATCCAGAAAAGGGCTGCCCCACAGCTCTGGGGCCTGCCACTATGTGAGGCTTGAGTTTCTCCACCTTCAAACCAAACACTTCAGAGCTGCATAATGCCAGATTACTCACACTTTTGGTGGCACCTGAAAATTTCACCCCACATGGGTTGCTGAGAAGGGAGTAAAGGCCTCAGTGTAAACACAACAAGTTGGTTCATGAAAAGTAAATAAAAAGGGCCAGCCTTCACTTTCAGCTCAAGCAGCTACATGTGACTATTACTTTGGCACACCATAAAGCAAGTAGTTGTCGTAGCAACTGCCACCATTTCATGGTAGTTTATTCAAATGCTGTGGCACAGAACACTCTTGTTAAAAGAATTGTCAATCTCTCTGTAAGAGAAATGTTTACACATTTCCACAGACATAAATCGGAGTTATTTCCCTACATATTTCTGCATTCATCGTGTATGTGTATATATGTCCAATAATGCCCCTTCTCTCAGGGACTAATTTATTGACATAAGACACAAAACAAAACTCAGTCCTGGGGCTTCTCTCCTCCCCCTCAGTCTGCTCTGTGCAGCTCTTCCCCCCCTTGGCAAGGCACTCTCAGCCCTACCTGGCTAGTCTTTTCTTACTCCCATGGAGTCAGCTATTCCTGGGCCTCAGTTGTCTTCAGCCCGATGGCTCTGGCTTCCAGACCCAAATCCTACCCTTTGGCCAAGGATCTTGTGCAAGAGCCTTCTGCTCACTGCAGCTGTCCTGTAGTCTCTGCCACAGCTCCCTCGGATTGCCTCTCTATGCACATCCTCCCCCTTTGGTAGCTTCCTCCTGCTCTTATAGGGAAAGCTACTGATCCCTCCTCAGGTGGGCCACCTTAGTAACAAAGGTTGGCTGGCTCCAAGCCTCTAGCTGTTAAAGGGGCCGGGCACCCTGTTACATGGTGATAAAAGCACAACACATTTTTTTCTTTTTAAAAATTAACTATGGATATTTTTTAAAAAAAATAAACTTTTTTTTCAAGTTTTGCTTTATTAGTTGTTTGGGATAAATTCTGCTTCTTCCACAGCCAAAGGGGGCCCCAGATGCCATTCCACTGCATTGAAGAGGCCAATTCTGGGGAGCCCACACTGCGGGGGGTGGTCAGTAATCTGTGTGCCCTCACATTCCAGCTCTGGGATGTCTCACTCTGCAACACTGCTCAGAGTTTTAATGGGGGGTGGGCTGGCGAGGCCAAGACTGCACCAGGCTAAGCCAGTGGAGGTAAGGGGTGGGGCTGGTGTATCTGTGGATCTATGGGCCTTATTTCCCACAGGCCAGTGGCACAGAAATCACAAGAGTTGCTGCATCCTCAGAGTTCCAGAAGCAGCAGCGGAGGACCAGTGAATGGGGTAAGGATTGTCTCTCACTATGTATTTGTTCAATACTAGTATAATGAGCCCCAGTCATGATTTGGAATCCTTGATTGCTACTGTAATACACATAATAAAAGTAAGGAGACTACAAAAAGCTGAAGAAGTTTTCATGGCCACTTCTGGAAGGCACTGAAAGGACTGAACATAAATCCTGACTTTAGTGGGACTTTTGCATACAAAAAAGTTTTCAAAATTGAGCACTGAGTTTGCAAAAGCAGAGCTCAATGATTCCTTATCAGGACTTGAAATAAATGGGAGGGGAGTCTTGCCTGAGTAATGAGTGCAAGATCAGGCCCAGATAGAACAGTAAAGGGGTGAACCTGAGACGGTTCAGACATTCAGCTCACCTAAACTGCCTCCAATGCTTCTCCAAACTGCCTTGGCTTTAGAAATAGGACTGCAATCTTGAATTTACTCAGACTTAACAGTTTCAGCAGGAGACCAGCCCTCCTCACAGGTTTCAGTACTTCAGTTTCATGCTGAAAGCAGGAAAGGCAGTGGCATATGTGATTTTTCTTTTATTAAGTTTACCAAATTTTTTTGAAGTTCAGAACTCAATCAAAGTTCATATCTGGGTTCATTCTGAACTTCAGCATGAGCTTCAGGACAGTTCTTATTTTACTTCAACTGATTCACACTTTCCTGATCTGAAAGATCAGGGTTTATCAGGCAGTCAGATGGCTATTAAGATACGGCTCATGTGCTTATCGAAGGCAATGGGAATTTTACCACTGATTTCAGTGGAAGTAGGAGAATGCCTTAATATATTAATTGCACATCCAGACACAATTTAGGGCCCTATTCAGCCATCTTTCTGCATGTAGAATTCCCACTGAAGTCAATGGAGGATTTGTGCAAAAATTGATAAGCTGTAGATTGAAGAGGAACAGCTGAATTTTAAACCCAGCTCTGGCACTGATTTACAGTGTGTGGCGTTGTGAAAATTACAAAACCGTTTCTCTCTCTTAATTTCCCCAACTGCAAAACAGGGATAAAATACATGCCTCAAGGGTGCTGTGAAGAATAACTGGTTAATTTTTATTCAGTGATTTGAAAATATAAGCATTATTGCTAAATGTGGCCCATATAATATACACGCAAGGTAAAATTCACTTTACCCATACAAAGCTCCAGTAAACCCATGAAATCCACATACCATCAATGTGGATGCTGGGGGCCTCAGATGGTGGTTCCAAGCTTTTCAATCTATATGCTGTATTATTTATTATTATAATTTATCCTTTTGAGAGGACTATGCAACAAAAGTTAACTTACCTTGTTCCACAATAAGAACATAATTTGATAAAATTAAATTTAAACAAGATAAAAATTATAGAAACATTCTTCACATATGGACTTTTAAATGGAAATCATATAGTTCAGTGGCAAAATATACCTTATGAATGTTAACTATAAAGCACATGAAAAGAGGAACTATAGTTCCTCAGTTAGTGTGATCTTCAATGTGAAAATAAATACGGATATATTTACATTTTGGCAAAACTAAAACCACCTGATCCATAGTAATATAGCACTGCTCCGAAAAATTTAAATAATAATAAATATTGCTTGCTGAACAATGTTTTTGACGGTGCTTCCTGTATTTTCATTGAAGTTAATAAAGAAGTCACAAATGATTCTGCCCACTTTTGTCCCAAAGAGGATCATATTTAATGCTCCATTTAATTTGCTCAAATGTCAGGGAACATCAAAAGAGGAAATTTATTGTATTAGTCACTGAAAGAGATATAGTAGGAGCATGATGCTATCTAAAAATGATTAATAAAAAGAATGATTGATTTTGCAAAGTCAATAAATCCAGCTGTTCAATTGATGGTATTAGTAGAAGGAATAGTTTAGTTTATTTGCTACTATGAAAATCTGTCTGTCTGTCCTATTTATTTATTTTACTGGGGATGGCCAAACTAGTTAATAAAAGAGACACTGCCTTGAGTTTTTACTCATCTGGTCTGAAAGATTGGGATTGCTTAGACAAATTTGTGCCTCTGAAAAGGGTGTGGTATTTTCAATAAGCCAGTTAGGGCAGCCATTCAGGTAGCATATAGTTTCTCTTAGCCTCTTTCACGCTAGAACTGTCACCACAACTTCTTAAACAGATGACAATGTATGAATTGTTGGATGGAATTTGATACATTTTAAAACATCTCAGGCCCCAATTCTGCAACTTGATGCATAGAGGTGGCCGCCTGCACCTACATGGAGTGCCTATGAAGTCATTCGGGCTACATGCAGGCGCAAGAGGTTTGTCTGCTTCAAGTCATTTGTGGGATTGGAACCCTAAACTTTTTATGTGGTTTCATTCTATTTAATGTTTCTTATGTTGTATATTTTTAGTCTTGTAAACAGTGTTAATAGTTATATTGTAATTATAATCCTCGTTGACATTACCATATTGATGGGTGTATCCTCGGAGAATGTCTCCTGGAGGCATGGTACACAAAAGAGAAGTAAGATATTATGGACAGAGTTGATCTGACTTCCTTAGTTGCACAGGCAGGAGAATGATTGAACCACAGGCTGAGAGCATAGAACGACCCTTGTTTTGTTTGAAGATAAGGACTAGGAGAATGTTCCACTGCAATGTGCCCATGAGGTTGCATGCCCGTAAGGTTTCAGGTTATACAGACGAGCTGAATGGATATAAGATTGAGACACATCGAAGAGAAATCTGTGATTGTGCCTGAATTGGGTTGAAAAGAGAATTGAGAAGGAGATATCTAGAATTACATATAAAGTAAATAATGAAAACAAAGGCTCAAATGAGTGAGTTACATACTCCATCTATTAGAGATTTTTTTTAAATTAAAATTGCATTAGCATTCCACCCCCATGAACAGTATTTGTTGTTGGCATTTATTATTGTTGTTGCTTTAATATTTTGAACTTATATGCAAAAGCAATTTTCACCTGAGGATCTCAAAGCTTTGTCCCTGTGAGATGAAGAATGAGCCACAGAATAGTTAAGGGATTTGTTCAAGACTACATAATACATCAATGTTAGCACTGATAATACAAACTTGGTAGCACTGAACACTCCCTTCTTCCCTTTTTTTCCTCCTCCAACTACTAGACGACATTCTCTCCACACTCAGTCATACAGCATATTCTTCTCAAATCTCCCTTATAACTCGTGGGTCATAGTTTCACATCGTTTAGCATGTCTAACAATTTCTCCAGTGTTAGGCACAAACAGATTTTCCCTAGCCTTTCATCCCAACCATCTCTTTTCATCTGCCCATTTTTTCAGTGAACATGGGCAATAAAATCAAAAAACAAAGAAACTCCCCTTCCCAGTCATGCTTACAGTGCAGCAGGGCAATGAGGTTGTACTGTGACGTTTTGATGAATGTTGGTGCAGTGGAAAATATCGGAATCACTTTTAAAGGAACAAAATCCAAGGCTTGTGATGTTTATAAGACAAAGATACTGTTTTTATTCGCAGGTTGATGCTCATAATAGCAAAGTCAAGTTCTACAACTTACTATATTTGTCACACAGTGGCATGACTAGTAACTCTGTTCAATAGTTACTAAGAAACCTAAAGAAATATGGTATTTGGAATCATAAAATGGAAAACACTAACTGATCTCAACACCTTCTAAATTCTCTCTCCTATGCATTCTCTCCTTGAGGCCTGAGTTTAATACTCTAATTTCTCATGTACAGTTGTGTTACTGATAGAAGAAATAATTAAGAAGACTCATTTGAGTTTTTAAAAGCTTTCGCTTCAGCTGTGCTCATTGCCCCTTTTGTGGTTGCTTTCTGAGCACTGACCAGCTTGGCTTAACAGTGAAATCCTTGCTGCTCTTAAATACAAAAAAGAAGCTTACAAGAAGTGGAAGATTGGACAAATGACAAGGGATGAGCATAAAAATATTGCTCGGGCTTGCAGGAGTGAAATCAGGAAGGGCAAATCACACCTGGAGTTGCAGCTAGCAAGAGATGTTAAGAGTAACAAGAAGGGTTTCTTCAGGTATGTTAGCAACAAGAAGAAAGTCAAGGAAAGTGTTGGCCCCTTACTGAATGAGGGAGGCAACCTAGTGACAGAGGATGTGGAAAAAGCTAATGTACTCAATGCTTTTTTTGCCTCTGTCTTCACGAATAAGGTCAGCTCCCAGACTACTGCACTGGGCAGCACAGCATGGGGAGAAGGTGACCAGCCCTCTGTGGAGAAGGAAGTGGTTCGGGACTATTTAGAAAAGCTGGACGAGCACAAGTCCATGGGGCCGGATGCGTTGCATCAGAGAGTGCTAAAGGAGTTGGTGGATGTGATTGCAGAGCCATTGGCCATTATCTTTGAAAATTCATGGCGATCGGGGGAGGTCCCAGATGACTGGAAAAAGGCTAATGTAGTGCCCATCTTTAAAAAAGGGAAGAAGGAGGATCCTGGGAACTACAGGCCAGTCAGCCTCACCTCAGTCCCTGGAAAGATCATGGAGCAGGTCCTCAAGGAATCAATTCTGAAGCACTTAGAGGAGAGGAAAGTGATCAGGAACAGTCAGCATGGATTCACCAAGGGCAAGTCATGCCTGACTAATCTAATTGCCTTCTATGACGAGATAACTGGCTCTGTGGATGAAGGGAAAGCAGTGGAAGTGTTCTTCCTTGACTTTAGCAGAGCTTTTGACACTGTCTCCCACAGTATTCTTGTCAGCAAGTTAAAGAAGTATGGCCTGGATGAATGGACTATAAGGTGGATAGAAAGCTTGCTAGATTGTCGGGCTCAACGGGTAGTGATCAATGGCTCCATGTCTAGCTGGCAGCCGGTATCAAGTGGAGTGCCCCAGGGGTCGGTCCTGGGGCCGGTTTTGTTCAGTATCTTCATAAATGATCTGGAGGATGGTGTGGATTGCACCCTCAGCAAGTTTGCAGATGACATTAAACTGGGAGGAGTGGTAGATATGCTGGAGGGTAGGGATAGGATACAGAGGGACCTAGACAAATTGGAGGATTGGGCCAAAAGAAATCTGATGAGGTTCAAGTGCAGAGTCCTGCACTTAGGACGGAAGAATCCAATGCACCGCTACAGACTAGGGACCAAAAGGCTTTGCAGCAGTTCTGCAGAAAAGAACCTAGGGGTTACAGTGGACGAGAAGTTGGATATGAGTCAACAGTGTGCCCTTGTTGCCAAGAAAGCCAATGGCCTTTTGGGCTGTATAAGTAGGGGCATTGCCAGCAGATCGAGGGACGTGATCGTTCCCCTGTATTCGACATTGGTGAGGCCTCATCTGGAGTACTGTGTGCAGTTTTGGGCCCCACACTACAAGAAGGATGTGGAAAAATTGGAAAGAGTCCAGCGGAGGGCAACAAAAATGATTAGGGGACTGGAACACATGACTTATGAGGAGAGGCTGAGGGAACTGGGGATGTTTAGTCTTCAGAAGAGAAGAATGAGGGGGGATTTGATAGCTGCCTTTAACTACCTGAAAGGGGGTTCCAAAGAGGATGGCTCTAGCCTGTTCTCAGTGGTAGCAGATGACAGAACAAGGAGTAATGGTCTCAAGTTGCAGTGGGGGAGATTTAGGTTGGATATTAGGAAAAACTTTTTCACTGTGAGGGTGGTGAAACACTGGAATGCATTACCTAGGGCGGTGGTGGAATCTCCTTCCCTAGAAGTTTTTAAGGTCAGGCTTGACAAAGCCCTGGCTGGGATGATTTAGTCGGGGATCGGTCCTGCTTTGAGCAGGGGGTTGGATTAGATGACCTCCTGAGGTCCCTTCCAACCCTGATATTCTGTGATTCTATGACTTGAACAATTAAGTTTTACTCGCAAAAATGTTCTCCTAAAATTTGCAGATGAACAAATATAGATGGAGTGATAAATAATGAGGACAGGATACTTATGCAGAGTGATCAAGATCACTCGCTAAACTGAGCCCAATGAAACATGTGCTTTGCAGTCAAATGCAAGAGTTCAGGCCATACGTATAAGGTAGCTGCTGGATCATGTAAAGCAGCAACTTCAAAGAGAACTATGGGATTATGATAGGTAACTGACTGAACCTGAGCTCCTAGTGTGATATTGTGACCAAAAAGGATAGCATAGATGTATGAATAGAGGAATATAGAGTAGCATTAGGGAAGCTGTATTACCTCTGAATCTTGGTAAGACTACTTCTGGAATACCATGTTCAGTTCTGGTGTCCACACATTCAAAAGAATGTTGAAATACTGGAAAGGGTTCAGAGAAGAGCTGAAAGAATTATTTGAGGTCTGTAGAATTCATTTTACAATGAAAGGTTGAAGGACATCTTGTTTTCAGTATCATCAGATAAATAACATATATCTGTCATGAGAAACAAAGGCCCCAAAACTGAACTCTCAGATACTCACATAATGATCTCCATAAGTCTGTCTTGACAAGCCAAAAAGGTGTATTTATTCCAATTTTTACTGAGGTAATTTAGCACAAATTAAAAGGCCTCCAAGACAGAGGCTAACACGTTTGAAGCCATGTTAAGGAAAGAGCCTAGGCTAAAACACAGCCAGTAAAAATGGCTGCAAATATGTTAACCTGCAGCTTGACAGGGCTCTTCAATCCTGTTAAGGTAACATAACGAGAAAACACACCCCTTTGCCCATCAAGACAGGCCTCTTCTGTCTTGAAGAATCCCCTATCCTAAACCAGTTCTGTGTCTTTATCTTGGGCATTAATCTCCAATGTGGAACCTTGTCAAATGCCTTGTTGAAAATTTAAGTATACTGCATCCACTGAATTTCCCTTATCTATCATGGCAGTAATATCTTCAAAGAACATGGACGGATTAGTTAAACATGACCTCCCGTACTGGAATCCATGCTGGTTATCCTTAATCACATTGTACTTTTCCAGGACTTCTCTCACTGCCTCCCTTAAGAGAGTTTCCAATATTTCCCTGCTCACAGATTTAAGCTTGCTGGTCTATGGTTTCCTGGCTTGTCTATTTACAATAATTGAGTTATGTTTGGCACTTTCAAATCTTCTGGAAGCTCACCCAAAGCTTGTGAATTCTTTAAAATGTTCATTAAAAATTCACCAATTTCCTTGCTTTTTGTTTGACATTACATTTTCATTAGCTCCTGACACATGCGCTCTAGTCTCATTTTTAAGTTTCTAAATCAGTTTTTATATTTTGTCTGTTGTGTATATATAGTGGTAAAATCCCACACTGTTGACTGAATTTTTTTCTGCCAGAATGACAAGTGTGATCACTGGGGGGAAAAGGTGTGCACTGTACTTTGTCTTGCACTATATAATTTGGAGGGCCTGCTGCTAATGAGCTTTGTATTGCCATAAGGAGTCATAAGCCCATTTCAGGAGAACTCAAACTTCCTCAGCCAGGTTGTCACATATCTTTTTAAAGAAATCTATTTATTCAGCAGACTTCATTAAATGCCTTCTGAAGCCTTGGATATCATGTTAGGTTTATATGCCCTCAAAGTTGTTTTAACTTGTTACATTTTTCATAGTGTAATTCTTTGAGGTCTGTCTCTCTCTGTGTGGGTGTTCAGAAGCTGACACGCTGCCAGGCAATCTTGGAAAATCTACCCACCTTTAGAAACATCAGACAGCTCCCACAGAATGTTCACTGGAACCCCGCCTGACGTCACTGCTAATTAGATCATATACTAGATATTGCCATCAGGGAGAAGACTGAGCTAGAGGACCTGTGTGTGTGTTGGGGTGCGGGGGGGATTTGTGGGAAGTAAAGTGGAAGGCCAGAAATACTGGTCTGTTATACCATAAAGCAGATAATGTCTCCTGAATCAGTATTAGTCTCAGTGGGCACTGAACCGTGGAAGCTTCCAAGGCAGGCACCCAAGGAGACCTAATCTGGTGGAGAATAGAGACATTAGTGAGCATGTTTCTTAATAAAGGTGTTCTTATCTCAGACCTTGCATGTGTACTGTGGGTTTCTGCAATACCCATGATAAGTAGTACTCCTTGTTTCATTGAATAGCACAGTAAATAGTCACATAAAACCCAGATAATTTGATGGCTTGTAAGTTAAAGCCCCAGGCAATCTTATCCCTTCTTTTGTCATGTCCCTTATACTTCTAGGGCAAGTCCTTTGTCAAATAGTGCTACATTTTAAACCCTGGGCCAATGAAAGAGGTAATGTGCACAATTTCACCATGCCTGCATCCTTTTTTTTTTTTTACACTTTGTATTTCATTATTAACTGAACTATTTTTTCCTTCCTTTTTACCTTACTCTGTGGATGCACTAACAGCAAATCATTTCACCAGCAAAGTCATCTATTTGATGAAAGCACAGAGGAAAACATCCATGTTTGACTAACTTTAAAAGTGAAAGTGTTAATTATTCAGCAGTAGAGCAGCTCTTACTTTAATACTGATGTTTAGGCAGATACCATATTTATCTTAAAGTACCCCAGAGCGAGGAACCTGTGAAGAAGACAGTTACCTTTGGAACCATATTTATCAAGTAAATAGCTCAGAAAAGGATACTGCCACTTACATCTTTAAAATACAAAAATGCATGCATTTCACTATTTTGTAAATGCCAGAGAGATGCAGCATCCGTTAGAGTTAACGGTGCGGCACTTTTGTGTTCAGTAGCATGAATCATTAATCATGAGACAGGCCATATTCTTGTACTGCTTCTGCTTTCATTACTTGGCCTAATTAAACAGTTCTCTGAACTGGAATCTCAGATTCCTCTGTTACAGATTATCATTAATTATGGTGAAAGTGCTCAGAGATGTTGGACTCAATTATATTCTGCTCAACTCTGGCACTATGTGATTCATTGCACAGCCTGCTTTGCAGATGTACTCTTTTCTTATCTTGCACTCCCACTTTTGTAAATTGGGCTCTGCCAGCCAACAAACTAAGAGTTATGTGCCGCGTTTTCATTAAAAACATGTTGCAGAAGCACAGACCAATTAAGGATTTTGTATTTTATATAGAGTGATGAGATGAACACTGGATTCTGGGAGAATTAGTTTAGCAAAGAAGCAATCTCAGTTTCCCATTGTATTTCTAAATTTGTGTACTTCGCTGTTGTGTGTTCAGTTGTTTAAGTCTTTGGTTTGGATTTTTCCTCGTGTTTCTTTTACATAACTTCTAATAGGAAAATTTAAACTGCATCTTTATTAAAAAAAGATGACACTTCAAAAGATGACAACTGCAATCTCTGTTGTTTTAAAATATTAACAAAGAAAACTTTCAAAAACAATTAACACATTTCCCCATATATAAAACCACAACATAGAGATTTCTCAGTTAGTGAGTACCATATGTTTAGTAGTATTTACAATATGAACAGCAATAATACTGTGTAGTGTTTTGAAATTTTTATTGTAATCAGTCAGGTAGGGATTTGTTTTTAGTTGTTTGTTTGTAGTATGTGCTTTAAAAGTAACATTAATAATAAATATGGCCAGTTTATGTTAATAAAATACTGATATCAACAACTTTTAAATCTATTATTTGTGTGATATAGCTTAATGAATTAATACTATGAATATGTTTGTCTCTTTTGTTTTTTGCTCTAAGCAATCATGCCAAAATTTAAAAATAGTGAAGATTTTGTGAACATTTACAATAAAAAATATGATCTAAAACGACACTGCTCTAAAACATAAATAGAAAATAACATTTTGTTTTTATTTATACCCATTTTGGCTTTTGGTATGGGGACCAGACTTTAAAAAAAAACAGTGGTCATGCTGGAAAACTGTACCTCATGAATATTTGTAAAGTGGCATAGTGGTAAATTAAGTCCCATTCCATTGGGTAAACATGTATTATGTAAAAATGATGCAATGTGACCTATGGATGAAAAAGCTAAACAAACACCTATATATCATTTTTGACTTTCAAAGTATCCATTGAGAAGTTTGTTGGGATTTGATTCCTTGCATGGTTCATAGTATGGACTTTAATATAAAAAATAGTGTTGCGTTCCACAATGATCAAGTATGCAAACACATTTGGGAATAGCCCACAGGCAAGCTACTCCTCATGCTTTTATTTCATGAATTCTAAACTAATGTAGAAGTGATCTGCTTTAGAGCTCAGCTGTTCATAAAATAAAATAGATTGCCAATAAAATTGCTTATACTGTACATTGTCAACATATAAGTATTTACAGATTGCAGGTTAACATGGCTTACATGAGAGAGTCTAGGTTAGGAAAAAGTTTTACAATTCGGAGTGTAGAGAATTTATATTCATCATCCTCTTTAAACCAAGCACAAGATGTATTTTTACTGATACATGATTAGCTAATTCACCTGCAGTAAGTGGATTTCTTTTCCCCATGTCAAAATATATTCTCTGGATTTTATCTACAGGTAGACTGAAGCAGAGAGTTCTTGATTAAGTTATCATAAGAGCAGCACAGTTTGTACTTCATATATGATTGCAGTAGCAAAATGTATCTAATATATAAATAATTTGTTGTGGTGCAAACAGGAACATTGGGTTTTCACAATACTCTTTCACCTGCAGAAACATGGGTTCAAAATCCTTAGGTCACATATGAAAATGAGTTTGGTTGTCTCATTCTAGTCCCTGTTTGCTCAAATCATAACATCACTATACAATCTGGCTTGATTGGCAGCATCTGCTTGACAGAGGCCTAGGACATGAACAGCAGGCCCCTTCGAATAACAGGTCAAGTTTGAGATGCATTGGCAGAGTTTTTTGTGGAAGCTTGCATACAGCCCATTGGTACTATGCTTGGTTCATACCAGCATTGTTGATCTCTCACTTTAAGAACCACCACATTCACTTTGCTTAAAATTCTTTGTTTTAAAGAAATTTACCAGTTGTTTTTCCAATATACCTATTGTCTGAGAAGTGTGTACTTAATGAAGTCAGAGCAATTTCAAATGTTATATTATTTGGATTTTCCCAGGTTGCTTGACACCAGGAAGCATATACTGTTTTGGTGATATTCTAAATGAATGTGTTTGTATTTATAGCTGCTCACAGAATATCTGTCTTTCATGACTGCTTGTCGGAAAGAGAGCTCAATTAGAACAATACCAAAAAGTTCTAAATGTAAGTCTTTTGGCTTAACTGTTTGCAGGCTCACAAATCCTACAGTAGTTGCAGGTTTTAATATATATGAAAATCAGTAGTCTTGTATCTCTGCATATGTGCCTTTTGTAATATAATTTCGACAGATGGTGAGCTGGATAAATCTAGCTCCTCACTACAGAAAGCCTTGGCTTGTCTTTGGTGTTTGTTTATTTTTTAAATACAGATCCTTTTGGGCCTGCTTTTGTTTTTATTTTCCATGTAGCTCCCAAGTATTTCCACCCAATATTCATTTCCATATACAAATTTTACCTGAGCTGTGACTTTTTTCTTTGCATAATGCCACTGCCTATGTTAGTTTACATCTCTCCTTATTAAAATAAATATGTTACCCTGCCCCTGTTTGCACCAACTAAAATTCTGACAACAATATCTTACTATATAGGGGGAATAAAACATCCCAACCAGGAAGCAGTTTCCTCTCCTACCAGCTCCAGACAGACTGCTCATTGAAAATGTAATACACTGCTGCCATGTCACAGGTCAGCTGGCAAATGGCAATCTGAATTTTAAAAGGAATATGAATAAAATTCTGTTTTATTTTGAAAATGAACTTTGTGCCCTCCATCATGAATCCAATATATGTCTTAATCTTCTATGCTCTTGAAGCCTGCGGCTCCTGGCTGAGTCCTTTGACTCCTGAACCTAATAAGGAAATAGGTTGTTTTCTCATCCTAGTCTCATTTTTAGAAGGGCTGAAACAAACAGTCCCTATTTCAAATGTAATTGACAAAGCATAAAAACATGTGTGTTATGTAATTTTAGGTTTATGACAGAGCTCAGCGCTGGGATGTTTTATTTTAAAATTTGATTAAGATGTTATACCTTTGGAAATATGCTGTCAAGATTCAAAATCAAAATTTACCAACTGTACTATTTCATGTTTACTTTGGAACCATACACGCAAAAGTGATAAGGGGGATGAAACAGATAATAGTACACTTCAATTGGGACCATTTTCATTTAACCTAGACATTATTTACAGCCAGATATTGACAGCTTTGTATTTGTGGGAATTGGTGTTATTTAAAAATTGCTGGGGGTTTTTGTTTCTTGTTTTTTATTACAGTTGGGTTGACGATGTTTGCTCCTTTTGAAGGGCTTTTAATTCATTTTTGGGGTACTACACTTGTAATGCATTTAAGTATAAGAATCTAGAAAAGAGGGCAGATTCTTTCTCTGCCTTGAAAAATAGAATTTCTATTCCTGGAACATTCCCACTCCCTTCTCCCAAAAAATGATGTAGTGCCAGTCAGTTTAACTGATTTATTATTTCCTCTTTTGTGAAGAGAATCTGAGAAGTGTGCCCTTACCTTCAAACATACAGATGTGCATGGCTTTTGAATAAGTGTAATCAGGCATCTCAGTGCTTTTCTGCTACCTTATCTTGAAATCACATCTGTGTAACATCAGAGCCGAGCTGATCAGCTCTAGGAAATTAATGCTGGCATTTTCCTGGGCTAGGGAAATAACTTGTGTGGCTTTTCTTTTTTAAGCTAGGAGATGTTGATTTTCTACATTAGCTGGCAATCTGTATATTTACCTAAAGGTAGAATGAGTGCTTCTGGGAGATATAGGCCTTCTCTCCTGTTTTAAACCATGATATTAGTGTGCATCAGATAACAAAGAACAATTAAAACGCTATTTCCCTGACTTAGGGCTGGATTGTGCTCTCCCCCATCTCTTCCTCTGGTGGATAAACTTAATGAGAAGCCAGAAAACCCCGTAAAGTGAATTTCACTAATTTTCCTGGAAAGTGTCCCCTCAATGGAGCTACAGAGTGGGGAGTTAAGGCTTCCTAGTCCTGTGAATCCAGGGACCCATAGGAAAGGGAAGCCACAAATCTGTGGAGGCTGGAGTCACATGACACTTACCCATCCTCACTGTTGGTTTGACATGTCTGGTTGGCAGCCGGTATCAAGCAGAGTGCCCCAAGGGTTGGTCCTGGGGCCAGTTTTATTCAATATCTTCATTATTGATCTGGAGGATGGCTTGGATTGCACCCTCAGCAAGTTTGCAGACGACACTAAACTGGAAGGAGTGGCAGATACGCTGGAGGACAGGAATAGGATACAGAGGGACCTAGACAAATTAGAGGATTGGGTCAAAAGTAATCTGATGAGGTTCAACAAGGACAAGTGCAGAGTCCTGCACTTACGATGGAAGAATCCCATGCACTGCTACAGACTAGGGACCGAATAGCTAGGCAGCAGTTCTGCAGAAAAGAACCTAGGGGTTACAGTGGACAAGAAGCTTAATATGAATCAACAGTGTGCCCTTGTTGCCAAGAAGGCTAACGGCATTTTAGGCTGTATAAGTAGGGGCATTGCCAGCAGATCGAGGGACGTGATCGTTCCCCTCTGTTCGACATTGGTGAGGCCTCATCTGGAGTGTGCAGTTTTGGGCCCCACACTACAAGAAGGATGTGGAAAAATTGAAAAGAGTCCAGCGGAGGGCAACAAAAATGATTAGGGGGCTGGAGCACATAATTTATGAGGAGAGGCTGAGGGAACTGGGATTGTTTAGTCTTCAGAAGAGAAGAATGAGGGGGAATTTGATAGCTGCTTTCAACTACCTGAAAGGGGTTCCAAAGAGGATGGATCTAGATTGTTCTCAGTGGTAGCAGATGACAGAACAAGGAGTAATGGTCTCAAGTTGCAGTGAGGGAGGTTTAGGTTGGGTATCAGGAAAAACTTTTTCACTAGGAGGGTGGTGAAGCACTGGAGCAGGTTACCTAGGGAGGTGGTGGAATCTCCTTCCTTAGAGGTTTTTAAGGTCAGGCTTGACAAAGCCCTGGCTGGGATGATTTAGTTGAGGATTGGTCCTACTTTGAGCAGGGGGTTGGACTACATGACCTCCTGAGGTCCCTTCCAAACCTGATAGTCTATGATTCTATGACATTGCAACATGGCTCCTAGAGGAGCCACACTGCCATTGGCTAAGCCACTTTGCATCTCCGTGGCAGCCACAGAGGGGACACAGTGGGAGCCAAAGCTGCTGCATTTCTTCAAGCCAAAGAAAGCTCTCCTGATTAACTGGCCCCAGAGTCTGAGTTCATGGAGTTAGGAGGTCTGCAAACTTTATCATTTTTTTTAGGAGGGTGATGCAGAGTTTTCAGAACCTTTTTTTAAATTTTAAACTAGTTTTGACAGCATGGTTCAATTATAATTTTTCCATAGCTAAAGGGAGAAAGAATATTGTATTGATTAGGGATAGATGAACCCCATAGCTGAAAAGGCGGACTGGCACATCTATGCCTTGTGTACAATATATTTAATTTTTCCATCAAAATATTTTTTTCTTTTTTCTCCCCCACCCCCACCCCGCTGTTTTGCTCACATTTGCTGCTAGGTGGGATATAAACTGAAAAATATTCGAGTTAAAATTGAGTCAAATATTTGAGTTGGGTCAAAGTAGAACTGAGTAAATTCACCCATCCCTAACGGTGATTGGTTAGGGACTTGATTCCTGATATCCAGTTTTCAAAGGGATCTGATTAATAATTTGTTTAGAAAATAATCTCAAACTAGACAACACTTTTGGTATATCTCTCTGGGAAAGAGCTCTGTAGCCAGTCTATATTTGGTTTAAGAGTCTGACCTGCTAGTAGCAACCTATTGTGTACAAGAAGTACATGATGTGGTGTTAGCATTGGGATGTTGATAGAATCCTGCAACTTTTGTTGCTTCCCCCCTGCCCCCTTCTGTTGCAGCAGTTAGACCCCTCTGGCAGCAGTTAGACTGCCTTTACTTCCAGCTGAATTTGCATATTGAGCCAAAACATTGGCTAGAAGTTCCTGGATACTACCTACAATTACATCAGCAGAATCACTGCTATCTTGAGTACATGAAGAGGATAATTTCCATCTCCTCACACTGAAAGTCACATAGTACCTCCTGCCAGGGGGTGAAGACAAGGTGCTGAGATACATCTCACTGAACCCACTCCCTACCAGGCTCATTGGAACCAGGGAGCTTCCAATGCCCAAATGGGCCAGATCCAGATGCTTGTCAGTCATGTTTTAGCAGGACCATATTCCAACGAACTAGAAAGAAACTGGAGGTCAATTTTTTCTAAATTTCAAATTTTTGATCCTTCTCCCCAACAAAAAAGAGAAAAGGGATGAATTTTTCACCAAACTTTTTGTGGAAATGTTCCTATATTTTGACCGGCTCCAAAAGAAACAAATTTACTTGCTGCAGGAATTGCTTCTTTGTAAAGGTCTTGTAAAAGGCCTATACTCTGTAAGTATAACTGAGCTGCTCTTATCACAACGTGCTTCCACTCAAGGCAGCCTATAGACAATGCACTTCCTTCTCTTTCCTTTACAATTTCCTCTTTTTCTCTCTCGCTCTTTGGAGTGGGTGGGTGAGATTCTGTGTCCTGCATTGTGCAGGAGGTCAGACTAGATGATCATAATGGTCCCTTCTGATCTTAATATCTATGAATCTATGGCTGTTTGCATCCCCTCCAGAGGCCTATCTGTGGAAAGGTAGTTGGGATGGTGGCTAGAGCTGGAGAGGAGTCAGCTGTTGTAGGGTTCCTTTCCAGCAGAGGGACTCCTCGGTAATAGGCTAGGATGGTCCAGCAAAAGGCAATGAGGGAAATAACACTTGTATGGGGGTTGGGGGGAGAAGAAGAAGGAAGAGGAACAGCTGGAATGTGTCTGGTAGGACAATTTTTATTTGTCGTCATCTGTTTCTGCTAAAGGAAAAAATTAACATTTTGCTTCTTTCATGATATTGGTAACAAGGAAACACCATGGCCAGTAGAAAGTTTGAAAGCTAAATGGGTCATTTAGGAAATGAGTCTAGAATACTATCTTGCATGATAGCTTGGATAGTCAATGCATTCCTTGGGGGGGGGGAGGGGTTATGCAAACATTTTCTTTGGTTTTAATCCATAGTGCTTCATGCCCCTCAAGATTTGTTCTGAGTTTTGGATTTAAATGAACTTCAAATGTCAGCATGAAACTCAGATAAAGCCATCAACGTTCTCCTGGTTTTCTCCATGAATTTCACATGGTTCCACATGAAAACATAAACTGGCCCAAATTTGCTGAAAGCTGGGTGCAGAGTCATTAAAATGGCTGGCAAGCCCCACTGAACTTTTTATAAAATCCAGCTTGAGGTACTTTGTAACAAAACCCTAAATCAAGGATGAGATCCTCATCATCTCCCTGGGCTCTTTACACCAGAAAAAGGGCTGGAGCAGTGTAAAGGGCTCCCCAAGCCCTGTATCCTCTGAGGACCCCCTCACAAGCCATGGCACAGGGCTTGTGCTGGGTGCCAGGTCAAGGGGCATGTTGGGGGAAGATTGCGGCCCGCAGTATTATGAAGATTCCAAGCAGTGCTACAGCGCAGGGAAGCAGCTGTGACTTAGACAGGCCCCCAGGGTGGCCTAAGTTACACTGGGGGACAATGCAGACCCTGGAGCGGCCCAGGATTGGGAGGAAACAAAGGTCAGAATGTCACCATAAGTGCATTTCCCAGGATTTCAGGATTCACTGCTAACATTCAGCCCTGAGCATCTGAAAGCACTTTATAAACATTAATTAAGGTTTACAACACCCTCATTAAAGTAAATAATGGGAAGGGCACTAGCATGGGATACCTGGATTCAAGGCCTGCTCTCCCACAAACTTCCTGTGTGATTTTGGGCAAGTGATTTAGTCTCTTTGAGCTTTAATTCCCCTTCTGTAAAATAGGGATAGTAGGCACTTCCCTACCACCCAGTGGTGATGTGAGCAAATGTACATTAAAAATTGTGAGGCACTTAGATACTAGGTAATGGTATATGGACCATATAAGTACCTAAAAATAAGATAGATATTGTTATTAGTAAAGTCATATTATTATGCCCAGTTCACCACTGTGTAAACTGAGCCTCAAACGGATTAAGTGACTTGCCCTCGATCATATGGTGAGTCAGTACAGAACTGGAAATAGAACCCAAGAAATCTGATTCCTGATTCGCTCCCTCATTCTAATATCTACAGAGCCACATAAGAGTTTATCAAAGATGTTTTGAATTAGCTTTGCAAAGAGTGGATGTTGTTCTGAATTCACTGTTGCTTAAGAGTCTCAAAAGTATGATGACTGTCTAGTCTTTCTGCTCTAATAAGTCCACCTTCTGGATTCCTGAGCAAATGCATTAGTATCCCTAATTTCAGCAGTTAGTGTACCTTCTCCTTAGTTGAAGTGGAAGATGTATTGCTAATCCCTGTGAGGATGGATGGTTTGCCCTTTGAAACTGTGACATCACCATACTGAATTGTGTCATTCCCAGCTTTAACAATGAATTCATAATGATCATTTTACACTCAGACAATGGATTTTATTCTAGTCATCCCAAAACACTTCACAAATTTAAGGCTCGATTCTGAGTGTCACTCAACATGAGTAAGAGTTGCAGAATCAGGCCCTTCACAAACTGAAATGTATACTATGCACAGGTATCATTTCACCTGCCACAGAATGGCAGCCACCTCCAGGGTGAAACACAGCAGCTGTTCAACAGCTCACAGGAACACTAAAAAAATTCAGGTTTTCAATGGGAAATGAGAATACATTTTCAAACTGAAATTACAAAAGGGATTTGTGTAGTTAGAGATTAGCTGGAATTTCCTCACAGCCTCAGGCAACACAAGAATTATGGCTGTAAATTTCTAGGAGTGATATAAAACATGGAAATCCCACAGCACCTGACATACCCATAAGAAGGTCAGGTATTTGGGGGATGGGGAGTATCCTTGGGCTGTGAGGCAAATCAATTATTTCATTACTCATCCATCTCTCATTCAGAGCCAGCCCTTGTTTGTGTTTGATTGCTGGTACTGATAATGATGATGTGGAGAATTACTGTGATGAGAAATTGCAATCAGCTAAATAGCAGAAGAGGTTCCCCTTGGGGAAGGGTAGACTAGGAAAAGAGACTTATATAATCCTATGCCAAATTGTTTGGGGCTTGTACCTCTTTGTTTAGCTGACGGTAAACCTGTGGGGAGTGATGTAGTGAGTGAATCTAATACGTGTAGGACATGCAGCATATGTGCTTTCTTTATTTCTGTTGTTGCAGCCTATTAATATGCAACATATAGCGTCATTTTATTATATATTAGCATTGCATTCTAAGGCAATATATGCAACGTTTGTATCTATTCTCTTGCCTTACTTTGAAACATATAATCTGGCATTCATTTCCTGCAAAGGCATTGTATAATTGGGTGGGGGTAGGTGTGTATTCCTAGCCAAAAACTTGGTTGCACAATAATGAAGGTAGCCACACACCGTATACCTGCCACAATAATACAAAAGCAAGAAACAAAAAGTTGAGCCTTCTGCAAGAACATATCCTCTACTCTCACAGCCACGGACCTTACACTTCCACAACTACTATTTACCACAGGACTGTTGCTGGAACTAGGCCAGCTTTCCAGCCCATCCTTTACAAAACTGCTTCCTCCAAGCACACTAGACTACTGATCAACCCTCCCTTCCATACATCCCCTTCACCACACTACCTCTTCCCATCAGTATTCATTGTGGTGTCTGGTGAGTAGTGAAAAGAAATGTAACACAGTCTGCCTCACCTCACAGGCCAGCTGAAGATGTGTGATGTATAAAGGATGTCCAACAGAAAGTCTATATTCATTAGAGCTGAGTGAATAATGTAAAAAATTCATTCAAATGGTTAAATGAATTCACTTCAGCCATAAACACACACCTTTTGTGTTCAATTTAAATAATATTTCAGCAATCCATTCAGCTGACATAAATATTGGTGAAAAGCAAATTTCTAAGTGAATGTTAATATCTTCAGTAAAAGGCACTAATTTAGAGCATGCTCATCCAATTAGGGAAGGGTATACTGGAAGGGTGACATCCCGCTGGTATGGGAGTGGTGTACAGTAATTATAATAGTGGTAGAATGTATTCTGGTAAATGGAGGAGTAGAGGGTTTGTACTATTAGGTGGCTTAACTTTTCTTTCTTTGGTTTTGTGGATTTGTTTAATCTATGTTGTCTGTGAGGCAACCTTCAATATACTAGAATCACATTTTTGTGTGGGAATCTGCTTGTAGGCATGTATGGAAATATTAATATTAATGAGACAAGTATAAAACACAATGTTTGGGGATTTGTATTAATTTGTTTTAGTTTTTAGGATACTGCCTTTAAAAGTAATGAAGGTCCCTACACTTACTCCCTCCAGATGGTACATTTTAACAAAGTATCTCTGAACAGATACCACACATCTGCAACAGCATTTAAAATTCTATTCTACTCTGAAAAGTAGGAATCTGGGTTCCAGGTCTATGTTGTCTAGATGATTTTCATATCAATTCTGCTCAGTTTACAAGTATTAAAATATTTTCTCTAACCTCCCATTGCTGCAAACTCGACCAGCTATCTGAAAAACAAACTGTCCTTTTTCTGGCTCATGCGTCCTCACCAGTAATAAACTCTAGGTGGGCCAAATTCTACCCTCATTTCATTACATATGTGCAGTCCCATTGTCCTCTAATTCTGCTTTCAACTACAGCTGTGCAACTATGGTGCCGTAATCTAGCCTGGCTATTGGAACTTGGTTAATAAGATTTGGCGCTGCTGCCCAGTACAGAATAAAACACTGCTCATTCTCTTAGATGTGTTGGCTCTGCAGTACTTATAGGAATAAAAATTTATTTTCTGTGAGCATAAGTGACTTTGTAAGCAGATATTAGATATGCTGTAAATACACACCAAAAGTAGAAATGTTGAGTAAGATGGTGACATTGTTACATAGTCACTAGTTTTAAAACTAGTACCACTTTTCAATAATGTGCCACTGTTGTACTCATTCAAAGTGAAATCCAATAGCGCTAGATCTGTACAGCATATTGGCTATCTAGTTCAGAAATGTTTAGGGAGTTAAAAAATTAAAATGTACTTTTTGGTAGTTACCAAACCCTATTTCAACAGTGAATGAGATCAGAGCCCAAGTCCATTTTATAAAACATAATTTAATCCCTGTACTTCATTCATTATTGTGATTGCATTATCATATACATGATTCATCAAGTTAAAAGATATGCAGATAGCCCTGTGGACATATAATGTACATGATGATATTTCATTGACAAAAGCAGAACATAATTGCATCTTAAGCACTGAAAAAAGTAGTGATCTTACTTGGCAAGAGTTGAAAAAGTGCAAGTTTTCCTTTAATTGCAGCATGTTTCCTGCTCCCTTTGCTTTTTCATGGGAGCACTTCAGTTTTCAGAAGTTGTCACTGTATACATTCTGGTCCCTCAGGCTTCTTGGGTAGCAAATAAGGAAAGGAAATCTGTCTAACAGAAAAGTCTTGTGGGATACTATGGTAAAGTATATGCTATGTTTCACTAGCACTGCAAATTCAACTCATCCTTGCATTGAAGAAAACTCCAAACCTTTAACTGTTTGGTGATTGGCCCGTCCATATGTAGTTTGGGGAACACATTTTCTAACCCTTTCAATTTTGTTCAGCAAACATTTGAACATACTTCATGACCATTTTAAATTAGTTTCACAGATCCATAGGTTGAAACCCCAAAAGGATGACCCCATTATAAATGGTCTGGCCAAAACTGACACATCTAGAAGTGGTACTGTCATGAGATCTGGCTGGAAAACTAAATTCAAAGTCTTGAAAGACAGGGAAAAAATCACAAAATATTTTTACAGAATTTTTCCCTCCACTTTTCTTTTGACCAACTCTAATCTTTATCCTAGCCACAAAGTCCAAGGATGGGGACATTTTCTACACTGGAAATGTGCCTTAATGAAATATATTTGATGCTCTTACTGTATGTGGTCTCTTGGCTGCCTAGACTCTGTCCATCTGCTAGAATGGCTTTGTGCCAGTTCATAAAGTGATCTGCCAGAACAGATGCCAAGAAATCCCACAGCAAGGAGTGTAGATATTCAAATTATATAATGTTGCTAATGCCGTGTGTCAACCCTGTTGACACCTACATTTTATGAAAGATGATATCTATGTACTGGAGGAATTCAAAGATTATTCATAGGTTATAAGGCCAGAAGGGACCATTATGATCATCTAATCTGACCTCCTGGATAACAACACAGGGGATTTGGCATTCACGGGCACCAGTAGTTTTACAGGAAAAAGACAATGGATTGAAGAACCCTACATCAGGAAATTGATTTCTTCCCATCATTAAACAAAGCAACTTCTTATTTCTAATTGTATCCCATATCATCCCCTTTTCTCATCTAATTATAGTGTCACCACTCCTTCCCCCCACTTTCTTGCTGTCTTCTGTGCCTCCATGTATACTGGCAATGCCAACCTATTTCTCTGTGTCAGATGCCCACACTTTCATCATTCAAATCCTTCCTGAAAGTCCCCTTCTCTCAGGAGAAATGCTAACTCATGTCAATTAATGCCATCACCCTAGTCATGTAAAAGGAATAAAGTGATCTACATGGTTACCTTGCTCTGAGCCCCCATGTATTTTTGTTAGCTCTTAAACTTCTTGGGTCAAATTCAAAGATGATGTGTAAAGAGAAGGTGAACCTTGAACACAGTTCTCCCTACTATTGTGCAGAATCAAGTACCTAGTCAGAGACAACTGGGTTATTAATGAGCCTGCAATGTTATCTGATAAGGTCTGAGTAATACATGTAAACTTCCTACCCTGGGTTTTGCCAGAAGCTGGGAACGGGAAACGGGATGGATCACTTGATGATTACCTGCTCTGTTCATTCCCTCTGAAGCATCTGGCATTGGCCACTGTTGGAAGACATGATACTGGGCTAGATGGACCTTTGGACTGACCCAGTATGGCCATTCTTATGGTAATCGAGTCACAGATGATGATAACCAATACTTGCCACTGACACTACATTACCAGTGTGAAATATAGGGCAAAATCACTGTAAGTCAGTGCCTTATGGTCTTCAGCAAGACCACAGTGAAGACCAGGTAGATAGATCTAGTCTATACTAAAAATGCAGTCTTCTCCAGTCTGGTCGGGACCAAAGGGTCTTCCTTGGACTTTCACGTTTCCAGTGAACAGTCACAAACTAGTGATCCAAACGGCATAGCTACCACAGTCAGGTGTATGAGCAGTGCAGTCCCCACAACATAACATAACTAATCGCTACCTTGAAAGGAGAGAAGAGACCTGCTCCATTACAGAAAACCACAAAGAAATCCCACCCATGAGGATACAATTATTATACCATACTGGCTATAGCATCTCCATAGCTCAGCTATTAAATACAGACAAAATGGCTTCAAATTAGCTCGGATGGAATAACCTGTAAAGGCCTGATCCAACTGTCATTAAAGACCATGAATAGACTTCTCTTGGCTTTGAGCGGTTGCAGGCATGTATTCCACTCAAGTGTCTGTGTACGCCCAATATGCCAAAGCAAGATAATTTTGCCTACCACTACCCACAGGGGCAGCACTCAAGCCTTCTGGCCCCTTAGCCCCTCCCCTGAATATTTAAGGGCAGCGCTACCTCTGCCCCTCAGTTACTTCTTACCGCCCACAGTTTGAGTCAGAGTGCTCAGTGTGGTTTTTATCTCAAGCTTGTGTCCCAGTGCTGTCTGTGGTTTTTTACTGTATATAATAGTGGTTAGTTTACTAGTACCCTTAGATTTAGTTTATTAATAGGATTTGCCTGATGTGATACCCTCCCTGGGTTTTAAATACTGCCTGTTGTGGGGTAGCCATGCCCAGTAGTGACCCCTACATTCAATGTCTCTTTTGCCTTGGGAAAAAGAACATTAAAGAAAGGTTCTTGATCTGCAAGTCGTTCAAGAAGAGAATTCAGGTGGCCAGAAACTTACACTTGAAGCAGCACCTTATGGAACAGGCCATGAGGCCCACTTCGGCACTGGGGATCTCCACAAAGTGTCAGGCCCCCGGAGGGCATCTGAGCCAACATGGGCTGTTGTTCAGCAGGATTCCAATTTCTTTCCCAGGAGGAAGAGAGACCATTTTCCTTCCTCTGGCTCTCCTAGAAAGATGTCTCATAAAACAGACTGCAGCTGTTTCTTCTCCCCTTCTAACAGGAGTTCAGACTGGCACCATGAATTGTCTGGTACATGAGATAGATCAAGGCCATCTACCTGCTCTCTGGTACCAAGGCAAGAGCAAATGAACACCAAACCTTAGACTCCAGTACTGTCTGCAGGACATCAGTTGAGTCCACTACTGATGACTTGGTTGTCGGCACCGACTGTTTCCATGCCAGTGGTGTATGAGGCAGCATCAGACCTGCTTTGCCTGTCTGTTCCTCGCTCTCCACTAATTCAGGAATTTTCAGCTGTGGTGGCTTAATTGGAGTCCTTAGTTGTATGAGCTGGTTGAAGACATGCTGTTATTGTCAGCACCATCTTCTATGCCTCTTCTAATTCTGGGTGCAGAGTTGAGGTCGCCTACCTTTTTGGTACTGAGGGACTTATCAGCGCAGGTACTATTTTCAATGCCGATGACCACTCCAGTGCACACTGCATATATGGGACTGGTGCTGGCTTCAGATTCTGTACCGAAGTTTGCTCTATTATTGAGTGTGAGGCCCCTATCAGTATTTAAAGCACCGACTGGTTTACTTTTGTTGGTACCGTGCATCCTGTGTTCTGAACTTTGGATGAAGCTGGACGTTTACTGGCTCCTCCAGGGGTAGCTCCTTCATTGCCTGTGGACTACTTGGAAGGTTTCTCAGGGTCAGGCTCAGAGACCTCTTCCTCCTCTTCCTCACTTTCTCAGTATAATTCTCGAAAGTCACCGAGATCCCCTGGTGATCACCATTGGTATTGAGACTGGCACCATTTCCATAGCAGGGATACAGGCCCTTGGCCCAATTCCTACTTATCACCTATGTCATACTCCTACCCAAAGTGGCCTCACTAGGACCCGTGGCATGTTCTGCAGTCAGCAGAAATTTTTCCCAGAATCACAAGCAATCTCTGAAGACCAGTGTGCTGAGGTCCATTTTTGCAGAATGGGGCATCCTGGCTATCGACCTGATTGCAGCGAAAGACAAGAAGAAGGGCCATCAATTTTGCTCTTGAGTGGGTTTCAATCTAGACACTTTAACTAATGTTTCCCATCTGAATTGGGGATCTACACTGATATATTCCTTTCCCTGATCTCACTCATTCCTCAGCTTATTCTCAAACTGGAGCTGGGTAATGCCAAATTAATTCTCATTGCACCAGCTTGGCCAAGAATGTTGGTTCTCTGGCCACCTCAGCCTATTTGTTCATCCGCTCATATCTCTTCCTCTTTATCCTGACCTACTGACTCAGCACCATCATCAAATTTAGCATCCAGCACTGAGCAGTTTGCACTCACGGTGTGGATGCTGCCTGGGTAGATGAGGAGCAAGAATGCTGTTTGGAAGCTGTTAGACAAGTGCTACTCAATAGTGGAAAACCTTCCATTAGAACTGTCTATTTGGCCAAGTGGAAGCAGTTTTCACTTTGGTCACTAGCCTGGGAGAGTGAGCCAATGCTAGTCCGCATTCATGACAGTTTGGAGTACTGTTACATCTTCAGCCCTCTGGTCTCTCTCTCAGCTTGTTGAGTGTCCACTTATCAGCAATCTTGGCATTCCATCCTCTGATCCAAAGGAAGTCAATTTCTCGAACTCTATGATAGTGAGATTTCCAAGAGGAATCATTCATCTTTTTCCAGTGTTGAAAGAAGCAGTTCCTTTTTGGGACCTTAATATAGTGCTTGTCTTCCATTTGAGGCAACTTCATAGAATATCAGGGTTGGAAGGGACCTCAGGAGGTCATCTAGTCCAACTCCCTGCTCAAAGCAGGACCAATCCCCAATTTTTGCTCCAGATCCCTAAATGGCCCCCTCAAAGATTGAACTCACAACCCTGGGTTTAGCAGGCCAATGCTCAAACCACTGAGCTATCTCTCCTCCCTAAACTTGTTCTCTGTCTCTACTGTGCTGAAAGACAGCCTTGCTTGTTGCTAAGTTGCTAAGAAGAATAAAAGAGCTTCAGGCATTAATGGCAGAGCCCCCCGTATACTCAGTTGTTCAAATACAAAATGGCCCTAAGGCCACATCCAAATTTTTTGTCTAAAGTAGTTTTGTAGTTTCACCTTAACCAAATAATTTACTTACTAGTATTCTTTGCCAAGCCATGTCCAAATGCAGATGATCAGCAGCTTCATGAGTTGGATGTTGGACGAATCTTGGCATTTTATTTGGAGAGGACTAGACCATTTCATTTATCACATCATCATTTTGTCTCCTATGCCGATCAGATGAAGTGTCAGGCAGTCTCTGCACAGATAATATCCCGATGAATAACTTTCTGTATTTCTATGGCATATGGAGTAGTTCATTGATCTAGGGCCCAAGTGACATTGATCACATTTCTCAACAATGTTTCAATATTGGACATTTGCTGAGCTGCTGCCTGGTCTTCTGTACATACTTTTACCAAACACTGTGCTATTACATCTGCATCTAGATCAGATGCAAACCTTGGGAAGGCAGTTCTGCGGTCGTTCTTCAAGTAGACTCTTTGTCCACTTCTTTCTGATACAGCTCGTGAGTCACCTGAATGGAATTCACACCTGCAACCACTCGAAGAAGAACAGATGGTTCCCTACCTGTACGGTAACTGTTCTTTGACATGTGAGAGCAGACTTGCATTCCGTGACCCACCCTCTATCCCCTATGTATCGGAATCTCACCTCTTGACATTCAGTGTGAAGGAACTAAGCAGAGTTGGGGCGGCCCTTAAATAGCCAGGGGTGGGGCTAAGGGGCCAAAGGGTGCTAGTGCTGCCCTTATGGGTGGTATTTAAATACCACATTAAAAATTCTTCATATATTTTCAAATTTTTAACTTTATTTTAATTTTCTTAAATGGCAAAAATAAATTCTGTGAAATAACATCAAGGGACTGATGAAAATTAGTTAAAGCATTTTATGTGACAATCCATCATTCACTAAGGGTTTGATTCTCATTACATTACAGCAAGGTCCTTTGACAATGTTGTAGCATGGTAAAGAGCTCTTAAAATGGGCTTTGCCAGAATTAGTGCAAGTGAGAATCATATCTTTGTTTACCACTGCTCTCTTTCATTTCTTCTCTATTATTTTACAGTGGTTTTGTCAGGTTTTTAATTCTGCAGTTCCATTCAGAGTGTGTGTGTGTGTATGTGTATGTGTGTGTATATATATATTTATATATATATAACACTTGAAATATGATGTAGTATGAGAAATCTGTCTAGTGGTAAATTAAATATAAATATTTTAAAGAAGAGAGTACTACTAAAATAGAGAATGAGGAAGTGGTGTATATTTTATACATTTCATGTTTTGTGACCTCTTTTCATCTAGACAGTAAAGAAAGTTTAAAACAAAACGGACAGAATAGGACAATGTACAATCTAAGTTAAATAATAAGTGAAACTTTAGTCAAATGAGAAACATTCATTATCACCGAAATACTTGAAATTACATGGGAAACAGCTACAGCAATTGGCAGATTACAATTCAAGTACTTGTAAATTTTTATGACACTGAAAAGTATATTTTAAAAAAGAGTGTGAGAAAAGGTTCAGAATATAGTGACAGCTCTTAAAAAGTCCTAGTTTTTAACCTAATCATAACTAGCTAAGGTTACCTCAGTGTCTGCAGGAGTTCCTTACACACTTCATAGAACATATCTTACATAGTTCAGATGCTCACCTTATCTATTGCAAATTCCTAAGCCCCTGTCCTGTGACAAGCTCCATGTGGGGTGGATTGTCACAGGGTCCTACAGCCTGAGCCCCAGCCTGAGCTTGAATGTGTACACCACAGTTAAACAGCCCCTTAGCCCAAGCCCTGCGAGCCTGAGTCAGCTGCCACAGGCCAGCCGTAGGTTTTTAATTACAATGTAGACATACCCAAAGAGTTAACTGAAGGATCAGGGACATAAGGTCTGAGCCAAAGCCTGTTGAATTCAATGGGTGTCTTTCCACTGACTTCAGTGGACCTTGGATTTATTTCTTAATTAACTAAGGCAATAGCCAACATTTTAAGGGCCACTGTTTTATATTTGTAATATTCTACGTATTATAAATGAATTATGGACTTAAATTTGAACTGAATGCATGTAGGGTTAGGCCTTTAAGACTCTTATAAAGTCAAATATCACAGTTAGAGTGCACCCTCAAATACTAATGTACTCTATTGTAGCTTTGAGAAGCATACACAGGGAGAACAGGTGAATTTCTAGTCATGCTTGGATGAAACCAATAATAGTCTCTTCATAATTAATACAATATTAGGATCATTATTTTTAAACAGGGAACTATGCATGATTGAACATATGGATTTGGCTGTGCGGCAGTATAAATAGGGAGAGCTGCTTTTCTAGATTCTGCTATTTATCTTAAAAAAACAAAAAAAACAAAAAAAAAACCCCACACTAAAGTTTGACTGACACTAATTTCCCGAACAAGATACCCTAGAAACTCCAGTTTATCTCATAAAATCATAACAGACAGGGTTTGTGATGTCCCCTCTGCAATATTCTTTATTCTGTCAGTTTATAGCATTTGAAATGACGGAAAGAGATGCGTTCCTTTCATATGCCAGCTAGAAGAACAGAACCTGTCACCAACAGTGTAATGTGCTGTGTATTATCACTCTGACTGATCCAGAGGCCCAGAGACTGTCATCTTTTTAGACTGTACAAGTCAACACAAATAAAACTGAGGAGGCAAATGATAATGTCTGAGATAGATCCAGGCTCATTCTGGCCATTACTTTTTATTCAAACCTTAGAGATGACATGATGTGAAAAATGAGCCTGTGTCTAGTTCAGTGCCCATTAGTGTGTGAGCACATTATCTTCCACTTTTCACATTGAATCTCTCTGTACACAGCATGGCAGTTATATCTATGCAGCCCGTCAGCTTTAGGGTTGTGAGTACCTTTTTTTGCTTAATGTATAACAAATATTGCACCTAAAATGATATATTGCAAGCACTCTTGGACACATTTTTTAGGAATGGTTCTTTACACACACTTCACACATTTTTTCCATAGTGTAGAACTGATACAGGTCTAAACTGGTTCTTTCAGACTTTAAAAAATATTCTCACATTGGTGTGCCATGAGTGACAATGAGGTACCTGTTTACCTTTCCATTAAAACTAGATCTATAGCCACACAAGTTCCTTACTATTGTACAGTATCCAATTCATCTGCATTTCTGGAAGTCTAATGTATTCACTTTCATGAATGGGAATGAAAAGTGTAATTTTGCAACATGTACAGTATATGTAGACCTTTGTTTTCTGTAATAATTGATTATCTAAGAAAAATAGACTGTTTCTATGCTACTGTCAGATGACAGGATCCTTACACTGTCTGCATATCCATAAAATAAACATCTTTGTTGCCTGCTGATGTGGAGAAATCAATTAATTTTTCATATCACTCCTTAAGTGTCACATTATTTTTGCCAGAGATAGCAAATTTCACTATGAAAATGTGCCTTTCAACAACTCTATTGGATACAAAAACTGACAGACCTCAATGTGTGCATTTGCCGCCTTTAAAAATAACAGAAGGAAAACCATGCTTCAGACATGAATCAGTTTCCTGAGGAGTTTTTAGCACAGTCACTAACACTATTAATACCCAAGTAAAATTCTTATTACTTTCCTGTATAATCTTTAATTACCCCCACCAACCCCCAAAATATCCCCCAATTACCCTGTGGGCAGAATTATGCATATTTTTAAAGTTCTCCTAGGGATATAACACTAAACGTTGGGTTGTTATGGTTCAGTGGTTTAAATTACAGTGTACTTAATTAAACCAGTGTAAAAAACTGTCATTATTCCATATAATTTGAAAGACTTTGATTAGTGATTTTTTTTTTACTGTTACAGTATACTTAGCTTTGCCATTATGTTGTCATTTACTAACACCTTAGCATTGAAAGATGCTTTCATGGCTATAGGAAACGTAAACAAATGAGAATTACTATCTAAAGAAGTCAGGGCCTAAGTCCATCCTGTTGCTGGGGTTCCTTGACTTATTGTACTAAAAGAGGAGCAGAAGCAAATAGACTTTGTGGCTGGCCATTTGTTTCACGTCAGAAAGTGTAAAATTTCCAATCTTGGAATATTGTTGTGTTTAGTTAATTTATTACATCAGAAAACGACTGAAATACTATGACGTGTTCTTTCTTTCAGAAACCTCATGGACATACCATATCGTTTGTAGGAACAGTAAAGAATAATAATTCAAAAGAATGGAAGGAGCATTTGTTTTAAAAGATGTTAATTTTCTGTATGTATGGTTTGTTACTACTAGTCTTACCCCTTTGGTTAAAAAACAAAACAAAACCCACGTACACAGAGTAGGTAAACTCACTGCTCTCATGTACAAAAACTGTTGAAAACAGCAGCTCACTTTATGAATGTAAGATGTTGGTTTCATCATGTAGCTGCAATATTGTTAACTCATTCAGCAAGATGAATGGTTTGTGAGAGCGTAGTATCAGCTGAAAGGGCCTCATGGTCAGTGGATACTAGTGGGTATGTGTCTGGAGAAAGTAAATTATTGCTTGAGCACATGGGAAACTTAAGTATTCACACCTCACCTTCTTATAAATCAGTTCTTTCCTTCCATATACAAATGTTCTTAAGGGTCTGTTTTAAGCAAAAGAATTATGAGATTATGTTGACATTACAGGCTGAAAGCCCATTCTTAACTCTTTATATTGGGCATAGACATTGCAGAAGTATGTATGATCTGCAGTATATTATGCACCGTTGTGTGATCTTTGTGATTGCTAAATACTGTGCTATTGAGCTCTCTCTCTCTTTATAGCACTGCCAGAGGATACAACACCCAAAATTCCATTGTCTGGTGCTAGAATTTCATCTTGAATTTTGGGCGTATAATACTCTTTATTACATTCTGTGTAAAATTGGGACAATTACACCATTTTCCCAAAATTCCATTGATACCAGTGTGATTACTGAAATGTATTGTCTGCACAAACAAACAGAATACTTAAATAACCTACAGGTTATGATTCAAACCCATTCTTACTGAAGAATTACAGAGGAATAGGCAGTTAAACAGTAAATTTTCAGTCCTTCATTACAGCAATGCCAAATATAGAATCATGTGAATTATTAGGAAAATGTATATAAAAAGAGACAACTAAATATTTAATTATTTTATATTTAAAATAATCTGTTTTCCTCTTTTTCAATTATAGTTTTCTACCATTATTTTGTTTAAATAAATTTTGAGAGAGTCATATTGGCAGGACTCATATTATTTCCTTCCAGTTTCTCAGACAATTTTGAAAGCTATTTCTGTAATCAAGGAGATGGCAAGATTTCTTAATACAAAGTTCAATTTCAGATGGTTTTATGCTCAAACTCAAAAATCTGATTGTTTTTCAAATGACTTTTTGGAAATTATTATTTCCCTTTAACTCTGACTAAGTTATTTCAACATGTACAAATCCATAAGGACTGATATTCCCATAAATATACACCTAAAGAGTCTTTCTTTCTATAATTTCCTCTTAAAGACAATGTCCTTGTTAGAAGACTTCCAAAAATGAAATTTTCAGCAGTAACTGACAATCTACTTGGTACCATATTGGACATGGCTGTAATAAATGTTCCCAAAACATGTTATAAACATTTACAGTTCAATATAAAACTTGAATATGTGGGAACAATAGGATTCTTCTTAAGCATACCCAGATAGCAGCTTCAGATTTACCCAGAATTGACTGAATTACACACTTGAAGCTGAGTATTTGTCCCAGTATAGTTGAGCAACTGTACTGCTATAGCTGGAATAATCATGATTTTGAAGCGACTGTCTAATTAGCTGCAGTGGGCACAAACAATGGGACTATTTCCTTCAAAATTCAAAGTGAAATACCAAGCAATATGAATATTACTTTTATAACAGCAGAGGGCAGCATCATATGTTGGATATAGAGATCTCACTACTACATGGGGAGGAAAATAAGAGGACAAAAGGTTGAATAGCTGTTTTATCACCTATGCAATAATAATGACAATAACTCCACTAACACACCTTTCCCCTGGGATAATAGGAAGTAACAGAACTGTGTGCCCTTTTACTCTCTTGGATTATGACATTAAAATTTTTATAACTATAAAACTAGAACAAATATTTTGATCTTTTCACACCTACACCCATGTAACTTTGGATAAATAAATCCTGTTTTCTATCAAGTTATTCTTGTCAAAACATTGGTTGAAAGTTTTATTTGTTAATCTCTTACAGTTGTTACTTGTAAGCTTATTTCCTCTGCTAGGTAATTATTTTATTTTATTTGGTCTAGCCTCATACTGCCATCCAACATCACAATCAAAGTTTGAAGAAACCTTCAGATTCCCATTTACTAACTCAACTAAGACCTGGTACATTACAAAACGGTGATGTGTTTGATAGGCATTTAATCCTCCTCCTAGAGGTCACAGCACCATGGAATTAGCTTTGCAGATGGTTTGCATACAAAGGAAAGATGCAGTAAGTGTTACTATTATATAGTTGAAGGGGTCACTGGAAAAAGGTTGCTGTAGGCAGAAGGAGTAATAAATGGCCCATATTGAGATACCTCAGAGTGTTTGCTACTAAAATATGTACAAAATCTTTATGAGCAAACTGCCTATCTGAGTGTGAACCTTGCTTAAAGAAACGTGTAAACAAGAGAAAAACATGTAACACTATGATCCAAAATCAATGCACAGATGATGAGCCCTGAAAAAAATTCTAGTGAAATGAGGCAGCTCATGCAATTATGATGGTATGTTTACTGATGCTTCAAGCACCTTGAATCACTGGAGGATGCAGTTTTGCCTTCAAAGATGTTATATCTTGGGGGTGGTCACCTGATCTAAAAGGTCTAATTGCTTGGGATGATTTTCCCTTTAAAGTAATTTATATTGCTGAAGGGATGACTCCCTTGGGAGAATATTCTTTGAAATTGTTGCTAACACAGAAAAGATTTTTCCTTCATTCAAGAATATCTTCTTAAATTTTGCAAATTCTCAAATTGCAAAGGAACTCTTCCGTTTGAAAAATGTTACGCCTCTGAAGGGATTCCTTTTGCCGTGAGAACAACCATTATATAAAGGGTGAGCTGGTTCTCTGCTCTTACCCCTGCCAACAAGCTCTGTGGCTCTAAGCGCACTAAGAAGCATACAGTAGCATCTACAGCAGACGTTATGTAGTGAATCTTAATTAGGCATATGCAGGTAGTTCAAAATCTGCTCAGGATAGATTATCTGAATGAATACTAGTAAATTATCTTTTTATTATCCCTTTATCGTCCGCTGGGGAGATTGGATGGGATAGCAAGCATCTGATACCTTTTCTTCCCTGGGCTAAAGTGGAAAAGAAGCAAAATGGTGAGGGGAAAATAGCACACAGGGGCACTAAAGTTACATGTTTAGGGTGGATTGCTTAAAAAGAGAAGAAGAGACTATTGTGACATATCATGGAGTCTGCACAGGTGGAGAAGCTCCAGGTACTGTAGTGGCTCACAGCAGGTTGGGGTTCGGTGTCCAGTGAAATAATGGGTAATATTTTCAAAAGCACCTAAGTAATTTCGAAAGCTAATTGATTGTGTCTCTTTGATTTAGGTGCTTTTGAAAATGTTACCCCTTTGTGTCATGGTATAGGAGTGGCAGCGACAAAGCTTGGTGAAAGTCTTTTCTTTTTAAGTTTGCACTGTATCATCTGAACATGGCATACACTGATTTTTTTTTTTGCCTTTTCACACGTCACTTTAGCCTTTTTGTACCAGTTTCCCCATTTGCCATATGGGGGTCATAGTCCCCAGGGTACTAAAAATGACAACAGGAATTTCTTCACAAAGATTTCAAATATCTGACAGACTAGAAGAACTAGAGTAGGATGCTGTTGCTGCCACCATTTTCGATGCCAGCTATATGTACTCTCCAGGGGAGCTTGCCGAATCTAGCTCTGTGGGCGGGAAGTCTCGCTCTGAAAGTGTCAGCATTGTAAGTCTAAATGAAACATGATATTGTACCCTCAGTCATCAAGAGGAAAAGATTTTTCCACTTGTCCACATCAGAATTAAAATAAATAAAAGAAAAGAAACAAAGTGCTCGTCCTCCTATCCATCTGTTTGCAAAATTTAATATCCCCTCACCCCCCAGAAAACAACCAGTACATTGGTTGCTGGCATTTTACAAGATGTTGTTCAAGGGACACATGGATACAGTGTCTCCCCAAAACATTTGGAAAAATTCTTTTATCTTTCTATTGTAATCCTTTATTTTATGGTGCTTACAGACCAGAATGTGGGCAGTTTCCACCCTTCTACCATTATTATGCATTTAAGTTTGCTCATTGCCAATCATTATCCTTGGAAATATGTGGAACAGTTAGAGAGATTTCATTGGCAAGAACAGTGTCCAACCGAGATCTTTTTCATAAGACCTTTTCCCTGCAGACATGAAACGTCTATATCTTAAATTTACAAAGGTTGGGTTGGGTGCTTATCTTTTATAGTATATGGAAACAAGTCATTCAGGTGAGACTGCTGTAACCCACAAAAGTTTTAAGATGATATCTATATGGAAAACCCTGACTGTTTAAAATGTAGTTTGCTCTCTAGGTACCCCCTGTATTCCTATCAGAGTCCTCGCCACACATTCTCAAATTCTGGCATTCAACTTGCTTTTGCAAGTATAGCTTGAGTTCTGAGTGAATTTCTGAGTCCTTTGTTTCATCTTAATCTGTTTTCTCATCCACAGTGTGAACTTGGCACAATGGTCGGCACAACTGTTAGAATTCAACGATATAATGTCCAGTATAAGAGAGAGAGAAAGAATTCCATCATAGATTATTTATCCAGATTGTTAATTCCCTGCACAGATGGTTCTGCATAAGACAGTGACAGAGAAGAGTGGCTTTTTAAGCCAATTAAATAGAAACCTTGTCCAAGAAAGATTTTCAGAATGCCTACGCATCTGAATTCATGACGTATTATACTGTGTATTGCGCTTACATTGCCACCCCTCTCCCTCATCCATTCTGCTCACTAATGACATGTCTTCTTTCCATTTCTCCATCAAGTGTCTCCACATTTTCTCCCCCTGCACAGATACCCTTTCTGGATCAGTCCACAAGACTACTCCTTCACTTAACTGAAAACCCTCCTGAAGACCCATCTGTTCTGCAATTCCTACAAGTAAGTATGATGGCATGATTGTAGGGTAACTTGGGATTTTCTACACGTAACATATACACTTAGAAACCACTATGTTATTAAGACTGTACTTTTAGGATGTGTCTAATCACCAGTTGGTGGCCACTTAACTTGTTGGCTATCCCCCTTACCCTTTAGTCACCCATTTGTCTATATCTGGTCTATCTCCCCCTGCACCCAAGAGTATAAGCTTTTTGGGCAAGATAAAGTGCATTCTTCTGTGTTTGTACAGCACCTACAAGATTGTGGGCATTACTGGAAATTAATAGTAATGATGCTATGGAGAAAGTGAATAACGAAGTGTTGTTTACTCCTTCACTAACACACGAACTAAGAGTCACCTTACTGGGTCCCCATTAAGAAGCACCACTTTTCAGTTTTGGTGCCCAAGGAGATAAGGAATGTGATTTATTTAGTCAGTAACTTGATACTTGTAATTTTGCTGCATTTTGTTCTTTTTATCCTCCTTTATTTGATTGATATAAGTTTGTGTAGCTAAACTAATGGTTTCCTTCTCTCTTATGTCTTTTTCTAAGATTCAGTGATTGGGCTTGTCTTTGGCTAGAAGCAAGACATCCTTCAATGAGTTGCCCCAACCCCTGGGCATATATAATTTCATGTGGGAACTGGGGAAAGAGGGGAATGAAAGATAATGAATTGGAACTAGAGAGCACCAAGGAGAAAGAAATTGGTGGGTAGCCTTGTTTTTCATCTACTAACAAATGGGCTGCTCTGTTTTCACTCTTTCAGATCTGAGGACTGTTAGAGATGCTACTGAAGACATGACCAGAGGGCAGCAGTAACCCCCGGTAAATGAAGTTTGTTAAATGATGGGATTGTTCATCTTTTTCATATTTCACTAGAGCTTGAATTCACTTGTCCAGCATGTATACACTTAGCATTTTGAACATATCTGATGCACAAGGTCTTAAACCAGGCCTGGGAGTTCCCAGACATCCACTGCATCCTGGCCTCCACCCTATATCTGCTGAAACCTGGTAGGCCAGGAAGCTAATAGGACTCAGACTCAGCCAACGCACCACCCGTGGGATTGCCTGGCTTCACCAGTTGGTCCAGCCACACCATTTAAGCCAGAAGGAGGCATGGGAAGGCATGAGCAACAAGGTGATTTCCTGTTGTGACTACATAGGACCTTGCTCATGCCTGCTTCCTGCACCCAACTCTGTTCCTTACTCCTGCCTTGCTCCTGGCTCCTGCCTCACCCCTGACTCTGCTCCTGTTCCCACCGTGCTCCTTTTTTTGTGCTTGATCCTTGCCTCTCCTCTAATTCCTGCTCTTCTGCCTTGCTTTTATCAGTTACCAGCCCTGGCTCTGATTCTGTCTCTGGCTTGGTCTTTGGCTCTAGCATTTGGTATCTGACCTTGGCTCTGACCCAGACCTTCAATTCTTGATTCTGACTCTGGCTTGACCCCTGGTTCTGGTAATTGGCAGTTGACTTGGGTGCTGACACTCAGCTTTGTTTCCCACCCTAGATTCCTGCTCTGACTACTAGGCCAGACCACCTACACCCCAGTCCATAACAACATGAAAACCTGGAGCTAAAAAGCAAAACTCCCTATACGCAGGAATACCAGCTCTCAGACTGAGCCCAGCAAAGCCCACATGCTATGCCTATTCATCACTGATTGAACCTCTGGAAGTTTAGAGCAATGACTTGCTAATTCAGTATTCACCTGCTGAGCTTTGCGAGTCATTACTCTGAACTTCTGCAACATCCTGCATTACACATGCATGCACTGCACCATTATTTACAGATGCAATGAGAAGAAACCAGATAAGATGAGTCTTTGGGAGAAGGACAGACATATAACAAATACAAAAATTAAAACACTCGGGAATAAGGCAAATACTGAAAGTAAGAAGTGGGAATGAGACAAATATTGGATTAAGACAAATACTGCTGTAGATTCCAATGTCAATTCTAATAGTGATGGTGAAGATTGGAGTCTGTTGACAGTTGAAGATGAAGGGCTAAGGCAGGAGGCAAAAAATCTTCTAGAATTTAATCCTGTGTCATTGTATTATTTGACTCAGCTGACTCAAATTACTGGGATATAACCGAATAAACTTAAACATGAGCAGTGCACTTAAATACATGAGAATCCAGTAAATTAATGCATATTCTTGATAACTAGAAGTTGACAGCTATGGCAATCTTTGCATGTCGTCTAGATGTTCTAATATACTTTAATTGTAAATTTTGGTATTTGAACATATCCAAAATAGGTGGTTGGAGGGAGGGGGGACTTCTGAGAGAGGGAGAGAAATAATCCATTTACTGAAATGGTGTAGAGAGATATAGAAAACATTTCAGATCTGAAATAGGAAAAGGCATTTGTTAAACAGTTATTGCATGCATAGTAAATTATTTAGAAAATTACTCTTCAACTCCATATATGAATGTCATTAGGAGTCCAGGTTTATCATCATAAAAGGCCAGATTCAGCCGCTATTATTCACATTGAATAATATCTTACTCTTGGTGCAGTCAGGATGTTAGAATCTGGCTAAACGTGAGAAAAGTGATACTGTAGTGTTTTAGGTCATCTGTGAACCATTTTATAGTATCAGAAAGGAAAAAGGATAACATTAATTATCAAAGAAGAAATAGGGAAACCCAGAAATTAGGGGTATGGTTTATGAATATTGATTATGAATTTCATGATTGGGCATACAAGTGACAGGCTATTTGAAGACAAAATTATTAAAATTTATCTTTATTTCAACTGGCAACTTAAAAAAATACTGACACATCCCAGTTTAAGTATTCAAGGGGAGATTTTTAAAGGCACAAATGACAGTTAGGTGTTCTCTTTATTCCAATAAACTTCTTGTGTCACATTTTAGTATTATCCCAGGCCATAACAAAATAATAGTCAGCTGACCAACAAAAGAAAAAAAATAAACAAAACCATACACATCCATTCATACACATACTCCTACATGAAAGTTAACTCTGTGGCCTATTGGAAGAGGCAAACGTCTTCCTTCCAAATTGTTCAGTCTATATCAGAGCTCCCCACCTCAAACAGTTCAAAAAATGCCAAAGGAATGACCTAAAATCGTCTACTGTACCATTTAAAAATTATCTGTACGTGCATGATTTCTTCAAACATACACAGAAGTGTTTTTGGGGGATATGCATGATTCTAGGCATTGTGATTGAGCAGAGGTGCTTTGTGGGGCGGAGAGGTGGCTACATGTACAGAATTATAGGGTTTAAGGCCAGAAGAGACCACAAGATCATCCGCCATGAACTTAGTGGACAGCACTTCTATGCTAAAGACAAAAGCCACACGGCTGTACTATTCTGACAATTTTTCACGGCGACTTGTGAGATTCTTTGAGAAGAGTTTCCTTTAGTTCTAAAACTGTGGGCCTGATTCTGAGACGCTTTACACTGCTCTGGTGGTGTAAACAGGCATTTAGAGTGTATATTAATTACATTTTCACTTATTTTAAGGTTGCTTTACAATGCCAGGCCAGTATAAAGTGGCTTTTGTGAAAATGAGAATCAGGCCTTGTGTATTGATCCCTTCCTGGAAGCATCTGAAATTCTGGCATAGCCAATACCTCAGGCATTGAGCTGACACAAAAGGATGCTTTCTCCCTCTCTCCAGACTCTTGATCCTTTCTTTTTTTTAGCCTCACCTATTATGCCTGAGCCACATGTACAGTGTGTGGGTTCACAGAACATTATGTACAGTATATGAGAAAGTTATGGTATTATGTACAGTATAGTAGTCTATTGTGTTGTTTAGGTCATAATAAAGAAATACCTAACTACATGTGCATGGAATTGTGTCTGCATATGCAGTTTTCTGGGCAGCCCTTGGCTTCTGTTGCTGTGATAGTCTGGACTTCAGTGGGCATATTTTTACTTCCAGAAATGAAACAGGTATACTTCATGTACATGCTTGTATCCTCAGCCACACCCACTGTTTTTTCCTTCAGTAAAACAAAAAGCCACATTAAAAAACTTTCTAGAAACCACTCCTTCAGTTCCAGCCAAGGATGATGTTCGTGTAGCTCCCATGTCTCTTGTTACTTAAGGTTAGTCTTCTGCTCCCCATATCCTGCCTGTCTCCTCCTGTTCAACTGGACACCCATCTGGAGCAACCCCTCCTGCTGATTAAAGAATGAGGGATTAGCAGTCTCCTAGGAAAGCTCCATTCAATTTGCCTCAACTGAATGGATGGATGGGATTACATTACAAGAGCTTTATGGATGGATGGGATTACATTTGGGGAAATAGGTGAATCCTTAGGGTGCCATCAAGCCTATGAAGGACTCCCATGCAGAAAAGAAATCATTTTTATAAGTCTGATATTTGTGTCAGGAGACTAGAAAAAGAGATTTATTTATGTGCTTTGTAGTTGAGAGAGTGGAGACAAGGGAGGGATAGGTGTGTCTGAGTAGGGGCATACTAGAATGACAATTTCAGCTGAAAATAAACAACATTCTATAAAAGTCTAATTTTTGAAAGTGAAGAGGCCTCTCACTTATTTTTTTGTCATCTGAACATCTATTTGCTTCTAAGCATTCTCAGATAATGAATGACTAGAATAACAATATTCACACATCTTAAATTGTCAGTACATAAAGGGTTCTGTTCTGATCCTTTGTATTTATGTGAACATATTCTGTTTCTCCAGATCTTCTGCTTGGCTTAATGGGTGTCCATGCTGCATACTATGTTTCTTTTATGACATGGAACAAGCATTAATCTGTAGTGGCTTCAGGGTGGGGAAGTGCACAGTTCAAATTGTACATGTGCATCCACTTTCAGATTTACTCACAAGGAAGCACCTATGGTACCATTTGCTTTTTTACTGTCCAGTTGCAGATCTGGGTGGTATATCTTCATCTTGGAGCCTTGAACTGTGTCTTTTGGATTATCTACATCTCAACATCTTTGACCAAAAAACCAGACAATCAGTATATCCCCTCTTGTAAGGAAATGTGGACACTGGAAAGTTCAAGAATTCAAAACCTGTCTTATTGCTGCTGTCTGGACAGATCCCAACTGTCTATTCCTCCTTCATCCTGTCGAGTCACTTTCATCATTGTATTGTCTGTGGCTGTGATACTCATGGCCATGTGCTACAGAAAGCCCTTAGATTTTTTGAGTCAGCAAGAAGCTAAAAATGCCAGAAGTCTGATAGAGAGACAAATTTTAAGTGACCATTCATGTGACCCAAAAGAATCAGGAGCCAAATTTTCTCTCGTACATTTGGGGTTATTTTGAGGACTTCTCTTGAGATAGATCATAGAATCATAGACTATGAGGGTTGGAAGGGACCTCAGGAGGTCACCTAGTCCAACCCCCTGCTCAAAGCAGGACCGATCCCCAATTAAATCATCCCAGCCAGGGCTTTGTTTGATGGTTGTCTAAATGGTTGGTCTCTTGTACAGGACACAGAATAGTTATGTATCTACCTACAACAGACTGCATAGAGATTCATGTGTAATCACGCATATACACAGTGGTCACAGTTAAAAGGTTTCTTCTGTTTTGAACAATGTTGCGCGTTTGAAAGATATTCTGTATCCTTAAAATAAGAAACACTGGCACAAGTAATATCTCTCAAAAATGGAAGAAACTTTTTAATGTGCCCATCATAAGTAAGTGGTGTGTGTGTGTGTATAAGGGTAAAATATATCAGTGTGTGTTTATGCTCTGCCCTCTTCAGGATTGCTACTTTCTATATGAAAAATACCAGGGAGAGGTAGTCAAAGAAAATACCAACAAATAACATTAATTATAGCATCAAAAATTTATCACTGAAAAACAATTAAAGACCAGAAGAAACTTTCTTTTAGGTTTCAGAGTAGCAGCCGTGTTAGTCTGTATTTGCAAAAAGAAAAGGAGGACTTGTGGCACCTTAGAGACTAACAAATTTTTTGGTATGATGCCCATCTGTTTGCATTTGGAATTTGTTAGTCTCTAAGGTCCCACAAGTCCTCCTTTTCTTTTTTCTTTTAGGTAACTGTCAGTGTTGGGTATCAGTGGAGTTATACAGAAAATGAAGGTGGAAAATAAATAGGCATAAAAAGCTATTTAGGGACTGTGAAGAATACATATTTAATAGTTTTGATAAAGGTTTAAGTTCTGAAAGAAATGCAGCAGCAATATTGAGAAAAACCTACATGAAGTAGTGAAACCGAATGAGAAATTGATGCTTTATTTATTACACTGCAATCATCTTCATAATATGCTTGAAGATAAATGGTTAGGCATTCTTTCAGGAAAAAAAGCATAGCAGAATGTTGCATTTGACATAGTGATTATTGATAGTGATGATAAAGTTCAAAACATCGAACAGTGAAAAACCCAAAAGCAATACTAAAAATGGTGGAGTGGAAGTGGAAAATTATGTGAAATGTTAGGGATGTTTCATTTCAGTACCTCTGCCTAATTATACTATCAGCAAATTGTAAAATACATAGACTAGATAAATGTCTCATTAAGTCTTTCACTGTTCACTCTGGGTGCTTGGTGGTGTGCTTGAATAATGAGATATGTAGAAGGACTATTATCACATGGGGGCAAAAGATAGCAATTTGACAAAAGGGTTTTTTTAAAATTTGGTCTATAGAATAGTATTGTATGGTAATGTATAGTATGGTACAGTATAATAAACATTAAAAAAGCGTGATCCATAAAATATCTGATACAATTCAAAAATGGTTGTACAATACTAAGCCAGAATCTGTGCTCTTTCACAAGTAAGTGGAGATGAGCCCTGATGTGCCTTCTGAGCATTCGAACACAATATGCTTAGAGTTTAGCAACAATTTTCAAGCCTGGGGGTAGAAACTTAGGCTCCTAAAACTATATTTAGGCACCAAAATGTAATCTATTTTCCAAGATGCTATGAACCTGCAGCTCCCACTGAATTCAAAGGACTTTTCACATATTCTGCACTTTGCAGAATCAGGCCACTATTATTTAGGTGCCTAACTATGGATTTAGGAGCCTAACTTTTGCACAGAGACATAGCTGTGTACTGGGTGCATATCTTTAAGAAACTATGGGAGAAGGTTTCCTCTCAATAGCAGCAGTACAAATCTCATTAAAGAAACTAGGAGCTGCCCCTATGTAGCTGAAAGGTGAATTTGGCTCAACCATGGTGACATACATTAGCTTCATACCTGTTCCATAATAAGCCCTGGACCTGCAAAAGACTTAAGGATATGCCTAATTTTGAGCCCAAGACTAGTTCCACTGATTTTAACAGGGCTATTCATGTGCTAAACATCAAGCTCATACTTAAGTCCTTTGCCGTACTGGGGCCATGGTGCACAATTTCCAACAAGATTAAATGGTACAGCAAATGGTTGTTTTCATGGCTTTCAGGGTAACTTGCGGACACTTTATACCTATCGTATCGTATACCTATTGGTTTAAACATACTGATGTTTGACTTAAGAATATAAAGTTGGCTGTAGTGAATTAGGTGCTTCAAATCAAATTTGATAATTATTTACTTATATAAATCTTCTCTGAGCTGATGACAGAGGGAGCAAGATAGCCATATGTTACACTAAACTCAGAAATACCACACACATAAAATCTCTCCTGTTAGTTATACAAGTATCCCTGATAATATTATCTTCTGAGATGCTGAAAGGAACTTCTATGCAACATACTATGGGAATGCGAGGAAACATTAATAAATTCAACACTGGCCTAAGGCTGAAACTCATTCTGCAGAAAGCCATCTTCAGATCACAATGGGCATATGCTAGAATGAGGAGAGTAGGAGTGAGAGATAATATAAGGTGTTAAAATTATGGATAGGCCAGGAATGGATATCAGTTACTCCCACTATTGAGATGCAACTTAGTTTATTCTTTTGGGAATGAAATAATAATTAGAATTAATCAGATTTTAAATAGTGCTAGCCCAAGTGCCAAATCTTTACAGTAGACGATTCTAGCACTGTGTGCCCCAGGAACATTTTTTGCTCAGAGCAGGTGCAATTACTAAAAATACCCTATTACTTAAAAAAAAAAAGTGTGTGTGAGGGGGAGGGAGGATGGGGGAAATCCACACCAGGTTTGACTATTGTAGACTAGTACAACTTATTTAGTGAGTCATTGAGTTCTACAAGAATTTGTAGAATTACAAATTGTAGAATTAATTTCTGGAAATATGGTTCTCCATTATAGAAATGTAGTGGTTGCATTTTTCACAGAACATTTTTTCTAAGATGTTTGCATTAATAGGGACTACAATTTGCAGTATTGCAAGGCATTGAAATTATTTTCAATCTTCTTCACTATAATCTGTGATACTACTGCTATTAAGTTCTTACACAATGCTTTTTATCCATATTGCTTTTCACCAAAGGAAAAAGAGCAAGTGCTATCTCTATTGTTTTCATTATATCCAAGTTCATCGTAAGTGGATGCACTATCCACTGTTCAGAGTACAGTTGGTAGCATATTCAATTCCAGATTCAAACAGTCATGACTGTTTTTGACCAGTTTATAGAATGGTTGAAATATTTTGAAAATTGAAAATTTCAAGGCAAAGAATGTGGAGAAAATATTCATTTTTATGAGCTCTAGCTAAGTCCAGGTCTGGGTCAGAAGTTTATAGCTTTATATCTATCTCTGTAAGAAGCCCAACCAAAACTCGAGATCTGACAATCTTCAAAAAATTTGGAGTATTAGGAATCCATTCTGGAATATTTCAACTTTGGGCCCAAATTTTACCAGGTTCACAATTTTCGGATAGTATACATGTGTCCTTTCATAATAAAAACAAGTGTCTATGGGAAGACAGAACCTTAAACTTCACTAACTGGAAACAGAGTTGAAAGTAAAAGTAATTATTTAAAATTACAGAGATCCAGAGTAATTTTACCTCAGAGTGCACAAAGTCCTATGTGGTCACTGTTTAAAGGTCAGCAAGTGCCAAAAATTATCACGAAGTGGTAAAATCCTGAAGCCATGATATTCCACCTATGTTGAAGGTTATTCTCTTCCCTGCAAATTGAATTTTATTGAATAACATTGAGTTTTTGTACAAAAGTGACTCCCCAAAAGAAAAGTGGAATTTTTAAGGCTCCAGGTCTATATTTGAAATACCATAGTTGTTCCCTGTACTTCATATGACAAATCTCAGTTACATCTCATGCTGTGTAGTAGCTGCTTATAAATGTTGACTTTCAATGGTGAACACTATATCAAGCCCTCCTGGTTGCTACCTACATAGTATCAACAATTATAGTCTCCAAGTTTCAAGACGAGATAAATTTGTAATTCTTGAATCCAAATCAGGACAAAATACTGTCCATTTGTTCCAATTTCCTAAGTGTTCTTCAGCTTCTTAAGTGTTTCCATCCTGCCGTCTCCTTTCAGACCCAAACTCTGCATGCTTTATGCCTTCGGTTTTCAAACAAAGAATAGTCAGTTAGTGATTTCTGTTGGAGCCACAGTCCTTTCTCAAGTCCTTTCTTTCAGCTCATGCTGTTTCTCTCATCCTCAAACTTCATGGCAGTGCTTTCTAATTCAATTGTGCTTAAATTTTTAGCCACCTGGAAAGGTGAATTAATATCCAAACCATTTTTATGTAATGTAACCCTAGAAAACTGCTATATTGGACATAACATCAAACCAGTTTAAATTCTCACTAATTCAATGCAAAACTATTCTGCAACACCATCTAGTGATGCGAAATGCACATTCATTATAAATATATATTTCTAGAGCTATTGCAGTAACTATCTTAAATAATTATACTGTGATGGTATATACAGGTTATTATTCAATATTCCTGCACATATATATTGCTTGTTTGGGAAAAAATACATTGAAAGGAAATAAAAATAAACTGTATATGCTTCCCTGAGATGTAACTGACTTGCAGAAAGTGGAAAGATAGTACAAAGATGGGAGACCATATAATATGCAACATTATGTTTATAGGAATAGCTATCTAATCTATAGTTAGAACAGTTTAAAGGATAGTTTTTGTTCTTTCTCTGAAACACAAATACACATAACTATCCTATGTTTCAGAGAATGTTTCCGTCAATTCAGAGAAACATAGGATATGTATCCTATACATATTATTCTCTTTTACATATTCTAGGTATGCTTCAATCTGAACAATTTACATGTCTGGGATAATGCATCAATTTTTAAAGGCATTTCAATTTGTAAATATTAATAAATTAGAGATTCTTAGATGAAAATAATTTATGTGAAAAGTGTATTATTATAATAACACTAATTTGTCATTTTATACAGATATACTGAATATAAAATACTTCTCCAGCAAAGAGATTGCTGATAGTTTTTCTTGAGGAAGGTTAAATTGTAGGGACTTAAACAGGTTGGCAGTGTCACATGAACAGATTAATGAAGACCAAACTACTGGAGTTACTGCACTGAACTAAAAAACACTACCAAAGATAAATTACTAGCTAGATAATAATAGGTTAGTTTTGTTTATGCTGTAGCCTCTCTATGACATTTTTGTCTTCTACTGCTTCCAGAGAAGTAGATGGACTTGTATAAAATGTAAACCTTGTTGTACTGTGCCTTTCCAGTACATTTTTTCAGTTCTGTTAAATGTATTAAAAACACCAAAATCACACTTCTCTCTGTGGCAGAATTTAAATGTCTATATTTTTAAAATAACTATAAAAAGATTGGTCTTTCTAAAATTCCAGGGGACTACTATATCTATCTGTCTACACAGCGATGGTTTTAGAGGTGGGCATTTTAATCTCTCACCTCAAAGATTTCTTGTATGTAATCCTGTTTGAGAGAGAGAATAATATCTAATACTTGTTCATTAGCATTATTCATATAACTAAAACGCACCACTGGGACTTAAAGTGATCCACTCCGTCAATTATTCTCCTGCTCCCATGCCAGTTGGCACACACACTCTTACTACATGTGTGTTTGCATGCATGCATGTGTGTGAGAGGATGTTTGTGGTATGGAGGAAGGCTGAAAGACTGGATTGCTACAGAAGAAAGCATCTGCTATACAGTGAAGTTTAACAGAAGAGAATTTAATAGCATATTTCAACTCTTCTCTTTGCTGAAAACTCTTACTGTCCAAGGATAGTATTAGGTCCTGATTATGCAACTTCTTTTGTATGGTTGGACAGGCTCCATGAGGCAAAAAAATCCATCCTCGTGTAAGAAATTGCAGGATCAGGGTCTAATCTATTTATAAACATTTTAATGACTCGTATGTTTTGCAAATCTATTTAGTACATATCACATTAGTAATTACATTACATTAATTAGTAATTACATTAGTACATATTACATTAGTAATATTTATGTTATAAAAGGATTTCAGTTGCAGTCTAGTCTCCTGCTTTCGCTTGCTCTTAACCTCCCAAAACATTTTCTTTTTGAGCTTATTTTTCTATTCTTGATCTGTCCCTGAAGGCAAAAATTGGGGGTAATTGTATTATTAATTAATTAATTAATTATTATTATTATTATTATTTATTATCTATATCACAGTAGTGCCTAGAGTTCCCCACTGAAATTGGGATCCTATTGTGCTAAGCACAGTACATACACATAGTAAGAACTAATCCTGTCACAAAGACTGTGTTTAAGTGATTTGGGGTTATGCAGTATATAGATTAGAAATGCAAAACGCTAAAAGTTCCAGTTCAGTCTGAAATTAGTTCTCAGTGAGGTGTAGCAAGTTTAATAATACAGAAAAAAATATTGGATTTAACTTACAGATGAATTCTAAGTTCATAAACTAACATTCTGAGTAGCATGGGGCAAATGAGGATGGAGACAGACATCTGGAAATTTTGACCAAGTGGCTGCAAAGTTATTTAAAACACACTCAAAAGGCAAGGCAGGGAGGATTACTTCTGAGGGGTGACCTGTCTGGGCAGAATCAAAGATGGAGGAGGGCAGGTGAGGCTGCTCCCTGGCTACCCCTAGCCCTTGCCCTTTGAAGCTCTCTTGTAGAGCCCCATAAACATTTTAGGGCATGACCCACCCGCTTAAACCAAGGCCTATGAGTCCTTCTATTGCAGGGACTGCCAGGCCCAAGATTGTGGGCCTGTTACTGTGCAGAAAAAACACTAAGCCTCATAGAAGTGCTCAGAATTCATTTCCAGGAGAAGTTAATTCCCTGTGTTGAAGAAGGGTGCTTAGCCTCTACCCATGATTCCTTGAAATCCTGTCACACCTTGTTTCTGGCCATCCTTAATGAAGGGGAAATCTGTATTTCCGCTGCCACGACTTACTGCCCAAAGCTCTGATCCTGTGAATCTATAAACATGTAACTGTGTCCTAGACTCATTCGGAATCATTACCCTGACACCAGCTCCAGTCTTGCCAAATTCAAGCAAACTATTGCTACAGCCCAAAATATGACAACAAACCCAGAAGCTAAATGTATCTATGCAGTTATCCAACAATATTTTCAAGCCTGCCAGTGTAACCCACACACCTCCTGGGTGTGGTGTTCTGTCCCATCTAGTGGCACCAAGACCACTCAGAGAGACATTAACGAGGAGTCCAGTGGCACCTTAAAGGCTAACAGATTTATTTGGGCAAAGGCTTTCATGGGTAAAATACCCACTTCTTCAGTTGCATGGAGTGAAAATTACAGATCCAGGCATAAATATATGTTGGCACATGAAGAGAAGGGATTTACCTTACAAGTGGAGAACCAGTGTTGAAGACCAATTCAGTCAGCGTGGATGTGGTCGACTCCAAATAATTGATGAGAAGGTGTCAATACCAGGAGAGGGAAAATTGCTTTTGTAGTGAGCCAGACATTCCCAGTCCCTATTCAAGCCCAATTGATGGTGTTAAGTTTGCAAATGAATTGTTGTTCTGCAGTTTCTCTTTGAAGTCTGTTTTTGAAGTTTTTTTTTTGTTGAAGAATGGCTACTTTTAAATCTGTTATTGAATGTCCAAGGAGATTGAAGTGTTCTCCTACTGGCTTTTGTATGTTACCATTCCTGATGTCTGATTTGTGTCCCCTCTGATATGGAGAGAGATTATGAGTTTGCTCTACAGCCTTAGCTAACAGCCAGTTGTCCCAGTAAGCTCCAGAGGTCCCAGGTTCGTTCTCCGACGACCAGAGTCTGTCGGTGTTACACCAGCACCACTCAAAGAGGGTTCCAGTGTCCAGCAGTGCCAAAGAGAAAGTCCCAGCATCTGGAGTCTCTGAGTCATGCCACATTGCCTGGAAAGCAAAGCCATCAAGCAGCCATCACCAGAGATCACAACAGAGGTGGAAGGTAGGATTACTGGCAACAAAGGGAAGAAGAAAAGGGCTTGTTTGGCTCCTTTATAGATTGTTTTGGCCCACAGGCAGCCAACACAAATGCCTATTAGAGGTAATATGAATTTCCCAATGAGTGGGCTCCCTTGTAAGAGAAATGCAGAGCATCCAGTATCTCGTACCGTACCATGCTCCCAGAGGTGTATGGATTATTCACAATGAAATTCAAAAAGCTCAAAACTTGGACATTTTCACATTTCATTGCAAAATCAAAAATTGGTTCTGTTTTCACAAAATGTTCCTGCTAAAATTGGCTCATTTCAAGCTAAATTATTTTCACTGTGAAAAGGCAAAATTTCATAATTTTGCAGCCAGATTATTTTTCCAGAAGGTTGGTCAGATGGTCTTTTTGTAGCATTTATTAGGATGATTTAAAGGGAAAGGTATTTCTGTGGGAGAGTAGAGCTTGGTCCTATATAAAGAAAATTTTCAAGTCTAAAGTGTTGGTTTAGCTTCTTAAACTGATCACACACAGTGCTGGTGATTGATGGTAGAGAGGCTTAATAGGAGTGGCAATATAAACAGAGACAAAGATCAGGAGGTTGCTGAAAAGATGACATGAAGTTAGAAATTACTTTCTGAAGTATTTTTGAACCTGAGCAATCCTTTTCAGGTGGTTGGTACAGTGTCAGTACAGTTTATTTCCATGGAGAAGAGGAGTTGAAAAAGCAAAATGTGGGATTTGTACCTGTGTAAGAACAGGTATCTGAGGAATTCTGCTATTCCAGACAGTTTTTCTGATTGATGATTGAATGATTGATGTATCATTCTGGACAGCAAGAAAATGTATTCTATAGGCAAGTAGATCAGTTAAACTAAACAGCACCAAGTTTTACTTTGTAACGTTAGTACTGTGCATCTCCTACTGGAACTCAGCAAACCAATTAAATAAAAAGAGACTAAACATGAATCTTCATTCAAGACCTTAACCAAATATTTGTTGAGGTTCAGAAAGGCTGGATAGTTATGTTTGCCCATTATTTTTTATTTTGTGTCTCTACGCTCCAGGGTTCCAGTCCAAAGCAGCAAGGCCCACGATGCCAGACAGAGAATGTTCTCATGCTATTTCCAACACAAAGAGCAGCATCACCTTTTTCGTGAGATGCTCAGACCGGTGCTGACATTCAAGAGCTCCAGGTACTTTGGATTGACATCCAAACTTTTAGCTGCTCACCTGAACTCCCAAACCTTCATCTGTTGTTTCTTCCTTAATGAAAAATGGGTGACTTCTTTGACCAAAAAATATCTTTGCCAGTTTTAGTAGAATTCTCTGTTTTCCACTAGATGGATATGCCTTGACTCCCACACAATGGAGTTTCTTTGTGCTGCACAGCTGATCTCTGCGGTTGTTATTCCTCCCTTTTGAAAATGAAATGGAGTAGCCTTACTCTTCTTCACTCTCATACTTCAGTGTACAGTAAATAAGCATCTCTGCTGTTTTACACTCCCAGAGAGCCAAGAGAACCATTTTAGTAACTGGGGACACAATCAGGATTTTGTGGCTTTCAGAGGGGACTTTTTTAATTTTGAGGGGACTATGGGCCTAAAGGGAATCTCAGTAAGCACCCTGATGCAAATAGATATTTGATATTTGCACTACTCTAGTAAAATGAATTTTAAGAACTTCCCTAGTGTTGTTACATGTAAATTTGATGCTAAGGTCAATAATATCAATGTCATTAGAACACTCTTGAAGACAGAGTGTCTCTAAATTGTTTCCCAATAGTGCAATATAAATTAGATTAAAATGCATTATTGAATGCTGCACTAAGGTATTATAAAGCAGTTTCACAAGATAAAAATGTGTTTTCATGTCTATTTTCCAGAAAATATAACTACATTTCTTTACTACTACATTGCATTTTAAAGACAGAAATGCACCAACTTCATTCAACAGGATTAAATTGAGATTCACTGCTAGTTTCTTCCTGTGTTTCCTGTGCATTGTAGACCCTCAGTTACAATTTGACTGTTGTTTCTTGGTTTTTCAATAAGATGTCAGCACAAAGTATTATCTAAGAAGATATGGACGTTAACCAAAACCTTGAATCTAAACACACCCACCTTTCACAAGGGCTAGGAATCTAAACTTGGGTCTGGTGCCACAGTTGACCCCTGTACAATACTGGTAATGTACACATAAATAATTATCATCCTAATGTATCTCTATAAAGAGCTAAACCAAATTCCCAGATCTAAACATCTCCTCCATCTCTAAATTTTAGGACAATTTTTGAATGCACTGTTATTGCCATGATGGCCCCAGGTTATTATTAGAGAGACAAAGTGGGTGTGGTAATATCTTTTACTGGATCAACTTCTGTTGGAGTGAGAGGCAAGCTTTTGAGCTTACACAGAGCTGAAGAAGAGCAGTTAGATTCTGAGCACGTGGGCAAGACCCACCAGCTAGACATCTGGGAGAATTCTCTGTAGTATCTCTGAGTCCTCCTTATCAAGGGTCCCATCACCAGCCATTGGAAATATTTGCTGCTAGCAGTTGCAGGTTGTCTACATGCAATTATAGGCAGTCTCATCATCATACCATCCCCTCCATAATCTTATCAAGCTCAGTCTTGAACTCAGTTTTGGTGCTCCAGTTGAATGTATATTGGAGCAGATGTGTGGCAATTTGAAGGAGCCAACCCCTAGTTGGTAGAATGAGATAGATAGAAAAGTAGGTGTCACAGATATAAGTGATTTATAGCTTACAGAAAGAATAAAAACTTTTGTGAAACTGCTCTGTGGGTTTGCTGGTTACATATTATATTGTAATGGGCACTGTAGTTTAGGCTAAAGAGAGAAGCAATCCAAGGCTGACATAATTAACTGGATGAGCATAATTAATCTCCCCCTGTGTTTACCCTGAAGGAGAAATGTTCATGGATGCAAAGATGAAATATGATGAATGAGTGGAAAATGCAAATGAATTCAGTGGTCTGGGGGGTGTATGGAATATTTGTTGGAAAGGGAGAGCTGGACTGGTAACTTGGGGTTGTGAGATAGTCTATAGAAACATTAGTAATGTAATGGCAAGGGAACTAAATAACCAATTAGGATTCCCAAACTCCTACACCGGACTAAGCCCCAGCATCATGATTGCTCATCTGCCAACAGCACTTCCACACCTTGCATAGGGTGAGCACTGAATACTCAAAATGGCTGCCTTTGCATAAATATTTTAGTAATTTTGGAGGGGGATTGAGGTGGGAGCAGTAATCTTGTGTATTGGGGTAAGTTTTCATTCCAGACTGAAACTTAAGCCTGTTTACTGTGATATGGAGCTCCCTGTTCAATTTCTAATAAACGTAATGACTGTTTGAGACTATGTCCCACACAAAGGTCCTAATTATAGGTATAGGAGATATAAAATGTATGTCCTGTTTTCCTGTCTTCCCCTTCCTTCTCCCTTCCCCAAAACCTCAGATTTCTATTTCTCTTTGATTAAATGGTTCTCCAACAAGCTACCTTGGACACTTCAATGCTGTTCCCTGGAAGACAGCCAGCATCCCCAAAAGACTCAGCACCATCATGAGATGTTGAATACATAGTTACAGTGGATTTCATATTTCCTGAAATTAACTCCCCTATTCATCTGTACACTGAATTGGAAAGCGAAAAAAAAGTTTGGTCACACCACCTGCCAGCTAGTAGCATTATATTAAGTGCTTACTAGTTAAACATAGCTTAAGATGCTTGAAATGTGCATTAAATCTTAAACCCATTATTTACCCAGCTGAAAACCCCCAAAACTTGGTTCTAATGAGCATATTAACATTTGTGAATGGTCTGCCTTTCAAATATATTTTCAGACTAGGTATTTAGTGTCTGCTTCTATTATTCAGTGAGTTCTAGCCTATACAAAAATAGTTGTATGAGAAAAATTTAAAAGACCTTTTACACTTGTATTGCTACCCGGGGGAAAACATTCTGTGCATTCAGCAGATTTTCCTTCAGCATGAAAAGCTATTTAAATGACTATTACTTTAAAAGGGTTCCCAATCTTCCTTCTCTGGGCTCTCTCATCCATATTATATGTATTTATTTTGAGTTTCTAAAATACACCCATCCTCTTCTCTGGACACAGGCACAAATATTATCAAAACAGCAACTACTTATCTCCATGTACCAAAAGAACAGTGAATTTTCCCAGATCTTACTGGCTCCTTCCACAAAGCTCTGCCGCTACCACTAACCAGCTTCTCCTCTCCCACATCCGGAAAAAGCATGGAAGAACAAGAAACTTTGCAATGTGACTGGAAGGACAACTGATGTAGCCTCCAGCAAACTGAGCTGGAAAGCCATCTCCACACTTTGGAAACCCTCACTGAAAATGTCCTGCCGCCAGCCTCCTCCTGAGTAAACCAGGAGTTGTTAAATTGGTCACCTCCGGTGATCTCAGATGCCACAGGAGACAGGGACAGTCTCTGAAGTAACTAGGACACAAGTCATTTAAAGCTTTATTGGTGTAAAAAACCAGCAGCCAGAAACAAACACAGACTCAGCAGCCAAATTTAAATAGTTGTTTGAGGATAACCAATTCCAGAATAATTTATTGGATTAACTAATGAGACCCTGGTTTTCCAGCACAGACATAATTCAGTGCACTTTAGTTTCAATGTGAAGGATAATTTGTGTAATTTCAGGATGGAAAATAATAATCAGTTATGTGTTCTGCCATTGAAATACTGAACCTTGAAGCAACAGCATATCCTTAAAGCTAGTCCTAAATAAGTGGCTTCACTTATCATTGATCATTGATGGACATTGACCATTTGCTGGAGGTCTGAGCTCAGTAAGTGCCTCCCCTTGCCAGAATCTCAACACCCAGGTCTGCTTGTCAATCATCTGGTGATTGAAACTGATATCCTTGCTGAAATCCATAAACAACTGGGAGGTCCCACTGTAAGCTCAATGATTTCCAAAATATATTCAAACATTCAGCTGGATGTTTTATTGGTAATGTTCAGTGTGTGTGAAATGATAAGGGAGGCAGGAAGGAAGTCACTTATATGCATCATAAAGATGGATCAGGATTAATCAAAACAATATTTTTTACAACATTCTGTGAAGTGGTGCCAGCTGATTTAACTCCAATCCACGTGACACACACACAGAGTACCGTGCTTCGTCTTATTCAAATGCAAGATTTGTCAATATCAGATAATAAAAGGGAGACACAGAGGAGCACAAAATATACCAATATCTAATTCTGCTTGTTATATTCTTTATTATGCTGTCTTCCTTAATGTAATGTGTCTAAGATGCCATCAGGCAAGAACCCATTGTGAATAAGCTGTCAAGTTTAATTGGGCCATACAGTTAAAAAAATTCTTTAATAAATAAATAAAACTGTCTCTGTGTGACTCAAAAATACGAGGATCTGGGAGCTCTGAAAGCAATTCCAATAAATCCAATAGGCAAAAATATCCTATCCTTAAAACACTATAATGTATTTTAAAGGATAAATAAATAATTGTAATTCTTTACGTGGAAGTTGAAATTCAGTGTGGGCTGCAGCCTTAAATGAAATGATCTGTTCTGCTGTTGCATGAGGCTTATAAAAATTTCTATTTTCTAACAAAGGTGGCTCATTTCTGTGGAATTTGAATATATCTAAATCACTGCCAGGCTCTGAGGACTAAAATCTGATCTGTGTTAATGCTGTTGTAAATCAGTCATGTAAAGCATCCAGGTTCTGTAAGTCAAGTTTTTTTTTTAACCTGATTATTGCTATTTCACCAATTAGAAATGTTAAAATAGCCACTAACTTTGGAGGTCCCGCAAAATACAAATACTAATTTTGCAGGTCTTACAATATTCTATGCTCCCCTGATGGCTGTTTAACAGCAGCTACCTGATCAACCTCACTCCCTGAAGAATGTTAATTATAAGCCCATGATACTAGCAACAACAATGATTTAGCATGACAAGGACATGTGTGAGTTGCTGCCCAGCCACTCTGCTGTGCTAAGTTCTGCTCCTTTTAAAACTGCAGAAAACAAATCAATATTTGCCAAATGGCAAAAGTACTTACACTTTTACACTTACACAAGTACTTAACACTTACAATTTTTATAGGATGTGTGAATATTACCTATGAGGGCACAAGTGCTTAGAGTTGGGTGAAATTTTTCAGTGAAACTTTTTTGATGAAAAAAGGAATCAGTGATACCTTATGTATAACTTTTGTTCATTCACGTAGATTTTTGTCAAATTGTTTCAAAATCAGAAAAAAATGGAAACGATTTGTTTTAATTTTTTGAAATGAAACATTTCAGTATTTAATGCAAAACAACATTTCATTTAAAAATTTCATCTAATTTTATTTTTTGAACATTTAAAATGTTAAAAAAGGCTCAGAATCAGAGCAAAACATTCAACACACAATGAATCTTTTAAATTTTTTGGTTTGCCCAAAACTTCAAAATATTTTGTTTTCATATTGATCCAAAACAATTTCCCCCCAATTTTTCAGAATTGCCAGTGAACTGAAAAATCTGTTTTTTGTCCAGCTCTACTGGTATTCTTAGTCTCTCTCCTTTCCCTGCACTGAAATATCTTCAGGCCCAGTCTGTCGCCATCACGCCATGAGATTTTGTCCATATCACTCAAATTCCTCTCCTCATCATGAAGATATTTGCCAGGTCCATCTTGAACACTGAATATTTCATAACATTAGCCATTCTCAGGAGATTTCCACCACCAGCTTCTTGCTTGAATTCAGTCACATCCATGCTAAACTAGGAAACAGCTCCCTTTTGGTTTTGGATCCAACTTGGCATATACACCACAGAGGTAGATGTGGGGATTCAGATCTGAACCTTATTTCTCAGCATTTATACCATGTCCATCATTATAGTATCTGATGTACTCATCTGAAATTTTAAAGGGATTGAATTTGAAGATATTTTGGGTTTTTCCCCTCTATTACTGAACAGACTAAATCAGTGGTTCTCAAACTTTTTTTTTCATGGACCACTTGAAAATTGCTGATGGTCTCGGTGACCAACAACTTAATGATCTTTCCAAATATTGTTTGTACCATTAGCTAACTACTGTAAAGCACTTTGGATAAAAACACTATATTAAAAAACCCTTAATAATAATTAACGTTTTTTTGTTCTACAAATAAAAGCACACAACTCATATTTTAATATCAGTAGTCTTTATTTCAAATGCAATGGATGTGCCTTCTGTCCCCCGCTGCGGCAGCCCCTGAGCTGGGGCTGGGAAAGGGGGGGCGTTCTCCCTCTCTCCCCCATAGCAGCAGCCCCAAGGTGGGACTGGGAAGGAGAGGAGTCTCTCCCCTGCCACAGCAGCCACAGAGCTGAGGCTGGGAAGAAGGGCCGTCTCTCTCCAGCAGCCACAGCCCTGGAGCTGGGGAAAGTAGTTTCTTTCAATGGCTGCTGCAGCCCCGCACATCCCAAATCCCCCCACCCCCTTTTCTCACCCCACTGCCACCTCCCACCTACCCCCTATTACCTCCAAGGCCACCATCTCACCTTACATGTGCATCTTCTACCGGGTCTATGCACCTAATTAGTGGAACGACGCCTGCGTGGCTCCACTAATTAGGTGGGTGGCCCTTCATTCTCTCGTGTGCAGCCGCCCAGGCGTGCACCTAAGAGGGAACTATCCACAGACCACCTGAATGGAGCTCATGGACCACTGGTGGTCCACGGACCACAGTTTAGACCGCTGGACTAAATTAAGGTTATATAAGTTTATTTATTATGATGATTATGCTCCCTTAAAACTGACTGAATTATTTGTCTTCTCCCTCTGTGTAACTGAAGTATAAAGGACCCTGATCTATTAAATAATTGTGTAATATACTAAAGGGAAAAGAACAAGAGATAGTTTACTCGATATGGGTTTGAATTTTTCAAGGAGTTTCCTAGAGCTTTGCAGGACTGGTGTGTTTATCTGTTGTGCATGTGCATGTGACATGAGACTGCTTATCTTTTGAAAGCAATGTGGGAGATGTCACAGATGTCAATGGAAGGTAGGAGAAGTAACATTAACATAACTGACCAAAACACAGGTGGAGAATTTCTTCGTTGTTAGAAGAAAACTGTGTAAAGAGGACTTTTCCCAAACAAAGCTCATACAACCCTCTTTTTCTGTTGCAAGAACCAGCCAATGTCCTAGGCACCAAACCTACAATGAATGCCAGATATTGGTAACTAGCACTGCACAGAGCCTCATTGACTCCAGTGTGGCTGTGTGTGTGCACAGGAGCTGTTAGCTTGAGGCTCATTGTAAGTTCAGAACCTTTCTAAAATACAGGAAAAAACTTGCAAATGTTGCAAAAGGAAAGCGGTGCACAGAATGTTGTGTTTTTCCTCCCGTGCTCTGATTTACATACATATTCAATAAAAAGTTGTACCTACTACAATGCAACCTCAGTAAACTCCTACAGCATTCCTCTCCATCATGTAGTTTGTATAATTTTCAGAACAAAGCAGCCCTGCAGCAAAGCCTTCGATTAATTATTAAAACATTCTGAGAATTGCTTTATTCATCCGAAGAGTTAACTAAGGACCATATAATTCTGAGTTATTAACATATAAATGCAAAAGAAACAAAAGTCCTGATACAGATATTTTGTACAAAATAATTGTTTCCTTACTTTAACAAGGTCAAATAAATAGAAAGATGTAAACTTTTGATGCACTTCAGTTCACACTGTTATGCATTCATCAATATTCCTGTAAATAAACGCTTAATAGCATGCTGAGGGTATTAGGAAGAAAACAATAATGAACAAGACCTGGAGTAAGAGAGAGCTGAACAAGAGTGAAAGAAACAACAAACATGTTGTTAGGACAAACAAACATGCACATCCTCCAACAAGAGGATCAGATATAGCAGCATAATACCTTAGGGCAGTGGTTCTCGGGCCATGAACGGGTTTGTAGGGGGTCCGCCAAACAGGGCCAATGTTAGACTCGTTGGGGCCCAGGACAGAAAGCCGAAGCCTCACCATGCGGGGCTGAAGCCTGGGGCCCTGAACCCTGCCGCCTGGGGCTGAAGTCAAAGCCTGAGCAATTTAGCTTTGTGGGGCCCCCTGTGGTATGGGGTCCTAGGCAATAGCCCTGCTTGCTCCTCCCTAATGCCGGCTCTGGCTTTTATATGCAGAAAACAGTTGTTGTGGCACAGGCGGGCGGTGGAGTCTTTAGAACATGTTGGAAGGGGCCTCCGAAGGAAAACGGTTGCGAATCCCTGCCTTATGGTACATTTGCAAGTAGTGTGCCATGTGCACATCAAGATATACAGCAGTGACACGTTTTTGAAAGGGACATAGACGAACAGGAGAGAGTTTGGTGGGGAGCAACAAAAATGATAAAGGTTTAGAAAATAGCACCATGAAGAAGCATTATGAGAGCTGGGCGTGTTCAGAGTAGAGAAAAGGAAGACTTAAGAGAGACATGACAACTGTCTATAAAGACTTGATAAAAGGTTTGGAAAATAACACTGTGAGGAAAAGTTACGAGAACTGGGCATGTTCAGAGTAGAGAAAAAGAAGACTGAATGGAGACATGATAATGCTCTAAAAACACGGACAGGGATGTTTTCAACAGGACAGGGACCAATTATCCTCTTTCATCAATGAAGACAGAACAAGAAGGAATGATCTTAAGTTGCAGGAGGGAATATTGGGGGAAAAAAATTATAAAAAACAGTTGGCCCATAGAATAATCAGGCACAGGAGGTTATGGAATTGTCATAATTGGAGCTGTTCAGGGGTTACTACATATCCATCTATTACAAATGGTTATAGAATAGGAATTTGGATGGAGCTGAGCAGAAACAATTAAAATGTCTCTACACCTGTGCAAGGAGCCTGGTAACAAAAGGGAGGAACTGGACTTACTGGTGCATTAAGTGAAACCAAATATTATAGAGATAATAGAAACATGGTAGAATACTAGTCATGACTGGAGCACAGGTACTGAAGTGTTGTTGTGTTGTTCACAAAAAGACAGAAATAAAGGTAAAGTTGGTGGAGTAGCATCATGTGTAACTGATGAGGTAGACTGTAAAGAAATTAGAAGTGATGGAATTGCTGAAACAGAGTCTGTTTGGGTCAAAATCACTTTGGGGAAGAAAGGTAACAGAGGCTCCACTGGAATAGTGCTTGGGGTCTGCTACAGACCCCCAGGATCTGATTCGGCTATGGGTAGAGACTTTAATATTTTAATGAACTAACTACCACTGAGAATTGTGTGATTATGGGAAATGTCAATTTCCAAGACACTAATTAGAGGACAAATGCTATTAATAATGGTAGGGCCCAGATATTCCTGTATGTGATAGCTGACAGATTTCATCACCAAATAGTCATGAACCCAACAAGAGGTGATGCCATTTTAGATTTAGTATTGGTAAGGAGTGAGGACCTCGTAGAAGAACTGGTTGTAGGAGACACAACCTTGGTTAAAGTGATCATGAGCTAATTCAGTTTAAACTAAATGGAAAGATAAACAAGGTGAAAGAGAGGCTGTGGATCCTAGAACAAACAACACTGATATAACAGAACTGCAGACATTTGCCCTCTTGCTGTTCAGATTCTCTTGCTGTGAGATGGCAATTTGAAAGCCTTGCCATAAACCCCCTCAAGAATACCCAGGGAGGTTAACAAACTTCTATGAGTTAAGGAATAAAAGTCATGAATAAAAGGAACAGAAATGGACAATGGAAAACACATATATAATATAACTACTTCCTGAGACAAGGAAGAGTTGGAGAGAAAAGCCATGTTAATTATCTCATTACAAGCCTATCATTATTATTATTAGTGATCCTCATATTTCAAGAAATTTGTTTGTCTTTGTAAAAGAGACTGTAACAAAGAATCAGATTGGTCTATAAAATCAAAAGTCATAACCAGTATAATAAGAACAGACCATTTAAACAAAACTCCCATTAAAATCATTGGTGTGATTACTAAAATATCATGATCACTGTAGAAACTTCGATAAGCGATCTAACCAATGCCATTATATTTAAATATTGCTGAATAAAGGACTCACAAATCTGTCCATTGCACTGTGATAATGGATTGTGTGAGATGGGACATGGCTGCTATTTTACTGATTTTGGTGCAAACTCAATGAAGGTGTGAGAATGAAAGTTTGGTGTGAACACACACTTCTATAGCTAGTACTTGCTTTTGTTTTATTTTTAATTATTATGAAAGTGGAGGAAAGTCAGCGTTGAGCCGATGTTTTTCTTTTTGCCCCTTGCTGAAAAACACCAACTAGATCAGTGGTAGGGGAATTTTGACATATCCAAAATAGTGTGTCAGAGTAAAGGACATACTAGTACAGGTCTATTAAGCATATCCTAGTAAAGGGGGGGGGGTTTGGGGGGGGGGCGGGCGTTGGTCCTAAAAGGACTACAAGAACTCCTAGACTCTTCAACTTTGTCTTTCTGGTTTCTGTGAGAGTTCGGCACTGATGGAGAATGTGTGTCTCAGTAAGTGGGAATTATCCTTTGACTTCTGTCTTTTCCTCCTCCTCCTACAGTGCAGTGTTTCACAATGGAAAAAAAAATCAGACCAGCTTTTCACCGACAGTGAGAAGGTACACAACTGCGCTTCAAACACTGGGTGGCTAAATACTGCAAATAACTGAATTTCAGGGCCTTGATCTGCAGTCTTTTAAGGGCAATTCTCTCTGTGAACAGTCTGCAGGTGTAGTGTAGTTGACTTTTATATACTTCTACATAGCTTTGCCTGTTTGCTTACCTAGTCCTTTTTCATCCATATCTCATCTGTAAAAGACTTAGGAGCTGAAGAATATAAGACTAATGCTAAGATACTTTTCAATGGCGTGAAGTGCCCCTGAAAGAGTAGATCCCAATGAAAGCCAAGATGTTGCTTTCTATTGTTTCTAACACAAATCTTTAATTTTTATGACTTATCTCATCATTCTGTAGATCCAAAAGATTTGATTTAAATAAAAATATATTCCCAATGTATTTTGCTGTCAATTTTCTCTAATTTTTCTATTTGCTTAACCAATATTACCATAGTGGTATTTACTGAGTCCGGTACTTTCAAAGGAGTCTAAGGGAGTTAGGCACTTGCATATGACCCCTTTCCCTCCCCACACTGAAATTCATCTATCTCCCTTAGATGTCTGAAAATCCCAACCTTAAAATGTTTCCTCAGTTTTCCTTTTTGCATAAACAGAAATTATTTTGGGGGTAGTTCAGTGAATAAATCTTTTCATATAGACATTTTTGCACTGTCTGATATGTTTTCGTATCACCTTCATCTATCTTTGATGCATGGTGTTAAACATGCGTCAGGTAAAATGTACTCTAAGTAAAATTTACAAATGAATTATCTTTTGGAAAAACAAACCAAACTTTACCATTTGTACCAAGTGATGGAATTTGTCATTCATTATCATTCTTTGTTTTTAAATAAAAATGATTTCCTTAATAAAGAAAATGCAGCTCTGAGGTTAATTACTACCAAGTTTTAGTACATTTATGAACATGGGGAGGGGGGTGAGTGGTTGAATGAGCACATTCCATTAGTAATATGCAGGACTTAATATTAACAACTAGTCACTTAATTCAAGCTCACAAATATATGAAGACAAATGCATACATAGCATCTGAAATTCTCTTTCTCTCTCTCAAATAGATCTGTACTCTTTGAATTCTCTGTGTGGGTGAAATCAAAGTGCAGAACAAACACTGTTTTGATATGGCTTTGAAGATGATAACAGCTTCTAACAGAGAAGAAGGAGGCTTTCGGTCTGCAAGAAAGCAATGATTGACATGACATACAGCCGAAGAAAAGTTTACCTTTTAATGAGCATGCAGTAAGAACCTCTCCAAGAATGCTTCTTTTCAGTATAAAACATTCTAGCTACAGTAGATTTCAATCCTTTATTGCAGTCATTCATAAAGCGACACCTCTTCTTTTAAGCAAAAACATCTTTTGAATCAAATGAGCACACTTTACGATCAAGATCCATACAGGAGGAATTATAGCATGCCTAAGGACTTTTTTATCCCTAGTACAAAGTTTTTTAGTAAATTCCTATAATGCTTTCCTTGAGTGGCAAAGCTTACCTATGCATTCTAGTAAATATTGAGATAAAGTGGGGATGGGAAGGGAGTTAAGTCAAATTTTGATAATTTCTGAAAGGCTTTTTTAAAAATTAAATCTGAAGTTTTATAGTTATATGTGTATAATAGTAAACTTTAACATTTGTCTGTGCAATTGCAAATTAAGCTCATGGAAACAAATTATGCATGTTCAAAATACTATATGCACTATCATATTATGGGGAGAAATTTGAGAAAAATATAAGTGCACAAGTTCATATTTTAAAGGACTTCTATATACATATTCTATAGTCTCTGCTTTATGCACCTCAGAGCTGACTTGGTTCAAAAGAAACATTTAGAGTAGAAATTGACCTAAATGAGGTACTTCTGTCCTTATATATAGCATTTTCTTCAAAAAATGTGAAAATCATTTTGCTAAGAATTATGGTTTATTCAATTTCTACAGGGGAAGTTTCAGAAGCATTTTCTGTGGTAACCAACCATTTAGGCACTTTGAAGACTAGGTGACTCAGCTGGTGTCAGCAATTTTCTATTTGGCACTGGTTAAAATTCTAAATGCATCAGGTTGCATAAAGAGGATGGAGGACTCAGGTTGCAAATTTCTGTAGAAACCAAAATAATGGTTTGACCTGCTCTTATTGAAATCAAGGGAAGTCTTTCAGCTGGAGTTGGTCCTAGCCCTACAATAACAGTAGAATGAACCTATTTTTTGGACGTAGAATCCAAAATGGCGATGCTGTGAAGCAGCAGAGGGTATTGTAAACTCTTTGTTTAAATGCCTATGATTGTTTATTACACAACTTTATATTTACCTGGAAATTGCACTTTGTGAAAATCTTTTTGCTATGGGTTTCAGGCTCAAGAATATGGACAAGGCTCCTTCATTTTCTTCAAAACCTGGGTACATAGGAAGGTTCATGATTCATCACGAAGGGCCTTTTATCTGAAAGAACCCCAACCCTACCCCCCCACATGCAGAGTGTGTGGTGTTTCAGGGACAGTGCATACACAAAATACTGTAAGTATTTTATCAATAGGGCTTACTGTTTGGCATTGTATTTTAGACAGATTTGTGATGAAATGATCTGGGCCCAGGATGGGGAGGCAGGCTGGCTCTCTGGATTTCTAAATCTGGCTTCGACTTAGTGTCCTAGGACAAGTTTCTTAACCTCTCTGCCATGTTTTCTTCATTTGTGAAATGCAGATAATGCTTAGTTACCTACTCACAAGGAGAAGTTGCTTTAAACATTAATTGATAGCTGTATACATACTAAATATGAAAAGTTATATATAATGCTATTATGTTTTTCAGAAACAGAAACAATTAAAAAATGAAAGTAGACATCTAGACTCTGAAATACATTCTCTACCACATTACAACTGTAGATCTAGTGTGTTTGGCATAAACTATTTCACAGCCTCTCTTAAATACAAAATGCAGCATGTTTAGCTACCATAATGCAACACAGTGCTAGCCATTTAGTTTTATTCATTCATTTTTATTTAGGAAAGTTTTCTGCTGGTATCACAAGTCCTACGGACTCATTCCTTTATATGCAAAAGCATGATGTTCCTCATTTGAGATGCACAAGCAGTTTGGAACACTGAGCCAAGCTGTCTCTGAGGATAATCTCTGGGTTTAATCTCTTCCCACATTAGAAAATTCATAGGTGGAGGCAGGTTTGTTGTCTATCTTGACAAAATGCATAGATCTCCTCTTGGTGATCTTTTAGAGCTGAAACATTCATTAAGTGTCTTTACTGCTGTCCAGGATACAGCAGTATCGCAAGTCTCTGATAAGGTGTCAAAGATATTGTGAATTTCCTCTCCAGCATATCTCACATTCTGACAATGTCTGAGGATGATAGAATTTCTTTAACTACTTGCTCTCTGTATCTTTTATCCCCATTTGAATCCTGGAAAGGAAAAAGTGGCTTCATAGTTTTGCCACACAGTAGTGCTTCTGGTGAATTTTGCTTTTTTTTTTTTTTTGTATTCTCAGTATTTCCTTTTATTTCAATAGTTCTTGTAGCTTCCACACTTAAAGGGGTTTATATTCCCTTTGAAATATGCAACTGCAGTTGGCACTGAGAAATGTACTTGCATAATAAAGAGCAGGGTGGACAGAGCAGTTGACTCACAAGTACAATTTTTTTGTCTTTCTTCAGATCCCTCTTTATTGTACATTTGTTCCCCTATTATGCAACTGGATACATGTGAGCTCTGGGTACATGTGAGCACAATTTACTCTGGCATGGATTCCACTGACTTCAGTGAGACTCTGCACAGGCTCCATGGCAGGATTGGGGCCTTTTAAGGCACAAATTGATTCTAATATGTGACTACTGTGATATAGGCCTAATGGCCTGTGATCATAGGCCTAATGGCCTGCGATGGGATGTTAGATGGGGTGTGTCATAAATATAAAGGGAAGGGTAAACCCCTTTAAAATCCCTCCTGGCCAGAGAAAAAATCCTCTCACCTATAAAGGGTTAAGAAGCTAAAGGTAACCTCGCTGGCACCTGACCAAAATGACCAATGAGGAGACAAGATACTTTCAAAAGCTGGGAGGAGGGAGAAAAACAAAGGGTCTGTGTCTGTCTGTGTGATGCTTTTGCCGGAGACAGAACAGGAATGGAGTCTTAGAACTTAGTAAGTAATCTAGCTAGGTATGTGTTAGATTATGATTTCTTTAAATGGCTGAGAAAATAGCTGTGCTGAATAGAATGAATATTCCTGTTTGTGTGTCTTTTTTGTAACTTAAGGTTTTGCCTAGAGGGATTCTCTATGTTTTGAATCTAATTACCCTGTAAGGTATTCACCATCCTAATTTTACAGAGGTGATTCTTTTCTTTTTACTTCTATTAAAAGTCTTCTTGTAAGAAAACTGAATGCTTTTTCATTGTTCTCAGATCCAAGGGTTTGGGTCTGTCGTCACCTATGCAAATTGGTGAGGATTTTTACCAAACCTTCCCCAGGAAGTGGGGTGCAAGGGTTGGGAGGATTTTGGGGGGAAAGACGGGTCTAAACTCCGTTTTTTCAGGAACCCAGATAAAGTTTGGTGGTGGCAGTGGAAATCCAAGGGCAAAGGGTAAAATAATTTGTACCTTGGGGAATTTTTAACCTAAGCTGGTAAAAGTAAGCTTAGGAGGTTTTCATGCAGGTCCCCACATCTGTACCCTAGAGTTCAGAGTGGGGAAGGAACCTTGACAGGGTGGGATCTGAGTTACCCAGGAAAGAATTTTCTGTAGTATCTGGCTGGTGAATCTTGCCCATATGCTCAGGGTTTAGCTGATCGCCATATTGGGGTCGGGAAGGAATTTTCCTCCAGGGCAGATTGGAAGAGGTCCTGGAGGTTTTTCGCCTTCCTCTGTAGCATGGGGCACGGGTCACTTGCTGGAGGATTCTCTGCTCCTTGAAGTCTTTAAACCACGATTTGAGGACTTCAATAGCTCAGACATAGGTGAGATGTTTTTCGCAGGAGTGGGTGGGTGACATTCTGTGGCCTGTGTTGTGCAGGATGTCGGACTAGATGATTATAATAGTCCTTTCTGACCTTAATATCTATGAATCTACTGTAATGATCTGCCACTGTGGGGCGATGAAAGGGTAAGTAGTTGCTGGGTATATTCTGATTAAATGGATTGGGTTGCATAATGAATTAAGTGGAGTTTTTTGGGTGCAAGGAGCCCCACTGCTCTTCTTGGTAATGAGTGCTAGAATTTTCTCAGTGGCTACTTCTAACCATATGGGCTTTCAGTTCTGGAACAAGCCACCCATATGGTCCAAAATTGCTCTGGTTTGCTCACCTTCAGGGCTTCCTACAAGGGGCATCTATTGGCATTAGTTGATGCAGAGGGTAGGTTTTAAAGGGGAGGTTGATGAGGGTTATCGGTGAGGGGATGGGAGTTCTGTGGCTACTTAATTTTATTGTTCATGGAACTTATGGCAGTGAAATTTAGACCCTGAAATAGGCACTCCTTCTTAGTTCTCTACAAATCTCAATAAAATAAAGTATACCTTTTAATTTACTACATCTCCGGTGAGTTTGTTTTTCCATTTCTTTCTGGGTCCCTTTCTTTCACTCTATTGTTTCAATTTTGTCTTTTTTCTGTTCACAGACTATCAATAAATTGGTGAGGATTTTCCTAGAGCAGTTCATTGTTTGTAATTGTTCAAGTGTTTTAAATTGAACATATTTGAGCCTGTAGGGATGGTGTGATCTTTTTGAATAAGTGTTGCTTTGTGTGTTTGATGTTTTGAATTCCATATTTTGGTTGTGCAGTCAGTCTCTTGAGCCACTTGGCAGGTTTACTTCTCGCAGATTGGCTGTCTTGAATTTTGTAAACAGGAGGCATGTTTGAACAAGTCAGTGGGCTTTGACTTTCTCCGATACGAAAGAAGAAGCATGTGATAGATTTAGAGATGCGATAAGAGGAACAGAGAATCTTGGGATGCTATAGAGTTCAGAGCACAGAGAAAGTTGTGGAAATTTCTGGGGCAAAGACATGTAATTCCTTAAGAGAATCTTGAACAATCGAGAACAAGTATTTTACAAGTAACCATCTCATTCCTCATTCACATTTGAATGGCCGATTTCAATGGGAACAGAATAGAACCAGGCTCTTAAAAAGCATAGCAGGAGAATGGATGAAGCACTGAAAGAAAAAGGTGACATCAAACAATATGAGAAATCAGAGATTATAAAAGAATGAGGAATGGAGACCTAGACGCAGAATGAGAGGAGCCTGAGAAGAAGGTTAGGGTGATGGAATTCTAGCCAAAGAGTGTGAGAAAGAGAGCAAAATTTGAAGCTCCTGAAAACAGAGCATAAGGGTAAAGAGCAGCAGAAACAGATTCAGCTCTGGATCTGTGTGATCAAGGGTGCTGTGCCTGAAAATGTTGTTTGCATGCCAAAAAGATACTTTAGAACAGTTTGGTTTAAACATTATTGGAATCTATTGGTATGTTCTAGACTACTATAGAGTTTGTCTTCTAGCTCCTTCCAGGGTTTCACTCCTTGTCTTTTCGGTAGCAATTTCAACAACATAGGTTTCAGAGTAGCAGCCGTGTTAGTCTGTATCTGCAAAAAGAAAAGGAGTACTATGCTCAGATAAATTTGTTAGTCTCTAAGGTGCCACAAGTACTCCTTTTCTTTTCACAACATAGGTGTGTGTTTTTTTCCAAGTGATTTTGTTTGGAGAAGTAGGAAAGATGGTAGTCTTCCAAACTATAGATTACATTATTTTTAAATCTGTAGTTAGCAAGAAGTAGTAATGCTCCTGATAATCTAGTCCAAGTTTATGCCTGCTAATCTTATGTTAGGAGGATAAATATTATTATTTATTTGACATTTATATTGTGGTTGCACCTAAAGGCCACAACCAAGTTGGGCCCCAATATGCTAGACATTGTACAAACACATAATAATCACAGTCCTTGCCCCAAATTGTTTATCCACTAGGGAAGAGAATGGAACCACTACATTTATTTTCAGTTGTTATCCAGATATGGACTTGAACCATGGCTTTCATAGACAAAAAGTGTAATGCACTAACCTACACCATCACCTTGTTTCCCCACAGCTTTTAAATGATTAACGGGAGTGGAATCTGCTCCTTTTCAGCCAGCTCACATGGAGATGTATAAACTTCACCCCATCCCAAACAGTATTCATCCTCTCAGTCCCTTTCTTTGGCCAAGCATAGTGCTCACTCTGGTTCCAAACGAACACAACCCTATTCAGACTGCACTAATATTGTACATACAACACATATATAGTAACCTAGCATTTCCGGGGAAGATTCATAGAATCATGGAATATCAGGGTTGGAAGGGACCTCAGGAGGTCATCTAGTCCAACCCCCTGCTCAAAGCAGGACTAATCCCCAACTAAATCATCCCAGCCAGTGCTTTGTAAAGCTTGACCTTGAAAACCTCTAAGGAAGGAGATTCCACCACCTCCCTAGGTAACCCATTCCAGTGCTTTACCACCCTCCTAGTAAAAAAGTTTTTCCTAACATCCAACCTAAACCTCCCCCACTGCAACTTGAGACCATTGCTCCTTGTTCTGGTACCACTGAGAACTATCTAGATCCATCCTCTTTGGAACCCTCTTTCAGATAGTTGAAAGCAGCTATCAAATCTCCCCTCATTCTTCTCTTCCGCAGACTAAACAATCCCAGTTCTCTCAGCATCTCCTCATAAGTCATGTGCTCCAGCCCCCTAATCATTTTTGTTGCCCTCTGCTGGACTCTTTCCAATTTTTCCACATCCTTCTTGTAGTGTGGGGCCCAAAACTGGACACAGTACTCCAGATGAGGCCTCACCAATGTCGAATACAGGGGAACAATCACATCCCTCGATCTGTTGGCAATGCCCCTACTTATACAGCCCAAAATGCCGTTAGCCTTCTTGGCAACAAGGGCACACTGTTGACTTACATCCAGCTTCTCGTCCACTGTAACCCCTAGGTCTTTTTCTGCAGAACTGCTGTCTAGACATTCGGTCCGTAGTCTGTATCAGTGCATGGGATTCTTCCATCCTAAGTGCAGGACTCTGCATTTGTCCTTGTTGAACCTCATCAGATTTCTTTTGGCTCAATCCTCTAATTTGTCTAGGTCCCTCTGTATCCTATCCCTACCCTCCAGCATATCTACCACTACTCCTTGTTTAGTGTCATCTGCAAACTTGCTGAGGCTGCAGTCCACGCCATCCTCCAGATCATTAATGAAGATATTGAACAAAACCAGCCCCAGGACCGACCCTTGGGGCACTCCACTTGATACCAGCTGCCAACTAGACATGGAGCCATTGATCACTACCCGTTGAGCCCGACAATCTACCCAGCTTTCTAGCCACCTTATAGTCCATTCATTCGGCCCATACTTGGCAAGAATACTGTGGGAGACCGTATCAAAAGCTTTGCTAAAGTCAAGGAATAACACATCCACTGCTTTCCCCTCATCCACAGAGACAGTTATCTCATCATAGAAGGCATGACTTGCCCTTGGTGAATCCATGCTGACTGTTCCTGATGACTTTCCTCTCCTCTAAGCACTTCAGAATTGATTCCTTGAGGACCTGCTCCATGATTTTTCCAGGGACTGAGGTGAGGCTGACTGGCCTGTAGTTCCCAGGATCCTCCTCCTTCCCTTTTTTAAAGATGGGCACTACATTAGCCTTTTTCCAGTCTTCCGGAACTTCCCCCAATTGCCATGAGTTTTCAAAGATAATGGCCAATGGCTTTGCAATCACATCCGCCAACTCCTTTAGCACTCTCGGATGCAGTGCATCCGGCCCCATGGACTTGTGCTCGTCCAGCTTTCCTAAATAGTTCTGAACCACTTCTTTCTCCACAGAGGGCTGATCGTCTCCTCCCCATGCTGTCCCAGTGCAGCAGTCTGGGAGCTGACCTTGTTCATGAAGACAGAGGCAGAAAAAGCATTGAGTACATTAGCTTTTTCCACATCCTCTGTCACTAGGAAGCCTCCCTCATTCAGTAAGGGGCCCACACTTTCCTTGGCTTGCTTCATGTTGCTAACACACCTGAAGAAACCCTTCTTGTTACTCTTAACATCTCTTGCTAGCTGCAACTCCAAGTGTGATTTGGCCTTCCTGATTTCATTCCTGCATGCCAGAGCAATATTTTTATACTCATCCCTGGTCATTTGTCCAATCTTCCACTTCTTGTAAGCTTCTTTTTTGTGTTTAAGATCACCAAGGATTTCACTGTTAAGCCAAGCTGGTCACCTGCCATATTTACTATTCTTTCTACACATCGGGATGGTTTGTTCCTGCAACCTCAATAAGGATTCTTTAAAATACAGCCAGCTCTCCTGGACTCCTTTCCCCCTCATGTTATTCTCCCAGGGGATCCTGCCCATCAGTTCCCAAGTCTGCTTTTCTGAAGTCCAGGGTCCATATTCTGTTGCTCTCCTTTCTTCCTTGTGTCAGGATCCTGAACTTGACCATCTCATGGTCACTGCCTCCCAGGTTCCCATCCACTTTTGCTTCTCCTACTAATTCTTCTTAGTTTGTGACCAGCAGGTCAAGAAGAGCTCTGCACCTAGTTGGTTCCTCCAGCACTTGCACCAGGAAATTGTCCCCCACACTTTCCAAAAACTTCCTGGATTGTCTGTGCACCGCTGTATTCCTCTCCCAGAAGATATCAGGGTGATTGAAGTCCCCCATGAGAACCAAGGCCTGCGATCTAGTAACTTCTGTTAGTTGCTGGAAGAAAGCTTCTTCCACCTCACCCTCCTGGACTAGTGGTCTAAGACTCCCACCACGATATCACTCTTGTTGCTCACACTTCTAAACTTAATCCAGAGAGTCTCAGGTTTTTCTGCAGTTTCATACCAGAGCTCTGAGCAGTCATACCGCTCTCTTACATACAATGCAACTCCCCCACCTTTTCTGCCCTGCCAGTCCTTCATGAACAGTTTATATCCATCCATGACAGTACTCCAGTCACATGAGTTATCCCACCAAGTCTCTGTTATTTCAATCACATCATAATTCCTTGACTGTGCCAGGACTTCCAGTTCTCCCTGCTTGTTTCCCAGGCTTCTTGCATTTGTGTATAGGCACTTAAGATAACTCGCTGATTGTCCCGCTTTTTCAGTATGAGGCAGAAGTCCTCCCCTCTTGCGCTATCCTGCTCATGCTTCCTCCTGGTATCCCACTTCCCCACTTACCTCAGGGCTTTGGTCTCCTTCCCCCGGTGAACCTAGTTTAAAGCCCTCCTCACTAGATTAGCCAGCCTGCTTGCGAAGATGCTCTTCCCTCTCTTCGTTAGGTGGAGCTCATCTCTGCCTAGCACTCCTCCTTCTTGGAACACCATCCCATGATCAAAGAATCCAAAGCCTTCGCTCCAACACCACCTGCATAGCCATTCATTGACTTCCACAATTCAACTGTCTCTACCTGGGCCTTTTCCTTCCACATGGAGGATGGATGAGAACACCACTTGCACCTCAAACTCCTTTATCCTTCTTCCCAGAGCTACGTAGTCTGCAGTGATCTGCTCAAGGTCGTTCTTGGCAGTATCATTGGTGCCCACGTGGAGAAGCAGTAAGGGGTAGCAATCCGAGGGCTTGATGAGTCTCAGCAGTCTCTCCGTCACATCGTGAATCCTAGCTCCTGGCAAGGAACTTCTGTTCCTTCCAATAACATACCAAAGAAGAGTTCCTTCAGCACAACATGACAATCAGTCATTCTTAAAGCAGGTCTCAACTCTAAACACCTCTATACCCCAGACTGAGGTAATCTTAAATTGTCCTTTAAATCAGCTACTGTACCCAATGACTGGAAGATAGGTAATGTAACACCAATATTTAAGCAGGGTTCCAGAGGTGATCCTGGCAATTTCAGACCAGTAAGTCTAACGTCAGTACCAGGCAAATTAGTTGAAACAATTGTAAAGAATAAAATTGTTAGACATACAGAAGAACATAAATTGTTGCGCAAAAGTCAACATGGTTTCTGTAAAGGGAGATCATGTCTTACTAATCTATTAGAGTTCTTTGAGGGGGTCAACAAACATGTGGACAAGGGGGATCCAGTGGACATAGTGTACTTAGATTTCCAGAAAGCCTTTGACAAGGTCCCTCACCAAAGGCTTTTACGTAAATTAAGTTGTCATGGGATAAGAGGGAAGATCCTTTCATGGATTGAGAACTGGTTAAAAGACAGGGAACAAAGGGTAGGAATAAATGGTAAATTTTCAGAATGGAGAGGGTTAACTAGTGGTGTTCCCCAAGGGTAAGTCCTAGGACCAATCCAATTCAATTTATTCATACATGATCTGGAGAAAGGGATAAACAGTGAGGTGGCAAAGTTTGCAGACGATACTAAACTTCTCAAGATAGTTAAGATCAAAGCAAACTGTGAAGAACTTCAAAAAGATCTCACAAAATTAAGTGATTGGGCAACAAAATGGCAAATGAAATTTCATGTGGATAAATGTAAAGTAATGCACATTGGCAAAAATAACCCCAACTATACATACAATATGATGGGGGCTAATTTAGCTACAGATAATAAGGAGAAAGATCTTGGAGTCATCGTGCATAGTTCTCTGAAGACGTCCACACAGTGTGCAGCAGCAGTCAAAAAAGCAAACGGGATGTTAGGAATCATTAAAAAAGGGATAGAGAATATCTTATTGCCCTTATATAAATCCATGGTACACCCACATCTTGAATACTGTGTACAGATGTGGTCCCCTCATCTCAAAAAAGATATACTGGCATTAGAAAAGGTTCAAAAAAGGGCAACTAAAAAGATTAGGGGTTTGGAACAGGTCCCATATGAGGAGAGATTAAAGAGGCTAGGACTTTTCAGCTTGGAAAAGGGGAGACTAAAGGGGTATATGATAGAGGTATATAAAATCACAAGTGGCGTGGAGAAAGTGAATAAGGAAAAGTTATTTACTTGTTCCCATAATATAAGAACGAGGGGCCACCAAGTGAAATTAATGGACAGCAGGTTTAAAACAAATAAAAGTAAGTTCTTCTTCACTTAGCGCACAGTCAACCTGTGGAACACCTTGCCTGAGGAGGTTGTGAAGGCTAGGACTATAGTAGAGTTTAAAAGAGAACTGGATAAATTCATGGAGGTTAAGTCCATGAATGGCTATTAGCCAGGATGGGTAAGGAATGGTGTCCCTAGCCTCTGTTTGTCAGAGGGTGGAGATGGATGGCAGGAGAGAGATCACTTGATCATTACCTGTTAGGTTCACTCCCTCTGGGGCACCTGGCATTGGCCACTGTCAGTAGACAGGATACTGGGCTGGATGGACCTTTGGTCTGACCCAGTATGGCCATTCTTATGGTCTTATGTTCATGCTGAATTTTCTTCTCCCGTGTTACCTTACCAAAGCTTTTCCCTTAGAAGGGATAATTCGTCACAGTGTTTTTTAAGTTTTTTTTTAAGTTTTAATTGTATTTAAAGTTTTAGAAAAGTACAAAACAAACAAAGCTGCAGAGAAAAAGGAGCAACTTCACAAATGAACTTCTATTCAAGAATAGATCCTAGGAAAATATTGTTTGGTAAAGATGGCAAAGCTGTAAATGCTAGAAAGAGATAACTTGTCATAATACCTCGTGAACTTTGAGAAGTTCACTACAGTCTACCGATAGCCTGAAGAGAAATGAGCAAGACAGTGTGTTTGACCCCTTTAATGCTGGAGAACAAACTTTTTAGGCTTTCATTGTTATAGATTTTGGAAAATGTTATGCTCTGCTGAATGAGCTTCTCCTTCAGTGGATTCAGGCAGAGCAAGTCTGAGGCCTCAGTTCTGGATACCTTAGATTCCCTTGCTCCACACCATCATCCCTGCTTTTTGTCTCTCATCCCTCCAGCACTAAACTGTGTATGGAGATCTACACAATTTCTGTTTTGCTTTTTTTTCTGTGATCCCATTCTCTTTTCTCTTAATGGCATGGGAGTCTCAGTGGCATTCCAGGCTCCTGCCAGGTCAAGAAGTAAAAGACAAAAGGCACCATTTAAACCTAGGTCTTCTGGTTGGTAGTGCAAGTCACCAAAGCGGTCAAAAAAAAAAAGCTGATTTTGGAGTAGTATTGAGTCATGAGGGCTGCAGACATGTAGTTATGTAAGGCTAGGCATATTACTGACCAATGGTCCTGCCATAATTATATGTAGCATTCAGACAAATTGGATTTTACAGCTTTTCCCTGATAAATTATTCAGTATTTTGGGGGTGAGAACTTAGGGTGAAATAGTTTTCTTTTATTGTGTGAAATAGGTTTGATATTATTGGGGTGCTCGAGATGCCCTCTAATTGGTTGGTTTTCTTTTACATAGCAAAGCAGAAGCAGTGATGTATTTCAACATGCTCACAACTGGTGTTTGGTAAAATACAGCTCCTTGCACTGCCGGGGAAGCACAAACAAAAGAGGGCATCTTTGGCCCTGCAGTTTTCCCTTGTCATCTCAAAAAACTACATGGAGCAGACTTCTATGACTAAATCTTCCTTGTAAACTGACAAACATAGCTTGCTCCCTGTCTCTCCCTCAGGGCAATACTGAGGGACTTCAACCCCAAAGCAGGTACTGGAGCTACCAAGCAGAGCTGCAGAGTCAGTTCCCTTCCTCACCACATCCCCCAGAAGTCAGGATAGAAGTAAGGAATACTAACCAACAAGTGACAGGTTTCAGAGTAGCAGCCGTGTTAGTCTGTATCCGCAAAAAGAAAAGGAGTACTTGTGGCACCTTAGAGACTAACAAATTTATTTGAGCATAAGCTTTCGTGAGCTACAGCTCACTTCATCGAAATTGATTGATGCATCCGATGAAGTGAGCTGTAGCTCACGAAAGCTTATGCTCAAATAAATTTGTTAGTCTCTAAGGTGCCACAAGTACTCCTTTTCTTTTAACCAACAAATGAGAGCCTCAGCAAGACCTCACCCTCTGGCTATCCACTTGGCTATCACCACACACCCAATGTCACAGAAGCATCAGGCATGAGTGGACACCCATGAAGAGAACACAGTTCAATGAAGGAAAATAACCAGTTCAGCTGAGACAAAACCACCAAACACTGTTATAAAGTCCTTGGGCTTGATTCCCGCCACCCACACACAGCCAGAGTTGTATAAGAGCATCCATTTCTTCCTCCTGTTTTGGAGGGTAAAAGAAATCAGGCCCCCTGATTTTTTATTTTTAGTGAAAAGTGGATGTGTAGAACCCTAACTCCTGGTAGACATTGTCAGTGCACATGTTTGCATAGAATGCCAATGCCCGGAAAATAAGCTGCTTACTTTCTTGTGAACCGGCATATTATAGAGAGCAAAGCTGGTAAACCTTTTTTTACAAAGATATATATATATATATATATATATATATATATATATATATATATATATATATATATATATTCAAAGCTTGGCATGTCTCTGGTGCAATCAGTACTAAGTAACAGCTAACTGTGCAACAGCTAACAAAACTCAGCCGTCTGCACTTCTCCCACAAAACTCCCCATCCAGACATGATCCCCACCAAAGCAATCCCTCTGCATCAGCATGAAAAAATAAATGCACCTCGCAGCATGCCCTAAAAGTCAATAGAATATGACTCATTTCAGTTTATTCTATACATCTGAAAATGGTAAATATTTTAGTTTTTATCAATGAATTAGGTCTTTATTAGCTGAAACTTTTGTGAATATCCCCCAACAATCTCTTCCTGTTCTTTTGAAATTTCCTGCCTTAACTTTATTGAAGTGTAATTTGCCATATATCAAAATCCAAAGCAATATTGTACAACACTATTTGTAGAGCTAGAGCTCAGCTGGAAAATTCATACCCAGATTTCAACACCCCTCACCTCCACACACAATCAGTTCAGTCTAATCTCTAATTATTTCGTCATTATCAGTAGTAGAATCTTGCTAATTTGTGCTGTCAGACACTTTGTGAATTGCCTGATTATTTTGAGTTAATGGGCAATTGAACAAACACTTATTGTTATTTATTTGTTCAGCATATAGGTGTGCATGGCTGTTTGCAGTCTAATAAAAGGCCCAGTCCCTGCAGAGAGAAACTTACATTCTGTAGCAAGTCCACCATCACTAAAACAGTCAACAAGCAAGGATGCATTTTGTTCATTTATTTGCCAACCATAGTTTAGTTTAATTATTTATAATGCTTGCTCATATACTAATAAATGTATTGTGTAGTATGTTTTGTAGAAGTAATTAAGTTTTAATAATAAGAGACTTCACTAGAGACCTCTTTTAAGCGGGGGAATGGTCCTGCTATTGTGGGGAACTTTCCTGGCTTCTGCACTACCCTGGTGAGGTGGGCTACCGAAAGGATCTGAATCCTCGTTCCCACTTCCTTTACCCAGAAGCCTCCCTGTCCTTGAGGACTGCCGTTCCACTCTCCTGTCTGGCAGAGTCCTTGTAACTCCAACAAGGCTGGGCCCAGGATTCCTGGGGGGCTCGACCCCCAACCCTGCTGCAGTCACCTAGGACAGGGGCTAAGGTGTCCCCACTCCCGGGTACTCTCTCTGCCCTGGGCACTTCTCTGACCCACTGACCATTACATACAAGTTAAAGCAAATGCAAGTCATTTAATCAACAATTAATTAAAAAAAGAATAAGGAAAAATGGGAAAGTTTAAAGGAAAACACATCACCCTGCTCTGTGGCAGGGAACATTACAAACTGTGTCTCTGGAATGTCAGGGCAGTTCACAGTCTGTTCCTTATAGGTTCCAGGCCTTCTTCTCAGACCCTGGCTGCACTGCAGGGATGCTGCGGGTTGGACACTTGCTCTGGTAGTGGCCACACACCTCTGGACTTTGGGTGGTGGGACCCTTCTTTCCAGCATCAGCCCGCCGTCGGGTTAAGATGCGCCTCACAGTCTGGCCTACAAGGACCCTTGGCTGGGGGTGTCTTTCTGTGCTGGGCCCTTTGCCCAGGATTCCCCCTTGGCTGGCCCCAGTTGCTCACCACACCTGGCTCCAGACTGCTCCAGTTCCACTGTTCTAGCTCCGGCTCCCACTCCACTCTGCCTCAGCACTGATGCTGCTGCTCTGCCTCCAGCCCCCTGGCCCTCTGGCTCTGGGGCTGCAGCTGTGCTCCCAGCACAGGATCTGCTCTCCCTGAGCTGTGTCTGTGGCTCTGTGGCTGCAACTTTGCTTCCTAGTTCAGGTTGGACCCCTGCCCTCTCCTTAGCTCAGCCCCACTCTGTTTGACCCAGGCAATTCCAGCTCACATGGAACCAACCAAAACACCCCCACTGAGTCTTAGTAAAGGGACAACAGTCCCCTTACACTCTGCTATTCAGTTTTTGCTGTGAAGTTGGGAAAATCAGCAGGGGTTTGAGCTATGGGGAGTGCAGAACAGTAAAGTATGATTTAGCAAGATTTTGCTATATCTGAAAAGAAAATAATAGGGCCCAGATCCTTTGTTAGTGTAAACGGGAGTATTTCATTGACATCAGCATGGCAATTTTCATTAGCAGAGGATCTGGCTGCAGGTTTGTTTTTTATATTTGGCCACTTTAGTATTTTACTTGGCCAAACCCACAAGGACTGGCTACATGCTACCCTATGAAATGGAGTCAGAGTTTTGATAATAAAGGATTTGGCAAAGGTAGTGTTGCATTTTGATGATATATGCATTGTAGTTCCAGCCCAGAAGAGCCTGTTGTTCTGAGACCCTGAAATGATGTATCTATTTGAAGGCCACCATATAGGTATTACCTGAAAATACTGTTAGTCAGTCAGTAAAGTATGAAGTATTAGCGTATGAAGCAGAGAATTCTGCTAGTAAAATGTTGTTGGATGTGCTTTTCTATGTTTGCCTGGATTTGCTTTCTGACAGACAGTACTGCACAATGTTCTGGAAAGGTTTTGAGTTAGATGAACTTTGTGGATGGAACCCTAACCTAAACTTCCCTGGGTTCATATAAAGTGACAGCGGCTATGAATTTAACCAAATATCCTAGTGCACTTCAGATCTTGAGGCTTTTCCCCTAAAAGTGAAACAATTTACAATAATGGGAATCAGATGGCTCAAGAGATAGATAAAGGGATACAGAATATTAAACCTATGTGTCACTGATTCTATTCTAGGTCAGGTTGAGAGCAATCAAAAGTTGCTGCTGTCTGATGGTTGCGTGGTGTACTATGTACAATGAACCTGGTGGGCTGTGCAAGATTTCTAAACCCTGCATTTCCCACAGAATGCAGAGAAACCACATGAGCCTCCATGGATGTGGAGGGGGATGATCTGACGATATGAAGTTTTTGAGGGCTTGAAACTGAAAGTTCTCTTTAACGTCTCAGTTGCATGTTCTTGCACTATTTTACAGGAAGAGAAGATAGAAAGAGGATTATTTGAAAACTCTGAATTGTGAACCTTGAACTGTTCTTATAAATACATTAAGTTTCAATTACAAATGCGTCTCAAATGTTTTCCTCCTAGATGCAAGTTAAAGTGGATTAACACCCATTATCACTGCACCTTTGTAATGAATTAATATTCACAGATTTGTTTCCCACAGGTAGAGCCATAATTTGAGTGCAGTTTGTTTTGGCTTCCCACAGACTGAAACTGTAGATGAAGGGCAATATTAAAGTGTGCTCAGACACCCTGTTATTTTCTGTTGAATTTAGACAAGCAATACATAAAAGATATTTAACAATTTCCCAATCTTGGCAGAAGATCAAAACAAACATATGTAACAATTTTCAAGAGAAACACCTGACATGCTATGCTAACTCAAGGCATGATATTTCACTTGTACATAATATGATGTTTATTCACACTTCATTCTGAGACTAGTATTGTACACTGCACTGTTTAAAATTAGAAGAAATATTTAACTATATCTTATTTTGAACTTGATTGTAGGTCATTGGGATATAGATCCAGAACAAATATAATGTACATATGAGGATATGTGTACTGTTTCCTTAAATCTGAAGCAGGAAGATCGGTCCTGGAATTGATTATAGGCTGAAATGCTACAGTATAGTGAGAGTGTATAAAGCAGTAGAGAGAGTGGCAGAGTAGTTTTAAAGGACAATAGTGTTTTCTTTATTCTAAGGAAGTTTCTTGTTCAGTGTTAGAAGAAGGCAACACTTTTTGTGGTTCTTTTCTTTACAGGACAGTACATGCGGTACCACAGCTCAGAGTCAAATTAAGAGAGCGTTGCTGCAAAGCAATTGAGGAATTGTGGCAATATTGTCCCCCGGGAAGGCTACTCCAATTAGGAGACTGAGCGAGTTAGTACTTTGGAGTTTCCATTGTAAGGGATACTGGATTCCACTAGCCCCAACTCTTCAGAAATAGCATGGGATCAGCCCCCCAAATCAGTAGATCTCCTGAGTTTTGTGGATATCTTGTACCTCCATCGGGCTCCTGATCCCATCCAATCACTTGACAATGGCTAGGCAGTGAGCCTCCTGACACTACAATTTATTAAGCTAGTCAGAATTGCTTCCCCATTTACCTTGTTCACCCCTCTCCTTACCCACACATCTCCTACATTTATTTATTTTATTCACATGTTGTTACGTTGTCACATGTTTAGATTTAAAACTCTGTGGGGGCAGGGACTATATTATTTATATGTACATACAGTGCCTAACACAATGGGATCCTGATGCCCAATTGTTGTTTCCAAGTGATTGTGATGGGGCAGAGAAGCCCCATACCAGCAGAGAAAGGGTTAAGGAGAGCTTTGGGGCACAGCTAGCCCTGCCCTGCTATACTTGCAGTCAATGCCAACCCTGGAGGGGAATAAAAGGAGAGAGCCTGGCTCAGTTCAGGGCTGACTGGTCAGGAAGGAGGGACAGAGCTTTGCTTGCAGAGTTGTGAAGACAGGCCTGCTAGCCCGAGCAGCCACTTGAGTAGAACTGCTAGCCCCTCAAGAAGCGAGCAACGCTTGAATCAGAGACTTTTTAGGAACTAAGCCTGAAGGAAAGGGCAGAACGCCCGCCCCTTCTCTCCCTCTCACCCCATCCCAGAAGACTGGGATGGCCCAATATTAAGTTATGTTTGCTTTTTTTTGTAAAATGTTTTGGTGTGGAGACCCTCAAGTCCATCCATCAGGGGTAAGACTGAAGGGATAACTAACTGTTGGGCCAAACTGCCTTGTTGGATACCAGAGATACAGACTTCTTCGCTATAGGGAGACCCATCTTGTGTTGAGGAGTTGCTCCAGCCATACCTTACAGTGCTTCTGCAACACACATAATAAGTAATAATAGTAATGCTTCTACTTGGTACCTTCTGGGTCTTTAGCAGCATAGCTTATGTAGAGCTGTGAGGCTGGAGTCTCCTCCCAGGACCAAAATTCCTGAAACCACTTCTCAGGGGGAACATTCTCATCCAGAGGGAGAAAGGGAGTTGAGCTGAGTAAGCTGACTGGGTTATTATTAATTCATTCACCATGTTCCCTCAGAGTAATGGACAAGGGAGGCATCAAACTGTGGAGAGTGGTTCTCCCTGTAGCCCAGGGTTGATTGGCCAGGAAGGAGGGACAGAGCTTTTCCTGCAGAGTTGTGGAGACAAGTCTGCTAGCCAGAGCAGCACCTGGGGTAGAACAGCTAGACCCCCAAGGACCAAGCAATGCTTGAATCAGAGACTTGTTTAGGAACCAAGCCTGAAGGAAAAGGCAGATAGTCCCTGTCCCCTGGAAGATTGGGGATGGCCCAATATTGAGCAACATTTGTAAGTCTAAACCCCAGTAGTGCACCTATGATGGGACTTCTGCAGGATCTGGAGAGAACTATGCTGTAGAGACATCACTCCCCATTCCTGCCTAAGCTGGGACCCAGCCCGTTTTTGTTCCCTCCACTACTCTATGACTCTAAAAGGGCTTGTATCCTGAACAGTATAAATTAGACCCAGAAAGCCCAATACTTGGGTTCAGCTAAGCTGTACTTGAGTAGGACCCGGTGTGGAGGGCAAAGGTGGCTATACACAACCTTTATATTTCCTCTAATCCAGGGCATGGCTGACAACCGTTATGGCCAAAGCAAAGGTTAGAGCAGTCTCTGAGCTGATTTAACTTGAGCCTGGCTGCAACGACCCCCAAATAACAATTCTAGAAGCTGGAGACTGCTGGAGCACAGCAATGGTCTAGTCCACCTTTTAGTACTTAATGGCTTCCTGCTCTCCTTGCAATCATACAAATGTATGTTGTTTAATTAAATTAAATTGTATTTCAGTGGGACTACAAACATGAGTAAAGTTAAGCATGTGCATACATATACTTTGCACAGAAGCTAACACCTTAATGCTCTTTTATTCTTCATCATGTAAAGTACCAGGGAGTACTGATCATGTAAAACAACAAACACTGAATGCATGTCCATGCCTTACTACTCCAGATCATTCTTTGGGCCGGGGTCCAAGTCCTTTGGGTTGTGCAGAGTCCTTGAGGCCATCTGGGCCCTGGAAAGCAAGCAGACAGGTCCCTGGCCCCATGAGGCTGCATATGATGAGTGACCTCTTTCTCCTGGAGCCCTTCACTCAGTTTCTGTGATCTTGCTCTTTCCTGCCCCATGCTTCCTCTTCCTGGCTGGCTTTAAATACTTTAAGATTTAAGTACTGTCATTAATCTTAAATAATTCCCATTGTATCTGTCAGGGTGTACATGATACAAGACCTGTCAACAATGGTGGATCCACATTCAGATAGGCATTCATAATACAATATCAATCAGAATTAATAAATTGTACAGATGTAGTCCCTGTTGTTTTTACTTTAATAATATTTTCTTAAATTGTGGTTGTATCTGAAAAGTGATTGTAAAATTGCATCTTTAGTGTGTCCCAGTGGTTTCCAGTTAATTTTCAGCCCTCTGAAGTCATCTGTGTTTGTTCCTTCTCATATAAAATCTCCAGTAATCCTAAACCAATTTTGGGGTATTATAAGTGTAGTTATGTGTAAAGTAGAGGTATGACTTGACAGGGTCAGATTCTGTATATATTTCAGTTACACATCACTGCTAGTTCTGGTTCTGGGGCCTCGGTTGGGGCAGGTGATGATGAACATAAAGGAAGGATCTAGGCCATCTTGGATGAGTTTGCTGGGGTAACTTAAAAAAATCATTTTTTTACTTGACCTGAAAATCACTGAGTTACAGTAAATGTGGATCCTACAATTACATTTTTGCAGAATCATTTCTGCAGAGCAGAGATGGTACAAGTTAAAGAGAACTACTTTGTGAAATAATTTAGAAAGATTTAAACAAACTCTAAATTAAGCATTGCTATGTGAGTACTATAGAGGATTGGACAGATACTGCCCATAAACCTATGCAACCCCATTGTGGCCAATAGGTGTAGGTGACAGCAGAATTTTGGGTGTGAAAAATAGCTTCTAGTGGAGGGATGAGACCAGAAGAGAGAGCAGAAAAGCAAGAGCACCCTAGAGAGGAGGAGGAGGACAGATGCAAAGGATTTTTCTGATAATCAAAGTGCAGTCACTGGAGATCAGTGATGAAGAGGTAGGAAAGTGTTGCTGAGGGCTACTTACTCCTCACTAATCTCTCACTTTGCTTAGATTACCAGATATCATACTGCCTCAGCTCCTGGGCTTTTGCTTTCTCTCTGATGTGGTTCCACGTAAGAGATCCAGCATCTCCATTCTGTGTGTCTTTCCCACCCCCCGCACTGTCTGATGGCTCTTGAGCCTGCTATGCTGCCATGGGAACCTGCATGAGACAGTAGGCTCCCATTACATTTATTCCCTTTCATCCCTTTTTGAAAATGAATTAAATGTGTTATGGTGACATTGGCATGAAAATGTGTCCTGACTCAAAAGACTTGAAATTTGCAATTTTTGATGTTCTGATGTGAGTCTGTAAGCCAAAAATATGTAGCTATGAAGATTGACAGCCAGAAAAGCTGTATATTCAAAACTTGCGAGTTCATAAATATTTACACATTTGTATGATCACTACTGGCAGTAATTCTTACTTGCCAATTAGAAACAGGCTGAGACTGAAATAGCTGAACTACGGGAGAATGCATGGATTATCACAGAATCATAGAAATTATAGATTAAAAAAATCCATTACAGCAGCTCATTTAGCCCACCCTCTAGGACTGCAGGTATATTTTCTAGTGCTGGTGCTTTGTCCAATCTTATATTGCTAAGAACATGTAAGGATGATACATGTAAAGAATAGCAAGAGGCTACAGCCTTGTTTATTGGACAAAACAGAAACAATCAACACAGCAAACAAAGGATTGTTCTTGTAGAAAAGGCGGACACAGCCAATCTCCCCACCATAGGATGCTACTTGTGCTGGTTTATAATAATGAAATTATATATTGAATTATATATAATTTATAATGAAATACATGTGTACTACTATGTTCCAGTCTAGCCAGTCCATGGACCAACTTGGGCATACCACTAACCAAAGCCTGGCCTGTTGGTTTACAATTTACTCCTGTCTCAATGAGGGCTACAGTGTCCACAGGCCAGGCCCCCTCTGCCAGTCTCTAATAATGAGACATCCTGAGACATCACATTTCCTTCAATTACCAGATTGAGAGATAAAGACCACCTCCCCCAGTCTAATAGGCTTGCAAATTTCCCATACAAGAACTATCCTGTCAAAATGTATGATATGTCAGTTATGAATTTAATAAATTACCTGACCACAATTTCAACTTAGTGATAAAGGAAAAACAATCACAATATATTAGTAACATACAGCAGATGCAGAAGATATTTATATAGTTTACACAACCAACTGAAAGAGCCAATTCCTGTGCTTCAATGTATGGACATGCTGGTGGGAGTAATGCTGGAAGGAGAGAGGAAACAAAAGGACCTCTTTTCCCTTAGAACTTACCTTAAGAGGAGATTTGATCAACCCCTCCAACCAATCTTATGCCCAGTGGGCATTCAGTCACACATCCCAGTGAGACAATGGTTGGCTGGAAGGGGATGTAGGCCCAGGCTATCCACCTCAAACAATCCTTATAGGAGTGCTTGACCACCAACAGGCTGGAGTAAGTGTTGCAAGTTCTCACTAATTCTCTTCCACGACTGTTGCACAATCTCATAGATTTTCATGAGGGTCCTTTTCTTATTTCTTTTCTTAATTTTTAGATATGCCCCTTATATCACAATAATAAATCCCTTCCATCCTTTTGGTTTACGGTTTTCAAATGCATGTAGATGGTTATTATGGCCTGCCCGTTAGTTATCAGTTAGCCAAGCTGTAAATATTTAGCTCTTTTCATTTTTCCTCTTAAAGAGATCCCTCTAGTTTCCTAATTATCTTTGTTGATCTTTTGTGAAGATCCTTTAGTTTGACTACATATCTTCAAGTGCTGAAATTTAGGTAGCCCACTCTATGAAGAACATACTCATATATGGGTTAGGTGTTCTTTATCCTACACAAACTAACTGAAGAGATACTGCTGAAATAGGACCACTTGGACCCATTAGCATTCAGCACCAGTGCCATGATATAAAGGAAAATTCTGATACTTGAAGAAATATGAGGGAGGAGCCCAGAGGGGCAGCAACAAGCTATGTTGCAAAAGGAAGAGGGAGAGGCTAATATTGCTCTCTCACCTTTTATTAATGCAAACATCTTTTCAGTGCTCCATCTGCATTAGGTGGAGGTTACATTGTACATGATGTTCCCCTAAAATACTTTCAGCATTTCAGTCATCATGCAGGAAGTCACTGATGTACAAGTTCTGGAAGGCACTTCAATCTGTAGCACGAATCTGTAGCATCTTGTTGAAATTTGCATTATGCCATTTTACATGTGGTTATGTCTTGTGTCTAGTGATGCAATGTAACCCGATATAACCCCACTTGACATTATGCAACAAAAATGTCTTTTATGCCATGTCTCTTTTTCACCAAAGAGAATTGAACTGTGAAAAGTAGATATTTTGAGCCTGGAATGGTTCTTTAATGTGGTATCTTGGAGCAGATACTTATGTCTAATTAGTAAAGTTTGACTAACACGATATGAATTTTCATTTGTACACATGTGGTTTTTGGAGTCCTGCCATTTCTCAAAATAGTAAGTTTATTCTGAAAAGTAAAATAGTGAGATTTTTCTAATTTAGCTGTATCTTTAATTTGTGTCTGATTTGAGAAAGATGATAAAATTATCTAACCAAAAATCTTTGATCTCATTAATGAGTTTTTAAAATTAAGACAGTATTAGAACTAAGCCAATAAATTAATCTCATTGTCGGTACTGAACTGACTAGAGACTTAAATACAACTTGTGGGCCTGGAAAACTTTGATATACAAAGCTGATACTGACACACAGATTTGTTTGTTTCACTGGTCCCTGGCTTCATTTCAAATCAGGTATTGAAAATATTGAGCACACACTGATCAGGTGGTCTGTTTTTTTTTCTTTAAATTTGAGGCACAGTTTGCCTCAAATCTGGTTTGCAAGTCAGTGTCTATCATCTGTTACACTCCCTCTCTCTTTGTAATGTTGCCATAGCTGATTCCCTGTAAGAATAATTTGGATAGTTACAAGAGTCTCGCACAACTGACTTGCGTTTCAGTTCTGTCTTCTCCCAGTGTGATAGATGTGTCAGTTTCAGTAGGGCATTATGGATTGCTACATAGTTTAGCAATCAAAGTTAGCAAGGTAGACTACTTTAACATCTGGAATTTCATACCTGCCAATCTGCCTGTTTCTTTATCCCAAGGGACATCTTTAAACGCCTGGCCCAACCTACCACCTCCTCATTCAATGTAAATATGGATCTGAAGTAGGCAGTTTTCAGTTAGGATTTCAGATTAAGCTACTGGTGAAAAAGGAAGGCAGCCTACAATCTACCATTAAGTAGAGATGGCCCGAACAAAAACTTCACATTCAAACACCCTCTAAAATTTTGGGAAAAACCTGTATCTGAACTTTTGTGGCTCTGACCCTAGGGTATATTTTTAATGCCCTGAGAATGTGGGAGAATGAGAAAATACTTAATGATGTACTTTTTTGAAGTGGACACCAGGATAACAATAGATATCTATAAAACTCCACCAGTGAGGAGAATTAAGACTTAAAGAGAGCAAGTATCATTTTGTGATTGAGACACTGAACTGGGACTCAGGAGATCTGGATTTGTCTCCCAGCTCCACTAGAAACTTCTTGTGTGACCTTGGACATGTCAGTTCCTCTACTATACAATGGGGGTAATAATGCTTCCCTATCTCACAAGAATGTACTTTATGTATATGAGATGCTCAGATACAATGATGATGAGCACTGGACAAAAGCTTATAAATAAATAAATTAAAAATTAGAGCAACTTCTGATTATAAGGGAGAGCTCTGTGTGAATCTTAATTGCTGTAATTAACATTCAGTTTCTATGGTGATTGGTGGGACTCCTAGAAATACCTTTGATAGATGATAGATAAATGATTATCTGTATATGTATTGTCACCATTACAGTATAGCAGTCCCATTAAAAAGTCACCATTTACTCACAACTTGAACTCAGTATTATGGAATATGCTGCATGTTGACAACCACTGTAAATACTCAAGATATTTAAAATTATTATTTAGCATTATAGGTAGAAACTCCCTGATAATTCCGTCTCTACACTCATCTGATTTCTAATGATGGTACACTGAAAGAATAGCAAATCTAGGGTGACCAGTGTTCTGTTTAATACATATTGTGCTTATAGAAAAACTGGTCAAACAGATAGATACTGAGATGGCCACTTTATTTACAGATGAAAAAAATAACCAATTGATTAAGACAAATTATTTTACTTTGTTTTGATTTATAGACTACCAACTACCCAGCTCCAAACATAAGACCATTAGTAAATCAATACAGTCTCTATATCCCTCATCCCAGATTCTTCCCAAATGCTCGTGCAAAAGATGGCAGCATGTGCAATAGGCTAACAAAATTGGATTGTGATAAACCAAAGAGAGAAAGAAATTTCACAGTGGAGAGGTCCTCACAAGAATGTCTTGCTGGTTGTCTCCTATCTTTTGTATCAAAGAGAATCCAGCCTCTGCTACCTGGAAGTGCAGCAGTATGGTCTGGAGAGAGAGGGTGCTAAAGCTTTGTAGGCTAAAACAAATATTTAAGATTGAACCTGGAAACTTACAGACAAACATCTGAATCTATAAGGTCCTGTAATAAGGTGTGAGAAGTGTCTTTGGTTTCTTGATCATACATGTAAAGATTTCTATACATGAGTTTTCATGCAGTGTATACTACAATCTTACCAGCCTGAGACAGAATTCAAACTAATATTTCAAACTAGACTAAAGTTTCTAAAGAACACAAGGAGGGACACAAATGTTTGTAATTTTGCATGCATTGCTATATCATTTCAGTGGTAACACTGAAGATTAGTCAGCCTATCCTTCAGGTGGCTTATATTTTATTACATACCTTGACAAGACTGCTTTAAAAAAGAAACGTATCCACAATGTACACACAAAATTAATGTTTATCCTGAAATACATCGAGATTAACAAAGTGACACTGAAAAATGTTCTATCTTTGACCACTGCAATGAAAACTTTGATTTGCAGTGTGTAGTATTTAACAGAGCAAGCATCATAAGCCTACAAGAAGAACTGCAGCTGGTTTCATTTGCAGTATCAGAGCTGGTTAATTTGTGCTATAGCCATGAAAACCCATAAATAAATAATGCGCGGAACCCTTTCCCCATCCACCAGCCTCCTCGATTTACAGAATTAAACATGCTGTTGCAGGGAATCTTAACCTGAACCCTAAGCAAGTTTGAATCAAAATCCTTTTGTTTTATAAACTGTCATTGTGTTTTTAAGCCCTGCAGAATCATTCTTTGGATTGTGTTCCTACTTTTAAAGAAAATCTGTTTATCGTATTTAGTCAAGCATTTTAGGGAATACACACACTCTCAAAATTATAGTAATTTCAGCTAATTTAATTTTAAAAGTAATTTACAAAGTTTTATAAAAGCACTGAGTTTTTTTTGTTTGTTTGTTTTTTGGTAAGGGAAAAATATTCAGTATGGATCACAATGAACTTCTTCAGAGCATACAGCTATTTGTACATTGTTTCTTATTATGAATCCATAAGGTATCAATTCATCTACTTTAGGAATTTTGATTGTACAACAGACTTTGCCAAACCACCATACTGACTTTTATCATTTAAATTCATAAACATTTTTATTGGTTTTAAGACTCTCAGATTAAACTGTGTGGGTATTGAGGCAGGAGGAGAACTGGAAGATTTTGAGAGCAAGCAGTAGTTTTTTTTTTTTCATATACCGAAAATGGATAGTACTACTGTAGTAATGTAAAGGGAACTAATTAGAACTGATTGGATCTAATCAGGATTTCAAATCCTAGACTAATCTAGGATTATAAAAAATGGACATTTTAAATAAAACTAGAGAAATGTATATTTCTGGATCACAATTTCTCATGTAAATAAAACAATAAATATATAGAGATATCAGTGAGCTATATGAAATGACAGGAGCACAAAGTTCTTATTGATATGTAGGTGCAGCTGAAATGAAAATTTTTGTTTATAGGCCAAAAGATTTGGATGGGAATTTTTGTTACATGCTATATGAAATCAACGCAACAATTCAAAAACATGTGATTTGTCTGGCTGTATATTGGTCCATGCTTTTTGCCTAAATTAATAAAAATAAAAGAAGGATTTTAATAATTTACTTATTTATTTCAAAAGCTTCCTAACGTTGGTGATCTCTGCAGGGATCCTGCAAATTATATTTGGGTTGATACTACATTGGTGCTAAAACCACATCAGAATAAGGACCTTTATCAGTTCTAGGAACTGTTAATTATTAGGAAAGTCGTCTCCTTCTTTCCTTTCCTTTCTTTTCCTTTTTCTTTCTAACTATGGCAATAAATCTTACCTTGTGAGATTCCCCCAACCCCCTCCATAAAATGACATAGCTACTGTAATTCAGTCTGAAGTTGGGGCTGAATTTGCTCCATATGCCATACATTTAGACATTAGTAAATTGAAGTTGAGTTCATGTGTGTAACCCTTGTTTGCCTTCATGCGAGAAACATTAACAAGAAATATCTATCTTGCTAACACACACTTCATCATTTAAAAGTTTATTCCAAAGGATTAACTCCTTGAGTGCCCCACCCTCTGGCACTCCAGGGCCTCAGTAATTAAGTTCCCTTTTCGACAGTCGAAAATATGGATGTAAAGCATATGTTCAGAAACCTAAGAGGAAGCCTCATGCAGTGATTTCTAAAAAGGACTTAAAAAGTTACAATCAGAAACTGGAAAACAAAATATATTAAGGAAATAAACAAATAAAGCAGCAGTTCTAGCCAGAAGGTGTGTACTATAGCTGCATTACTCATTGCATGCCAAAATCACTTGCTTTGAAATCTTACTAAAACAAGAAATATTTTGCAGTGAGATTTGTAATTATTGTCAGTATCTCTGCCACCTGTGTGTGTCTGTATATACATATGCATGTGTATGCACATATTTGTGTTTTTGCAATACGTACATATTGTGGTTAAAAGCTTTACTGTTTATATTATCTTGCTTATAACCAGGTGTAAAAATAGAGTGATACTTGTCTGTAATTAAAAATGAATTCTGAATTTCTACATGTTTAATACTGATTTTTTTTTAAATGAAGGATTTAACTTAGCCTTTGCATTTTCATTTAGGGCAGGAAAAGCACTACCAAGCAACAGCACAGCAAAACAAAGCTACTGCCATGTGTTTAATACACTCAAGAAAAAGGATTCTCAGGCTTCCTGAGCTGGTCTTGTTGCTCTTCTACAAAATAAAGAGGAGCCTCTTTAAATAATAATGCCACTTAACTTGATTTATAATGTGAAGTGTTAATTGAACTGAATCATAAAAATATCATGTGTTAACTGTACACTATATGTCCTGTTACCGAGTAGTCTTTTTTTTTGCTTGGCTAGAATTACAGGTACAATTTAAAAATACTAACCACTACCACTAAAAATCACATGCATTTTATCTAGCACTGTTTTAGTGTTTAAAAAAAGTTTTTCTTTAAGATGGTCTCTGGTACGTGGAAGGAAAAGAACCCTCTGTTTTTTACAGAACGATGACTGCCAGAATATAGCAAGCAATGTTTTAAGGGAAAAGAATCCTGGCTGTAAATGTGCACAATATTCCACATTATATACATGTCATTTCTGAGTACTGTTGGAACGATGCAGTGTCAAATCTGTATGACAGATTGAGGTGAAAGCTGGGAAGAGAGAGCCTGTGAAGAAACAGCCTTGACTGAGTCAGGCACCCTATAGAATTTATCCTGCAGGCTATAAGTAACCAGTTTCATCACATAAAAGGAGGAAAGGAATAGGGATAATTGTCTACTAATTTAACTATCTCAGTTGGTCATACTACTATTTAAATTACATTTCAGTGTAACAATGCCATCTAGTGATGAAAATCAAAATGATGTTTTCAACCACATCACATGGGAGCAGGATGCCAAGCTACAGTTAGGTGTTTAACTATTATAAAGCTGTTCTATATAATACCTTGATGGTTAATCAGTTGTAACATCTGGAATACAAAGTAAACAAACATGAAACCCTGAACAAGTTTCCTGCCCTCAGTTTTCTGACAGAAGGAAAATCTTTGTATGTAAAAAGCTTTGTATGTAAGTGAAAACACCTAATCAGTCTCTGTTAGCCTGAGAACTGAGCTCAGAAGAAACAACTGATATCTGTTTATTCAAGAGAGCTTTCAACTAATTTCCACCTAGGAGCAAGCTTATTTGTTTCATCTTTACTTTTCAAAAGTATGCTTTATAAACATATCTTTTGCTAAACTGTACTTACATATTCTTCACCTCTGTCCTTATTTGTTTTCAACTTTCACGGTGTAACTAACTATTCCATTAAACAAATCAGGAGATCATTTTGGTCACACCACATATTGCCTGTGTATTTGTTCCTCATTCTTTCCTCTGGCCAAATCCTTTCACAGAATTGCTTTTCCAGGCAAATATTCCTGCAGTAAAAGGAATATATGACTTATCCCAGTTGCTCATGCTTATTTTGTCTAAAATGCTAATTGAATAGGAATAGTAAATACCTGTGTTTTTAAGATTAGGGTGCCTCAAGAGAAAATAAAGCAATTATTTCAATAATGCTAGTGTGTGTGTGTTCTATATTTTTCTCCCATGCACAGTGTGTGTTTGCATTCTAACACTGCTGAAATTTGGCTAAGATTTATTTTTTCTCTCTGACAGATCATAAGGAATGATCACAATCAGGAATAAAGAAAATAAATTATTCATATAAAAATGGGCAAAATGAAACCTTGCAGCCTAGAAACTTAGAACTTACACAGTAGTCTACAACTTTCTCTTGTATAGCATCTTTCATAAAAGGCTTTCTGTAGTTCGATGACACAATGCAATATTTAGTCCTGATTACAGTAGGCAATGGTTTAAAGATACTAGCCCAGATCTTGTATTCCTCACCAAAGCAAATATCTTTTTCACAGCTTTAATAAATTCTTATTTATTTCAATTTATGAAGGTGGCCTCATGGATCCTCTAAAAATTTCCACTTAAAACACCCTCACATACATATATGAGAAATTTAGTTTACCTGTCTATACTTCCACTCTACTCTTCTAAACAACAGCTAATACCCTCCCTATTCTACCTTCCTCCATCCCAGTCAAACTCACCCCTCAGAAAAAGCCTTTGAAAATAGATAGGCTTTGCAGTATGACCTTGACTGGCAGACTACGTGGAGACTGAGTTGAGGGCCCTCTATAAGAATGGCCATATCTCAGATCATCTGACTGTTGGAGTCAGATAGTGAGAGGTGGTCTCTAAGACAGGAAGCAAGTGCAGATTCTAGATTACAGGTGTGATACTGTTTGGCATGCCATGCCACTGACCATATGAGTAACTGATGTGTCTGGGTGGTCTACAGGTTTAATACCATGTGGAGTGTGTTGAAATACTGGATGGGAGGTTACAAAACAGCTCAGTTAACATTAATGCTCCACTTCCAGAAGAATAAATTACAATGTCCCAGACGAGTACAGCGGAAAAAAGCAGTCTTAGCCATTGCTGTTCTGTGGATTCCTGGGATTCAGTAAGACCTTCAACAGGCTAACACATAAGTAACAAAACTGGGATAAATTTAACCAAAAGAAAATATAGCATTACCATTTCTTATGGTGATTTCCTCCAAACTACAAACATATCTGTCCCATCTGGAATGAGCCTTATCTAGCTGGCTGTCAGGTAAGTTCAACTTTAGCTAGGCACTGGGGAAACTCTATTGACCATCCATGGCTGATGAAAGAAGACATATAGTTTAGTTGAGTGATATCCACATACCAGTGGGGCCCCTCAACTCAAGCCACCTCACTCTGTCCTGCTGACCTCACTCCCATTCACCTTGTTAACAGAACTGGTCAGAAAATGGAGTTCAGGGGTGGATCATGAAAATGTTTAAATCTGTTTTCCTGAAGATTTCATTTCTATTACTTTTAGCCCACTGTATATATTAAACAGGTTGAGTGACATGATGAAACACTGCAAAATCTCATGTGAAATAAGTGTTAGGGCCCACCACAGCACTGGGATGACTCCTGATGAATGATGTTGGAAATGGGGCAGAGCTGGGACCTAGTGACCTTACCACTAAGTGGCACCACTGGTAAGTCCAGCCCCCATGTGAATGCTTTCCTGCACACCCAAGGAGAAAGCCTCCCCAAAGGGGTGCTCTGCAGGGGTTGGGGAAATGAAATGTTTCCTCAAGGCAGTGGAGCATCAGCAGCACCTCTCCACAGCTACTCTTGAAGCCTCACAACTACACCATGGTGAGTGCATCCCTGCTTTTTGCACAACTGCATGGATCCACTGGCCAGAATGTGGCCCACGCCACTGAAAACACACTTCCAACATGGGTAATTCTGGACAGCAGCTATCTGGGCAGGATTTCAGAGGTCTGGCCCAGTGCAGCGCAACTGCATCAGTCCCATTGTGTTCTGGATTGTGTGTGTTCTTGAAGGTGGCAGAATTTAAATTATAACAAAACAGGGGGAAGTTCTGCCCTTAGGATTGTGTGTAGCATTCACTGACTTCAAAAAGAGTTGATGATATATATCTGAGGACAGAATTTGGGTCACCGTGACTTAGTACATTTTGAATTTATAGAGATTTTCAAAATCTCAAATTGCTCCTCCAATCTTCTGGAAGAAAATGATCATATTAAAAACCACATACACACCCCCCAAAATCATCATGATTTTTGATCTAATCTATCTTTAATGAAGATGGGCCTAGTACCTAAAGAAAGTCCTCACTACTGTTGTAGAGGAGCATATTTTTAGTGTACTGCTTGGTGGAATTAAGACCCAAAGTTCCTAGTGACAGTAATGGGAAGGCATCAAACAAAAGGACTAATCACCATACTTGGCAGTTACATTTTGAGGGTTTTTCTTGTCCTATCTAACCGAGTGGTTCAGTACACTCTGAAAGCTAGGCTGCCCCCTTGCAAGCATATTATATGTAGAGGAAGTTATACCAGCACTGAATTTCCTCTGCCAGTAGCTCTGAGTCAGAATCTATGCTGGCACAGACATGTAACTTTATCTGGCCCTCAGTCTTCATTTCAACCCCGCCCCTTCCAAAAATCTGACTGGTTATTATTAGACCATTACAAAACTGTCGTGGCACTCCTAATTTCAATACACCAGTCCATTCAATACACCAGTGGTTCTCAACCCTTCTCATACTGAGACATCTCTCTGATCTGGCTTAGGACACTCCTCCCACATTTAGTGATATGGGAAGAGTGGTCATGAACCCCAAATTGAGAACCTCTGCCCTATATTACCTCTATCCAGGGCTCAATTATGGTAAAGCATCAATATCTTTAGTTAAAAAGGAAGTTTCTAGTCCTCATGATTATGAAATAAATCTTGAAAATGTACCCTGAGAATAACACTGACACTTGTCTGTCTGCAGAAAGTCTGAAATAATAGCTCTGAGGGGGAGAACTACCCCAATCATCTCAATGGAGTGTTAAATTCAAGAGCAACTGCTCTTGAGCTCTGTCAACACCATCCCAACAATGGAGTCTGACAGAAGAAGTGTGCAGAAGGCTCAGCCTACTCATCTATGGTATGTGCCTGCTTAGGTAAATACTGGAAGTTCCTCCCACTCCCTACTACTCCTGCCTCTCCTGGGGGAGAAAAAGGAACCCCATGCTCCCACCCCTGATTCCTAAGAGGAATAGGGGACTGCCACTGCTCTCAGAAGGAAATGCGGGGCCTTGCTACCACCTCTGTCTCTCCACATGGGAGAAGCAGCATCCTGCTACTGCACATCAGCAGAGCAATGGGAGGATTCCACGTCAGCCTGGATTGTCTTAATATGGCCCTGTCTCTACAATAGACCTGCCTTGCTTGTATGCACAGCTATGATGCTATGTAAGTAATTAATAATATTTCAACAGAACCCCTGCACACATTGCTGATGACCTTTGCAAGTGAGGTCCAACTCATCTTTGCAAAAATCATGTGAACTAGTCTAAACATTTACTACACATCTCCTGTACACTTCTCACTATCGTAACATCTGTTGAGTTATCCTGTTACTCTATATAATATCAAGCTTTACCTTAGATTTTGGACTTCACTCAACTTTGCAGTTGCTCCTCAAACGGACTTTCTTAGGGTAAACAACAGAGATAATGTTGACAAGGGACAACCAGCCTTAATTCATTCACAACATTAATCTTTTGAAAATAGTTGTTTTCCTAATTACTAACAGAGTATTTAATAGTTATCTAAGCTGTGATCTCATAGAAAACATCAACGCTGTTTCCCCCCTCCCCTTCCAAATGATTTAAATTGGTCTGGTGCTTGTTAACTGCAATAGACTCACAAGTAAGATGTGCTAGGAACAGATAGGGTTGTAGGCACCAGGCCAATAAATATTGTAGGCTGTATAGCCTCATATTTTGGGGGGTTTCCTACTATGCCTCACTGAAAAAAGGGACAAATGTTGGTTGAGCACCTGCTGCTGCCTTGTTAGAAAATTAAAAATATATAGAGGGAGTAACATGAAATATATTTGATTTTAAAATATTGCATTTGTAAATGAGTATGTATAATTAACAAATGACAGTTGTATTTCTTCTCTGGCAGTTTTCACACTGTTGCCACCATACATTGTTGTTAATTTACTTTGGACTACAATACCTGCATCTTTTTTTTAAGCTTTAGATTCTCTGTCTCCCATCCCCACTTATATATGCATTATGTGTGTGTATCTATACATCTATCTCTGTATATGGTGTCACGGGTTAGCCAGGTAGCATTATACTGGCGTGAGCTGAACGCTGAGGGTATATCTACACTGCTAGCAGAACTTGAGTTAGCAGACCCTGGGTTTGTTAATTTAGGGCTTCAGCATCTACACTCATTTGATTCCCAGATTAGGAATTGTTGAACCCTGGGTCCCAGCATTATGTAGGCCCGAGTCTATCCACCTATATCCCAGACTTCATAGTGCCTTCCCAAAATGTGGCTGCTCTAGCCCTTTGTTCCTCAAGTTTGCAGAGTGGGAAAACTTGACTGTCCACCAAACTTGAATGTCCAGAAGACAAAGAAAGTAAGCCCATGCGACAGTTGAATACTTTTGGTGGACTCCCAGAACACAAATCCAGTGGGGCTACATCTTCATTGCAAAGCAATAGGACTTGAACCCTGGGTCCTGGATTGACTGATGCTAGGACCCACCAACTTATGGGGTCCTAGGACACTGGTCTAAACCCTTGTTTAGTGTGAGCTGTGTAGATGGAAGAGGGGGATTAGGCTTGAACTTGAGTTCAAACCCTGGGTTTACATTGCAGTGTAGACATAGCCTTAAGGCTTAGTTCTCCAGGGAGTTGAGAGAGAGAGAGTGGCTTGGTAACTGGGCCCTGAATTACTACTATATTTACAAGCTGAGTAATTAACCTAATCTGGGTGCACATGTGTACAATTCCCTTTATCGTTACAAAGAGTTCTGTGTGAGCATCTTTGGGGGGCTAGACACCTTATTGGATAAACTATATTCCTTACAACAGGATACTTAACCAGAGTATGACTTGGATTTCTGACAGAAAGTATACTTCTACCAAGAACATAATATCTATGGAGGAGACTTGCTGTTTGTATTCATCTTAAAACGAACTACTCTCCGTTTCTGTATCAACTTTAAGACTTCTACATGGTTCTTGTGTTTCCTACACCCTCTCAAGGGCCTACACATTGCCCTTTGCTGTCTCCCTAAAGACCTGTGCCCCCAAAGCCACATACACTAAAGTACATACTGAAGCTTAAGCTGGTGAATAAAGCAGGTCAAAATGTTTCAAAAAATCATTTTTTTGCAAAATTAAAAAAAAATTCTTTGGTGTTTTTTGACCAGTCAGCAGAGTGGTTTTCAATTTTTTTCAAATTCTAAGTTTTTAATAAAATCTGCATTTTCTGGACAGCTCTTTTCGTAGGAAGTCTCATTGACTTTGGTGGGACTACTCATGGGTTTAGGGTAAAGCCTATGCATAAGTGTTTGCAGGATCGTGCCACTCCCTCTCAACTTTGTGCCTTCTTTCATGTTGTTGCCTATTTGTAGAACAGCCTCCTTCTTCTCATTCACTAAGCATTCAGCTCTTCCCTCAAATCTCTCCTTAAAACTCACTTTATTCTTCTAGCCTACTCCTGCTGATCTCCCAAGGGTCTGCTCTAACTCCCACACATCATCCTCTAGAGAGCTGTACTGAAGCCAACCACATATGACTGTGTGCTCCTCAGGACAGAGAGCATCTCTTACCATGTGCCATGTGCACCAATGTTGCTCTATAAGAAAAAATAACAATAATAAACTTTTCATCGTTTCTTAAAGTATCTGATGCATTTGATTTCTAACGACATTTCTTCACATCTTCATTTGTTTTGATAAAATCTTGAAAGACACCTTTAGATAAGATAGTGCCATGTAATCTGTAAAGTGAAAGCACATACTCTGTGTGTATATGTTTTATGCTGTAGCTCAATTCAGCAATGATGGTAGGAAATTCATGAGGACCTAAATGTTATTCATAAATGTATGTAATGATCAGGTAATAATAAAAAAGATCTCAACTGTCAATAAATGTCTTGATGGATTTAAAAGGAAAATAATACTCCAAGAAGAGATTTTTTCCATAAATACAAGTTCTAATGTTTTGCATCCACTGGGGAGCAGGTTAGGAAAAAAAAGCCCAATAATTGACTCAAATGTTCACCCAGAATCTGAATTGAACTTTTAATGGGGTTCAAAAAATAGTCTAATTAAATTCCTTTCCTCTCATATTCCATCATATCACTGAATTCTCAAATTCCACTTTTTACCCAACATTGAGTGTGATTCAGAAATGAATGTAGATAATTTTGTTTAGATTTTTATATTTTGCAAGTTCATACAATTTTTATGAAATAATAAATCTGCATAGCATTACATAGTTAGATATTCACATACTTCAGACACAGATAATATTTTCCCTTTATAATATTTATAAACAATGACAGTTCTATCTCTTGAAAATTAAATCCCCACCATTGTCCTTAGAAAAATGTCTCCCAAATGGATTTTGTTTCTTTTTAATTCACTGACAGATGTGGTGAGTACGGTATACAAACAACAGCCCAATGTCATTCATGTCTATTGTCTGGAAACAACAGAATGATTTTGCTCAAATTATAAATGGAAACTTATGGGGTTGGAATAATGACCAAAATGGTACTGGAGCTTTTGAATGACACCGGATAATGTATTTTACAAAGAGCATCTTTCAGATAGATTGTCCATCTTTTCACAATCTTTAAACGGGAAACGCACAGACACTGAAGTTTTGGCAAAACATCTCAAAATTGTTGGCTTTTTTCTTTACATGTACAATAGTGAGTTTACAGCATTAAAGGAAAAATCTTGATCAGAAACTATCTAAAACTGATAAAGATGCTGCTTCTACAAGGAAGGAAAATAATTGTTCAAGGTAGTACAGAAGATGGCAAAGGCAGTACTGGGAATTGTAATTATAAAGGGAGTACAAAAACTTCGGCAGAATAAAAGTAAGTGAAGGCAAAAGGAAGGTGCATTTCAAGAAAAAATTCTAGACTTAATCATTTCTTTAGGGGGGGCTTCAAAGCAATAGCCGTTCATGAAGGGATCCTGCACTTCACTGAGTAGCCTGGCAGCCACAAGACAGGATTGAGGGTCACTTTCAAAAGTGACCTCAATTAATGAGCATAAGTAAGGATGGGAAGATTCCACTGCCCTCCTAAAATATTTACCAGTAGCTTCCCACTAAGTGGAAGCTCACTCCCTTGAGTTGTTTAAAACTAGACTGGGCAAAGAGCTAGAAAACACACTGTAGTGACTGCAGGCAGTCTTGCACTGGGATTTTCTAAGAATGGACCAGTGATCTATTAGATCTTTTCATCTCTAATTTCCATTCTACTAAATCTTGTTCTCTTTTAAAGTTTATAATTTGCAGTAAATTATGGCTCATAGCAATAAATAACTTTGTCTCTAAAATTCAGTGCAACTTTCTGTACAGTAGTGTGATTCAGTTTAGTATCTGTTGCCATTTGTACAGAGGCAACTGATGTGAGCTGATTGTGGTGAATAGTAGAACTCTGAAACTCAAAAACATACCAGTATATCCCACAAAACTGTATAAGGGAACGCCCACTCTTATTAAATATATTTTATGAATGTAGTCTGGGATAAGACCGATCTATTGTCACTGCTACCCTCATGTTCCAACACAGATTGGTTTTTAAGCTACATTTCTTTCAGATTAATGTTATGTGGGAAAATATCTCCCCCTAGTGTTTATGTCCAGTCATATTTTTCCCCATCACAAATATTAGGTTTGATTATCTATCCCTCTGTCTATCTATGTGGTCTGGAAATCATTAACATCCTTTTTGGTGTTGTCTTCTCCTACTTTCATGCTTGCATCTTATGGTTCCTGCTGGACGGGTTGTGACTGGTCTAGGACAGGCCATCATGTATTTAGGAGGTCAAGGAGAGTAAAGGGAATGGAGATCTGCAGAGTAAATCTTCGCTAGAGTTGTGATGGGGCACTATATGAGATATCAAGGAAGCAAAACTGCAGTCAGTATATTTATGGAAGTACAAAAGGTAGTGATCTAAGTGATCTGAACTACAGGTTTGGTGACAGAAATAAAACCTTGGGAAATACAGTTTTTCTGAAGTAGTTAGCATTCCAGATCCACAGATGGATCCTTGGTTTCACACCATGGCAATTTGGGAAACAGCTGGATTTCCCCAGCTGCCTCATGAGGTAGCCTGCCTCAGTAAAGAGATAACAAGAATAGAATCAAGGAGCTTTCTTGTTCATGTATCCTATCCTAGGATGGCAGGTTGATTTATGATGACCCCTAAATTGATGGGGGACAGCATGTCTTGCCTCCTCTTCACCCCACAACAAGTAAGATGCTAGGGGAGTAGACCACCTTGCCCCCCCGAAGACATCTGAACAAAGATCGGGGGTTATATGATGCTGGGACCCTTCTTTCCTAGAAGTCTAAAACAAGTAAGTAGAAGTCTTGGGGATACTTGGTGGGAAAGGGGATCTGAGGGCTTGTGGGATGGGTAGGATGGTGAAATTTGTCAAGAAACTGGTGGAAACCCCACTATGCACGCACATCTGCAATGTGAAATGGCTAGGCCTACTTCTGATGATTAGTGGCCAGGCAGAGACAGTTATCCTAGAGCACTGTTTGCTTGAGGACTGGGAGGAAATATCACCCTTGAGTTCCTGCTGTCAGCTCACCTCCCACTTCAAGAAGAAATCTGTCACTCCAGAGCAGGAGCTCAGCCTTCCCAACATGGAGATAGAGTAGCGGTTGTAGGGCCACGTGGTTGGTTCTGGGTCAGTTGGCTGGTAAAGCGATGGGGCTAGACAGAGGAACCACATGGCTGTGGCCTGAACATCTGTTCCTGTTGCTTCTGGCAGGAGCCAGTTCAAATGCAGCCTGAAACCAGGGGTGGGATGCAGGTTGGGACCTGAGGAAGCAGCCTGCAGCCAGTCCTGACTAACATGGTCACCACCACAATGAACCATGGCAATGCTGCAGAGACTGGGATTCACCACTCCGTGCTCACACAGCACCCAAGAACCAGGTGTGCTACAGAGTAAGTCCTCTGGGAAGTGTAAAGATACCACCCTTCCTAGAAGCTCTTCATGCAATCTTTGATTTCCTGTGACATGTTTCCTGCTGGGGAGCAGAAATAAAGGAGCCTAGGACAGGGCAGGTGCAGGCTACAGCCGGGGAGTAGCAAGAAGTTTTGTTACTTTATTTCTGTACATAGTTTCTGTCCTAACAAAGGGTTTATCTTGAAACCATTCTGCTTATTAGAAAAATCCTATATCACCCAGCACTACATGGGGCAGCAGGTAACTTGCTTTGGGCCTTAGAAACTGGGCCTGGAGGGCTGTGTGGGCTTTTAACTAGGTTACAGAGTGTTGCCGTGGTGTCTGTTTAGGATGGGTGTGGGGGGGTATGTGTGGCTCCTTATAGCTGCACTCCCCCCATGGAGCAATGTTCTGAGTGCTGGGTTCATTTCTGGGGTTAATTCCTGCCTCCTGAAAGGGTGTGGGAGGCAAGCAGGGTTCTCTCAGACACATGGCGTGGGATTTCAGATCTATTTAATGAACCCCATGTGCCCCCAGCACAACCCCAATGAACTTTGCATGGATTCATTCCAAGTAGTCGCAACATTTTTGAGCTCATGCTAAGCTGAAACTGCATGCCATCATAGACCCCTGCAAACCTAACCAAGGGTTTTTTTGGTTTACAAAAACAGTGCGAACCATAGAGAAACGAATGGGTTTTATACAGTTCTTATGTTAATTTGCATGTAGAATACCCTAAATTGCAGACTATTTATAATTAATTTCCTGTATATTTGCAAAAATATTTGAAATGTCTGGCACATAAATGAAAGGAAATGGGGAAAACTGTCAATGGAGTTGCTGAATGACTGTTGCCTGCCATTAATTTCTAAAGTTATTTCTCTTACAGTATAAAAATGTTTGGTATGGTAGCACTTTAAGTTAAGTGTCTCAAATGTGCATTTAATTTAGATTTAATAACACCATTTTCCTTATGAAAACTCAGTCAATTATTGAAAGCATTTCTTGAGGTTTAGCAATTATTTAAGAGGTGCATTTACTGTAAAGTAATTAGCTCAAATGGCAAGTTCAGGGAAGTAGCATATTTAAAACAAATTTAAATATTTGTTAGTAAAAGGAAATATTGTATACCTTTATAATTTGATAATATTTAAATGATCTCAAACTTTTCGAAACATTTAAGAAGATAGGTTATGCATATTTCCAAGAGAATTAGAGATTTAAAAAAGCAAGAACTACCTCTAGATGTAATGTAACAAATTTTAAATTCCCAAAGCAATAACTTAGTCTGATTGTATTAAAATGAATCAGTGCCCCAGAATCCCTTGCATACCAGATCATGTGGAAATTGAAAGAGCAGAAGGAGGAAGAGGGGCCCTGAAATATAATTTTTTAAATAATGACCACCAAGGCATGTTGCATTAAATATATATACACAAAGGAGCCCATGTGAAGGCAGTACAACAAGGCAAATATGATAGCTTGACGCCGGCCTACCAGAGAGATACCTACCAATACAACAGAAAAAAAATTCTTTATTTGAGTCACTTCATGTACCAGTCATGTACCAGTTCCCAGCATGTCTGTTCTTTAGTATCACAGACCAAAGCTATGGCACCTTGGAAGATTCTTATAGGAATCTCAGGCCCCAGTCTCTGTTTTCTTATCAAGTTTGTGCTGGTCTGTGCTGCCAATTAGGTTTCTCATCAGTGACAGACTGGAATTACTACTTGGGCTGTACCTACACACCCCTCACTTGATATGATGAAAAGCCAACTAAATTAGCCTTCTATGAAATTCTGCCATACTCTTAACTCCCTAGGCATCAGAATGTTAAATTACTTTTCTTCTCTGGCTTGGTTTCTTTCATCAAAAAGAAAGGCACAACCTTTGTTCTGTCTTTTGCTTTGTCTTCTGTGCTTACCTCTCTTTATCTGTTCCTTACACTCTGCTTCTGTCCCTGTAGTAGGCTGAATATTTGGGCCAACCTGTTTATAGGCTTTTGGCATTCAAACAGGCAGGAGATGCAGTCATCCCTTCCCTCCTTGGTACAAATCCCAATAACTCCACTTCATCTTTGCAGCCATGAGTTGCTTGTCCCTTAGGAAAATGATTAAACCTAAACTTTGGTTTACAAGGACTGTCCAGTTTCTAGGGTTCCTTGTGGCCTCTGGGAAGAGGGTCTGAGTTGGAATTCTTGGGAAAACCCAGTCATGACCCACCCTATCTCTTTCCCTCCCTGTTTCAGACCATCTTTCTCCCCTCCAGCATGTATTCTGTTTCCCATCTCACTCTGCAGTTGGTTCTACCTCCTTTTTCAAGCTAGGAAGAAGCAGAAGGAAGGTGGCACTTAACTGCAATTTATAACTTTCCTGGAAACTGCCAGATGCTGCGGTTACATATAAGGTTTGTTTTACTGAACATATAAGGAATTAGCTCTTGGAAGGAATGCTTACTGTCAACTATGTTGCCATTTGTTTTAAAGACTTAGCATATCATCAGTACCCTTTTCTTCTTTAATCCTACTCTCTTTTTAACCGATACAATTCTACTGCTTATAGGTTATACCCAAGCAAACAAACAATATACTACTAAAAATGTTATACAACTGAGGCTGATAGTGAGGAAGAAGCATCTCCAAACTGGCAACATGTACTGAATGAGGAGGAAAGGCAGTGGGGAAGTGGTTGGCTGGGGTGAAGCAAGTATGAAAAAAACCTACTCACTGGGAAGAGGATTTCTGGGCCACAGTAGCTAGTCAAAGGGAGTAAACTTTCCTCCTGATTCTAAACCTTAACACCTCAGATTCTGAGAATTGAGCTGCTCAGTAGAGCCATAATCTATACTAGGCAGCAGGGGCTGGTCGAACCCCCAAACTAAGATGGTGATACTATATGAGCTGTCTTCAGCTGAGGAAGTGAAAATTCCTTCTTCTCTAAGGTCACTTTATTTCAGCATAATGTAATATACTGGCAAGTGTGTGAGATCACATTTCCCTCCAGTGGAAGGATCTAGAAAAGATAAGGCTCTGCTACTTAGGTCATGGCTACACTTCAAGCTGGAGGTATATTTCAAGGTCAAGGAGATATTCCCACACTAGCTCTGGCCGAGCTAGTGCACTTAAAATAGAGTGTAGCCACTATGGCACTAGCAGCAGGAAGGGCTAGCCACCCCCAGTAGGTATCTAGCATCATGCATGGGTACATACTTGTTGTGGCTAGCCTCTCCCACCACTCAAACCAAAGCAGCTACGAGCTAGCATGGGTCTCCCTCCTTGAACTGGAAATTGCATCTCCAGCTCAAAGCACAAGACATACCCTTACTGAGAGCTAACAATTACTCCTTTTGCTCAAGAGACAAAGGCTTTTGATGCTGAGGGTTCCAGTTTCTCTCTCCATTAATGTATGCAGCCACCTTTCATTACAACAATGGACTGCTAGGAGTTGGGAGCAATGCTTTAGTCAAAGATTACTTTATATGAATGGTTCTCAAACCTCTCTGCTGGTCATATTACAGATCCTCTCATGGACAACGTCTCCTCCCAAGCTGGCACTCCTGAGTCCACACCTTCTTTGTGACAACTATTTTGCTTGGGTATGAAAACGTAGGTGGAGCCCATCCAGATGTTACAGTGATGGACACAATAGAAGTACCTAGATAGGGCAGTATTAAGGAGATTAAAATAAACTCACTTCAGTTAAATGGGTGCAGCTAGGTGGTTATATCCTTTTTTTTTATTCCCTGTCCCTGCTTTCATTCTTGCCTTCCATGCATACTTTTTGCTGTGCTGTTTTTCCTGCTCATGGTCTAGGGTTTTACATTCATTATTCTGATTTTTCCCCATATTGTCTGCAGTGCCAATTACTTTAATCTCTCCAGATCATTTTACAGTTTGGTGCTGTCCTCCTATTTGTTTTCCATCATTCCAGGTTTAGGGTCTTCTCCAAATCAGATCACCATTTAATTTACAACAAAGAAACTCTTGCTAAAGAAATACATGAAGCAGGTGCATCTAATTCAGAGAGGAGATTGTTTTTAAGTTCAGATGGTCAGAAAAGACTCTGGAAACCTCAAAGTGTTATGGACTGGGCAGGAAGTATCATTGCTTGAAGACTGACTGACATTTTGGGAAAGAAACAATTCCATGAACCACCTGGAAATGTTCCAATGACCACTAACGGTCCAAGGGCCACAGATTGAGAACATGTTTATCGTCTTTCTCCCTTTGTACATGTATCCTTTCTCTGCTATGGGAATTGCATTGCCTGAGATAGCACTATAAATGCCTTGCCTAGACAGAAACTGAGATGTCTATGATCCAAGCTCTTAGTTCCTACAACAAAAAGCAGTCTTTGAGGGACATAGTTACAGAAAAATAAGTCCCCGTACAAAAATCTTATATTTGTGTGTCTAGAAATTATGTGCTCATATACTATCAGATACCTGCATAAATATGACTGAAAATGCTAAATTTGTTTCCTGAAATTGAATTATTCATAACTGAATAATAAAAGTCAAAATGAGCTCCAAAACTTAACACATCAATATTGACATGTATTTTCACCTTTGAGATGCCTAATACTAATTGGAGATAATACTCGGCTATAAAAACTAGAAAACAACTGAAAATGGGTACCAAGAACACAAATGAATTTGAAATACATCTCTTGTCGTAGAATTAAAGAAAACTTGGTTATCCATGTTGATTTCACCTTATCAAATACCGATAACAAGTTACACCTTAAAAGATGTGTTCATTGTGACTGAGGAATTTGTATTTATAGAACCACTTGAATGTGATGACAAAATCCAACATTAACAAAACATTAAAAGTAAAACTGTGGCTTGTCCTAATCATCCACACAGAGGAGAAAGGTAACTTAGAGCAGCTACCCACATTAGAGGTTACAGTGTCTGGAAGAGCAGCATTCATAAGGCAGCTATTCCTTCTTTCAAACAGAAGGGTGGCAGGCAGCCAGGATTACATGGCTCTAAAGGTATGTCTATACTACCCACCTGATCGGCAGGCAGCGCTCGACCCCCGAGTGCTCTCCCATTGACTCCTGTACTACAGCGCTGCGAGAAGCGCAGGCAGAGTCGACGGGGGAGCAGCAGCAGTTGACTCACCGTAGTGAAGACACCGCAGTGAGTAGATCTAAGTACGTTGACTGCAGCTACATAATTCACATAGCTGAAGTTGCGTAACTTAGATCCACCCCCCCCCCCCCCAGTGTAGACCAGGCCTAATACACCAACCATTGCAGCTGATAGGAGGAAAGGAGGAAGTAATCCAAAAGAGGTGAAGGCAGATGCAGATTATTCCTTCCACCACCAAGAGCAAGCAGGGAACCAGGGTCTGAATTATGACTCTGTCTCACCATTCAGTCACTTCTCTACTGCTGGGGCAGCTGCCCCTTTCACAGCAGTAGCAGTAAATCCACAACAGAGCCTTAAATGGTCTCTTTCCAATCATTTTCTTGAGAGAATTGTGGTAAGGTTTTAAGCAGATGTTAGCTAGAAAACATGAAGAAATTATACTAACTTTGAACTTCTGAGGGAATTTTGATAAAACTTAAAATCTGAGAAGCAAAGAGACTAGCTTGAATCAAAAAAATACTCCCACAGTCATTTTTATGTTTCTGCAGAAAACATAGCTCAATTTCTTTAACTTTCATCTTTTGTGTTAGCTGGACTGAAGAATAAAAGGACAAGAGCTACAATCAAACCTTCTCCATTGGATGAAAAGTTTAATAGCTTCCAAAATTTCTTTGCAAAGAGAGAAGCTGCTATGAAACTCTTTCCAAGTACCAGTAAGAGACAGAAGAGAGCCAGCAAAAGAACTAAGAGATTCTTTTAGAAAGATTGGAAGATGTATAAATCTGGAGAGATGTGTATCAAATCTGGATAATAAGCTGACTTTCAGCACAGAATCAGAACTACGGGAAAAACCCTCATTAGAGGAAAGAGGGTGTTATAGCTAAAAGGATGAACCAGGAACACTTGGGAGAGGCAGCTTTGTTGAAGAAACCAGACACAGTAAGAGCATTAATTTCTCTGAACTTCTCAGGGATAATATCACCTTCGGCAAAAGTGCAGCTAAATCTGTTAAGCCCACCACAGAGCTGCTCAAAATATTTTGTCCAAGGTTTTTATAAGAAGTGTTTTGCCAAAAACAAAATTTCTCATGGAAAGAAATTTCTATTCTTGACTAAAGCTTTTTTGGTTTTTAGAAAAATAGAAAACAAACATTTAGGGAATACAGCTGACAATTTTTGATATATTGTACACAAATGCTCAGCTTCTCCCCATCTCATGCTTTCCCTACGCTTTTCTAATGGGGAAAAAGAGAAAGTTTAAAAAGAGAAAGTAACACTTTCATTTGAAAAACTGTTTCTTTTTAAAAAGAAACACACAATAAAAATGTTACTTTCTCCTTGAAAGTAACACTTCAGTTCTTCACAGTGAAGTCACCTTACTACTGTACAAGGTCTGATCTTTACTAGTGAAGTCAATGGTAAAACTCCTATTGAGTTCAGTGGTGCAGAATCAGGGCCTAGAAGAATGGTAAAACTGAATTCACTGGCAGCAGATTTATATTGTTTATGGAGCAACTAAACTCAAAATAAATTCTTTAATTAGTCAGAATTAGTCAGACAAATCAGAAGCATACTCCCTAACTCTGAAGAGGTTGGAGAAGAACTGAAAAAATGAATTTGACAATATTCTTTCTAGTATCTAGAGTATAGTGCCTAAGCAATTATCTATAGACATTAAAATTTAAAAAATGGACTGCAATCTCTCTTATACATTAAACTTTATGGCAAAGAGAAGTTAATTTAGAAATGTAATGATGTTGCCCTGCCATTATGTTCTCTCTCATCTATATCTATAATGATCTAGAAAACATGGCACATGAGGAAAAATATTGTTTAGTCTGGAGAAGAGATGACTAAGTGTGGACACAACAGTCTTTAAGTACATAAAAGGTTGTTATAAAGAGGAGGGTGATAAATTGTTCTCCTTATCCATTGAGGACAGGACAAGAAGTAATTGTCTTAAATTTCAGCAAAGGAGATTTAGGTTAGACATTAGAAAACACTTCCTAAATGTAAGGGATAGTTAAGCACTGGAACAAATTACCTGGGGAGCTTGGGGAATGTCCATCACTGGAAGTTTTTAAGAACAGGTTAGATAAGCACCTGTCAGGGGTGGTCTAGGCAATAATTAGTCCCACCTAAGTGCTGGGGATTGGACTAGATGACCAATAGAGGTCTCTTCCAGTTCTGTATTTCTATGATTCTATAATATATATATACACATACACCATTTTTCAGAAAAACTAAAATTTTGTCACAGGAAAAAAAATGTTTTTTGTGGAAAAGACATTTTTTATTGGAAAATAATTTTGACCAAATGTTTGATGAGCTCTAGTAGCATTTCCCCAGCTCTGCACAATGAACGTCTGATACCATACAACACTATCAGACACCAAAGAGCTCTTTGTTTATGCCATTTATGTGATTGATTTTATTAGGGCTTTGTGACTGGATTGCATCTTATTAAATGTAAAGAAGCAGATTTAGACTATGCTGTTTCCATAGTAACTAAAATAATGGTGGGCAAGCTGCGGGCCGCATGCGGCCCATCAGGGTGATCCACTGGCAGGCTGTGAGACAGTTTGTTTACATTAACCGTCTGCAGGCACAGCAGCCCGCAGCTCCCAGTGGTTATGGTTTGCCGTTCCCAGCCAATGGGAGCTGCCGGAAGCGGTGTCCAGCACTGAACTAAAGTATTTAGTTTGGCGAGTGTTTACCGACAGCCATTAGTTCCATATTAAGTGAACTTTATTAACTGTTTGCAGCATATAGCTTGTTAAGCATGAGGAGAAAATTCTCTGTGAAGCGTCTCCCAGAGGAAGTGGCAGAAGGTCAATGTCTTGGGATATTTAAAATTAGACTATAGAAAAAGATTAGAAGAAGTAGGGAAAATTCCTATATGGAAGGGGAGATAGACTTAAGTCATCCAGTAAAAGTCTATAATAAGTCCATAAAATAAAGAGTTAATATAATAGTTTTGATCACCTATGTAGTTAGACGATAAAAATAATAAACTGTGTCATTACCATATCTGAAAGAGGAATTTCCTGGAAGAATTCTCTGCTGTTGGAAATACCACATTAATATACAGTACACACTGCATTCAGTCCAATAGCAATGGCTCAGTCCTGGCTAAAAATTATATTTGAAAAGGAAATAGTCATAAAGCTAAAATGAGAAGGCATTTACTGCAAGGGGATGTAAAAGCAGCCCTGACCTTATTTTCCACACTAGGACACTCTTGCTGCAACAATTTTTGATCCTTTTTGTTAATCTGTTCTAGTTTGCTTCATTTTTCTTTGTTGTACACAACACTGGATTATCGATCAGTCTTTCTTTGGAAGCTTTCTTCTTAAAAGTGCACTTCACCACCACCTTTTTAAAGAGGTGCATGGCTAGTATCAGTCCAGCTCCTGTTGATGATGGGGATCACAGGATTAAATGCTTTGATATCATTTTGAAAATGGAGAGGCATTTATCATTATATTAACTTCTGACAGTACTGACTAGCAGAATTAGATCCTAGAGCTATCCACTAAGGGGCGCTCCAACCAAACTGATAAAAGCACCGAGATAAAATTATATGCTCTGTCTCTTTGGTGAAAATCTAGCGCATATTTGAAGTTATATTTTAGTCTTGCTATCTGTTTGTCATAGATACAAATATTGCCACTGTAGAAACACTGCCCAAACCACTGATATGCTTATATAACTAGTTTTAGAAGAAATAATAATATTTTGCTCTGTGAGAGTAGACGTCAGAGGCAGAGCTGTTCAGGAACTTATTGTGTGAATGCTACCGTATCGGGGAATGGAGCTGTATAAGCATCATCAATACAGAGGCAGAGTGAAGATAAAACTTCTGACTTCAGAATATTTAGGCCACAGTTCTGTAATGGTAACCTCTAGTTGTCTCATGATTTTTCCCCCGAGGAATCTTCAGGAGGGATTAAACTTTCCTGAAGCACAGTTCCTCTCTCAGTTGCACAGGGAAGAGCCCATTTCTGTTTGGAGGAATATACCCAGCTTCCTTAGTAAAATGACATTCTCAGTTATTCCTTCTTCTGGGTACCAAGTAGATCTACAATGGCACCGCTACTTTCTGTATCATAAAGTTGGCTTCTGCATAACTTAAGGACTTGTGCTGATATCGTATGTCTAGCTGCATTGGTTATTCATCACATACACAATAATTGGATCTAATCAATTTTTGGTATCACAGAAACTGCTCACTATACTTTTTTAAGGTAATTTTAAAAACTTTTCTAACTTTATATATAATTTATAGTTTGTTTATATTGGAGACTTTAATAATTCTCAAATTGGAGTTTACTTTCCAAAATTTGTCCATGAGAACTTTCCTGGGCCTCTGCAAAGTGCCTGGATTTTTCCTTTATAAACAAATAAAGCTATCTGATATGTATATGAGCATTCCATTAAAAAAAATTAAAATGGTGCCTCCGCTTTTGAAATTTGAGAATTGCCTTAAATTAGTGGCTTTAATGAAGAGCTCTTATGTATTTTGGGGAGATAAAGATCAGTTTTTATGCTGTAGGTGTTCAGAACACTCTTTTCTGCAGCTATACCATGTGAGCACAGTGGGGCACTACAACTACAGATTCTACCTTCTAGTTATATAAAAATGTCTGCACATGGCATCTCCTTCTGCAGTCTCTGCTTCATGGATCTTTTGACTCTTGATGGCCAGATTGTAGTACTTCGTGAGTTATATTTTTGTTGTTTCCACTTAGTCTTTGGGGCAGTAGATTACTAGATGTTAAATTTTCAGCCAAAAGAACATATGAGCAAACTGCAGATGCTAGAGCCTTTTAATGCAGCCCATCACATGGCCCCATGTTATTTCCTTCTAAGGGCTTGTCTTTGCCCAGTTTTTGCACTGATTTAGTTAAATCTTGTCGATCTAGTTAAATCAGTGTAAGCCATTAGTGTTAGCATTTACATTGTTTTAAAACTGTTCATATTAGTTTCAGCTGGTGTAAGTGTGTCTACACTAGGGGGTTGTACCAATTTAACTAAATATGTTTAAAATTAATTTAATTAAGTCTGAACAAAAATGAAGTACAGACAAGTCCTAATTGGCATTGTTTGGACTATAAGTTTTGTCTTTCCCATCTCATGAAGATCTTCTCATCGAGATGGCTGACTCTAGTAATACTTGGTCACTTAACCTGTGTTGGATTTTGAACCGTTTATTAGACATACATTATAACTAAAGGTGGTTGGATTTTTTTTTTCTTCTGAAGAACACTTTGAGGTCTTGGTGAAGAATTAAAAGCCAATATATTTTGTCCCAAACCCCAAATATTTCAATTTGTAAATGTCACCACAGTGCCTTGTGAGAGTTGTGGTTTGGGTGCCTTATGCTCTCAAGTCTCTTCTATAGGCTGGGTTTCTTTGTATTCAATAACATAGAAATATCAGAAGTGGAATGTTGGTTTTCCACAAGAAGAAAATATTTTTCACAAAAATCATTTTGTCAAATGCTATTTTTTTTCGAAAAGTAGTTGCGATGGAAAATTTTTGACCAGCCCTATTTATAACTTTTGATGGTTATGCCAATCCATATGTTTAGTCCAGGAATAATTGCCTTAGGGCTAATGCTTTCACTTTTCTCCCTCTAAAAATCTTGTTGAGCCAAAGTTATGGTGGAGAATAGGTTGCCCTTTGAAACAAAAGTAAAAGAATAGTTCTGTATACTTAAAAGAATTCTTAAAAGTCAGAACCTAAACCCACCTAAATCATCTTCATGCAGCTGTTTTCCACTCATCAAGGTCCTCAACAGAAAGGAGTGGACAGTCATGTATCTTCAACAGCCCCGAGGACACTGAGATTTGTGCAGATCATAAAGTCAGATAGAGAGAGAACCTTTGAAATGTCATCTGATCAGGGAAAGGATTCTGACAGACCTCTACTACATTAATATTTTCTTTCTGTTGGGAGTGAAATTGGTACATAGACATGTGTCACTGGCTAAGTAGGTGTGTTTCAGGTAAATATTTCTGGAGTGTAGTTTTAGATGTGAAAATTTATTGATATAATTTTTTATATCCAAGCATCTGTTCTTGATACAGGTGAACTTTTATTCTTGTAAGAATATGATCAAGGATATTTTTCTCCTGTACTCATGCCGATAGTATACTGTTTGACTTCTGTTGGAAGTTGAGATGAAATATGATAATATGATAATAATTATTGTACTGTAAACCAGTGGAGTAACCCAGCCGGGTGGGGGGGGGGGGGGAGAGAAAGGTTAGTCAGCAAGGTCTCTTCTCAGAGTTTAGGTTCACAGATCTTTAAGGCTAGAAGCCAGTCTTTTGATCCCTTCTCCCTCCACCCCTCGGTGTGGGCTTTTTCCTCTGAAGAGCTGTGACTCTTCCCCTGAGTACCTGTACAAAGGAAGGGGGAAGTCTTAACTCCTGATTTACTGGAGATTAGGTAGTGACCCCGGCAATGTATTATAACACGCATGTAATAATATAGTTATCAGTGTTTTTGACGTAGAGATATATAGATAAGGGTGTATTGTTTGAAAAATAAAAATTAATAAACTTTAAAAATAACTAAATGGTAGAAATTGAAAAAAAAATGCAGGTCACGTTCCAAAACCATATTTAATTCTGTACTGGTAATGCCTTCTATATACAGGTTGAAGACCCCCACTGATTTCCATCTAAAACTTAGTTCTGCCCTGTTGAATATATGATATATTTCATGACTACTCTTCCAACTCATGTCAGATTTCATACAAAAAAACTACATTAAAGAACATTATTAGGACTGCAAAGTCAAGCATGCAAATGCTAGGAAATGACAGGATAACCTTTGCAACATTAATTCCGTCCCCTTGTATGCCTTATGATAAAGTCTTGAATTACACGATGACACACTATTTTCATTGCTATTATTTTACAAAAATATTTGCTGAAAGTTTTAAAATCATGAAAATACTATAGATGGGGAAAAGTCAAATGGCAGCATTACAGGTGGCGAGCATTTTAAGTGGTACATAAGTGTACTGACACTCTCATTTTTATGAAACTGTGACCTTTAATATTTACAAACTTCTTTTTAGTTATGGATACCAAAGTTCTTAACAAAGTCTGCACAGGAAGAAAATAGAGCTTGCAGACTGAGTTATTGTACAAATTCCTAGGGTTTTAAGTGCACACAAAATATCTAAATCTCCTTGGGCCTAGTAAGCATTATTAATGATATTGGTAGAAAACCAGAGTTATTGGCTAGTGACTTGATTTAAAATCATGTAATGTTCTGTAGTCTGGATTTTGGGGTTTTTCACATATTGTACAAAAAGTACTGGCAACTTTATATTGTAGTCATTCCTTACAACTCATGGTCTATAAAAGATAATGAGGTTTTGGAAACAATCTTTTTGGCTTTTTATAGAAATATGAGCCATTTCAAATGCCTTAGTCATTTTATGTACTCTTAGGACCACGTCCTGCAGTCAGGCAAAATTTTCATTCGTGTCAATGAGAATTTTACCCAAGGTAAAGATTTTTGGACTGGGCCTTAGAGACAATCACATTATTGGTGTTAACAGTTCAGACTCTTCCGAGAACAAGCCCGTTATGGTTTATAGTTCACTTTGAGTTTTATATTCTAGTATTTGAAGTAGAAGCTATTCTAGTCCCTATTTAAATTCACTCACCATCCTCTTCAGCCTTCAGTCAGCTAAAATTAAAAATGGAGTTGAGAGAGGGGATATGTCCATCTTTTATGTCCCTGTGGCAGGGTGGTCACCCTGCCATGCCTTGAAGGGCTTAAAACAGCTCTAAGAGAAGGCTATAGCTGGAGGAAAGCTAGGCTGATTGGGGGAAGTAGCCACAGGTGGGGCCACACCCCAATCAGGCCACAGCTGGCCCTATAAGAGGGCTGTTAGCCAGAAGCTGAGACAGATATTCTCTAGCTACACAGAGAGAGGAGGACCTGGCTGCTGGGGAAGCTGAGGAGGGTACCCAGAGCAGAGCTAGGGAAGCGCAGAGGGAGCTGAGGAGCTTCAGCCTAGCAAAGCCCCAGGATGCAGGTCAAGGTAAAGGCCCATGAAAGGGTACTAAGGCTGCAGAGGAGCTGCCCAGACCTAGACAGAGGCCGCTGGTCTGACCCCCCTTGCTGATGATGAGTGGTACAGGCTGCCCCAGGGAGCGGGGGCTAGACGAAAACTGACAGTAGCCACTGAGGCAAAGGAGGGTTGGGGGTTCCCTTGAGGAGAGGACAGGACACCCAGACTGAGGGGGTACTGCCAGGGGCAGAACCCTAATCTGGAAGGACACAGCGGGGTCCGGAAGGGGTATGGGGCCAGTCGCAGGCGAGACACCAACCGGCAGAGAGCGCTCCTGGCTGAAAAGAGCTGATTCCCTGGACAACCAGCAGGAGGTGCCACAGCAGTGAGTCGTCACCCTTGACAGTCCCCAAGAATATCAAACTTCTGGGTTTGAATGGTATGCATTTAGGGCAAAGACCTACCCTTACCCTGTGTGTCTGTAACTTAAAGCCCCTTGTATCTGAGGTCCTGATCTATCTCCCACTGAAGACAATGGGTCTCTTTTTTTTCATCTACTTTAATACACATAAGTTATCATTAAAGAATACAGAAAATAAAGGAGCACCCCCTTCTGCAGGGCCTGATCCAGACCCTATTAAAGTAGTATCTATACTGCTCTAAGTGCTGCACAAGAGTCCTGTCCCTGCCCTGATGAGCTTGTAATCCAAAAAAGATGAAGGCAGAAAGCGGGAAACGGGGTCTATAAATCAGTGAGCGAGCTTGGGTGGTACTACAGATGTTTTTTAGGGGCCTTTGTTTTTTTTTTGTTTTGCTTTTTTTAAAATTATGTGACACAGTACAAATGGCAGGCCTAAGGAGAGGCAGGGAGGGTGATTGTGTGTGGGCAAGGGAATGGGAAGATTTAAAGATGGAAGTGTGGTGAGGAGCATGAGGAGTAATCGATCGATCAGTTATGTCTACAGTTCATATGCAACAGATGTGAAGTTACAGCAATGATAGGTAGTTGCAAGAGATGTCGAGGTCAGCTTCTGCTGTTGATCTTGGCTGATGAGTGGGAGCAACTCTGGTGGCTTAGGTCTTCTAAAAGCCTCCCCTGATGGCCCTTTCTACTCACCTGGACCACAGTGGGTGAGAGGAGTGGAGAAGTCTTTTCAGCTACTTCCCAGGGCTGTAGAATAGATTTGGTGTGTGGGAATAAGGGAGCTATCTTGACTGGACTCTGCCCATGCCCTCTGCTACTCCTGCACGAAGCCAGCAAGCAGAGGTTACCAAATAAACAAAGAAGGGAAAACAAAGTAACAGAGTAAAATGACAGAGGTGAGATTAGGTACTTATTAAGTCCTTAATAACACAACATCCCCATTCCTTGCAATCATGGCTAGCAATGTCTTCCTTTCTAGTCCCCCATTCTTGCTGAACATGCAAGAACTGGTTGCAAGTGGGAGCTGAGGTGGTAACACTTCATTGTAAAAATCCTGGACTTCTTAGAGTCTAAGCCATGACCTCCAGAGGAATGTCTGTCTGTGTTTGGAAGGGAAGGTAATCCCTTCCCTTCTGGACATACTCCTGTGCATATGTATCCCTCTTCTGGCTTGGCCCTGATTACCATGACACTGTACAATATGCCAGGCAGCCTATTTCTTTAAGTACTTTTCTTACTTTTAAGCATTTTTTCTTATATGCCCAGAGAAGACAGATGGTCATAAAGTGCAACATATAAGTGTTTGGGAAGTTTCCATTTCTTGCTCATATATTTTGTGGGAAAGGGTGACGTGTTTGAACATAAGTTACACTTTTTATTAATTATGTACCATTATATTTTATGCACAACTACTCTCACTACTCTGTGCTAAACTTATTATTGAGGCAATAACAGATGGAAAAGAAGCATTTCCAGGCTAATTCAGAGGTTGGCCATCGTTGCAATAGGAGGACAGCAGTTTAACGGCAACAAAAAGCTACACATCTCTGGTCTTTACTAATTTGGTGGGAAACTTAAATGAGAATGTGGGAAGAGGATTTCCATAAAATGTCTAGTGGTGATGCCAGTTGGGTTACAATAAAAAATGTAGAAGAACTCTACTTTACTTAAATGGAGCTTAGATGCTATGTTTTACATATACACACTATAGTGGCTGTTTCTGCCATATTGTTTTCAGAACAATAACATAGTTTTGAATAGACAAGTGAGAACAGCTCATCTGTTCTGTGGCCTAGCCTTTTTCTAATACCTCATACCTAAGGCTACGATTTGGTCATGGAGGTTGCGGAAGTCACAGAATCTGACTGTGACAGAAGTCACGAAGAGGTGGGGAGCTGCAAGGGTATCCCGCCACCTTTGACAGCCCTGGCAGCTCCCAACTGCAACGGGTGGCAGGGTACTCTGCAGCTCCTGGCTGCCGCAGGTGGTTCCTCACTCCCGGCCACAGCAGGTGGCGGGGGAAACCCCCTAACTCGCGGGCGGCTGTGGGAGAACCCCTGAGCTCCTGGCAGCCAGGGGTGGCCTGGGAACCCCCAAGCTTTTGGGCAGCAGGAGTGGCGGGGGAACCCCCAAGTTTACGGGCAGTGGCAGGAGCGCCCCCGAGCTCCTGGCAACTGGAGGCAGCATGGGAACTCCTGGGCAATGAGGGAACTCACAAGCTCCTGGCCACCAGGGATGGCGGGGGAACCCCTGAGCTCCTCCATGGTGGTGGCAGAAGATCCCCTGAGCTCCCAGCTGCCATGGCACCTGGAGCTGCAAGCGCTGTGGGTACCTCACAGCTCCCGGCCCCTGCAGGCAGCTGGGAACCCCCAGAGCAGCTGCACCCGTTCAGGCGGTGTGGGGACCCCCAGACTCCCATTTTGTTCCAGACATTCTTAGTAAAAGTCAGACAGGTCACACTTCCCTGAATTTTTCGTTTTTGTCCGTGACCTCTCCATTAATTTTACTAAAAATATCCATGACAAAATCTTAGCCTTACTCATGCCCTTCACTGGGACTTTTACAGTATTTTTGCTTCTGCTACTTTCAGCACAGTCCACTGCATATCCACTTTGATTCTTTGTAGGAAACAGCCCTTTCATTCCCTTTTTGCCCTTTCGAATATGAACTCGTTACATTGTTGCATAAGGAGAAAAACAGTAATGTCGCTGAACTGCTTTTCTGGGCAAGTTATACAATGTACATCAAACAATGTTAAGCTCGTACCTAGACATCTCATTTTGCCCTCAGCTCATTTTTCTTGCTTTGTAACATCTACAGCCCGGACAATGTTTACATTTACTAACTGAACAGATCTTAACACAATCCACCAGTTAACTGTGTAATTCTGTCAGAATTCCCTTACACGTATTCTCCATTATTTACCGACATAATTATAATAGGTTTTTAACTGCTTCTCCTGATCATTTAGAGTTTTCTTTATTCCTCCAGTATTCTCTTCAGTGACCTCTACCCCGATTGCTTTAGTTAATTTATTTTTACTTTGTTTATAACATCTGTGAACTCCCAATGAAAAAGTAATTGTTTGGACATGATGGTTTTGCTGGGAGACTGTTTGTTTTAACAGTTTAAGGTGAATAGAAAGTACATAGAAAATAGTGTCTCAACGTCCAAAGCATGCAAAAATAGATGTTAGGACCCACCACTCTTTCTGTAATCACTAAGGAGCAAAGGGAAAATGAGGAAATGAGATGTGGGGGCTGGAAACTATTTGAACAAACCTGTAGATGGAGGCTGGAGCAGAGATCAAGGCCAAGATTATAGAGGGGTATGGAACAAAAGATACAGAGCTGAAAGAAGACTGAATAATCAGAGCAGAAGGCTTGGAAAGGAAGAGGGGGTTTTTCTCTGAAAGGAAGGCTGTCATAAATATAAAGGGAATAAATATAAAGGGTAACACCTTTAAAATCCCTCCTGGCCAGAGGAAAAACCCTTTCACCTGAAAAGGGTTAAGAAACTAGGATAACCTCGCTGGCACCTGACCAAAATGACCAATGAGGAGACAAGATACTTTCAAAGCTGGAGGGGGGAGAAACAAAGGCTCCCTCTGTCTTTGTGATGCTTTTGCCGGGAAAAGAAGAGGAATGGAGTCTTAGAACTTAGTAAGTAATCTAGTTAGATATGCGTTAGATTCTCTTTTGTTTAAATGGCTGAGAAAATAAGCTGTGCTGAATGAAATGTATGTTCCTGTTTTTGTGTCTTTTTGTAACTTAAGGTTTTGCCTAGAGGGATTCTCTATGTTTTGAATCTGATTACCCTGTAAGGTATTTACCATCCTGATTTTTACAGAGGTGATTCTTCTACTTTTTTTCCTTCAATTAAAATTCTTCTTTTAAGAACCTGATTGCTTTTTCATTGTTCTTAAGATCTAAGGGTTTGGGTCTGTGCTCACCTATGCAAATTGGTGAGGATTTTTATCAAGCCTTCCCCAGGAAAGGGGGTGTAGGGTTTGGGGAGGATTTGTGTGTGTGGGGGGGGGGGGGGAAGACATTTCCAAGCGGGCTCGTTCCCCGTTAGATGCTTGGTGGTCGCAGCAATAAAGTTCAAGGGCAAAAGGTAAAATAGTTTGTACCTTGGGCAAGTTTTGACTGAAGCTGGTAAAAAAAAGCTTAGGGGGTTTTCATGCAGGTCCCCACATCTGTACCCTAGAGTTCAGAGAGGGGAAGGAACCTTGACAAAGGCTAAGTGCATGTTGTCTTAAGAGAGTGATGGGCTTTCACAGAGGAAGAGAGAGAACAGTAGAGAGGGCTAAGAAATAAAGCAAAAGATCAAACCTGAAAGAGAGAGCAAGGGACAATGTATCATGAAAAGATCCAACTAAGGGGTCTGGTCAGCCAGGGAGGTTCTAAATCAGAGACTTTTTTTGCCTAAAATATGATATAAAGCATAGATCTTGGAAATGGATCCATGAAGGCATATCCCTTCACCCTATGAAGCCCCATTGACTTCACTGGGGCCATGGGACTCTAATTACTTCTAGTTACAGGATCTGGCTCTCTTCCCTGCACCTGTGACTTTAAATTCAAAATGTGGTTAGCTTCTAGTAAATGTAATTACTGGTCCTAAGAGCTGCATGATAAAGGCCTTAAATAGTGATGATAGCTTCTAAATTCAAGGCCAGGTCCCCATCAAGTGCAAATCACCATTGCCTCAATAATGTGAATAAAATGACAAAGATTTACGCCATCTGGGAAACTGTCCTGAAATATTTAATTACAATGTTTTTTTTAATAAAATAAAAAAAAACATAATTTGGTAAAATCATATGGAGGCTTTTGAACAATTATGAAGTCTTTGAAAATCCCACACATATCTTATCCCCCAATAAAGCCAAGATGGAGTTAATATGATCCATCTGATTAAACTTTTTATTATAAAGTATATGTGATATGTTAATGTTTAGTTATAAAATTGTAATGAATGAAGCTACAATCTGTTGATATAGAAGTTCTGAACCGTTTTACAACTGGACAGTTTAGAGCTACTTATTCTTTAGTACTGGATAATATAACCTACATCATAACTATTTAATATTTTTTAAAAATAAAAACAAATTCTAAAGAAGGAAAGAGTGGGACTGGCAGTTTCAGAGAGTAGAAATGATAGCAAATATTGGAATAAAATTCTGATGTATCCGTTTTTAAATAATTTGTCTTTGTATCTTAGTTGATATCTATAAATGTATAATGCTGTCTACAGTACCTCACAGGTTATGTTGAGGCTTAATTAATGTTTTGACAACATTTTAAGATTCTGGAAAGGAGTTATAGAACTGCAAAAATGATGCATGTTTGCACACAGCTACCATAGCTATGAGCTGTCAGTCAAAAACATGACTAAGTGTGGATGATTGTCCATCAGTTAATGTTCAGTGCCTATCCTCCTAGTTTTAGTTAAAATGATTGAGCAGTTGAGAGCCTCTGACCTCTGTCAATATCTCTGATCACTCACAGCAGGACTTCAGCAGGTGTATGGTATTGATTCCACTGGTGGACAGTCTTCAAATACATAGATGGAAAATATCAGCTCTGCAGGCTTGGCAAAATTCAATTTTTATATAATTTTGATGGATAATATTTTTAAGCATTTTTCTACTTTTATCTATTTAAATTTTCATGGTTGTGGGAAATTGAGTGGGTCAGATAATTATTTAATGATAGTAGATGTTGGGATTCAGAGTTAAATGTTTGACAGTTAAAACACAAATTGTCAACATCACATGTCAAAATATACAAATTAAATATCCTTTAATCAAACTCTAATAAGTTCTTAAGCAGCATTTTTTTTGCGCCTATCTGTAAAATTTGATTATTGATGAAAATATCTTGGTTGGTCTGTGTGTGTATGGCAAAATTGACGTTTAACGACACTTACTGATAAAAATCTAATCCTTCCAATCCTACCTATCTGCTACCTTTATTACAACTGAGCATGATTTGGCTCTGTCATGTCTGGAAAGAGTAGACTGAGTCAGCTTCAATCTCTTCTCCAACCATTCCCAAAGGAAGACAAGGCAGGTAAAGTAATATCTTTCATTGATCCCAAAGGGTCACTGCTCCCTCTGCCTTGAGAATTTTTATCTGTGAGCCACAGCAGGGATCAGCTCTGCCTCTCATCTTACTCAACATGTATGGAAATCCCACGGGGGAGATAATACGGTGACATGAACTTCAGGGCCAGCAATATACAAATGACAGGTCTAAACTACCTTCACATACCAAATACAGACAGCACCTTCACCTGCCTGGAGAGTAGCTTACTGAAAGTGGACTCTATAAAGATACAGGTGAAGTATGTGAGAAGAGGAACCTATCTTTAAAAATTGGACAAAATCATATCCCTCTCAACAGAGCACATCTGCAGCCTTGCTGTGAAAGAAGCACATATTGTCATGGGCTCCTTCTTGCAGCCTCAACTGCTTCTGCATAACTAAATGGTATATGAAGCCAGAAATACCTCTTATCATGTGCAGTTGCCCAGGTGGCAGTATGAACACAGGCTTAGCTGCCTGGATCCAGGTGTTTATATCTTCTAGCCTCAGTTACTGCAGCACACTACACAAAGAGAGAATAGAAAATAGCAGGAAAAATCTTCATTTGGTGCAGTTCTAATATTAAGAAAGTAGAATATTTAAAAAAAGGAAAAAAAATCACCCTTTACAGAGTGCACATTTTTGGGTTTAAAGTCAAGCTTCCATCCAGATGCTACCTGTTGCACAATGGTAATGTCAGTAGCAGTGCCCTACTACCCTGTGTCTTTGAATGTGTTAGGGTTCCTTGGCTAAGGGGTAGGAGACTGCTTAAAGCACTTACATGTTATAACTGCAATAGGTTAGTCTGGGAAATATCTCTGAGAGAGAAAAGACCAGGCGGTATGATTTCAGACAAGGTTTCCTGGAATGCCATTATGAATGCGTTCAGTAGAAACTTTGTAGAGTGCTTTTATAAAGTAATGTTTACATCTGAACATGTACAGCTTTTAAAATATAATAGCAGTTTTGAGCTTTGTCGTTGTGGTAGATGAATGGATATATTCTGAAGTATAATAGGAAACATATACTATATTTACAGTATGCTAGGGAAAAGAGGTATTCAGAGTGATGATTCAAACGTTTTTTAAAGAGAAAAATACCGGCCCTCACAACTATAATATTCAATGAACCATTGTATAAACTTGTAAAATGATTAGTCCAAATCAATCTATCCTTCATTCAGTGATGGATAATTATTTTAGCAATGCACCAGCTGTCTCTTATAAGCATATGGCAGCCAGGGCTGGCTCTAGGATTTTTGCCACCCCAAGCAAAAAAATTTTTGGCTGCCCCCACTTTTTTTTTTTTTTGTGCCTGGCCCCCAGCTCTGCCCCAAATCCCCAGCCCCACCTCCTCCCCCAGGAGTGCTGCATTTTTCCCCCCCTCAACCTCCCGCCCTAGCTCACCTCCGCTCCTCCTGCTCCCCTTAATACGCCGCCTCTCTGCTTCTCCCCCCTCTCTCTCAGGCGAGGGAGAGGCAGCGCGTTCAGGGAAGCAGGCGGAGCGGAGGTGGGGGGGGGGTGTAGAGGAACCGCTCCCCGCCCTAGCTCACCTCTGCGCCGCCGCCTCCCCCGAGTGCACAGCCGCTCCGCTTCTCCTCCCTCCCTCCTAGGCTTGCCGGGCCAAACAGCTGTTTCGTGCGGCAAGCCTGGGAGGGAGGGGGAGAAGCGGAGCGGCGGCGGTGAGCTGGGGCGGCGGGGGCACATTTCTAGGGGCTGCATGGCCGGTGCCGGAATGCCACCCCTAGACATGTGCCGCCCCAAGCACCTGCTTGTTTTGCTCGTGCCTAGAACCGGCCCTGATGACAGCCCTGACACATGTCTAGTGGGCAGTGACAATGGATCAGCAACGAACCACAACTCCCCTAGATTTCAGGATGCCTTCTGCAGAATGTACCCATTGCCTTTGGAAAGGTGAGTGAGATCTCCTTTATGTGTAATAGTCTCAGCAAGAAAAATAAGGATACGTGAAACCAGTCTTCATTTTTCTGCAGCACATGATGCCTTCAAGACAATACAAAGCAATAGGCTAATAGAAACGTTTATTACCTACATAGATTTGGTGACTTATTTAGCCTGCTAGTTTGGCTGAGAGAACATCAGCCTTTATGTCTTGACCAGATTTCCTTTAAACTTGTATATTTATGTTAAGTAACTTGATGATATACTTGCTCAAGAGGGGAAATTGCACCACTTGGAGAGCGGGGAGAATTTAACAGGAGAAAATGTTTGATTATATAAACTAGCATTTCATTTAAGACAAATATAGAAGTCCTAAATTGTTTTATCTGTGTAATGGTTGCAGAATGAGCTTTAGACCCCTTTTAGTTCCTCTCAAGTGCACCCCTCAGATGACAGTCCTCACTACCTTCACCTCTGTCAAGGCTGGGACCATGTACTTCAACCACTCTGGAACTGGCAGTTCCCCTGTTTCCCAGCCATGTTAACACACCAAGCCCAATTTTGTCTGGCACCTCTTACACCAGGGACCTATGACCAGCAGCTGATTAAAGTGTCTCAGAAACAGATTCTCCAAAACAACACATTGTTTGTTCATTCACCCAAAGGTACACAGAGATCAGGGATGGGTTACAAAACCAAAGGCCTGTGTACCTTTTTCTTAACATCCTTTCCAGGGTGGGATCAATTCCACTAAGCCCAGACTGCCCTGCAAGAGCTGAGTTGGACCAGGTGGGTCCAATCAGCTAATTGGGCTGCAAAGAGAGGAGCTTGAGGCAGTTAGAGAGCTCACCTGTGAGAGACAGACAGGGCTTCCTGTCAAAGACAGGAAATGGAAACAGAACAGGAAGAAGGCTGCAGTCACTAGCTGGGAGTGTTTGAGGAGCTGCAGAGACAAGTTGCCTAAAGTTACTCTGGGGAGGGAGTGAAGTTACTGGTAAACCCTGAGGAGTGGGGAAGGCCAGGTGGTATCGAAACAGCTCAGAAAAAGGCAGTAAGGTGTAGGGAATGGATCTTGGCTGCTGTGTAGAGGGTCCCTAGGCCTGAACCTGGAGTAGAGGGTGGGCCCAGGATCCCCTGCCAGCCACTGTGGGAGTGGTACTGTGAGGGAGTGTAGCAGAAGACTGCCTCAGACTGCTGGAGAGCAGGAACCTTGATTTGCTACCCCATGGATGGGGAAACTACAATAGTAACCACCAGAGGGCTGGTCATGAAGAGGACAGCTGTGTTGCCTGAGAGCCAGAGAGGGGCTGCAGAGGAGAAACTGATGTGGTGTAATTGCTGTAAGGGGCATTGGCCTGACCAGCTAATCCCCAGAATTACCAGCAGGCAGCACCATCCAGTGGTGAGTAAAGCATCCTGTCACAATTCCCTTTGATTTTAGACTTGGGTCTGAAGAATAAACCTTGCTAGCCTAGCTGGAGCCAGGTATAGGCATTCATCATGTAATAGCTTCAATGTGGGATGGGGATCGTTCATAAGGTATTTTATCTCCTTGCTCTCATTGTTTTGTTTCCTGTTTGTCTCCACTCCCACCTCACACTTAGATTTAAATTCTGTGCAGTCAGGCAGGATAATCCTAAACAACCTGACATGACTATAATAAAAAATTATGCACAACTCCCTCATTCTCCACACCTTGACTTTTCTATGTCAGTGCCTTATTTTTGTAGAGGTTTTAAGGACATAATCTGCAGAATCTGTTAATTTGTAGCTCGTAGTAATAATGTATAATATCAAACTATTGGGTTTTTCTTAATTACTGTAGTTCCCAGAGCCCCCAAATGAAATCAGTACCCTAATGTACTAGGCACCCTACAAATACATAGTCAGTGACAGTCTGAAAGCACTTACAATTAGAGCTGGTTAGAACACTTTTGGTGAAATGAAAATGCATGTGAGACTTGCTACCTTGGTGGTTGAGGGACTGTCCTAAGCTGTAGGAGACCCTGTTTCAAGCCCTTGCTCTGCCAGATTCAGAATGATCTGGAATGGAAAAACTCTACTCTGAATCAGCCAGAGCAGCAACTGGAATCTGTGTGGTTGTTGTTTTTTTTTTTTTTTGCCCCCCCCCACTCCCCACACCCCCCATCCCTGGCCAGTAGTCCAACCATCAGGCCCCTCTGTCCAGTTTTGGTCCTAAAATGGACATTTAGGCACAGTTCCCTTTTTGTGAAAATACTGGAACAAAAAACCCCAATCCTTTCCAATGTGGTATGAAAATAAAATTTTAAACCTCCTTACAATCTAAATAAAAAAGAGAGGGTGAGGGAAGGAATTGTTATTCCTATGTTTTAGAGATTCGGAAGGGAAATTTTGGTGGTTGAGCTGGTAATTGAACCCAAATCTGCGAAATCCCAGTCCAGTGCCTTAACTACAAGAGCATCTTACCTCTTGCTACACAAAGTGCTAGAATTAGAAAACAAACATGACCATTTGCTTTTTAAAGAAATATTTTTCTATTGAGTAGCACACGATATGTTGCCTTCTTTCATGCTTTAGTGAGTTACGCTGATGAGCTATTTTACTTGATTGACAATGTAGCATGTTTGTCATTTGAAAAGGAATTCTAGAGACAACATTTGCAGTTATTTAGCCAAGCAATGAAGTTATTTCAGATGTTTGTTCTTTTTTTAAATTTAGCCACAGAACTGGTATTAGTACATGTTACTAGGAGATGTGCTAAATGCACACCTTAGTCAGTCAAGCAGTGCAGCATCAGGTGTACATGCATTGAACAAATAATTATGAAAATGATTAGAACTTGTTTGACTGCTTCTAAAAGACTAGCACTTCTAAAATATGGCAATTCAGCTTCACTAATGTAGGATTGTGCAAGTGTTCTATTTCTGTCACTACAATGAGGACACTTCAATAATAACTGAAAGAGACGACTGGCTTAACAGCACTCATATATATGTGCTGCCATAAATAACATAGCATGGAAATTGTTTCATATGTTTCCATTTTTATTGAATATTTGGTTATCTACAGTTAAATAAATGACTTTACCGTTTTGACTATGAAGAATTGGTTGCTTCTTCATGATTGAGGGAAGTTCTGTCGTGTTGATTAAACATTAATAGCCACATCAGAAAGAAAGAACAGCAGCATTTGCCAGAAGAAAAAGCTTTCTCATTATGCAATTTTCATGGAATAGTCCTTCTGCCATACTTCTCCTGTGCTCTCTATTCCTTGGCTGGAATAGGTGGTCTGCTAACCTTGTGGTTGTGTTGCTGGAGTGTCTAGGAGCACCATGCATGGGCCAATATCCCATTGTGCTAGGCATTGTACAAACATCTAACAAAAAGATGGTCCCTGCCCCAAAGATCTTTCAGTCTAAGTACTGTGGCTGTATTTTTGCAAAGGGTGCAGTGGTACTCTTATGTGATTACTCTGAACTGGGCCAGATCCAAACCCTATTGAAGTCAGTGAGAGAGTCTCAATTTATTTCAATAGCCTTTGAATGAGGCCCATTCTATATTCTCTGAGGTTTATGGCTTTGTTTTATGGTGGTGCCAGGGATTGGTAAACATTGACTGGTAACTAGTTCTGTTCACTCCATGCATTCAAACTTTTGCTATTTCTTTTAACAAATTGCTTCTGACAGTAAGAGAACTAGCAATGAGAAAAATTGGGTACACCTGGGGATGAAATTCTGCCAGCACAATACAGCTGTCCAGAAAGTAAAGGTGAGTGGGAGCACTGTGTGGCTGTTGTGCTAATAGTGCCAGTATACGGATACCAATGTAGCATATGAATTTTCATGGCGGGGGGAGAAGAGGTTGGCAGCTGTGTTAGATGGCTGTAGAGTCTATTGTTAGTTCTGTGTTCATTCCTACCATGCATATTTTGTAGCAAGCAGCCCTAGCATGGAATGTCCCCCTGGACTTTGCTGTGCATGCTGGTACAGCTGATTCTATTGACGGCAGATGCATTTGCAAGGCAAATTACCCAAGAGTCGTATCTGAATCCAGATAGACATGTTGGGGATTTGACTCTTTTCTAGAAATTGTGTTGAAAGATGTCTGAGACAGCATTTTTTTAGCAGTAGTTAACAGCACTTGCATAGAGAGCATGGTTGGAATATGTGTAGTGAGCTCTCAAAGCAACCAGCCATGGTAGTGAATGTTAACATACACAGAGGCAAATGACTAAAGCAGTGGCAATTGCTGGATATTAATGTAGGTGAATGGTAGAAGAAGCAGCCACTTCTGCCTTCACAGACCATGTACATGACAGTAACATTTCCCATAAACATTACTGTCATGTCTGCTGCGGAAGTGCACTTTTTTCTGCCTTGATCTGCTGTGGAGTGATAGGGAAGTGATTTTATGTGACTTGAGCGATCTAGCTTTTGAAGCTATAACCATGGTGCTTACAGGATTGTGTCCTGATATAGGAGTTTGTCAGTAGTAAAGTTATCTCATGGCTGCACATAGGATGTTTCCAACAGATTAATTACATTTTATATAGCCCTGTGGGATGGTGTTGAGTTGTCTTTCCTGCCCCCCCCCCTTCAATTGGAGAGACAATTCCTACATTTCAGTTATTGCTGTGTTTAAGTGACTTCTTGTTGGCTACCTTACCCACAGGTCTATTACCCTGTGACAGCACAAGCCTAGAGCCATGTTATTTATGGATATGAATAGTAACCATTGACCACACTGCTAGCTCCAGGTACCTGTAGGTTAGCACCATTTGAACAGGTGTTTTTGTTTGTTTGTGGTTTTTTTTGGTTTGTTTAACTGTTTAGCAGGTGTAGTGGACCTTTGTGCCATGACTTAACAGCCCACTGATGGCTGTTCAGGTTATGTCCATTTTGTACCTTTTCATATAGTAGGGATAGCAGAGACCAACAGAGCATCTTATAGAAATAACTACACCCACTTTGTATTGCATCTGCTTTGGCTTCGGCTTCTGTGCTATAGTGGCAATCAAGGACCAGCATGTCTCCTGTACAACTGGGTTATGTAGCTAAAGGATTGCATCTGCAACTACTGCATCCCCAGCAGGCACTTTATTCAAACATTGCACAACAATTACACTAGCACAGCAGCACAAAATAGATGGAACGTTCAGGACAATCAGAAGCACTATCTGTAAAATATCAGATGAATTTAAATGAATAAGTTTATATTTAACAGTGAATGCCACAGTGCAAGTCTTTACTTCTGCTTAGAAAGTGTCTTCTTTCAGTATGTTGGAGGTGAACAAAGGCTAACCACACCAATGTGAAAAATGTTTCAAAATATATCTTAATTTCCCATTGAGACCAATTAGCTTTAATATTTAAATCCACCAAGTTTATCTGAAAATATTGTAGGATTTATTTTATCTGAGAATTATAATTCATCCCCTAAGGATTCAATTACAGATAAAGCTTTGTGTACAAGGCAGAGGATGCGTACAAGGCAGAGGATGTGTAATACAGGAGCAGCTCTGTGGATCTGATTTAGATAATGGCTGCTGGAACACACTTTCAGTTCTTTACCTGAAAATGATTCCTCTGCGTTCCAAGTGGCAAAACTAGTACAGGCAGATGTTGATTAAGTACTTCATTCATCTTCTCTTAGCTATGTCATTAGAAAACCAAAGTAACTCAGTGTCTAATGAATCTATTCATTTTCTTTAAGAGATCAGATGTAGTCCTTACTATATAACCACTTCTCCACACAAGTAAAATAAAGGTAATCTTAAACATTCTAGTTTCCTGACTGCTACATTAAAATATTTTCCATGCAAAAGGCATAAGTAAAAAAAAATCATCTGGAAATTTGGCATGTGATTTCCAAAATGTGAGGGATGCAGTCTTTATCAAACTCTGTATATTAAGCTTGAAATAGTATAGGGTGAAAAGATGGAAATAGATTTCCAGGCTGAAAAATACACAATGGGCAATATTTCCAAGAATATTTTTGCTTTGCTTTCAGTCTGTGTTAAATGTCCTCCTGTGAGGAGAACAAATAGCTGTAATTATGAGAGACAACTGTCAAAACAATGTCTTAGTCAGAGATTCCTTAGCTACATAAAAAATAAACCCAGTTTATCATGATGAGGCTCAACTCGGCAGAACACATGACTTCCTAAACCTGAGAAGGGGAAAATGTATAGATGAGTTTCCTTCATCCTCAGGTAGCTCTCCAAATGATTCAGAATACTATGGGGAACCTTCCCACTCTACACACTTTCTTAAAAATATAAATGATACCTATTGTGTTACCACTGGACCTTCAGCCAGCAATCTTCTGAATATCTATGAGGAATACAATAAATAGGAGAAAAGGAGGCAGAAGACAGGTAAGAAGAAAACATTCTTTAGCTATGCTTTTGGATTGTGCTGTTGAATAGATTTCTCCCAGCATCTCACCCTCCAAATGGTAAGGTTTGGGAAAGGAAAGCTGCAGGTCCTTGAAGAATGGAGATGTCTGGATCATTTGGAGGGAGGGCTAGAGTTAACTAAATCATCCCAGTTCTGTGCACATTCCTAGACTTGAATTCATCATTCATGGACTCCAAGACTCCAATCCACCATCATTTTGAGTTGTGTTGAGGTTCAAGCTGAATTATTCACAGAGCTCTGGTTGATACAGTTGTCTATATGGCATTTAACTTTTTTAATCCCTATAATCAGCAATAGCTGCAATTAGAATGCTGTTTGGCATTTCTACTGAGTGTACCATTCCTGTTTATCAACTATGTGGAAGATGGGAATCTTACTTAACGAATGACTGCTAATTTTCCTTTTCTACTATAGGCAAATGGACTTTTTAATAGTGCTAACTTTGCAGAAACTGTTTTGAACTAAAAGTTCAAAAGTCTAGAAGTGGATTTGGGAAAGCTAAAACAGTCTTTCCAGTTAAGGGGCAGGAACATATACAAATTCAATTTCTAGCTTTGTTATACAGTAGTTTTGGCATGCAAAGGGGGTTACATGAACAAGGTGAGCAGGTTTGAGTGAATGGTTTATTGACTTCAAAGGGATAAACAGAATTTGGATCACAAGTCATTCATGGTCATAGGCTAGGAGAATACAAGAAAATAACATTTTGTTTTGGGAGGAAGGAAAAAATTGGACTCAAATGAGATTGAAAGCTGACTAAAAAAAACTAATTTAAAAAGCAAACATTTAAGCTTTGTTTAAACTGCTTAACCTTTTCAATGTATGTTAAGATCCTAAGATTGGTTAAGGCTTCATAGAGTAACTTTCTAGCTGCCATTATTTCCTTGTTTTTCCTGTTCATTAGTGAAGAGCATTCATTTTGTTCTTGATGCAGAGTACCTTTTATATGAGCATGACAAGATCACCACAAAGGGGAAGATTTACAGTTTAATGAAAATGTGCTTTGAACCATGAATTGCAAAACACCTTTTTTGAGATTATACATACAAGCTTATCAGTATTTATTAAAGGATCAAAACCTCTGAGAGAAATAATTGAATTACAGCTTCTGTGGAAGTTTGACTTCATTTGTGTTTCCTGTAATTGGCCCCAAGACCTATTCAAATGGAAAGGCGCAGAGGTGGGGCATCAGTTACCAAAAGCCACTTTCCTGGAGCCAGAAGCTGTATGCAATACCGATCTTAAAAATGGGCTAAACAAGTACAGAGAAGAATATGGAGCACAGTGTGTGTTTAAAAAAAAAAAAATGCAGAGGCTGATCATTTACAAGTAATTAAGTCCTGTTATGGCAAAACTGTAAAGATTTAAAAATAAACCACTTAATTTGTGTATATATAGTCAGGTTCTTACCCCATGAGGAATCTGATCATTTTCCAGTAGTGCATTGAGTGTTCTGTCATGTATGGCTTATTCTCTCATCCTGTCCCCAAAGTCCCTTATTTGTGGCAGTCTAGCTTTAGGGGCATGATCATCTTCTTCTCCAGCTTTGGTTGGCTTTTTTTAAAATAAAGGGACATTTTATGTTATGTATTAGAGAGAGAACAGTTCCAGCCCAATACTTAAAACACAAGGCTAAGAAGATCTGAGGAAGTTTTTTGGACTGAACTTTGTGACCTTAATCTCTGTGGCTCATCTTACTATCTATAAAATGAGGGTGATGATTCCTTTGTTTTGGCTTTCTTATATTGTCAGCTCTTTGCAGCAGGTACTCTTACTTTGTGTATGTTCAACATCTAACACAATGGGACCCTGATCTCAGCTGCTCGGTGTGCTAATGTAATAGAGACAACACTCTTGACAAGGACACACATTTAAAGATGAGACAGACTTAAGATCAAACTAGTTTTGTAAACCAAAAAATGTTACTCCTTTTTGTCCAGAGCAGCTAGTCAATTTTCAGTATCTGGCAGGTTGTTTTCATTAGGAGAAATTGATTATGGAGTCTGGTATTTCTTTGGTGCAGTCCTGTTTGTTTACGAAGAATGTACAAAGTCCTGTTTCCTTGAACATCATAGGAATGAAACAGGAGATCATTTGTTTGCTCACAGCTCCAAGTCTTTTTCAGCTAGCACTTTACACAAATGTGTTCTCAGCATTTCTCTCAGGGTAATACTACTGGGGTGTTCTCTAGCTGTGTGTGGGGCTTCTTTGCTCCTTCTGTGTTTCTGCTGCTTCTCACTCAAACTTCACCTGCCCCTGCATATGTCTGCATAACTTAAATTTTGCCTCCTTGTGTATATGCATTATGATAGTCTTTCATTATCTTATTGTGTACTCTTTTCCCATAGGACCCATGCCTCATTCAATATATGGGATGAATGGTGCTTACACAATGAATCCCTGTGTAGTGAATGATTTTCTCTGTAGAATCTCTGCCTCATTTGCTCAAAGTGTTGGAAGGTGTGTCAAGTACAAGGTAAGGGACTATAGGAAAAGTCTTGTGGTGACTGTCCCACATGAGAACTCACTTCTAATCAGGACTTAAATTCAGCCAAAGCTGTCCAAAGAAGAGCCCTGGTAAATTATTTTCAAACCCATAGAAACCCCTTGCCTGCAGAGTGGGCACGGGGCTCTGGAAGATAGTTGATGAGAATTTAAGCCCTGCGTATAGCCCATAGAATGTCATGCTATGTGGTGCCAAGCAAATCACTTATTAAATCAAAAATTTTCGCAGGTGGCCATTAATTTGTGTCCTTTGTTTTCTATGTCCCCAACTTGACACCTGGGTCAAATATATAGAAGTGCTGAGCACTCACTATAACTTATGTCGGTGGAAACTGTACATGCTCAGCACCTCTGCAAGCAAGGCAGTGTGGCCTGGAAGACTGAGCACAGGGTTAGGATATCCTGAGGAGGAGAGCTGGTTGGGAATCTTTTGAATGAACTTTTTTGGTAAGAAAATGCTGATTCATCAAAACCAAAACACTTGCAGGAGAGAGTGAGTATTTGCTGAAAAGTTTCAAAATTGTCAGTGTCCACTTCTAATATTTCATAAATTAAAACATTCTGTTATAGGGTTGAAATGACTTTGTTCTGAAACATACATAAATTTAGAGTCGGGGAGGGGGAAGAAGGGGAAGCTTGAAAACAAAACACTTTGTGTGACCTGATCCAAACTTTCTTCATTTTATGAAAATTTTCCAGATTTTTTGACTTCTCAACCTCATTAGAGACTCAAAAAAAAAAAATTGAAATCTCAAATTCCTCTTGGACAGAGAACTGTTTTCGCATCCCAACAGTCATCCTGTGTTCTGTTCCTGGCTTTGCCATTGATGCACTGTGTGGCTTCAGGCAAGCCTCTTTGTCAGTTTCTCTATCTGTAAAAAGGAAAATAAAATCATCTTACAGTGAAGATAAATGTATTGATGTTTGTGAGGCACTCAAATTCTACTCCCATAGAAGGACCATGGGGAAATGCAAATTTCTGTATTATTACAGGCTTTGGATGGTATACAGTAAAGAAGGAAGGTATCAAAAAATGGTGCAGATATAAATCTTGAACAGCTGCCTTCTTTCCTGCATACCATCCCTACTGCTCACTGAATGAGGCAGGGTCCTGGGGGAAAAAATAGAATGTGATCATGTAACTAAAATTTAAAAGGAGTACTAATGGCACTCATTGGATGAAGTGAGCTGTAGCTCATGAAAGCTTATGCTCAAATAAATTGGTTAGTCTCTAAGGTGCCACTAGTACTCTTTTTGCGAATACAGACTAACACGGCTGCTACTCTGAAACCTGTAACTAAAATTGTATCTTAATGCATATGCACAACAGGTTGAATTAAAGTTGCAGGGGAATAACCTTAATTATTGTATTAGTTTTTGAGAGCTTACTTTGCAAATAACATGTTAGCATAGTTTTTAAAGTAATATTATGATATTTGAAACTGTTCTTGTGCTAGCAAAGGACAATGTATTGAGTTCATTCACAGTGTCTTTGTTTTTAATTACACTTAGCCAGCTTCTTAACTCATAGTCACTGAATGCAGGAAAGCCACTCAAATTAATAGCCCTGGGGTACTAATTTTTCTGGTGACATTTATATTTTGAGAGAGACTTTTATTTGTAATATTTATAGCAAATGCAAATTCCCAAATTGTGTACAAGTTGTGATGAAAATAGAACTTTACATCCATATAGGCAAGTAGTAGTAATATCAGAAATGCTTATCCAATAAGGGAATAGCTACACAAAGTATCTTCACTGACCTATTGCAACTAACCATCAGAGAGCCAATACTGAATATTCACAGGAAACTAAAATTATTCCACATGTTTTTCTTTGCATTTGTTAAAGAATGGATAGATTTCAGCAAATCATGATCTATACAATTATTGAACTAATCGTGGGCCAGTTCTTCAGCTGGTGTTTTCACCATGCTGACTTACAATGGAGATATGTTGATTTACACCAGTGGAGTATCTAGCCCTACTCAGTAATCACTCTATACTTCATGCAAGGAATGACGTATTTTACATATTGCATTTTAAAATGTCTTGCCAACACTGCACAAATGTTTCTACTGCTGATGGCGCTACAGTGATGATTGTGCTGTAATGGTAGACTTCTGAAAAAGCCATTGTAGACACAGCTATACAGCCACGTTCTCAACCTCTAACTTAAATAGCTCCACTTATTTACCCCCTTTTATCAAGCACTCCAATATTCTGAGATGCTATTTATAAGCGTCTTCCTTTTGAGTATAGCCCTCCCACAGACTGGGAGTTTTCAGTATTGAATTAAAATATCTGTCTATCGGTTGTAATGGCATTTAGCAGTGTGCTAGGCTATTACAGGTGCTATTGGTCTGACACAGGCAGCTTCAGCCTGTTCCTGCTCAGGCACAGGATCCTACAGGCATTTGGATGCCATTCAGATTAATGATACTGAAATTGCGGGGGTGGGGCGATATATTTTTCTTATCTTGTAAAATGATTCCTCTAAAACCAATATGAACTTATTAGATCCATGTTCTGGAAACCAGGACTGGAATCCTCTTGTGATTTCTCATGCTTATGCATTTTCTTCAAATTGTGAACAAAATGCCCTGGGCTGAAGGGAAAATTCTGAGCCTAACGCCAGGCATGAGGAGGTAGGCCAAATATTCAGAAGCTATGGGGGAAGGAATCCTCTTCTTGTGATGAGGAGCTCACTGAGTCAGCAATTCATATCGCTCCTGCTCCACTTTGCAGCAGCAGATCCTCTGATCCTGCCCCAACTGATGCCCTCTGCCCTACTCTATGCTGTCACTGGAGCAACTCACACTGTGTGCCTCATAATGTGACGTGACATGATTACAATTCTCCTGGGAAGTGGCCTTGCATGTGGTTCCCCTGTCCCAGAGGAAGTGCTCCATTTCTGTGGACAAGACTCCCTCTGCATTGGAGGCAGGGAGCTTCTTAGTAGTTTTGACCCCTAAAATCACTTAAACTTTCACTTGCTTTTTCTGACTCAAACATTATATACGAGCTTCACCAACAACTTTTATGTGATGCAGCCACAGTCATTACCCTCAGGCTCTTTAAATTAAAAATTCAGCTCCAGAATAATTGGGTGAAACTTCCTCTGAAATCAGTGGGAGGAGTTTACTTATGCCCGATGTGAATTTAGCCCTCTGTTTCCAGCCATAGCCTCTGTGCATCTCAAAACTAAATCCGAATGTTTTTTATCGTTTTCTTCTGCATGAGGTGTAGTAAAGCACTCCTATAATAATTTCCCACCAATGCATTAATCAACAGATTTCTTTTATTTTTAGGTCAGCATCCATTTGTTAGATTGCTAAATCTTGTCCCACTGGTATTGTTTTCTTTTCAGAAAACTTTTAGCTTTTCACCACGTTGCCTACTTTTGATCTGAAGCAACTTGTGTTAGCTTTTGAGCCAGTGTCATTCTCTGTGGTTGAAGTTCTGTCTCCAGACTTGTTACTTGACATGTGTGATGTCAGTGGGACTGCCCATGTTAGTGCTATCCAGTGTGAGTACAGGTTGAAGAATCAGGTTCTCATTTACTTCTAATTCTCCCATGATAACTGAGTGTGCTACATATTTGAATGTGGAATGATGAGCATTGATAGCATGATGACCTAACCTTCCAAGTCTACGTTTTAGGCATTCTTCCCCTTCGTCTGTTAGTGCTTTGTCATCACGGAATAAACCTATTTATCTGTTGTAGGTATTTATAGGGCTCACAAATATTAATGAATTTACCTTCCCAGTACCCCTGTGAGGGAGGTAAATATCCCAATTTTACAGATAGAACCTCTCTGCCTCAGTTTTCTGGCCTCAATCCTGCAAATACTTTTATGCACTTGGTTAACTTTATCACCATGAGTAAATCAATGGGATTACTTATGGTAGTGAAAATAAGCACACGTTTAAGTGTTTGCAGGATGAGCGCATAAACAGTCTGGCAGAGCTGAGATTTGAGACTCCAGCCAGTGCCTTAATCATAGGCCCTAGAAGTAGGGGTTCTTAGAGTGGTTTCCATCACATACAGGGCTTAACAGTTTGGTTCAATGGCTCTCAGCACCCCCACTATACAAATTGTTCCAGCCCCCTGGCCTTATCCACAAAACCATTCTTCCTCTCCTCTTTTAACATCACCTCACTTTTTTGTCCTGCGATTCTTACTGAACTGCAAACCTGTTCTACAGCTTCATAGCATGGTTAACTGTTCCTGGTGACACATCTTTTAAACTTCTGTGCAATGTATTTAAATGTCACTTTCTACTAAAATATTCTAAAAACAAAAAATCATACTTCTTGATTAGCTGGTAATAGGAAAATATTACAGAACTAGTTTAGTGAACTTCTGTTTTGGGTACCAACTTTTTCTATAAATAGTTGCCCATCAATGATTTATGAATAAGTTTTAATCTTCATTGTTAATTGCTGCTCGTGTTAAACTTGAACTTGTCTCTTATGAACTTTATCGACTCTCTTCTCGCATCCTTCTTTCAGATTTTCCAGTCATTGATAGTGACATTCACTCAGTCTCACATGTGGGTACTGCCCTTTTATCATGTCTGCTTTTGAGAAGTATCCACTAGAAAGTGGCCCGTTTCTATGTCCAGAATAAAACTTCTTTAAAAGTTAGTTGATTTCAAAGTTTCTGCCATCTGCTATACTCCTTTGTGTCTAATCTGTGGCTTGACAGAGCAGATGTGGTAGGACAGATTTCTGATTGACACCAGTGCTAATCTCAGACCAAGTTCCTTCCATTTAATTTATAGCAGAGCCACATGAACCATCAGAAAGGTCATGTTTGATGAGGATCAGCTTCAGAGGAAACTGCAGCTCATGAACAATATTCTATAAAAAGAAATGGGAAAAGCTGAAAGTGCTAGCAAGAAAGGAAAGTGAACATCAGTGTTTGATATGGTAGACTGTTAACTGATGTAATGGAAATGAAGATCTCTTGCAAAAGATGTGTACAAGTGAAAACTGGCCAGCTGTTCCTGTTATGTCATCTGTCTCCATAATTTAGTTTAAATAACCTCAAAAACCCCCACAAAGCAAAATCATCTTAGTATTCTTCATACAATTCAGCTTCTAAAATGTGTCCATTTATCTTGGTCTTGTCTTTTTGGCAGATCCTGTGCAGAATGTTATCACTCCTTTTTCAAGAATTCTGCCAAAATTACATCTATTCTTTGACTTGTTGTTTTTGGTAGCTCAGAGCATTCATTCCATGTTGATCCAGAATATTGCAAAAATGGAACTAATTAAGTGCAAGTACCTCAAACTGGATAGGGTACTTCTAATAAGTTTGGGTGTCTGTCTGAATTATCCAAATGAAATAGAAACCAAAACAGACACCACTATTTTGCAGCTTTAAATATCCATACTGGCTATATTGACTCCTGATGTCTGAAAGTGGATGTGATGCTGTTTTATTACACCATGTTGCTAATTGTTTGCCTCTAGAAAAATGACCCACAGAGAGGGAGAAACCCAAAAGAGTTTGCAAGAATACTATGGTGTAAAAGGTTTCACTAATATATCTGTTATAAAACCAATTGGGAAAGAAACTCCCCAAACCTTGAATTTCCCAGAATACAAACATTGTATGTGAGATTACAAAAGAAATACTTGAATCTAATCCAGGTGCCAATTAAGATATTAGTTTTGGCAGATGCCACATCTAGGTCCCATTTACACAGAAGCTGAGAGTAACTTGAAACATGATAAAGAAACCCCTGTGCACATGCTAGCTGAAATGCTACCAACTTCTACAACTAAAATACAGGAGTTGGTAAAATACCTTTATTAGGATATAGAAATTCAAGTTTTCAAATATTATACTTGTAGATGGCCAGAGATAAACCAAAAACTAATTCACTATCACTGGTCTGTCTGTGATGGGTTAATAAAGTTAGAACTTTAACTCTTAAAGGACAAAAATAGAGATTCTAGATAGGGCTTCGTTTTTGTCATGGAGGTCATGGAAGTCACGGAAGCTATGACTTCTAGAGGCCTCTGTGACATTCTCTGCTTCAGCCCCTGGGGCCGCGAACTGGAGCTGGCAGCCAGCGGGGCCCCGGCAGGGTTCCAGCCTCCTTTGGGTTCCGCTGCAGGGTTCCAGTCCCGGGGCTATAGCCTCGCATTGGGAGGGAGGGTTGGGAGCCCGCAGCTCCCAGCCACTGCTGTGGTGGTGGTGGTCGGGGGGGGAACCATGGAGCTGCAGCAGCAAAAGTCACAGACAGGTCATGGGCAATAAACAAAATCACAGAAGCCATGACCTGTCTGTGACTCTTACTAAAAATAACCATGACACAATCTTAGCCTTAATTATAGGCCATAAACTGACAAAAATATACTCAAGAAAACGAAGGTTTCGGGGGGTAGCAGCATTAGTCTGTATCAGCAAAAACAACAAGGAGTCCTTGTGGCAACTTAGAGACTAACAAATTTATTTAGACATAAGCTTTTGTGGGCTAGAACCTACGTCATCAGATGCATGGAGTGGAGAATACAGTAGCAGGTATATATACATAGTACATGAAAAGATGGGAGTTGCCTTACCAAGAGGGGGGTCAGTTTAACAAGACAATTCAATTAACAGTAGAATACCAAGGGAGGAAAAATTACTTTTGTAGTGGTTATGAGGATGGCCCATTTCAAACAGTTGACAAGAAGGTGTGAGTAACAGTAGAGGGAAATTAGTATGGGGAAATTTAGTTTTTGTAATGACCCATCCACTCCTATTCTTTATTCAGGCCTAATTTGATGGTGTCCAGTTTGCAAATTAATTCCAGTTCTGCAGTTTCACATTGGAGTCTGTTTTTGAAGTTTTTTGTTGAAGAATTGCCACTTTTAAGTCTGAGTGTCCAGGGAGATTGAAGTGTTCTCCTATGGTTTTTGAATGTTATAATTCCTGATGTCAGATTTGTGTCCATTTATCCTTTTGCATAGAGACTGTCTGGTTTAGCCAATGTACATGGCAGAGGGGCATTGCTGGAATATGATGGCATATATCACACACATCCTTATGTCTCTACATACATACACAAATAACCAAAGAAGCCAACTTGGAATCCTCCACCCACATGATAATGGGGAGACTGACAACTACAGCTAGTTTATTTAAACCAAGTAACAGTGGCTCTATTAAGAAGATGGCAGCCTACCTATGGAACCAGAAAAGCTATTACAAGAGGACAGAAGAATTACTACTTTGAAGGCTGGTGATCAGGTGAGAGTAATAAGAGACAAATATAAAGATGTTCTAACATCCCATCTGGGACAGTTACCTAGGCCAAGATCTTCAAAAACAGAAGCTTAAAGCAAGGCTTAGTTCTGCAAAGCTTCAGTCAGCTCCAGGAAATCTGTGTTTTGCCTAACCATAGATCAGATAATTAAGGTATGACTTCCTTCATTTTCCTCACTCCTTTCCTCCTGCACTCTCTCTATCATATCTACAATAATATACCTTATTAGCTGAAACTGTACCTCTAAAGAAATATCTCTCTCTAACTGCCTCTTGGGATTTTTCAATTAACTATAGCTAGACCCTGTTTTAAAAACTTGCCATTGATAAATCTATAGTTTGGATTATGTTGGAGCGATGCACTGACTCCAGGCTTTCCTTCTTTGTTTGCTGCTTTCAAGTCATTCTGCTGGGAGCAGTGGTTGAGAAATGCAAATCAAGGGAGGCACAAAATATGCCGAGATAGCCTCTTGGAAATTTTACGGCTTGATGTTTGGTTATGAACAGCACAGCAATTAAATATTAGTTTGCTAACTAGGATATAATTGAGTAAGTAAATATGAAAGGATAAAAATGAGGATTCTTTATATGCAAAGAAAAACCTTTAATGTAATTTCTTATTCCATGTTGTTATAATATGTTATCTCCTAGAAGTTCTTATAAACTTCTCATGAACTGTTATAAAAAAGTAAAGTAATATTATATATCCAAGTAAAGTTGCTTTGCAAAAGACAGGAACACCATAACAAAATAACATTTTCAAATCTGAGAGAGGTCGGTAGATCCCTGATCTGAGATGACAGATGTGTGTGAAAAATGGTTTATCTTTGGATTATGGATTGATACTCCAGAACTCTGACCCATTATGGATAGGACTCAGGTGTGCTGAGGTTTGGTAGAACAAATAATGAGCGCTGCAGAGGCAGAATGAAAAAGTTAATATTGACAATACAACACAATGGTAGACAGTCGAGTTTTATTTTAAAAGGAGGAATTTTTTTTTTCTACACTCCACTTTGTAAAGAGGGCTATACAATATACCATGAAGACATGACAGGAGACCTATAATGATGCTTTTCAGGTTTCGTTAATATAATTCTATGAGAGCTACAAGTGCAAAGCAAGTTAGACAAGAAATTCTTGGCCACTGTTACAATATAAATGAATGCTCTAAAAGCTAATCAGTTTTGGAATGAATTTTGATACCAGGTAGCACTTTGAATTAGATGCTCTAAATAAGCATTTAATAAACAATTACAACAAATAGCTCTGGTTTGTTAACTATAAATTGTTAATAACTGTCTTATTAGTTGATTATGATAACTAGGACTCTAGGCAGCAGAGACACTAAATTTGGACAGCTGACGAGGTAGCTGCAATACCTGGGCTATATGGCTAAGCTGCCATGGAGTTGACTTCATTAAACTGTTGTCAAACAAAGAGCTTTGTGGCAGTGTCAGACATTCATGTCCCTCTCTCTTTTCTGCACCTCTTTACCCTAGGACCAGCATCATTTGAGTAACTCGAAACAATAGCCATGTTTGAAACTTTTGCACTTATCTGTCTTTCCCGTCACCAAAAAAACCCCAAACAAACAAATTTTGACTTGCCTTCCTCACAGGGCAAGTCGTGAGGACTCAGTCTTCCTATAGTGCTTTGAAAATGTAAAGTGGAAAAAGCTGAGATGCCATTTGGTGACTCTAAGCATTTATTTATTGCAGTAGCATTCAAAAGCCCCAATTACAGTTTGGACCCCATTGTGCTATGGTCAGTGCTACAGTCTTACGTAGGTATTTTCTGTCTCAAAAAATTTACAGTGTAGAAAGGGTGGGAGGAGTTAACTACCATCACTCTAATTGCTTTGCTTGTATCTATGTGACATGTTAGTTCTGTGGATCTGTCTATATATTTTATTTGTTAAACTTCAGGTTTTTGGTGATGACACTCTGGAAGTGGGGGAAAGGAAAGAATTGCTAGAGAAGGGAGAAAGACCGTGAGGAGGATATGGACAGGGAGACTGAGAGTGAGTAGCTGAAGGCTTGTCATGGTAGGAGTAGGTGAGAATGATGGGACACAAAATGAGAAGAAATCCCAGAATCCAAGTTTCAGAGGTCAGTGAAAAGATGGTCAGTTAGAGGCTTTTGAAAATACTTCCTGGCTGCAGCTCCGGGTCCCCATGTTGGAGGGTAGGAAGGGAGGCCACAAGGCTTGGTGCCCCAGGAGGGTCCCTCCTGGGTCTGGTAAGGAGTGGGCTAGAAGTCCCTATTTCCTCAGCTGTGTTAAGACCTGTATAATCTGCAAATGGCTTCCGGTGTGCAACAATAATTTTATTGGTCCTACTGACTTAATGTTGCATACTATGTGCTAGTAAGTTTGTGCACACACTGCCGTTATCTCCATATATCACTCCTTTACAGCTTTCTTTTCTATATATAATTTCTGTAATGGGGCATATCTGTTCTGGGGAAGAAACCCAAAGAGACTTCCACTATATGCACTTTACAAAAAAAAACCTCCAGCTACTGCCGTTATTTACACTGTGGTCAAGGGGAAGGAAGTCCACTGGTCCTAGTGTCTCAGGAGGATCTCTGGGTGATGGAAGCACTGGGAATCTTGGAAGGCTCTTGGTAAATATACAGTGTGTGGAAAGTGATTAGCTAATTACTGTGCTAGCCACTATATGCGAGAGTATGAGTATGTCAAAAGATAAATAAAAACCCCTCATCTGTGGTGCCCTCTTATGGTCTTCAATTCTGACTGATTAGTAGGAATGAGTGAGGTGTTGATGCTCAAATGAATAAACTTAACCAAAACACCTTTTCATATAAATGTACAGCAAACCATTTTGTATTGAATCCTTTCATACTTTGCAAGTGTGGCCTGTGCTGTACAGCATGCACCCATGTTTGAAAATATTTTGCTCCATCTCCAATGTTCAGTGCCCCTTTGGGGGTTTTTTGGTCAGGTATTTGGAAGCTTCAGTGTCTCCTCTCAAGTCAGGCATTAACAGATTTTCCCACTCTTATGGTTTCTGGTGTTTTTGCTTTTTTGGGAGTGAACTTTTGTTGTTTGGGGTTTTCATAAAATCTTTCTTTACAGTATAAAGGAAAACATTTGCTGTCCCATGAATAGAGAGTCCAGAGGTGCTTGGTAGTGTAGATTACTTGCTTCATAGAACATTGTGCAGATGAAAACAGAGTAAAATTTTCCATTATATGCTAACAGCCATGGATGGACCTATCCTCCATGAACTTATTCATCTATTGTTTGAACCCTGTTATAGTCTTGGCCTTCACAAGATCCTCTGGCAAGGAGTTCCCCAGGTTGACTGTGCGTTGTGTGGAAAAAAATACTTCCTTCTGTTTATTTCAAATCTGCTGCCTATTAATTTCATTTGATGACCCCTAGCTCTTGTGTTTTGAGAAGGAGTAAATAACACTTCCTTATTTACTTTCTCCACACCAGTCATGATTTTATAGACCTCTATCCTATTCCCTCCCCCCCCCCCGCCCCCCTTAGTCATCTATTTTCCAAGCTGAAAAGTCCCAGTCTTATTAATCTCTCCTCATAGGACAGCTGCTCCATACCCACTTCGTCGGATGCATGTAGGGGTATTCACCCACGAAAGCTTATGCTCCAATACGTCTGTTTAGTCTATAAGGTGCCACTGGACTCTTTGCTGCTTTTCCACACCCCTAATAATTTTTGTTGCCCTTTTCTGAACCTTTTCAAATGCCAATATATCTTTTGTAGGGCTGTCACATGATTAAAAAAAAAGTAATCACGCCAAATTAAAAAATAATTGCATACCACTTATTTAAATATTTTTGGATGTTTTCTACATTTTCTAATGTAGTGATTTCAATTAAAACAGGAATACAAAGTGTACAGTACTCATTTTATATTTTTATTACAAATATTTGCACTGTAAAAATGAGTTTTTCAATTCACCTTATATAAGTACTGTAGTGAAAGCTCTTTATCATGAAAGTGTAACTTAAAAATGTAGAATTAGGTACAAAAAATAACTGCACTCCAAAACAAAACAATGTAAAACTTCAGAGCCTACAAGTCCACTCAGTCCTACTTCAGCCAATCGCTTAAACAAACAAGTTTGGTTACAATTTGCGGAAGATAATGCTGCTCGCTTCTTATTTACAATGTCACCTGAAAGTGAGAACAGGCATTCGCATGGCATTGTTGTAGACGGCATCCCAAGATATTTATGTGCCAGATGTGCTAAAGTTATATCTCTTCATGCTTCAACCATATATCCCTTCATGCTTCAACCACCATTCCAGAGGACATGTGTCCACGCTGATGACTGGTTCTTCTCAATAACCATCCAAATCAGTGTAGACCGAAGCAAGTTCACTTTCATCCTCTGAGTCAGATGCTACCAGCAGAAGGTTGGATTTTCTTTTTTGGTGAAATTTAATTTCAGTTGGTATTCTATTGTTTAACAGTGAGATTATCTCAAAAAAATAATTGTGATTAATCACAGTTAGCTCATGTGATTGATCAACAGCCTTCCTTTTTTGAGATGGGGTGACCACATCTGCACACAGTAGTCAAGATGTGGGTGTAGTATGGATTTATATAGCTGCAATATATTTTGTGTAGTCTTATTTATCCCTTTTTTTAATGATTCCAGCATAGTTAGCTTTTTTGACTGCTGCTGCACATTGAGTGGATGTTTTCAGAGAACTATCCACAGTGACTCCAAGATCTTTCTTGAATGGTAACAGCTAACTTAAACCTCGTCATTTTCTTTGTGTAGTTCGGGTTATGTTTTCCAATGTGCATTACTTTGCATTTATCAGCATTGAATTTCATCTGCCATTTTGTTGCCCAATCACCCAGTTTTGAGACATCCTTATGTAGCTCTTTGCAGTCTGCCTGGGACTTAACTATCTAGACTAGATTTGCATCATCTGCAAATGTTGCCACCTCATTGTTTTACCCCTTTTTCCAGATCATTTATGAATGTGTTGAATAGGACTGGGTCCAGTACAGCCACTGGGGGACACCACTATTTACCTCTCTATTCTGAAAACTGACCATTTATTCTTACCCTTTTTCTTATCTTTTAACCAGTTACCAGTCCCTGAGAGGACCTTCCTTCTTATCCAATGACAGCTTACCTTGCTTAAGAGCCTTTGGTGAGGGACCTTGTCAAATGCTTTCTGAAAATCTAAGTACACTATATCCACTGGATCCCCCTTGTCCACATGCTTGTTGACTCTCTCAAAGAATTCTAATTGGTGAGGCATGATTTCTCTTAACAAAAACCATGTTGACTCTTCCCCAACAAATTGTTTATCTATCTGTCTGACAATTTTGTTCTTTGCTATAGTTTCAACCAGTTTGCCCAGTACTGAAGTCAGTCTTACCAACCTGTAATTCCCGGGATCACCTCTAGAGTCCTTTTTAAAAATTGGCATCACGTTAGCTATCCTTTCGTCATTTGGTACAGAAACTGATTTAAATGATAAGTTACAGACTACAGTTAGTAGTTCTGCAATTTCACATTTGAGTTCCTTCAGAACTCTTGAGTGAATACCATTTGGTCCTGGTGATTTATTACAGTTAAGTTTATCAATTTGTTCCAAAACCTGCTCTAATGACACCTTAATCTGGAGCTTTGTAACCTAAAAAGAATGGCTCAGGTTTGGGAACCTTCCTCACATCCTCAGCCCTGAAGACCAATGCAAAGAATTCATTTAGTTTCTGCCTTATTGTCCTTGAGTGCTCCTCTAGCATCTCTATTGTCCAGTGGCCCCACTGGTTGTTTAGCAGGCTTCCTGCTTCCGATAGCTTTTTTTTTTCTCTATTACTTTTTGAGTCTTATTGCATTTTCCAGTGCTTCCCTCAATAGTAATGCAACAGAGTGGGCTAGCAGTGTATACCACCTGCAAGACAGTGCCAAACAATCTAAATGGGCTTAATCCATGTTGGGATGCATGTGTATAACATCTGTATCTCCAGCAGCCGTGTCCATACCAGTGGATACTCATGTACAAAAAAGAGAATTATTATCTATAATGCTAGTTTAGTAGTAGTTTAAAGTAGATTGAATCAGGATGGGGAACTCTCATTGCACCATTCAAAGAGGAGAAGAAACTGCGGGGGGGGAAGTCTGTTAACCAACCCCAGCAGAAGATGAGGAGCTGTGCTCCTAATCCTTGCTTCCCTTTTCTCCTAAACCATTTTTGCTTCTCAGAATGGAAGCATGCACTGGTCTGAACAGATCCTCTGTATATCAATGTCCTTGATAAAATTAAGCTTATAGATATTATCGTGTTGCTAGAAATGATCCTACCAAGCTATGCAGTTTCAGGTTTGAGGTCAGAGTCCAATGCTACAGGAGTCGACTCAGAAGATTCTGAACAAAAGAAAAGCAAACATTCTTTCTGCTTCCCCTGCTAGAGCCTATGCTGCCTCCACTATTGTAAAATCAGTAGGTCTAATGTGCTGGTGATGACCAGGCCAGTGCATGCTTCCACCATGAAGAACAAAAATGACAGCAAAGGAAGCCATTTTTGCTTTTATACTAATGATTCCTTTTTTCCATCCACAGTGTGTAAACCTGATTTGTTCACTGAGCTTTAAATGAGATTGTCCCCACAGAAATTTGTATCAAAATTAGCTACCCCCTGATACTTATCAAAATTAGTGTATCCAAAAGATAGACTTGCTGACTTTCTGCATGTGGAACTACAGAAGCAGGGATTTATTTCTTTTAAAGTGCCATTCTACTATCGCTGAGAGTGGGAATCAGTTTCTGTAATCTTTCTTCTAGTTCTACCCATTCTTCTGTTTCTGAATCTTTTTTTTTTTTTTTTTTTGGTGAGATGTAAATACAGTCAGGTACCAAAATATGGTATTAAATCTAAATATCAATCTTCTATTCTTCAGTCAAAAACAGGTTATTTCACTGGAGGAGAGCTTGACTTAGTGCCTTTCCCGCAGAGGAATTCTATGAATTGCCAAATTAGAAATAATTTGGACTACCTAATTGGAAAAGAGTTCATGTATTTATTATTTATGGTCCAGACTTGCATCTCTTACTGTGTTCCTGTCCACATAGGCCTCTCTTGATCTGTCAGATTTTCAGGATAGGGAGTTTGTCTTCAGTTGTGTTTTTCATACAGCACCCAGCATTATGTAACCCTGATCCTGACTGCAAAATATTAAATAACAACAAAACACCTGTTGGGCACTTCAGACTGTACCAGCAAATCCACTTTCAGGCTATCTATAGGATGTAGTGTACCCAGAGCCTATAATTAACTTGAGAGGGTTTGGAAACATCTGTCCTGGATGGCAGGCCAAGTAGTTTTTGCATAGTTGATGTTAGGATTGTCACTTAATATTAAAATTTGTGATTCAGTTTGTTACATGTGCTCACCTTATGCTGTTTGCTGGGCTTGAATTGATTTTTTTTTTTTCTGGCTTGATTCTGGTTTGTCATGCAGTCTGTTTGATTCATGGGAGCAATGATAATAAAATTCAACCTTTCCCTTCTAACCTGGGGCCTCATCCAAACCCTACTGAGGTCAGTGAAAATATTTCCATTGATTTCAGTGTGCTGTGGATTAGACCCCTAATATGTATATATTCTCAAGTCTGTGTATCTATTTCTTCTTCTTTGCCTTGAATTAATATATTCAATCTTGAGTTGAATTAAGAGTCTTAATTCATAGACTAAGGGACAAACTGTCTCCTTTTTCTCCCAGATAAACCCAGATTTCATTAATTGTTCTAACACTAATTAGCATGTCTATTTTGCATTTTAGCTATGTAGTTGATTATCTGGCTCTGACTTTAATGATGCGGGATGGAAATTCTAATGAGAGAGGATCCATTGTGTGTACTATTTACAAATATGACCGTTTATTTAAAAATATATTTTATAAGATTTATATGCTTATGCTGCTATTCCAATCTTGTCAGGTTAAATTATTTTAGCAGTTCTTTGGCTAGTTCAGAACATTCTATTTTAAAAACTGTGGGGTTACTATAGCCTGTAAGAGGGTTTGCTTCCAAACATGTACGATAGTTTTTAAAATACTAATGTTAACACTAGGTTCCATAGATGTATCCACCTAAAAATTGGTGAACAAGGCACAAAAAACACTGATCCACACCCAGAATTCATAGAACAGCTATATTGTAATGCTCTTCTCACCCATATTATTCACTGAAATTGATTGTAATGCAGCTGTAAGAGGTACCCTTTCTACACTAAGGGCAGTGGTTCTCAAACTTTCCAGACTTCTGTATCCTGAGCCCCACCACCTGAAGCATATAACTTAGCTTCACGGGGCTGCATGGGGCTCCGGGGTAGCAGTGGCTAGGGGCACCAAAATACAAGTTCACCTAGGGTGCCATTTTCCCTAAGGCTGGCCCTAAAAATCCCACATTCTTTCATTCAAAGTAGGGTCCTAGAAACATTTTGAGGGAAAAGTGGTTTTTCAAGAAAGAAGTCTAATAAATGACAGGGCTGTAAGCAAAAGGCACATGAGGCCTGTTTCTCCTCACTTATGCCAGTCTTACACTCCATTAATTCAGCTACATTATTCCTCATTCTCACTGATTGTGAGAGGAGAATTAAACCCAAGTGCCTAAATTAGGAGGTGGTGTAAGTACTAAACTTGTATCCTGCACCTACTTAGCTTTCTGAATGTAATTTACATGCTGAAGGGAATGAAGTAGTAGGAGAAACAGGAAGATGTACAGTAAAGTGTGGTGGGGAAGGGGTGCTGTTTAATCTGTGCTTTTTCTGATATCCTCTTAACTGGTTTCCTATAATATCTTCTCTGCCCATCAACCATTATAGTCATTTTGCATCTTCACTTGATGAATTGCCATTTGTCCCCATTTTTTGACCAATTTGCACCAATGCTTAACTTACATAACTGTTGATGATGATTTTGGGTTAGAGATTTTAAAAGAATTGCATCTGCTTACACCAGGACTGACTTTGGCCCAGGGAAGATAGAAGTAAGGGACTAAGAAAACTATTTTATCTGAAATTGTTCTTGTTTTTAAATAAGTGGGAGATCTTCTGAATTGTGCCTATGAAATACAAATTTAGAACTTTTTTGTGTGCATAGGTAGTGGGAGAGCAGGGTATGTTCAGGCAATATTCTGCATAACTGTTACGTTCCCCTTCTTCCTGCACCTCAGTTTAACTCCTTGCTGAAGCACAAACCAGAGTTCTGTCTTCTAGGACTTTTTGAAAAAGCATTACCTGGAGTTAAACCTCAGGGTTATTATGTGTAAAATCCTGATATATGGATGTTAATGCCAGTCAACTTCAAAGATACACTTTTAGTAAAACAGATATTTAATGCACAAAACACATTGTAAACAGTATGAATAAGTTTTACACAAAAGCCATTAAACAGTAAATCTACTGGTGTTCCTTTTATAGATGTGTCCCCTTTTTCTTTGTTACAAACATTCAGATATAAGGTTTCAGCATAACATTTTCTATACTTCAGCATCCACATCAAAACACATTCCCCTCTGATCTTCTGAGGTAATGTGTCTTCATAATGTGTCCACAGTATGTAGCGTGTGTCACTTGAACTCTTCAGAGCTTGAGAAATGACAGCATCTCTGTCCTTTCAAACATTTCAGAACTGTCAGCAAACAACCTCCACTGCTAGCAGCATTCTAGCCTTTAGGTTAATAGCTGACTGGTCCTCAGTTGCTGATGAAACAGAAGCCTGTAGCCCATATCCAATATAGTACAGGTATTGGGATCAGCATAGATGTAAGCGGGGGAATAGTCCTGCTATTGTGGGGAACCTTCCTGGCTTCTGCACTATCCCGGTGAAGTGTGCTAGCGAAAGTGGGAGCGAGGACTCAAATCCTTCCTTTACCCAGTGGCCTCCCTGCCCTCGAGGACTCACCTTCCACTCTCCTGTCTGGCAGAGTCCTCATAACCCCAACAAGGCTGGACCCAGGATTCCTGGGGGGATTGACCCCCGACCCTGCTGTGGTCACCTAGGACAGGGGCTAGGATGTCCCCACTCCAGGGTACTCTCTCCGGACTAGGCACTTCTCTGACCCACTGACCATTACGTACAAGTTAAAGCAAATGCAAGTTATTTAATCAACAATTAATTTTAAAAAGAATAAGGAAAAATGGGAAAGGTTAAAGGAAACACATCAACATGCTCTGTGGCAGGGAACATCAGAAACAGTGTCTCTGGAATGTCAGGGCAGTTCACAGTCTGTTCCTTGTAAGCCCCAGGCCTTCTTCTCAGGCCCTGGCTGCGCTGCAGGGATGCTGTGCGTTGGACACTTGCTCTGGTGGTGGCCACACGCTCTCAGGCTCTAAGTGGTAGGACCCTTCTTCCCAGTGTCGCCCCCACCCTGTCGGGGTGACAATCCAAAAGTCGCCTGCAGAGCCTCTTGGCTGAGGCGTCTCCCTCTGCTGGACCCACTGCCCAGGGTCCCCCTTGCTCTCCCCAGCTGCTCACCACACCCAGCTCTGGACTGCTCCAGCCCCAGCTCCACCACTCTGTCTCAGCACTGCTGCTGCTGCTCTGCCTCCAGCTCCCTGGGCTGCTTCTTTGGCCCCTCTGCCTCCGGTTGCTACAGCTCTGCTCCCAGGACAGGTCTGCTCTGCAGCCTGCTTTTGTGACTCTGCTCCCAGCACTGACCTGCTTCCTGGGCTGCTTTTTGGCCCGTCTGCTTTCTCTGGGCTCCCAGGACAGGGTCTGCTCTCTCTGGGCTGCTTTTCTGGTCCCTCTGGATCTGGCACAGCTCTGCTCCCCAGCTTAGCTTGGGCCCCTGCTTTCTCCTTAGCTCAGCCCCACTCTGTCTGACCCAGGCAAATCCAGCTCACACGGAGGACGGGACCTTCCTGACTCTCTGATTAGCCTGCCCACGCTGTCATTCAGGCTGACCAGGGGCATTGCCTTCTCCCCATTGTTCCTGGGGACTATCAGTCTCAGGGTCCTGGTTTCCCATAGACCCTTCCCCTTTTAGTACTGGGAGCTAGCCAACCTAAACACCCCCACTGAATGTTAGTCGGCAACAGTCCCTTATATATACATTTCCTGGATCTCTATAAGGGCCTTTCACTACAGGACACCATTTTCTCCCCAGAAGCTCAGCTAAGTCAGACAAGAATTCACATACCTCACTAAGTGCTGCCCCAGTTTCTCTTTCAGTGACACAGAATCCTAGTTTAAACACTTACATTTAGCGACCAGCCAAGTGCTATAGGCTCTGCAGCCTATAGGGGTGACAGATGTTTTCATTAGCTCTTGCTCTAGGTCCATGAAACACACACCTCACTAGACCAAACATCATAATGGAGGACTTCCCTAGTAAATAAAGCTGGAATAGCATTCACCTGCATACAAAGTGAGGGAATCAAACCTCACTGTAAACACACCTTGATTCTACGTTGATCAGCAGCTGAGTCCATAGTGCTTTAAACGCCTCTATTTATAACAGTCTTCCCCCAACCCCTGTGCTCCCTGACTGGCTCAGCTCTGAGTGACTAGGGTGTGACCTGCTAGGTTCATTGCTCATGACAAAAACTTCCTGTACAGCCTCAGAACAGCCACCAAACATGTCTGGTAATAGCCTGTTCTGAAACTGTTCCTCTGCCTTGTTCTCTGCATATGTGCAAAGTCAGAGTATCCAACTAAGATACATGTCTCATCCCTACCACTTCTCTTTCTCCTCCCCCCCCCCCCCCGGAGAAACACAGTTAAATGCTTCGTTACTGAGAATGTATGTAACTAATTGATGAGGTGTATACTCCTCATGGGCTCTGAACAGATTAATGTGGGCCTGAGGAGCCAATTAGGGTAACTGGCTGCATCTGGAGGGAGAGCCAGGCTCAACTGAACAAGAAGCCCAGGTGTGCAGGAGTAGGCTAGATTATAAAGCTAAGAAGTTTGCAGTAGAAAGATGCTGCAGTCCCTCTCTCTGGAAGCAGGGATAAATGGGGAAGAGGCTAAACACTGAGCTTCTAACCCCGGAAGGAGTGTCAACCCCAACAGGAGTTGTGGGGAAAGAGAGTCTGAGAGGGCTGTGTAGGAAGAAGCCCAGGTAAACAGCAGCAAGGGGGTAGGACTGTGTAGATTTTGGTTTCTTGTGATAGGGGCCCATGTCTGGAACCCGGTGTAGAGGGTAGGCCTAGGTTCCCTACCAGCCATTGGGAAATGGCACAGGAGCATTGAAGATGCAAACCGGACAGCTGGTCTGGAGAGACTTTGTTACCCCAGAAGGGGACGGCTATATAATGACCTGGCTCAAAGGTTCAGTCATGAAGAGGGAGCTCCCAGAGTCATGAAGAGAGAGATGGGTCCCAGCTTGAATAACTGACAGAAGAGGGTGCCAGATTGGGTGAGAGCTGTTCCCCTGGAGGTGCCACCTTTTGGTGAGTGAACCCTGTCAGTTTTTGCAAGGACCTGGAGAATGGTGCTGTAGTTCTCCAGACATAGCATGGCAACACCTGCTGTGTTTCTAACATATGCATCACTTTAACTCCTCCTTTCTCTCTCTGTCTACTGTAGTGATAAACTGCATGGTATAAACCATTATATGAGCAAATAATATTCCAGTAGCTAAACTAGAAAAAGGTGAAAAATCAAAGCTTGCTATTTTTAGACTGTTTAAAGTTCATTAAACTACTGGAATCTTAACTGTCCATCACAACAGACGTTATTACCTCATGAGAACGGTCACATGGAACATTATATTTAGAGATTAGAAAGAAAGACCAATGTCTACCTTTCCTTTGAAATTCAGTGGAACAACATGCCTGCTAAGTTAATAATCATTCTTAAATAGCACAAGTAGATAGGGACTTCTAATCCACAGAGGCCCTTTCTTGTGCACTGCACCATTTCAGAGATGGCCTATTATACTGTAAGTGCCTCTCAAACTTTTCTTTTGCTATCTTGGTGGAAAGGAATGAGCATTAAGCAATTCCCCAAAATGACTGTGACTCACCATTTGAGACGGTCTTTAAAACAGAAGATAGCAGTATAAAGGGAATGAAATGTGTGTGTTTTCATTTTTCAGCAGAGCCTTCTTCATACCGAGTTTGTGTCAGCTGTTTTCTTTACTGTGATTTCAAGTGGTTTTCACTCATGTGCATGTGGCAACTACATTAGTATCTGAGACAAAATATTGTTTTTATAATAGGTAGCAACGCTAAATTGTTAGCCTGCATTATGAAACATAATTATTTCTTTAAAAGATAAGACACTTATGAATATGGATGAAAATTGAGATTCTGGGCATTAGCTGATCACAACCTGGAATCAGCAAGAAATTGCCTCCAAGGTGTACTGTGCAATTAGGAGCGCTAGTTTCCTGTGAAGCACCAAGCATTACTCTATCTTGGGGAAACTAGTCTGTTCCAATAAGAAATTACTGTCTGAGGGCCAAATCTTGATCTTAGTCATATCATTATCAAGCTGGAGTAACCCACGAACTTCAGTGGCAATAGAGTGATTAAAATCCATTGGAATTGTTCCAGACTGAGGCAATGCATAACTGTTGATGAGGGATGGGGGCGGCACATGACCACCCCACATGTTGCCTCTGGATCTAGAACACAGGTTTTCAAACTGGGGCATGCCCCCTAGTCGGGAGAGAGGGGCAGAGGAATTCCTGCTGGGTATCGGGCTGGTGATGCCACCTTCACCCCCTGAATCCACCTTAGAAGCTGCTGCTAAAAGGAAGGCGGGGCAAGACTCGCAGCAGTGCGAGGGGAGCAGTTTCTCCTGGGCAGAGCCCCTGCTATAGGAGTAGGTGAGCGGCCTCTTCCCTGGGAACAGACATGGGGCATTTGCCCCAGGATAGGTTGCATAGCAGGCAGCGGGAAGCACTGGGACTCCAGCAGCAGGGAGAAGCAGTCCCATGTAAGCGGGGGAGTGATAGGACTTGGTCCACAGCCAGCCCACCCTGTTGCTTCCTCCCTCCCCATGCTGTATGGACACAAGGTGAGTGCCACCACCAGGGGGAGCCGCTGTCTCCTCACTGCTGGCCATCCTGGTGAAAGACTGTCCAAGGCCTTGCCCACTCCCAGTGCCCAGCATGGCAGAGTCTGCAGCGGCCCTTTTGGATGGGTCCCCTCAGAACATTTAACTTTTGCTAAGCAGAAATCTTGGGTGGGGGTGTGTATGTAATCCTGCATTGCCTCTGGTTCCACTTTTCTGATTTGTTACGTTAATGTAACTAGCTTTGGCTCTATTTGGGGAAGGGAGTTGCTATGGCCAGCATATGATATAGAAGACTCACTGTCTTCAACTATTGTTTATATGCATAGATCCTAGGAGCCCTAGTCATAGACCAGGACCCCACTGTGCTGGATGCTGTGCAAACACAGAACAAAGACAGTCCCTGCCCCAAAGAGCTTACAGTCTAAGTATAAAACAAGAAAACGGATGAATACAGGCAGACAGAAGGGCCACTACAAGGGAAAAATGAGGCAATATTGGCCAGCAGGTTAGGAAGTGGTCTCAGCATACCAGCAGCCCATGTTGTCAAGTCTGTTATAGGCATCAGAGTGAAAGTTTTGGGGAGTGAAGGTTAATGAGTGAATTTTGCAGAAGTTTTATGGGGAGCACTCCCCAACTGTGAGAGGCAGCATGGGAGAAGGCACACAAGTGTTTGAAAATTTTAACACATAGGGGTGTAATACTTCTGTTAAGCTTATTGGGCTGAGTGCAGGGGTTTAGTTGCCTGCGATATGCATATGGTCAGACTAGATGATCTGGTGGTCCCTTCTGGCCTCAAACTTTATATGGTTTTAGAGTGTCATTTCATTGCAGCCACAAACTGCAGCTGCAGAACAATGTTGTGCCCACTTGTTTAAAGTACTATTAGAAATGTGTTGTGTATATGGTTGCCAACCTTCTACTCGCACAAAACCGAACATCCTAGCCCTACCTCTCACTCACCGTCTCTCGGTGGCTTGCTCTTCCCACCCTCACTCACTTTCACTGGGCTGAGGCAGGGGATTGGGGTGCAGGTTCCAGGGTGGGGCCAGAAATGAGGGGTTCAGGGTGCAGGAGGGGGCTCTAGGCTGGGGCAGGGAGTTGGGGTGAGGGAGGGTGCTGTGGGTTGGGGTGCAGGAGGGGGTGCAAGATCTAGGGTGGGGCTGGGAATGAGGGGCTTCAGTTGAAGGAGGGGGCTCTTGTCTTGGGGGGTTGCTCGGGCAAGGGGGTTGGGGCTCAGAGTTGGGGTGTGGGTTAACCTCGGGTAGCTCCCAGTCAGCAGCACAGTGGGGCTAAGGCAGGCTCACTGCCTGTCCTGGCACCACGCTATGCCCCAGAAGCAGCCAGCAGGTCCAGCTCCTGGGCAGGGGGGCCAAGAGGCTCAGTGCACTGCTCTTGCCTGCAGGCAGCACCCTCGCAGCTCCCATTGGCCATTGTTCCTGGCCAATGAGAGTGCAGAGCTGGTGCTTTGGGTGGGGGCAGTGCATGGAGCCCGGGGGCATAGCGCTGTGCCAGGACAGGAAGGGACTAGCCTGCATTAGCCCTGTAATACTGCCAACCAGACTTTTAGTGCCCCAGTCGGTGCTGATCGGAGCCTCCAGGGTCCCTTTTCGACAGCGCCTTCCAGTCGAAAACCAGACACCTGACAACCCTAGCTGTGAGGCGTGTACCATGCTTTATATATAGTCTTATGGCAACAAATGATGTAGTTCCGTGTCATAAGAAGTCAGGCCCAGAGCTTTACTCAGTAAAGGCATAGCCTGAGCATTTCTTTTCTCTGAGTCCTTATGTGTAACACATGAGAAATGTATGTTTTTCATAGTTATGGTGCCATGTACTTTCATTATTTCTTAACTGGCCTATGTACCAGAATATACAGGCATCTACTGAGAGTATTTTGGCAACTCAGTGAGGCTAAATGATTTACAATATATAGACTTGAAAAAAATCCAGTAGTTAGGGAAACTGCTTCATAGTGGAATCCAAGAGTTAGGGTCTGATTCCATGTCCACTAAAGTCCATGGAAAGTTTCCTGTTGACTTCAGTGGTCATTGGATCAGGCCCCTTGTCAGAACAGGAAATGGGAGCCCTTGTCTTTCTAGCCTCCTTAAAACTTCAGAGTCCCTCCCAATGAGTTGGATCATAACATTCAGATCAGAGGGAGACAACTCAGTTCTAATCAGCTATTCATGCTCTATCAGAGTATCCTTAGAATATTCTGGAATGCTGGCAAGAAGTTCTATATTTTCACTGGTTTTTTTTTTTTAATATCTTGCAAGGGGGAGTTAAAGGGAAAGGTATTCTGCTGTTTCACTGTTTCCACAAGTAGTGTTTTACATTAAATATTTATTGCCTTCATGTGTTGGAAAGGAAGTGTCATGCTATAGTTCCAGGACTGTTGAATTTGATTATTTTTAACCTTTATTTTAGCTGATGAATTATTGCAAGGAGATTCATGTAGTTCATCATAAACACATCTCTACCATAAGGCTTACGTTTAGAGAAAGAGCATTCCTAGAATGTGTATCTGGAACTTAAGGTGCATTTGTACTCCAGAAGGCCCATCATAATTCTTTGATAATTGGGAATACCTTGTGGATATGGATGATGTAACTATTTCAAACATAGTCAGACAGGCAGTCTTGCCAGAATTTATTAATTGCTTCTACCAGCTCTTCTCTACTGAAGCAACTTGCCTCTAGTTGAATGTAATGCTTCATTGAATTCCAAGCCACAGAATTCCGACCTGGGAACATGCCACAAGACAATTATTGTTGTATACGTCCTGCAGAAGCATATTGAAATTGCTGTCACCTAATGGATGTTCCTTAAAAAATGATGTTTTTCTGTAAATGGCAAAACAGTATCTTCGAAGGCTCATTACTTTGGAAGGGAGAGAGGGAGTGAGTTCTGACTATTTTTATTCCATCAGACTTTGGAGAATACTATGGAATCTGCAGAAGCTTTGGTCATTACTTGTGGGTGGGAAAAATATTGCGGTTTGCAAAAATTGGACTGGGTGTAAACTTACTTACCTAACCTGCTACTCTAGGATGTTTTCTTTTTCTTGGCACAAGTGACTTACCACCCTTAGCCTTATTATAAGTGAGAAAGGAATGAGTTGGCACATAAGCTCTTGATATTATGAATGTTAATGGAATTTTCTTACATGATCTTGCTATTAAGTAGTTGCTTACTGGTGCCCATAAATGTAATAATAGGATACCTTCAGCTTATATAGCACCTTCCACTTGAGTATGTGAAAGCACTTCATCAATAGGAAAGAATTAAGCCTCACAACACAAATGTAAATTCCACCCCCTCTCCATTTTGCAGATGGGGAAACTGCGACACAAAGATGAGGACAAACACATTTATACATGGGTGCCTAAAATTAGACAGTTTTAAGGGACTTCTTTTTGGAAATGCTCAGAAACCCATCGTCAACTGAAGTCTAGTGCTCAGCACCACTAAAAATCGCACCCTAAGACTGTTAGGTTACCTAAATAAGTGCAATGGGATCTGTGGGTGTGCAGTGCTGCTAAAAATCAGGCCACTTATTATTTAGGTAAATATGGTTTTTAGGTGTCTACTGTTAGGCCAACATTTTAAAAGTTGTGTGCCTAAGTAAGTTCACACACATTCCACCGTAGAACCAGGAACAGAACCCAGATATCCTGAGTCCTTGTCCTGAGTTCTAGCCATAAATCCTCAAACACTCTACATTGTGGACTGGATGACCCATGGGATTGGTACTTACATGCAAAGCCTCTGCCTGCTAGGTCATTTTCTTAATTTGCTGTTGCTTCTTCTGTCATTAACTTATTGGGAAAATTTCTTTAAATTTGTGCTTATACATACAGTATGTCCAATATTTGTACAACATTGGATTTGGGAAAAGTAACTTTTGAAGGTTCGTTTGATATTCAAAGTAAAGTAAAGGCTGATACAGTGCAAAACTATGTAAATGCAGTGAATTTCCATTGAGTCTAAAGAGTACACCAGGCAATCAGAGTTGCTGTGTGAGAAAACATGAATGAAAATATCACCCTTTAAACACTGCACTGCTTTTCAGAAAGCAAGTCTGTAGTGATTTAAACCTCATTTCTATCCCAACCTTCTGTCCCTTGGATATATGGGGGTGGGTGGGAACTGAGAGGAAGAAAGGAGTTGGCATTTCTGTTAATGTGATGTCACATTTTCCACTCGTTCCACTCGGCTTTCATGGTTCAGAATTATTTCTGTTCTTCTACTGGTCTAGGGATGTAGTTTCATTGACATGATCTCCCTGATTTTGAAATTCATAAACTGCAACTCTTGGAAAGGATCCAGGAGATCAGAGAACTGAAATGTCACTTATCAAAGTTAATTAAACAGGGAAAGGTCTTTAAATAGTATCCTGAGTGCACCATTTTTAATAGGGTAGTTACTATATCACTGACTCAATTACCAAGCCCAAAATTGATATAACACTGTCCCTAGGGCAAGAATGGGCAAACTTTTTGGCCCAAGGGCCACATCTTTCCATGGGTATGGAAATTTTATGTCAGGCCATGAATACTCTCAAAATTGTGGGAGGGAATGCAGGGTCTGGCTGGGGGTGCAGGCTCTGGGATGGGGCCAGAAATGAGGTCAGGGTGTGGGAGTGGGCTTTGGACTGGGGCAGGATGTTGGAGGTGCGAGGGAGGAGGTGAGTGCTCCAGCTGAGGCTGCGGGCTCTGGGGTGAGACTGGAGACAAGGAGTTGGGGATATAGGAGGGTGCTCCAGGCTGTGACTGAGGGGTTTGGAGGGTGGGGGGGAGAATCAGGGCTGGGGCAGGGGATTGGGGCATGGCAGGGGGGGGCAGGCTCCAGGCAGCGATTACCTCCAGCAGCTTCTGGAAGCAGCAGCATGTCCCTCCTCCAGCCCGTATGCATTTCCTGGCCAATGAGAGCTGTGGGGGCTGTACTTGGGGTGGGGACAGTGTGTGGAGCCCTCTGGCTGCCCCTATGCATATGAGCCGAAGCGGGCACATGCTGCTGCTTCCGGGAGTCGTGCAAGCCATGGCCCCAACCCCGCTCCCCAGCTGGAGCGCCAGAGTGGGAGCTTGAGGGCTGGATTAAAATGTCTGAAAGACTGGATGCAGCTGCCGGGCCATAGTTTGCCCACCTCTGCCCTACTGGGTTCCTCAGCAGTGGGGATCAAACTTGGGACTTCTGGATCATAGATTCCAAAGCCAGAAGGCACCTGTGATCATCTAGTATGACCTCCTGAAATAACACAGGCCATAGAACTTGCCAAAGTAATTCCTAGAGCATATGTTTTGATGTAAAAATGGTGAATTCTTCCACACCGACAATGACCCTTGGTAAATAGTTCCAGTGAGAGTAATTAACCATTAGTGTTGGGTGGTGGTGTGGTGTTGTGTTTTGTTTTTAAAGCCTTATTTCCAGTCTGAATTTGTTAAACTTCCAGCCATTGGACTGTGGAATACTTTTGTCTGCTAGATTGAAGAGCCTGTGATCAAATATTTGTTTCCCATGCAGAAATTTCTAGACTGTAATCAAGCAATTCCTTGACCTTCTCTTTGTCAAGCTAAATTGATTGATTGGAGTCTGTCACAATAAGGCATGTTTTCTGATCCTTTTTTCATTTTCATGGCCTCTCTCCAATTTATCAATATTCTTCTAGAATTATGGACACCAGAACTTAATGCAATATCCATAAGTGGTCGCACCAGTACCAAATATAACTTCTCTACTCCTACTCCTACTCCTCTTAAGGCATCCAAGGAATGCACTAGTCCTCTTGGCCACAGAATCGCATTGAGAGCTCATGTTGAGCTGATTATCCACTACTGTTTCTAAATCTTTGAGTGTCTGCTTCCTAGGATGGAGTCCCCTATCATGTAAGTATAGCCTACATTCTTTGTTCCAAGATGTATATGTTTAGCCATCTTAAAATGCATATTGTTTGCTTGTGCCCAGCTTATCAAACAATCCATATCATTCCATCAATGATCTGTCCTTTTCATTATTTAACCACTCTCAATTTTGGGGTCATCTGTAAATTTTGTCTGTTTTCTTCCAGGTCGTTAATTTAAAATCTTTACATAGTATAGGGCCAAGACTGATTCCTGGGACCCCACTAGAAACACACCCACTTGATGATGATTCCCTGTTCATTTTAAGACCTGTTAGCCACCATTTAATGTGTGCCATATTCATTTTTTCTATTATTTTAACCAAAATGACATGTGACAGTACCAAGTGACATGCCCTCACCTAAGTCTCTATTATCTTTATCAATGAAACTTGTAATCACCCATTAAGATCCCTTTTCATGAGAACTTCTTCTGCCTGGACTAAAAGATCCAGCACTCTTAGCCAAGGATGGAGCAGGCTCATCTATCTCTAGTTGGCCTAATTGCCACGAGAGGGGACGGAGCACAACACCAAGCAGGCATAGCTTACATTGAGTTTTATTCACCTAGTATCTTGTTAATACCAAATTAACAATGAGCACAGTCAAGTCATTATTATATTGAAATGTGTTTGCTGTCTTGTCAACTCTTCACTCAAAAATAATCTTTACAAAAATCAATCTTATTTTGACATCAATATAATTTAAAATGTTTTGATGATCTAACAGCAATCTGTACCCTATTACAAACACTAAATAGGGGAAAAACATCTGCTAGACAAAAAAGCAGAACATTGATTAGTCAGCCTTGTTTGTGCTGGCTCAGAGGGCAAGTGTACAGGGATTAGTGGGGGTAAAATATTACACAATTCATCATTTTTAATTATAGACTTCAATTATGTGGAGAATAGTGATTTGTCAGATTAATAAATTCCTTAACTGTGCATCCTTCAGTAGCTGCATCCTTCAGTAACTGCAAGATGAATGAGAACAACAGTTAAGGAATTTATTAAACTGACCATGAAGCAAGCAAGTTCAAGCACTGCCTGCCTACTCGATTACAAAGCAAAAACAAAACACAGCTTGAACTAGTGGAGTGATGTACTGTACTAAATGTACCATGTTACTAATCTCTATGGATTGTGGGGCAAGGTAACTGCATATAAAACCTTTCACTTCTAGAGTCTCTATTTCAAAATGCATCAATGGTGACTGATTTGCCGCTATCTGGCTTTTTTTCTTGTGGTTTTGGTGGGCTGCTCTTTGAAGTGTAATAGACACAAGCTTTGTTTACTTAGGAAATTGGATCAGTTTATAAACTTTACTAAGCTAGTGAAAGTGGAGTCCTTATGCACATAAATTACTCTTAAAATGGAATAGGAGTGTCCAGGTAAGGGGGCTGCACCAATTTAACTAAATCAGTTTATAAACCGATTGAGTTAAATCAGTACAATTTTCTCATGTAGACAAGGCCTCAGTTCTATTCCTGATGGACAGATGTTGATATCGCTTGGCACTAATCAGTATTGCTATAGGGCTGCCCTACCTCACGCACACACTGGCATGCTAGGTGCGCGGTGCACCTGCCTCAGTTTCCTTCCTTCAGAATCTCTAGTAACTTCCCACAAAATTTCATGCCTTGACATTACCCTTCCTTGGGGGCAGTTTATTATTAAAACATAGTGCAAATCTGTCTCTAATAAAAGTTACCAACATAATCCACTTATTCCCCAGTATATATAGTCCTTACAATCCCAAGACATGATGTCCCACATACCACACACCAGTATCACCTGCCACACCTAGGTTCCTAGTCATCCTCTTCTGTCCCTCTGCCAGAGGAGCCACCCAGCCTGAATGTAACCTCACTCTTCCCAGAGGGAATCCTCACAGCCTCCCTTTTTGAGGAGATCTTCCTCACTGTGGAAGCATCCCTGCACTCTCCTCTCCTGGATCCAGCACTCCAGCACAGAGATGTCAACGGATAAGCCCCTCTGCTGCTCTCTGGCCTTCAGTTTTCTCCAGCTCTCTGGCTGTGGTTCTCTGGCTTGGGGAAGTCAACCTGCCAACCTCTCTTCTTGATTTCAGACTTCCTCCAGGATCTGTATATAGTCTCCTAGCTCCAGTGGCTCTCATCTGCCCCTTTTCTTGACTCTCTCAGATAGTTCTGATTCATGAGATCTCTCCCTCTCAGGTTCTCTGATCCTTTATAGCCCCAGGCACTGCCATAGCCTCTTAATAGGCCAAATGGGAGCACCTGTTCTGGCACAGTGGCTATATATCACTTACAGTGACCAGCTGCCCTGTGATAGGCATCCTTATGGAAAATCTGAGCCCAGTTAGAAGAAGCATGGAAACAGAACTATACCCTGGTGCTCTTCACTCCTGTTGCCTACGCTGTGCCTGGTAGAGAGGTAAACTGAAGATTTCGTCTTCTGTGTGATCAAACCAGTATCTTTCAAAGGCTTTACATTCACACATACCTAAATATGTGTACATTCAATACAAAAAGTGTGGAAATGCAGTTAAGGTGCTGAAGTCCTTTTCTAAATATTATAAGGAAAACCTAAAAATGTCTTAATGGTGCAGAAAAATCTTCCACTTTAAATGGAGCTCTAGATTAGAGGTGATATTGCATGCTCTTGATACAGTATCTGAATTTAATGAGCATGTGGGGCTTCTTCCTGAAGGAGGGAGATTGAAAAGGTATTCTGTCCCCTACCCCTCCGGTGTTACTGTCTCACCCTGGACAGATTGCACCTATCCCTGGCAAAGATCTGAGTGCTCTGCTTCCCACATTTGACAATACTTGTCATGCCAATAAAGTATTGCTGAATAGAGTGCCGGTGCCAATCCTGTGTGATTATGCATCTGGGAAGGTGCAGGTGAATATGGCGGCTGGGTGGGTGTGAGGAGTAACAAAGGGGTGATGAGGAATGGAGATGGCAGCAGGGACAGCCTCTAGCCCTGTTTTGACATGTTATCATGGGCCCTTTAAATCCTGGCAATTTTGCCTTGTTTGAATGCAGTCTGTCAGCTTTGTCACGGTACAGTTCTTTCTCTGTTCCTTATGAGGTGCATTCTCCATGCAGAAGGGGGAGTTTATCTGACCTGGAGGAGAATGTTCCTTGTCATCCTGGGACTAGCGGAGGGCCCAGTGCAAGTCAAGGGAATCTGTGTATAGGGAGTGCTTAGAAGGGAAAGGGCAGAGGAGGTGAAGGAAGTACATGCCCTACCCTGGGCTCTATGGGAAACGTGCCCCAAAGTTAAGCAAGCCTTCCTTGTATCTCTCAGCATTGTGGAATGCATCATTAAGGAGACACTGCTGAGGCCCTTCCAGGTAGCCTGGCTCCAAGGAAGTCTCAATGCATGGAAACTGGGCAGGAGAGCGGATGAGCATTGTGCAGAACACAGTGTGAGCTAGTGAAGTGGTACATGGCTTCTTCGGGTATTGCCTACTGCCTCTAAGCAGACTAGTTTAGTTTGGTGACATAAATTCTACTGGTTTTTTTTTGTTTTTGTTCAAAAAAATAGAAAAAAAGATGGAGCAAACTGTGCAAGGGAAACTTGTGGGATTTTTCTCCCCAAGGGGGCCTCCCCAAGGATTTTCTATGGGGGAGGCAGTCTGGCCCCTAGAAGTCCGTCTTCCGCCCCCCCCCCCCCAGCAAATAATTTAGCAGTTATTGGCTTCTCTAGATCTCTGCTCTTATCTGATGCCCCAAATTGCAGTTTGCATGGGTGAGCTTCATGCTTATGTAACTAAGTAGGTGGTAGGAAAGATTTCCCTGACCTTTATGGGTAATGGTGACAACTCTCACCCACACAGCAGTTTGGACTGAGCAGGAACAAGCCTCCCAGCTTGGACTGACAGACTTGGGCTAGTGGGGTTTGTGCCAGAGCTCTAGAAATAGCTGGGATGCCCAAGATCCTTCCTCTGAATCTTATGGTTTCTCTTAAGAATCATGGAGCCTCTGAGGTCCGCTAGTTGTCTTGACCTTGACTTGTCCTTCAGTTAAACAGGACACCCATTCTATGAAAGCATGCACCTCTTTCCTGCCCCAAACTTCCTGTTTGAGTCCCTCAAGTTTACATGTCCCCCTACCATCATCTGGTTTCTTTGTTCTGCTGCTGGGAATTTTCCCTACAGAGAAGTTGGAGGTACTAGCTTCTCCCAGCTTCAGCCAACCCATTTTTCTAAGATGCTGCCACGTGAATAGGCAACCAGTAAGATTTAGCAACTGTCTTCCCTGGTTCCACATACAGGTATTCCATGATGCAACGATTTAATAGCTTCATAACATCCATACAAATTCCTAAGCTGTACATCGTAACACACACATCAAATGAATAAGATACATGTTAGTCTACTGATCATGCAGATGTCTTGCAAACCCTGACCTAATTCCATTTATTTTTACAGAGCATCTTTCCCACAAAGTTACTCGGTGCTTCTAGGTGAGAGAAAACTTAGTGAAAGTACTCATTGAAATTTGAATGCTTTCAGTGCACTGCATTTCATTACTTTAAATTGTGGCCTATTAGGTACAGATATGGGCAGAAATGTATAATACTTTGCATAGAAAAGAACGCAGAAATACCCCCGCACATTTTTTTTGCAAACATATAACTATAAAGCTTCTAAAGTGTGTTATTTTTTTTTCTTAAAAAAATAAATAAGCAGAGGCAGGAAACATTAAAATACTGGAATCTGGAGAACCTGTCATTGTTCGCTCTGTATCACATGACATGACAACAAACACGTGAAAAATATTCAGTGGGCAAAACAGAAAGTTAGCAAACAAAGTGATTATGTCCTGTAGCAGACACCTGAAATGGGGGAAGTGGAGGAGAGGCGAGTTGTCATTAAGCAAAATCATGGTTTTTTTCAGAATAAACCATAATGCTTGCAAGCTCTGGCATATAAGTGAAATGAAACAAGCAGGGTTACGTAAGAGACCAGCTCTTGATTTGTGTATGTACAATGCACAGGTAATTGTGAAATAAAGATTTTGAGGGTGTCAGGGTTCTGATAACATCCTGCTCACCACAGGAACAAAACTGAAATGGTTTGTGATGTCATCAGTTTGCATCTAAATGGATGGCTTACAATGCTGGTTTCCAGTGTGGTGGTGGTGGGTTTTTTTTGGGGGGGGGTATATTCAGCACATAAAGGTAAAATTGTTTGTAATTTTTTTATACTGTATAATGTCTGCTCATCCCCAACAGTAACAAAAACGTTGGACTAAATTGATGATTGCTGGGCTCCTCAGATTTATCCTCAGGGAGGGCTCTGCTACTCTATGACTGAATTACCACATCCTTTGGGCACTCTAGCCATACCACCTTCCTGGGTGGTGCTGGTCCACTCTGGTTGTTTCTCATAGGTGGTGAGCAGGTGTTCAGGTGCTCTCCATGACTGCATCCCTTCACCCCCAAAACAGTGTTGATGCTGACAGGAGATTGCAGAACCTAGCACAAGTATATTTGAATTCAGCCTAGGTCAGACTTTTAAACTGCAGTGGAAAGATGTTTGAGTTCAGCACTTACTCATTGGTCTCTTTTCTTGCTACCTATGTACGTCTGCTCTGGAGCCTATTACTCTCCTGACTAAAGGCTTTTGCTGATATCACCTTAGGAAGAATGTCCACTGCAGTGTGATATGAGTGTTCCAACTTGGGGCTGTAGAACCTATAAAGATATCCCCAGAGCCTTTCTGAGGTAGCCTCAATGGATGGAAAGTTTGTGCATCATTAATCGGAGTGTCTAACTACTCCCACGTTGAATTTGGAAGCCAAACCAAAAGACAGTGAAGCATTAATTAAGCCAAGGCCCACAGTGACACATGACAGCATCCAGTGGTGAAGAACAAAAGAAAATGACACTCAAGCTGTTTTGCAATTTTACACTTACAATTTGATTTGACTTTGTGTGGGGTTTTGTTATGACCCACTGACTAGTTCTCTGCATACTTAAATATATTTGAATTTTTGCTTAAGAGTGCATTGTACACAGAACTGTTGTCAAATTTGGCTTGGGAATACCTAAGTGGCAAAGTGTCATGGGTTGTTTTTTTTTTTTTTAAACTTCCCTTACAGATTGTTGGGTACAACCTTTTTAGTCTTAGCCAGAGGCAACAGAAGGAGCTAGATTCAGATCCCCCCTTTGGCTTCTTTGCACCAATGACTTATTTTGTCACCTTATCGCTCCATTATCTGGTATTTATGTAGTAATTAAGGAGGGAAGTAGTCTAACATGAATACTCTGGAAACATACAACTGTAAAGCTGTAGAGAGATCGGGAGAAAACCCTTACTCCTGGGAACCATATACAAATAAAATAGGGGGTTTTGGTGGTAGCAGAAATCATTAAACTGTCTCTCTGAAGTCAAACCCAAATTCCCTTGTGTTAGACAACTTGGGGATCTTTAGGAGCTGGCTGTGACATGTAGGGCAGATTAAGTAAAAACTGTGGCTAAAATAAGAGCATTGCATGTGACCTCTATACGCTGCAAAACAAACAGAGCTGAAGTGCTTCCAGAATCTACAACTTAGCCTCTCAAAAATCAAAGTAGCCAATGATGTGAGCTAACCCCATCTTCGTGAGTTTCCATATGATAAAAATAATTACTTACACTGTTTGCTGAGTACCCTGGCAGCCATGAGTTCAGGCTATTATCATACTTCCTTTCATGTGACACTGCTCTTCAGTGTCTATCATGTACATCAACAGTGGCCTGATGGTATACATTATTGCTAGTTGGATGAATTGCTGCTACTTATGATGCATATTGCACCATAGGTGCGTATCTTGTTTTACACACAACTCAGAAAATAAGTTCCCTGCAGCATGGGGCTTGCAATGTATAGTCTATTTTAACTTAAGGAGAAATTGTAACAGCCCTTGAAGATGCAAGAGAAAAGAAAACCAGGAGAAATGTAAATATCACTGTCCCAAGAGTAGTTTTCTAAGAAATTCAGGTCATTGATATTATTGCTGTGTACGGTTTAATGCAGTTTTGACTAGTGAAGGCATTCTAAACTTGATTGTGTATATGAAAAAACAGTGCATGATGAAGACCAGAAAAAATAAAATACTGACTTTCAGCTACTACTGAAATCGGAAGCTTAATTCTCCTTGAACTTGATGTAGCTTCTACACCAATACATTTTGGCGTTGTAACAGAGGCTGGCAACGTGGCAGGAGGATGTCCTTGTTCTCTATGAATACACAGTATTTACAGATTCACTAGCTGTGATGAACTCCATTCAGCAAACAGCTGAACCTTCCTGGGCTTTTTTAAATTGGCAGCTCAAGCATAACAAATGAAACAAACGTTATATTTAGAGCTAAGAATAATTCTGGAGTATGAAAGAACATGCTGTACAAGACGTACACAAAAATGCAATACATACTTTCAAAGCTTCTCTCCACCTGAGTATTGTTTCTCTTGTGATATGGGACTGTTCACTTTAAAAGGGTTGATGTGCAGCAGTTTAGAGTTTAAAATTTTTTTTGTTATTGCTATTGAGAAACCATGAACAGAGTGATACATATTTCAGCTATCTAGGGCACAGCCCTTTTTAGGTATTCCCTTTTCTCCTTTAATTTTCCCCTCTCATTCGTTCTTTGAAGTACAGAGACCGAAGATCATACGTTGCAGTAGGAAAAAAGTAGTATCAGTCAGACCACGAGTTGGGTGAGTTTGCCAGAAAGGTTTTATTTCTCCACTTGATGAAAAGGAAACACAAAAGGGGTGTTTTATATCACATGACTCATCATTTGGAATTAATGTCAGGATCTCTGTACATCAGCTAATTGAAATGATTACGTTCCATCCTGACTTTTTTTTTTTTAATTTTCCCTCATCCCCTTCATTATGGGCCAAAATCAACAGCCCTTACTCAGGCAAATGTTTCACTGAATGCAGTGGACTAAATCCTGGTCCCAAAAAGTTAACATATTACTTCAGTGAGGTCTTCAGGATTTGGTCCTATTGGGTAATTCACTAACTGTTCCACGTAATGGAGTACAGGAAACTTTTAAGCCTAGAAGTGTACTTACATGGTGAAGACAAGGGGCCTGAGTCTGTCACTTACCTTGGTGTAAATCATGAGTCAAGAGTCAGAATGGTATAGGAGTGATGTTAGTGAGAGAATCTGGCCCAGTATATCCAAACTGCTGTTTTTGTTTTATATTTAGTTTGGTTTGTGGATGAAAATTTGAAACCGAAAAGTCAACATGGTGATGTGTTAACTTTTTTGGTTTCTGGGAAATATTTCATGAACTATAATACAGAGCTAACATATTTCTTTAAGGAGAAAGATTACTTCTTTTATCTAAATTCAAGACTATTTGGAATTTAATAAATTAGCTTTGCAAAACCTATTTTAGCAATCAGATTTTTAAAGTTATAGGAATGTTGGTTTTTACATACCAGGTCAGACTGTAGACTCAGTCTGACTTCCTGCTCCCTCTTGATGTGGCAATTTCTCTTGATGCTTCAAAAAACAGCAAATGGTAAACATGTCCCACTCCATATATAGACATACATGATGAACCTAGCCATTTATGAAATACTGTACATGGGGCGCAAGAACCTGCTACAGAACCACAATGGATTCAGTGCTGTCTATGTTAATAAGGGTGGGGAAGCCTTTGTGAGTAAGCAAGTGAACTAGGGTGCAGCTGGCACTAGATGGTTCCCTTCTGGCTGTCCTGGCCCTTGTAGTGGTGCTTTAAATCCTGAAGGATGAAATTTGATTTCCCTGCTATAAAGACAATTTCTATAAAGGTTGTACTCATCCCTGTTGGTATTCCAATGGAGCCCTACCCCCCTCCCCTACCCCTCACTAGGTCTCATTATTACCCACTAGAGCACAGCCTTCATAAATTAAGGTTGCTTCTAATGCTTGCTTGCTTCCATTCCCTGCGTATATGTGACAGCCACCCTATTGGCTGACACACTCTGGACTAAACCAGGGATCTTCAAAGCTAAATCATGAGCCCCTGTAGCTTGCTAGTTGCTGCTGTAACAGACTTCTGTCCATTGCAGATCAAGCATAGAGGGGGACCTATAAACCACTGGTAAATGTGTCACTGTAACCCTGAGAACCCCTTGATGTCAGCTGGCAGAATTTTCACCGTTCTGAACAGGAACTCCTATCAGGCCTGATGACCTTGATACAGTTAACACATTGCTGTCACAGTATTTATAAAGAATGTTGTGTGAGATCTTAAATGAAAGCTGGGATCATGGTGGTCACTAATTATGAAATGTAGATACTGATTATATTTAAGATGTTATGTCTATATACTGAAAATGTCTTTATAGTTAATATTAAGGTGTTACTCCCTAGCAGAGGGGAAAAAGTGGTTTTTCCAGACAAAAGAATGTATTTTCAGTTGTCTGCCTAGGTTCATATGTAGATCCAGCATCATAAAGCCAACACAATGGAAGCCCTATTTACTTCAGAAATAGGTCAGCACGGCAGGGGGGATGTGAAAACAAGATTATAAGAAGACACATTAGCACAGTGGTCCCCAAACTGTAGGGGTGTAGGGTGGAGTGGAGGAAGGTTCAGGAGTGTGTGCAATGGCACTCAGGCCAGCCCTCATGGGGAGCAAGGAGGGAGCGCCACCCAGCCCTGCTCTGCCCCTGGCCTCAGCTCTGCCTTTGACCCAAGCTCCTCTGCTGAGGAAGTCTTGGCTGTGCAGTAATGGGCGGGAGGGCGCGGGCAGACTCCATTACTGGTAAGGGGGGGCATGACCGAAAAGTTTGGTCACCACTGCTTTAGCATTAGCAGCCCAAGAAGGGACCCATGGGGGAGAAAACAGTGAGTTTGGGGAAACAGAAGAGGGAAAAAAACACTTATTCTTCACTAAGAGAGCACAAGGACCATGCTTTTTGCATTCATGAAAGGTGGATCCTGGACATGTGAGCTAGTGATGCTAGGAGGCTGCTTTAAGTGAGAAATTGCTTTAGACAAGGATTTTAGCCTTAAAGTTAAGTTTAGAATCAAGGAGTCTGATGTACCTTTTTTGTTTGGATTGTAACCTATTCTTCTCATCTTTACACACTAGCTCTTAAATCTTAATGTCAGTAAATAAACTTATATTTGTCTTCACTGTAAGTAGATTCTGGTGCTGTGTTATAAGGAACCTGAATCTGAGTTGTACCAGTCAAGCTGTGTGTACACTGTTTCTTTGGGGACAGCTTACATGTCGTCTTTAGCATCAAGCCTTCTTTCCCTGCAATGGCTGCTCAAAATTCCAGGTTGACTCATGGCTTGGCTGTCCCTTGGGATCTTGCTAAATCCTTGTGTATTTTAGGGGAAGGAAAGAAGAGGGGCTTGCAGTTGGAGTACCAGCAGTCGGGCCAGAGGGAAGGGGCCCATTACCAGTGATATAGCAAAGAAAGGTCTTAGAGGTGGAGAGGCTTTTGTCTTCACCCACATGGGCACTTCTGCTGCCTGCAATACCCATGTTCCTCTGGCTACACGGTGGTGGGACATGCCTTAGTCTCCCTTTATGTATCCAGAGCTTCCTTCCAGCTATGCCTGTATCTGACCTTCCAGATCCTATCAAATATTTAAAGAAAAGTTTGAAGAGGGGGGAAATAGGAAAGACTGAGAATAGAAAGACCCCCCCCCCTCAATCTCTTTATTGGCCAAGTGCTGCAGAAATACTCATCTCTCTTGTAAGGTCATAAAGCTTCTCAAGAGGATTTAAGCCCTTCAGCTTGTAATGTTTATGGCTATTTACAAGATTTTATGTAACTTATTCAATTAGGAGAAGAGGCATAAAAAATTGTGGATCTCAAAGTTCTGTTTTGCAAGTATCCAAGATGTGACATTTTTAAAGTAATTTAGCACATGCAACATTTCTCCAGTCCTTACTGAAAACTTGCTTTTCCACACCTTTTTATTTTTTAATTTGCTGCAGAGCAGTTATCCGGCATTTTGCATCATAGAGTAATTTAAGTATACCATGTCTACACAATAAGCCTGATTCCCTCTAAAAATATTAAATAGAAGGCACATTTTCATCTATAAAGCTGCTATTCGCTTACACAAATTACTTGTATCTGAAATCTGATATAGAGGTAAAAAAGTAGTTATCTGTGAAGTGTCAGAATGGGAGATCAAGCTGTACCAGTATCCTCATTAATGGTAAACTGGATTGCCTGCTTTTGACTACAATGGAAATGGTTTGTAGTTCCATCCTTATTATAATTTGCTCTAGTTTCTGTTCTTATTAGAAACTTTTGCCACAAGCATAGATTAATGTTGTGCTGTTTCTCCTCTAATCTTTGTTATGCTAATCAGCATGGAGTAAGAATGAAAATGCAACCATTAAAACTGAGACTTCATCTTCAACATATGTTTTTACGATGAGAAAATACATAATTATACCAATCCTGCATTTTAATAAGAGCATTTCAGTGAAGTCTGAACTAGCTGCCCATAAATTAATTCAGCAGTATATACAGGGTATCTGAGACACAGACAGCATGTTATCCATGAAATCATAAATTCATTGTGTAATTGTCCCCACAGATGGGGGTTGGTCACTAGACAGCTATTTTACACTATACCTCTTCAGATACTTGGGAGCAGCTTAGATATAATGCAGATCAAATTCTGAATGCACTTCATCTTCTGGGCCCCATAAGCTGTAGCATGTGTTTGTGTCCACAATAACAATAGAATCGTAGAAGTGTAGGACGGGAAGGGACCTCAATAGGTCATCTAGTCCAGTTCCCTGCACTCAAAACAGGACTAAGTAATAACTGGACCATTCCTAACAGGTGTTTGTCTAACCTGTTCCTAAAAACCTCTTGTGATGGAGGTTCTACAACCTCCCTAGGAAATTTCTTCCAGTGCTAAAGTACCCTAACAGGAAGTTTTTCTCCTAATATCCAACCTAAACATTATTTGCTGCAATTTAAGCTGCTGCTCTATAATCGGAGGTTAACAAGAATAATTTTTCATCCTCCTCCTTATAACCTTTTATGCACACACTGTTATGTCTCCCCCTCCCCCCCCCCCAATCTTCTCCAGACTAAACAAACCCATTTTTAAAAAAATCTTTCCTCAAAGGTCATGTTTTCTAGACTGTCATGGTGCTGACTCACCACCACAGCGCCTCCTGCTGGTTGTGCTGGGAATTAGTTCTCTTGGACCACCAGGGCACCCTTTACTAGCAGTGTCTCACTCGCCATTACTTCCACTTCTTCCACCATCTGGACCCGCGTAGGTCCTGGACCAGAGCGTCCTCTTCGGGACACGGCCTTCCGGCTGTGCCCTACCCTGCTGTCTCCCGCCTTTCGGGGGACAGGCGGTCCTCAGTCCTTCCACTTGCCTCAGTGGCTAACTGCAGTCTCTAATCTAGGCCCTGGCTTCAGGGGCAAACTGCAGTCTGGATTTAGGCTACTGCTACTTGCCAAAGAGGAGAGTGAAAGGGGGTGGGGGGAGGGCGGCAGATCTGGGCCTGACTACTACTCTGGGTCCTGACCCAGGGACCCTATAGTTGGCAGCCCCACTTACTGCCCCTCCTCCTAGTCCCACTGCCTGCTTTCCCTGGGCTCTCCCAATAAACCCTTTTCTGATTGGCTGGGTTCTGCACAGCCTCTCCAAGGCTGCCTTAAGCCTTCTCCTGCCTGTTTTGGGCAGCCGCCACACCACACAATAATTTTTGTTGCTCTCCTCTGGACTTTCTCTAATTTGTTCACATCTTTCCTGAAATGTGGTGCCCAGAACTAGACAAAATACTCCAGTTGAGGCCATATCAGCATGGAGTAGAGCGGAAGAATTCTCATGTCTGTCTTGCAATGCTCCTGCTGATACATCTCAGAATGCTGTTGCTCTTTTTGCGACAGTGTTACACTGTCAAGACACCTTTAGTTTGTGATCCCCTATAACCCCCAAGCATTCAAAAGTCATGATCCAAAAACAATATATCATGATCGTTTAAACTATCATGAGTTTTGGGTTGGTTTTTATTTATATGGCTTTTTAACATTTAAGCTTAATGTTTTCAAGCTTTTCTTCACAAGAATAAAACAAGAAATCTTCTTTTAAAATAAAAGCGGAGATTATTGTATAATCTCTCAGGGAACTGGGGCTTCATGAAGAACACCAGATATTGTGAGGCTTGCAATAAAAATGGCAAGAATTGGCTACACTTCAATAAGCACCCACATGCACAGTCCAAAAGAACAGGTTTACTACAGTGGTTCTCAAACTTTTGTACTGGTGACCCCTTTCATGTAGCAAGCCTCTGTGTGACCCCCCCCTTATAAATTAAAAACACTTTTTTTTAATACTTATACCATTATAAATGCTGGAGGAAAAACGGGTATTGGGGTGGGGGCTGAGAGCTCGCAATCCTCCATGTAATAACCTCGTGACCCCCAGTTTGAGAGCCCCTAATTTACTAGGACTGACTGAAAGGAAAGACTGAAAGTACACCAGGTATAATGGTTTAGTTACAACAAAAATTAACATTCCATGCCAAGATTTTCAGCATTCCAGACTTTGTGATTTTTGGGTATCACAGCTTGAGAGCTCTTAAGGGGATTTTTTTTTTTTTTTTTTTTTCCCCAGAGGGTCAGTGTTTAGCAATCAGTCCCTATTGTGCCTTTAAGTCACCATTTCCACTGAGGGTATACCAGATGTGTGCTGCCCCAATGAGAGCTTCAGCGTGCATTGTGTATGAATTGGACAAATGCTTCCCAGAGTTATGAGTGGTGTAGTGATGCCATGGCCCCAGTATCGCCTTGAAAATGGTGCAGGATCTGCTCTTTAAGCAGAGGAGGAGCAGGCCTGTGATCACCTTTTCTTTGGGAGGTTAACCCCAAGGTATTTTGCCTTGCATAGACCTTTCACTAGATTCAGATTGTGCCTGGTCCCCGTACAGAGAAGCCTCTTGCATTCTATCTCCTTCATATACTAGCACAGGGCTGGACACAGTCTAGTCATGTGTGTATACATGACAAAAGTCTTGTGTATCTGGAACAAAAGACTAGGATTTTGTTCACTTTATCACAAATGTGCAGTTCAGTAAACAACCACAGATTTGTTACAGAAGTCTGGATTTCAGCAAATGACTTGCCATTGGGGCCTAGTTTTCAAATGAGTGCTGTATTAAAGTTTCCAGAGTGTGAGCTTAGGCATGTAAAAGCAAACATTCTGATCGAGACAAAGTGAATTTCTTTGAAAGTTGGGTTCAGTTAGTTAATTATATTTCCCTGGATGGAAAGGTATTTCTCAAAGTACCCAGTTCTGGAAGATGACTTCCAACCATGAAGCCTGGAAATTAATAACAAGTAGCCTGCATAAAGGTGCTGATATCTAACTTTGGTCCTACATGCATTTTGGTTGTACTTCTATTCTATATTAAATCTTAGACATTTTATAGGCAGGAACCACTGCAATCAACAAGATAAATGAAAGCATTATCTTATAAATGTTATCAGAAATAAGTAGTTTTGCTAGTACCTGGGATAGGAGGCCAAGAGTTAGTTTATAGGCTTTTTTAATATCTGTTTTAAAAAAACCTCATTACTTTTGCTGTTAAACTCTGATCTTTGGATTTTTTTCTTTTCTGTAATTAATTGTTACTAATCCCACACTCCTTTTAGCAACAAAAATCAGTTGCAATGTGTTTTCCAGTACACAGAGTGTTTCTATTCTGATTAGGAAAGAATGTTTTTACAGGTTTCAGAGTAACAGCCGTGTTAGTCTGTATTCGCAAAATGAAAAGGAGTACTTGTGGCACCTTAGAGACTAACCAATTTATTTGAGCATGAGCTTTCGTGAGCTACAGCTCACTTCATCGGATGCATGCTCATGCTCAAATAAATTGGTTAGTCTCGAATGTTTTTACATTAATGCTTAAACTGGCATCCAGGGACACCGCTCCCTACCCCTCCTCATGGCTTCCATGCAGGAAAGGGTGTTCCTCCACCTGCTGCTCCACACATCCCCTCTCTCTCAGACCCCTGAATATGGAGCTCCACTTCCCACCCCACATGCATGAGCAAGAATGATGAGCTTGTTCAGATCTCTGTTGGGCTTTGCAAGGCCTTAGGGAAGAGGTTGGAAGATCTCTAGTGGTCCCATAATGCTCGCCTTTCTCATGACCTTTGGGAAGCAGACCCTCAGTAGCTCCCTTATTCTTGCTCTTGTCTAAAGAGCAGCATCCTGCTGTTCCCATTCTCCATATCGAGTGGCAAGGAGGAAGAACAGGCTTCCTCCCTCCACTCCAACATAGAGAAAGGGTGGCAGAACAATCTCACCTCCCTCTCCTGAACAGTAGGATTAATGGCCTATTGGAAATAGAAGGCTTAGACCTAGATCTGGTCAGTACTTGGAATTCATGTTCCACAGGAAATTCTGAAACTTCAATGACTTTTTGTTTTAAATTGGAACAAAATAGTCCAAATGTTCTGTTTTGACTTTGATTCAACTTTAACAATATAATTTAGTACTATGTCATATCACGATGTGTCAATCTAGATAAAACATTTCATTTTGAAATTAGGCCTTAATTATTTTTGAATTATTATAATATAAACATATAATTGATTTGTATTCTAACTGGTAATATATATAACTGAGTCTAAATTAAACAAAATGAAACATTTTGATGGTCCTGAATCAAAACAAATTTTTTTTTCATGGAAAATCTCAAATTTTCAGCTTTTTGTTCCAAACTAGAATGACATTTTGTTTTTAAATGTCTGAAGTTCTGGTTCCTGACCGACTCTACTAAACTATAAAACTATTTTTACATGATCCCTTATGAACAGCTTGCAGAATTTCAGAATGAGATGAATGACGGGATGGAAGTCTGTTGCTTTTCTTGTCTCTGTCCCCCACAAAACCCCTATTCTTTGATACCATCAGGCAATATAAATTCTTCAGTGTAGCTGATACAGTATTGCAGGTCCATATACAGTATAACTATGCTGAAAATGCTGTGGCATGAAAAGTGAAAGACCTAAACACAGAATAGCAATTGTTGCCTGAGAACTCTCGAGGTACAACATAGACATAGACATCGCTGCTCTCAGCAAAACAAGACATGCAGATGAAGGCCACTTGAGGGAAGAAGGTGGCGGTTATACTTTCTTCTGAAAAGGAAAACCAGCAAGTGACAGGCGAATACATGGTATTGGCTTTGCAATAAAAAAACCTTCTAGTCAACTGCCTGACCGAGCTCCCCATCGGCATCAATGAGCACCTTATGACCCACCACATCCAATCAGTCAATAAGTCATTTGCCACTATCCTCAGGGCATATGCATCAACTCTTGAAGCTGAAGAAGAATACAAAAGCCTAGGGTTAACTCTGAACATTGGCAAAACAAAAGTTTTCCACCAGCCAGCTCCCAGTCAATCATCAGACCTAGCAAGGAAGATCTATATTGACAAGGAAGAACGGGAAAATGTAGAATATTTTGCATATCTTGGCAGCCATCTCTCACAGAGGGCAGACATAGATCTTGAGATTCAGCACAGATTTCACTGTGCCAGCCATGCCTTTGGCAGACTGTCTTGCTGGGTGTTTAACAATCTCGACATCAGAACACATGCTAGACTTTTGAAGCCCAACTCAACTCTATGGCTGTGAGACATGGGTGACCTACAGAAAACATGTGAAAAACCTGGAATGCCAGCACCAGCACTTTCTTTGGAAGATCCTCAACATAAAGTGGGAGGATCGCCGCACTAACGTCAGTATCAGTGTTGAGGCCCTGATTATCCTGCGTCAGCTGAGGTGGAGTGGGAACTGTGTGCACATGCCTGATGTACACTTAACAAAACAATTGATATGCGCCCAACTCACCAAAGGAGAAAGGAAACGGGGAGACCAAAAGAAATGCTTTAAAGATACCCTCAAGATAAACATCAAGAGATGTGGCATCAACACCACACACTGGGAGACAGCAGCTGAGGATAGGGGTAATTGGCAAAGACTTGTCAGAGAAGGAATGTCCACTTTTGAGGAAAATCACCTTGCCCTTGTCGCAGAAAAACCCAGAAAAAAAAGGAAAGACAACTGTCACGCAGCAATCATGGCCCAACCATGTCTTCCAACACCACCTGCAATGTCTGCGGCTTAAGAATCAGACTCCTCAGTCACCAAAGGACCCATGGAAAAATAAAACCTGTGAAAGAGATCATCCTCAACTTCGAGGGATCACCGACGATGATAGTATAAAGTTCTAACTATGCTGACAATGCTATGGCACTCTGGCTTTTCAGCTCAAAGCAAAATATTCTTACTATTTATTTTTGAAACCTTGACAATATGCTTGGTAATGTACCAACCGTAACGTAAAGGCCGCCCCTGTGTCAAAGTGTCTACAGTCTAAAATGCAGGTGTTAAGAAGGTTAGCATAGTAGGGAGAAGTGGCGGTAGCTTGCTCCTTTTTTTTTTTTTTAATTAATCTTGCAAAAATAAAGAGCCATTTTGTCTTGGGGCACTCTGCAAGTTTCAGTGGTGATTTTGAAACAAAGAACCTAGGTCACTTGATAAAGGCAATGTCACTACAGGTGGAACTTTCTAAAGCACCTGCACTATAGGTCAAATGGCTGAATTTGGCTTGTCTGTCTGTAAATACAATTTTAGACATTTGCTGGGGGCTTAATACTAACCCCAAACCACAGAGGCCTTATTGTAGGTTACTCTGCCACCTCTTAATAAAGGAAAGGAATAACCAACTGAAGCTGGAAGAGATGATAATCAACATTTCAGTGTATTTTGTAAGTGGAAAAAATATTGAATATTTTACGTGACTTACCTTCCAAAACCATGTTGGAATTTATTTGTGTGACATTGGAGTATTAAATCAGGTTTTATTTACTTGGGAAAGCTAAATTCCAGGCCCCTTCCCCCCATTCCAAATATGCATAGCTATTCAAAGCACTCTTTAGTGTACACACAGAGCCTATAGCACTCTGCAGTCCGGTAATCATTGAAATAGAATTAGGGGCCGACCACAGAATTTACAGCTGTCCACAGAATCTACAAAAGTCTGAGCGAGGAGGGTGAAAGTAGCCTCTGGTGTCTGGTAGTACAAGAGGCTCTGAGGTGTCACTCTTGCTTCTCCCTTTATCTGGTGGCCAGTGGTGAGTTCAATTTCTCCCTTCTATGTGGCAGTAGAAACAGCTTCATGAGGGGCTCACCAAAGATGGAGCACTCCCTCTTCTCTCTAGTGATAGCAGGGGTGGCTTAGAAAGGGGAAGGTCTACAAACACCTCCCAATCAATGCTTTGTTCTGCAGGATCTGCAGTTTGAAGATGCAGTTACCAGCCAGCTGCAAAGATGGGCATAGAGGTTCTGCAGTGATCTGTAGGATGCTGTATGTATCTGTGCTGTAGAGGGACACATTATCTATAGCTTACCCTCCCTTCTGTTCTTTCCCAACCTATTTGAACAGATCTAGCTAATTTAAGCAACTGAAGTTGCTAAGCAACCAAATTACTCTCTGCATCACACAGAACTCTCTACCTTGAGCCAGATGTTGAAATGTTTCCTTGTATGCCTTGTCAGCAAATCAAGAAAATATCTTTCCCATTCAGAATTTTGCCACATGTAATAAAAATCATGTACTAAAATTTAAATAGGAATAGGAGTTCCTGTGTGGGGTTTTACGGAGGTTTGATTGAGCAATTCAGGGTAAATGCAGCATGCTTTACCTTCTCTCTTTGAGTCAGATAGTATCTCCCCCAGAGTCATCTTATACAGCAGCAGGTCATGTCATAACCCCACATGTTTTGAACCATGGTCAACATGGTTCCCAGTTGACTGACATCTCCCTGCTCTCACTCAGCATCTCACTACCAACTGACCACCCAAAGAGACCATGAAACCTCAACTACATCAGGCAAGGCCCACCTTAATCCCTGATGGGAGGAACACCGGGAACTCTGCTTGGGCAGGGCTTTGTATTTAAACCCAAAGAGTATGAGAGAGCTATCTTCACAACTGGGCTTCATCTGGCTGCTGCTTGGACCCCTTGCCTGCTGCTACAGACTCTGACCTGCCTGAGACCCGGTATCCTGACCTTGGGTGACTCGGTCCAGATTAGTGCAACTGGCTTCTGCCTAATTCCTGGTAACCTGAACATGGCTCTACCGAACCATGTTGCTAACTGCTGGATCAGGGTGCCTATGTCCTGGCCATGACCAGGGTCACTTTGACAGATCATAGAATCATAGAATATCAGGGTTGGAAGGGACCCCAGAAGGTCATCTAGTCCAACCCCCTGCTCGAAGCAGGACCAAGTCCCAGTTAAATCATCCCAGCCAGGGCTTTGTCAAGCCTGACCTTAAAAACCTCTAAGGAAGGAGATTCTACCACCTCCCTAGGTAACGCATTCCAGTGTTTCACCACCCTCTTAGTGAAAAAGTTTTTCCTAATATCCAATCTAAACCTCCCCCATTGCAACTTGAGACCATTACTCCTCGTTCTGTCATCTGCTACCATTGAGAACAGTCTAGAGCCATCCTCTTTGGAACCCCCTTTCAGGTAGTTGAAAGCAGCTATCAAATCCCCCCTCATTCTTCTCTTCTGCAGACTAAACAATCCCAGCTCCCTCAGCCTCTCCTCATAAGTCATGTGCTCTAGACCCCTAATCATTTTTGTTGCCCTTCGCTGGACTCTCTCCAATTTATCCACATCCTTCTTGTAGTGTGGGGCCCAAAACTGGACACAGTACTCCAGATGAGGCCTCACCAGTGTCGAATAGAGGGGAACGATCACGTCCCTCGATCTGCTCGCTATGCCCCTACTTATACATCCCAAAATGCCATTGGCCTTCTTGGCAACAAGGGCACACTGCTGACTCATATCCAGCTTCTCGTCCACTGTCACCCCTAGGTCCTTTTCCGCAGAACTGCTGCCTAGCCATTCGGTCCCTAGTCTGTAGCGGTGCATTGGATTCTTCCATCCTAAGTGCAGGACACTGCACTTATCCTTATTGAACCTCATCAGATTTCTTTTGGCCCAAACCTCCAATTTGTCTAGGTCCTTCTGTATCCTATCCCTCCCCTCCAGCGTATCTACCACTCCTCCCAGTTTAGTATCATCCGCAAATTTGCTGAGAGTGCAATCCACACCATCCTCCAGATCATTTATGAAGATATTGAACAAAACCGGCCCCAGGACCGACCCCTGGGGCACTCCACTTGACACCGGCTGCCAACTAGACATGGAGCCATTGATCACTACCCGTTGAGCCCGACAATCTAGCCAGCTTTCTACCCACCTTATAGTGCATTCATCCAGCCCATACTTCCTTAACTTGCTGACAAGAATACTGTGGGAGACCGTGTCAAAAGCTTTGCTAAATCTAGATCTCTTTAGTTCACACGCTTTACCTGCTTCCACTGGTTTGTGTTCACCAGTGTCCTTGTTAATCAAGTCTTGTGTGTTCGCGCAGTCATTTCTACCATGTCAAGATCCACTGTTGTGTTTTTTTACTGACTCTTAAAAAATGTATATTTACATGCATTTGCCTGGGGGTCCTTTCATGAATCAGTAACTGGATAAAAAGACAGGAAACAAAGGGTAGGAATAAATTATCTGTTCTCTGAATGGAGAGAGGTAAATGACCATGTCCCCCAGGGATCTGTTCTGTTCAAATATTCATCAATGATCTGGAAAAAGGGGTAAACAAGTGAGGTGGCAAAATTTGCATATGATACAAAATTACTCAAGATAGTTAAGTCCAAAAAAGACTGTGAAGAATTACAAAGGGGTCTTACAAAACTGGGTGACTGGGCATCAAACTGGCAAAATTCAGTGTTAAGTGCAAAGTAATGCACATGGGGAAACATCATCCCAATTATACATACAAAATGATGGGATCAAAATTAGCTGTTACCACTAAAGAGAGAAATCTTGGAATCGTGGATAGTTTTCTGAAAACATCCACTCAATGTGCAGTAGCAGTCAAAAATGCTAACCGTTTAGAAACCATTAGGAAAGTGATAGGTCAGACAGAAAATATCATGCCACCATATAAATGCATAGTACTCCCACACTTGGAATACTGCATGCAGTTCTGGTCACCCCATCTCAAGATATATTCGAATTGGACAAGGTACAAAGAACAAAAAAAATGATTGGGGTCTGGAACAGCTTCCGTATGAAACTGAGAGATTGAAAAGACTGGGCCTGTTCAGCTTGGAAAAGAGAAGACTAAGGACAGATATGAGAGAGGTCTATAAAATCATGACTGGTATGGAGAAAGTGACTAAGGACGTGTTATTTACCGCTTCGCATAACACCCAAACCAGAGTTCACCCATTGAAATTAATAGGCAGCAGGTTTAAAACAAAGTACTACTTCACACAATGCACAATTAACCCGTGCAATTTGTCAGGGGATGTTGTGAAGACGAAAACTATAACTGAGTTCAAATGAGAAGTTCATGGAGAATATTAGCTTGGCTATTAGCCAAGATGACCAGGGGTGCAACCCCAGGGTCTTCGTATCCTAAGCCTCTAACTGCCAGAAGTTGGGACTAGACAACTGGGGATAGATCACTTGATTTAATCCCTTGTTCTTTTCATTCCCTCTGAAGCGTCTGGCACTGGCCACTGTCGGAAGATGGGATACTAGGCTAGATGGACCATTGGTTTGACCCAGTCCAGCTGTTATATTTATGTTCACCCTTCCCTTACTTGTCTCTTGTACAGTGCTGTGCTGCTCCTCCACTTTTGTGACATGCATCCACCCCTCCTCTTCTGTCCCCTGACAGGTATCGGGTTTTAGACATGCTAATCAGTGGAGCCTGATCCTGAAGGCATGCTCTGAGGACATCTACATGATCAAGCCCTGCTGGCAACCAAGAGAATGGGAGTGGGGAACACCTAGTCTGAGACTCCCGCTTTGGAACAGCGAGGGCTTCAGTTTGTGCTAGAGCTCCAAGCAGCTGATCAGCTGTGAGGTAGCATTAGGGCTTAGGTGCCTTTGCAAATGCTGACCCACAGTGGAGGAGGCAGCAGCTTATGGTTTTGAGCGTGTCAATGGTGCCCAGATTAGAGGTTCTCAAATTGTGGTCCGTGGACCACCTGTGGTCCGCGAGCTCCATTCAGGTGGTCTGTGGATAGTTCCCTCTAAGGTGTGCACCTGGGTGGCCGCACAAGAGAGAATGAAGGGCCACCAACCTAATTAGTGGGGCCGTGCAGCATGACTCCACTAATCAGGTGTCTGCACCATGGAGAAAACAAACATGTAAGGTGAAGTGGTGGCCTTGGAGGGAATAGGGGGCAGTGGGGTGGGGAGGGAAGAGGGGGTGGGGGGAATTTGGGACGTGCAGAGCTGTGGTGGCCAGAGAAAGAGGCAACTTTCCCCAGCTCCAGGGCTGTGGCTTCTGGGGAAAGACTCCTCCTTCACAGCCCCAGCTCAGGGGCTGTCACGGTGGGGGAGAGAGGGCACATCCATCGCATTAGAAAGGTAAGATACTGATATTAAAATACGAGTTGAGTGCTTTTTTTGTGTGTAGAACAAAAAACATTTTTTAAAATCACTTTTATCCAAAGTGCTTTACAATAGCTAATGGTGTGAACAACATTTGGAAAGATCATTAAGTGGTCTGTTGAGACCCTCAGCAATTTTCAAGTGGTCTGCAAAAATAAAGTTTGAGAACCACTGGCCTAGATGATGGGTTTAAGACTGATGATGATGAACTAATGAGGAAGTTAGGCATTTAAGTACCTTTGTGAATTTGTCCCTAAGCACCATGCCTCCTAGTGAAAGGCTAGAACTTTGAACACGTGAGAGACCTGCCCAAAATGGGACTGTTAGCCATGAGTTTTAAATATCTCAAATGATGGGGAAGATAACTATTCTGGTAATCTTGGAAGGTTATTCCACAATTCCATCATTAGGAAGTTTGCCCTGAAATCTGGTTTAAATTTCCTTATTTTCACCCATTTCTGCTCTTTGATATTTGGCAGCTCATAGTTGTATTAAAGCATGACCACTGAAAGAATTGTAAATCTGATATGATATAGACAGTGTAAATCTATGAACTGCACGAAGGAACAGCTAATATATAGAGTGCGTACACAGAACATAGGGCCACTTTTTGTTCACTTTGGCTCAAATCCTCTGACCCAAGTTTGGGTTGCAGAAAGCCCTACACAGTCCAAAAAGCATGAGATTCCACATCACAGAAAGGGGCAGAATGCAAAACGCATGTGTGCACACAGAACTGTTTGTCCGATATGCTGCTAAGCACAGTTTTAGTAGACCCCAGCAGGAATGGGGGTGGGCCACAGGAAAGATGGGTGGATCTATGACTATGCAATCTACCAGTCATTTCCACCTGCTATGAGTGTAGGGGTTTGGCGTACATGAAACGGGCTGCTGCAGCAGCCCTGAGGCTGTAGTAGTAACTCCAAAGCAGTTTTTGCTGCTACTCTTTGGCCTGGGAGAGAGGATTCCTCTCACCAAGTTTATTCACGTAGTATGCAGCAGGAATCAATACATATTTCTGTAATTTTAACCTACTCCAATTTGTATTATTTGACTTATGAAATTAAAGCGTATTAAGCATTGTAGGTTTGAGAAATGGAAAAGAAATGTGGAGGTTTAAATCTTTAATCCATTTCTAATTTTTGTAACTTAGAAAATATCTAATGCTTAGTGCATGGCAAACACAATATTCTTTGTATTTTAAAAATGCAAAACCTAATTAAAATCACCTGTCTGTTTTGAATATTTGCTGGAATTTAGCTGCTAATTGAAAATAAAATGACCAGTTTATTATAAAACTGAAAATATTATATTTAAGCTTCAGGAGATGCAGCTTTTATCTAAGCATATTTTTAATCTCCATCTGACACATTAAATAGCCATCTGCAATGCAGATAAGACTATATTTGCATGCAAAACCTGAATGTTGTCATTTCCTTCCTTCTGTAATAGTTCTGATACAATCCCCTCACACAGATTCATTAACTGCAGAGAATTTTTTAGAAAACTTGAGGTGAAGTATCTTTGTATGTGATGCTCCAGATATTCCAGGGCCTTTCATCATTTTGGTTTACACAGTGTTTTCCCACTTGACAGAGGGTATAGGTTTGGTCACATTGAATTAATCCATTAGCAAATGCAGTCTGTGCAACTTAATTTGGAGAGAAGGGGGGAGGGGAGGGATGATGTTAATAAGCTTAACTTCTAGGCAGTGCAGCTTCATTTAAGAAAATATTCCTGGGAATCTGAATTAGCTAGCTCTTTGCAGTTTAGAAATTCAAAAACCCAAGTCTTCATAAAAAATCATTAACCTTTATGTTGGGCACTTGGGGATACTTACTGTAAATTAACCTGTTAAATAAACACTGACCATAATAAATTAGAACTATTAACAAGCAGAATTTTTTATATCATTCATTATCAAAGCAGATGTCTTGCATATGTGGAATATTTCTGAACTGTCAGTGTTCCTTGTCATCAGAAAAAGGTTCTAATGAAGATTATTGACACAGACCAGCAAATATTTCATTGTTACAGCAATAAATTGAGAAATATGTTAATATATCTGTTATGAAACACATTAGGGCAAGATCAGTCAGGAAGTTTATTTAGTTGTTGACTTGAAAATGGGTGATTCATGAGCGATCCAAATTCTTGGCATAGTTATTTCACAACTATGGTAATCATGTTTGGCATGTTCAGAACACACATGCTAGTTATATTTGATTCAGAACCCGGTTACTGCTCTTAAATGAAGAAAATCTGAGTTTCTCCATTATATTACTTGTTCCAGCCCCTCCCAAAAAATTTTTAAAAAATCCACAGCTATTAACCAGAAAATATCAGGATGAACATCTAATATTAAAAGACTGAGTCTCAAAGACGTAACTTCAAGTATTAAGTAAACGTTTGTATATCCTAATTCTTTCCTGTAATCAGTGCACGTGTATTTGAAAATGTGCTACAGCATTCAACTGCAGTAATTAAAATATTCTAAAATACTATTACTGTAGAATGATAGAATATTTTGCCTGCCTAATACATAGTATGTATGTAGTCTGTATTTTTGAATATCTATACATATAATACGCACACATCCTCAAACACCTCTGTGGGGTAGGAAGATCATAATCGCTATTACGATTTTACTGATGGGGGAAGCAGACATGCATCAGAATCATTTAAGTGAATTGCCCTAAGATCACCAACTTGCTATAGGCTTTACATAGAGTCTGTAGTAGATACATGATTAGCATTTGGCTCCTAGCCTCATGCAGAACCCACGAGATCATGTTGCTCTTCTAAATATTTCTAAACAAACCTGGTAACGTAACGTTGTTCTGTGAATGTTATTGGACACCTGGAATTACATCCTTTTTTTAGAAGGGTTGATCATTAGAAAATGCCTTTTGTATTCAAACGCTCCTGTTTGAGAATGGGACATAACTTTTCTAAACCCATTTAGCCCATGCCTATATCTTTCTTTTTACTGCCACCAGCTGCTGATAGGTCTCCCAGACGCAGCTGACCGCAATGGGCCGAGCTGAGAGCAAGATCTTACACAGTGGAACTTTGGCTTCAGTAAAGCCAATTTATACCAGTTGAGGTTCTGGCCTTGTGTAATATTTGCCTCTTAATTTACCTCAATGGAAACACACTATTATTGATGCTATATGTATATATATGTGCCCCACATATAAGGGCCAGATTTTGCGAATTTGCACCAGCTGAGGATCTGGTCCATTAATTTTTCAGTGCAAAAGAAGAGAAACTGCAGGGATACAAAGGACAAAGCAGTTGTCAAAACCAAAAATGTAATTCTATGGGAGAAATAAGTGACATACATACAAGACAGTATACTCTTTTTAACTTTAACTGCTGCTATTGATATTAATAGCATAAGATGTGTAATCTTAATCATTAATTGTTCTAATACAATACCTGTGTTTCATATATTTTAATGCTAACTTGAAAAGCTGTGGATTATTTATCTAACCTGTTTGATTATTCATGTGGTCTAGATCTGCCTGTTACATTATTTCAACTTTAAAATAATGTTCTGCTCATTAACTTAGCCAATGTTAAGGTTTCCTAGCAACACACTCTAGATAAACTGTACTTCTGCATCCCTAGGGTCCTTAAAATAATCTGCAAAGCTGTATCTATACTAAGGTTTCATTTTTTTTCCTTAAACAAAAGCCCCAAACCAAAACACAACACCCTGAGATATCTACTACTGTTAAAGTATTTAATCTATACTATAATGCATTTTAAATTAAAATATTCACATGGTGGTATGGAAATGACTTCAAATTTGGATAGCAGGTCTTTATTGTTGTTTACTAATTTTTTTTTATATAGTGTCAGTGGTGTACATGGTACTTTAGAAAGCAAGAGATTAATTTTATCTACCCATTTACCCTTAAAACAGCTAGCATCTTAGGAGAAAGCAGCAGCAGCATTGCTCACTTGAGTATTCGAAGAAATGATATACAGTCGCTTCACTGTGTGGTAGAATTAATATGCCTACTATCATTCTCACAAGGTTGCTATGGAAATTCCAAATGCTTTCAGTTTTAATACTCTGAGATTAGGGAAATCACACAGGGCTCAATTCTGCCTCCTTTACTCTCTCACTTAGTAGTACCTTACTTTGCAATTATTCCCATTTATTTGAATAGACCCTCCCAATATGGGTTGGCACAGAGTCCCTCCAAACTGGGGGGAATATTAGGAGGGGCATTCTGTGTCAGACAAGTATTTAATTTGTCAGACCATTGTGTGGTAGGAGCATCCATAATCTTTCCTGCCCTGATGAACGAGGTCAATCAATCTTTCTATCCCATCCCTTTGATGGCCCTTCCTTCAGATTAGAGGCAACAGCATGGCTTTGTTTCATTTTCTCATACTAATCTCCACATGATAGTGATGGGAGAGGGACAGAGGGAAGAGAAGGGGTAGGTGGCTATTGGTGATCTAATCTGGGAAATGCTGATGGAATATAGTATCTTTTTTTTTTTCTAATAGTCCCTGAATTTTTTTGTGAGGGGAGGGGGATTGTAGGCCACTGGTCATCTTAGGCCCCTCGCTTATCTCTTACTCTCTTACAAGAACATAACAAACCATGTCACATACTCATCCAGATGCTACAGTCGGCAGTGGAAGTTGAACCCCAGAGCTTCATCACCAAAAATACAGGCCACTGTCACTTGTGTTAAAGGAGAGTTCCTTTAGCAGTTGGAAGGTAAGAGGCTGTATAGTCATTGGGCCAGTGGGGTTATGATTATGCTCACTAGGCTTGTGTATTACAAGAATGTGTTCTGTTGTGCCAGTGACATTCTTACAAGCCTAGGCTACATGTTTATGGGATTAAAATTTGACACATGGCATTTGTTTAAGCTCTCCTTTGCATAGGGAAGTGTATTTCCATTTATTTGACTGAGGCCTTCACTCTAAATTTAGACCATCTCATGTTAAATGTCTCCTAACTATAGGGACGTGTCCCGAATTTTAATCGGGTGATATAACTGAGTTTCACCATTAGCTTACAGTGAAATAATGTATTTGGAACATGGAATCCCAATAAAATTACTGATGATCAGAAGTCTTATCTGTGCCATTAAGGCATGAGACCAATACTTCATGCAGTGAAGAAGTGCAGGAATAGAGGCAGTAATGACAGATGGTTTTATCTGCAGACAGGACAGAGACGCATGTCCCCAACACAGGAACATGTAATAAGGATCTGCAGATACATGCAGGGGATTAGAGCTAGGGCCCAGCCTCTCTATCACAAATCTCCCAACCAGGCAGTTTTGCTTGAAATGGACATGTGTGCTGCTTAGAAATTGATCTCTTGTTTTTCTCCCACAAATGTTACGGGAGGAGCAGGCAATCAGGGCATCTGAGACACAGTAGTGCTTGTTGAAGCCGAAGACTAGGAAGGGAAGGGAAAAATACAGAAAAAGGCTTCACATTTTGCTTATCATGAAGCAAACTTAAAAATGTTTCCACGTGGCAAGCTGGTGCGATGACTCAACAGAAGCTAAACAGCAGTAATCAGCAAAGATTTTTCCGCAGGGACAACCTGTTTCAGCATAAATCAAATCATGTAACCATAAGCAAAAAAAATTACTAAAAGATTTCCGGACCCCACGTTCACCTCACACCTGGGTTTGGAGCCATGCTTTACCACAAGCATTCTCCACATTCTGCCCCTCCAGAAGCCATTCCTACAGCTCTTCCTTTTGAATGGTGAGAATGGTGAGAGAAGTGAAGCTGAGGTTCATCTCTTGTGCAGTGGTGATGAGGTAGTGCCCGTGTGCTCCTTTATCAGAGGTACACAAATAGCAAAACAAGTGCTTTCATTCTAGCCATAGGAACATAAGATTTTCCATACTAGATCAGATGAGTGGTGGTGCATGTAGTCCCGTATTCTTGTTATAGGGGGGGCTGGAAGCCCAGACTACTAAGGTTGCCTAATACTTCCTATTAAAAGAACCTGTTGATACTTGCTTATAACTCTCTTCCAAGCTGTAACCATTTGGGTTATTTTTTTTTTTCCTGTTGGATGTCTGTTTCAGGCTAAATCTTTCTGGGAAATTTCAGTCAAAATGGTTCACCATTTCCAAGAACAAGGCTAGGGAAAATACTAGCCCATGCACCCTCTCTCAACACTCCTAAAAACCATACATTGCACCTCATTCCTCCTCTACCTCCTCTTGCCCCCCGCCATGCATGTGGTACATCGCTAGAACTCACTCTGAATCCCCATGTACTTCCCTCCCCATGCACACAGTGGCTACTCAGAGCTATGGCACTATAGAAATATATGAATATAATTTAATAAAATGAAAATGAAACTTAAAAATACTGGAACTCTGGGTTGAGGAGCTTGCAAGGAAAGCTGGTAAACTCCTGCCTCCAGAGCCAAGTGGTTTGCAGTTCCTTTCTTCTGAACTAACTATCAAAATGTCTCTAGGCCACCCAAAAATGTCATAGATTCCAATGAGTAGCTAGGCCTGCATTCAGGCTCACCTAAACAGATTTCAAAAGCAATCTGGATAGCTCCTCCAGTTAGAGAGTGTTGGCTGACTTTTCCAGAACAACAGGGGTGCTAGAGTAGGGAACATCTGGGGCATATGAAACTGCTCCGGCAGAGTTCCTAAGCTCTGCCAGATCAAAGTGGAAGAGGAGTCCTGGACTGAATCAATGGCTGGAGGAGCAGGGGTGCTAGCAGGACTGGGTATGGTAAAAGGGGACCAGAAGGCAAGGGCAGAGCTGATTGAGGGATGCCATCGCCATCTGCAAAGCACTGTCCTACTGCGTGAGTTACAGCCTTCCTGTTGTTGGGACCCATTTTCCAGCCACTCCACTCCTGCTCCATGATCCCCCTGCTTCAGCAAAAAGCTTCACTGTGTGGGCTGGTGGGTCTTGGAGACTTTGCTAGTGGAGCTTGCAAACTCCCTCTCAAGTGTCCACTTAGGTAGCTACACACACATGCATCGCACATCTGTATTTGAAGTGACATAACTTAGTTTTCACACACAAGTGTTTTTGTTTACCACTACCATTACAAATAACACCTCTGGTTAGTATAAATGACAGAGATTAGAGAGGATATTTTTGTTCATGTATTTACTTTGTCCATTGGAGAACAATTAAATACTGAGTTTCACTGTTTCCTCTGTTTAGTCAGTTTTCTCAACAGTTTGGGTGGATCTTACATAACAGGGATAAGAGAAAATGATTGTAAAACCACAACATTTGTAAGGGAGGCTTACGGGTAGGCATAATATCTGAAACTACTTTTAGCTCACTTTTCTTTAATAAAAAAAAAGGCTACATGTGAAGTTGATGTGCCTTGCTTTAAGGGTTTGAGCCAGTGGCCACTGAAGTCAATGAGAACTGGAAAGTGAAACTTAAAGACTTGACTTAAAATATTTTGCTGTATATGCAATTTTTACACAGTGAAATCACTGTTAAGTCAAAAACAGTTGTCTTCCGATCAAGAAACTATAATAAGGAGGGACCCTGAAAAAAAACAGAGGAAAAGATAATCCCATAATGTAATGGAAGGAAACATAGTACGATTAGAAGGAAAACAGAATCAGAAGGTAGATACTCTGAGCAGTGGCACCCATTCAAATATTTATTTGGGTGTGGGGGGAATTCTGGTCCCTGTGTGCCACGTTGCAATGCCACTCACTGAAATTTGGCTCAGCCACCCATCTGTCTTCTGGAGGGGCAGCCAGGTCAGCTTTCAGTGTTGTTGCAACCACACAGCTGGAGTATCTATTTAGTACGGAAAACTGCTTAAAAGTGTATGGGCCATGCCCCCCAGGTTTTGTGTTTATGGAACTTTGAGTTAAATATCCATCAGACATAGTACACACTAGTTTGATGGGGGAGATATAATTTAATTTTCCTGGTCACTCTATTTGTAAAATTCCTTTTACTCAATAATTTAAAGTGTGGCTTTACATTGAAAAGCAACTGTGTAAAAATGTCTCTATACTTAACAGCTATGCTCCCTGTGTGGCTATGGAGTCACAGCTGATTATTTTTAGCCCCAAAGTAAGGTTGGTTGGTTTGTGTGTGTGTGGTTTCCCCCTCTCCCCCCACTTTTCCTTTCAACACAACAAAGCAACACAGCCAGGAGAGTGAGCTGGATTTTCTTATCGATAGCCAACAGAATGGTTTAAGGGTCAGGTTTCTGAAGTGCTCAGTACTCATAACTGGGCCAGATTTTCAAAAGTGCTAAGCACCCACCTTTTATCATCAGTGGGAGCTGATGGGTGCCAAACACATCTGAAAATTTGACCACTTATCTACATGCCTAAATGGAGGCTGTTGGGTGCTGAGGTCTTTATCAGTCAGTTACACCAGTGCAACTCCATTGTTGACACTGCATTTGCGGTGTCAAGTGAGAACATAACATGAAGACAGTGGGGTTGCACAGGAGTAAATGAAGCATAATTTTGCCTGCAGAATATATATTAATGGAGGGAGATGTGGGAGGGGGGGAGAAAACCCCCAACAGCTTCTCTTTCAGAGCTCATGCTGAGTTTGCAGTCCCAGCAGTTAGAAAAACAATATTTTTATTCATGTAGTGAGCAAGTGACATAAAAATTTAGATAAATATGGATCCCACATTGAGAGTTTCACTCCATCACTTTTCAGAATGGAAACATTCTAGTCTGATAATATTTGCCAATAGGAAGGAATTTGACTATTTACCACTTGCTGTATTGCATGTATATTAAGTTTCTCTTAACTCTAAAGTTTCTTGAGGTTTTTTAGGTTTCTAGCTTATTGGGAGCACTGTAACAGTGCTTTAGTTCACTAATAACCCCACTGGGGCAAGTCCTCACATGGTCTAAAACTGAGGATCTGCCAATTGGCTTCTGGGACTATTTATAAAATAGGGTACTATTCAACATGAGTTAAGTGATCGTAACTGGCCCATAATTAGTAGTTGTTGTTGTCAGCCAGGAGATCTGTTCTTTCAAGTATGTCTTTATTGAATGCTTTATAAACTCTCCCATTTTTTAAATAGAGACTCCTTTGGTTTCCTTCTGTTAGTTCTTTTTCAGAGATCTCTTTAAACTTCAAACCATTTTCAGTCCCTGAGTTGGTTTTAAAAGCCTCTCATGTCCAGAAGGTGCCAAAAATATTCATCTCTTTTGAATGTGGCTTTATCTAGTTCAGACTAATTGGGTTTTTGTCTTATGTTAGGTGACTGCTGTGTTTACACTTTATAAATGTAAATTTTAATGAGTAATGGGTTCTTCTAATAACTACTTTCTACATTAATTAAGGTCTTTTCATTATAATGACTGCTGACTCTTTCTGTTTACTGGCTTGCATATTTCATGGTTATCTCATCTTAATGATTGTAGAAGTGGGGTATTAATCATAAGTGAATGGACAGACCTCTGTGGAGCCCTATTGAAGTCAATGATGGGGGATGGTTCACAGAATCGGTGATTATGTAGAGTAGGTGGCCTGAGCATCACATGCAAATGGTGGGGAGAAGCAGTGCCTATTATTCTAGCCCAGTGATTCTGAAACATTGTTGGTTTGCATATCATCTTAAAAATTTGCTGTGAAGTGAATGGATGGGACATCTAGCTCATTTACCATCAGTGGCGCACATGCCACAGTTTGGGAACCCCTGAAATGTAGCCCATATACTGTCACAGATTGGAGGCACAGATTTCCCTTCCCCAACTTGCTTCCTTAGGATTTTATCTTCAAAAAGCCAAAGTAATAAGACTTCTTGCAGGTGCAGTGAATTTCATCCTAAACAAGTAAAGAAAATAACTGAGAACCAAGCAAAACATGCAGATTGTCACGAAGTGAAGCTGTCAAAGTAGAATGAAAATCCTTCTCCTTTTTCAGCTGTAAGGACTAATGATGTTTCCCACTGGAATATTAAAACTGACATTCAAGAGTGTTACCTCTTGACATCAAATCGGAATACAATGAGGGCTGGTATACAGTGGTTCTACAGTGAATTTCAATGATACCAGGCTAAATGTAATTGTACAAATGAAAGTGTCCTGTCAGGCTTTTAGAAGTACGACAAGGGCTATCCTTCAGAATCAGGTTTTTAAAGCTCCACCCATCTGTTAGCACAATAATGGTGTGAATAAGATATCCAGCTGTATTTAGTCTATTCAAAGCAGAAGTGTAGAAAGAGCATATTTTAAATGCAGTTTCACTCTGAAAGATGATTTTTGTAATTGTTTGCAGGTTTCTCAATTTTCATATCCTATTTGTTCAGCTTACAAGTAAAAAATGTTCAAACTTTGAGCTCTGCAAACTTGATCTGGGAGTCAAGATGGGTTCTACAGGACTTCTGTATCATCATCAACAATAGATTCCAGATGCCATATTCTACCTTAGTTATACCTGTGCAGGCCCACTGTTTTCTAATTGTGTGCTCCGCTACATCTGTGAAACCTTATTGTTACATCAGTGCAATTCCATTAGTGCAAAATTTGATCAGGTAACTGGAACTTAATGAAAAATGTGGTCTCTTATTGTGCGAGCGAAAACAAAATCCAGCTATGAAGTGCTAACCGGAATAAAAACCAGCTACATCCATGCCTCAGAAACACTCCTCCTTTTTGAAGTACTCTTCTCAGCTTGTAGTGAAGCAATGACTCACCAGTGCGGCATCTCTTGCCGGTCATCTTGGGAATTAGCTCTTGTCCAGCCCAGAGCACCCTCTGCAGGCTGGTGTCTCACCTACCTTAGGGCCTCCCATGTCCCTCCCGGACCCCAGTGCCCCTTTACTTCAGGGTTCTGCCCCCTGCAGTACCCCCCTCACTTTGGGTCTCCCTTCCCAGGGGGAACCCCCAACCTTCTAAGCCCACCTTGCCTCAGAGGCTACTGCTAGTCATCATCTAGCCCCCACTCACTGGGGAAGACTGCAGTCTGTAATGTCCACTCATCATTGGCAAGGGGTTAGGACCAACTGCCTCTGCCTATTCCCAGGCTGCACCTCTGTAGCCCCAGTACCTTTGTAGACCTTCACCAAGGCCTGTAGCCTGGGGTTTTACCAGGCTAGAGCTCCCCAGCCCTATTCCTCAGCACTGCTCCAGTTCAGGTACCTTCCTCTCAGGCAGCTAGCCCTTCTCCCTCCAGGGCTGGAGAGAGACTTCCACAGCTCCTGGCCCATAGCCTTCTTATCAGGGCCAGCTGGGCCCTGATTGGACTGGCCCCAGCTGTGGCTGCTTTTAACCCCTGTTCTGCTTGGAGTGGGGCAGCTGCCCTACTACACAGCTGGACAGGAAAACTGAATATCTTCCCCCATGCCTACTCACCACTCTCCTGCTGTACACTTGCTGCCCAGCCAGTAGTTTGTGGTAGAGGTACATGTTCTTCTGCTCCACAACTTTAAAAAGAAGCAGGGAGGCTAGAAGAAAGAATTCAGAAAGAATCTGGAGAAAGCAGTTAGGCAAGAGGAGGTTGTAAAAGCCTGGGAGAAACCACATCCGGATTCCCATTTTGAACTAATTGAGTACTAGGAAAAGTGTCAAACATTTATTGCACACCTAGGAAAGCTTTTGTTGTTAAAATGAAGGGGGGAAAAAGAAACTAGACAAAGGCAAATTTACAGTTACAGTATCCTTGTGGCAGTAAGGAAGTTACATCATAGATATCTATTTTCAGTGATATAGTATACAGTTGTATGCAGTATACTCATAGCAAAAAGATTATGAATTTTGGTCCTTTTAATACCCATGTTGGAGGCCTTCCCTATGAATTTGGGGCCAAACTCTGTTCTCACTTCTACTGATCTATATCAAGAGTAACTACAATGCAGTTAGTTTGAATTCACTGCTGTTAGTGAGAGAGGAACTTAGTCTGATATGTAGCCAACCTTAGTTGTGAGGTCTGGTGACACCAACATAGGGCCTTTTGAAGAGGAGGATAAAAAAGGAAAAGGATAATTGAGTTGATGCTTCTTGTACAAGGGGGGAGGGATGAAAATTACTAACTTTTTGAGGTTCAGTTGCTAGGACCCCAAATTAACAATTAAATGCATGTTTTGGGGGCCTGAAACTATGCCACCCATTGTATCATGACCTCTTAGTGTACTCTATATGCTCAGGTGCCGCATTTATTATTCCACTGAGTAATTAATAGAAAAGTATTTAAATAACATGGACTCCTTATTGTCCTTACTTAATAAACCTCTTTAAGTTACTGAACTGTCAAGTCAATGTTGAATTTTTTACAGTAGTTATTCCATTTTAATAAGAGGTGAAATTATAATGTGATAAAACTTAATGACCATGTAAAACATAAAGGTGCAGCACAGTCTAAATCATGTGCACCCATGGATGTAAAAAATCAACTGAAAAGTGTTTCAATTTCATGACTCTTTCAGAAGACACAGACCTAGCAGGACTGTAATTTTGCTCAATAAGTTTGATAAAGGAAGATCTTGCAAAACAAACAAACAAAATGTTAATGAGGGAAAATCCTAATCCAGATGTCACAAACACTACTTCTTGTCCCTATCCTTTACTGTGCACATACTGGACACTAACATTCACAAAAAATCTGGAATGTAAGCACTTCTTAAATGCCTCAGGATGTAGATATGGAGTAAAGTTTTCAAAAGTGTGAAAGTGATTTAGGAGTTTGTTCCATTTTCAAAAGAGATTTAGGCACTTAAAAGTCTAAATTCCATTGACTTTCAGAGAGACTTAAGCTCCTAAGTGTAGCTGAGGCCTGGCCTGACATGAGTAATGAACACATGGAGGGAAGCTTCATATTTTGGAAGATTAGAATTAGGAACACAAATGAATCATCAGGTTGAAAACAGAATGTTTGTGCTAAATAAGATAAGTAAATAAGTCAGTAGACTAAGAAGACAGAATGTCTGAGCCAATAAAGATAAGAGGGAGAATACCCAGGGAACTATTTACTCTGACTGGATAACAAGGCATAAAAGAAGTAAGGAATGTAGAGACGAGGCAAAGAGGAAGTTGAAGCATAAACATTGCATGCTGCACAGGGATTGGCTCCTGCAAAGTAACCAAGCCAATCCAGCACTTCTCATGAGCACTGAAATTCACCCCTCCGGCCCTCCAAAAGCAGGAAAAAAAAAAAAGACTTTGTAAAACTGTACCAGCACAAAGGGCCAAATTCTGCTCGGAGTTACCCAGGTCTAAAACCAGGAATAACTTTTCTGAAACCAGTGAAATTATTCTGGGTGTATGCCAGTTAAATGACCTTTGGCATACCATACATAAACACAATGTCACAGATGAGTGTAGGCTAATCATCTTGATTCAGCTACCATGGACCCATTAAAGTCTGCGGGAGCTAAGGATGCCAAATGCCTCTCAAAATTTTTCCAATGAAATGTTTTTCCATTGGAAAAAGATGATTTGATGAAATTGAAATGCTTTGTGGGAATGTATTGACTTTATTTCAGAGTAACAGCCGTGTTAGTCTGTATTCGCAGAAAGAAAAGGAGTACTTGTGGCACCTTAGAGACTAACCAATTTATTTGAGCATAAGCTTTCATGAGCTACAGCTCACTTCGTCGGATGCATGCTGTGGAAAATACAGAAGATGTTTGTTTTTATACACACAAATCATGAAAAAATGGGTGTTTATCACTACAAAAGGTTTTCTCTCCCCCCACCCCACTCTCATGATACAGTTCTGTGGTGACCTAGAATCCTATTTTCGACGTCTCTGACTCACGGAATATTTCCAACACACCTCTGAACAACATACTAATCCACAGAGACCTTCCTACCAACACTACAAAAAGAAGGATTCTAGGTGGACTCCTCCTGAAGGTCGAGACAGCAGACTGGACTTCTACATAGAGTGCTTCCGCTGACGTGCACGGGCCGAAATTGTGGAAAAGCAGCATCACTTGCCCCACAACCTCAGCCGTGCAGAACACAATGCCATCCACAGCCTCAGAAACAACTCTGACATCATAATCAAAAAGGCTGACAAAGGAGGTGCTGTCGTCATCGTGAATAGGTCAGAATATGAACAAGAGGCTGCTCGGCAGCTCTCCAACACCACTTTCTACAAGCCATTACCCTCTAATCCCACTGAGAGTTACCAAAAGAAACTACAGCATTTGCTCAAGAAACTCCCTGAAAAAGCACAAGAACAAATCCGCACAGACACACCCCTGGAACCCCGACCTGGGATATTCTATCTACTACCCAAGATCCATAAACCTGGAAATCCTGGGTGTCCCATCATCTCAGGCATTGGCACCCTGACAGCAGGATTGTCTGGCTATGTAGACTCCCTCCTCGGGCCCTACGCTACCAGCACTCCCAGCTATCTTTGAGACACCACTGACTTCCTGAGGAAACTACAATCCATCGGTGATCTTCCTGATAACACCATCCTGGCCACTATGGATGTAGAAGCCCTCTACACCAACATTCCACACAAAGATGGACTACAAGCCGTCAAGAACACTATCCCCGATAATGTCACGGCTAACCTGGTGGCTGAACTTTGTGACTTTGTCCTTACCCATAACTATTTTACATTTGGGGACAATGTATACCTTCAAATCAGTGGCACTGCTATGGGTACCGGCATACTGTGGGGCCATGCGAACATTTTTATGGCTGACTTAGAACAACGCTTCCTCAGCTCTCGTTCCCTAACGCTATACTTGCGCTATATAGATGAGATATTCATCATCTGGACCCATGGAAAAGAAGCTCTTGAGGAATTCCACCATGATTTCAGCAATTTCCATCCCACCATCAACCTCAGCCTGGTCCAGTCCACACAAGAGATCCACTTCCTGGACACTACAGTGCTAATAAACGATGATCACATAAACACCACCCTATACCGGAAACCTACTGACCGCTATTCCTACCTACACGCCTCCAGCTTTCACCCTGACCACACCACATGATCCATTGTCTGCAGCCAAGCTCTGCGATACAACCACATTTGCTCCAACCCCTCAGACAGAGACAAACACCTACAAGATCTCTATCAAGCATTCTTACAACTACAATACCCACCTGCGGAAGTGAAGAAACAGATTGATAGAGCCAGAAGAGTTCCCAGAAGTCACCTACTACAGGACAGGCCTAACAAAGAAAATAACAGAACACCACTAGCTGTCACCTTCAGCCCCCAACTAAAACCCCTCCAACGCATTATCAAGGATCTACAACTTATCCTGAAGGATGACCCAACATTCTCACACATCTTGGGAGACAGGCCAGTCCTTGCCTACAGACAGCCCCCCCAACCTGAAGCGAATACTCACCAGCAACCACATACCACACAACAGAACCACTAACCCAGGAACCTATCCTTGCAACAAAGCCCGTTGCCAACTGTGCCCACATATCTATTCAGGGGACACCATCACAGGGCCTAATAACATCAGCCACGCTATCAGAGGCTCGTTCACCTGCACATCTACCAGTGTGATATATGCCATCATGTGCCAGCAATGCCCCTCTGCCATGTACATTGGGCAAACTGGACAGTCTCTACGTAAAAGAATAAATGGACACAAATCAGATGTCAAGAATTATGACATTCATAAACCAGTCGGAGAACACTTCAATCTCTCTGGTCATGCGATTACAGACATGAAAGTTGCAATATTACAACAGAAAAACTTCAAATCCAGACTCCAGCGAGAGACTGCTGAATTGGAATTCATTTGCAAATTGGATACAATTAACTTAGGTTACCTTGCATAATGACTTAGCCACTCCCAGTCTCTATTCAAGCCTATTTCCCCTTGTTTTCCTACCTCCCCCCTTCCTCAGACGTTCTTGTTAAACCCTGGATTTGTGCTGGAAATGGCCCACCTTGATTATCATACACATTGTAAGGAGAGTGATCGCTTTACATAAGCTATTACCAGCAGGAGAGTGGGGTGGGGGGAGAGAGAACCTTTTGTAGTGATAAACACCCATTTTTTCATGATTTGTGTGTATAAAAACAAACATCTTCTGTATTTTCCACAGTATGCATCCGATGAAGTGAGCTGTAGCTCACGAAAGCTTATGCTCAAATAAATTGGTTAGTCTCTAAGGTGCCACAAGTACTCCTTTTCTTATTGACTTTATTGAAATTTTCAACAGGACACTGTTTCATTTTGGCTTTTATAATATGTCAAAGTGGAAAAGAAACACTTAACCCCCCTTGAAATGAAATATTTCAGTAAATCCAAGTCAGTTTTTAAAAATAATTTGTTTGTGAATTGTGTTCAGTGGAGTAACTCAGTAAGATTAAAAAGGATACTTTATTCTACATATTCGACATTGAGAAATGAGTAATTTCTTAAAATATGTGGAAAATAAAACTAGAAGTGGTAGATCTTGTTAATTTTTTTATTAGTATCATTCCTTGTTGTTAATTGGTGCAGTGGACTGTCCACTACACACAAGGCAGGACTGGTTGTTTGGTTAATTAACCTGATAGGTTACACCTGGGGAAGAGCCAGGGATTGAAAGGCTGATTGTTGGCATGCAGTGGAGAAGGAACAGTTAAGCACAGGCTGTAGGAAAGCAGCGTAAGAGACTTGGAGATAAGAAGTGGTCCAGGGAAATTGCAGTGCATCTGAAGGAGCAGACCTAACTGCTAGAACTCAGAGCAGAGAGTGCACCTGGGTTCCCGTACTAACCCTGAGGAAGGGGCACAGAAGCCTGATTTAAGGACAGTTGAGCCTAGGGCTGAAAACTGAGCCTCAAGGACAGGCTGAGGGAAAGCCTTAGAGCTGGCAGAAGGGGCTTTTGTTGTTACATTTTGTTCTACCAGAAGGTGGTAGAAACAAAAATGTGACCTGGCCAGAGGGTTAAGTCATGAGAAGAGGCAGAGTAACCATCAGCACAGGGTGACCAAAAGAAGAGCTGCTATGTCATGCCCAGCCCACAAGGCAGTGCACCCACAGAGAGTCCACCATCTACATTTGGATATTTTTTGTATACTTTTAAAATGTATTCTCTGGACAATTCGTGGAATTTAATGCTACCTCAGTTTTTGTTTGTTGTATAATGTTATGAAACATTATTAATGTAGGTTGCCTGCAGACTATAAAGGTCAACATAAATGAATAGCATACTTAACAAATTTAGCACTAAGGTAAAATAAAAAGAGCTCTTGGTATCATCTACTATATTTATCATTAATTCTTTGTTTGGTGTATAATAGGAAAAATGAGCCTCAAATTACCATATCCCTAGACAGTTTTGAGCTTGCTGAGCTTCTGTCGAACAATTAAATGTCACTTGAAGATTTCTCATATTTAGGTTTATTTATTGCTGTCACTTGCTAAGTTTCCTGGGAAATGAATCTCTCATCTTATAAGAGAGGAGCCAGTGAGAAGCTAACTTGATGACCATACTAATTCAGATCATTCAAAGACAAAGTAATATCCTTATGTCTTGAAGTATTAATGTGACAGCAAAGGAATAAATTAGAGTTATGTCCTAGGATTTAAATATTTTCAAGTTCGATGCTGTGCAATTTGAATGGAAGAGAAGAAAGCCAAAATTAAATTAAACCTGCTTAAAAAAATGAGAGAGAATCTCTTCCTTTTCTAAGTGTAAATCTATAATTTTGCTCACCAATTCTAATGTACCAAAAAAAATGGATTTGTTTTACTTCTATTTGTATAATGAGCACAGTCTTACTATTTTCTCATGTTGCACCAGATCTTCATTTGGCAAAAACTGTCTTCACTTCAATGGAACTCTGCCAGTTAAGGTCCTGACCTCATTGAAATGTTTACCTTGTTATTCTTTAATCTCACTTTCTTTTGATATATGAATTGGTAACTATGTATTTCTTAAGATTTTGAATGGAAGACGTGTAGTTATAATTAAAACATAGGACTAAGGACATGCATACATTTCCACCTTAGTTTGCACAACTTCAGCAATCTAAAATTTTCATTTATCACCACTTACTTCCCTGTATGCTACAACCTGCCTAAAAGGCCCATGATCCCTTTTAATCCTATCTCAATGTTTTAAACAAATGCAAGGCATCCAGGCTCTGAAGAGTTTGTCATGTTTATAGACACACACGCATTTGCAAACTGCTTTGAGATCATGGGGCTAAAGGTGTTTATAGAAGTACAAAGCCCTTTATATAATGCTGGGACTGAATAAGTGGCATAAACTCCCCCTTTTTTCTTTTCCTGTTTGTGTTAATAACTTTTGAGTTGCAACTCCTCAGGCTGGGTTTGTGGGTGGTTTGTTTGTTTGTTTGTTTGTTTGTTTTAATATCACCCAGACAGTTTTATCTTCTGAGTGGAAAAATCTGCACTCATTCAAAGCAGGTGCAACCTTCCCATAACATACATATATATATGGCTTTCTTTAATTATACTTTTTTAGTCTTCCCACAAACCATCTGCACGTTCCCAGCAGAGAGAATCCTCATCAAGACCACCTATAACTAGCTTTTATTTTTTTACTTCCAAAGTACTCCTTACATTCTAGCTAAATTAATGCTAAAATTAATTAGCAAGTCAAGATTGCTAGAGGGTTTCCATTGTGAAGAGAATGGCATCAAATTATATATCTGAGTTTTTGCCCTGTTTTTCCCCAGTTGGACAAATGCAACAGATTCATAAATTGTTGCTCTAGTTCAGTGTTTCTCAGACTTGTTGCACCACTTGTTCAGGGAAAGCCCCTGGCGGGCCTTGCTGGTTTGTTTACCTGCCGTGTCCGCAGGTTTGGCCGATCGCGACTCCCGCTGGCCGCGGTTCACCGCTGCAGCGGCGAACCGCGGCCAGTGGGAGCCGCGATCGGCCGAACCTGTGGACACGGCAGGTAAACAAACTGGCCCGGCCCTCCAGGGGCTTTCCCTGAACAAGCGGCATCCGAAGTTTGGGAAACCCTGCTCTAGTTAGTGCATGCAGACTATGACCCATATACTGCAGGCTAAGTCTGCTATACAGTGTGTCTTATTTTGGAGTGAATTTAATGCTCATAAAAGCAATCAATTAATCAACAAAGGCTAGAACCAAAAATACTGCACCATGTGGTTCTGTGTTGTTACACAGTTCTGACAAAGTCATAACTACCCATTGCTCAAAAAGGCTCCTCCCATGCTCTATTTCTAACCACCAGGAAACGCTTCTCCTTGCATGGTTTATGAGAAAACAGACAATTACATGCGTTAACTTAAAAAAATACATTAGCTTTCTTGTATGAGATCATTAAAAAGGACAAAAGAGTACATCTGATTTTTCAGCCTGGCTACTTCCATTCCATTTTGGAAATGTACAGCACATAAGTACAGAATTGTGCATTTTTTCCCCACATATGAAAGTTCACTCATGCAAACATACTTGTCTTTAGTTTGTTCATGTTTGTTCAAACCCCATCAATATATTGGAATTTTCAGTAATACTTAGATGTTGAAATTTTTTTCTCAACTTTTGGATGAAAAAGATTTTTGATACATGATGATTTTTCACAAAGATTTCTGTTTTGATCAATATTTTGCAACAATGAAAACAGTAGTTTTTTGGGTTTTTACAAAGGAAACCAGAAATATTCTGGATTCAGGTTGTTAAAAAAAAATCAGTGTTTGACTTTTCAATGGAGTGTGATTTTGATTTTTAAAAAAAATTCTAAATGTCAGCTCTAGTAATATATCAATAATACTATATTTTATTAAAGACATAAATGATCACTGGGATCTAGTGGAATGAGTTTTTCCTACTGGTACAGCACCTTACTCTCTAACATTGTATCTGGTAGCCGAGTAATTGCTAATACGAAAATGACATTTTAATTATGCTAAATATAACTAAATTATTGAGTTGAAGACAGTAGGGTATCTTCACTGTGAGACTGCTAGTATTTTCCTTTTAATGCTAACTATTGTACTTGCTCACACAAACCCCCAGTGAAGTTCACTGGAATTTTCCCAAGTGAGGACTAAAGATAAAATCCTTCAGGCAGAGAAAGCTCTAGACATAGTAGAAAATCTGAGGATAGAAACTGGAGAGGCTATTCACAACTCTGCAGCCCCTTGTCTCCATGCCATGAATCGATCCGCTGAATCTGTCTCCACGGGATCTTAAAGTGGTGGGGGCCAGGAGTAGGCTGGAGTCATGGTGAGTCTGAACTTTGCAGATCCACTGTATACTATAATCCTCTCTGTATGTGGGCATGTAGTGGGTTGTGCCTGTTTCTTGAGCCATGCAATAGTAGCTGTTAAGCTGTTCAAGTGCTCCATGCAACCTGCCTCTCAGTTGCAGAGGGTGAGTCTACATTCAATCCCTGCTCTGCTCCAACATCTGCCTGTATATCCCAGGCAAAGCGTTTTTTCTCAGATTTTTCACAAGTATCCAGAATGTCATCTACAGTAAGGACTTCAGGGCTAAGTCCTTCTTTTTCATAAGAGAGCACGTTGTTTAATGGTAAAAGGTTTTTTTTTACAATTATTGATCCAGTTCATTATTTTAAAATGGAGAAATACCAGTAACAAATGGGCAAATTCTCAGTCCTTAGCAGCATGTAAAATCTGCTTTGATGCTGATAAAGGCTGTATTAGAATATGTGGTTGCTTCAACCTCTTCTCCTTACAGCCCCTGCACTCCCTGTACCACCATCTTTATTCTGTAAATGATAGAGACATGGACCTCAAACAGCCTGAGGGAGAAACTTTTAGTAAGCGCTAGAGAAGTTTGGCCCTTTCATAAAAAGTTTATAAATGGACTAATAATAATTCATCTTAAAAGAGCCCATCTTATGTTTCATAACATAGAATTTTACTCTGTCTAGATTGAGCGAATATTTCCTCTCCTGAGGAAAGAAATGTTACTATGGTTTATCACCAAGATTTCAAAAGTACACTGCAAATGATTTGAAGGAAGAGGTGGAAAATATGTGTTGCCTTTCTGTCTTTCAGATGCTGAGGTAGAAAGCAAATAAAAATCCAAGCTAAACAAACATTTGTTAAACTTACTATGAAGGTTCTAGGCCATGGGCAGTTTGAGAGAACAAATACAGCTTATCTCTGAACATGCCCAATAGTGACAATGCTTCTAAGGTTTTGACCTATACAGTGTTTCTGTTAAGTTGAATTATCATGCGTCTTCTTTGTAAGGTATGATAAGTAACCTTCAGTAATAAGTCTTTCAGGGTCTGTTTGTACTCCGACTGAAGTCAATAGGGGAGTTTTTCCATTGGCCTCACTTGGGACATGATTGGGATCTTATATAACAATGCATTTATTTCTCAAGAAAAGATTAATAGAATAACATTTTTAAATGATCAGTACTCCTAAAGTCAGCTGTATTTTAAGGCCACACATAGCTCAAGTATTTTGACTATTCCCATCATCTTAAAACATAACATCATGCTGAAACACCCTACAAAATACACTTCTCTGAATGCCAAAAAACTGAGCGGCAATGGGGATCAAATGAAGCTATGTGATGTCTTTCTGTGTGAGGCTTGAGCAGGTCTAGGGTTCTGTATAAAGTGGGTGTATATAATATATGAACTAATACTCAAATTCTTTATGTCTTTATGTAAGAGTGAATTAAATTATATCAAATACTTCATAAGTAATAAGCTTAGAGGTCCAGATCCTCAGAAATTCCCGTGGGTTATTTTGTATCTCTTGGTTTTAGTCACATTTTTGGTCAACTCTAAGGCCTTGATTCAGCAATGTACTTAATGTGTTGTAACTTGAACCAGTGTGACTAGTCTGGCAAGTAGTCCCATTGACTTCAATGCAACCTCTCAAATCTGCACATGTTTAAGTACCTTACTGAATCAAGGCCTTACTAAATAGAGATTTTTTTTCAGTCAGTTGCCATGGCCCTGATTCTCCTTCTCTTACACTGGAGAAATAATTGAGCATAACTACTTAGAGGTCAATGGAGTTACATTGGTGTAAAATTGGAGTGACAGGGAAAGTGGGCTTCTTGTTTCTTAAAAAGCTAAATCATCTTGGAATTAAACAGCTGCATTTCCAATTTTCAGAATGTAGCGGATCCCTTGGAGTGGAGCTTCAGAGGGTGCAATACCAAGGAACTTAACTGACCTCCCATTATCACAGAGTTTTAGTTAGCTAGAATTCAAGACAGGTGGTTGCTGTGTATTAGATGTGATCATGATTGTGGTATGTGGTATGGTATCCAGTTAGTGGATGAGAGCTAGGCCAATGACCGTGTAACCTATGCCAAATGATTGGGCCTAGGGAGTAAATATTAGTCTTTTTTACCAGCAATTTCAAATGGCATACTCGCTATTTCCCATTCCAAAGGCCACAAATCAGTGAAAATCTATTAATTTTGTTTCATACAGGAGAAGCTATTTATAGCTGCAATATCAAAGCAACTTTAACTACCAAAACTTGTTTTCTAGTTTAAAAAATACTGTAAAGACATGGACCACTAAAAGTGACAAGTCAGCATTTTGTGCAATGTGAAAATAGTTCAGTACTTTTACCATGGTATTTTCCAAGGCTAACATCATAATTTAATTTTCAGTTGCCTACATCGTTGTAATTAGTTTAACATGATCCAGCAAAATTTTGATAATTCGTGTTGTCCCCTCCAAAGAAAGGGGGAAAAATTTAACCCTATTCCCAATCTTTGGACAGATGGGGGCTATCGCTCCCTTCCTGCTTCTGTACTCTTAGGACACTAATATGGTCATACTCAAAAACATGTCATTTGTCATTGATAGCCAAAAAATGTTACCACAATATTTGCAATATTCCTCAGCAGAGGGAATAACTAAGTATATTATAGGATACACTGTAAATAACTGAGTTGAAGCAGTGGCAAAGTTAAGTGGTACCCTTTTTCATCTGAGTAGTCAGCTGGGGTTCTGCAGGTTGTTTCTGGTAGGAGAAATTGATGATGGAGCCAGGTCTCTTTTGAGGTAGTCTTTTGTGTATTTACAAAGAGTGTACAAAATCCTATATCTTTGAACACAGGAGGAATGAAACAGAAAAGAATTCCTTTGCTCACAGCTCCAAGCCTCTATCAGCCAGCACTCAGCCCACGCTCTGTGCTTTTCTCAGGGCCATGATCTCAATGCTTGTTCAAGCTGTCTGCTTCTTTCTGTGGTGTTTCTCCTGTCCCACTCTCACACATACAAACACCCCCCACCCCACTAAAAACAATACCCAGCCAAGTCCCTCTCCTACATAGCTCATTCCTCAGTAGTCTCATGTGCCTTTGTTTTGGGAGGCAATGTGCCTGTTTCAGGTGGAGGCCACCTTATTATATAAAGGGATGAAATTTATCTTAAATGAATGGTGGTGGTCACACCCACCAGCTCCATTGATATTTCTCAAGTGCAACATAGTACTTTCCTTCCTGAAGATTTGACAGGTCTAAAAGGATTCTGCAGATTATTTTTATATAACTAGTGTACATAAACACACACTTATTTTCACATATCTGTCCTAGGGAACAGCAGATAAAGTGGCAATCTTCCAATAGTTTCCATTCTGTGTCTCAGCCAAAAATTTACAGCAGAGCATGTTACCTCCCCTTCAAAACCCCTCCATCTATCTCCCATCAATCCACCCCTTCCCCATCTATTACTTGTTTCACAGTATGTAATTTTGCTAAAAAGAGCCTTTTAATTGTTCATCATTGCAAATGTCCTATACTGTGAAGCAATTCCTGTGCTGCAGACGAGTCAGAGGGACTCCTGGGCTCTGCAGTTTCTGTTATGCTGACAGAACCCAATAACGGATGTTAACAAATCTGTTTGTGGTTGGCCAGATTGTTTTTCTTTCTGGATTTCTGGTCACAGAAATCAACTGACATGTTTTTAAAACTTATTTTTATTGTTTGCAAGATGAGAGTTTAACAGAGCGTGGATACAAATGTAATATACAGTGGTCCTTCTTAGAATCTTACTTTGTCTTTGCTGTTGCTGCTCTTGTGACTTTTGGCTCTATTTAGACATCAGTGGAAATGTTATACTAATAATGTTGAATATGGATTTAGGAACCTAACTTTAGCAAACATAAGTCTGAAAGTTTTTTGAACTTATTTTATTATGTTTGCGTTATTTGTTTAATTTACATCTTCACTTGTGTCTGCTTTAAGGATCCAGAGTTGGCTCCAATGCCAGAGCATCTCACAGGGTCAAATGGTGTTACCTAGCCTGTTTTTTCCCCCCCAACCCCAACAACTCTACCCATGATCTTCTGGAAGATCCTGGCACATTAAGGGGTAAGTTCGCAAAGAACCATTGGGGAAGCTGAGGTTGGCCTTGGATTTCTCTCTCTGTATCCCAAATCCTCTATGTTTTGCCATGCACCTGCACCAGAACCACAATGGATTCAGTGCTGTCTGTGTTGCTAAGCGTAAGGAGGCCTTTGTCAGTGAGCAAATGAACTAGTGTGCAGCTGGCACTAGATGGTTCCCTTCTGGCTCTTCCATTCCTATTCAGGTTCACCACTTACTTTAAGTTTCCTAATTATTTTCCATTCCTGGGGGAAAATATGGAGTTTGTACTTTTTGAAGACCTATTCTAACAGCCTGCATGTTTTGATTAACACATTGAACAATGGATCTGAGGTTTGAGAGTATCTGCATAAAAATGTAATATTATTTAAAAAACAGGCTTTAAAAATAAACAGTCAGCTGTAGAAAGATCAGATCTCTATCAGGTCTGACTAGAATATCCCAGCAGAATGAGGGATTGCCTAGGGCAGTAAGATGTTATTCCATGAACTGTTGGTATGGGTGACACTGGGCATCTAAGGGCAGACATTTGCTGGTTCTCCTATGGCAACAGAGCCCCTAGAGCCAGCTCTGATATATGTATAAGGAAACAAGTGTTGTTTCTTATCTAATTAAAAGTTTGTGTGAGACACTTCAAGGATTTGTATATGCAACAACATGTGTGATTTTTCTAATTTATTATTCAAGTAAGTGGTGCAATTCCACAACAGAACAGATAATTATATACAAAAGGCCAGTAAGTCACATCAGGTTTCAGAGTAGCAGCCATGTTAGTCTGTATTCGCAAAAAGAAAAGGAGTACTTGTGGCACCGGTTAGTCTCTAAGGTGCCACAAGTACTCCTTTTCTTTTCAAGTCACATCACTGTTCCTTTATTCATGCAATCAAGATGGTAAGACGTTGTGTGATAAATACCTAGATAGCGTTGCATGTACAGTCATGGTACCTGCACAAGTAAACAAAGCATATAATTGCCAATGCATATCTTTTCAATTTTGCAATGAAGATCTTTGTGTGTTATGCCTTTGGTGTGCTTTGATAGTGGTGTAGTGCTCTATTGCTTGCAAGCATTGGTGTGGAATGTTTCTGCACTTACAATAATGGTAGTGCTCTTTTTTGACTGAAGTCATGTCTGCAACTCAAATTTAAAAGGTCACAGTGAGGAATGAAGGTTAAGTACTTCTAGGTTGTCAAACTCTGTGGTCATTTGTTGCTTCAGTAATAGTTTATTTCTCTGCATCTCTCATTTTGCTCCATAATATACTCTCGTACAGAAAAATTAACTTATTAAAATACAAAAGACATTCTGAAATACAGACAGACATTGAACTCACTGCAGAGCCCAACATGATAAATATGAAATAAAAAGTAAGTATGAGACATCCTGATTGGAAAACTATATTTTTATTGCACAGATCTGATTGTAGATTCAAATGCTTTATCCGCTTTGCATGACATTCATTCTTTTTGGTTTTTATCTCTCGCTACTATGTACAAAATACTTGCTGCCCCTTCACTGGGAAGTGGGAAAAGGGATTTGACTGATGTGGTGACATAGGTGTTGGTCCCAGTACAGGACTGGCATCCTCTCATACATTAGGATGTGGTGACACTGAGCCTATGCAATGACATTCCATGCTCAGGTTGGAAACACATCCAGGATACTGCAACTTCTGTGCTCCTGCTAGCATATATCAGTAGGTGATGGGCTCTCCAGTGCTCCTTTAAAAATATTTTATAACTAGCACTAGAGTGAGCTGTTCCCTAGCACTCCCAAAGGCATTCTCTCTGCAGCTATCCAGCTCTGCCCGACTTCTTCAGCTCCATGCCCCTCACCGACTGCCTTGTGCCAAAGAGAGGACAGAAGCTACAACTTCTGGTAAAATGAAGCTGCGCTTCAGCAATGCAATTAAGCTGCTGTAATAGAGATTTCAGTTCCTTCCACTGTAGCAAATCATTCAGACAGCCTTTATGGTACTGCCATTTCATTATCAGGATCTGATTCTTCACTCTGTTTTCAAGCAACTCCCTCATTGGTTTCAATGGGTGATTTGCTTTTAAATGTCGGCACTGGGTCTTTCTGAGGGAAATGTTCATTGGCACCTTTCCTTAAAAAGTGGCAGCACATTATAATAATGCCATGTTTTCTAGTAAAGTGGAAGATTGGCATCATGAACACTATATAAAAGCACTGAAACCCACTTGTATGGTGCCTGCATGAATGACCCTAGTAAAAGTGGACACAAACTTTACTTTAAGAAAAAATCATTATTGATGAGAGATGGGCTCCAGTGCAGAGGCCAAGCAAAATGGCTTTGCACTGGGGAACTTGGTGGATGTTGGGAGGAAAGCAAGAATTAGATCCCTACCCTTGAGGGCAGGGAAAGGAGCCATTGCACAGCTTGGCTGCTTCTACACCACAGCTTCCAGCTGATCAAATTGGTTTGGATAAAAGATAAACTCAGATCTTTGTCTGGCTGAACCTGGGTTTTCTCTGAGAATACTAAAAGTTTAGGAGACTCTTGGTTTTATTGTTTCACATTTTTACTTGTCCCTGCATTTCCATTTGTTACCTGGTGCAGGAAGTAAAACAAATAATGCAAGACAAAACACTCCAAATGCAGTTTTGGTGTAAGGAGTCTATTAGGAGCTGTACCTGCTATTACCAAATCTCAATTTGACCCAAAGTGCAGATAATAGATATCCATTGGACTGAAAGGAGACAAGAATACAATCTGAAGTCTTATTGGACCTTTTTTAGAGGTTCCCTATGAAAAGTTAAATGTTCAAAGACTAGAAAGGTGTAAAGATATGGAGGAGATATTTTATATGCTGTAAAATATCTTGTAAATCTTCCCTTTGTGTGTAGGGGAATTATTTACACGAATAATAGTCCCACCCCTTGGTGAATACGTATGTGCATTCACATACGTATTCACAACAGCTAGGTTCGCCTTGTATGTAACTGCATTATTATAAGTGACTTAGGTTTGATCCAAAGCCATAGAAATCAAGGGGAATCTTCCTATTGATTTCGAAAGCCTGGAAAACTCTCCTGGAGAGGGAAGATGAAACTGATAAGATTCTTCCAGCTAGGCAGCTGGAAAGCCAACAAATTCTGTTTTGGTTCAACCCACAAAAAATGTCACCATTATGTTTTTGTCCTGAATGGAGACACAAATTTTCCAAAATCTTCAAATTTTCCACAAACTGGAAACTTTATTTCCTAGTCAGCTCTTGCTGAATTGGTGCCTATTAGGGCAAAGATCTACTTTAACCAGCATGGCAGAGTCAACACAAACAAGCAGTAGGGAGCTGGATTTTATTCTAGCACACTCAATCAAAATTGTTATCGGATCCAATCACACATCTTTATTACAGAAGATGTCATTCAAAAAGAACTCTTTTATTTTCAGAGGCCAGGATTAGTTTGCAAGGATGTCAATTAAATACAATTTTACTTATAAACTAACCTGAAATTGAACCAATGACAGATAGTCAATGTCTAAATCTATAGTGCAAGTCTGAAAGTCACTTTTCAAAGTTTAACCATGTTTGAAACATTCTTAAAGTATCTTGATTTAATTTTTCATGGCTGTCTTAAAATCTATTAGTTAATATTTTCCAGTTGAGCTGCAAACTATATTGGGTTTAATTAGCTAATGTTTTCAAAATGATCTGAAGATTAAAAGCACTGTGGAAGCACTAAGCAATATTATTAAATGAGTATTGTGCTCTTACAAAATTGATTTTGACCTCAAATACTCTGCTTCTAAAGAACTACTAATATCCATTCTAGCTTTGCGTGTTTTTTTTAAAATGCAGCAACAAAGTTGTAAATTACAACAATTCTCTATCCTTTTTGATTCTTGTAATTTAAGAATAGGTAGAGGAATCAAGGGGTCTGTTAATATTTCTAAAGCAAATAATGTAATAATTCAAATAGACTAAAAAGAACTAAAGTATATTCCTGTTAGTAAGTGTAGGGAGTAAACTCTTTTTGGTAGCTTAGCCAGTCCTCTGGATGGAGGCCCTTGAATATTAAGTTATGAAATGGGGTACACAGTTGTAGCTGTAGCAACATATTTGGTATCAATAAATTAATCCAGCTAAATTTTGCAACAGCTAGGTTTCCAGATATATTGATTTTTTGAAGTAAAGTACGTAGACATCAGGGCTTTCAAAAAGTCTTCCCAGTATCATGTAATATGATGTCTAGTATACTGAGGACAAAAGAAAAGCTGCCTGAATGTTTTTGCTTAACAAGAATATTTTGTTTCCTCACTGAATGAAAGAGTATCAGTAAGCCTGAAGATTTTGATCCAGAAGTGTGTTAGAAGGATGGGAGCTTGTTAGTGCTTAAAATGGTGACAGAATTGTAATGATTTGATGTAGTTCAGACAGTGATGATTTATATTGCTAAAGCTTTTGAATGAAGGCTTTCTCAATCCCTGAGAACAGTGGGGATTATGCTGCATGGAAATGAACCCATGGGATAAAATTGCCAATTAATTGATTGGAATCTGAGTTTTATAGTCTGCATTCTAATTGCTGAGACAGAGCACGTTTTAAGACTATGGCTAATGTGGGTTATGTAAATTCTAGTACCATAAATATCCACACAAAAAAGTGGGAGCTCATCCTCAGAAACACATGACTGCTTTCATTTAACTGGACATGAATATGATTTAACATGTTCTTTCACATCTGCTTTATTGCATTTTGGGGGCATATATCTATTTTGTTGCAAGGATTAAATCATCTTGCAAGGGACTTCCAAATATATGAAATGAATAATTTAAAATCCATTATATTTTTCAGCTTATGAAGTGCTAGCTCACAAGGAAAAGGAACACACAGCTGGAAGTCCTGTTCAAATACAAAATGCATACAGAGGTTAACCTAACTGTTACATCATGTGGTTTCTCTCAAGAGTTTGGGACAGTATCATAAGAACTAATCATGTTGGGTCACATAACTGTGTGGCAAGATATCTTAGTAGCATTACAATTTCTCCAGTTGAAAACACAATTAAAGCATGTTACTATTATGCAAAGGTTTAATAATAGTTAGGCACTGATGATCTGGTATAGCTCACTCTTACCTTCTGAAAGGGCTACAGGAAGGTTTTAATTTCATCAGTTTAGACTCAGGCCCAGACTTGCAAATGGTTATGTAAGTGAGTCACTTTATGCAGATGAGCACAGTGGGACTGCTCATGTATGTAAAGTGACTCTCATGCAGGACTGGGCCCTTAGATTAATCTTTGAGTTTCACCAATGGATTTACATAGAGGATGTATCTGTACCAGTAGCTGTAGCCTAAGTGTATCAAAAACCCTGCTGCACCTTGTGTGGCTGCCTGTTCCAATCCCAGATAAAGTGGGGAGAGTTGAATGCAAGGCTAATGAGCTAGCCTTGTTTAAAAAAATGAAACAAGAACACAACCTCCTTGGTAGTCTGTTTCTATAACTGGTCAACGTGAACACTGCCGACCCTTCATGCTATGTGCAGTCTTGTGGTGAAAGCCAGTCTGTGGAAGCCAGAACCCTGAAAAGTTTGCTGCTGCTGCTGCTGAGCCTGAGCTCCAGGAAAAAAACAACTTCAGAGTTGGTTATTGGAATGTGAGAACAATGTGTCAAACAAATATCTCTCAGTTCATGAAGGAGATGGATGACTGTAGACTCAATCTTGGACATCAATAAGAACAGATAGATAAATGCAGATAAGAAGCACATCGAGCAAAAAGGCAAATCATCTTGGGTATATGGCCTGAAGTAAATAGGATGAAATTTAATAAGGACAAATGCAGAGTACTCAATTTAGAAAGGAACAATCAGTTGCATACATACAAAATGGGAAATAACTGCCTAGGAAGGAGGACTGTGGAAAGGAATCTGAGGGGATCAAGCTAAATATGAATCCACAGTGTAACACTGTTGCAAAAAAAGCCAACATCATTCTGGGATGTATTAGCAGGAGTGTTGTAAGCAAGACACGAGAAGTAATTCTTCCGCTGTACTCTGTGCTGATTAGGCCTCAACTGGAGTATTGTGTCCAGTTCTGGGAGCCACATTTCAAGAAGGATGTGGACAAATTGGAGAAAATTCAGGGGAAAGTGACAAAAATGATTAAAGGTCTAGAAAACATGGCCTATGAGGGAAGATTGAAAAAACTGGGTTTGTTTAGTCTGGAAAAGAGAAGACTGAGGGGGGACATAAGTTTTCAAGTACTTAAAAGGTTGTTAAAAGGAGCAAGGAGAAAAATTGTTTTTCTTAACCTCAGGATAGGACAAGACGCAATGGGCTTAAATTGCAGCACGGGAGGTTTAGGTTGGACGTTAGGAAAAACTTCCTAACTGTCAGGGTGGTTAAGCACTGGAATAAATTGCCTAAGGAGGTTGTGGAATCTCCGTCATTGGAGATTTTTAAGAGCAGGTTAGACAAACACCTGTCATGAATGGTCTAGATAATACTTAGTCGTCCCATGAGGCAGGGGACTGGACTAGATGACCTCTCAAAATTCCTTCCAGTCCTATGATTCTATGATCTACACCAGGGGTCTCCAAACTGTGGCCTGCAGGTTTGATTTGTCCAGCCCCGCCAACCAACATTGCATCGGGCGGCAAGACCCCAGCTGGCAGGAGCCTGTGGTGGGAATCCCAGAGCAGTGGCGGGCTGAGCAGCTTAGCCCACCGCTGCTCTGGGGTTCCTGCCGTGGGCTTCTGCCAGCCGGGGTCTCAGCCCGCTGCCAGCCTGGGTTCCTTTACCCAAGCCAGCAGCGGGTGCTGGGTGGGGCCAGCTGCGGGATCCAGGCTGGCAAGGGGCCAGCAGCGGAAACCCCAAAGCGATGGCAGAACTTCATGATGTCACTGCATTCTTGCCAGGGTCGCAGAGCCAATGAGCACGCAGTAGGTAGGTTAGTAGTGGCAGAAGGAACCGGATGTGTGATGAGTCATTGTTGTTTCCCTCTGTTTTTGCCTTGGTGCTTGTCAGACTAGTGACAAACGTATATTCGTTGTGTTTACGTCTGTTGCTATTGGGGCGATTATGTCGGGAAAAGGACAGAAGAGAAAGGTTGATTCTGAATGTCATGTGTTTAAAGAACAATGGAATGTGGACTATTTCGTTATCGAATCAGGTAAAGCATTGCGTTTAATATGTAACTAAACTATCGCAGTGCTAAAAGAATACAACATTCGTAGACATTATGCATCCAAGCACTTGTCAAACTACTCTCAATTTACGGGAAAGCTACGTTCAGTTAAATTAGAATCCAAGAAACGTGGCTTATCGTCACAACAGTTTATATTTAAGAAGAAGTAAACCGAGAACGAAGCTGCAACAAGAGCCAGCTTCTGAATGGCACACCTATTAGCAAAACGAGGAAAACTATTTACTGATGGTGAGCTAGTTAAAATATGTATGATTCAAGCAGCTGAAGAAATATGCCCAGAAAAAGTAGATTTATTTAAGACAGTTAGTGTTTTGGCGAACACAGTTGCTCGCAGAATCGAGGACATTGGCAGTAATATAATTTCCAGCTGAATGAAAAAGCTAAGAAGTTTGAGTGGTTTTCCCTCACACTTGACGAGTCAACCGATGTTTCCAATATTTCGCAGCTGCTCGCGGTGTTGGCAGTAATTTTGAAGTTATGGAAGAACTAGCTTCTGTGCATAGTATGCATGGAACAACCACAGGTGAAGAGATTTTCAAAGAAGTTGAAAAGTCACTTTCTCAATACAACCTGCAATGGCAACAACTGAAGTGTGCGGTTCAAAAAAAGGTTTGGTTGGACAAATCTACAAAGCTTGTGAAAGTGCGGGCTGTCCCAAACCTATGAGTCTTCATTGCATTCTTCATCAGCAAGCATTGTGTGGGAAATATTTGGATTTGTCATGTGTTATGGAACCTGTAGTTTCAACCATGAATTTCATTCGCTCGCATGGACTTAACCATTGTCAGTTCCAAGCATTTCTGGTGGAAATAGAATCAGAATGTAACTATTTGCCCTACCACACTTCAGTTCGATGGCTTAGCTGTGGAAAGGTTTTGTCACGATTTTTCGAGCTTAGAACTGAAATTGAAATGTTCTTAAATAAAAAAAAAAAAAAAAAAAATCTACCTTTACTCTCAAACAGTGAATGGCTTTGGAAATTAGCTTTTTTCATAGACTTGACCAAGCACATGAATGACTTCAATCTTAGACTACAAGGGGAAAATGGGCTTATCTGTGACATGTACATCCAAGTAAAAGCATTCAGGCAAAAACTTGTTCTTTTTGAGTCCCAACTGATGCGGGACTGCTTTGCTCATTTTACATGTTTATGAAAAGTTCAACCAAGAAACTGAATCACGATTCCAAACTAGGTTTGCACAAGAAATCATTTCTGATCTGAAACTACAGTTCCAGGAGCGTTTCTCTGACCTTGATGTGAATGCAGGAGAAATACAGATCTTCCAAAACCCATTTGATTGTGATCTCGAAAAAAACTGCCACCGGAACTTCAAATGGAAGTGATTGACCTGCAATCCAATGACTTGATGAAGGACAAATATAAGGAAGGAAATTTGGTAGAGTTCTATAAATGCCTGCCAAGTGATCAATATGCTCATGTAAAAAACTTTGTCCGTGGATTAATGTCAGTGTTTGGCATTAGTTATGTTTGTGAAAAAACATTTTCAATGATGAAATATGTGAAATCCAACTACAGGTCGACCTTGTCTGATGAACATGTACAATCAATTTTGATGATAGGGAACACTAACTTTGAACCACAGCTAAATGCAATTTTGTCAGAAAAACATCAGTACCATACTTCTCACTAATCCTAAAATAATAATTCTTTTTTTAACGATTTTGCATATATTTAATTTTTTTCACAGTCGCTTTGGCCCGCGAAGCCCCTTCAAAAATCTAATATGGCCCTCATCTCAAAAAGTTTGGAGACCCCTGATCTATACTGCGCAAAAACAAAAAAACAAAAAACCCCAAACAAAACAGCAGTGAATCTCAGAGTCAGCATCTAAAGACTCAGGCTTGCAGTACTGCAGTGTAGATGTTCCTGCTCTGGCTCTGAAGCCCAACTGGGGTGCATCTCAAAGCCTGAGCTCCAGCCCAAGTGGGAACATCTCCACTGCTATTTTTAGTGCTGTAGGCCCAGGCTCTGAAACTTGTTGCCATGAGCTTCTTTTTGCAGTGTAAAGACGTACCCCCCCCACACACACATTTACTTGGTTGGAGTGCCAACAAACACTCAGAGGGAATAGCGTTCATAATGACAGATTCCATGGGAAAAGTCACTCAAACTGCAAACCTATTAACTGATGTATCATATATGCTAGATTCCAAACCATATTCCTAAAGGTGTCAACCATACAGTGCTATGCCCCGACAGATGGTCATGGCAATGAGTTCTACAATTGTCTCCAAAGTGTGACTGACAGAATACCTAAACGCGGTTTGCTCTCTGTGATGATGACTTTAATGCTAAAGTAGGATGTAACAACTGATGAATGGAAGGGGGGGAAATTGGGTTGGGAATCATCGACCAAAATTGGGACTCATTCCATTGTGCTTGTTGTCCAACGCAGTTCTTGCAAATACTGTGTTCCCTTGTATAGACATACACAAAGAAACATGAAATTCACCAGATTGCAAAACAAAAAATCAGATCGGCCACATCTGTATTAGCTCGTGATTCCAGTCATCTCTCCAAGACATAAGGGCAAATTGAGCTGTAGATGTTAACAATGACCACAATCGGTTAAACTGAAATTGTGGGACTTTAAACAGAAAGCAGTAAAGAAAATCAGCAGTACAAAACTGAAAACAAGAGTAGCGTAAGAAATTCCAACTTGAACTAAGGAACAGATTTGCGGCACCGCCAGAGCCAGAGGAAGGTGAGACACGGACTGAATATGAAGAAAAATGAGCAAAGCTCAAACAGTGTGATTCTAGCCTGTCAACGGAGACAGAGCAAGAACTGGATAAGCCAAGAGATGTGGTTTCTGATGAAGGAAAGAAAAGTACTGAAAAGAGAACTCCTGAATGCTAAGGCCAACAAAACATTAAAAATACTAAAGGAGGAGCATAAGAAAGCAGGCAGAGCAGTGAAAAGCAGTACAAGGAAACATAAACAGATATGTTGAAGACCTAGAAGCTGAAGCTATGATAGGAAGCCATAGAGCCATTTACTGACTGATTAAAACCTGTGTGGAAACTTCAGAACAGAACATGGGCTAATGAAAAGCAAAGATGGAAAAATGCTTTCAATGGAGGTAGAACAGTAAAACAGATGAGCAGAACATTTAAAAGAAGTCTCTCAAAGTCAGCACCAAATATTGATGAATCATGTGGACCTGATCAACTTGATATTAACATCAGTCCAATAGAGATGTCAGAAGTACAGGCTGCAATCAAAACACTGAAAAAATAACAAAGCAGTAGGAAATGATCAGATCACAGCAGAAATGCTAAAAGTAGATAACCCCATCCTAATAAAACTAACAGAGCTGTTCAATGAATTTTGAGGAGAAGAGACCCTCCTGGCCAGTGGAAACATGGAATCCTTGTCAGAATACTCAGTTGATACTACTGATTGTAACACCTGGAGAGGAATTAGGGTAGTCTCTGTTGTAGGGAAAGGCTTCTGCAGTGTTCTTCTACAGAGTATGAAAGACAGTGGTTGCAAAGCTTAGAGAAGAAGAGACTGGATTCAGACCCAAGGGAGCCTATGTTGACCACGTGGTCACACTAAGGACCATTATAAAAGAATGTATAGAATGGCAAGATCCCTTCTTAATCAATTTCACTGATTCTTTAAAAACGCATTTGACAGCCTGCACAAACATACATTGTGGAATACTCTTCCATTCGATGGAATGCTAACTAAAATCATCAGCATCATCAAGGCCATGTACAGAGATCTGACGTGTGAACAACCAGATAGTAGACTGATGTGACAATGGTGTGAAACAGGGCTGCAACCTGACAAATAGATCAAGTGGGACTCAAAATTAGTTGTGCTGAACAAAGCATCCTTGAAACCCAGACATCAAGCAGTAACACTACAAAACTATCAATAAAGTAGAAGCAAAAATATCAATAAAGTAGAATAGCTCACCTATCTGAGCAGCACTGTATTAGCCAATGGAGACCTCAAGAAGGAAGTGAATTAAGAATAGGAATGGTATCCATAGCATTTACTAATCTGAGCAATGTCTGGAAATCAAAATTATACAGCACCAGAACAAAACTGAGAATTTTCAGTTCAAATGTAATTTTGGTGCTAACATATGGCCACTAAAGCTGGTGATGTTAGACAGAAAACTGGATGCCTTCATAAATAAGCACCTACAAAAGATTCTGGGCTTCAGATGGACAGTCTTAATCGCTGATTAAAAGACCCAAGAAATCACCAACCAGCAGCTCACTTACATTCAAAACTGCCTTCTGAATCTGATGGATTTGGGGCAAGTACTCAGGATGCCAACACAGACTCGCACATGAAGCTGTGAAGTAGATACCAACTGGTATCTGGAAAAAAGGGTGTCCAAGGGAAACATTCAGAAGAACCCCTAGTAATGAGAGAAGAATAACTGATTTCAGCACAAATGGAAACAGCAGCGAGTGAGAAACTGGTTTCCACCCTGTGCACCAGCATAGGCACAGGGAGGATGTAGTTAATATATCAAAAGAAGTGAAAACTTCACTCATTCACTTAAAATGTTGTCTGTATGTCTCTCCTCTTCCTTCTCCCCGGTCCGTCCCCGCTCCAAAGGCCAAAGAATGCAAAGGTGGGGCTGAATTCTAGGAGTTACGCTGAAGGAGCCAAACTTGAGTACTGGTTATTTGGCACGCAGGCCATTTAACACTGCACTTGACCCAAATAAATGCCTGGTTTCTGTGGGGGAGAATTGGTCACTCCAATAAAGTGACATTAATAAAGTTGCAGCCCTCTACTTTAAAATCAATCCCCCTGTCTGTCCAATCCTCATGCATGTCCTGATCAATAGGTGGCAAATGTGAAAGCCCAACATCTGTTTCACTGATTGGATTACCCCCAAAATGTAGAGCTAATAGACCTAGCCAGCATGACTGCAGATGCTTGCTTTTTGTTCTCACAATCTGTAGAAATAAGTGTGTGTTCTCAATACCAAGAAGTGGTAAAATATTTTTATTATTTTCATTACTGAGGTGTTTGCATGAATGTTAGGGTAAAAATGTTCATATTTTTTAAAATTATTTTGTGAAGTTTGAGAGAATGTGGGTTTGCTACAATATCCTTGGTCTAGCCGGTTCATTTTAATAAGAACATTAATTTTGAATGAGTCTTTGTCACATTGATATCAGATCTTTATATAAGAACAGAATCAAGTAGAAGACCCCAAAAAATGAACTTTACACATAACTTCTCAGACTCTGACTTCCGTTTTCTCTGCACATCAATTATAAAAGACTATGCTGTCTTTAAAGTCTTTAATTTACTGTAGTTCTGTGTGAACTCTCCAGTAACCATTAGGATGATTCTTCCTATGGCTCTTGCTGCATAAATTAGCCCCAGCAAAGAACTGAAGATTATTCTGGCCAGATCCTGCTTTGAAGCTGTCGTCTCTCACAGGGATGAGCTGGCCTTTTTAAAGAGAACTCCTCACTCAGCCACCTTGTGGTCACCTCCACAGTGGAGGCTAGGGGAGGAGGTGACTTGATGTGTTTGTTTGCAAGATGGATGATGCCTTTCCAAAGATAGATGTGCCTTCACTTTCCTTATCCTCCAGGACCCAGAGTGAGCTCCAGGCTCTCTTCCATACCATCATGGAAATCTCAGCGGTTCTGAGTTCATCATTTCCATAACATGAGCTGGATTTTCTAGATGTGATGCTGGTGAGGGACTTGTAGAAACTGCTGGTCTCCAGCAGGTCATGAGACTCTTATTTATAGGATCCTTGGTGGGTTCTCTCTCTTCTGAGCTCTTCAGTCAACTCCAAGATTGAGGTAGAGATTTGGCAGGGATGTGGATCTCAGTTGACAAGTACTCACCTCATCAAATCATCACATCTTCATCGCTGGCAGGCAATGTTAGGGAGGATATGACTCCCAGAAAAATGGCCTTTTAGCTGTAGATAATATTAATGACTGCTTTCCCTTACAAGATTACATTCCACACCTCATGGTAGATCAGCTCTTCTGTCTGTGCTCTCCAGAAAGCAAATGGAATTAAATTGTAAATACACTGTGTAAATTCCAGATATGCTTTCTGCAGCAACTAGCATAATAAGAAAATAGAAGATACTAGGACATGTGGCTAATGAGAGCCCTGGGTCATTCCATGAAAAGAAGGGCTGGGGCAGGTTTAATCATTCTGGTGGTACTTTAATATTCTAGAGACAGGTAAAATGTCTCTGGGACTTTCCTACTCATCTTGAAACCGAATGACCAGAAAGAGGAGTATTCTGTGCCCTACTACCACTGAGGAGTGATAAATCCCTTTGTACTATTTTACTTTAAAACTTTTCCAAGATCAGAGCAAGGAACTGACAGTCAGGAATACAACCCAAGTTTCCCTGCTTTAACCACTGGTCCATGATACTACTCCTACATGGCCTCCCCTCCAAACAATATGAGCTCGTGCCTTTGTTACCCTTGCCACTTCTATTCCCTTTGTCTATCTGCAGATGATGTTCTGTACCCAAAACTCCTTATAGTCCCAAAACAAAATGCTACATTAAGTTGTAGTTACAGTTGAATACATATTGATAACATAAGGGTTAAAGCATTACAGGTATGTTATAATTCTCCCCAAAACAAGTCTGTCTTCCTCAGCCAACTGTCTAATCGCACAAAGCCAACCACCCTAAACCCGCCCCTTCCCTGAGGCCCCTCTCACTCCATCCTCCCCTCCCTCCATCCCTCGCTCTCCCCCCACTCTCATTCACTTTCACTGGGCTGGGGCAGGGGGTTGGGGTGCAGGATGGGGTACAGGCTCTAGTCTTGGAGGTAGGGCTGAGGGGTTTTGAGTGTGAGAAGGGGCTCTGGGCTGAGCTTGGGGCAGGGGTGTAGGCTCTGGGAGGGAGTTTGGAGGCAGGAGGGAGCTCAGGGCTGGGGCAGGAGTTGGGGTGTTGGAGGGGGTGTAGGGTCCAGCCAGATGGTGCTTACATCGGGCGGCTCCTGGAAGTGACCAGCATGTCTGGCATCTAGGCTCAGGGGCAGCCAGGCACCGCCCCTGCATCTCCCATTGGTCACAGCTCCTGGTGAATGGGATCTGCGGAATCGGTGCTTGGGCGGGGGCAGCACGCAGAGACCCCCTGGCCACTCCTGTGCCTAGTTGCTAGAGGGACATACCAGTTGCTTCTGGGAGCTGCATGGAGCCAGGGAAGATAGGGATCCTGCCTTAGCCCTGCTGCGCCGCCGACCGGCCTATTAAAATCTTCCGGATTGCTTTCAATAGCCACCGGGAGATTGATTCTGGGAGACTCCTGGCCATTCCAGGAGGTTTGGCAACCCTATCAGGACATGAAGAGTATAGATAAATCTTAAAACAAATAAAAACAAATCTTAAGTATGGAAACACAGTGTTCTTTGTCAGTAGAATAGCAAATGCAAATTGTAAATGATTTTCACAATTCTATGAACAGCTAGAAAAATAATTCTACTTTTCCACACAGACCAGCTTATTGCATTAGAGCTCAGTGCAATTGAATGTACAAGGGTTAAATTACATTTAATGACAAATCCTGTTTCCAGTATGCAGCATGAACAAGTGGCTATGCTGTTTGACATCTAGAGCAGTTGGACTCCCATTCCACCCCACCCGACCTCCAGCCATGGGAAAATGATCTTATAGCTGCTGAGCCACTTCCCCCTCCCACCAGCCTCTCTAAATCTCCCCTATGTACTGGGATGTAGAAAGTCCCTAAGAACATAGCTCTATAGTATGCATGGAGTGCAGACATCTGTGCAGACTCCCAGAATCCTACTCTCTGCACAGTTCTATAGTGCCCAGGTCTCGATGCACCTGTGGAAGGTTGAGCAGGCTTTGAATCTTACTGAGAAACTGGATATGCAAAAATACTGCATTTAAATTGTTGATGGGGAGAACTCTGCAGTTTTATGTTGCTTGTTCTTTGTTCTGCATTTTCCTATGTCAGATGTACTGTAAGTCTCAGAGGACTGGAAATGTGAAATGTATTCCCAATACTCCACAAATACTACAATTTTAGCAATTTTAACTATTTTAACCTGTGCAATACAAATGTTTCTAATGAGATTTTAAGTAGTAGGTGTCAGGTTTGCTAAAAAATGATGTGCTGATGCCCAATTAAGAAAAATATAGAACTATAATTATGCCTAAAATACTTCTCACAACTCTTCCGAAAACCCACACTTGGCCACATTTCCGAATCACAGAATGATTAATTACCTAAACAAAGCTAAATTGAAGTGGGCCCAGTAGTTGCACTGTATTTCTGAGATACTAAAGAACTATGCACGCAAACTCTAGTGCTTTCTTTTTTTCAGACTGTGCAAGCTTCCCTGTTACTAATGTGTGTGGTTCACTGAGCTGAATATTTAATGACCTGAGGCTTTTTTCAGCTCAGATAAATAAGAACTTGCTTCAGCACCTTCACTTTACTTTGTCAATAGCATATATTCTTTAGCACTGAATCTTTATTTTTAGGAGCATGATTTTATAGATGGCAGTATGGTATCCGCCACCACACCACAATGCTTCAGGGATTAAGTTAATGAGTAGTAGTGTTCAGTCTGTATTTGGGCCTAATCCAGTTCCTACTGAGTTCAATATGATTTGGATCAGGCCTTTAGTTACTACATTTAGGGCCCAACCCTCCATTTTACTCAATGAATACTTATATGAATTTGAGGGCTTAGGTGGCTCACAGGCCTTGCACTGACTCTCTGTATATGCGTGAATTTTGAACTATATAAATAATAATCAACAGAGTAAAATCTTTCCTAGCAGTGCATTGTTTGACCACCATGCAACCTTAAAACACTGTTTCATAAAGGTTGATGTAGAAGAAAGGTTTCCAGCTGCACAATCAGATGCATGTTGTTCCACAAAAAGAAATGAGGCTATTTTGTTGCCGTTTCAGGATGAGTTTAAGATAGTTACCAATTTTCTGCAGATTCCATGCAATCACAGCAACAGAACATTAAATGTCAAGAATATCCTGAGGAGACTGAATTTTGAAAGAGTCGCTAACTGGGCATTCAAACAGAATCTATAGAGAAACAGCCATTGGTAAGATCTGGAACAAATGATCTTTGGAGTAGTCTGTGGTGCAAATGAAGGAGATGACGAGTTTTTGGATATGATTGACATGGTAGAAAATGAGAGGTCCTATATTGAACTGGATTGAAAAGTTAACTTGAGATATTAAAACCACTCAAAGTACAATATCTATACCTACAAATCACACCTTTTCAAGAAAAAAACTGAGAAGTCTACAAGTTTTGGCTTGCATTAAGAACCCGTCCTAACAAATGGGAATGCAGGGAGAAATTGGCAGGTCCTGTTCATCCTCCTCTGAAAAATCAGTGGAAAACCTATCCTGTGCATTTATGGAATCACAGAATCATAGAAATGCAGGGCTGAAAGGGGTCTCAAAGTCATCAAGTCAACTCCCTGAACTGAGGCATAACCAAGTAAACTTAAAGCAACCCTGACAGGCAGGCCGGCTGACATGGTGGGGCAAAAGGGGCAATTGCCCAGGGGCCTGGGTGATTTAAAAGGGCCCGGGCCCCTGGCTGCCACCGGCAGCACAGCGGGGCTAAGGCAGGCTTACACCAACTCTCCATCTACACCAACTCTCTCCCCAGCTCCTTCTGTTCTCCCACACAGACCTGCTCCCAGCTGTAACATCTGGCAGTCACAGCCTGTTCCACATCTAGCTCCATACACTGTTCCTAGGGATTTCTCTCTGCATCTGACTTCTCTAAAGCTCATGGCTCACCAGGCAACAGCTGCTTTTCAAATCGAGCCTGGCATAGGTGGTGCCTCCGTGGGTGCTCTGGGGCTGGAGCACCCATGGGGGAAAATTTGTGGGTGCTCTGCACCCACCAGCAGCCAAGCGCCCCACCCTGCCTCACCACCACCTCCTCCGCCTCCTCCCCTGAGCACACTGCGTCCCCGCTCCTCTGCCTACCTCCCAGCGCTTGCCACTGCCAAACAGCTGTAGGAAGCTCCTGAAGGGAGGTGGGAGGAGCGGGAATGTGGTGTGCTCAGGGGAAGAGGCAGGGCCGGGAAGGGGGTTGGAAAGGGGGTGGGAGGGGGTGGAGTTGAGGCGGGACTTTGGGGCAGGGGTTGGAATAGGGGCAGGGAGGGGGTGGAGTTGGGGCAGGGACTTTGGGGAAGGGGTTGCAATGGGGGCAGGAGGGGGCTACTGCACTGTCAACAAGGTTCAAAAGAGTTACCGTTGGTCATTTGAGATCTTTAGCTACTGTTCTATAAAATTAACTAATATATGCTTTGCTGTTATCTGTAGATGGAAATATGATGGACAAATGGCTGGGAATAACCTCAGCAAAAAGAACCTTACTGATCCCAAATATTCTTAAAAAATATCTGCATGCAGATTATTTAAAATCCTATGCTAGTCATTCAGCCAAGTACTTCATCTTCCAAGGTGGCAGAGATTTCTTGTAGATTTGCCATGTGAGCTGATGCATAGAATTGCATTATCTTCATTTTTGCATTATCTCATCTTGGCTGAATACCATGAAATGACAAAGTTCAGATTTAAGTGGTCTAATGCCCAAAGATTAAAGTATTTAAGTTATTGCTCATTTCCTGTTCAAGGGGCACCTGAGAGCAACCTTCACATTGGCCAGGTCAATAACAAAATTAAGAAGGGACATTTTCTAACTCAAAGTGTTGCAGCCAACAGGAGGGATTTCTTTATTACACCTTGTCTTAACTGATAAAGATGAACTGATCGCAGAACTAAAAATTAATGGTTGCTTAGGTACAAGTAATCATGACTTCATCTAATTTATCATGTGCAAGCAGAATAAAGTCCAGATCAGTACTATATATGCTTGGTGCTTTGATAGAGCCAATTTCACAAAACAATTGAAAACAATTATGAGCCAAATCAGCTGGGAGGGGAAAAAATCTGAAAATTGTAAATGATAGGCAATTGTTTAAGAACACTTTACTAGATGTCCCAAAAGCCACAATCGAAGAAGGCCATGTTGATTAAAAAAAAAAGTGGTTTGGTAGAAAGTGAAGGTAATTTTTAAAAAAATAACAAATGGAACAACTGGAAGTTGATGATTAATATTAATCAGAAATTAGAAATTGTAGAAAATTGATAAGGGAAGCAGAAGGGCATAAGAATAAATCTATGGCTAGCAAAGGACAATAAGGAGTTTTAAAAATATATTAAGAGAAAAAAGAATCCCAACAATGGAATTGGTCCATTACTAGATGGAAATGATAGAATTAACAGTAATAACTTGTCAACTGCTGGAAGTGGCCCACCTTGATTATCACTACAAAGGTTTCTCCCCCACTCTCCTGCTGGTAATATCTCACCTTAAGTGATCACTCTCATTACAGTGTGTATGGTAACACCCATTGTTTCATGTTCTCTATGAATATAAATCTCCCCACTGTATTTTCCACTGAATGCATCAGATGAAGTGAGCTGTAGCTCACGAAAGCTTATGCTCAAATAAATTTATTAGTCTCTAAGGTGCCACAAGTACTCCTTTACTTTTTGCGAATACAGACTAACACGGCTGCAAGTCTGAAACCTGTCATTATGCAAGGCACTGAATTTAGCCGTATGGAGGGGAAATCTATCAATTTCATGAAAAAACTCGTACAGATACAGACAGACATCATCTTTCTTTCCAAATGCAAACAGATGGACATTGTACCAAAAGGACTGAAGGTAAAAAATCCATTACAATCTACATACCATACAGACTATGCTGACAGCTTGTGCCACACTCTCTCAAAGAAACTGCGGAACCACCTGATCAACATCCTCTACAGCAAACAGGGAAAGATTAAGAATGAGCTCGCAAAACTGGATACTCTCATAAAAAACAACCTTCCACACAAAATTCCTCATGGCTGGACTTCACAAAAACTAGACAAGCCATTTACAACACACACTTTGCTTCTCCACAAAAGAAAAAGGACACTAAACTATCTAAACTACTACATGCCACAAGGGGCCACAACAGTGGTTCCCTTAACCCACCTAGCAATATTGTTAATCTATCCAACTATACTCTTAGCCCAGCAGAAGAATCTGTCCTATCTCGGGGCCTCTCCTTCTGCCCCTCCACCCCCACGAACATGATACAGTTCTGTGGTGACCTAGAATCCTATTTTCGACGTCTCTGACTCAAGGAATATTTCCAACATACCTCTGAACAACATACTAACCCACAGAGACCTTCCTACCAAGACTACAAAAAGAAGGATTCTGGGTGGACTCCTCCTGAAGGTTGAAACAACAGACTGGACTTCTACATAGAGTGCTTCCGCCGACGTGCACGGGCCGAAATTGTGGAAAAGCAGCATCACTTGCCCCATAACCTCAGCCGTGCAGAACACAATGCCATCCACAGCCTCGGAAACAACTCTGACATCATAATCAAAAAGGCTGACAAAGGAGGTGCTGTCGTCATCATGAATAGGTCGGAATATGAACAAGAGGCTGCTAGGCAGCTCTCCAACACCACTTTCTACAAGCCATAACCCTCTGATCCCACTGAGGGTTACCAAAAGAAACTACAGCATTTGCTCAAGAAACTCCCTGAAAAAGCACAAGAACAAATCCGCACAGACACACCCCTGGAACCTCGACCTGGGGTATTATATCTGCTACCCAAGATCCATAAACCTGGAAATCCTGGATGCCCCCATCATCTCAGGCATTGGCACCCTGACAGCAGGATTGTCTGGCTATGTAGACTCCCTCCTCAGGCCCTTCGCTACCAGCACTCTCAGCTATCTTCGAGACACCACTGACTTCCTGAGGAAACTACAATCCATCGGTGATCTTCCTGAAAACACCATCCTGGCCATTATGGATGTAGAAGCCCTCTACACCAACATTGCACACAAAGATGGACTACAAGCTGTCGGGAACAGTATCCCCGATAATGTCACTGCAAACCTGGTGGCTGAACTTTGTGACTTTATCCTAGAATCATAGAATATCAGGGTTGGAAGGGACCTCAGGAGGTCATGTAGTCCAATCCCCTGCTCAAAGCAGGACCAATCCCCTATTTTTTCCCCAGATCCCTAAATGGCCCCCTCAAGGATTGACTCACAACCCTAGGTTTAGCAGGCCAATGCTCAAACCACTGAGCTATCCCTCCCCCCCATAACTATTTCACATTTGGGGACAATGTAAACCTTCAAATCAGCGGCACTGCTATGATTTCAACAATTTCCATCCCACCATCAACCTCAGCCTGGACCAGTCCACACAAGAGATCCACTTCCTGGACATTACGGTGCTAATAAGCGATGGTCACATAAACACCACCCTATACTGGAAACCTACTGACCGCTATTCCTACCAACATGCCTCCAGCTTTCATCCAGACCACACCACACGATCCATTGTCTACAGCCAAGCTCTACGATACAACCGCATTTGTTCCAACCCCTCAGACAGAGACAAACACCTACAAGATCTCTATCAAGCGTTCTTACAATTACAATACCTACCTGCTGAAGTGAAGAAACAGATGGACAGAGCCAGAAGAGTACCCAGAAGTCACCTACTACAGGGCAGGCCCAACAAAGAAAATAACAGAATGCCACTAGCCATCACCTTCAGCCCCCAACTAAAACCTCTCCAATGCATCATCAAGGATCTACAACCGATCCTGAAGGACGACCCATCACTCTCTCAGATCTTGGGAGACAGGCCAGTCCTTGCTTACAGACAGCCCCCCAACTGAAGCAAATACTCACCAGCAACCACACACCACACACCAGAACCACTAACCCAGGACCCTATCCTTGCAACAAAGCCCGTTGCCAACTGTGCCCACATATCTATTCAGGGGACACCATCACAGGGCCTAATAACATCAGCCACGCTATCAGAGGCTCATTCACCTGAACATCTACCAATGTGATATATGCCATCATGTGCCAGCAGTGCCCCTCTGCCATGTACGTTGGTCAAACTGGACAGTCTCTACGTAAAAGAATAAATGGACACAAGTCAGACGTCAAGAATTATAACATTCAAAAACCAGTTGGAGAACACTTCAATCTCTTTGGTCACTCGATTACAGATCTAAAAGTTGCAATTCTTCAACAAAAAGACTTCAAAAACAGACTCCAACGAGAGACTGCTGAATTGGAATTAATTTGCAAACTGGATACAATTAACTTAGGCTTGAATAGAGACTGGGAGTGGATGGTCATTACACAAAGTAAAACTATTTCCCCATGTTTATTCCACCCCCCCACTGTTCCTCAGATGTTCTTGTCAACTGCTGGAAATGGCCCACCTTGATTATCACTACAAAAGGTTCCCCCACCCCCCGCTCTCCTGCTGGTAATATCTCACCTTACCTGATCACTCTCATTACAGTGTGTATAGTAACACCCATTGTTTCATGTTCTCTATTTATATAATCTCCCCACTGTATTTTCCACTGAATGCATCCGATGAAGTGAGCTGTAGTTCACGAAAGCTTATGCTCAAATAAATTTGTTCGTCTCCAAGGTGCCACAAGTTCTCCTTTTCTTTTTGCGAATACACACTAACATGGCTGCTACTCTGAAACCAGTAATAATACAGACGGTAGAACTGTTCAGTAAATACTTCTGCTAAATTTTGGGAAAAAACAGATGCAGTCTAATTATATTACCCTTTCCATTCCACTACTGTTTGAGGATGTTTAAAATGTCTAACTTTAGTAGCTTCTGTTTAAATCAGCAAGTCCAGATAACTTTCATCCAAGAGTTTTTTTTAAAAACTGGTGCATTAATGTTGATTTTCAATTTGTCTTGGAGCACTGGGGAAGTTCCAAGAGACTGAAAGGAAGCTAAAGTTGTGCCAATTTTTTAAGAAAGGTATACAGGATGACCTGGGTAATTACAGGCATGCCGGCCTGACATTTATCCTGGGCAATACAGTGGCTTATATGGGACTTGATTAATAAAGGAAGGTAATGTATTTAGTGCAAACAAATTCTGTCAAACTTGATATCTTTTTTTTTATGAGACTTCAAGTTTGGTTGATAAAAGTAAGTGTTGATATAATATACTTAGACTTCTGTAAGGTGTTTGAGTTGGTACCAGACAACATTTTAATTAAAAAAAAAAACTAGATATAGAATTACCATAGAACTCTACTACCCCCATGAAGCACACTATAATCCGATGGTACTTCGGTTACCCTTGCTTGATGCAACTGACTGTTTAACTACCACTAGGTATCTAACTTAACTGAGGCATTTGCAAGGGACTTCCCACAACACTTGGGTAATGCCAATAGTCTCAGTCAGGTCAGCCAACAGGACACAGTTCCCACTGATGGATGATCTCCCTCCTAGGCATGGCCAAGGGGGACACATCTTTGTACTTAGGTTTCTGGCCTCCCCTCAGGTTTTGATAGGATGACTATGGAATCCTATTGTCACACTTCTGAGTCATAGCAAAGATTATACTAAGATGGCATCAGTCATTCACTCAGTGTTGGTTAACTATATAAAAGTTATCTGAACTGAAGACATACCACGTGACTCTATGTTAACCTATGCAGTTTTAATTGTGAGGATTCATAATGAACTGCTTGTGAGCAACCTCTAGATTAAGACTTGTTCACTGGAGAAATTCACTTATAATTCAGGGTAATGAATCCAAAATTTTCAAAATCTGTTCATAAACAATTTACAAAAATATATAAAGAGAAAATTGGTCAAATGAAATATTCATTGTGAATTATCTCCTCAGTTCTAATGATTAGGTCCCAGCATATGCAACTCTCTATTTTTTTTTCTTAATTAAAACTAACTTTAAAGTATTAGTTTTTTGATCCACAGGCATTCAAACATTGAAATTCTATTTAAGGATATATTTACTTAAATAAGCCTTCCTACAAATCCTGATAATTTGAACGATAACTTTCACGTAATATTATTTGCCTTATTAAAACACAGCTATGGTACCAGTAATGCTGAAGGGTCTAAAGCAATGTAAGATTTATCATTTTCATGTCTGAGCATCATGAGGACCTTTTTTTTGCCTTTTAATGGGTACTATGTAGTTTATTATCTCATCTGTCTCTTCCATCTACAATATAGACAACTGTGACAACCTTTTGAACTTCAATAAATGTATAATGCTCAGGGTTATATAGCAATAGGAAATTATCATTTTTGCACTAGCTATATTTGAAGCCTTTTAAGCTCTAGTCCTTTAGCAATTACTTATCATTGAATCATTATACTAAAAATTCCTTACCTCTAAATCTTTGAAGTGTAGAAGAGATTTTATTGCTTTTTTGGTATGTCATTAATACTTTCACAGTACATGTGATTTGAAGGTAGCTATCCTATGTATTATAAATGCCTGGAGATTCCATTTTAAAATGTTACATATAGTTAGCAAATCAATGAAATGAATTCCTTTATTATTGTTATAATTATTTAACTAAGGTTAATAGTGCAATATTATTAATAAGGAAGCATTGTGGTGAAGGTATTGGACTTGGGCTGAAGAGATCTGGGTTCAATTCCTGGCTCTGCCATAGACTTTCTGTGTAATATTGGGTGGGCAAGTGACTTTTACATCTCTGTGCCTCAGTTTTCATCTGTGATATTCCTTTCTCTCACCCTTGACTATTCCTTTCTCTCACCCTTTTGTCTTTTTTTGCTATTTCGATTGTAAGTGGGGACTGTCTCTGTGTCTGGGGACCATGAAAAGTTACATCAGTACAGCTATGTGTCTCAGGGCCATGAAAAATCTGCACCTCTGAGAGATGCAGTTAAACCAATTGAATTCCCAGTGTAGACAGTGCTAGGTCCATGGAAGAATTCTTCCGTCAACAGAGCTGCCGCCTCTCAGGAAGTGGATTAACTTCCTGTCATTGTAGTAAGTGTCTACACTGAGGTGGCACAGCTACAGTGCTGCAGCTGGGCTACTGTAGCTTTTCAAGTGTAGACGTAGCCACGTTGTACAGTGCTATGCTAGGGTCTTTTCTACAGGCAGGGTTCCTATAGACAAGAGCTTATTAACTATACAACCCTGGTTCCTCCCTGAATAAGAGAGGGTCTTGTGGGAAAAGTAGTACGTAATCATGAAATTTAAGACTGTATCATAATGCCTGTTCAAGGGGGTTGAATTGTTTGCACAAGCAACCTTAATACTGGCATTTTCTAACTTTTGAGCTCTTGATCGTGCAACCAAACATCCTTTTAATGTAGTTTTTATATAGTATACAACTAATAAACAGACTCTTGTAGCAGCTGTACATTAAATGTGGTCCTCTTTTCTAATCTCCTCTCTTAACTGAATATTCACTTTTGTGACATTACTGGCACCATCCTATCCCATTCATGGTACTGAGCCCTGGTCTACACTGGGATGGCGGGGGTCAACCTAAGATACATAACTTCAGCTACGCGGCTAGCAGGCATTTACCCTGCATTGTGGAAAAATCAGAGTTCTAATGGGTTCTTCAGTATCATCCTTTTCCATTTCATCTGCTCAACAGAAACTTATAGGAAATGTATGGAAGAATTGTTCCTATTTTAAAAATTAATAAAAATATCCATTTTTATATTTACCATTACTCTTTTGTCAGCATGAATGAAGCCTATAATTAAATATTAACATGAATTTAAAGAAAGTCCATAGATGTATTAGAGGACATTTTAATCAATCAAACCAATTCAACGTATTCCTTTTCCATAGCTTTAAAGAGTCTGCATATTTTATAACTGTGTAACTGGCTTCTCTAAAAGTGATATATATAACCTTACAAAGGAATGAGTTTTATCTTTGTCACTTCTACCACTCTTAGCTGATGTCCTTGTTGCTTTCTTTAAGGGTTAGTATATATCCCTGCAATGTGTTTCTTAGTGAAAAGTTTATCCTTCTACCAGCTTCCCAATGCTCCCTCCCAGACCCCAAAAATGCCTACTTTAAAACAGGTAACTCCAATTGCTAGTGAGATATATGACATTATGCCTAAAATAGCAGCACACAAAAAAAAGAGAGCAGCAGGTGTAACAGCATTTGTAATGGATGCTGCATCTTCTGCCCTTTCTCCTTGAATCAGCAGTTAGTCTTCCTGTTTCTCGAAACAACTGAGTCATTGTTAGGATTGGGTGAACCATTTGGGGCAAAATAAGAGCTGTTCTAAACATTGTTCCCTGACTTGATTCCAAACTTGTTTCTAGGTTTATGTTTGTCTCAATATGCCTAAATGAAAGGGCCCTTGACCCTGACCCCACCCACTCCCTATCCACGGAGCTATTACTTTATAGGATGCTGTGGCAGGGCAAGTAATCTCCTTTCTTGGCCTCCCTACGCTTCCTTTCAAATTTGTTTCTTCTTGAGCTGCACCCCTTGATCCAAAAATACCTTTTCCTCCTTATACAATTAATGGGTTTTGTGGGGAGGGACAGTTCTCATGCTCTGGAGCACAATTGGAGGGGGAAGCCCTAAAGACCTGTCATTTAAAATGCCTATGCAGTTTTGAAAATCCCACTAGGCACTTATCTGCATCTTTAGGCACCTAAATACCTTTAAAAGTCTGGCCCTGTGTACTTAAACTTCACTGCCACACAGGAGGCCAAATTCTGCTCTCACTTCTATCCTGATGTCAATAGTCATTCCCAATTTACATCCATGCAAGCGATACCAGATTTTGCTCCTGTGTCGGGAATGTTTTCATACAAAATAAAATGGGGGTTCATTTTCTTTTATTCCACATGAAGAGGACTTTTGCACTATAAGTCCACATTAACTTGCATTATGGAAACCGTGCTAAGTGGGTCTGATAGTTGTTGGAGTTTTGTGAGGGTTGGTTTTTGTTTTTTGGGGTTCTTTTTACACCAAATGCACAAGTGTATCAGGTTTGGAAGTGTACAAGCGTCTGTCCTGACTTCTGTCAGCTGGCTTCAACATTTTGCTGGGAGGATCTTCATCACAGGGGACATCTTTTATGGCCATTTAGGCACTATGTTGGCTCTAGAATAGAGTATATAGTGTTTAGGGTAGACACTAGGCATTATAATAGTTGTTCCACTTGTGTATTACATGCGATCATACTTTGCTAGTCTAATAAAAATTCCATGCCCTGGTGAGGGAGCATAGTCTGAAAGTTAAAATGGAAGATTGGTAGTCAAGGGTTCTAGATTTTTATATTTGGCTCCACCACTGACTCTGTGTGAGCTAGGGTGGTAAGTCACTTAAATTTTCAGTGCTTTGGTTTGCCAATATGCAAAATAATAGTACTCATCTCTCAGAATGCAGTAATGCATAATCTCTGCAGTTCTTGGATTCAGCCTTGCTGTGCCTTACTGCAGGACCTAAAGGGGTTGGGAAAAACATGGCTTTGCCAACTTTTGTAGTTCCCCGATTATGAGGCCAGCCCGGTAAATTAGAGCAGTCTCAAGGCTGCTGTAATCTATGCCTTGCTGCCTATAGCTGCAAGGCGCCATTCCAGCAGCCAGGAACAGCTAGAATACTGGGTGCTCTGACTATACCCCTCTTTCCATAGCCACTCCTACATTCAGACTGTGATATGATTAGCATGAAATCATTATGCCGGCTGTTCAGGTAGCTGGTTAAGATAGGTAGCTTCACGCCTTGTTGTGTCACTGAAGTGGTGCAAAGGAGATATTTTGTAACAGAAAATCCTCCCTAATGTTCATAATAATCTTTGATCTGTGATCTATTACAAATTCAAATAAATGGTTGTAATGTCTAAAATGTCTTTTAAAACGTCATGACTAAATAACTTGATGTAGCAGCAAGCTTTTTGCAAAGCATATTGGAAAGGTGAAAAGATGCCTTTAAATTCACCCCCCCCTTTTTTTTTTTTACACCTCAGGGTATGTCTACACTACAAAATTAAGTCGAATTTATAGAAGTCTGTTTTTTAGAAACTGTTTTTATCTAGTCAATTGTGTGTGTCCCCACACAAAATGCTCTAAGTGCATTAACTCAGTGGAGTGCTTCCACAGTACTGAGGCTAGCGTTGACTTCCAGAGTGTTGCACTGTGGGTAGCTATCCCACAGTTCCTGCAGTCTCCGCCGCCCATTGGAATTCTGAGTTGAGATCCCAATGCCTGATGGAGCAAAAAACATTGTCGCAGGTGGTTCTGGGTACATGTCGTCAGGCCCTCCCTCCCTCCGTGAAAGCAATGGCTGGCAATCATTTTGCGTCTTTTTTCCTGAGTTACCTGTGCAGATGCCATATCATGGCAAGCATGGAGCCCACTCAGCTCACTGTCACCGTACATCTCCTGGGTGCTGACAGACATGGTACTGCATTGCTACAAAGCAGAAGCAACTCAATGCCTTGTGGCAGCAGACGGTGCAATAGGCCTGATGACCATCGTCGTCATTTCCGAGGTACTCCTGGCTGCCTCGGTAAGGTCAGTCAGGAGCGCCTGGGCAGACATGGGTGCAGGAACTAAATTAGGAGTGACTCAGCCAGGTCATTCTCTTTAGTCCTGCTGGCAGTCCAATTGTACCATCTTCTGCTGAGCTGCCAGGAGATGTGGATAGCTAGCAGTCCTACTGCACCGTCTGCTGCCAACCAAAGATGTAAAAGATAAATGGAGTGGATCAAAACAAGAAATAGACCAGATTTGTTTTGTATTCATTTCCTCCCCCCTCCCTCCCTTCGTGAAATCAACGGCCGACAATTGTTTCGGTGAGGTCTGTCAGGGGCACCTTGAAAAGTTTAATGGAGATTCAGTCCTGCCTGAAATACTGGGGGGAGGGCTAGCTCAGTGGGTTGAGCATTGGCCTGCTAAACCCAGGATTTTGAGTTCAATCCTTGAGGGGGCCATTCTGTGTGACAGTTGTTTTTGTTTCTCCTTGATGTAAAGCCACCCCCTTTGTTGATTTTAATTCCTTGTAAGCCAACCCTGTAAGCCATGTCGTCAGTTGCCCCTCCTGCCATCAGAGCAATGGCAGACAATCGTTCCGCGCCTTTTTTCTGTGCAGACGCCATACCACGGCAAGCATGGAGCCCGCTCAGATCACTTTGGCAATTAGGAGCACATTAAACACCACGTGCGTTATCCAGCAATATATGCAGCACCAGAACCTGCCAAAGCGAAACCTGGCGAGTTGGCGACGTCAGCGCCATGACGAGAGTGATGAGGGCATGGACACAGGCACGGGCCCTGGCACTGTGGGCATCATGGTGCTAATGGGGCAGGTTCATGTGCTGGAACACAGATTCTGGGCCCAGGAAACGAGCACAGAGTGGTGGGACCGCATAGTGTTGCAGGTCTGGGATGATTCCCAGTGGCTGCGAAACTTTTGCATGCGTAAGGGCACTTTCATGGAACGTTGTGACTTGCTTTCCCCTGCCCTAAGGCACAAGAATACCAAGATGAGAGCAGCCCTCACAGTTGAGAAGCGAGTGGCAATAGCCCTGTGGAAGCTTGCAATGCCAGATAGCTTCCGGTCAGTCAGGAATCAATTTGGAGTGGGGAAATCTACTGTGGGGGCGACTGTGATGCAAGTAGCCAACACAATCAAAGATCTGCTGATATCAAGGGTAGTGACCCTGGGGATAGGTGCAGGTCATAGTGGATGGATTTGCTGCAATGGGATTCCCTAACTGTGGTGGGGCCATAGATGGAACCCATATCCCTATCTTGGCACCGGAGTACCAAGCTGGCGAGTACATAAACCACAAGTGGTACTTTTCAATAGTGCTGCAAGCACTGGTGGATCACAAGGGACGTTTCACCAACATCAACGTGGGATGGCCAGGAAAGGTACATGACGCTCGCATCTCCAGGAACTCTGGTCTGTTTCAAAAGCTGCAGGAAGGGACTTTATTCCCAGATGAGAAAATAACCATTGGGGATGTTGAAATGCTTATAGTTATCCTTGGGGACCCAGCCTACCCCTTAATGCCATGGCTCATGAAGCCATACACAGGCAGCCTGGACAGTAGTCAGGAGCTGTTCAACTACAGGCTGAGCAAGTGCAGAATGGTGGTAGAATGTGCATTTGGATGTTTAAAAGCGCGCTGGCGCAGTTTACTAACTCGGTTAGACCTCAGCGAAACCAATATTCCCACTGTTATTACTGCTTGCTGTGCGCTCCACAATATCTGTGAGAGTAAGGGGGAGATGTTTATGGCAGGGTGAGAGGTTGAGACAAATCGCCTGTTTGCTGGTTACGTGCAGCCAGACACCAGGGCGGTTAGAAGAGCACAGGAGGGCGCGGTGCGCATCAGAGAAGCTTTGAAAACCAGTTTCATGACTGGCCAGGCTACGTGAAAGTTCTGTTTGTTTCTCCTTGATGAACCCCCCCCCCTTCACTTCACTCTACTTCCCTATAAGCTAACCACCCTCCCCTCCTCCCTTCGATCACCACTTGCAGAGGCAATAAAGTCATTGTTTCTTCACATTCATGCATTCTTTATTAATTCATCACACAGACAGGGGGATAACTGCCAAGGTAGCCCGGGAGGGATGGTGGAGGAGGAAAGGACAAGGCTACATAGCACTTTAAAAATTTAAAACTTTAAAACTTATTGAATGCCAGCCTTCTGTTGCTTGGGCAATCCTCTGGGGTGGAGTGGCTGGGTGGCCGGAGGCCCTCCACCGCGTTCTTGGGCGTCTGGGTGAGGAGGCAATGGAACGTAGGGAAGAGAGTGGTTGGTTACACAGGGGCTGTAGCGGTGGTCTGTGCTCCTGCTGCCTTTCCTTCAGCTCAACCATACGCTGGAGCATATTAGTTTGATCCTCCACAGCCTCAGCATTGAATCCTGCCTCCTCTCATCACGCTGCCACCACCTTTCAGCTTCAGCCCTCTCTTCAGCCCGCCACCTCTCCTCCCGGTCATTTTGTGCTTTCCTGTACTCTGACATTGTCTGCCTCCACGCAGACTGGTCTGTCAGTGTGAGAGGACAGCATGAGCTCAGAGAACATTTAATCGCAAGTGCATTTTTTTTGCCTTCTAATCTTCACTAGCCTCTGGGAAGGAGAAGATCTTGTGATCCTTGAAACATATGCAGCTGGTGGAGGAAAAAAAAAGGGACAGTGGTATTTAAAAAGACACATTTTGTAGCACAATGGGTACGCTCTTTCACAGTAAACCTTGCTGTTAACATTACATACATAGCACATGTGCTTTTGTTACAAGGTAGCATTTTGCCTCCCCCCACCGCGTGGCTAGCCCCTCATTCCTCCCCCCTCCCCGTGGCTAACAGCGGGGAACATTTCTGTTCAGCCACAGGCAAACAGCCCAGCAGGAATGGGCACCTCTAAATGTCCCCTTAAGAAAAGCACCCTATTTCAACCAGGTGACCATGAATATCACTCTCCTGAGGATAACACAGAGAGATAAAGAACGGATGTTGTTTGAACACCAGCAAACATACACTGCAATGCTTTGTTCTACAATGATTCCTGACTACGTGCTACTGGCCTGATGTAGTAAAGTGTCCTACCGTGGTGGATGGAATGAGGCTGCCCTCCCCGGAAACCTTTTGCAAAGGCTTTGGGAGTACATCCAGGAGAGTCACGAATGCCAGGCCAAATTAATCATAAAACACGCTGCTTTTAAACCATGTATACTATTTAAAAAGGTACACTCACCAGAGGTCCCTTCTCTGCCTGCAGGTCCGGGAGGCAGCCTTGGGTGGGTTCGGGGGGTACTTGGTCCAGGTCCAGGGTGAGAAACAGTTCCTGGCTGTCAGGAAAACCGGTTTCTCCGCTTGCTTGCTGTGAGCTATCTACAACCTCATCATCCTCATCCTCATCCCCAAAACCTGCTTCTGTGTTGCCTCCATCTCCATTGAAGGAGTCAAACAACATGGTTGGGGTAGTGGTGGCTGAACCCCCTAAAATGGCATGCAGCTCATCATAGAAGCGGCATGTTTTGGGCTGTGACCCAGAGCAGCCGTTTGCGTCTCTGGTTTTCTGATAGGCTTGCCTCAGCTCCTTAAGTTTCACGCGGCACTGCTTCGGGTCCCTGTTAAGGTCTCTGTCCTTCATGCCCTGGGAGATTTTGACAAAGGTTTTGACATTTCGAAAACTGGAAGGGAGTTCTGATAGCACGGATTCCTCTCCCCATACAGCGATCAGATCCCGTACCTCCCTTTCATGCTGGAGCTCTTTTGTGATTCATGGTCACCTCTGCTGATGAGCTCTGCACTCACTTGCAGCTTGCCACGCTGGCCAAACAGGAAATGAAATTCAAAAGTTCGCAGGCCTTTTCCTGTCTACCTGGCCAGTGCATCTGAGTTGAGAGCGCTGTCCAGAGAGGTTACAATGGTGCACTCTGGGATAGCTCCCAGAGGCCAATACCATCTAATTGCGTCCACACTACCCCAAATTCGACCTGGCAAGGCCGATTTCAGCGCTAATCCCCTTGTCGGGGGTGGAGTAAGGAAATTGATTTTTAAGAGCCCTTTAAGTTGGAAAAAAGGGCTTCGTCATGTGGACGGGTGCAGGGTTAAATCGATTTAACTCTGCTAAATTTGACCTCAACTCCTAGTTTAGACCAGGGCTCAGATTCTTTGCTACAGTTAAAGCATGGATAAATTACGTTGGGGCAAAGATAGAACTGTGTGTGAGATGTGTTTTAATTCTAGTTGTAGAAGTTCTTTGTAAAAATGTATTTTAATTAGTGATCACAGCTTGTGCATCTCTTTGAGTTTAAAACTGGGCATATTATATCACTTGGAATATTAATGGAGAAGCTAGGATTTTTCCATTTAAGTGAACCTCACATTCCATGACAAAGAAACAGCAGGAAGCATTTATGATTAAACTACTCCTTACTAAAAATTTAAGATTTTATCTTTTTCAGGTGGGAAACACTTATTCTTCAGTAATTAGGCTACTCTAATTGCAAAAACTTTGAATTAAAGGTACCTTGAATATTTAATGCTGCTCATCATCCTGCTGATTTGTCCTTTATTTTTTCACGAATAGTTCAGTGAAACATTACTGACTACTATTTTCAAGAACAGTGGGGTGTTTTTAATTCCTGTCAAGACATTTGTTAACAGATGAATTAATAAATGCCAAAATTAGGGTTAATTAGCACCTAGCCCACTGTGAGTGCACAAAGGATGGGGAAATTGGTTCGGAGCAGTTATGGGTTTATGGACTGTCTCCACCTCTAAAAAAAGAATGTAGAGAGAACTCTATCAGTGGAAATTAGAGCTAGTGAAACTTTTTTTGAATTTTGATTTTTTTCAAAAGTTTTCATCAGTTAAATTTTTGATGAAAAACGGGATATATTCTTCACATTTTTCAACCAACTAGAGAGAGGTTTGAAATTTTTTTAAATTTTAATTGCAACAAAATAGTAGGAATTTCTGGTAGGGGGAGGGATAGCTCAGTGGTTTAAGCATTGGCCAGCTAAACCCAGGGTTGTGAGGGGGCCATTTAGGGATCTGGGGCAAAATTGGGGATTGGTCCTGCTTTGAGCAGGGGGTTGGACTGGATGACTTCCTGAGGTCCCTTCCAACCCTGATATTCTATGATTCTTGTGACGAGGGGAAAAAATCTCATTTTTTGACCAGCTCTATTTGAAACTCTATTTAATCTCCCCTCTGCTGGCTGTTTCTGTAGATGAACAGAATAGGGCCCAATGTTTCCTTCATTCAATTCATTATTCTTTATTTTTGTGTAATTTAGCTTGCTTTGAGCAACTTCCACAGAACTCTATCTATTGAATCCCCATTAAGTGCCATGGTTGAATTTATTTCTAATTCACCTTTTTCTTTTAGAAATACTAATGTTAATTGTATTTTATACTTCAGGGCTATTTTGGCTGGTACATTTGAGCATTTACACAAATGTGTTGCAGTTGAGTGTTTAGTCTTTCTGGGCCTTTGTGTAACATCCCTTTCAACATTACTGTGGGCGATATGTAAACAATGTGTCCTATAAACTGCTTAAGAAGAAAAATGGCCTTTTTTTACCTAAAGTGTGTGTGTATTTGAGGGGAAAGGGGAGTGTTTCTGTTTTTACAAAAACATGGAAAATGTATATCAAATGTATGTTATTGAATGAAATTTAAACCTGCACATACCACATGCAAAATAAACTCTTAAAGACATACTTCCCAATGTATATAGTCACAGACAGACCTCCGGTGGGTGGGAAACTCTTTGACTTGAAGACTATAGGTTTCCTACTGCATCATCCCCCCAGGGAGTCAGGATTTGGCAATTCACTGAGGACGAAATACATGCCTGTGCAAAGGGTGAGCTCAAAGCCTCTGCACCAGTTAAGTCCCACACAGGCCCTCACTCAAGGACTTAAGTGGGACTTCAGTCCTGCACATGCCTCATGCTGCCCCTCTACACCAGGTGAATTTCACCCTGTGGAAGCAGAGCGTGGCCTGTCAACCCTGAAGATGTCCTAAGGCATCAGTTTTAGCTTTTCTAGGGTGACAAAATAAATACTATGTTGCATGTAAGTGAAGGCCATTGAGCACAGGTCCTGACCAGAAACTCTGTAGTATTCCTCTGGTCTCCTATGTCCATAGTAAAAATGTCGCACGTGGCTACCAGCGGCCATTGCTTCAATCCCTGGACCAGTGCTAGAACAAACCTTTCTCAGAGGGCAGGTGCACAGTAGGACTCTGTAGGATTTAATGTTGATATCAGGGTGGGGGGCATGATGCCACTTTAATGCACCACTCTTTTCTTCAATGGACTTCTTGTCAACTGGGCAATTTTTCTGCTTATTTTGTGTCTTTTTCTGGCAAAAAATGGAAAAGTTGATCTGGCCCACCATTTCCAGCTAGCAACTGTAATTTCATGAAAGCTTTTAGCTAACTTGACAGTAGCTGATAGCATTGTGCGCAGTATTTATAGGACCTTTATGGTCAGATGACATGAGAGTGTGCATTTCTTTTCATCTAAGTTACTAGAAAATTCTTTGAAAGACCAACTCCACTAAATTTAGGTTTAATCATTTTCAGTACATGCCTTCAGAGCTGCAATAAAAAATATTATTTCTAATAAATGGTTGTAGTGTCTAACATTTTGAAAATGCCATGACTAAATTATTGTATGCACCCCACCAGTTATTAAAGTGGCAGGTGTTGCGTGGGCAGTTGGTTTAGAGAAGGAGCAGCAGTAACTGTAACAGCATGATAAGAAGTTAAATTAAAAATAAGCCATTTTTATTACTGCAAATAGATGACTAACTTTTTGTTATAAATATATCTACCTATTCAATGTATTATCATTTAATCAGAAAACAAGAGTGGATCTTCTAGATCTGCTTTTAAAATTAATTAACAATAGAACTTAAAATAAAATTATATTTGGTAAATATTTTCTGCAATTATACAGAGGTTGTTGTACAAACTGGTTTATTTTTCATCTTGGAGTTGTGCTGTGTGGGGGTCTATTTTAATTGACATATTAAAAGCAATCAGTTCTGTTTGGTGCTACAAAAGCAGCACAAAATAAATAGGGCCCAGATTCTCATAAATGAAGCCTTTTCAATTAAAATTCTTCCACAGAGTTTTCCATCTCTGAGCAAGGGATTCCACAACTATACTAAAATATAGAACAAATCTTTGTTTTTAGTTTATGATATTATATATTGCATATATAGAAGCAAAATAAGTGATATGCAACATGGTGTGGGTGTGCTTTGAAGAGCATCTCTGGCCAAGGACTTTCAAAAGTCACCAGTGACTTTTGGGTACTGAACTTGAGACACTGTAAAGGGGCTTAATTTTCAGGACGCATTGAGTTCTCACCCTCTGAAAATCAGGCCCATTTAAGATCTCTTAAGTTGGTCTCTGAAACATTGAGGCATAGTCACTTTGGAAAGCTTGGCCTATGTAAAAATAGCTTTGTGAGGCTCCATGCTTGTTGAATATAAATTATTACTTAACTTTTTTTTGCTTACTTATAAAGAGAGCTTTTTTCTTCTAGTTGATAGCATGCTAACTCAGCCAAGGATCTGAAAGTCAAGCTGAGTTCTTTCAACTCATGTATACCAATTAAAAAAAAATCTGTGGCCTAATTCTACTCTGAGTTACCTCTGTGCAATCCAATTTTCTTCAAATTATGCCTTTAGTTACCCTTGAGCAACCATATAAGTCTTCAGTGGGTTGACTAGGTATAACTGTAGGCATTATTGGGCCTGCAGAATCTTTCTTAATGATTATGATGATATGTAAACTACAAGTAAATGAGATGACATGCTGGAGCTCCATATAGTCATGGAACTCAGAAACTCCATTCTGAGTTTCCTGGCTGTTGTGGTCCTTCTGTGAGTTTCTTGGTGGCAGGTGACTACTTTGCCTGTCATAGTTCATGATAAATGCAAATAGCTCTTAAAACACAAGTTTTAAAATGTGATGTAATTTGGATATCCTCATAAGATAGGTCACCTAGAAAAATGTATACCAACTTGAGATCTGGCAAATGTAACTTAGGCATTCACCAAAAACAGGTGCACAGCTTTTACTTGACTAAAATATGCATGGATGTCAAAGAGATCATATGCACAGCTATTCATCTGAAATTCTGGTGAAGAACAAAGGAAACTCTTATACTGTAGTTTATCATCTCATTATGTATTATTTTCATAATACTCCTGAAATATCTATGGTATAATTCAAAAGCATAACGATAAGAAGAGTAGAGGTTGAATATCACAAGTTGTAATTTTGACCACTGGGTAAGAAGAGAGGATGGTCGAGACTCATAATTGCTCCCTAGTTGGGGTTCAGTCATCACCTCCTATATTAAACACATAGGAAGGAAAAATGTAGTAGGGGAACTCCGTTCACATTTATCACCCTCTAAGAAGGGAATAATTTGTGGGTTGGCATTAGGTCTCCTAAATGCATGTAGCTTTAGGAACCAGAGGGAATTTTGTCTGCCCCTTTGTATTGCTCAGGGGGAACTGTACAATCACCTTCCTTTCTACTTTTCTCTGGTCCACCTTTTCCCCTCAGCAATATGGTTCATTCAGGAGCTATATTGTCATTGACTCCCTGCCTGCACCTTCTTCTCATCATCAAAGTGGTGCAGAAGGGACAGAGCAGAAGTTAATTATTCAAAAATCTTGCTAGAAATTCCACAAGTGAATTCAGCAGCAACAAGGCCATGTATAGTGGTTGTTCATTGGCTCTGCCTACCTATGGCTATGTGGTCCTTCAAAAAATACCCTACAGAACCCCAAACTTGCAACACTTGCTCAGAGGGGCTACTACAGAATCAGAAAGTATGAGATCATTGGTTCCTCTCTCCTAGAGTTTGGGGACCATGCAATCAATTTCTGCCCCATAAAGGAGAGAGAATAATATGGCCCTCAGATGCCAGAACACTAAAAGGATGGGCATATCTCTCTGCCCCATATTTCATTTTACTGTAATCTCACATAGCCTGGGGGTTTTCAAAGGAAACTAATAGTTAGACACCCAATTCCTATTGTATCTCAGTAGGCATTGGGCATCTAATCTCTTGTAGGTTTCTTTGGTAATGCCAGTTTTAAGCAATAATGGAGTAAGGAGAAAGTTACAATATTTCTAGCAAGTTACGGCATATGTTTAAGCATGTGCCACTTTGAAAGTTCAGAAAAGGGAGTGCAGTGGTTAGGAACTAACCTAACACTTGCAAGACCCAGGTTCGGTTCCCTCGTGTGCCTGTGTGAACTTCCTGGCAAATCCTGGCTTCCTGTGTGAACTTCAGGCAAATCACTTGGTCCCATCTATAAAATGGGGATAATCATACTTCCCTACCTCACAGGAGTATTATGAGACTAAATACATGCTCACATGTCATGGAGATGGGGCCATAAAATACCATAGATAGCTTCAAAGAGCTGCTGAGTGCTTTATTTGTGACTTGGCCTATGCTTCAGTACTGCTTTTGCTCAGTGATCTGAATAAAGGAGGGGGGTTACTAATTCTAGTATTAAAACAAAACTAGAATAACATTTTTATTGTCTCTTCGATTTAAGGTTTAATATCTTTCAATGTCTCAATTCACTGGCATTCTTTTTTTCGGCTCTACTAAATAAAGGCAGTCTAGAAATGCTGCCGCAATACCACCTTTTCCTAAAGTAAAAAACAATTATGGTGAGGTAAGCCAGTCAGCAACAACGAAAATGTCAGCTATACAGAGAAAGGAGAAAGCAAATAGAGATGCAAATATTAATTTTTGGCAAGAAAGGAAATTGTTGGGAAGATATTCCATTGTAAACCCATTCAAACCCACTGTAAACCAATTCAAAATATTAGCATTCAGAGTGCCTGCTTGAAAAATTAGCGCTTGGAATTTCTAGACAGGACAGAAGGCTAATTTGAAAAACAAACAAACTAATCAAGAATCTAAGCACGTGCCAGAGAGTCTGATCCTACAGTATTAAGTTTGAAGTGTCTTCCTCAATTTAAGATTTTATTGCAAAATAAAGAATTGATATCAGTAATGTGTGGAACAGATGGTGAGCAAAGAATATTTAACTGATAGTTAGCTGGATAGCTGAATCAGAGCGTTGTTTTTCCTACTGAAATCCCAGATGATAGATCTCTGGAAGAACATGCCTCCTATAAAATGTAGATTGATAGATTCATAGGTTTTTAAGTCCAGAAGAGAGGCCATTATGATTACAACTAGGCAAAATGTTTCATCTGAAACTTTGTTTTACTGAAAAATGCAGATTTAGGGTGACCAAAACACTTTTTGCAAATTCATGTCAAATTTGCTGAATTGTTTTGGATGAAAACCAAAACATTAATAAAATGAAATAAAATGTTTCAATTTTAAATGCCTCTGTTTTGAAATTTACTTCACTTCTATTTAAAAAAAAATGGCTTTGGAGCAAATGGCACAGATGTTTGTCCCAAAACAAGATTTCTTTTGGCAGGATGGGGTATGGCAAGTGAACTTAAATCAGCTAGTAACACAGCTCTAATTATGATCAATCTGACCATTTACATAATACTGGCCTAAAATTTCTCCCAGTAATTCCTGCATCAAGACCATAAATTTTGATTAAGCTTTTTAGAAAGGCTTCTAGTCTTGATTTAAAGGCATCTACTGATGGAGAATCCAGCATATCCCATGGTAAGTTGTTCCAATAGTTATTTACCTGCACTGTTTAAAAATGTGCTCCTTTACTTCTAGCCTGAATTTGTCTAGCTTCAGCTTCCAGCTGTTGGGTCTCATTATGGTTTAGCTGCTAGACTGACAAGTCCTCTACCATCAGAAAACTTTTCCCCATGCAGGTATTTATAGATCATGGTGAAATTCTTAACTTTCTCTTGGATAAACTGAATATATTGAGCTTCTTAAATTTCTCACTGCAAGGCAGGTTTCCTAGACCTTGAATCATTCTCATAGCTCTTTTCTGAACCCTTTCCAATTTTTTACAACCTTTTTTAAATTATATTTTATCAGACCGGGTCTTGTAAGATATTGACAGATAGGAGAAGTCCTGGCTCTTCCTGTCTATATCCCACTCCCTTAACCCACTCAATATTCAGTGTTAGAAAAGCTTATTTCTCCTTCCATTGATGAATAAAATAGCTCTTACTTCGCTCTATGGCTAACTGGAGATATGCATATACTGCCATAAGGTTTCTAATACATGTTGGCAACTTACATTTTTCTTATCCAGACATGTCTATATTATGTCTTGTGTTTTTAATTATTTTAATTTGTAATACATATTTATAAAATTGGCATACACTTGATTAAAAACCCCAATTCCATGTATCAGATCTCTGGTTTACTAGGGCCAGATACATGGGCCAGATTCATCCCCGCCACTAACTTCATTGAAGTCAATAGAGTTTTTGCACGGATGAATTTGTCCCAGTAGGTCTGGTCTCAAATGCAGCTATAACTCAGCAAGTCAATAATAATGTAGTGAGTAACTGTTACTCTAGTGCGCCATCATCCATCTAATAACATGATTAAATTTACATCACTCATTTGGTATAACAGTAATTTCATTGTCACAATTTCCATAAATGCGTCTGCATTTATATAGCAGCAGGAGATCATTATCCTGTGCCAATGTTTTATACTACAAACAAGGCCCTCAATTATATTTGAGTGATGTTAGTACCAGCCCAGATCACACTTATTCACAAGAATTCCTGCCAGAAGAACTAAGGTCCTTCAGAGGAGGAAATTCTATAGTGTTCCCCTTATGGTGTTTCCTCCAGCTTCTTTCCTTCTAGGGCTGGGTTCCCACCTCCACTGTTCACATGGAAGAATCATGTCTGGTCCCCAGGATTCAGATCCATCGAGATCTTCTTGTGTTTTGAATGAAAACCTAAGATCCATGATCATCCACATCTTTATGCTGCTAAGCAAACCTATTCTGCTGGCAGCCAATGGGAATCCCAGGAAGGTGGATTGCGCAGAATACAAAGGTTCCCTTTTGGCTGTGGCCCATTTGTGCATGTTCTGCATGGTGTTTTGAGGCATGAATTATTCCTTCCCACCCAGGAACTTTCACTTCCCATGTGCAGATTCCTGAATTCAGGGAAAGTCCTCTCCTATGATATAACAAGTTGAAAAATTGGCCTGCTAAGTCTAGCCAGACTCTAGTCAACCTGGAATTTGGTTACAGCTATGGAACTGAACAGGATCCCAAATGAACAAGTGTTTTGGATGCTATGAAAAAGACAAATTTCCAGCTTTATAAACTATGTGAAATATACTGTTTAGAATGTTAAATACTAAGCCTGACATCTTGAACAGAGTTTGTCTATAGGGAGTCAACAGAATAAATGTGCACACATTCAGAAAAATAATGAGGACGCATTTGGCTATTCAGAAGTGGCACATGTTGTCGTCTTTGGCACCACAATTTGACATCCAATTTTTATGATATATTTTGTTGGTTCATTGTAACTGAAGTTCCTTGTTTTACCTAGATAATGTCATTTCCACTTGCTATTTCTAGCTTGTCAACAGGAAAAATCTATCATGTGATCTTTATTCTGTATCGTGGGAAATAACTAGGACTATCAAATGATTAAAAAATTAATCGTGATTAATCACACTGTTAAACAATAATAGAATATCATTTAAATATTTTTAGATGTTTTCTACATTTTCAAATATATTTATTTCAATTTCAACACAGAATACAAAGTGTACAGTGCTCACTTTATATTTATTTTTGATTACAAATATTTGCACTGTAAAAAACCAAAAGAAATAGTATTTTTCAATTCACCTAAGACAAGTACTGTGATACAATCTCTCTATCATGAAAGTTGAACTTACAAATGTAGAATTATGTACAAAAAAACCTGCATTCAAAAATAAAACAATGTAAAATTTTAGAACCTACAAGTCCACTTAGTCCTACTTCTTGTTCAGCCAATTGCTCAGACAAACAAGTTTGTTTACATTTGCTGCCTGCTTTGTGTTGACAATGTCACCTGAAAGTAAGAACAGGCATTTGCCTGGCACTGTTGTAGCCAGCATCACAAGATATTTTACATGCCAGATGTGCCAAAGATTCATATGTCCCTTCATGCTTCAACCACCATTCCAGGCAACCATGCGTCCATGCTGATGACGGGTTCTGCTCGATAACAATCCAAAGCAGTGCGGACCGATGCATGTTCATTTTCATTATCTGAGTCAGATGCCACCAGTAGAAGGTTGATTTTCTTTTTTGGTGGTTTGGGTTCTGTAGTTTCTGCATTGGAGTGCTGCTTTCAGAAGTCTTAAAAAAGCATGTGCTGCACCTCATCCCTCTCAGATTTTGGAAGGCACTTCATATTCTTAAACCTTGGGTCGAGTGCTGTAGCTATCTTTAGAAATCTCACATTGGTACCTTTATTGCATTTTGTCAAATCTGTAGTGAAAGTGTTCTTAAAATGAACAACATGTGTTTTCTCATCATCCAAGACTGCTCTAACATGAAATATATGGCAGAATGCGGGTAAAACACAGAGCAGGAGACATACAGTTTTCCCCCAAGGAGTTCAGTCACAAATTTAATTAATGCTTGTTAAAAAAATAATGCATTATCAGCATGGAAGCATCTGTAATGGTGGCCGAAGCACGAAGAGGCATATGAATGTTTAGGATATCTGGCATGTAAATACCTTGCAATGTCAGCTACAAAAGTGCCATGCAAATGCCTGTTCTCACTTTCTGGTGACGTTGTAAATAAGAAGAGGGCAGCATTATCTCCTGTTAATGTAAACAAACTTTTTGTCTTAGTGATTGGCTGAACAAGAAATAGGACCGAGTGAACTTGTAGTATGTAACAAAAAAAAATCTACATTTGTAGGTTGCACTTTCACGACAAAGAGATCTACTCCAGTACTTGTATGAGGTGAATTGAAAAATACTATTTCTTTTGGCATAAGCTTTTGTGGGTTAAAAAAAACACTTTTTCTGCACAGACGTCCTGTGTGACCTTGGGTAAGTCACTTCATTCTCTGTGCCTCAGTTTCCGATCTGTAAAATAGGGATAACAATACTTCCCTACCTCATAGTAGTGTTGTGAGGATAAAACATTAAAGACTGTGGATCTACTTATAAGTGTAAGAGAGAGAGGTGGTGGTGATGATGATATTATTACACTGGATCTGGAAAGTGTAATTTTCAGGTCAAATACACATACCTGCACTAGCTCTGATTGAATCAGCGTGCTTAAAAATAGAAGTGCAGCCACTGCAGCATGAGTGGTGGGTGGAGCTATCCACCCCAAGTACAATCCTGTCTGGTACACAAGGTATGTACTCGGGCAGCTAGCCCCTCCCACTGCTTGCGCTGCCACAGCTACGTTTCTCTTTTTAGCATGCTAGCTCCATTAGAGCTAGCATGGGTATGTCTACTTGAATTGAAAATTACATCATCTTTGAGTATATGTCCTGTGGGGCTCCACTGTGGGACGTGTGCATGTCCTTGTGCTCTCGACCAGAGATTTGAATTAGCAGTGACCGCGGGTTGATGCCTGTGTGCTACACTTCAGAATGAGGGCAAATAAGGAAGAGTGGATCTGCAGCTTGAGACAGAGCAACTCTGTGTCCGCTGCTTCCCAGGAGCTATTACTTTTACTACTTTCTTGCTTTATTACTTAATTTCTTTAGTATTTAGTTCAAATGTTTCTCCTTTGTTTCCACAAATCTGTGCATTTTAGGGGGAGGGTTCTGGACCTGTGGGTGCTCAAACACCTATAACCACAAGGGTCTCAGGTAACAGCTTCTAAGGGACCAAGAGAGGTCATCCATCCATGGTCCTAGGGAAAACTAAGACCTTAGAAGTACTTTTTATGTAGTGAAACACCAGTAGTGGCACAGAGACAATGGTCATAGCCCCTGTAGCCTATGAGGCTTGCCCACCATGTTCAGTGTGCTAAGTCTGTATAAGATCCTACATTACAAGACTGGATATGTACCATGTAATGCAAAATGGGTAAATTATTGTGATGATAAATACTTTTGATAGTTATTCGTAACACACACAGCTTACTTCAATTAGCCACATTTTCTGGAAACTAATGAAACATTCAGGTGTCTTAGCATAACATTTAATTATACTAATCCACAAAAGGCTGGATAAGTGTGAAATACACTGTATGTGGCATTTACAGTATCCAATTTATAGTGTCTTCTGAGTGCTTGGCAGCTCTGAAAAATCAAGCCTCTTGTCAATTTCCCATTAAGGTCCTCAGTGAATGATCCAATCATAGGTTTGTTCTTGTAAAGCACTTTTAGTTTGTAAAGCACTTTACAAACATTAACTAATCCCCAAAATACTATTAAAATGGAAAATGATTACCGTTATATTCCCTTGTAACAGAAAAACTGAGGCACAGCAAGATTAAGCTTAACATCTTCAAACTCTGAGGCCCAGGTTTGACTGTTAAGGCAATATCGAGACATCTATAAAAAGAGACTAGTTTCACAGGTGCTGAGCACCCACAACTAATATTGACATTAAAGCCACTGATTATGGGCCTGACCCTCCATCAGAGAAGCCAAGGGGAATTTTGCCATCTGTGTTAGTAGGTTCAGGATTGAGTCTTAAATTATTAAATATGAATTTAAGTGCCAATGTTAGGCATGCAACTATGAAAATCTTGGTCAAAGTTCCTTACCTGATGCTGTAGGGGAGTCTGGCTCTGACACTATTAGAACTCTGGATTTCTGGGCCCCAGTCTATGCTCAGACCATTAGACTGCAGTAGTGCTTCAGCACACATTTGTCACAAGCAGTGAAAGAAATGAAATTTTCCTGGATTATTATATTGTCTGTGTTTGTACAGGGCCTGGTCCTAGGGCTCTCAGGAGCTCTGGTAATACAAATAATATGTAGACTGTTCAGAATCTAAAAAAAGCATGAAAGGTTTGAATGTCATAGTAACACTGGAGATGGTAAGACATTGTCTCTTTCATTAAAAGTAATAAGCATTTATGAGAAATTATTGGGTGTTCACATTGGCTTTTTACTGCTCCTTGAGTAACCATATTTTTTTGTTTTAATAGTGTTTGTTACTCTGAACTATCTTTTCCTTCTCTTAGGTCCTCCTCCCATTGGCTGTGGCTGAGTCACTGGGGCAGCTAGGATGAAAAGGGAGTAGGAAAGAGATACTTACAGTATCCTTGCCCATGCTATGTGGATAATCGTTCTAGATACTGAATAAAGGCCCAAATAATGAGTTCTTCACCCAGGTTTCCATTTCCCCCTGTGCAAGAATAACCCATGGAGAGGATAGAAAACTCCATGAGTCTTTAATTTGTGGAGCTCTTCCCCCATTGGGATGGTGGGGGTGTAGTTCTACTCCCTCAAACCCATAGATTACCAGGGTGGTTGGTTGGAAGAAAGAGACTTTGATACAGAAGCCACCTCCTTCCATGTAGCAGCCCATGGGCAGTGGCTGCCTTACCTCCTTGTTGCCCGTGGAACTCCCTCAGGGGGAGGGGGGAGGAAGGAAGAACATTTTAAATCAAAGATGAATCCCTGTGTACTTTCCCCCAACTCAGAGGGATTCTAAGATTTTGTGTTCTCTCTACTTGGCAGAAGTGCTAGATACGCAGATTTCCCCCTTAAATTGGTAGAAATTTAAGGACTTAACAAACAATGACATCATCTAGGCCAGGGGTGAGCAAACTTGTTGGCCCGAGGGCCACATCAGGGTGCGAAACTGTATGGAGGGCAGGGTAGGGAAGGCTGTGCCCCCCAAACATCCTGGCTCCCGCCCCTTATCTGCCCCCTCCCACTTCCCGCCCCCTGACTGCCCCCGTCAGAACCCCTGACCCATCCAACCCCCCCTGCTCCTTGTCCCCTGACTGCCCCCTCCCAGGACCCACCGCCCCAAACTGGCCCCCCCAGGATCCCACCCCCTATCCACCCTCCTGCCCCCCGACAGGCCCCCCAGGACTCCCACGCCCTATCCAACCCCCCCTGTTCCCTGACCGCCCTGCCCTAGAACTTCCGCCCCATCCAACTGCTCCCTGTCCCCTAACTGCCCCCCTGGAACTCCCTACCCAACCCCTTCACCGCCGCACGCGCGTCACCGCCGCCCCCTTACCATGCTGCTCAGAGCAGCAGGAGCTCGCAGCCAAATACAGCAAAATAAATGTATTTGGATATTTTTGAATTTTTGGCGTGAACTGTAAAATATTAAGGGACTGATTCTGCTCCTAATATGGCTTTTGCTATCTACATCAATGAGGGGAGGATTGGGTTCTAAATCTAAGCATTTAAGTATGCTGATATAATTTCAAACCCTCCTGTTTTTCTTAAACTAACAGAATTATTAACCTACTGTAATTCACATTATATATTTTCCTCACCTCATGTACAAGTTGGACTTTCCCCTTCTCTGTTGTGCATCGTTCCATTTGTACAGTTACAAGGATGCTATTAAGTTTTACTCTCCATTATTTGCAGGCTCTGTTAGAATTTGTGAAATAACATTTCTTTCCCTGCAGCAAATATGAAATTCTTTCCACTGTGTTTCTAATAGAGCTTGAAATTAGAATAGGAAGGCTTTGGTTTCATATATGTTATTTTCAAGGTATTTGAAAACACTTTACAAAGCTATTACATACCGTTGGTACTGCTCATAAGTTGGAACAGACAGAGAATGGAGGGAAAGGACTGATAAGGGCAGAAATGAGTTATGGGACCTTTAGTGATGCCATGGATCTACCAGATTCAAAGTTTTCTGAATATTTCAACAAATTCACTATTTGTCAAGAGACTAATTATTGCCAGCTTTACTTCCTGGAAGCCTTTGGGATGGATAGAATTAAAATTTCCTCCCTTAATAGGCCTTCATCTATTAAATGGGTAAATGCCTTTTATTACTACGAGTAAATTTTTATTATTTCTACTGTAATGCATAGACCCGCCTCCCCATAAAGGATTGAGTCCCCATAGTACTAGGCACTGTACAAACCAATAGCAAGCAGGGCACCAGGGAGTTCAGAATCTAAGTAAAAATAGGGGATCATAATATTAATATGCACAGCAACCTGTAAATGAAGGGAAACAGTCATTTACCAGTTATTGTAACTACAAATTCCACCTGTTTGTGTTTCTACTCATACTCTTGGCCATGCTAGAGATTTGTACATGGAATCATTGTCATACCCCAGTTCCTGGACACTTGTTACAACACAGTCCAAACCTTCCTGGTCAAAAATATGAGAGAAGCATACCTCACACCCTGCCTTACTTGGAATTTGATTTTTCCCCCTCCTCTGGAGCCTCATTTGACATGGAACTTTCTTATCAAACACTAAAAAGCACAGTTTTCTCCTAACAGTGATCTGTGTCTTATCAATATTCTAGGATTGTCTGCTAATGAGGGCTCAGCTGTTGAAGAGGTACAACAGAAATCCAAATTATAGTGAAAGGCTTAGAACATTCCCCCACCAAAGGCAAAAACAGCTCCAGCCCAAGCCAACACATTAATAGAGTGCAGCATTCCTCCCTATTGTTGGTGGCAGTTCCACCCCCTAAATATTCCATGAAAAAAGAAAAGAAAACCCCACACACACATGTGCCTGCATGCACATGCACACCAATTGGTGCTTAAGGCCCTGGCTTGGGATGTGGGAGACCCATGTTCAGGTCCCTCTTCGGTCCAATTCCCAGTGATCTGGGGGTGAAAAACTCTGCTCTGAATCTGGCAGAGCAAGGATTTGAACCTGATTCTCCCATATCACAAATGAGTGGCTTAACCACTAAATTTCTCTCTTTTCCTGAACAGAAAAGCTCAAGTTTTGATCTGAAAATGAACATTTTGAAACAATTCTGTTTTTGCAAAACATTTGAAAGGTTTTGGTTTCATTCCAGTGCAGAAGAAAACCTTGGACATTGCCATGAAACAGAAATATTGTGCTAAGATCAGCTCCATTAATAACAATAATAGAAAGCCATTCTCCCCAAAACACATGAATGCAGACACTCACCTTGCTGAAACTACTCACGTGAAAGCCCTGCCCATCCCATTAATCTACTAATGTAAGTTGAATGTGGTGTGCCCATGATTAGAAATGAAATTTGCGATAATCCTCTACTAGAGAGAGATGCCTCACAAACATTCTGCCTCATGAAAAAGATGACCATAACATGACATAGGATAATTAAAAGCATACATCATGGAAGGGCTATCAACATTTATTTGATCATTAAAAAAAGTTACACTAACAAATTAGTCATAATACCCATGTACACAGTGATCTTCTACAAAGTTAACATGGACCCCAAAATATGCTAGTTCAGAAAAAGTTCAGGATTCCAACCCCTAAGGTGTCTACACCAAAGCTTTAACAGTCACAAACTTCACGATCCAAAGAACTTCTGTATCCTTTAAATACTGCCTTCTGATATGATCTATTATGGAACCTGTGCACAAATTCTTCCCATAAAATCAGCTGTTGGTGCTGAATCTGATAGTCCTTAAAATCATGCAACAGATGTAATTACTTTATGCAAGGAAAATGCTAGTGAACCCTGTAATCAGAACAAAGAACATACATTTATGTTCGATGCATCAATATTCTTGTATCAAGTAGATTGAATTTCAGCCAACAGAATCCAATCCTAATTTATATCTTCGGATCTTGGGTGTGACTCACAAAATAATCAGAATTCCTATTCCATTCTATCCATGTACTAATGCCCCCAAGTCAAAAACTGTTAAATGAAGAGGGAAAACTCATAGGAAAAAGGGAAGTATGAAGAAAGTTAGCAGTAACTGGACCTGTAATGACTCCCTTGAAATCAATCCTATATTCATTATGAATGGGAAACAAATCTTTGAGTTAGTTAAAATAAAAAAAAATGCTGATTTGGGGTAGAAATATGACCGTAGTGGGGCAGAAATGCCAATCAGAGCTCTCTATAGAGATGCCGGGGCAGATGTAGACAAGCTTATCCAGGTATATTGAATCTTATATTGCAGGCATAGTGTTTCTGCCAAACCCTGCTTGGATTCTTGAAAACTATAGTCAAATAAATAATGTCTGTTCTTCCTGGGGCTTCTGGGAGCAACCCAGGGCTGATTTTGGGCTCTAACTATTGAGGAACTATCAGCTACAGAAGTGCCCCAAGTGAGGCTACAGGCACGTAACAGAAGACTCTTGTCTGAGTCTAATGATCACAACAGAGGATACTGTATCCCTGAATGAAAAAAAAAATAGTTTATATAAAGTCTGGAACAACTTTCTTGAAACGAACAAGAAAAATAACTTCAATAATAGCTTATTATAACTTTCCTCACAATTGCAGGAATGTTTATTATATGCACATTTTACAGCTGGGTAGCCTGAGGTATATGGAGGGAAATGACTTGCCCAAGGTCACCCAGCAGACCAGTGACAGACCTAGGACATGAACCCATGTTCTGAGTCGCAGAACATCCCTCCACTGTGGAGACTCCACACACTTGCGTATAGTAATCATCATTTAAAAGTTACCTCGGATTCAACTGCCTCCATGTCTTTCAGAATATGGGTTAGCTGTAAGTCCACTGTGTTGACTTGTGGATGGTACCTTTTAATAACTGTATTACTGAGGGGTAGGCTACTATTTTCTGTGTAGTACTTGAATTTTTTAATTTAAACCTTTAAGTGATAATGAACTTTGTCATAGGCAGAAATGAGGGGAAAGAGTAGATTTGAGTGTCTTCATGACTAACCAAAAACCCATTAGCAGCAATGCATGGTTTTGGGACTTAGTAATACTAGAGCTATAATACTGTAATTGATTAAGCAGTAATGATAGAGGCACAAAGCATTTACTTAAGGTTTAATGACTGGTTGAGAGGGATTGATGATCCTCAGCTGCTCCTTGGGCTATTCAGCCCTGGGAACTGCTCTGTGCCAAGGTCATTACTGCTGTAATAGGAACATTACTTAGCACATAAGCCAAGATTTTCAGAAGTGACTCTAATGATTTAGGGTACCTCAGTTTTTTGGATGCCCACCTTGAGACAATTTAAAGGGGCTTGATTTTCAGAAAGTGTTGAGCATCTATCTACCCTCTAAAAATATCAAGCCCAGTTAAGGCATCTCAAGTTGGACACTCAAAATCACGAGTAAATTTTGAAAATTTTGGCCATATAGTTACTAATTTATTTCTCACATCTGTAACATAAGTTGTTATCCCCATTTTTACACAAGAGGAAAAAGGCAGAGAAGTTAATGTATTTGCACAAAGGAGTTATTCAATGTCAAAACCAGGATTACTGGACTCTCTGGCTTCCAGTCCTGTGTTCCAATAACTAGGGCAAACCTATTGTAAGGAGAACATGTAAACATAGCTGTTTACATATTATCTAGTTGCCTTCTCTTTCATTCTGCCTATTTCTTTCACTCTATATTTTAAATTTTGTCAATTCTTTAACTTTTTTAAAGCTAACTTGGACAGTTTTCCTCTGCTCCATTCCTTCTTCCTTTTTACAGAGTTCCTTTCACATGAGTTGGTAAGAATTGCTGCAGGCCTTCAATTGGGTCCATCTGGATATCACCCTGAGGTATTGCAGCCTAGGGCCAATGAGAGCTAATATGCCCAAACAGAAGATCTGAGGTTTGGAAGGCTCCCACCTATCACATTAGGAATGCATGAAAGACTTAGTACAGAAGTCAAGGATTAGACAGATACTGAGTCTGAGCTACCCTCTCCATCCCTGACAGTGGTCATCCTAGCTCAGGGTTGCTGCACGTTGGCCGGGCACTATATGAGGGAATTAGAATTGCCACTCCCTGAATCTTTGCCTTCCAGTCGATAGTGAAAGCAACTTCCATTTCAAGAGCTGTCAACCTAGAACGTTTCAACAGCACACAGAAAAAATAAATATTGAAAAAGAATTTGTAAAAGAACCATTTGCTATTTACACAGAAGTCAAACAACATCTTAGGGTTTTATTTGCAATGAGCAACAAAGAAAGAATTAGTGAGGAAATGCTATGCTTAAACTACTATTTACAGTGTATATAGCAAGAGGTATATCACAGAACAGATAAGATCTGGATCTTCAATTGGGCGTTAAAATGGAATGGCATTGCTCAAGTTAGAAACTTATTCGGAGAGAATTCTAGCACCCATTTTCATGAGGTAGAAGAGGAGGACACTCAGGGCTCCAACTCACAGCTACCCTTATACAAAAGGTGTATAGTAATAGTACCAAACTCTAAACAAGTCACTATTATTATATCCTCTTTCTAAGAATTTATTATCTTAATTATGCAGCTCATCTTTCCCTTCCATAATTCACTTTGTAATAAGGCACCATCTGGTTGCCTCTAGTGGTAGCTCACAAGAAACATGAGCAGGGAAATTCAGATTATTACTTTACTAAGAATGAGAATTAGATAAAAAATCTGTGATATTGTAAAATATTTTTACCTGCACCTGTTTTATACCAGTACAAATGTCAATAGCTAAAATATAGCAATCCAATCTTACAAGATTCTGAGCATCAACTATATAGTTCTGAGTGTCCTCAACTCCTTACGATTGGTCCAATCATGCTCCTGTTAAAGACCTCAATTCAGGAAAACATCCTTATTCAGGATAGCAGTTAAGTATGTTGCTGAAGTGCTATTCTCTTCAAAGAAACTTTAATGCATTCTTAAGTGCTGTCCTGACCGGGGACGGATGTAAAAGTTCTGTCATGAACTGGGACCAAAACTCCAACTAACGATGCAGGATCAGGTTCTGAGTGAATGGAAGTTGTGGGTGCTTGGCATCTTGTAGGAAGTACTATGCGCCTCTGAGGATTAGCCAGTAAATTTCCCAGACTCACATCTACACCTAAAGTTTGATTTGGGGGTGAATGCATTCTGGGTGCACACCTGAATGAAAAAGTCAGCTTCCACCAGAATTACCTAAGGGTCTTTGTTGCACAGCTTTGCTCCTACCTTGATTAAATATTCATGCTCAATTCATTTTCAGGAAGCTACCTAGAGATTAGTTGCAATCCCACTTTTGTATTTGTATTCTGTTTTGAATAGAAGAAAATGTGTCCACCCTAACCAGCTTATATTAGTCTCCAATATTTTAAGCAGATAAGAATACGACAAAAAATCATGACTGAAAATAAATATAAAATCTAGAGTACCTCTTTACATTTTTTCATTTAGGTGAAGTGATACTCTAGATTTTATACTTAGTATTCAGGGTTTTGCAAGATAATGATATATAGAAATGACAAAGCATCAGCTCCCGCCTGATGTACTCATTAGTTTTCAATAAAGCTGTGAACACAATACAATACCACTGCTGGTAAGCAAAATAATTTCTACAATAATAAAAAAAATCAGAGCTATCTAAGATCACAAGCTTCTTATGTATATTATTATTTTACTAACTGATAGCAAAAGTTATCTCCTGCAGACTTACCAGTTGTGCATAGTGTCCCCTTACACAAAATTCTACTCTGTTATACTGGTGTAAATCCAAAATTACTCAATGACCTTAGATCTAGAATGACAGTAGATTTTGGGTAGGGACTCTTTGGGGAATTTTCTATTTACAGTTTTCACTACCACTCTGTTATTCTCTGGAATATTGTATTACTTTCCCTGATCAGTCATAAATCTTTCAGTACTCTTAACTATTGTACCTTTAAACTTTCATTTGAAGTCTATGCTTCCACTAGCCTGACACATTACTACTGTTAGACCAACAACCCTTATAGGTGGTGGGATGGACAGGATGAGATTTTTCAGGAAGCCTATAGGTACTTGTTCATCTCCAGGGTTTGACTCTCCAGCTGAAACAGTAGTTAATGACTAGATAGCCATTCCACCCTGTACAGCAGATGTTTGAGACACAAGGTGGGTGAGGTAATAATTTTTATTTGACCAACTTCTGTTGGTGAGAGAGACAAGCTTTCAAGCTTACACGGAGCTCTTCTTCAGGTGACGTTGTCTCTCTCACCAACTGAAATTGATCCAATAGAAGATATTACCTCACCACCTTGTGTCTCAAATATTTACAATACAGGGTGGAATGACTACCTAGTCATTAATTACTGTTTCAGTTAGAGAATCAAACCCTGGACATGATCATCTCTAATGCCTCCTCTAATATCCTGGGACAAACAAGGCTACAACAATACTGCATACAACTATAGATGTTTGAAAGACATTGTTTATGAAGCGCTGGAATGTTGCAGGGGCATTTTTGAGGCCAAGTAGTATAACCAGGTATTTGTAGTAGCTGGACCAGGTTCTAAAAGCCATCTTCCACTCATCCCCGGCTCAGTGCTGAACCAGGTTGTAGGCCCCCACCTCCACAGTTTGAGTTTCATGAACAGCTGGGATGATCATGCACGGTCCAGTAGCTTCGTGATGTGGAAGGGGGTATTGATTCCCTGATGGTAACCTGAGGGAGGGGCTAGTAATCTGTGCAAAGGCATGGGGGGTCCATCTTTCTTTTTAACAAACAGAACTGAGTCCTAGTGGGAGAGGTAGATGGCTGTATGGAACCTTGCCAAGATTCTCCAGGAATGCAGGGCAGCCTGCTCAGGTTCCAACATCCTGTAGATATGGCTAAACGGCACCTTGGCCCCCCAGCTTCAGTTCAGTTGGCCAGTCATAATCCTATTGTGTTGGTAGGGTGTCAGCATTCTTCTTCTCAAAGGAGTCACCACAGTCACTGTACATGGGGGAGGAGGGTAGTGCTGGAATCTGGCGGTGATCTCACCTGACCCACAGCCAGGGCCTGGGTTGTGTGTCGTGGTTCTGGGGTTCATCAGTGCATGTTGTCAGACTTGCTGGCAGAACTTGGAGTAGAATCTAACCTGCTGCTCATGCGAAAGGATGTGTGGATCACGAGCCACCAGACATGAATTGCTAAGGATTATGAGGAAGTGTGTTGAGCGGATCATTCCAAACTGGAGGACCTGCTGATGGTCCCGAATAGTCCCGAATGGCAACTTCCAGAGGCACAGTCTCCTGTGTCACTGGCTCCCATGACAGGAGTGAGCCATCTATGGTTTCCACAAGGTCAGGACAGTCTTTGGTTGAACTGGAATACCCAGGGTTTGGGCCATATCAGTATCTGTGAAGTTGTCTGTTGCCCCTGAATCCACCAGTGCCCACTGTGGTGGAATTCGGTAAGTCTCCCCGGAACACTGAGGAAGACACAGACTTTAAGATGTGGGGGCTGCTCACCATGCCTGGGGCATGCCTCAGTGAGGAGTCGGGGGCGTTATCTTGGGGCTAATTCAGGCTATAGGAGACAGTTACCAACAGGCACTGGCTGGGTGACAACACAGACCCCTTCCTGTCCTCACATTATTCCTTGAACCTATTGTCAGTGCATACAGTTAGGTTGATGAATGCAGTACTGTTGTAGCCATGTTGGTCCCAGGATGTTAGAGGGACAAGGTGTGTGAGGTAACGTCTTTTATTGGACCAACTTCTGTTGGTGAGAGAGACAAGCTTTAGAGCTACACAGAGCTCCCCAGACCTGAGTAAGAGTACCACTAGGCAATCTCTGTTGAGCAGGCATGGTGGGGATTGTCAAATAGGGCAGAGAATGCCTGGAGGAAGGTATCCCAGTTTGATAGCTTCCAGCTTGCTTGTTTGAGGAGGCACAAACCCAATACAATGCATCTCCTGTCAGGAGGCTGCTAATGAATCCTACTTTTGTTTGGCCAGTGGTGTAGGACTGCAGGTGGAGCAGAAACAGCAGGTGCCATTGGTTAATAACCCCTGCGAATTTTTGATGGTCCTCATTAAAACATTCTGGGAGGGAGGCTGGGAGGCCTGGGTCTGGGTATGTATCTGCGGTGAACGTTGTAGTGCAGCAGTCTCATCCTTCAGCCTGGCTGCCTGCTCTCATAGCGTCTGGTTATCTGTGGCACGCTGTGCCAGCTGGCCTGCAGTGCCACATTTTCATCCTGGAGCTGGGTGGATGCCTTCACAGAGCTTGTTTCTGTCTTGCCAGCTTCAATACATGGGCTTGAAGCATGGGGAGCTCCTCCTGGAAGTGGTCAACCCATTCAGACATTTCCAGTACCCCCTGGGGCATTCTGGGCAGGGAGTGCTCTGCTGCCTCCATGTTCCCCCAGGGTAGGCTTTCACCACAGGCTAGGGTGGTCCAGGCAAGCAGTCAGGATCCCATCAAAGGCAGTCAGGACCAAGGGACAAACATGAGGCTAGGAGTAGCAGAGGAGTTTGTAGTCAGGTTCCAGGTCAGGGTCAATACCAAAGTTCAGAGTCCGAGTCAGGTTTCAGGGTCCGGGTCAGGAGGCAAAGTCCAAATCAAACTGAGGTCCAAGCCAGGAGTTCAGGAGCAGGAATGGTCATGGGAGCTACAGAAGGTCCACACTGTTGCTTCCACTATTCATATTCTGATGAAGGGTTGATGTGGTGTGGTATCTTCATAAAGATTTAGATTTAATTGTTTTCAGCCCGGGCTGTCAACATTCAACCAGTCTTTTCACTTATGAATCTCTATAGATTAATGTCATACTTTACATATATCTATATACCTAATTTCTTATAATTTAGTTAGAAGTAAAACTATAACCGATCCTGTCCACAAAGGAAATGGAGTGTAGGTAGTGCCCAGCACAGTTTAGTAAATAGTCTGTAAAGTTCAGGCATGTCTCAGTATCATTAATTCTCACAACCTGTAAGAAATATAGGGCCAAGTCCTGCTCCCATTGTATTCAATGACCAAACTCTTATTGACTTCACTTGGAAAAGAATTGTGCCCATAGGCTTCTAACCCATTTCCTAATAATATCACAAACACAGTCACTCGTGCATGACGGAATAAATTTAAAAGGTAGTTGACATTGGCTGTGTCCTATATCCTTAGGAACATTCTGGCTTGGTTTTTTTTTTTCATATGTGAGTTTAGCCCAGCATATAATCCATTAAGGAGCACAATACTTTTATCAGCCAGAAAAGATCAAAGCATGCAGCTTCAAAGAAACCAATTAAACTTCAATGATGAATTGATCTGACTTCATCTGTTGTTTCATCTAAAAGTTGTGTTCTTACTTAAAATTGGGTCCCATATCTCGCCTTGGCACTTGCTGTCCTAGAAGAATGTGGTTGAATTGTGAAATCATTTTATAGTGTATCCTTCCCAGGCCTTTTTTTTTAAGGAATTAGGAGTCTTTATAAGGGAATTTAAGTACTGCTAGTATAATCAACAATAAACTGATCTACAAACATGATTTTACAAAAATCTAATAAATCTATAAATGTATGCTGAAGGGGAGCTCCTGTTGGCAGCTGGTAACTTGCATGCAGCTGCGTATTTCTGTTAAAACTCAGTGATCCATTGTTTCTCTTCATCTTACTCTTTGGCATTTTGACTACTTATCTTGACTGTTCTTCACTATGGTTGGTTACTGAATTTTCTTTCTGCCTTACCCCAGTGCAGGACTCTTCTGACATGTATTTTGATTTACATTATGATGCTGTTCCTTCTCACCCTCTCTCACTCCTCCACCCCCTGCACCTATATGTGTCTAATGGGTAGATGGAAAGATGTACAGCATAATAAATTGTTTGCAAAATCAATCATGAGAACCATGCTGAAACATCACAGTGTGGAGAGGCAAAAGAAAGCTGGTTTTATGCCAGAGCTGGTCATATAGTATAAAACCCAGTTTGCAAAGTTTGCTTCTCTGCTGGCAGCTTGTGTGTATGAACTGAAATATGAAATAGACTTCACTGAAAATAGGAAGGGGCAGTGTACACCAATTCCTATCCAGAAAGAAGCTTTGCCTCCTGCTGGCATTTAAATATTGCTCCAGAAGGATCTGGTTGGGGGAGGAAGAGGGGAAGATAAGGAAGGAGCACCCCAAAAGAGATGGAGAATTGGCCATCTCACAGGGAGACTTGACTGTGGGTTAGGAGGAGGGGAAGTGAGTGCTGGCTAATCAGGAAAAGGGTTACCACTTCTCAAAAGTTTGACCACAGTCATGTAAAGGTGTAGACTTGGTCTCCTTTCCTTTACTTGTCACTTAATGGCTCTTTACTCTTGTAATTATTGCTGCTGCTCAGTCCCAGAGTACAGCAAATCCTTAGAGTACCAGTAGCATGCCTAGTGCACCAATGCTCTGAGACAAGCTCCGTAGGTGCTTAAGCATCTAGGCCTTGCAGGCACTTGCCCTGGTGGGTCATAATAACCATTCAGACATGGCTAAGGGAAAGGTTATTTTACTAGGGCTGGAAGAGAAGGGAAAGGTTGCAAATACCCTAGGTACAGAGGCTTAAACAGTTAGTTCAAGGTGAACAATTGTGGTAAATGTTTGGGTCCCTGGGGCAGTCCAGTTGAGAATCAGGGTTCTTCAACCCTAATGCCTGCAGTGCCCACTTCGGTCCAGGCTCTATCCAAGCAAATAGGAGAACTCAGGTTTCCAGGCCAGGCTCAGTTAGTATCTTGCATTGGGGCCCTCTGAACTTGCTCTCTGTCAGCCACTGGTGCTTCCCCATAAATCACATACACACGCACACACCTGCATCCAGCTGTAATGTCTGGCAGTCACAGCCTGTTCCTCACATGGCTCTGTATCTGTTCCTGCCTCCACATTCCCTCCAGCTCTTTGTTTGCCATGCAGCCACTACTTCAGCTTCCCAGCAGCTCCTCGAAAGCTATGCAGTTAACTTGTCACTCCCCCCAAGAGAGCCTGGTTCAGGACCTTTCCCCTTACCTGGCCAGGAGAAAGGGAAATGTGGTCAGGAGGGGACTGATGAGTTGTCAGAGCCGTCTCTTGGGTACGGCGAATTGGGGCAACTGCCTCGGGCCCCGCGCTTTGGGGGGCCCCATGGGTGGGGAGGTGAGGCGGGCGTGCAGGGTGAGCAGGTGAACAAGGGAGGTGAGTGGCAGATGGGCTGGGGGAACAAGGAGGAGCCCCTCTACCAGAACCTCCTCCTCCCCCCAGCATCTTTGCCCACCAGTGGGCCTCGCCGATCTGCACCTCCCCGTCCCTCCCAGCACCTACCTCCTGCCACGGATCAGATGTTCTGCAGCGTCACGAGGTGCTGAGGGGGAGGAGCATGGGTGCAGCATGCTCGGGGGAGGGGGTGGAACTGGGTGGGGAAGAGGCAGGGTGGGGGTGGGGCCTTGGGGGAAGGAGTGGAGTTGGGGTGGGGCCTGGGCAGAGCACCCCCACCAGCAGATAGCCACTGAGTTTCTAATGTCTCAGGCCCTGCACCCCGCTAGGGATGGCCCTGTGAGTTGTAGTCCCCTGCTTTGCAGATCCATCACATTTTGCTGCCTGTAGGTTCCTGACTTATTCAGTGTCCACTTCTGCTGCTTTGCATCCAGGTCACCATATATTCTGAGGGTTGTGATAGCTTCTTCCCCAGGCATCCAATGGTTTCTTTTAGTGTGCACTGTAATTACCTGCAGGAAAAACAGATCTTCATTTTCTAGCTGCGTTACTGTTTCAAAAATTCAAGTATCCATGTCATTACAAAAATAGCAGAACTTCTAAGTTTTACCTTTAGTTATACGAAAGCATCTCTAGTGAAACCACTGGGAACTGTATATCAGGAGATATAACTGACTTCTGAAAAATCAGAGAAAGGCAAAGCAAGACCTTATTTTCACCTCATTTAGAGCTGTGCAAAGTGACTTCACACGGTGTCATCCTGCAGATCCCCTCTTGAAATACTGGACTAGCTAGATCAAGATTAGACAATACATGCTGTAGTCTTCACAAGCTGTATGTCCATCTTGAAGATGAGGGGAGCTGCAATCCTTTGCATGTAAGTTAGTTGGGTTATCTCCTGGTAAACTGCCAATACAACTTACACATAGGCAGTGATGAGCTGCCAAAATCTTAACAATGGGTTCCCTCCTCACCCCAAGAGGGGGTCGTTGCCCACCCCTGCTCCCCAGGACTCCTGCCCCATCCAGCCCCCTGCCCCCCCCCCCAGCCCGAGCTCACCTCCGCCTCCCTGGGCCTGAGCGGGAAGCCGTGGCCTGCTTCTCAGCCTGCCCCGGCTTCCTGCGCGAACAGCTCATTTGCGGGAAGCCTGTGGGGGGCAGAGAAGCAGAGCAGGGCGGCACATTCAGGGGAGGAGGCAGAGCGGAGGTGAGCTGGGGCTGGGGGTGGGGCGGGGAGCTGCCGGTGGGTGCTCTGCACCCACCAAATTTTCCCTTTGGGTGCTCCAGGGCTGGAGCACCCATGGAGTTGGCACCTAAGGTGCCACTTTTGGCCGGTTAAATTTAGAAGCCCTTTTAGAACCAGCTGTCCCTCGCGGAACAACCGGTTCTAAAAGGGCTTCTAAATTTAACAACCGGTTCTAGCAAACCGGTGCGAACTGGCTCCAGCTCACCACTGCACATAGGTAATGTTCAGTCTCCTGTGAGCCATAAGGACATTTATAAACTGAAATCAGTGAAAACATTTTAGCTCTGACTCTGTAAATCCTTTCTCATAGAAGGAGTCCTTACTCTTGTAAGTAATCTTCACCAAATCCAATCCAATAACAAAACTTTTCATTTTTAGCAACATAAAACAGAATTTTATAACTTGGTGGAAGAAGCAATTACAAGCTATTTGAGTAAGTGATTTTCAACTCTTTTTGTGGTTTGCTGGTTCATTGTGTGTGAAAACTGAATGCATTTAAAGTAATATTCTGAAGGCAGGCTTTCTCTAGCATCACTAATAGAAACAAAATATATACATACTGGACTATTTCTGATCTCATTTACACTGGTATAAAAACTCCACTGAAATTAATGGAATTACTCCAGATTTACATCAGTGAGATCAGAATTTGGCCTGTCATTCCTGTTTTGTTAATATGGCTTTAAAAAATTTTATTACATCCATTGATTATGTGTGTTATTGCAAAACAACTGTTTTCGGAAACCATTTTTGAATGATGAACATTTGTTTCAGTATCTCTTCAGACTGTGTAAAACTAAAAAATCAGTGTCACTGAATATAATGAGTGAACAGTAATTTCCTGTGGTTCCTGGTTTACTTTATGAGTTCTTTCCTGTGGTAACTGGAAGCCTAATAGGGTTGTCATTTTTGATATGCTGTTCTGTTAATAGATTCTGCTGAAAGGACAGCTTCATACTGTGTGTCAATCTACCACCATCTATTTGTGTATATCACCTTTATTGTGGCAGTTTGTGCCATAATTTTAAGCTATTTAAACAGGTACAAGAAAAAGAACAAGAGAAAGACTGAAAAGGAAAGAAAATTAAAAGAATTGTCTGGAAATTATATATCCTAAAGGCTAGCTTAGTTATTTGAGATTTCTATTTCCATAATTTTTTTTTAAAAGTTGCAAATTTTATATACATTGAATTCTTTGTTCTGTTATTTCAAAAGAGCTAGGAATTTTATTGTGTACAAAAATGATCTTTATAAAAATAGAATATTTAAAATCACATAAACCAAAAATGACAATAACATGTGGGAAAAAGCTCATTTAGCCACTGTAATTACAATAATATATTCTGCAAGTGTAAGGGCTGCAACTTATCCTGGGGAAATTTTAAGGCAAAACATTGAATGGAAATCACACAGTTTGTTGGAAATTATAGTTCTCTACAGTTGTTTCTTTGCACGTATAAATAATTCATTGTGTGGAGTACTCTTTTTCTATTTTTTTTTTTTTAATTACAAAATGTATTTTATTTTGGAGTAAGAAAAAGGGAGTTAGGGAAAGGGTACATAAAAGAGACCTTGTATGTGCATATATGTATGAAAGCAAAACACACATGAAAACTATATCTATGAATATACACAAGCAAATTACTATATCAAATGTGTGATATATAGATTATAGATTATATTGTTGCTCCTTTTCAACCTGAGTTGCTAGTCAAATTTCTGGGTCATGGGGGTGTTCCACCTGGGAGTTGAAATTGGTGATAGTCAGGTATTTCTCTGATGTAGGTTGGTTTATGTACAAAGTCCTGTTTCTCTGAATGCAGAAGGAACCAAAAGCAAAAGGAGCAGTTAGCTGACAGCTCCAAGCCTCTTTAGCCAACGGAACCAAAACCTCGCTCTCTCTTTTTCAGGGGTTACATTGTGCTCACCAGCTACGGCTTGGCTTCTTGATTATAGAATCATAAAATATTAGGGTTGGAAGAGACTTCAGGAGGTCATCTAGTCCAATCCCCTGCTCAAAGCCTAATTTTTTTTTGCCTCTGCCTCTCTCTGTGCTCTGTTCTCAGTTTCTGTGTGTTCTCTCTTCCCTTCTAATATACTCTCTTACCCAAAACTATATTCAGTCAAAAGCTCCTGCATGATTTTACACACACCTTTTGTCTTAGGTGGGGCTTATTCTTACAGTTATGCTATTTGAAGGACAACTTCACACCTATCAATCTCAATGGGGTTTTAACTCATCCTGTAACACAGTTTTACCCAGCTCATAATAACATCGCGACTGCCATTCCAATGATAACATATCATTGTAAGATTTTGATTACAACATAATTAAAATAAAGATTACAACATAATCTTCACCACACATTGATATTCTTTGCACACAGTCACCAACAGACCTGTAAGAAAATCCTTGCTGAGGATGTTGAGCATGAAATATCCTTCTAAAAAATAGGGCCTGCTCTGGACATCACTTAAGCGCCACTGAATCACTCATTACAGGATTTAAGAGGGACTTAAGTACTGCATAATACCATGTGCGGGTGTTTCTGCACAGAATCGTGTGTCACTCTTCATGCCCAATCTAGGCAAAATTAGTTTTGTTTCTGCAGACCCACAAAACCTCCATGGGCTTTTTGGGCTCTGTGAAAGCTGAGTCCACTCCTTACTCTAACATGAAAATCTTGTTTCTTGGAGTCATCTGTATTCTGGAACTACTTCTGTTTTCTCCAGCCAAATCCTCAACTCATATAAATCTGTGTAGCTGAGCATCTGCCCCTCAAGTCCAGTGGGTCTCTTGATGTTTCTATGAAATGTCAAGTTCTCATTTTGGTTGACAAAAAGTCAGTTAGGGAAGAAGTTTAAGGGGCCTTAGGCACAAAGGAGATTCAGACAGTGAAATGGAGCCAATCGGACCAAGGCCTCCCCATAAAATCAGACAACAAAACAAACAACCTGGACAAGTAGGAGATAGACCCCTCATTAAACAGCCAATGCTAGAAGCCCCTCCCCTACCCCTATTGTGCCATTCCACTCCCCAGCATGGTCTGCAGCTGAGTGAAGTGTTCCTCTTGTACATTAACAGAAGACATGAAAAGATGGTACATAAAGTTCATCCCCACTTCAATTGTCTGTCAGGCAATTCGAGGGAGTGAGTCCTTTCCCTACCAGAGGAGCTTGGTTTCTCTCAGCCTAATACATATTTCTGAGCAGGATTTGCACAGAAATTGGTTGGTGACCTAAGACCATATCCTGCAGACCTTCATGTGTGTAACTCCCTTCAACTTCTGTGAGTGTTGTGCACATAGAAAGCTTGCATTGTGGGGCTTGTGAGGTGAAAGTCTCTAACAATCCATTCCCAAACACTGAGACATCTAAGGTATGTTTCCTGGGAAGACAGACTCAAGCTATTTGCAATGTGGATATTGTGGCTGTGGCTCAGGCTAGCTATCTGAGTCCAAGCCCTCTTGACTGCCAGTGTCTGAGTTCAGGTAGCTAGCTCAAGCTGCTGCCCATGCTGCAACATCCATATGCTATTTTTAGCATGGTAGCCCCACCACAGCGAGCACAAATCTATTTACAGGCTGCGAGGCACATTCCCAACTGCAGTGTAGATATACCTTTAATCTCCTCAAAGACTGTCTAGCCAAAGTAAAACAAAGAATAATCAAATTATTTGAGTGGCTGCTGCTTCTCACATATAAAGAAGCCCCAGGTATTACTAAAATGAATTCTTGTTGTTGTTTTTTTTTAAGTGCTTTGTCCTTTAGATCAGAGGTGGACCATGTAATTCTTGCAAACTGCTCCTCAACTGTGTCAAGAGAGTGTCGGGCAATTGCTTTACTTAGCCCTGATCTACACTACAGGGTTAGGTCAAATTTAGCCGCATTAGGTCGATTTTATAATGCATGAGTCTACTCAAGCAACCTCGTTCCATCGACCTAAAGGGCTCTTAAAATCTACTTCTGTACTCCTCCCCGGCGATGGAAGTAGCACTAAAATCGACCTTGCTGGGTCGAATTTGGAGTAGTGCGGACACAAATCGACGTTATTGGCCTCCAGGAGCTATCCCAGAGTGCTCCATTGTGACTGCTCTGGACAGCACTTTCAACTCCGATGCACTAGCCAGGTACACAGTAAAAGCCCTGGGAACTTTTGAATTTCATTTCCTGTTTGATCGGCGTGGCGAGCTGATCAGCACAGGTGACCATACAGTCCCCCCTGAATCGCAAATGAGCTCCAGCATGGAGTGAACGGGAGACACTAGATCTGATTGCTGTATGGGGAGAAGAATCTGTGCAGGCTGAACTCCGATCAAAAAGAAGAAATGCTAATATATACACCAAAATCGCACAGGGCATGATGGACAGAGGCTACAACAGGGACACACAGCAGTGCTGCGTGAAAGTCAAGGAGCTCAGGCAAGCCTACAAAAAGACAAAGGAGGCAAACGTCTTTCTGGGTCAGAATCCCATACATGCCACTTCTGTGATCAGCTACATGGTATATTCTAGGGGGGGACCCTACCACTACCCCACCACTGTCCGTGGACACCTGCAAGGGGGGAGCCTCACGCAACACAGAGGAGGATTTTGTGGATGAGGAAGAGGAGGAGAATGCTCAGCAGGCAAGCGGTGAATCCGTTCTCCCCCGCAGCCAGGACCTTTTCATCACCCTGGGGCCAAGGCTCATAAGAAAAACAAGATTGTGACAGTGCCTGATTTTAATCTCAGTGAATCCTCCCAGATGTGAACTGATGGAGACAGAAGTAAATAATATCTACCATATGATTTAATAAAGCTTGGAACTGAAAACTGCTGTCAAAACTGAGGCATATAAGTCACACCAAATTGAATTTAAAGAAAAAGAGACGAGGGATCACTGGCTTGAAATTCATATTTTATTTGTTTGTTTACTGTTTTCAAACTGTTGATGAGAAATGGAAATATCTCTATATGTCTCTGTAGCCTATATAGGATCAGATCTTACTATCTGTATCTAACACAGGTAATCCCATGGAAATCAGTGGGATTCCTCTCAAGCACAAGGTATGCAGAATATGGCATGCCCATTGCATAAATTAATGTAAAGTTCTACAAGAAAACTATACACATAAAATGTATTAAATCAGTGGTATAATTCACTTGAATATGGATCACTTGTATGAGTAAGAGTTTGCAAGACTGGGCTTGTGGGGGGAACTTTGCACCCAAAAACCAGCATGCAGAAATGGTTCTCAGGGTATGGATCTATCCCTTTCATGTGGAAGGGCAGCTCAAGCACTTCTACAGCTCTATTACCCCTTTTCTCTGGACACTTTATAGTCCTCTCTAGTGGTATGGTTGGTGAGGGGGGCTGGTTGGGGCAGAGATGGTGTGACACTCCTCAGGGAAGCCCAGAACCGTAAGCCACTGTGTTACTCCTCTTCCTTAGCAAGAGCAAGCTTTGCTGGTGCTTAGACTGCGTGTCAGCTCGCTGCCACGTCAGCCTGTCCACTTCGCCAGCAAACTCCTCAAGACCTGCATTGCAGGTAAGTCAGTGAACCCAAGTTCCCCAGACATATCTTTCTGTAGCTTCCAGTCCCTCTCACTGGACGCTCACAGAAATTATTAAGTTTCCTGCCTTCAAGGAGACAGTGTACACATTATCCTGTTAGGTTAGCTAAGAACTTACTCTGTACTTCAATATAACAGCACTAAGATGATTTATAGTAAACTAAGAATAAGTTTTATTAATAAGAACCAAGATTTAAGTGATACTAAGCAAGAGACAGCAAAACAAAACATACTTCCTAGTGATTAAAACATAATTTTAGCTAGTTACAATGTTTGCCTATATACTTTTCTCACTTACATCATTACCAGCATCTCCAGTCATCCATGCCAGAGGATCCAACTTTCACAGAATCAGAGGGTGTTATCTCCTTTGTTCCCTAAGTGATGGATAACTTGAAGGTCTTTTTGCTCCCCCTTATATTTTCCAAGGTTCATTATCTTTGTCCCAAGAGCCAGGAAGATTCTGCACTGCACTCACTAAATGATTTCCTTTGCCACTCCTTAGCTTGATTGCTTTGTTTACCTTATATGTAAATGTACTTTCTTTGTTCTCTGCCTAAAATGAAGCTGACTAGACAGGTAAATCCACATTCCTTTGGGTATGTCTTCACTACCCGCCAAATTGGCGGGTAGCGATCGATCCAGCTGGGATCGATTTATCACATCTAGTCTAGACATGATAAATCGACCCCTGAGCGCTCTCCTGTCGACTCATGTACTCCAGGGCTGCGAGAGGCACAGATGGAGTTGATGGGGGAGTGGCAGCAGGTGACTCACCACAGTGAAGACACCACGGTAAGTCAATCTAAGTACGTCGACTTCAACTATGTTATTCACGTAGCTGAAGTTGCGTAACTTAGATCGATCCCGCTCCCCTAGTGTAGACCAGGGCTATGTCTAGGGCAGACTTGATTTGTTCATTGCCTCCAAAACACATTTTAAGAATGTATTTCCAGAACACACATACAATTCTTTAAACATAACTTGTACATACATCAGTCAATGATATTCCTGACCAGCACATCACCAGTTTACATATGATACCTTATAAGATACCTTTTGGATGACTTTTATGACATTAGTGTGTTATGAGTTACAAGTATAGAGGGCCCTCTGACAGTGGGCATTAAGGGGCTCCTAAAGTCACAGAGAGTGCATTTTATGTCTCCTGTAGCCCCGTGGATGTTACAGAGAACAAACAATACAGCCCCAGGTTGCATCGTCATTCCTGCAGAAGCTCCTGTGCAGTTGAGGAACCCTGACATACTGACAGAAGGATGTTGTTGGGATATGTTAGGGTTAAGTAAAGACCCAGGAAGCTGCTGGTATGCTGACATGGCATTAGGGAAGAAAGTCACTACCAGGCAGTATTTCTTTGTTTAATAAATAAGTTGCCATATTTTTCCCTTCCCTGTTGCTTGTTGAGAATTGATAAGGCAGCTGCATAAGAAATGTAGTTGTCTAAAAAACCCCCACTTCTTTTACACAAAGGGTTTTTTTTATCTCCCCCTCCCTTCTTTCCTAGCTACACAAGGGTCATGCCCCTTCCTCCCTCTCCTGAGAATCACTGATTCAGGGAGATTTGTGGCAACAGATTGTTGCAAAGAAATGTATTTTCAAGGTAAAAATGCCTGTGTAAGATGCGTAATGCTGTGCACAATAGATAGGAGTGGGTTTACTAACAGAATGGGTGTTTTTATTACTTAAGGATTTTTGGGGTGTTGTAACGGATGTAGATGTGTACATACTAACTTAGACAAAAGGAGTGTGCTGTAACTAATTCAGTGCTTACTCGACAATTGTGTCGAGGGGAGCAAGTCTCTCAATAAAGAAGCCCGTACTCAAATCCGCCTCTCGGACATAGAATCATAGACTTTAAGGTCAGAAGGTACTATTATGATAATCTAGTCTGACCTCCTGCACAATGCAGGCCACAGAATCTCACCCACCCAGTCCTGTAACAAATCCCTGACCTATGTCTGACCTATTGAAGTCCTCAAATTGTGGTTTAAAGACTTCAAGGTGCAGAGAATCCTCCAGCAAGTGACCCTTGCCCCACTCTGCAGAGGAAGGCGAAAAACTCCCAGGGCCTCTGCCAATCTGCCCTGGAGGAAAATTCCTTCCTGACCCCAAATATGGCAGTCAGCTAAACCCTGAGCATGTGGGCAAGACTCACCAGCCAGACAACCAGGAAAGAATTCTCTGTAGTAACTCAGATCCCACCCCATCTAAAATCCCATCACAGGCCACTGGGCATATCTACCACTAATAGTTGAAGATCAATTAATTGCCAAAATTAGGCTATCCCATCATATCATCCCTTCCATAAACTTATCAAGCTTAGTCTTGAAGCCAGATGTGTCTTTTGCCCCCACTGCTTCCTGCTTCTTCTCCTAACAGATGTGGTGGCATCTTTTCCAGAGATTTGCTTCCCCCCAAATCTTCTCATGCAGGTGTTATTGTGGGAGGGGGAGATCTGTGCTGCTATTATTAGGATCTGAGAAAGCTGTTGAAATATTTCTCAATCATTTGTGTAATTTTCCTAATGAGTCCAATTCTGCAGACCTAAATCAGATAAAATTCCCATTAAAGCCAATGGTAGTTGTGCCTGAGTAAAGACTGCAGGGTTGGACTCCTGTGGGAGACCAAAGGTATTGCAAGAGTTTTGCCATTGATTTCAGTGGGAGCAGTATCAGCCACTGGGATAACTGATGCCTCTTGTTAACGGAAACTCCCAGTGTACCAAAACTTGGTTACTGCTCCAGAGTTTTCATTGCTAAGTCAGTTGGACAGCAATGGATCATCTTTGCTGCATTCAAGGTCCTAGGACCTCATTGCCAGAGATAGCTGACCTTGGGGGAGGTGGCCTATGAAGGGTCGTCTTCACTGGTGATCCAGAGTGCAATCTGAATAGAGCCTCTAAAATTAGGATTGCTGGTGGGCAGTCTTTAAGATCTGTGTTTCCATTTCCTGAGTTTCAGGGAACACCAGAAACCTTTTGCTTACACTGTAGTGATGACTATTTGATTAATCGTTCTCCTGAAATTAATGGGGTAACTAGTAAGTCTGGCAGCACTGGAGATACATCCTGCTGGACGGATTTGGACACTTAGCAGCAGCAGCAAAGCAGTTTTAAAAAAAAGTGTTTGGAGACTTTTACTCAAAGTCATAAAAACTCTCTCATAAGCTGTATTTGACATTACATCCCACTATTGCTTTCACAGATTTATGTATAAAGATAACGTTTTTTGTGGCTTCTTGGACTGCACCTTTTGAGTTTTGAGAGGAAAGTCAGGGAGATTATTATTTATATTAAAAATAAAAGACAAAACTGTCAGGAAAAATAAATACTTTATGTGATAAGAACTGTCCTCATGTATATTATACTAATTGTGTGTGTCTATAGTTTTCTCCTGTAAAGAAATACATTATTTTAATGTAGCCCAATATTTTTATGTTACCAGTGCTTATTTTTTTCCTTTCTTTAAAAAAATCTATCTTTTATAGTTTAAAATATGACAGAATATATTCAGGTCACTAACAGTGAATGCCCATTTTTATTTTAGTACACTTGTTGTGCATGGAACAATTAACAGCAAGGAACCACTATTTCAAAGACAATTAGCTACCTGAAGATGCCTACTGAGATTTTCAAAACTGCTGACAAGGTGTTAGGCCCCTAGGCACTTTTGAAAATCATACTGGATTTTCAGGTGCCTGAAGACCTTTAAAAAATCTGGTCCCACATGCTATCCTATTTGATTCTGCATTTCATTATCACTTAATTTGCTTTGGCTATTTAATTGTTTTCATTGACTGTGCAGTTATTGGTAAACCATGACTAAAAGAATAAGTCCGTTCATCCCATCTATTCAATTCACTTGGGTAGTACTAGTTTGGTATTTCTGTTTTTTGTTTTAATTCTACTTAAATGGAAGATAATCACTAGAAAGCAGCAATTATATTCATTGATTCATAGAGTTTAAGACCAGAAGAGACCATTAGGTCATCTAGTCTGACCTCCTATGTATCACAGACTGTTAAATTTCACCCAGTCAGCCCTGCATTGAGCTCAATAACTTGTGCTTAACTATAGCATATCTTGTGTTTGGCTGAAGTATATCTTCCGGAAAGGAATCCAGTGTTGATTTGAAGACATCAAGTGATGGATAATCTACCACTTCACTGGGTAGCTGTTTTAGCAGTTAATTACCAACGCTGTTAAAAAATTGTGCCTCATTTCTGATTTGTGTTGGTCTGGTTTCAGCTTCCAGCCAGTGGTTCTTGGTATGCCCTTCTCTGCTATATTAAAGAATCTTTAGTACCTGGCATTTTTTTCCCTGTGAGGTACTTATACAAGTGTAATCAATCTTCTTTCTTTTTTTTCTTTTTTTGATAAGCTGAACAGATGGTGCTAAGTGTCTCACTGCAAAGTATTTATTCCTGCCTTCAAATAATTTTTGTGGCTCTTTTCTCCACCTTCTCCAATTTTTGAACCTCCTTTTTAAAACGTGAACACCAGAACTGTACACGCTTGTGACTGGTTCAGTCACAGGGACCCCCTTGGGACTGTCACCTGATGTGCTGAAACTACCTATGAGCGTGTTTTCTTTGTCACCCTGGGACTCCAGAACCTTGCCTTGTTGAGCCAGACATGCTAGCCTACTGCAACACAGACCCAGGGTTTGAACCACGCCCCCAAAGTTGCAAACTTAACTGAAAACAGCTCAGCAAGTACTCCAGTCTCCAGCACCCAGACACTCAGTTCCAAATGGGATCCAAACCCCAAATAAATCCATTTTACTGTATAAAGTTTATACAGGGTAAACGCATAAGTTTTTTGCCTTCTATAACACTGATAGAGAGAAATGCACAGCTGTTTGCTCCCTCAGGTATTAATCACTTACTCTGGGTTAATTAATAAACAAAAGTGATTTTATTAAGTATAAAAAGTAGGATTTAAGTGGTTTCAAGTAATAACAAACAGAACAAAGCAAGTTACCAAGCAAAATAAAACAAAACATGCAAGTCTAAGCCTAATACATTAAGAAACTGAATACAAGTAAATGTCATCTTTAGAGATGTTCCAATAAGCTTCTTTCACAGACTAGACTTCTTCCTAGTCTGGGCCCAATCCTTTCCCCTGGTACAGTTCTTGTTAGTTCCAGCTCAGGTGGTAACTAGGGGATTTCTCATGACTGGCCGTCCTTTGTTCTGTTCCATCCCCTTTTATATCTTTGGCACAAGGCAGGAATCTTTTGTCTCTCTGGGTTTCCACCCCTCCTTCTAAATGGAAAAGCACCAGGTTTAAGATGGATTCCAGTACCAGGTGACATGGTCACATGTGCTGTGAGACCCCACGCCTCCATTCTTCACGCAGTAAGGCTTGCAAATAAACAGAGCCATTTACAACCAATTGTCCTAGTCAATGGGAGCCATGAAGATTCTAAACCACTATTAGTGGCCCACACTTTGCATAATTACAATGGGACTTCAGAGTAATATTTCATATTTCTTGCTTCATATACATGAATGATACATTCATACAAATAGGATGAACAGACTCAGTAGATTATAAGCTTTGTAATAATACCTTACAAGAGACCTTTTGCATAAAGCATATTCCAGTTACATTATATTCACACTCATAAGCATATTTCCATAAACATATGGAGTACAACATGTCAACACTATTCCCTGCTCCTGCTCACTACTCTTCTGTTTACATATCCAAGGATTACACTAGCCCTTTTTGCACTGGTACCTCAGCATTGAGTTGCTTGTCCACTTATGACCCCTATATCCTTTCCAGAGTCTCTGTCTTCCAGGACCTATCACCCATTCTGTGGATATTGCCTGCATTCCTTCATCACTGATGTATAACTTTGCATTTGGCTGTATTGAAACACATTTTGTTTCAACAATGGGCCCAGGTTCCCACGTGATCCAGATCACTCTGCGACTGCCCTATCCTCAGTATCATGTGCAAATTTGATCGGCAGTGATTTTATATTTACTTCCAGATTATTGATGATGTTGAATACCATCAGGCCTCATACCAATCCCAGTGCAACAGCACTAGAAATACCCCCATTAGGTGGTGATTCCCAGTGAACAGCTACTTTTTGAGATCTGTCATCTATACTTCTCACTCCCTTTAATGTGCGCTTTATTGATGTTGGATAGTGCTGTTGTTTTAATCAGAATGTTGTGTGGTACTAAGTCAAACACTTTATAAAAATCTAAGTATATTACATCTACACAGTTATTTTTATCAACCAAATTTGTAATTTCATCAAAGAATGAAATAACATTTGTTGACAAGACCTATTTTCCACAACACTATGTTGACTGACATTAATTATATTCCTATCTTTTAATTCTTTATCCACTGACTCCTGTATCAACTTTCTATTATTTTGTCAAGCTAATCGATCTTTAGTTACTGATGTCATCTCACTTAACCTTTATTAATATTGGCACAACATTAGCACTCTCCCAGTCGTCTAGAAAAGCCAAGATTTATTAAAATTAAGCATCAGCGGGCCAGAGATCTCCTCAGCCAATGGTTTTAAGATTCTTGTGTCCTAAACTGATTAATCCTAATTATTTTAGTGTTGTAATTTAATATGCTATGCCTCTGGATATAAACAACTGTACCATTTGTTTTACATAGCTCATATAATCCACAGTTCTTACTGATGTATATGGACCAAATTCTGCAGTCCCTACTCAAGCAAAATTCTTATCTAAGCTGTGAATTTTGCCTGAGTGGGGACTTCGGGATTTGTCTGAGCATCATATTCAATCTCCAGTATTTATTCAGATCTTTTTAAAGCAAAGATACTCTCTAGCTAGAATAGATGTTTTCTTTCTGTAGAAATACTGTGGGCTCTATGGAAAATATCAGATTTTAAGATGTCTGTGAAATACAGAGTACTGTAAGGTTGGAAGGTAAAATATGTTTTTATCGGATGCTAGTTACTTTGGTTATCATATGGTTCCACTGTCTTTGCCATGAGTTACAAAAAACACTTAGTAGTCATCAACCTACATAAAAGTAGGTAAATTGCAAGTAATGCATTGATAGTACTGCTAAATTTTAATGAAAGTTAAAGGTAGAATTGGATTGATGCTTTTTATTTCCCATGACCTGAGTAGCTTGTTTTTCAATTTAAAACTATGGGCCAAATTCAATCAAGGGACACCTTGCAGGAGAAAGTATCCCAGGGAGAGATTCATGCAACCGCCTCTCCATCCTCAGGTGAATATCCCACGGGCAATGGGTTAAACTGGTGTGTGTGGGGGGGAAGTTGCTGCAACACAGATCATCTTTCCCCAGCTAAAGTGAACCTGGCCAAGTGACTAAAATCTCCAAAATACATCTAATGTGAAATAATGTACAGAAAGGACAATAGAAAACAAATTTCTCCTTCTATTGGGGGTGTCCTATTTTATGTAGAATATAGTCTTGTATATGGCCCATTTTCAGTCAAAAGTTTACCTGCAAATACTGCATGGCATTGTGCCCTTCAGTAAAATATTATATATTGAATGAACGAGATAAAAGCTTATTTAAAATACTACAATGCTGCTTCTGTCCAAATGGATTGGTTTAATGGCTATTTAGTAGGAATAAATTCTATCTGGCACTATTGTAACAGCAGCAGGAGAATCCAAATATAGCAGCAGCAGCAGCAGGCTCTGGTGTATAAATTTTCTTACAAATGCTATATTGTTTTTTAACACTGTCAGGGAGCTAGAAAGCGATGCTGTCATGATTCAAAGAAGCTGTGTTGCTTTTTATTTTTAGAGATTCTTTAATAGCACAACAGCTACATGATTTTGTTTTCAGTGAATTCAACCCCCATTCCCAGACCTGCCATTATTTTATCCATGTTTTAAATGAGAAGTAAATATTATTATTTATTATTTGTATTGCGAAGCACCTAGGAGCCTATAGTGAACTATGGCCCTGTTGTGCTAGGCACTGTACACGAGCAGAACAAAAAGATGGTTTCTGCTCCAGTCATTTTTGCCCACAGCTTGATGAAAAATTATTCATATGGTTTTGCGAGTGCTCTCTATTTTAACACTTGCTGCAAGTTATGATACACCACAAGCTGTTTAAAAATGAGGATTTCTGCAAGGTGCTGAGCATCTCTAACTCCATTGCCTTTAGTAGATTTTTGGTGCCCAGGACTTCTGAAAATCAGGCTACATTTAGGCATTGAAGGTTACAAATAGAGCTGGTGGAAACCGGTAATTTCTGTTCAGTGGGAAATTTTGACATTTCAACATTTTTCATTCCTAACTAATAAATAAGCAAGTATTTTTGAAAATTCCCATGAAATGGAGACACTTTGATCCAAAAAATAAGATATGATGTTTCAGCCAGTACTAAACAGCAGTTGTCTTATTCATTTTAAAAATAAATTAAAATAGAATGTTTGACTCTCATATCATATGCTGACATGTCAGTAGTAGAGGATAATGATATGTCATACTATCCACTACTACTACTGACATGCCATGAAATAAATTTAAGTAATACAAATGAAAAAGGAAAATAAATTTTTCAAATCAAAAATTTCATTTTGAAACAAAATTTTGAACATTTTTCCAAAAAGAAGGCTTTTTTAAATAATTTTTTTCTTTTGAAATATCTTGTGTGGGAATTTTTATGGAAATCAATGGTTTCATGACAAATTTAGGTTTTGTCAAAATGGCATTTTTCCAATGGAAAACAGTTTTGACAAAAAGTTCCCAATCAACTCTACTTGCATTTCTGCAATCAGATCTATGCGGGCATACCTTTTGCCTATGTGGAATCCCATTAAGTCATGCATGGGATGCAATGATCCACCTGCATGGATCTGTATGTAGGACTGGGGAATAAATATGGTGCTGAATACCTAATCTGAAGCATTCAAGTTTAAAAATTTGGCCTAACAGCTTAGAAGGGTTTGGAATGTTTTCAACTCTGGAACAAATGCATTTACTACTTATGTTTCATTTTTCTCAATAATTAACTTAGTGCAGATACTGTATTTTAAAATAGTGCACAACTTTCATAAATTGAAATGGGTTATTCTGAAAGCGCTGAGCATAATGACAAATAATAATGAATACAATAAAAAGACAATTTAATCTGAATTGGTAAATCCATGTAAATGTCTATTAGAAATATGAAGGTAGTACAAAAAGAAATCTACTTATTTGGCTTAATAAAGATCTTTCTAAAATGATCTCTCCTGAAGATTTTAAGTAACCTACTGTACAAAATAATCTTGTCAAACATCTTCTTTGCTGATTCCCTAACACTAGAAGTTTGTAAGTAGTTTAATGATAATGAATAATTAATTACTCTTCAAGTAGTCCTCTCCATGGAAGGATCTCAAAGCAATTTACAAACATCTTGAAGTACTGTAGACACTTGTTATAGAGTTGCCATGACTTGTCCATAACCAGACAGTGAACCAGTAATATGGCCGGATTGGGGACAGCTGACTTTGGTTAGAAAACACTGCCACACTTCCTGGCAGAGTTAAGCAGACATGTTCATCAAAAGCTGTTCTTTCCAGACAGTAGGCCAAACTCCCCCAGGGTCTATGCTAGCAGAAGCTGATACAGACCCCCACTGAGAACTCTGGTGATGAAAAGCCACCTAGTGAGAAAGGTGCTACAGCAGAAAGGAGACACAACACCTTTCCATTCACCACTGGGCCTCCACATTAAATAGCTGAGTAATTAACACAGCCATGCACTACCACTGGTTAATTTTATCCAGTATGTGTAATGTCTTTAAATGGCTGGAAGTACTACGCCATTACACAAAATCTGTATTGTCAGTTTTTATGTTCTCATTTGGTTAAAGACTTTTCTCCCTCTTTGGGAAGGATAGATTTGACTCCTGCCAAAATATTTCTGCTCAGTGAACAGAATTAGTCTATAGTTTGGCAGTTAATGTATCCTCGGGCTCTCATGAAAGTAGAGGGGAAAACACTTATTAGACTTAATCAGGTGGCAAGCTTTCATTATAGCTGCTCTAATAGACAAGGAAGCTGTACTCCTGGAATTGAATTTTTAAACACACTCTGTATAGGAGGGTTAAAAAGAGGGTTAGTTCACTGCCCTGAGGTCTAACCTTTAGGAGCCTCCAGTGTTGTTGAAAACAATTTCATATAAAGGAGCCGCCGTGCTCCTGCACACACACTATTCACAGTTCTTTACTGGTGCTTCTCCTTTGCCAAGAAGTAGAAGATTTTCAGGGCCTTGCAAATTAGTTTCACAAGTAGGGCAGAAATTGTGATGTGGGGTCAGGTATTTTCTTAATGTAATTTGTATATTTCCAAATTGTACACAAGTCATCTTTTCTTGAACAGGGTGGTTATAAGGGTGTAGAAGCAACTGCCTCCTTGCAGAAACCTTGAGTCAGGCTCCTCCCCTATGCCTACAAGGAGTTGCCTTGGGCCTCGGTCTCTTTCCAGTGTCTCTCTGCTTCATGAAATATCCCTTCTTCTCCCTCAGCCCCTTACTTTGTTCTGGGAAACCCCTAGTCCAAAACTGCTCACCGAGACTGCAGGGTCTGGTTAGATGGGCCTACGTGCTTACCCTTCTATTGTGGAGCTGCTCTTCAAGACAAAGGAACCTCAGAGCTGTAACTGCCAGACAAAGCATAGAGCTTTAACTCAGACAATACCCTGAATGACTCCCAGAATGCAGTTGCTGCAAGGTGTCTTTACTTAGAGATTATTGATGTATAAGCACTCTAACAGGCAAGCCATGATGTTGAGGTCACCATTGAAAAGTCAGCTGCCTGATAGCATACAGTGGGCCTGATCTAAAGCCCATTGAAACTCCCCGGGTACCTTTCCATTGACTTCAGTGGCTTTGGATCAAGCACAGTATCTGAGATACCATAGTTACTTCCCTGTCTAATTATAGTTTGGGGCATGGATTGGAAGAGACTCTGCAAGGACAGCTCGCTACTTCCTGCAGAACGGGGGAAGTGAAACCCAATGATCTCTGTAGCACCATCCCCCTTTTCTCCAGAACTCATTTAGTGTGCTTCACAGGTCCGGAACCCACAAGGAAGGGAGGGTGGAGACTAGGCAGACTCTGGGTAGGGAGTGAGTGGTCTGGGGTGGGGTTGGCTATATTATATTTGCTATGGAGCCTCCACTACAAATAGTCCTGGGCAGTTGTAATGGATTAGAGCATCTAGTAATTGCACTGCCAGATATCTGCTGGGAGCTGGCTGGTATGAAGGAACAGGGCTTCTATGCAGATGACCCTGAGGATCCACCAGGTCTGAAGAACATTCCTTTGAGTTATTCTATGAGGGGGCAACACTCCTGTGACTGAACAGATGGGGAGGGATTCTGAGGATATCTTTGGTCAGAGAGGGGGTGCAATTTGGCTCACTATGAGGAAAACACTGATGTTTTAATGGTGAACCATCTCTGTCATGTCTAATTAAATAAACATTGAACACCCTATGTTTTTAATTGTTCTTACAGTAAATGGCAACTTGTAGACGATTTGCAACTCATCTTCTCCATCATATTCCTGCTAAGTATTTGTCACCAATTTTTAAGCTATTCAGGAAAAAGGGTTCATTTAGTGTCAGGGAAAGTCACGTGCATTTCTGTGTCCTCTACTGACATATTCAAGGAGCTGCTGGGTCTGAGTTCTGTTTATAAGTCTTAATACAAGTCCAGAGTGAACCTCTGCATCAGCTCAGCATCCGGCAGCTTTTATCCTCATCGTGTGTTCAAAATTGTTGATATTTTTTTCCTTTCTATTACTGTCTCAAGTACAGAAAAACATTTCCATTGGTACATTCATCTCATGTCATTTCTAAAACTGAAATCTCAGGAGTGCAGACTGAACTTTGCTATATGAGCTGTAGCCATAACTTATGTATTTTAGGTTCTTGGGTTGCCTTATAGGATAGAGATTATAGGGCTTTCATTAACATTCTGTAGTTATTTGCTCTGTCTCCAGTGTTATTGTACTTTTACGTCTATATTTTTACACGTATATTTATATATTTACCTGCTGGGCATATTGCTCTCAAATGTTTTGATCTGGATTTTTCCAGCTTGTTGATACTCCCACAGAGATTTAAAAGCACTTCCACTTCCTTCAGAAAAATCAAAACATTTTATAAAAGTGCCATCATGCACAAGACAATTATTTAAATTCCAAAAATCACTCTGAAAATATTTGTTTTATTAATGTGATTTAATAAAAAAAAAATCAAATCCATCTTTAGATTTCTAATGAGTCAATCAGAGTGATATCTGCTGAGCCTGTAATATCTGTTGTTGTTTAAAAAAAAAGTTATGACCAGACAGGATCAAGACAATCACAAGTTTACAAAGTCTTTTTATTTCCTGAGATCTGAAAAGCTTGGGGTTCTGGGCCAAATCCAACAATCCTTAGATAGGCAATACATCCTTATTTTCACAATACTGTTGTTCTGTCTCACTGCTTTCTTCACAAGGTTTTACTGAATACCTGTGCTATAGTGTCATTATACATTTGTAATAGGCCTTTGCTTTGCTGAGCATGTGCAATTAAAGCTTGTTTGGAATTCCATGCAATGGTATTAAAAGCTCAGTGAGATGTGCCCACAAGTAAGAGATGTGTTGTATTCATGGATTGGGAAAAGGATGGATTATTCATTTTTTCTTTTTCTTTCCATTTCTTTCTTACAGACCCAGAAATCTCTCTTATTAATTTCAGTGAGAGATGTTTAAAGCTAGGTGGGAAAATGAAAAAAAAAGAATATGGAAATTGTATTTTATTTCTGATTTTCATCAAAATTATGAAAATTTTCAAGTAGTTCTAGAGATTTGTTTGTGCCATTGTCCCAAAACCTAGGACTTCAAATCTATTATTTTTGTGACCTAGAAAAAACAGCTATTGCATTGCCAGTAGAGTAAAACTAATACGCTGCATGTAGCCGGACAGTGCCAGCAAATGTCTTTTTATGGATCATTTATTCACAGGATAAATAGCCTTTTAATAATACAGAACTTTCAGAACATGCTTCTCAACATACAATTAAAAGAGAAGTTCCTGGAACGAGAAACAACATCAGAGTGTGAGTGCATAAAAACAAATTATTTTGTGCCACGCACCTACCACACACACACACACACACTCTCACTAGCGCGCTCTCTCTCTCTCTCTCTGGCACATGCACACACGCACAACTTGGGTGTTTCTATCCTCTTCAGGTTGAGAAATTTATCCGTGTGTCAGATGACAGCACATAAAATGCTATAATGGAATTTTATTTGCGGAATATTCTTTTCTTTTCTTTTGTATTCAGATCTGTGACACTAGCACTAGGACAATGTTTCATTTAAACGTTGTGCTAGAGAATCTGTTCCAGCCAGGACTTATTATATGGCTACCATTTAATAAAGAAAACACAATAGGGACATATTCTCCTGAAGCCTAATGTATACATATAATATCCATTATAAGCATAGGCTGGAACTAGGGTGTTGGGGTGCTGCACCCCCTGGCTTGAAGTGGTTTCCATCATATACAGGGTTTACAGTTTGGTTCAATGGATCTCAGCTCCCGCACTGTACAAATTGTTCCAGCCCCCTTGATTATAGGGTGACCAGATAGCAAGGGTGAAAAATTGGGACAGGGAGGGGGGTAATAGGCACCTATATAAGATAAAGCCCTAAATAATGGGACTGTCCCTATAAAATCGGGACATCTGGTCACCCTACCTGATTAAAAAGTAGTAATCTGAGATACTTCTGAGATCAGATACACACAGTTCTTTATGTAATTAATGCTTTTTATTAGCCAACCAACCAAACATAAACACTTTACAGAGAAGAGAGAGAATGCCAAATGGCCAGCACTTGTATTGCTCACATGATCATTTGTGGGGATACTCGAGAGTCAGTACGTGGACGTTGTCCTGCTGTCTCAGACAGCACTCAAGCCAGGAAACATCTTTTATAATATGATACTCTAAAACCCCCCTTTATGTTATGCATATTTATAATGGTACCGATCCTTTATTCTTCGCTAAATTTCCACACCCCTCTTTGTTTAGGGGCCCCCACATTGGATAGATTAATTACCCATTTACTTATTGACATAAATGCTAATGATTACTCAGTTGCTATAGCATTATTGTGATCAGTATATGAGAATTTCGGTTACACATATTCCTTAAAAATACCTTAACATGAATAACTCGTATTGTGGTTTCTTGCTTCATGTAAGTTAACACTTGTTTATTTCTACACTTCATCTTGTGACTTAAGGTCACTTGCCTGCTAGTTACTTGTGACAATCTTCAACCGAGGCCTTGATTAGTTATGCTAAGCTATTTTACATTACAGGCCCTGGGCATCTTGGTCCTCTACTTGCATTACTGCATCTATCAATACTTATACAGTTATACCTTACCTATATATGTGTATGGCTGACTACAGTCAGCTGCATTAGAGCACCTTTGTTCTGCTTCTCCAACACAAAGCTTCCCTAAACCTGCCTCACTGGGCTCCTGGAAGCTCTAACCTGCTTAGTGCAGGGGAGGAATATTTGGGAAGTGAAGAGTCACCACAGCAGCTTTTATGCCATCCACCTCTCCCTGTGGCAATGTGCCATGGATGGCTGAAAGGGAGCATGCAGGAGGGGTCCTGGCATCCCAGCATCCTGGACCAGCACTTTGGTGCTACAGACAGCTGGTACAATTTTACAGCTGCCCTGCACCAAGCACAATGTATCAAAACGTCAGTGGGTCTACTCATATAAGTAAAGTTAATCAAGTTTGTAAGCATTTGCAAGATTGGGGCTCAGTCAACAGGAGTTTGCCATTGACTCAGTGGCAAAAGGCCTAGATTCACTCATATTTGGGGAATATTTTTATTATGGCAAAAACTGTGCTAGGTACATCACAAAGAGCATAGAAAGACATGGTGCCCCAACAACCTTACAATCTAAATTTAAGTAATGACTTGCAAGTAAGGGTGGAGCTGGGGCAAAGGACAAGGAAGCGTATGTGTGTTGTCCACCTACAATAGGGTACTTAAAAAGTGCATTCTGATTCTAGGTGTTACTGGTTATAGTGGAATTCTTCAGTTTAAGAATAGGATAAAGCACTAGAACTGGCTACTGCTAGCTTTTTAAGTTTTCCCTTTGTATGCACATATATAAAAAATGTGTGTGCGCGTGTGTGTATAAGTGAAAATAATTAACTCCCTAAATGAAGGAATCACAGAGAGAAATAGTTTTCATGGGGAATTTTATATGAAAGCATGTTAGTTGGATGGTCCAATTTGGGAGATTATTGCATGCATAGGGTTTCACATGAAAATTAGTACAGAGATGATTTTTTGAGAAACAATTACACTGATTTTAATGGAGTTGTGCTCATTTTTGTCACCTGTGAATTTGGCCGTTAGACTTTGCAATCTTGCATAGCTTGAGCCACAGAAGAAAAATTAACCAGACCGAAATCTTCAGGAAATCTTCTGTTTTTGATGTGGAAATTTCATGGTGCAGTTTCAGTCAGTTATACACTATACAGTGAGCTCACATTTACAGTGTAGTCACTTTTTCCTGCTGGAGCATTCTTGGCAACAGTTGAGTTTCTCACATTTGTGTGCTGGCCACGACGTGTCTAATTTATTTAAAAAAAATAAAAGACAGCCTATTACTATTCAATAACCGTGTTTTGCAGTCCTACTCCAATTATGATTATATGTGAAAAAGATAATAGCACAATTTCTCACTATTAACCCTTGTAGTTAAGAATTACAATGAGTTACCATTGTGTTTTGATTACAAGCCTGCTCAACAATGGGAGGCAATTTGGCAAATGGTTGAGGCAACAGCTGCTATGATGATCCCACTAAGAGAGACATAACAAATATAGATTGGCTCCATAGGCCACAAGTTGGTTCTTAGCCAGGATATCTGGGGCATCACATTCTGGAGTCATGTTAAATTAATGCATCTTCCATTGCACTCTACATCAATATCACTCTTGTGTATTGCTCCTTGTCATTAAGTGCATCACTGTGGGTTTTCAGTAGCTGGACTTAGGTGCTTAACAATTTGGCACCCAAATAAATAGCACACGTCCAATCTTCTTTACCTTGTTTGTTGTTTCATCATTTTGCCTGTAATAAAAAACAGAGGAAAAGAGAATCAGCCATGAGCTTTTCAGAAATAATTTATTGGGGGACTTTAGATGGATCTTGGTGACATAAATAGCTTCCTCACACAGAGAAATAAAAATGGTTTTAATAAAGTGAAAGTGCAAAGATTACTGTTGGATATTTCTGTTATTTCCCCAAAACTTTGTGTTTCCTCAAGATAATGCTCTGAAAGTTACTGTGCATTTCAAGAACTTATTAACAAAATGGTTTTATGATCTGTTATGCCCCAATAGCCAAAACACATTTCGCTGGGGGGAGAGAAGGGTGAGAAATCAACCTTGCAGAACTTTAAATATAAAATTTAAATGACGGTCATACAAAAAATGTAACAGCAATTTGGGGACACTAATTTGAAATCCTTTATGAGGTTGTAGATATATAGATGAAAAATTATGCATACCTGAGGAAAGAAGCAAGCTTAAAGATATTCTGAAAGGGGAATAAAATGTGTTTATCCCTTTTTTTCTTCTTTATAATGTGTAACTTTTTTCAAAAACACTAGTATAAGTTCTACTTGTTTTCTACATGAGACTGTCTTGCCTACCCTGCTTTGCCAAAGACTCTATGGACTATTGGAGAATTGGTTGGATCAAGTATTCACAACAGAAAGAACTGAGGGAAGTGTTTTTTAGTCAGATTGTTTAAAACTCTCTGCAGCAAACTAGCCATTCCACCCAAGCTCCAAATGACAGGGGGATTGACGGATCTTCAGTGCTCTGGTGTCTGTGCATGTTAGAACTGTGCAGGAGCAGATCTATCTTAAGCCAGTGAAGGATTAGGGGTAGCAGAGCTGAATTCCACCCCCCGCCCCAGCCAATGCCTCCATCTCCTTATACAAGTGATAGAGTGGCTGAGCTGTCTCCTTCAGCTTTACATCTGTGAAGAGTTTCTGAGAGGCTACTACCAGACAATTTAAGGCCACTTTGCTCTGAATAATCTGTTTTTATTTGTTTGTTTTGCGTATGTTAACCTCTATTTTTAAATAAATACTTGAGAAAAAGGATGTCTTTTATATTCAGCACCTCTCACCTGAGAGCTGAGAAAGCTTTTGCTCCAGTTCTCTGATCCTCCAAGTAGTTCTCTAGCAAAATCAGGGAGACAAGATGAGATATTAATAACTGACTTTAATGGGTTTTGGATGAGGTCCTTATTGGGTAATCTTTAAGTCTCAGGATTTGAGTTTGTTACTGTGTTACTGGAATTTCTTTCTTTTTCTGTTTCTTGTTAACATTATAAAAAAATAAGAGAAATTTAGCATGTGTTAGTGTAATAGCGACTTGTCGGGATCAAACCTAGAACCTCTGGAGCTTAGTACATGAGCTTCTACTGCATGAGCTAAAAGCCCTATGGCCCTTAGCTAGGGCTGTAGAGCCGATATCTCTCTCTCGTGCTCTCTCTCTTTTCCCTCCTCCCCCACCCCGGAGGCACTAGATGGGACAGAACACCACATCCTGGAGGAGTGTGGGTTACATAAGCATGTGCACACTTGGTATCAGCACATACAGGATGCAGCCTCTAATTAAAATATATGCAGAAGTATATTAATATATCTAACTTAGATTGCAAGCTTTTTGGGGCAGAGACATAGTACAATAGGGCTGGGTCCTCTAGGTGATACCTCAGTACAAATAATAAAGTCATTTGGTTATGGGAGCATACAGATCTTGCTCCTCTCTGCTATGTATGTGTGATTAGATGTGGTGTCTGTCGGCCTGGTTTTCAAACCAGTGACCTCAGTTTTGCAACAGTGCACCTTCATTTGCCTTATTAGTGTTTCTCCTGACTTATGCCATTGCAATCAAGCTCCAAATTAGACTGTGTGCATATAGGATTAAGGTCTGGAATGGATATCGATTATGTATGGCACATGTGATGGATTTTGTTTTGTACTGTTCATAGACTGGATTGTGCAATTACAGTCTGTCCTGTGTAAGAGCGGTGAGGGTGTGCGCCACCCCAGGAGCACTCAGAAAAGAAATCATGCCTCAGAGAGGCGAGATTCCTTCCTTGCACTACAAGGAGAACATGTTGTTGGTCCTATTCAGTAGCACGTTCTTACTCTGTTGTCCTACCTACCGCTCGCTGGATCAGCTGTGTTTGCTGGCCTGTTGGGGTTGGAACCAGAGGCCCACACATTCTCTGTCCCACTTATCCACTGCCTTCCCAGCAGTTTATGTGCAGTGAGGGTTCTTAATCCCATTTACACCCTGATGTGGCTGTGAAGTGCAGGCCGCTGTCTAGGTCTTTAACAGTATAGATCAGAACTAAAGCACTATAAGCCCTCTAACTGTGGTTCAAAACTGGTTATCAAATATTGTGCATCAGAACCAGCTTGCATAGGTCCTAAAGTTCAGAAAGGATCAGGCTTCAATTAAACTCGTCTTCTCATGTTTGAATCTTATAATAGAATTGCCAACTTTCTAATGGCACAAAACTGAACACTCCTGCCCTGCCCCTGCCCTGAGGCCCCACCCCTGCTTGCTCCATTCCCCCTCCATCCATCACTCACTCTCCCCCACCCTCGCTCACTTTCACCGGGCTGGGGCAGCAGGCTGGGTGTGGGGGTGGTGGTGACAGCTCTGGCTGGGGGTGCGGGCTCTGGGGTGGGGCTGGGGATGAGGGATTTGGGGTGTGGGAGAGGGCTCCAGGCTCAGGCATTGAGGTGGGGGGGTATGAGCTCTGGGCTGGGGGTGTGGGCTCCTGGTGGGACTAGAAATGTGTAGGAGAGGGCTCTGGGCTGGGGCAAAGGGTAGGGATGCAGGGGGGGTGAGGACTCCAGCTGGAGGTCCAGGCTCTGGGCTGGGGCCAGAGATGAAGGTTTGGGGTGCAGGAGGGGGCTCTGGGCCAAGGGGTTTTGAGTGTAGGAGCGGGCTCCAGGCTGGGGCAGGGTTTGGGGTGCAGTGGGGGAGTGAGGACTCTGGCTGGGGATGTGGGCTCTGGAGTGGGGCCAGGGATGAGGGGGCTGGCGTGCAGGAGGGGTCTCAAGGCTGGGGCAGAATGTTGGAATGTTGGGGGGGGTGCGGGCTCGAGGAGGGAGTTTGGGTGTGGGAGAGGACTCCGGGCTGGGGTGCGGGAGGAGGTGTGGGGTCCCGGTGGCGCTTACCATGGCTCCCAGGAGGCGGCCGCCAGGTCTCTGCAGCCCCTAGGTCCATGGGTGGCCAGGTTGGCTCTGCATGCTGCCCTCGTGCCTGCAGGCACTGCCCCTGCAGCTCCCATTGGTCGTGGTTCCCAGCCAATGGGAGCTGTGGAGCCAGCACTTGGGGTGGTGGCAGCACGTGGAGCCTCTCTGGTTGCACATGTTGCCTGGTTGCACAGGGGCCATAAAGACCTGGTGGCCACTTCCGGGAGCCGTGCAGAGCTAAGGCAGGCAGGAAACCTGCCTCTAGCCCCAGATCCCTGCTGTGCTGTCAACTGGACTTTTAGTGGCCTGGTCGGTTTTGCCGCCAGGAGCCTCCAGGGTCCCTTTTCGACTAGGTGTTCAGGTCGAAAACCGGATGCCTGGCAGCCCTATCTTATAATGGAACCTTGGTCAAGGTATAAGGTCACACAGGTGTACTGGTTCACAGGACTCAGAACTAGGAACATATTGAAAAGTATCAATGTAAGTTTTTGTTAGAATATAAGGGAGAGGAGAGAGGTAACTTAGGAAACAAATAACTTTCACACATAGATTTAATAATAAATATGGAGGAGAGAAGGATGAGAAGTGGAGGAGAGTGATATGGTCCAAGTCCTGTTCCCTGTAAAGTGTGACATGGGGTCTAGAATCATTTTGCTGTAGGATTTACCAGGAAGTGAGTCCTTCGCAATCACTATTACAAGAGATGAGCTGTGGTGTAAAATAGTGTTGTAGATGTTGGAGGGGCAGGATGGGCATGGTGGTGGTGCTGCAGAGCCAAAGCAATACTGCTGTCATGAAGACTTAAATGTAAATGCACCTATTGCTGCTGTGTATCATCAGCAGAAGCCAGGTGTCAAGGTTCCTTCCCTACTCTGAACTCTAGGGTACAGATGTGGGGACCTGCATGAAAGACCCCCTAAGCTTATTCTTACCAGCTTAGGTTAAAAACTCCCCCAAGGTACAAACTTTGCCTTGTCCTTGAACAGTATGCTGCCACCACCAAGCGTTTTAAACAAAGAACAGGGAAAGAGACCACTTGGAGACGTCTTCCCACAAAATATCCCCCTAGCCCTACACCCCCTTTCCTGGGGAAGGCTTGATAATAATCCTCACCAATTGGTACAGGTGAACACAGACCCAAACCCTTGGATCTTAAGAACAATGAAAAAGCAATCAGGTTCTTAAAAGAAGAATTTTAATTAAAGAAAAGGTAAAAGAATCACCTCTGTAAAATCAGGATAGTACATACCTTACAGGGTAATCCGATTCAAAACTTAGAGAATCCCTCTAGGCAAAACCTTAAGTTACAAAAAGACACAAAAACAGGAATATACATTCCATCCAGCAGAGCTTATTTTACAAGCCATTAAACAAAAGAAAATCTAACTCATTTTCTAGCTAGATTACTTACCAACTTTACAGGAGTTGTAAGGCTGCATTCCTGTTCTGTTCCCGGCAAAAGTATCACACAGACAGACAGAACCCTTTGTCCCCTCACCTCCAGATTTGAAAGTATCTTGTCCCCTCATTGGTCATTTTGGGTCAGGTGCCAGCGAAGTTACCTTAGCTTCTTAACACTTTACAAGTGAAAGGGTTTTGCCTCTGGCCAGGAGGGATTTTATGGCACTGTATACAGAAGGGTGGTTACCCTTCCCTTTATATTTATGACACCAGGTCTGAAGGGATCTTAAACCCAAGAGATGCCATGATATTTTTAACTCCAACTTGGAAAGCAAAAGCTAGCTTGGTTTAACATCTAATCAGAAGGGCAGAACACCTGGTGAGACAGCACCCCCAAGTCTTGCACTGCAGGTTCATCGTTTGAGGGCAGTAATGAAGTGCCTACCATGGCATTTCTTACATAGTTCAGTGTGAGTATTGAGTGTTCCAGGAATACCAGATCAGGCCCAGAAGACATAGTTATATCAAGAATATGTCTCATTGAATGTATTATTTTTGCTAGCTCATGTTCAACATGTGACTAAGAAACATAAATCAAAAACAGAAAAGTTGAATCAAGAATTTTCATTTTTCATTTTTTCAGGGATAGGCTTTCACAACGCAAATAGTATGTTGGAAATATTCTCAAATAACTCAGCACCAAGAATGATTTTCTCTCCAAAAACATTTACTCAAATAAAGAAATTTGTGCAGAAAGTGGTGATATTCAGCTTCTCAGGAAAAGCCTTTTATATGGAGAAATATCATTGTATAGTTTTCTTTTTCCCAGAATAATATAAATACATATTTTTACAATGTATATTTAAAACTTGTAATCTTTAATTTCAGCTTCTCTGAAGAAAAATTCCTTCTGTGTAATTACGTTCTTAATGGTGGGACACAATGTTTACAATTACTTCCCCCAGAACAGAACTTGAAAGACTGCATCTACAACAGATAGTGTAATGGTTCTAGCTAAGAAGTTTTCTTGATATTCTTTATCCACTTAGTTATTTCATGCAATTCTTTAGTGTATTGAAAGAAGAGTTTCAAAATACTGTAGTGATATTTGAACCTTAAAGGAGTCAGAAGTTCAGTTTGTCAAAGTTGGGCTGCTTATCTGAATTTCATGCATATTCAGAAATGAGCTGGTAACCTCATAAATTCCTGATGACATTTCTGTTACTTCATGTTTTTGATCTACCCAGAAAATGCATGATTTATTAAATGCCAAAGTTTGTGTTTGTTGATATAAAATATTTTTAAAGAGAAAGTGTTTCTATTCTTATACAAATTGAATACAAATGGAGCTATTCTTTTTGTTAAAATACATCCCAATTTAAAACAAAGACATAAGATGGATAAGAAAAGCTCCACTCAGCCCTGAAAAGCTTTAAATAAATATTTTCTCTTTCTTTCTCCTTAAAAAGTTCATATCATAAAGCTGTAGGTGCTTAAACAATTATGTAAAATAAAATAAAATGGGGATGAGTATCAAAACAATAAACCTCCATCCATCCAAGTGCACCCTGAATATTATCAAATCAAGGCCATGTCATATCAAATGGACAGTGAGCCCCTAGTTAAAAGATACTCTCTGAAGAACCACTTAAAAAGGACAGATTCAGCAACTTGGCCAGGTATTTGTGACTTTTACCCTCATAGTTTATCCATTTGGGAACTCAAGCCTTGATTCAGCAAAGTCAATGGGACTACTTGTGTTTAATGTGCTGTTCCTAGATTACGACATCTGTGACTGCCTTCTTTTTTATTTTATATAAAAATAATTTTGTGGCTATTGTGTTTATAAAATTCCTGAGATTATATAGGTAGAAGTTTGCTGCTGATCAGATTATGGCAACTGTGTTAAAGCAAACAAAATTATTGATTTTTAGACAGGAAGACTATTAATTTAAAATTTAAACCAGGAGCTCAGTCCTAATGCTGTAATGCAATATCATGGCCCAATCACGTACAAAAATCCATCACTGGATGTTTTTAAGAATAAGGATGGTCAAAAACCTATCTGGGTGATCTAGGTTTACTTTGTCCTGTCTCAGCACAAGGGGCTGGACTTGATGATCCTTCCAGCCCTACATTTCTATGATTCTGTATTTACTCACATGAGTAATCTTATTGACTTCACTGCAGTGGTTAATGGGAGTAAGGATGTGCAAGATCAAGTCCTTAGACGTAATACTTTTCACTGTTCCATCTATTTGAGCTCTTATACTGAGATTCCATCTGCTTATTTTTGGAACGGTGAATGTTCAGATTACTAACAGTCTTCTGCCTTCTGCCCTACTCAGTGTAGCATTCAAAGATAGTCACCCCAGTGTCTTGGCTAACACTTTGTTTTTCAAAGCACCATTACAGATTAATTGGCAGTAATACAAATACTCGCTGCTGGAGACAATATGTTACTGAGCACATTAGTGGGCCTTGACTACATATTATCACTTCACTACAAATACATGCAGATAATTATCTCCTTAGCCATTGGTTTCAACATGATGAAATATTATATGAATAACTTAGTCCTACAGTCTGTCTGAAGTTCCCTTGTTTCATTCACTTGCTTAGTCTTCCCCCCCCGCCCCCATCTTTTAACTATGGCCTTAATTATATGAGAATCCTGGATCTGATCTCCCTCCACCTTTGGGGAAATTCAGATGTGAATTTCTCAGTTTAAGTCCATCTTTAAATATAAGGCAGATAGTCCCTGTATATTTTAGTCTCTTTTACTAATTTTCATCTGAATTAGTTTGGGTATTTTTTACTCTAAGTTTCTGCATATTCTCTCCCTTGTCAGTGGAATAAATAACACTATTTATGTTAAAAAGAAAAAAAGAGAGAGATACAGAGAAATAAAAGAAAAGGGGTAATCAGCAAATGGGGATGTAGTTTGAGTCCACAGGAGGCTTTTTGCCTCAGGATTCTGATCCAGCAAAGCACTTGTGCAGGTGTGTAACTTTAAGCATGAGTAGTCTCATTGAAGTTAATGGAACTGCTCATGTGCTTAAAGTTATGCATGTATTTTGTGGGTCAGGGCTGAAAAGCACAAGCATCATAGGAGTGGGAAACACTGGGGAATCAATCAAAAAGTAAATAATCAGGTGGCGAATGTTACATATTCTTCATGTCCCAAGAAGTTTTACAATACAATATATTTGTACAAACAAATTTAATAATCTAGTCCTCCTTTTCCACCCTGCCATTACTTTTTTTTTCTGTACAAATCTGAAAACCTGAAGAAGAGCTCTGTGTAAGCTTGAAAGCTAGTCTCTCTCAACAACAGAATTTGGTCCGACAAAAGATATTGCCTCACCCACCTTCTCTCTAACATGCATTGAAGAAGAACTTTGATTTGACTAAGGCTATGTCTACACTACAGCTTATATTGGCATAACTTATGTCGCTCATGGGGGTGAATAAATCTCTTCTGTATTTACACTTACCGGTAGATCGGCACTGCTGCAATCGATGCCGCGAGTGTTGATTTACCAGGTCTGGTGAAGACACGCTAAATTGATAGGAGAGCACTCTCCCATCAATTTATGTACTCCACCTCCCTGAGAAGCATAAGGGAAGTCGACAGGAGAGATGCTCTCCCATTGACACAGCGCAGTGTAGCCACCACAGTAAGTGGATCTAACTACATCAACTTCAGTTACTGCTTCAGAGGGATTTCTAGCCTGTGAAAGGAATACTTGGGGTTTTTAAGCTGCAAGCAAGTGCAGCTGGCCTCTCAAGAATCTCTGCAACTAGCTTAAATAATTATTTAGGGTGAGAATTTGCTATTCATGTCCAATCTCTTCAGTATATTATTGTGTTTTTGTTTATTTGCTAGGTAATCTGCTTTGATCTGTTTGTTATCCCTTATAATCACTTAAAATCTATTTTTTGTAGTTAATACATTTGTGTTTGCTTTATCACAAACCAGTGTGTGGGAGTTATAACTTGGGGTAAAAAGCTGTTGTATATTTCCTCTCCATGTTGAGGGAGGTGGCAAATTTCATGAGCTTACACTGTACAGATCTCTATGCAGCGCAAGATGGTATAATTTTGGGTTTACTCTCCAGATAGGGATGTGCACTTGAGTATCTGGGCAGTTCCTTAGCTGAAGCCTTCCCATGCAGAGCTGATCTCAGTGTCTGTATTCAACTGCAGCTGGGTGTGACCCTACCTGTTTGTGTGCTGGAGGGGGCTGGAGGGCGTGTCACAGCAGTACAGTGTAAAGGGAACCCAGGCCGGTGGGTCAGGCGGGCTCAGTGGTACTAGAGTTCCAGGTGGCACCCTGGGGGGAACCCATCACACTGTTTTGTTCTAATTTTAGTATAAACAAGGCTTATAAGAATTCACCAAGGGTGCAGTATTGAAGACATTGGGAGTTTTGCCATTGCTTTCAACGGGAAAAGTATTGGACTTCAATCCAATTCACCTCAGTGCAAATTTTTTCTGGATTTTGTTTCTTGCAAACACGTCCAACAGAATATAGCATTAAGCTCTATCAAGTGCATAAAGAGTATTTCTCTTTATCTTTTTTTCAACTGGTAAATAAACTAAGGAAGTTTAAGTTTATTTTAGGGTAACTGTTCCTTTTCTATCTTACTGGTCAGTCTGAATGGACAAATACTGGATACAATAGACACAACCCTTTGATATAGTCTTTGTCATGACCATGGGCCTCAAACCTAGGTTAGGAAGGTTCACAGGAGCAGCCATGCTCCAACTCTCCACCTGACAGGCTGCTGACAACAGCATACCTAGGACCCATGAAGCCCAGCCCCAGTTTGAGGCTCCATCTCTGAGATCGTATTGGCAGAGTCCCAGAGCAGCTGATTGGCCCACTGGTCCTGCCTAAGCCAGGAGCAGGAACAGGAAGCTATCTGAACAACAAGAATCCGTCCTGCTCCTGCTCCCCTGGCTTGACTCCTGGCATTGGACTTGTGGTTCCCGACTTCCAGTTTGTCTCCTGCCTCTGACCCCTTGGTATCCTGATCCAGCTGACTCTTGACTCCTGTCTTATGACTGTGGACTCTGGCTCTGACCACTAGGTCCGGCTGCCTACACCCTATCTATGACAGCCTTCCCTTGTGCTTTCTGCTGGTGCCACACACTATTATATGCCATCTATTCCATATTTCTCAGAGCCACAATTAGTACAACATAAACTCAGTCAAAGGTATAAAAACTTACTTTAACATTATTACTTCTTTTAGTCTTCCTGCACTATTCTGTAGAGACTAGGAGCACAAGCTTCTACCTATCTTTGTTTATATCAGGAAGCTTGTCACCATTCATCTTGTTTTCCCCTGCAAACTGAGCTGGTGCTTCTGTAAGCACAAAGGATATGAGCTACTGTCACTGAGAGGCATCATTCACCAAGGAAACTAACTGATTGCAATGAGGTGTGGTTAGAGAGAGAATCTCATAAGAGTTTTCAATCCAGCACTTACATTTTCAGAATCAGAAAAAGAATACAAATACATAAAAAGAGAGTTAAAACCAGCCCTCTGCAGAAAAAGAAAAACAAACAAAAAAATGGCAAGAGCCCAATCTAGCTAAACGAAAAGTGAAAACACAAATTCATCTCGCTTTCCATTGCTGTTAGCTTGCCAGAATCTAAATTTGCCTGTCATGACTTAACACCTGTATGATTCTTGTCTGTGTAGAATCAGTTTATGTGTTGGCCTCAATGATAAAGAAAGCAACAGCAGAATTTTAAGAGATCCCAGATAGGAACAGTTTTCTAATGAGACCCTTGCTGTATGCTCATGACATTAATCTTACCACAAGTGATATTGAGGCTGTCAGAATCCTCCTATCTGTACAAAACCTGTGTTTCTGGTTTATTTTTATTGACTCCCCTTCTGTCTACGTTTTCCATTATTTTCACCACAACTACAAAATAACACTTATCTTGTAGAAAAACAAAACACAAAGCAATATTATAGCTCTCAAAATAACTATTAATTACTTGGGGGTGTGGAGGGGAGGGGAGGGGAGAGGAGGGAAGGTTTGCCAGGAAACTACTGGGAGAATTAATAGCTAAATTGATCATTCCATTTGCATTCCTTTTATTTGGCACGATTTCCCTAGAATGTGTGAAAGTTTGCTTCTGAAACAAATAAAAGGAAGGTGTTACCATTTCACCGCTGACCTATGGATGAGTGTGGCAAACCAAGTTTGTCTTAATAGTCTTATTTTCCATTGAGCAATACATATTGACCTGTTATGTGACCTTATATTGGAGTCAATATTTTCAAAAGTGATTAGTGGTTAGAGTACCTCAATTTTGGGTGCCCAGTTTAAGACACTTTAGGATCTGATTTTCAGAAACTGCTGAACACCTCTTGAAAATCAAGCTTTTTTAAAGTGGTTCAAGTTGGTCGCCCAAAAATGGAGACTATCAAAAATCACTGGTCACTTTAAAAAAACCCTGATCCCCATACACTAGTTGTATCACAGGAGCGGTCTGAATGTTATTTATTGGTTACTCATCTATGCTATACAAAACACAGAGGGAGACATGATCTCTTCCCCAAGGAGCTTGAAAAATAAATCTATATCTGTAGTCTTACAATTATAAATAAGCATTTAACAGAAGGGTGCACACTAGGGCTAATATTTTGCACTTCATACAATTGATTAATAGTAATTTTTGTAGTGCTAATAAGTAGCATCTAAGTGCCCAGTTTTTGATGAAGATTATGCTCTTCATTGTAGTCTTAAATGTGGACAGAAAAAGGCAGTGGCATGTCTTATAATCAAGAAATCTTCACAATTTTGCCTGTGGAGTTCAATGAACTCAGTGAAGGATGACTCATAGATTTGAAGGACAGAAAGGACCATTAGATCATCTAGTCTGACCCTCCTGTATAACATAGGCCATAGAATTCCATCCAGTTATACTGTATTGAGCCTGATAACTTGTGCTTGACTAAAGCATGTCTCCCTGAAAGACATCCAGTCTTTCTCTGAAGACTTCAAGAGATGGAGAATCTATCACGTATCTTGGTAGTTTGTTCCATTTGTTAATTATCCTCGCTGTTAATGTGTGTCTTATTTCTAACTTGAAATTGTCTGGCTTCAGCTTCCAGCCATTGGTTCTTGTTATGCTAGAAATTATTCCAGCTGTAAAGCAAGCAGCAGATGAATGCTTTTTAATGAACTTTTCCCCTTGTGTTGAACTTCCCAGTGAAATTCTTGGTTGCAGATAGTCTATTGAGTAATGAGTGCCTTTGAGATTGACAGGGAAATATACATTTGTTCACTGGTTTGTAGAGGCTGATATAAATTTGCAGATGGAAATATAGGATCTGTCTATGGTATGTAAACCAAGATGCCGTCAGTCAGTGGTCAACAGTATCTGTCACCAACTGCCAATTAGTTGTCATCATTAGGGCTTAGAGTTCACAACCTATAAAGATGAACAGGGGCAGTTCAAAGATCTAGTGATACTGTCAGGATATTTATCTGCAGATTCCATGAGACAGAACTGCTGACAGGGCCAGATTAAGGCAGGGGCTTTAGGGGCTGTAGCCCAGGGCCCCAGTTCAAGGGGGGCTCCGCAAAAATGAATAAATGTTGTCTTTTTTTTATCTGAGAGGCAGTGCAGCCGAGTGGATGGCACTGGACTGGGGGCTGGTAGACCTAGATTCTGTTTGCAACCCTGCCATTGACCTTTTGTATGACCTTAGCCAAGTAACGTAATTTCTCTGTGCCTCTGCTCCTCCTATCCTGTGTTGTGCTTATCTGTTTGGATGGTAAGCTCTTTGGAGCAAAGACTTTCTCTTTCTATGTGTTTGTAAAGTATCAAGCCCAAAAAAGCCTGAAGAAGGATTCTTCTTGATGGGGATACCTCAGTGAGGTTCTCTAGAATGACTGTAACACTAGTAATGATTAATTATAAGTGAGAACAAACTTGCCCTATATTGGATTGGAATGCTAAGCAAATTTGTAAAGCCAAGACAAATATGACTAGCATTAAATTCTGTCAGCAGGACAAAAGATGATTCTGATCACATAGCATATATAATTAATTTCTTCATGATAAATTTAAGTCATCAATCTGGTGTCAAAGGACAAATAAAGCTTCAAATGTGAGCTATGCAAAAATGGTGATTTTTCACACAGTATCTAGAAGTATGAAATAATTCAATTTTTTATTTATCGATATATATATATCTAGAGAGAGAGATCACACACAACAAATAAAGAATGACATGGATTCTCTTACAGTTTTGTACAGGTTTCTACACTGAAAAGTTTTTTTTTAAGGGTTCTACATTTTCTTGTAACACATTTATATTATTGAGACTTCATCTTACTAGGAGATCAGAATATTTTATAACACTGTAAAGATTTGCATCAGTGAATTCCCTACAGTAACTTAGCCTTCTGCTCTCCGGGTGAAATGTTAGTCTGTAGAAATTACATGTTGGATGTGCTCATGTACTGCATTTATTTACTTATATTGGATTATAATTCCATTAGATGTTTTCTCCCTGAAACCAATTTTATTTGTATGATAGGAATGATTTCCTTCATTACTATTGAAAAGAGCAGCTTTTAAGGCCCTCAGCTTACTGGGCATTGAACGGTTAGTTGAGCAGATTCTAAAATTGGTTTAAAACTAGCTCAAGCAAACATTGTTTAAACAGGATTAGTCTGGCCACAGTAGACCATTCTAAAATCAGGTCAGTCAATCCCAGAGTGGGCTAATCAATAGCAGATTTGAAAATAATTTTGTTATACTGGTCTACAAAGCCCTGACAAACACTGCCTACATCAAATTAGTCAGAACTGGTATAAAAATAGTTTAGCTATCAGTGTAAACTGTGATTTTCAAAAGAATCTGGACAGCTTTGAAAATTTCAGCCTTCAATTCCAGGATAGACAGGGACCTTAAGAAAAAATGTTATTCAATGTTCATTTAACTAAGCAGGTGATTCAATAGGCAGCACCTTCCCTTTTTGAGTCAGTACTGATCTAATGCTCCAGAAAATTGCTGGAGGTGTAGTCTCTTGGATGAGACCCAAAACCAAAGTATTTCCTACTTGGGTTCATTAAGAATCCCATGACTCTTTTCAAGGACAAGAGGTGTCTTTCTCAAATCCCAGAAGAGGTTGTTACAATCTACCTGGATTTCTCCTACAGTTTCAATTGGTTATCATCCTCTGCTTCACTTATTTGTCCTGTCCACTGCTGTTTGTTAGTAAAAACTTTTAAAGTTTCACAAAGAGGTGGCAGAATTTAGATGGCGCATGAGGTGTTTTATATATTACTTATCGACAATGCCACACAGATGAGGAGTACTGTGGAGTTTAGTTCACAAAGCACTTTCAGATCCTCAGAGGATCAGCTTTGGGAAATGCAGCATTTGCTAGTAAGAAATTGCAAAAATGCTGTTATTGTAGTTAAAACAGTTAAATGTTTTAAATATCCATACAGATTAGAAGTTCAAAAAGTGCTTCATTGTTCCAAAACCTACAGCTCAGATTTCAGAAAAGATGTGATATTCATAATATTTCTTGTATCATGTAACTTTTATTCAACATATCAAATACTACACTAACAAAAGTGTGTTTCATATTTGTTGGGAAGACTGCATTATTTAGTAGCAGTGGATGAGCACTGAGCTTTCAAAATAAGGCTTAATTCTGGCATAGGCTTTATGCTGGTCCTCTGCACAAGGGTGTCTTTCACCCCAGGTGACCTGAGGCAGAATGCATGATTCAGAAATTTTCCATAGCAAAAAGAAGACAACTTAAACAATTCCGCAGAATGAACCAAAAGTATTGCTGACAACAGTATGAGTGAGTGGATAGAGATAAGGAAAAGTTCAATAACATGGTGGAGAGGATAGTGTGATATTCAGATCAGAAGAGAGGAAAATATAATAAGGCTAAACATTCAGAACAAGATACTGTTGTATTAAAAAAGAAAATGATGCAATAACAGAGGAAAGTAGTACAGTGACCATGCAGAACTACCAGAGAAAAATGGCACAGTGATATTAGGAAAGGAAAAGAGAAAGAAACACCATATTGATGTTGGGACCTCAGACAATGAGGTGTATGAAAAAGAGGAGGCAGAATGGCATGCTTTGTTGAACATTTTACTTTGTACAATATTGACAAAGAATGAGACAGAGTATATTCATAGGTGAGGTAAATATATAGTTGTTAGATAGACAATGGGAAAGGAATCTGCAATCTTAAAGTAGATTTGCATTGTCTGTGGTTACAGATCTGGCTACAAAGACCACACACAGATCTGAGGGGAAAGGAAAGGGATGGGGAATATTAGTTGCCGGTAAGAAAGGGGAAATATGGTTGAAGTTTAAGAAAAATATTCTGCTGTCTGGCCCTTTGGAGACTAAAACTTCAAATGTGGTTGTTCCAGTTTCCAGGTTGTGGACTCCTTCCTTTCATAAATTAAAAAGAAATCTCCTTTTTGCTGTTACTGTATAGAAACATTTCTCTGCACTCTACTTGTGCTACTTTGGGTTCTTGTGCCAAGATTTCTCATTTTATGCTCTTGTTTTTTCTGTGCCTGACTCTCTTTTGGTTTAGGTTTGTCCTCACTTTAATATAAATGGCAGTGCTATTGACATTGGTGTAAGGCAGAACTGAGATTGTGCAATAACTTAGTTCAAGTTCAAGAGTTTTAATACAAATATTCTTGTCTCATACTCATCTGGTTTGAAATCTACATCTTATCATACAGAACAAGACTAGATTAGTCCTCCATTAGTGCTGTCTGCTATTGCTGTTGAGTACTCACTGTGACTACGTCCACAAATATGTTGTTCTTGGTCCCTTTTCAAGCCAACAGAGATTAGCCAGATGGGGCTGGAAAGGATCAATACTTGGCCTATTTACTCATCAAGTCCTGCATATGCATGAGCTTGTTTAGATTATGTTCACTGAGGAAAACTCAACTTCTACCTCTACAATTGTAGTGCTACAAGGATCCAATTCTGTGAGGCACTAAATGCTTCTGTAACAAACTTGCCACTCCAACATAGCTGCTCATGTCCAGCTGTAGTGCTGCAGCAAGTTTGCCTCAGTTTTCCCTGCTATTCTTTGGCCTACTCAGGCCATGAGTGTGACCAGTCACAGAGTCCAGCCCCTTCTGGGCCTCAGTGGCTTTTAGCAAAATCCATCCAAAAATATGAACCAACCAAACCTTCCATCCAGCTGGGCTCAGTGGGGTGCCTCTTTCTCACAGGTTCACTCATTGTCTTTCCCCAGGCCTCCTCGCCAGCTCCTGTACCTCAAACAGCCCCATTGCCCAGGACTGGCACACTCCTCCCCTTTCTCAGGGGTTCAGGCAGGCTGCCACTGGTCAGAATTCCTGCCTTCAGTCTGGCGTCCAGCTCACCCTGGGAGTTGTCCTCTTCTATTTGCTTCTCAGCCTTCTTACAGGCTGCTTCCCATAAAGAAGGAATTTCCCATCTCAACTCTGCTCTGGGATTCCCTTGTCCAAGGGGGCTCACCGAACTCCTTATGGAAATCCCCAGCTCTCCCCCATCTGGTTCTGATAACTAAAGGAATGATCTACACAGCAGTTGGGAGAGGGGAGGGGTGATTCCCAGCTTGGGTAAACATGCACACACTAGCTCTGCTTGAACAAGGTGCTAAAAATAGCAGTGTGGCTGGGGCTGTGGCAGCATGGGTGGTGGCTCAGGCTAACTGCCCGAGTGCATGCCCTGCGGGGTCAGGCAGGAATATGCTCAGGCAGCTAGCCTGAGCCACTGATCATGTCACCACAGCCACTCTGCTGTTTTTAGCGTGCTTGCTCGAGCAGAGCTAGTGCGTGTATGTCTACCTGAGCTGGGAAGTCCACTTCCCAGCTGCTGTGTAGACATACCCTATGTCAAGTCACCTGATCTCCAACTGATCAGGATCAGCTGTTGGGGAGGGTAGCTGATGCATCACAGGCTAAGCCCTTAAAGGGATTTCTATGACAGCTTTCTATCAGGCACTGAGCACTATTGTCTTCAGTGGGACCAGAGAATACCCTAATATCTCAGGAGGCATTCAGCACTTCATATGGTCAGATCCCAATATAGCAAGATGAAAACAATAAAAGGGCAAAACCATATTTTTCTGGAATTTTTTAAAATCATGGTTTTGTCCTTTGCTTATGTGTTGTCTTCAGCGTGTCTTTCTTCCTGACTTTGAATGGATTACTGCAGTTATTCACTGTACTAAACTACAAATTTGTTGCTAGACCACTTTATGCCTGGCTTTCAATAGGTTTTTATTCTGGAGTTTTTCTCTCGTGCATGTGGTGAACTTCCTTGGCATTCCCAGATTCTCACTTATCCAGTGCCTTGCATAATGACAGGTTTCAGAGTAGCAGCCGTGTTAGTCTGTATTCACAAAAAGAAAAGGAGTACTTGTGGCACCTTAGAGACTAACAAATTTATTTGAGCATAAGCTTTCGTGAGCTACAGCTGACTTCATCGGATGCATTCAGTGGAAAATACAGTGGGGAGATTTATATACACAGAGAACATAAAACAATGGGTGTTACCATACACACTGTAAAGAGAGTGATCACTTAAGGTGAGCTATTACCAGCAGGAGAGCGGAGGGGGGGAAGGGAGGGAGCTTTTTGTAGTGATAATCAAGGTGGGCCATTTCCAGCAGTTTACAAGAACGTCTAAGGAACAGTGGCGGGGGAGGGGGGGATAAACATGGGGAAATAGTTTCGGCCCACCTTGATTGTCACTACAAAAAGCTCCCCCGCACGCCCCTGCTCTCCTGCTGGTAATAGCTCACCTTAAGTGATCACTCTCTTTACAGTGTGTATGGTAACACCCATTGTTTCATGTTCTCTGTGTATATAAATCTCCCCACTGTATTTTCCACTGAATGCATCCGATGAAGTCAGCTGTAGCTCACGAAAGCTTATGCTCAAATAAATTTGTTAGTCTCTAAGGTGCCACAAGTACTCCTGTTCTTTTCACTTATCCAGTGTGCCTTGAAATAATACTAAATTCACCATCAATATTTCAGCAGGTCATGGCAATCAAAGCTTATGTTAAATTTAAAAGTCTATTATGGTTCTTACAGGGTAAAAATGTCTGATCCTGCAATATCAACATTGCGACAAATGTTCATTCGATCCATCATAATATCTTGTTTCAACATGTTCTGCAAAGAGATAAAATGTCTCACCTCTGTGGTCCAAAACAGTTCTATTAAATGAATATAGCACTGTGTTTTAACTAATGGTAACTGGTAAAAGAATAATTGATTTGTCCAAATAGCCCTTTTTGGGATTTACAGTCCAACTGATTCTATAAATATAGTAAAGGAGTCAGACTACTCAATTTTCATTTAAGGCCCCCATCCAGCAAAACACATAAGCACATTCTTAATTTTAACCATATGACTCATCCCATAGTCTTGAATTAGAATACTTTTGTGTTTAAAGCTAAGCACGTGTTTAAGTGCTTTGCAGAATAGAGTTGTAGGCCCATATTTTTAAAAGCACCTAACTGCCATTGATTTCAAGCCTAAGTACTTTTAAAAAATATGGGCTTTAGGGCTTTGATAACTATTAAACATCCAGGATTCAAAACTGTATGGGGCTAGAAAGGTGGACATGAAACAAGGTATGAAATGAATAGAAAGTATGGCATGTATTTCCAGTTTGAATTATAAGAAAGACAGCAACATAAGGTGAACAATATTTGTAAAGTATCTATGTAATTCAGTTTCTACATACAAATTCAGGTACAGAAATGAAACATAGTAAGCATGACTTAGTGGAATATGAATAGTGTTAAGTGCAATTTATATAATAAAGTTGGAAAGATAGAAAAGTAAGGAAAGATGGAAGGGTGTCAGAGGTCTTTACTGACAGCCAGAGAGGTGAAAAATGGATAATGAAGAGAGGTAGTGGTAAAAGAGGTGGGTTAAAAATATGAGAAATTACAAAGAAAACTACTGTAAAAAGTTACCATAAGGATGAGAACAGAAAATGTCTGGTCCAACTGTTGATTAATTTCAAATGACTGAATGCTCTACTCATGGGGAACCTAACTACTAAGGCTTTTGTGGGACAACTGGCTAATGTACTGAGTTGAGGGGAAGTATTAGATTGAGTGCTTCAAGAATTGATTTCTGTGTCTTGTTCTTTATTGGTGATCTGGAAGAAAAGTCAAATACCAATAGTTCTAAAGAAAACGTAGATCTAAAAGACTTTGCAAACATCAGAAGGACAAAGAAGTAATATAAAGGGACTGAGAGGTTAGGAATATGGACAAAAAAAGAACAGATGGTGGCTGATCCTGGAAAAATGCAAGCTAATACATTAGAGGAATGGTAATCTGAAACACAAAAGGGAGGGAGAAACTATCAACACAAATCTGACTTGTGTATTTATTTTTCAAGTTTTAAATTATCACTGGATCAACATAGTGCAGGGACTCTCAAACTGGTGGTCGGGACCCCTCAGGGGGTCGCGAGGTTATTACATAGGGGGTCACGAGCTGTCAACCTCCACCCCAAACCCTGCTTTACCTCCAGCATTTATAATGGTGCTAAATATATAAAAAGTGTTTTTAATTTATAAGGGGGGTCGCACTCAGAGGCTTGCTATGTGAAACGGGTCACCAGTAAAAAAGTTTGAGAGCCACTGACACAGTAAATAAAACGTTTGTAGCTATTTTGTACATATTTCCAGATCATGATAATTGCTGCAAAATCTATAGAGCTCAGGACTAAAAGCTCCTGAACTGTTAAATGGTAATTTAATCATGGGCCACATTCTTTACCTGCTCCTTGTGCTGCATAAGGCCGATTTGACACTATATGGCCCAATCATGCTCCACGCAATTGGAATATTAATTGTATTCAGAGCAGAGGACACTGTCTTTCAAGTGGTCACATAACACCTCTGGGCCCTTGAACACCAGACCTCTAGTCAGGGGGCAGAATCTCTGGCTCTGTCTATCTGTAGGCTGATTAGAATGGTATTGGGGAGATGGTGAATGGTGGGATGGAAAAGGTGTTTCAGGTTGTTGAACACCAAGCAATTTTAATCTTCCAAATTGCTAAAACTTTATGGTCTAGAGAAACAAGAAATGACAGGCCAAATCTTGACAATTCTCCTTCATAATGCCAATCCAGGGATGTAACTCCCCCTGTTTTAGTCACATAGAGTTCTTTACCATGCCTTAGGGGACACCACAATTAAAGAAAAGCAACATAATCACAGTTGAGCTTGACTATGATTATTATTACTATTACCGAAAGAAAAATAAGTAAAAACAAAAGAACAATGATTACTTCAGTTATAATCTCTTCTGTATGTCTCTCTGTGACAGAAATATATTATTCCCCCAAATTTGTAGAGAGTCCTTGTTCAGTATATCACAGATAATGAAACCATTTTATAGATGGCCAAAGAAACTTCACTTAAGTGAATGCTATTTAGTGCATCCTGGATAACCTAAACAGTTTATAAATGAACTTAGCTGAGCTTAACTTAAGTCTATGAAACAAGGAAGTATTTAAGTCACTTACTAAAAAGAAGCCATTCAAGAAGCTGTCTTGAGACCAGAGAATTAATAAATATTAACAATCTTAAATCCTACTGGAGTACCACTATTTCTCACTGTTTACCAAAGGTTATCTTATGTTTCCTTTCTAGGAATACATGGTTTAACATTTTGGTGTTTAACAGGAGGAGATGTTAGTACTTAAGTACAATAGCATTTCAATAAGTAATTACAAGAAAATTTAAATCTAATCCCTTGGCAGTGCTTTTAAAAGTTTATCTCACCAGCACATGCTGAGGTCCTGGTGATATTATCATCTGACTTGGAAGGTTGCTTCTGCTGGATGATGGTCTGTAACTGTTTCCTTCTAGCTGTTTTGGTTGTAAAGACAGGCTGAGCGGAGATGTGGGGCTGCAATGAATGCTGTAAAATGGAGGATGGGAGCAGAATGTACTGCTTGTTGCTCAGTTCAGAAAGTTGTTATACCCTTCTCTTTCCTATAATTTTGTAGAAGGTGGAAAGCACACCTCTTTCAGGTCTGGCTAGATTTAAAATTAGCTGTTGTCAACCGTTCATTGTCTCAGCATCTCCACAGGTTGTCTTGTTAGCACTTTCAGCTCATGAGTGATCTGCTACTTCATATGCAGCAGAGTTGTAATTTTTTTCTTAACTTGATAGTTATACAGCCTTTGTCTTCATAGCAGGGAATTCTCATCTTTAAAGTTAGAGTTTTAACTTTTTCCTTCTATTCAGTCTGTTTTCTGATGTCTCTCTTTAGTTTCACATGGGCCTGGCAACAATTGAAATTCTATTCCAAATAACTCAAAACACTCTTCCTTTCTACATAAAAGTTATTCAGCTCACAAAAATGGTCTTTTTAAACCTAACTAATTCTTAAAGAGAGTTTTTTAACCTTGAATTGTTATTTAATAAGTCATTGTCCTTTTTTGTAACAATCTTTGGAGAGGTGATTTGTCTTTCAGAGTTTGGTAAAGAAGTTGTGAAAGAATTACCAGAGAACTAATTCCCCAATTAATATGAATACTCTATAGTCAAATGGCTTCTTATGTTAATCACCAGTTACAACATAAAATAACCTTGTTATATTTCTACATGAAACATCTCCGGTTCACATAACAATGACATTAGGAAGTTATTACATACAAAATATTTGGAAATACACATCTTAAAAGGAACTAATTTTAAGCATTTAAGAGTCACTTATGATGGCAGAGAAATTCATTTATGTGAACTCTCTATCCCAGAAGAACAGGCCCAGAGATGCCCCCTCATCTTTTTGTCTTGCTCAGAAAAGTTCAAGCTAACATAGCACCAGAATAGAGGGTTTATGCACTGTTATATTCAGATGACACCGTGGCCCGTGATTTGGCCCAAAACGAACAATGTGTTGCAAATGCTTTGACTAACCAACCAGCACCAATATTTTCGTAGAATTAATTACATCTGGAAAAAAAACAAGGATTTTACAAGAAAATACACAGTATAACATTCATTAGGGTGATGGCAAGAACTGAGGACTTATGCAGAAAAAACTAGGCCAGAAAAACAGAGAGAAGCTGTGCGGAAGCTAGCCAGCAGTGAAATGCAGAAGAAAGGGGTGGGGCCTTAGGGCCCAGATACTCAGAGTTGTTTAGAAGCCTAGCTCCCATTTGATGAGAGTCTATAGGTGCCTCAGTTACCTGCACCCATACACACATTATGTACCATTGGCAGGGCCACTATATCGTCAATATTAGTACTGGAGCAGGAGTAATCTAGTGGTTAGGGCGTTTATCTGGGATATAGAACTCCTGGCTTCAAGTCCCTGCTCCAATTAAGGCAGAGTGGGGATTTAAATGTTGGTTTCTTATGTCCCAGATGAGCACAGGTGCCAACTTTCCAATGTGCTGGGGGGTGCTTGACCCGTGGCTCTGCCCCAGGCCCAGCCCCACACTCCACCACTTACCTCCAAGACCCCACCCCTGCTCCGCCTCTTCCCACCCCACCTCTTCCCTCCCAGCCTCCTGCACACCATGAAACAGCTGATCGTGGCAGGCAGGAGGCATGGGGAGGGAGGGGGAGGTGATGATCCGCGGGTCTGCAGGCGGGAGGCAGTGCAGGGGGAGCTGAAAGGGGGGCTTTTCCCCATGAGTGCTCCGGCCCCAGAGCACCCACGGAGTTGGCGCCTATGCAGGTGAGTGTCCTAACCACTGGACTTTGGGATACTATGGGAGACACTCTGAACAAGCCTAATTGTTATGCAGGGGCATGCCTAGTTTGAGAATCCCACCAGAGTTTAGACATGGCTGACACTTCTAAGCAGCTCATTAACTGTGAGAGGTGTCAGGACTTAGGCAGCTTTGCACATGCCCACTTGGAAAAAATTTATCTAAAAAAATTTAGATAGCAGCTGAGTGAGTGGTTTTGTGAACATTGGACTTAGGCACCTAAAGATGCAGGCAGGTGCCAAAGTCCCTTTGTAAAACTGTCCCTGAGCTCTTAAAAAAGTAGCACAGAGTTGTATCTGACTGATACAGTCTTCTAAACCTGATTTCTCTTGATTCAGACAAGAGTGATGCGTGTGTTTTTTCTGTCTCTCCCTACCTCGCTTAGTCACTGTATAGCTGCTATTTCTGATTGTTATGCTAAATGCTATTATATCTGTTGACCTTAACTAGTACAGTTTTCCCTCTTAAGTCACTGGGCTTAATTGGCATTCTGGTTACTGAGTTGTAAATAAAGTTTGCTCTTCAGAGAATTCTTTCTATGTAAAACAGATGAACATTTCAGGCTGCAATGTCTGTTGATTATTATGATATAGTCATAGATTACTATCAGAGCACTGGATCAGTGTCATCGCTGGTGTTCAGCTTCACTGAAGGCAATAGAGTTAGATTACAGATGAATCTAGCCCCAGTTATTTTTCATGCATCTAATTAAAGGATATTAACCTGTTTATTTCAGTAAAAAGAGTACAAAGGAACAATAGAGGCATACAATAGACATATATAATTCTAAGACTTATATAGGCTTTGGGAGTACATCCAGGAGAGCCGCGAATGCCAGGGCAAATTAATCCTTTCACATGCTTGCTTTTAAACCATGTATAGTATTTTAAAAGGTACACTCACCGGAGGTCCCTTCTCCGCCTGCCGGGTCCAGGAGGCAGCCTTGGGTGGGTTCGGGGGGTACTGGCTCCAGATCCAGGGTGAGAAACAGTTCCTGGCTGTCGGGAAAACCGGTTTCTCCGCTTGCTTGCTGTGAGCTATCTACAACCTCATCATCATCATCATCTTCTTCTTCGTCCCCAAAACCTGCTTCCGTGTTGCCTCCATTTCCATTGAAGGAGTCAAACAACATGGCTGGGGTAGTGGTGGCTGAACCCCCTAAAATGGCATGCAGCTCACCATAGAAGCGGCATGTTTGGTGCTCTGACCCGGAGCAGCCGTTCGCCCCTCTGGTTTTCTGGTAGGCTTGCCTCAGCTCCTTAAGTTTCACGCGGCACTGCTTCGGATCCCTGTTATGGCCTCTGTCCTTCATGCCCTGGGAGATTTTGACAAAGGTTTTGGCATTTCGAAAACTGGAACGGAGTTCTGATAGCACGGATTCCTCTCCCCATACAGCGATCAGATCCCGTACCTCCCGTTCAGTCCATGCTGGAGCTCGTTTGCGATTCTGGGACTCCATCATGGTCACCTCTGCTGATGAGCTCTGCATGGTCATCTGCAGCTTGCCACGCTGGCCAAACAGGAAATGAGATTCAAAAGTTCGCAGTTCTTTTCCTGTCTACCTGGCCAGTGCATCTGAGTTGAGAGTGCTGTCCAGAGCGGTCACAATGGAGCACTCTGGGATAGCTCCCGGAGGCCAATACCGTCGAATTGTGTCCACAGTACCCCAAATTCGATCCGGCAAGGCCGATTTAAGCACTAATCCACTTGTCAGGGGTGGAGTACGGAAATCGATTTTAAGAGCCCTTTAAGTCGAAATAAAGGGCTTCATCGTGTGGACGGGTGCAGGTTTACATCGATTTAACGCTGCTAAATTCGACCTAAAGTCCTAAAGTCCTGTAGACCAGGGCTAAATGGAAATACCTTTAAAAAAACATAAAGATTGCTACCTTTTACAGCCAGGTTTAATAACTACATATGTACAGCAGACAGTGCTGGGAGCTTTTAAAGATGGTAAAATTGGAGATAGCAATTCCTGTGAGATTTTATGAGGAAAAGTTATGTCTGAAAAACATTTTTTTATAAATTCTAGAAAATGATTTATTTATTTAAAAGCTTTCTGGTTATACAATGATTTTGTAATAAAATAGTTATTGATTTCAAATACACAAAGTCCAAAGTGATGACAAAAAAGGACCTTCAAAGAAGAAATGCTGTAACTGGTAACTGTACACAGCTGCCTTCCCCAAAACAATTCCCCCCCTCTTATATCTTTAATGGCTGAGTTAACCATAATTACTCATAATTAATCAGAGTGAAACTTTAATATGTCAATTCTAAGAAAAACAAAAAACAAAGATTTAGCCTATTTTAGATCACAAGGTCCCAAATTGATTACTGTGTTACTATTCTTAGGCCAATGTAACTACATTGAAATCAATGGAATATGTAAAATTGGGGAACACAGTGAAGATTCACCCCCAAGTTACACTATGGACTCCACTTTGTCCTCCCTGAACTCATTGGTGAAACTTCCATAGCTAGAGATGGTCAATATTTAGAATTTAAACAAAAAAAAAAACCTAGGGATGTCGATTAATCAGTTAACTCACTCAATTTTAATCGCACTGTTAAACAATAGAATACCAATTGAAATTTATTAAATATTTTGGCTGTTTTTCTGTTTTCAAATAATATTGATTTTAATTACAACAAAGAATACAAAGTGCACAGTGCTCACTTTATATTATTATTTTGATTACAAATATTTGCACTGTAAAAATGACAAACAATAGTATTTTTCAATTCACCTCATGCAAGTACTGTTGTGCAATCTCTTTATTGTGAATGTGTAACTTATAAATATAGATTTTTTTGTTACATTGCATTCAAAAATAAATCAGTGTTAAACTTTAGAGCCTACAAGTCCACTCGGTCCTACTTCTTGTTCAGCCAATCGCTCAGACAAACAAGTTGGTTTATATTTGCAGGAGATAATGCTGCCCCCTATTATTTACAATGTCATCTGAAAGTGAGAACAGAAGTTTGCATGGCACTTCTGTAGCCGGCATTGCAAAGTATTTATGTGCCAGATATGCTAAACATTTGTATGCCTCTTCATGCTTTGGCCACCATTCCAGGGGACATGCTTCCATGCTGATGATGTTTGTAAAAAAAAAATGCAATAATTAAATTTGTGACTGAACTCTTTGGGCAAGAATTGTATGTCTCCTGATCTGTTTTACCCACATTCTGCCATATATTTCATGTTATAGCAGTCTCGGATGATGATCCAGCACATGTTGTTCATTTTAAGAACACTTTCAATGCAGATTTGATGAAACGCAAAGAAGGTACCAATGTGAAATGTGTAAAGATAGCTACATCATTTGACCCAAGGTTTAAGAATCTTAAGTGCCTTCCAAAATCTGAGAGGGACGAGGTGTGGAGCATGCTTTCAGAAGTCTTAAAAGAGCAAGACTCCGATGCAGAAACTATTGAAACCGAACCACTAAAAGAGAAAATTAGCCTTCTGCTGGTGGCATCTGACTCAGATGATGAAAATGAACATGCTTCAGTCAACATTGCTGTGGATCGTTATCAAGCAGTACCTGTCATCAGCATGGATGCATGTCCTCTGGAATGGTGGTTGAATCATGAAGAGACCTATGAATCTTTAGGGCATCTGATATGTAAATATCTTGTGACACTGTCTACAATGGTGCCATGCGACCTCCTGTTCTCACTTTGACATTGTAAACAAGAAGCGGGCAGCATTATCTCCTGCAAATGTAAGCCAACTTGTTTGTCTGAGTGATTGGCTGAACAAAAAGTAGGACTGAGTGGACTTGTAGGCGCTAAAGTTTTACATTGGTATATTTTTGAATTCAGTTTTTTTTACATAATTCTACATTTGTAAGATCAACTTTCATGGTAAAGAGATTACACTATAGTACTCGTATTAGATGAGTTGAAAAATACTATTTCTTTTGTTTTTTACAGTGCAAATATTTGTAATAAAAAATAACTATAAAGTGAGCACTGTACACTTTGTATTCTGTGTTGTAATTGAAATCAATATATTGAAAATGTAGAAAACATCCAAAATATTTAAATAAATGGTATTCTATTATTGTTTAACAGAATGATTAATTGTGATTAATTTTTTAACAGCTTAACAGCCCTAAAAAAAACCCCTTTAAAATATTGTTGATGGGTTGTTGGGATTTTTTGTTTTGTTCTTGTTTTTTGCTATTTTTATTCTCACTATTTTTCAATCCGCTGTAGAACTGGATAGATTTTTTTAAATTTTGAATTTCAAAATTTCAGTTAAGAAAAAAACAATCCATTTTTCAATTCTAATTTACCCTCCCTCCCTCCCTTTTTTAACTAACTTAACCCAGAAGCTTCCTAGTTTGCAGAACAATGTTCCTGATACCATGATTAATTTCTATTCTCCTTTCACTAAAAGTGAGATATAAGAATGAGACATGAAGCTCAAGTAGAGCAGCAGGGCAGACTGTTATTTCATTTGCGGTATTAAACATCCTTCTTTTCTAGATTGACCCCTTAACAATTCTGACTTCAGAGGCAGGCTTCCAGAACAGCATTTGCTATAAAGGAAAAATAGTTATTTCCTGGCAATCTGCACTTATAATGTCAACTCCAGCAGAAGTGCATAGGTCATTTGTCTAACTGACTTTATGAAATTATTTTCAGTCTGTAAGGATGTGAAATTATCCTGTGCAGTTGAGGGCAGAAGTTCAGTAAATCTTATGTGTTTATGATCAATGCTACCTCCATATGGCAAAATGTTTGATCTATAGTTGATTCACAATTAACAGTGAATGTTTCATAACTTCCTATTGTCTGCTGAATGAAAAATAGTTTGTGTCTGCAAGTGTAGCAATCAAATATAAACATAATGGGTAATTCATGCAAAGAATGCTGCTGATCACATTTTTAATGTAATATTTTGATTAGTTTATGAAGTGTAGAGAAGCAAAACAGCAGTTTAATTTATATTCTTACTGTTAATCTTGTAATTATAGCATTATCATCTGCCATATCTTTGCCTAAGTCTAATTCTGATTAATGGACATCATTCTGGTTTAAAAAAAACTGCAGAAGAGAAAATAAAATATGAAATCTTATTTCGCTAAGATTCTGGAATGCACACATTTATTATATAAATTGTTCACACCAGAACTATTCACTCTGAGATATTCTGAGTGCAGCACTGCATAGTTGTCACTTATTGCAAAGTTCTTTTCCATTGCATCTGAGGAAAAGGACAAAAAGCTTTCCAACATGTTCCCTTGAAATTTAAATGAAGAAAAATGACTTTTTAAGGAGAGACTTAAGATTCGTTCTGTAGCAGAAATCTGTTAACCCATACTCTTCTGTTTCTACTGCTTTTATAAGGGATACATTAAAATGTAAGAGTAAATGTGAATTTAATTTATTGAACAAGCAGAGATATAAGCAATTCATTTTTAAAAAACAAGCTTCATTACTATGTTTTCACTTTGCCAATGTTTTTTCAAGGTTCTCTCTATTTTAAAGAAATATATATGGTTTCTTCGATCAAGGTTTTGTTTTTTTTTTGTAAATGGACTAGAAAGTAATGTGATGAACTATGTCAAAGCAAAATTGATTTAGAAAATCCATGACATTTGCGGTATCTGCATTTTATTTCTTTTCAAAAATCATTTACCCATTATTCAATCAAAACTAATGTTGTTTTCATGAAAATGTCATAATCGAACACCTAAAACCTATACTTACCAAACTGTACACCATGCATTTGATGATACAAGGGGGTGTCCACCCTGCAGAAGGTCTGAGCAGTTTAAAAAGGGTCAATTAACCTTATAGGCTGCACCTAGAGGAGAGTCAGGGACAGATACAGTCTAAGCCCTGGTCTACACTACAGACTTAGGTTGAATTTAGCCACTTTAGGTCGATTTAAAAATGAATGCGTCTACACAACCAACCCCGTTCCGTCGACCTAAAGGGCTCTTAAAATCGACTTCTGTACTCCTCCCCGGCGAGGGGAGTAGCGCTAAAATCGACCTTGCTGGGTCGAATTTGGGGTAGTGCAGACACAATTCGATGTTATTGGCCTCCGGGAGCTATCCCAGAGTGCTCCAATGTGACTGCTCTGGACAGCACTTTCAACTCCGATGCACTAGCCAGGTACACAGGAAAAGCCCTGGGAACTTTTGAATTTCATTTCCTGTTTGGTCAGCGTGGCAAGCTGATCAGCACAGGTGACCATGCAGTCCTCCCAGAATCGCAAACGAGCTCCAGCATGGAGCGAACAGAAGACACTGGATCTGATTGCTGTATGGGGAGAAGAATCTGTGCAGGCTGAACTCCGATCAAAAAGAAGAAATGCTAATATATACACCAAAATCGCACAGGGCATGATGGACAGAGGCTACAACAGGGACACACAGCAGTGCCGCATGAAAGTTAAGGAGCTTAGGCAAGCCTACCAAAAGACAAAGGAGGCAAACGGTCACTCTGGGTCAGAGCCCCATACATGCTGCTTCTATGATCAGCTGCATGGCATTCTAGGGTGGGACCCTACCACTACCCCACCACTGTCCGTGGACACTTGCAAAGGGGGAGTCTCACGCAACACAGAGGAGGATTTTGTGGATGAGGAAGAGGAGGAGGACAATGCGCAGCAGACAAGTGGTGAATCCGTTCTCCCCAACAGCCAGGACCTTTTCATCACCCTGGAGCCGATACCCACCCAAGGCGGGAGCCCCAACCCTGAAGCTGGAGAAGGCAGCTCTGGTGAGTGCACATATGTAACTACAGTACAGGGTTTAAAAGTAATAGTGTTTAATGTTTGATTTACCCTGAAGAATTGGGATGCATTTGCAGCCAGTACAGCTACTGGAAAAGTCTGTTAACATGTCTGGGGATGGAGCAGGAATCCTCCAGGGACATCTCCATGAAGCTCTCCTGGAGGTTCTCTGAAAGCCTTTGCAGAAGGTTTCTGGGGAGGGCTGCCTTATTTCGTCCTCCACTCTAGGACACTACCACGCCAAGCCAGTAGCAAGTAGTCTGGAATCATTGCAGCAGAAAGCATGGCAGCGAATGGTCCTGGGTTTTGGTCACATTCAAGCAACATTCGGTCCTTGTCTTTCTGTGTTAGCCTCAGGAGAGTGATATCATTCATGGTCACCTGGTTGAAATAGGGGAATTTTTGTAAGGGAACAGTAAAAGGACCCCATTCATGCTGGGTTGTTTGCGTTTGGCTAAAAGAGATCATCCCAGAGAATAGCCACGTGGCGGAGGGAGGGTGAAGGGATCATCCCAGAGAATAGCCATGTGGTGGAGTGGGGGGAGGTGTGTGCTGCACAACTACCTGAAAACCGCAGCCCCTCCTTTTAAATGTGAAACCCAACCAGCATTGCTTGCTATGGGAAAGGATGGCGCTGCAGTTTGAAAACATTCCCACATGTTATGAAGGCGGAAGAAGCCAACCCCGCATACCAAAAGGCTTACCATTGCTGCCTGGAAACCGAATTCTGTTGCCCAGTCATATGGGATGCGTCACCATACCGACAGGTGCTCAATACAAAAGGCAAAATGCGACCTTGTACCTAAAGCACATGTGCTGTTGGCTGTGAATTGCTTGATTCACTGTGAAAGAGTCTCCCTTTTCTTCTCAGAAATGTATCATCTTAAATTTTACTCTCCCTTTTTATCTCCCCCCAGGTGCAAATGTTTCTATGCTCCCCCTATCATCTCTGTCCCTGAGGTTATCGCAGATTAGAAGGCGAAAAAAACCACACTCGTGATGACATGTTTTCCGAGCTCATGCAGTCCTCCTGCACTGATAGGGCACAGCTTAATGCATGGAGGCATTCAGTGGCAAAGGCCAGGAAAGCATTAAGTGAGCGCGAAGAGCAGAGGCAGGAGGCGATGCTGAGGTTAATGGGGGAGCAAACGGACATGATGAAGCATCTGTTGAAGGTGCAGGAAAGTCAACAAGAGCACGGACCCCCGCTGCATCCATTGTATAACCACCTACCCTCCTCCCCATGTTCCATAGCCTCCTCACCCAGACGCCCAAGAACACCCGGCAAGGTGAGCCCAGGACGGGGCTGCAAGTAGAAGCTCTGTAGTCACTCCCTAGAGAGAAAGGGAATTGGCTAGGGATAAGGAGGAGTTCCAGGGGGAGAGTAAACCCTTAAATCCTGGCGTCACAAGAAGCTGAGAAAGGCGATGGAGCCCCTGGATCAAAGGGCTGATAAACCTAGAGACCAGCCAAGAAATAGAGAAGTGAGGTAGGACGGAGCCTAAGGAAACAGTAACAGGGTCTGAGATTGAGTAGACTGTAGTTGCTAGGCATAGGGTCCCTGGGCAGACTAGTGAGTGGACAGGCTGGTTTCCTCTACCAGCCACTGGAAAAGTGGCACTGGACCTGGACTGGGACAGGAAGACTGCCTGACCCGGCATATGGACAGCTTTTCTAGTAGGACTTTGATACCCTGAAAGGGGAGGAATTAATAGTGACCTGGCCCAAGAGAATGAGAGAGAGCACAATGCAAGCAACTGATGGAAAGGGGTGCCAGACCGGGTAAGAGCTAATCCCCAGACCTAGCCACAAGGAGGCACCCAGGCAGCGAGTGTACCCTGTTACAGATTATAAGATTCTCGTGAACCCTACGTTCGGACTGTCTTTTGTGAAAATCCTGGTACAGAGTTGCTGCTTACTTAAGAAGGTCATCAGAAAAGAAAGTCTTGGATCTCCACCAGTGGAGTGTTGTACACAATGGTAAAATTAGATTAATCATCATTAAATCAAGGGCCAGTTTTCCAAAAGCATCTGTTTTCTGAAAAAGGCTGCATTTAGTCACTATTAATTCTTGGTAGTGTGATGGAACTGGCATTACTGGTTTGGTTCGTATTTCCTCCCCCTACAGCCCCAGTGTTAAGTAGGTTTGTTAGCTCTCATTTTCTGATAGAGATTTTACTTAATCCTACCCATTCTAGTACCTTGTACATTAAAATGTTTGCAATCCCTAGCTGACCACAATGCTGTGGATACTTAAAAAGACAAAAATTGATCAGATACACATAGCAGATCTCGACTGGCTTTCTTGCTCTCCGTGTGGGATAAATCCTGCCCCAACCAGCCCTGACCATGGAATCTGTGCAGTTCTACTGTGCCTGGGGGCTGAATTCAAAAGGTCCAGCTGAGTGTCCGTGTGCAGGAAGAGTTGGTGCAGAAAAGATGGTGCAGGACCAGAGGAACTGCTGCTGCACAGGTTCTCTCGGCTCTACGGTAAAGTTACACCCATTAAAATAAATGGAGAAGTTTTGATTACTCAGCATGATCAGTAACATACTTCTTACAGTTAAACAACACAGCCTATAGGCCAGAACTCCTAGAAAGTCCATGGTCTGGTTTCTAAGGAGGGAGATGTAGGCATCCGGTATTTGCCCCAGCATCTGCCTCCAAATTATATGTTGACTTGAAAACAAAAGAATCCTAATCTCAAAGCCCTTGATGGTGTCATTCTACAGCAAAGATGAGACCCAGGAGCAAGACTGGTCACAGTCCTGAAAATAAGGACTTCTCTACTTAGCACCACCACCAGCAGCAAGAGGACAGAAGGATGGAGTAAAAGTGGGGCCATGGCGATGAACGCCTGCATTGACTAGCAGACCGGGGCCAATATTAGAAAAGCACATGCTGCACCTTTTCAAAGAGTGGTGGAGCAGCTGCTGCAGCATGCTCTCCTCCTCCCGAATTCTGGTGGAGTTAGAGAAAATTCCTGTGGGTTCTCTGCTGTGTCAAAGTTCTTCCTTCTCTTCCCCATCGACCACTAATGGGAGCTGTTGTTTAAAGTGGGGATCTGACCAGAGGATTTCGGCAGTGGCTATGATGTAATGTAACTGCTCTGGAGATATTTCCCTGTGGTCCCTCTTGCCTCCCATGCTACTTAAGACACATTTGCTAGGGCTGCTATTCAACAGAACACAAAGTAGTAAAGTGCGCATCCACAGGAATAGCTACTACCTCTGTGAATGTGCACCAGGTCACAAGCTGTAAGTAAGCATTTTGCCCTATCCTGAAATAAAAAAAGGCATGCAGTTAGCTATCTAGAGGAGCTATTAGGTTAACAAACACCAAACAGAAAAAAATAGAAGGAAATGTAATAATTTCAGTCTTCTATCACTCCTGGTTTAAATAACTGACCATATAAATCTACACCTCAAAAATCTTAACATACATCGCAGCATCTATGCATGAAAAGCCATAAACTCAGCTGAGATGAAAATATTCTTCCCTTGCTATGAAGTACTTCTCCATCATATTCCTGTCACTGCAGCCTGGAAATTGTGGCTGCTCCGTCTCAGAGCTTTTTATGTGGCTAAAATCAAAATGGGGCAGGGGGGGGTGGAAATCCCTCCAATTCCATATTGGTGACAAGCAAAATAATTTGACAAGTGGTGACAAGCAAAAGTGCTAGCTTCTCAGCAAGTCCATGGATAAAAGGATTGAGGTGGGCCTTTTTTTCATTGAATGTTGCAGATAATCTAGTCAATATTAGGCTCTTTGCTAAGGACCACTGTGGAAGTGTATCCTCATCTAGCTTTCTTAAGATAGCTGTTGCAGTGAAAACGGAGATAGGACAATTTGTTTACTAAAGCCACAAAGGACAGTATTTCTGTTATTACTAAGCTTAATACTCAAGTGCTAAACTATTTAATGTACCTAGTTATTTAATTATTGTTGATTTAGAACCAGCAGGCTAAGTACTATAACCTCACATTGCACAAGGGTCAATACAAAAATGTATCTTGTGTAGATCAGCTAACCTCAGACTATAAAAGTTTCTTGCATGTAACACAGAGCCTTTTGTCTACTGCTTCTTACTGAAAAATAATAAACATCCAGGTGGAGTTGCACTTCCCCAAAGGCAGCACCAGCAGGTGCTCTGCCTCAAAGTTACAATAGCATTTGCTTCGGGGTATAAGTCAATCTCTGTTAGGGAATAGGAGATTTTCTACACCTTCCTCTAAGGCATCTGGTACTGGCCACTGTTGAAGAAAGGATACTGGATGAGATGGACCTGGGGTCTGATCCAGTCTGGCAATTCCTACTTAAAGGCCTGATTGTGCCACCAGTAACTGCACTGATTTCGAAGCAGAATAAAGTACTATTCAGCATGAATAAGGTCTCAGAATTGAACACTTTTGTTGTTGTTATTTTATTCTGTTTTTTTAGCTAACATTTGTTCAACCCATTAGCGTGTCAGGCATTTTACAACATTATTGATGAGGTTTTGCTCTGAAGAACTTATGGTCTAACAGTAGACAAGTGTTGACAAATGCTAGGGTAGGTAAGGCATAAGACTGCAAAGGTTACATCAATAATCAGACATGTTGGTGGAGATGAAGAAAATGTAAGGTATAAAAGAGAAGTGAAATGGTGGAAGGAATGAGTTTAACAGCAGCAAAAAGAGGGGTACATAACAAGGAGGGGAAGAAGAAGAAGACATGAGGACAGAGGCAAGAAAGGAAAGGAGGTGAGGAAAAAGGGAGACAGAGTGTTAGAATCGGAGCTTGTGCATAGTGATAGATGCTAGAGTCCAAGACAATCAGTGGATGGCATGGTACAAGAGACTACAGAGGCAGGCCTCAGTTTCTGCTCTTGTTGCCAGTGGCTGTGTATCAGGGACTTATTGGGGCAAGGAAGCTTTATAGAGCATCACAGAAGCCTCTACATTCCTCTCTTCACAGACCTTGGGAACAATATGGGAATGGAAAGCTGGAGCTTGGTGCCATTGAACCTGGTTTCTGGTGTGTGGGAAGCAGCAGAGGGGCTTGCAGACCCAGCACTCACTCAGAGCTCCCTGGTGATGCTGCTGCTAGAAGTGGCTGAAATTGGATTTCTGAAGACAAATGATGCATTAGTCACATCAAATGCACTGCTCTTTCAAGAACCCTCTCCTCAGAATGTCATGCTGCCTTTTGTGAAAGAATAAAACAACATGGAAAAAATGCCAGGTTCCACTTCAAGGTGATTTAGGTCACTAATGAGATCAGCTGTCAGTAGAAATTAATACCTTTAGAATCGTAAGGAAATAAATATTAAGACATACCTAACAGTAGAAGAAATTTGTCTTTCACTTCTTGGGCAGATACCTCCAGCCTGTCTTTTAAGTAATAGATGAATCATTTTCTTTTTCTGAGTGTCTAACTGGCAGACAATCTTTTCATTTAAACAATAAAAGTTACCAGATTTGATCAAGTTTTTTTAAAAGCTGCAGAAAGTTTTAGAGACATTCCTGTGGCTTGTAGAATTCTTTTATATGGAACACCAGATCCCTTCCTTTGTATTATGAAATGGGTTTGTTAATTACATGTGTATTGCAGTCTGGGATCTGATTGTCCATGAGTTAGATAAAGTAAAGTCACATCCATTTGTAACTTGCAGGTGTTTCTTTTAATGCAAATTTGAAAGAATATTTAACTTTGGATATTGCCTATGAATATGTCCTCAGTGTTTTGTTTGTGTTATAGCCCTAAATTCTTGAAAAAATGTTTACAAAAAGGACTTTTATTTTACCATCATATAAAACTAATTTACATAAGCATAAACTGGCCTGTTCTGTAGCTTTCAAATGTGGATGAAATAACTGCAAAAACCCAAAACAAAACACAATTCTACATCATAATTTTTAATAATAATGGCAAAGACTAAAGCACTTAATTACAGCACTGTAAAACAGGAGAAACTCAACTGAAATAATAACAAATAAGATCAATGGAGTTCCTCTGCACTGACACCAGTGTGACTAAGAGCCTGCAGTCAGATCCTTATGGGTGAACTACTATATCCTCACAAATTTCCACTGAAGTTAGTGGGTCTTCCTGCATAGATCCCGTTGCAAGATTGGGTCCTAAAATCAAAATCTAGCCCAATTAGATTTCTGATGAAATGTGTAGCACCTAGGATCATGCAGAATGTTGCTACAGTACAACAAACTTTCCAGCTATCAAAAACTTTTGTTGAGAAAGAATTTAAAAAAAAACCTCTCAACTCAGTTAAATATCCTGAATTGTCTGAATATGCATAAATAGTTCCTCTGGAACAACATAACAAATCACAACAAAGCAATTTTCATTATCGCTGCTCTTAGCAACCTGGGAGACCTGACTCTTCCTGGCTATGTTGGGGGCGGCAGGAAGGAGTCTCTCTTTTTGCTTCTGCTTCAGCACTGAATAATTAATTTCAAAATGTAAAATCCAGAACACAGGGGAGAAAAGGAAAGTTGTTACCATGGTACCCAAATGCCAGTCTCACTCTAGCACTGCTTACACTTGCCTGTAGTACTAAGAATAGTCATGATTTGGAATATGATTATTGCATGAAGATTTTGGGCCAGATCTGCAGTAAATTTACTCCAGTTGATTATCTGGATCTTTTGTTGCACTTCAGGCATAGAATCATAGAGTCATACGACTGGAAGGGATCTCAAGAGGTCATCTAGTCCAGTCCTCTGCACTCATGACAGAGTATTATTTAGACCATCCCTGACAGGTGTTTGTCTAACCTGCTCTTAAAAGTCTCCAGTGATGAACATTCCACAACATCCCTAGGCAATTTATTCTAGGGCTTAACCACCCTGAATTTTTCCTAATGTCCAATCTAAACCATCCTTGCTGCAGTTTGAGTCCATTGCTTCTTGTCCTATTTCTAGATCTACTGGTTCTCCTTAGTGCAAGAAGTTTATTTTATAAAAGAGCAGTTTGATCACTGCTTATCATAATTGTATTATTGTTCTCTTGTGCTCCTTCTGTTTCTTGCATCCACATGTTGCCTGTTGTCTTACGCTTAGATGCTATGCTATTTAGGGCAGGGACCAACTTTTTGTTCATGCAGTGCCTGGCATAGCAGGTCCTGATTCTTGATTGGGACCCCTCAGCACTACTGAAATATAAATAATAAAATTTCTATTAGTATAATTTATTTTTCTTAGGTTCCTCATTGGTTATTTAGATGATCACTTCTCACAGCAAAAAACCCACTTCATCTTTCTCCCTTATCTGATCTTGTGATTCTACAATATTCCCAGATCAAAAAATGTCATTAAAGTTCAGAGTATGTATCAGTAATGTAATGCTTAAAAACATTATGGGGATTTTGTATTTATTGCAAAACTAAGCATTCCGAAGCCAGGAAATTCACAGTGACAGTTATGCTTAAAAGAAATCCAAACATGTTAAACTAAGAAATGGACAATTAAGGAACCCACACTTAAATCAGACAGGTAATGATGCTGTACAATAACCATACAATTGTGATTAAGGTATTTTAATATTTGATGTCCTAAATTAGATTAAACTGATATTTGAAGACACAGGGTTTTTTCATATTTTTCCCCTCACTACCAGGCAGAGTTAGTTATTTGTTTTGGGTGTTTTACCTGCACTGTGTTGTAGATTACTGAAGAGATTGGATGAGATTGGGATTGAGAAATTAAGAGATGGGGTCCATGGGGTCCATATTTTTGAAGTGCCCACAGTATGAAAATGCCTGAGAAACACTGACTTTGCATGTCTATTTCTTTAAATTATTCATTTAAAATTTACTCTGACGAAGACAAGCCATATTGTAAGGCCCATCCAGACCTCTATTAGCTCCTGCATGTGGGAACCGCATGCTGGCCTGACCAATTCTAAAAATGTACAAGTTGTTGTAATAAAAACAGAAAAGTAGCTGTTCAGCAAGAATGCAGCCAGGACACTGCTCATTTCACTTGTTAGTAAATATTAACCCTTTTAGTCCCCTTTTCCTTTTTGTATATTAAATTTAATCACATATTAACTATTCTCCCAAAATCTGTATGATAATAGCAAAGAGTGTGTTTCTAAGGCCAGAGAGCTGCTTTTTAATCTGTGAGTGAGCTGTAGTCAGGAATTTAATGTGACCAAATATTTGAGCTGTAATTTATTGTGGCTGGTACCCCAAATCTGCGAGGAAAATAGATGTCTATTGAAAAGACCTCTCAAAATACAGAAATATGATATAAACAATGTCTGGGTGATTTGTTAAGGGGTGCCTGACATCAGCTGTCAGTAATAATGACTGGATTAGAATTCTCTTTAGCTTGTCAATCATGTAACCTAAAGGAAGTTCCATAAGTAATCAGGTAAAATGAAAATGTCAGAACAAATGGTAAAATTAATCGTGGGAGAGTATTTTCCCTCCAAAAAGAAGTTTCTTTGTCTCTGACCCTATAAAAGGACAAAGGTTTTGGGAGCTAGACTGGAAATGAAAACTGTCAGTGTTCCTCCAGGTACAGAGGAAGGAACCAAACTACCTTCTCTTCACCATCTAGAGGGGGTAGTAATGTATGTCCTCTTTCTGTATTCTGTATAGTGCTGTACTAATCTCTGATTGTTTCTCTTTGATTAAATAACTCCATTTGAGCCTATTATTTGACAATCTTGAATTATTAAATACAAACATGCAACCGCCTAAATGGTATCTCTCCTCCTCCCTCCCTGCAACACACACAAAATTGACAGATTATGCAAGATGCATTTTGAAGGACAGGATTAGAATTCAAAAGGAACTGAATAAATTGGAGAATCAGTTTGTTATCAACAAGAGGAAATTCAGTAAAGAACAGTGAAAATAGTATACTTAAAGGGGGAAAATCAAATGCATATATGCAAAATGCAGAATAAGTGGCTGGGCAGTAGCACTGAAGAAAAGGACCTGGAAGTTATAGTAGATCACAAATTGAATATGAGCCAACAATGTGATGCAATTGCAAAGGAGGCTAATATCATTCTGTGGTGTATTAACATGAGTGTCATATGTAAGATATGGGAGGTTCTGCTCCACTTGGTACTGGTGAGGCCTCAGCTTCAGTACTGTGTACAGTTTTGGGGGCCACACTTTAAGAAAGATGTGGACAAATTGGTGAGAGTCCAGAGTAAAGCAATAAAAATTATAAAAGGTTTAGCAAATTTTTCCTCTTAGGTCATGTTAAAAATAAACTGGGGATGTTTAGTCTTGAGAAAAGAAGATGGGGGGCGGAGGGGTTGATAACAGTCTTCAAATGTTAAGAGGATGGCAACCAATTGTTCTCCCTGTCCACTGAAAGTAGCACAAGAAGTAATCTGTTTCATCGATTGCGAGGGAGATTTAGGTTAGATATGAGGAAAACCTTTCTAATATAAGAATTAGAAGGACTAGAATAGGTTACGAAGGGAGGCTGTGGAATCCCCATCACTGGAGGTTTTTAAGAATAGGTTGGACAAACATCTGTCAGGGATGGCCTAGGTTTACTTGTTCCTGCCTCAGTGTGTGTGGGATGGGCTAGATGACATCTCCAGGTCCCTTCCAGTCCTACATTTCTATGATTCTGTATGCATGCAGTAGTAGTCTGTATTAATATAAAGACTAATGAATACCTATCCATAGACTTTAAAACCAGAAAGGGAATATTATGATCATATAATCTGATCTCCTGTAGAACATAGTCCAAAGAACCACACCCAATAATCTCTGCACCAAGCCCATAACTTCTCTTTGAGTTATAGTATATATATTTAAAAATATGTAGTTAGTCTTGGCTTAAAGACTTCAAGTGATGGAAAATCCACCACATCCCTAGGTAAATTCTTCCAGTGATTAATTATCCTCAATGCTCAGACTATTAATCAGGTGTAAACTTTTAATTGTCTATTTCAGCTTCGGACAATTGAATCTAGTTGTGTCAGTTTCACAGTTAACTGCACCTTTGATTCCACCTCCTGGTCTTCTCTGAGGGCACCTACTCACGGTTTTTGGCTCCCAAGCCATCAACTCTCTTGGGGCAGAGTGTCTCCTCTCTCTCCATTCAGACTGGGATTTTAGGCTTGCTGTCCCATCTTTACCTCACTGTGAATTTCCAGGAGGTCTGACCAAGGTCCAGGACCTGTGGTTAACTCTTTCTCCAGAGGCTGTAACAGTGTACACCAATTGCCAACCATCTTTCATAAACAAACTGCATTTATTCTTAGACCAAAAGTATTACAGAAATAACATATAAAATAACTTGTATGCATGCTAGAAGCTTACCAGAGGTCACCCCCAGCTCCATCTTAGGGCTCTGGTAAGTATCAGTCTTTCAAACTCCACAGCCAGGTTTGCCACCTTGGTTACAAATTCATGTAAGTTTTTAAATCAGGAACTAGACCCTGACTGGACAGTTCAGCTGTTTCTTTATACAACTTGAGCCTTTGATCTTCCGTGTCCGGAAACTGGTAATCACCAGTCAATGGCGCTCTCGTCAGGGCATAGCTTCAAAAGGCTGGGTTTTTGCCTAACTGGGGTTGTGTACATTGTATTAATCTCTCCTCACGGATTCTTCAGGAAGCCCACTTAACACTCACTGCCCCAAAAATCCATGCCTTTCTGGTCACATTTCTATATAACCCTTTGAACTCCTTACGCTCCCCAGGCCTCAGGTCTGTCACACTAGTTATGCTTTTTTTTTTTCTAGATTAAGGAGCCCTCTGCTCTCAGAAATCTCTTCCCCATGTCTTGTAGATTGTGAGCAAGTCACCTGTCAGCCTTCTCGTGGATAAACAAATTGAGTTTCTTTAGTCTCTCACTATAAGACATGAGTGACCATCTGGGGAGTTCATTTTTGTACAATTTATTTATTCTGTGTAAGATTATGAGTTTAGTAGGTATCTTTATCAACCTGCAAACTCAGTTTTGAATGTGCTGTTTCTTTGCCCTCTTTTTTTACCTCTCTGTTCAACTGAAATTCCAAGAGGTGGTAGCATAAAACTAACAATAAAGGTTCATTAATTTAAGTGCTCTACCACTGAAATGAAACCACTGTGGACAATAGATTGGCTCCTACCCATAGGAACCAGGATGCCTAGGTGTCGGTTAACTGAGCAACAGATGAGTCAGTAGGGCATTCTGATAATTTGATAAGGTTGATCAGGGAGTATCCTGACAAAAGGGAGCTGGAGGTTATAAAAGAGTCAGTAGTCATTGGAAGAGAACAAATCCTGGACTCCTTAGAGGACTCTGCCCCAACTCTGAAGAACTCTCCAAAGTAATGAGGAAACTGAGCCAGGGAAAGTGTGTATAGGTGTGTTTATTATTTTGATTTTTTCTGTGTATTTCTTGTGATAGGTGAGGAGTAAATTGTGGTTAGGATCCTATGTGAAGTCTTTATGTGTGTTGGGTTTTACTACTGTGTGCCCCTGAAGAGAGAAGCTGTAAACCAGAAGGGCTTGGATTTTGGTGGGATTCTGGAGAATGTGTAAGAGTTGCTGGGATGCTTGGGGAAGACAGCACTAGTTTCTGCAGCTAGGCAATTGAACTGTGCGGTCCCCACTGCCAAGAAGGGTGTCAGATATGAGGACTAAACCTGGAGCGCGCACCTAAAGTCTCAAAGCCAGGAACAGTGCCTCAACTCTGCCCAGCCCAGCAAGGATTCAGCTCTTGGATTCCTGCTCAGCAGCCTGGTGAATGTCCAGCTGGCGAAGCTCCACCAGATTTGTAACAAATGTTTTCCAGATCTCAAAGGGGCAAGTCTCATTCTTATTTTACAATTATGTTTAAAGGCATCAGTTGGTTTGAATGGGGTGTAAATTTATTTTAAAAAATTGGCCCAAATACATGCATATTTATCTTCTCATCTATCATCTGCATGGCAGAACAGAAGCCTTTGCTTCATATTACGCCACACCACACACTGATTTGAGCTGACTTTGTAGGTGCTGTGTTTGAATCTGAATGTGACTATGATCTGTATTGGAGTGTAAAGCAAGTCCTAACTAGGAGCGTACTGTCTTACAGAAAATTCCTCTGTAAAGAGGCAGCCCAGGTGAGTGGCTAATGCACAGGAACAGTTTGAATTACCAGAAAATCAGTTTGAGCATGCTGCTGTTCCTAAAGGTTCCCCTTAAAAGTCTCTAGTTCTGCAAGCCTTGCTGGAGGTGGTAATGCACACACGGTCTCTCTATAGATACACCCTTAACACATGAATATAAGACTGAATAGTAAAGGTAAATTTAAAAAAATAGTTACCAGACCAAGCCCAATAATCTAGACAGGTCCCAAAATACTATATTGTTTATAATTTAATATACTAAAGAGCATTTATCACCCATAGCAGCTAGATGCCTATTTACAGATAGATGCAGAGTATTTGATCCCAGCAGCCAATGGCAAGAATCCTAGTATGCTAGGATTTAGGGTGAAAGGCTGCCCCTTTCGGTATCTTACTATGTAGTATCTTAAAGATTATCTTTAGCAGCTTGAATTGAACCCAAAAATAAACAGGGAAAGCTAGTTCCAAATACAGTGGGATTCCATTAAACTATAGTATTTAAGGCCAATATTAGTTGGTATTCATGTAACTTGTTAACTGTTTCAGATTTGAAACCCAATCTAACATTCTTACACAGGTTTTATTTTACACCGTACATGCTTAATGAAACTCATTTCTCTCTCTCCCTTTTTTCCTGTAGATTGTAAAAATACAGATTTTTGACACGACGGCCAGACTTCCTCTTTGTGAGTGCTCCGGTGTTAAACGTGAGGGATGATAGAGGTCAGTTTAACTATTTGTCTCTCATATTCACTAGCATTAAAATCTACTAACAGGGCAGTCAAACCCATTCGGTGAGAGGGACTGGATTCCATTTCCGATTTGGTCTGTAAGCCGGTATCCAAATTTAGGATTACACACAGTAGGTGCTATTAAAAAGTTAATTCCAATTTTAGAGGTATTACTGGTCCCAGCTGTATTCCCAATGTCAAGTTTGGAATCATCACTGGACTTGCTAATACCTTTAAAACTAGAATGCACTTTTTATGGTGCTCTCTGTATTACCCTCAAGCCACAGGAAGTCTCCCACTAATGTCAATGGGAGGGTTTTTGTCTTCTTAGTATATGCACAACATAGCTCAGGTGGCACATGACCATGATTCAGCATCAAATTGGGTCTGCTAGTTAGATCATTAGCTTCCCTGGCCCAGGCCGGGTACTGACGTGGAGTGCAATGTGGACACTGATCCATGCCCCCGGGAGGTTTGTCGAAAGATAAGCATGAAATCCTGGCTTCATTGAAGTCAGTGGGAGAAATTTTGTCATTGACTTCAACGAGGCTAGGATTTCAATCCCATGAAAGTTGCCACTCTCAATATTGCTCAGAGGGAAAGCATTCTGACCGTTAGCATCAATGCTACTTCTTCCCTTTGTTTTTCTTCTTTTTCACTCTCCTTTCTGTTTGACTACCATTTTCCTTCTGCTTTCTGGCTGCATATCCTTCCTTGAAGCAACTCCCAATGCCACCTCTAATTTTTTGTGGACCACTCCCACTCACTTTCCTGTCCCATCTGCTAAAATGATCAGCAACAAAATAGTTAATGCTGACATTTAAAGTCTCATCAACAGCCTGTAGAGTTAACACCCTAATGTGATTAATAACAGGCAGAAGAGAGCACATCGAAGCTATTATTTCAGTTTATGTGAAGACGCAGGGAGAAAAGCTTGCATTCAGTTCACATTTGGAATGTTGTTATTGCTACCATGTGTTTCTTGATCTATTGGTTAGGTATTATTTACAGTTTCCAATTAACATTCCATGGTTTGGCAGGGTTCAGTTGCCTCTGGATCAACCACAGATTTACTTTGGGAGTGAGGACCCCGGTGGATGCAGGAGAGAAACTCGCACTTAGGGATGACCTTCTGAATTTGTAATACTTTTATTAGCACAGTTAGTAATATCACAAGCAATACAACATAGCAAAGTAGGGAGAAATGATATAGAGTGTCAAGCAACCTCATACTCACATCATCTCTTGCTGGAGAGCCAGTAAGAGATAAGATGACCCACAAGCAGTCCTTGGCATGGCAGATTCCAGAAAATCTCTTTGAAATATAAGAGGCCAAGTACCTATTATCATAGGTTAGCTAATGCCTAGATTCCATGGGGGTTTCAGTCCCTTTTCATTATCTTATACTAATGTTGGGGTGTCCTCCTTTAGATCATTAAATCTTCTACCTCAAACTTATTAGCATACACATCTTGTACTATAAGGTCATTTATGGGTTAGTTACCTATGCTAAGTCTTTAGTCCTTCAGATTCAGTTACTGTGGCTAAGCTTTTGTCTTACAGGTTTCAGATCTGTAGGCTTTTGTGTTACTGCTTTAACTCAGACCTATTCCTTAGCTATATGCCAATATCACTGGCTATACATAAGGGTTAGCAATTTTATTCTTGAAAGAAAGCAGAATATGACACTTGGGCCATATAAATCCATTAAGTGGTCCTGTGTGTCTTGCATTCTGGCACCAAGACTGCAAATTGTTTTTTATGGTATGTCACAAATGAAATACATTTGCTGTTTTCAGATTAGCCACAAATGGATGATTTTATACATCACAAAATCATGCCACATCTTACACAGGCTCTGGCATAAAAACAGTTCTTCAGCTTAGAAGAACATTTTGGTTGGAGGGCAATACTCAGGATGCTTGCTGCAGTTTGGGCAGTTTAATTTTTTCTTAAGTTTTTATGAATGGATAAGCATAGTTATTGCTTTTGATCTCGGAGCATTCCTTCTCTGCATAGGGGAAAGCAGTCTAAAGAATGTCAAAAGTGTATGCTTTTCTAATGTTTGTCCAACCATAGAAAAACTGAAATAGAAAGCTGAACCTGCAATTACAAATATATTAGCCACAAAATAGAAAAGCCAGACAAACAATATGGATGGTATGCGTATATAACATTGTAAAAGAGAATTTCATACCAATAAACCTGTTGTACCTCACCATCTACTATCCTGCACATGCGAGTGTGTTTCTGGGCTTTGCTTTTCTTAAGGTAAAACTTTACAGAGAAAATAATAAAAGAACCTACATCCATGCTTAAAAGCTTATCAGAAGTCACCCCCAACTCCAGCATAGGACTCTGGTAGATTTCAGTAATTCAGTATCCAAAACTGGGTCTTCCCCACGCTTACAAGTTCATCTCAGTGTTAAATCCAGAACCCAGGTGGGCAGATCAGTAGTTTCTTTATAGAACTTTAGCCTTTGATCTTAGCCTTCTGAAAGCAACAGAAAATTACCCTCTCCTCAGGTTATAGCCTCAAAAGGATGGGTTTTTGCATAACCTGAGTTGGGTAATTTGGATCGTGATTCTCCACGAAATCCATTTAACCATTCTTGTCCCAAAAGTCCATACGTGTCTGGCACATTTTCTTTTGAACTCCCAGTTATTACATCTGTCGCATCTGTTCCCTAGGGAGGTTACATTCAATCCTGGTCCACAGTAATACTTACACTTAATACAATAAAGTCTTTCAAAGATATTGCAGGAAATTGTCCTATCTGTCACAAAGAGATTTAAAAATATGATTGGGCCTATTTTTTGTATCATTCCACTTATAACACTATGTTTTGATTCTCCTCTCACTGACACTTTTTTATTATACATATATAACTCCATCTGGAGTCATAGTCATAGAACCATAGAAATGTATGGCTGGAAGAGACCTTGAGAGATCATCAAGTCTAGCCCCTGAGTCTGAAGCAAGTGACCATCCCTGCCAGGTGTTTGTCCAATCTGTTCTTACAAACCCCCAATGATGGGGATTCCACAACCTCCCTTGATAACCTATTCCAGCAGTTAACTATTCTTATATTAGAAAGATGTTCCTAAGATCTAACCTAAATCTCCCTTGCTATAGATTAAATTGATTACTTCTTGTCCTACCTTTGATGGACATGGAGAAAAATCAATTGCCGTTCCCATTATAACAGATCTTAACATATTTAAAGACTGTTACAAGCCCCTCATCTCCCCACCCACCCAGTCTTCTTTTCTCTATACTAAATTTTAAAACCTTTCCTCATAGGTCAGGTTTTCTAAACCTTTTATTATTTTTGTTGCTGTCTTTGGGCTGTCTCCATTCTGTCCACATTTTTCTTAAAGTGTAGCACCCAGAACTGGACACAGTACTCCATCTGAGACCTCACCAGTGCCAAGTAGAGCAGAATAGTTACCTCCCACATCTTACGTACAACACTCCTGTTAATACACCTCAGAATTATATTAGCCTTCTTTGCAACTGCATGATATTATTTGCTCAAATTAAATTTGTGATCCACTGTAATGTCCAGATTCTGTTTTACTGTTCTACAGCCGAACCAGTTATTCCCCATTTTATTTTTGTGCATTTGATTTTTCCCCCTTCCGAAGTGTACTATTTGCACTTGTCTTTGCTGACGTTTCTATTTCTTCATGTTGGGTTCAGATTAATTCTCCAGTTTATCCAGTTCCTTTTGAATTCTAATCCCACCCTTCAAAGTGCAGCTTGGTCTCATCAAAAAATGTTATAAGCATACTCTCCCCTCCATATCCAACTCATTAATGAAAATATTGAATAGTCCAGGACCCACTTAGATTGGGCCATCTGGGTTATACAGCTAACCATTGATAACTACTCTGAGTATGGTCTTTCAACCAGTTGTGCACCCAACTTATAATAATTTCCATGTTTCCAGTTTTTGTAAGATTCCTTTTTTATTTACAGGTTATTAAAGAGCTCCTGATGGAGCTATATTGGCCTCTTACCATTGTTCCTTTGTATCGTAATAGTTAGCAATAGTGTGTTTAATATTGTCTCCTTGAGAATCCGCTCTCCTGAACTCCTTTATCTCTTACTTAGGATCCTATGGGAAGAAAATCTGTCAATTCTCTGAGTTTTAGTCTCCATTTCTGAAGTCTATTGTCCTTATTCTGCTGCTCTCATGCTTTCCTTTCCTTAGAAACAACAAATCTATCATTTCATGATCACTTTCACCTATATTGCCTTCCACCTTCATACCAATTCTTCCATGTTGGTCAGAATCAAGTCTAAAATGGCTGTCCCCCGGTTACTTCCTCCACTTTTTTACACTTACTTTTTATTATTTTTATATAAAATATAAGTATACAATGAACCAAAACATATATAAATAAATAAAGTGGAAATAGCATAGAAATAATGAAGTTCAATATTCATTATTTGCAAAACCTGGGGTGGGGGGAACCTTTGAATCTCTGAAGGTCATGCAAAATATTAATTATTAAAGTGACTAAATAGACAAACAAGTGAGAACATACTCTACAAGTATCAGGGACTAATATATACTAAACTGAAAAGATATGCAATAATTTCAAGTGTGATCAGACATCCTCATATTGTTTTCCACACGTTTCTATTAGACAGTCACTTTTTCCATTAATGCAGAAGTAGAGAGCTCATTCAGCAAGTCTGTGTATCAGGGAGGTTGTCCACTGGTTACTTCCTTCACTTTCTGACATAAAATGTTGTCCGTTATACATTCAAAGAATGTATTGGACATTGTGTTTTGCAGTATTACTTTTCCAACAGATGTTTGGGTAGTTAAAGTCCCTCAATATCATCAGGCTTGTGTCTTGGATATTTGCTCTAGAAATGCCTCATCCACCTCCTCTTCCTGATTTGGTGGTCAATAATAGATTCCAACCATTTCCATGACATCACCTCCTTTCATCTTTACCTAGAGACTTTCAACTGGTCTGCCTCTCACCATGTTCTGGACCTCAGAATAAGTGTGTATATATTTGATGTATAATGTAACACCTCCTCCCTTTTTTCTCTGCCTGTCCTTCCTGAATTAGTTATGTGCTTTCCGTACCAATACTCCCATCATGAGATTTTTCCCACTAAGTCTTTGTGATGCCATTAAGACATAATTTAGCTTACGTACTAATACTTCCAGTTCTTCCTGTTTATACACAAATGCAAGGAGTATGGGGAATAGAGATCTAAGATGTTGAGTAGATTCCCTCCCTAATTTCACTCTTATTGTTCATATGTCCCTATTCTAATTTTCCATGTCGCTCCCAACATCTAGCTTTCTGTTCAAGTCCCTTTTTTATGCTTACGTGTGCGCTTTTGAGACATTTCCCCTTTGAATTTAGTTCAAAACTCGTCTCACTAAGTTAACAAGTCAGTGCATGAAACATGCTCTTCCCCTTCTTAGTCAGTCATGGGAGAGTCCCAGAGCTCAAATGCCAGCTCAAGCCTGGAAGTCTACACAGCAATGAAAGAGCCCACAGCCTGAGCCTCGTGAGCCTGAGTCAACTGGCATAAGCTAGCTGTGGGTTTTTACTTTGCTGTGTAGATGTCACTCTTGATTCAGACTTGTATAACAGAGCATAATCAAGCCACACACAAACCCTGAAGGAATTTTTCATTCTAGTCATCACAGTTTTTGTATGTTTTTAATCATAAAGAAAACTTTGTTTTGGTCCTCTGGTTTCCTTTTTCAAGTAAGTACATTCCAATGCACCTTAATAGCTTTTTCATGAATTAGTCCCCACCTCACGTCTAAAATGGAATGATGGCATATGTGTGAGTGAATACTCATTTAGGTACTTATAGTATTATTCATTATACAATAATATTTTTATATAAAGGCATTACACTGTTTTTTCCAGATGCCACAATATGGTTTGCATCATTTAAAGTCAAGAAATAAAACAACCGTTCTGAACAAAGCAGACAAAGGAAGTGGTTTCCCTAGCAACAGACATCACAGAACAGATCCTGTACTCCTACTCAGGTTTTGAGGTTCATACACAAACTCTTGCAGCTAAAGCTGAATACAAGTCCCAAAAAACACATGCACCCTCAACTAGAAGCTGAGTGAACCTGGTGTTAAATGGAGCACCAATTTAAGGAATTGCTTCCTAATTTCTTTAAAGCTCAAGAATCACTACATGGGATGCGCTATTATCGCTCTTAGTGCAAGTATACCCCGACACTAGTCATACAGTACTGTAGTTTGGGAGCTGTATATCCGTGTCTTCAAAAGTCATCTCTGGCATCTACTTAGCTGCTATGGGCTAAGCAAGCTGTGAAAATGTCTGTCTTCAAAACCAAAACAGAGAAAGAAGCATAATTCTATATAACAAGGTTTTGAGAAAAATCTTGACAACTAAGGGAAAACAAGTATCAGGGGGTAGCCATGTTAGTCTGTATCCACAAAAACAACAAGGAGTCCGGTGGCACCTTAAAGACTAACAGATTTATTTGAGCATAAGCTTTCATGGATAAAAACCTCACTTCTTCAGATGCTTACTCTGTCACCACAGCATCTCTTCCCATTCTTCAGCTCCATTTGCCTATTTCAGCCTAGCTTCATCATCTCCCTTGTCGTATCTCCTTTATTTTTAACATGCACTCTGATTTTTTTTCTTCCTCATGTTTCAGCAGAAATTTTCCTGTAATTGTCTTTATATTTTGGCTTTGTTTGGGTGACAGCATGTTATCTACAGTTGCCCACCTTCTAATTTCCTCCCTTTCAGACTGTCATTTTTGCCTTTGGGGCTATGCAAGAGTGAAACATTTACTTACATCTGGATAGAGGTTGGTGAGGCGGGTGGGGGGAAGAAACTTCATTTGACTTACCAGGCATGTTCCCGTGGTGTTTATTTTAACAATCTCTCAGTCCCTCTGTGCAGAATACTATTGGCTTAGTAAGGTTACAAACATTAATATTTGTATTCAATTGTGACTTAATGTTATAGCGTTTGACAGGGAGCAAGGTGGAGCTGGAGTCCTTATGGGTAGATAGGCACAATGCTGCCTGGAGCCCAAGGGCAAGGTTCCTATAAGTCCCCCTATAAACACATAGGGCCAGCTTTGCCCTGGAGGAGAAGATAGGCTTTATGGCCCTACCCACCCATTTCTCTCACAATCAGAGTGATACTCATTATACCACATCCTTCTCATGTTAACATGCCTAAGCTTATTATGCCCTAGTCTTAATACCTATTTTCACTGGGCCAGCTTGAGGTCCAGTTTACAAAGCAGCTCCAAGTTGTAAGGGGGTTAAGATGCTCCCTTATTCTCTTGTGCTGGCTACTCATGCCGTGACTTGCAGCATGGGGAGGAGAACATGCTCATGGACTCACTTTGTTCTTCCCACACAGACAGTCTTGGCTCCACTCCCATCCCCCAAAAGCACTGGCTAGAACAGGCATGCCAGCGTACCAAGGGGAAATATACTGTGCCTACTGTAGGCCTGGCACTGAATACTTCTCCCTAAAATCCAGTCTGAACAGGATCAGGTTGTGATTCTCCTAGACACAAGTTGCTTCCTTGTCTGCTCCAGAGGCAAGGCAAAAATCTGCTCCCCTTTCTTGAGATTGATGTCACGATTCAGTCTTTAATAAAGTCAGGCATTTCTTAAACTAATGTGTATAATTTGATTTACATATGTTATCTGACACATTATCCATTACCTTTGTAGGAAATACTTCACCTGATTTCCCTCTTTGCTGTTAATTAACCGCTCTACAGACTGAACTCTGATACTTGTGTGTGAACATGGATCATCTTTATCAAACCTCCTCATAACGCTGGTTGCTTTTATTCAATTTCCTTGCACCCAGAATGTTTTTTTAAAAAATTGATCCATGGTAACAAAAACAACCTCTGAAAACCTGAAATAATTTGCATTTTCCAGTATTGTAAATTCCTCTAACATTACACCCTCCCTAGGAAAAGATAATCCATTATCCTAAAGTAAAGTCTAATCTATAGGTCTCTTACACTTTTTCAAGTCACTACCCTTCATCTGTATACTATTCTTTGTTGCAACACCCCACTTAACTATTTGCTAATGTTTCCCACCTTAGACAGTAACTGTTTTTCCAGGTCAGTGTATTGGATCTTTGTTCTCTTATGGTGACAATGTAGTCTAATGGATTGACCAAGGGCCTAGAAGATTGGAACAGCTGAGCTTTAATCCCAGCTGGGCCAAAATATTGCTTACCTTGGGCAAATCCTTTTACTTCACTGTCTCAGTTTTCCCATTTGTAACATTAGGAATAATAATTACTTAAGTTTTAAATGGCGTTATAAGGATTAATTAGCTAATGCTTGCAAAGTGATTTGAAACCTAAGCATTAAATATTATTATTTGTGTGCTCTGTATCTTGTCATCTGGACCCAAAACTACTTAATTTCATCATTTTATCTGCTGGCCTTGACCTATCATTTTTCCTGTGTTTGAGAAGTTTCTGTGCAAAAAGTTTTTCCTCCCCTGTAGCCAATAATCTATGACATGGAACCTTGCCTTCTAATTAACTTTCCAGTTATTTTCTTAGACGAGTATCTCTTACATTTACTGATAATAGGGCCTTGAAGGCTTGATCTCTGTCTACTATTGTCACAGGACTGCGTTTGAAATGTACTTCATCATGTCTATAAATCCTATTTCACCTACAGAAATAACTATTACATTTTTATTTTTTCCACAGGCACAGATGAAAGATTCCCTTTCTCCCCTGACACCATAGCACATGTAAAGCAATTTACTCCACTCAATCACATTCTCTAATGGCACAGAACATGGATGTATACAACAGCCCAAAATATCAGACAGGTATGGATAGCAGATTGTGAACGGTAGCAACAGCTTGGTATTCTTACCTTTTGGCTTCCTGCACACAGACTATTTGTATCTCTCAAGGTAAGAATGATGTCATCATTTTCAGATGGAGCAGGATTTAAGCAGCACCAACTTTATTAACGTACACTAAGGTGGGGTGTTAGACACCTGTCACAGCTCCAGATGAGTGCCCTCTTTTGGCCACTCACTAGACTGCACAGGGACCCAGCCTCTGTTTCCCCAGGTTTTTTTTTAGCTTCTGTAAGTCTGAGTAGGCTGAAGCACTGTTTGCTTCCTGGCCCTCTCTGTCCCATTTCCTGGGCACACACTTTCAGTTTGTTATCCCTTCATGGAAATAGAGCCCCTCAGCCCATTTGCCTAGGCCCCCAGATCCACCATTGACATCCAAGATATCCCAGCAGCTTAAACACACCCTTTTCCAGAATACCACCAAAGGTGTGAATCGTCTGGGCTACAGTTTAACTCTCTCAGGAGACATGTGAAAGTTGTAGCATATAATGCACACAGACACTGCCCAGACTTCTACAATGTGGTTGCTCTTTACTGAATCACATGAAAAATACAGATCTATACAAAAATAATAAACCCTATAGGCATTTGCCTTCACTCCCTTGGAGTCTTTGGAGGAACACTTGTGTTCAAGTCGGCAGCATCTTCCCAGTTCATCTGGCTCCTGCAACAGCTTTCCTCCTCTTTTGCTGGTGAAAAATGTCCCAAGAGAGCAAATAGATCAGCTCCTGTCTGTCCCATATAACCTTCTTTTTGTCAAGTGACTCCTGGGTCATCCTCCCCAAGTGACCCCAGACCCTCACCAAATGAATTTGTTGCTAGTTGACCTCTCCCCAGATAATCTAGTTCTCCTGGTTGGGGACCAGTGTTTTGTCTAGAGCGATTTACATTTCAGCGGTTGGACATGAAAATCAACAACTCGCTTTTGTCCCTTTTCCTTTTCTTTTTCTACTTCCATGTCAGACTGCAATTCCAAAGGCAAAGTGCTGCACGTTGAAAATGGGATTTGCAGCTTGGTAAAGATACATAAAGAGCGTTCATAATCTCACACTGAATTAACAAATTGCACAGACAGCTTCCCCAAATCATCACAAAACGCACCACCTCTCACATACCAGGCACTGAGCTGGGTCCAGTGTAAGGTTGCAGTACTCCATTCTGTAACCTTTGATTTATGTGTCCCTGATTAGTAGTTTAAAGACAAGGAATAAAACCAATCTGAATTCTTTAAGGTTCGAACCTCCAGGGTGGTTACAGACAATTTAACTTAGTAGAGGACTGGAAATGGTACAATGAGTGATAAAACTAAAGACTTTATATAAAATAGCTAGTTAAGCAGACAGGCATTACAAGAAGATCATACACTGCAGCAGTGCTCACGTTCTAAGATGAAATGATGCAGCCAGGATGATGAGTCCCTGGATGAGAAGAATGAGTTGTCACACTGTCTGGAGTGGTTCACAACCATGAGTGCCAACCTCAGGGCAGATTGTCAAGAAGCAGGGCAGAGACCTCAATCTAGTAACAAGTGTGAACTTCTAACGCACTATAACAGTCTTACCATAGAGTCACAGACAATCCCCTTGGGCATTCCGGTCTGTCTTGCCACCCAAGCAAGGGATAGATGGTTGCTATATGCCAAAGATCACAAAGTGTTGTAAGCTATCTAAAGTTTATTAAGGTTTATTAACTAAGAACAGAAATGAGAATTATTACAAGGTTAAAGTAGGCAAATACATATATACAAATGAGTTACAATCAATGGTTTCAAAAGGTGACAGAGTTTTCAGCTCTGTAAGTCTTTTAGGGCAAAACCAGGTTGATCCTGGGGATCTCTGCTTCTGTTTCATAGTTCCAGCCCTGTGAGCAGGGATGCCGGAACAGGGCGGCCAGGGAGCCATGCCCCCTTCCACTTTTTACCAGCTATAAGAGTGAACAACAAGGGGAGAGGGCAGGGAGGAGCGAGTCGGGGGTGGGGTCTCAGGTGGAAGAGGTGGTGTTGGGGCAGGGGAAATCGGTGGCATGGGGCAGAGCCTGGGGACAAAAATGCAGAGGGAACAGTTCAGGCCCCTCTGCTCCCCCTAGTTTTAGGGCGTTTCCACCGCTCCTGCCTGTGAGAGTCCAAACAGCAAAAGATTAAATATTTTCTTGTCAGCTATTTTTATTTCCTTCTTCCAGAATTCAACCTGAAGGGATGAGCCCTTTTGTACCTTGCCTCTTCATGGATGTGAGGGGGCAATTAATAAAATCTTTGTATTGTGATGTCCCACAATGGCCCATTTAGTTTTGATAGGCCTTCTTAAGGGGCAGGAGATGATCCCTCTGACGGGGTTCACAATATCAGAGCAAACATATTTTACAGTTACAAAGCAAAAACTGAAATATTACCTTATAGTAAGTGATAAAGATATTATAAGTGAAATTAATGCAAGCAGCAACTTAAAAGCATTTCATAAAGTCTAAACACTAAACGCATTGTTATAAGTCCAATACCCATCTTAACCATACTAATACACAGGTGGAACAGACTGGTTTCCAGCAATGAATTTGTCAGTGCTCGGCTGAGGCCTAAAACCTTGGCAAGACATGGCACCTGGTCTGCCAGCCTCACGCAGGTATAATCTTGTCCCTACTCATATCTTGATGGTGGATGGTTGTGCTTATCTAAAATCGGCAAACTGCCCTTTTTATAATCAATGATAATAACATCCCTTAAATAATTAACATTAAATCTACCTTTTACCATATCTATATTCTGCTACCAGGAGTAAATATTCCCTATTTTCTCATTGAGTAATTAATAGTAAGCATAATTTTAATTAACAACTGCATAAATACCATACCGATAACTATCAATATAGATAGCATTTTCCAAAGCATTCACATTTTATCTAAAACACTTGTAAAAACCAGTTAGGACCAAACCATGTTTACAACATGACCTGGAGTTATGCCGTAACTGGTCTCTGAATTGTCTCACTTCATTTTACTCATATTTTACCAGGCCTCACTTGACTTTTGCCAAACCTATTTGTAGAGAATAGATTTTTAGGCCTACTTACATTTGAACACATTTCTATATAACATAAGCAAGCATCATCTCTATAGGCTACACACTGTATAACCACCAATAACTCATGGGAGACCCTCTCAGCCTAGCTGTAGATCTCAGCTTTCTTTGGAATCCCCTCTCCCTCCCATTCATGAAGGAGGCAAAGGGTACCAAGGTGGAGTTCATTTGTGAAGACTGCAGGTTTCCCCTTCTCCTTACTTTACTAAAACAAGGTCCACTAGGGACACACATCTGGGAGCTGGCCCCTTTTTTTCACCTTTATGTGCCCTGGACACCAGCTGCAAATTGCAATGAAGTAAAATTTTTCTGTTTATCTCTTAATAGTACATCCCCCTGCCCCTGGAACATAATTGATCCTCCACAATTTTGCAAGGAAGGCAAAAAAAATTGCCAATTATTTGTCAATTTGCCTAATGGGAAAAATTTCCTTCCTGAGCCCCAAAAGAGAGGACCAGCCAGGCCAAGAGCATCCTGAAAGCACAGAACAACTATAGGAAGGCAGGGAGGGCGGGGCAACCATAAAAGCAAGATGGCTTCTGCAAGGCTGGGCAGGTTTTAAATTTGAGGGAATGGGGCAATAATAGACAATTAGTTCCTTCACACACACACCCCCACTGCTTCCTGGCTGGCCAATGGGAGACAATAGAAAACAACCCTTCCCCCATGCATGTTCCTCACAGATATAGGAGAAGGGGCCCCTTTGTTCCTTTCCCCCTCCCCATTCGGGATTTTAAGCGTCATTCCTTTTAGTCCAATCAAACATTCTTCCCCTCCCACTTGCGGATGCTGGGGTGGGACATTCTTTCTTCTCCTATGATGTACAGATACTTTGAACCTTGATTTTCCTGCTAAAGACGACACCTAAATCCTAATCCTGGAACAGTTTGTGTACATGCTTAATTTTGCACACAAGTAGTCCCACTGAGTTAAGCACATACATAAACCTTTGTAGGGTTAGAGACTTAGAGTTTACCTTTTAAAGATGATCAGATTATTTTAAAATATGATACAATGATATAGATCTTATGTATACAGAGCAGGTTTGTTGGCACCCTTGTGCAGGATGTACTGCTGTATATTCAAAGACACCACAGGATAAATTGTGCTTGAAATTACTGATGGTTTCTACACTTTTTCAGTTTTTTTTGTGGATTTATTTCTAGGGCATTAAATTCTCTTGCTCAGTAGAATTGTAGCTTTCCAAACATTCCCAGACTCGAGATTGAACAATAACTTTATTTATTTTGAAAACACAAGTGAGACAGGTGGTAATTTATACCATTCAAAATTTTAGCAGATTCAAATGTTTAAATTATACCTGATTCAAAGGGCAATTTTGCTGAGAAATCTGAGTGCTATGTTGAGAACCACATTAGGAAAGAGGTGTGAATTCTAATATTTTAAATAATAATGATTTATACTGAGCACTATGTCTACACTGAGGTTACATAATAATAAAAATATCATATGCCAAATCTTGAAGTTTTTAGTCAAGTATAGTGTTTACAATTGGCTTCTGAGATGAAAGTATTTTATTTGAAATCCAGGAACAGCAATTTATGTATGAGTGAACACACGCAACTCCTATGGACATCACTGGGAGCTGTGTATGCATGTGGAGGGAAAATTTTTAGGTACTGAGTCTTTCAGGCATGGATTAAGAATATGAATGGACTGACCTTTATTTCCCCATGAAAAAGAAAAGCATACATAGAACACCACTATCCTCCTGATAAGATATTCCTCTGTGCTCTCTATCCTCCTCCCCAAGAAAATTCTTTTATATATGTGCATAAACACAGCTCTTAGCCTTACCCTCCCTCTGCTTTTTCAGCTCACAGTGACATCGATCTAGTTATGTATAAGGCATTGATCACTGAAATATCTGAATGAATCCCAAGTATTTCAAAATAGAAATAATCTTTTTATCTTTCTTTCCTTCTCTTTCTTCTTCCCTCCCTCACCTCCCCCCCGCCGCCCCCCCCCCCCCCCCCCCCCCCCCCCCCGCATTCCCCCTTCCCAGCTTGTAGCAGAACTAGCTGCATTACAGGGTTTTTGTTTGTATGTTGTGGGTGTGGATATATTCCAGGAAAGTTTCAGCTGTGTCTCTATTACAAGTTGCCCTGGTTTAACCAAAAACCATTTTAAAACTGATTTAGTTCACACACAAGTTTGTGATACTTTGGCACTCTTAAATGAATTTATCCAGTCTTGCACAGTCAGAAATCAACTACTTCACACAGGCCTAAAACAGAACCACCGCCATCAGTGCAAAATTTGTGGTCAGTAAACTGCTTACCAAATCTGTGATTCCAAATCTTCCATTTTGGTCTGAAACACAGAAATCTAACTTTCAGCTCAGCATTGCCTTACCTCATCCCATACCTCCTTCCCAAATATCTTGTTTGTCACAGACCCAAAATCATGGAGAACAAATCTAGAGGCAAGGTAGCCATTATGTTTCTTTCCAAGGTCATAGGTAGAAAAAGTTCACTCACATAAAAATCTTTTTAGTGCTTCTACCCAATTTGTGAGTCCAGAGACAAGACTAATTTGAGTGCCCTGCTAATCTATAAACCCACAGATGTTTTAAGAAACTTAGTACAATAGCCAATTCTCACAATCAATGGGAAAAATCCCCTTGATGTTGATGAGAGCAGGATTAAATCATTATTGCATAGACTGTAACTCATGCCTGCTTGGTGTGGCACTCTGTCCCCCTCTAGTGGCAACTAGACCAACTAGCAATTGATGAGCCTGCCACAGCCTGGGCTAAGAGAGATGTGTCTTTTGTCTCATGCATTAAACTCCAGAGATCCCAGGTTTGAGCCCGCGTGACAATGACTGGGGTCTGTCGTCATTACAACAGCACATGAAACAGGGCATTAAAATGAACTGATCTGCAGCAAAGAAAACTTAGAACATTTTTGAAAATTCACACATCTATACTATAATGAAAAAAAACAAACAACTTCCCCATGCACACGCACACACAGAGGACAGATGTGTATTTTTCAATTCACAGGTTTGTTAGTGATCATAGGATGTTTCTGTTCCCTAGTCCTCAATATTTATCCTATATGATTCACAAGGGCCCAGCTCAGAAACATAAAGTCAGGTTCTATTTATTTCCTAAATTCCTAAGAGCGAGGCTGTAATTGCTATTAGCGCTAATGAAACAGGCTACTCCCATCTGCAGTTCTGTTACTGTGAGTCTTCACATGCTAAGGCTTGTTGTGATCTCATTAGTTACTCTCAGTTTATGATACTTGGGAAATAATGTGCTGTATTTTCAGTGATGATAATGGACACCTTGTTGAAAACAAAGTAGAAGACAGCCAGGGCTGCATCCCATTTGTTCTTATCTGTCACCATAGAAACAGATAAGATTCCACCAATGGTGCAATTTTATAAAAATAGTTTACAAAATGATTCAGTTATTGGACAATTTGTATTTTAGAGCCCTTTCCACTTACGTCTTGTAAGAGGACTGAAGCTGGCTTAATCTGGGCTGTAGCACAATGAAACTCACAGATGCCACATCCCATGCAAGCAACTGCAGTGGAGGCCAGGCAAATATATGTCTAGCCAGTAAAGATTCATCCTCCTGACTTTCATTTAAAATTGGTAGATATTGGTCATGCAGCTCTCAGTGGATCATTTCAGTCTCTGTTGGACATACAGTTGGAGAGAAGTAAAGCATCCAGCAGGTCATTTCTAACGTTTTTTTCATGGATATTTAGAAAATGTGGTGCTCCCATTTCACCTGTAACTAAAGATTGTAGTACATCTGGACCCTGCCTTGATAACATTACAGCCCATGAAATGTGTTTCTGCTATAAAACACAGACTGAGAGGAAACAAGAAGTACAGGAATCAATTTGATTTCAAATTTAAGACCTCAGGCAAGGGCAATATTAAACTAAAAAGGAACAGATACTATGACTTGCAAAAAAGCTTTCTCCATCAGCTTGGATTCCAGCTTGGAGGTGTGCTGTCGGCTACAACAAACTCTATTTACAATAGTGTTTCATGACTACATACCCCATGTGGTTAATAAACAGGTCCCAGTCAAATGCAAGAGGAGGAGAAGCGGGGACTTTATATCACGTGCTGCTGCATACACACTAATAAAATTATTTTGGAAAATTATAGCCACACATTGCTAATTATGACAGATGCCCTTAGAAGCTGAAGATTGCATGCTGGGTATATAATCTGCTACTCCATTATTGTGACAAACAGCAAGTACGTTATTGATGATAATTGTCTGTTAATGACTGTAGCCACATTATGACAGGCAGCTGCTAAAACATCTACATGTGATTGTCTAAGCAGCATATAGTGTGATGAACTGATGACTGTGTAGGAGTTGCAAGCTACGGCTCTGAGAGTGTGTGTGCGTGTGTGGTGGGGGGTTCTGGCCCTGCTGGCAGGCTAGGTGGCTGTAGGGAAGCTTGCAGTTGGAGCTATTCTGCAAGAAGCCTGCCTAAAGCAAGGTAGAATGAGTTGTGCTTCTCTGCCTTAGGGAGTAGCCCATGCTCAATTTCTCTGTTTTTAGTTGTTGTGGGTTAATGTTCTGGATTTTCAGATATAAAGTAGTCCGTCTAGCAACAGCATTTCATGTTTTTGTCTAATTTGTCTGGTTGCATGCCAGGAACATCAAATGTTATGGCAATGCAGAACACTTGCTAGCTGCCAATGATAAGTACATGGACAATTTAGAAATCTAGATTCCTTTCTAATTTTACGTCTTAAAATGGATTCTAGCAGGAATTATGCCCAAATCCCTGAAAAAGTTTACTCTGTGTGGCTGAAATAGTCAGTATTGCATGTCAAGCAATATTTTATTGTGTGTGGTTATTATTTCCGTACAATCTCTCTGTGTTTTCCTGGCAGTGGGTCCTAAACTTTTCACTAAATTGAACCACCAAACTCAATTCACCCAAGGTCCAAATTCATGGTGGGGGAGGAGGCAAAATCATAGGCCTGCATCCTTCTCCTCTGCCTCCTTATCCTGCCAATGGAGCACCAAACACACACACACAGCACCACCTTCCACCCTGACACCGCAACCCTGATCCTGGCCTGGTACAGAGGGGAGTGCTGGGGCAGGAAGTGGGGATTGAGAGCAAGCACACCCCATGCTCACCCTGCAGTTGTGGCTCCTGTCCTGTGGGACTGGGCCCAGCTCTTCACTCTGCATGTTGAGACCTGGCGTGTGGCGTCACAGCACCGCTCAGGTTTGGTGCAGCCTCCTTCCATCATGACAGAAAGGTGGCTGGGCCAAATTTAGGGGCACTGAGAATCTGTACATCAGGTCGCAATCCACTCACTCAGATTTGGTATGGCCACCCTTCTGTCATGATGGAAGGGCAACCAGTGGCGCTGCAGACCCATGCACCAAGTCACAATGCCCGAATCGGGGAGCTTGGCCCAGGCCTATGGGACAAGAGTAGCCACTGTGGAGTGAGTGCAGGGGGGGCTCCAGCAACCCTCTTTCCTCTGGCCTCCCCACCACAGAACACTGTGACCCACCTAGAGCCTTCCCATAACCCACTGGTGGTTTGCAACCCAGTTTGAGAAACACTGTTCTATGGTGTCCACCACTGTGGTATTTAGACTCTGCACATGAACATTAGGTCTGCAGTGCTAGTCCACTTCAAAGTGTGTTCTGTTTGTCTTCCCCAGGACCTAGGGCATGTCTTTGGGATTAGAGTTTGCCTGAACAAGAACTGAGGGTCACATTGCCTCCGCCAGTGGAAAAATCCACTGGGACAGGGACAGGCGAGGAAGATGCTGCAAAATGCAGTGGGGGTTGACTCCTTATGCAATGGGTAATGAATTCCACCTCCAATACTTTCAGACACCCCCCCCTTAAGCAGTGCATGATTTTCTTATTGTGATTTAAAATATGTGAAGAAAAGATGAGGGGACAAATATCTAAGGTATATTGACCATTACAGGCCAGATTCATAGCCCAGTTCCACTCCACTTTATGCCAATCAGCTGGCACAAAGAATGGACACTGCCTGAATGTTCCAGCTAGGGACCACCCCAGCAGACCTACAGTATGTAAAGCCAGGAGTGTTGGCTTGAATAACCTACCCTCTGCACCCCCAGCATAGAGGGGGAATGGCTGGAGTGTGCTCACCAGCTGGTGGACAGTCTCAGACAGGCAGCTCTAACTTGCAACAGGGCTGGGACAGAATCAGGTAGAACCATCTCTTTGCTAGGCAGATTTCTGGATACTCTGTCTTACGAGCTAAAAAGGGAGGGGAATAATATGGACGGTTTAGACAGAACCATAGATGTATTCACACATTCATCTATGAGGAACCAGTAGGTACCAGTCTAGCAAGAAGCCAAGGGAGGATTCATCCACATTTGTATGCATGTTCCAAATAACATTCCTGGACTTTGTCTGCCATCATATGACGCATGAACAATGCAGCTCAGTCTCAACCATGGATTTCCATGACAAGTTCAATTAAGTGGCAGTGTCACTAGGGAATAAAATCTTCAAACTGAGATGTGCAGAAAAACGTAACGATGGAGAAATTTATTAAACAGCATAAAGTTTAACTATCTGAAAATAATCAGTGAACAGAGCAAAGCAGTTTCCTTGCCTATTTGTTTGCACCTCTGCTTAAGATTTAGTCCAGGTCAATTGTCCATTTATTTTTCAATTCCAATAGCTTTTGAAAGAGTATATAATAGTTTTGTCACAACATAGTTAAATGATAGACATTTATTCTCCCCTCCATATATGTATATCAATCCCAGTGCCATCTGACTGCAAGCTGGGTGCATTGAAGAGATAATAAATAGAGATGGACTAAACCGCTGATTCAAAAACTGTCAGCAGCCTTCAGAAATAGGGTTGTTTGGAAAGCTGAAGGGAGTTTGAGTAATTGTGGGGCTGCGCACAACCTGCCAGTATGAACTGACCACAGAGGATTCGTCCCAAGACAAGACTTTCTGCTGGGGTAAAAGACTCCACTTACTTCAAGATGATTTAATTTCTCAGTGGCATACCAGAAACCTTTTCAGTTTATCTCTGACAGCGAGGCAAGCAGTAGTGGAACTTAAGGCTAAGTTTTTTTTTTTTTTTTTTAAAAGAGACAATTCTTGTAAATGATCATTTCTTTATTGAAATGCTTTTAATATTTTGTGGTGGGTGTTGAGGGAAGAGCTGTCTTTAAATGTTCAAGCTAGAGCAGTTTATTGCCTGAGGGAGAAAGTAGGGTAGGGTAATCAAGGTTGGTGAATGGAGCACAAAAAATGGATATCTAACAATCACACACACACTCTGACTGTAGTGGCTTTTTCTGCTTTGTTGGGTGAACTATAAAGGTCAAATTCCAGTCTTCTTGAATTTCCATTGGACTCAGTGGAGTTATACTAGGGATGAATTTGTTCCTAAATGTTTAATGGCTGTAGTACAAAATAAAATATATAGGGATATTCAGCCCATTAGCTTACTTGTTTGACTGAACATAAAACATCTATTATGAATTAGACAGTGCCTTGCGTAGTGGAACAGATTCACTAACAAATGAACTGTTTTTCTGCATGGTTGGTCTCCAGAACTGTAAGTAGGGAAGGATTACAAGATTTTTTCTTTAAATTGTAATTTGTATCTTGCATGCATGTTATAAGGTGTATACTTTTAAGGTTGCTTTATTAATTGGACTCTCTGATCCCATGTTATACCCTCTATGAATTTCTGCATCTGGAGCATTGCATTCCATGTCCTCCTTTAGAAAAGTAGATCTCGTAGATTAGTGCTAACTGAAGTCATCATTATTCAATGGCTGTACGTGAGTCAGTGCTCTCCAGTCCATTTCTAACAGATAGATGTTCTGATACACGAACCACCCCCACTTACTGACACCATGTGTAGTAGTTTCAGCAGGAAGACCTGGGCTGATGGGGTGAGAAGACAGCTTCATTCCCCTACCTGCAATTCATCTAGGTTAAGGGTGAGGCAGATGGCTGTATCCCCTTTGCAAACCGTAAATGGATTTGGGCCTTTGCAAGGGCTCAGCTTCCTGCTGGCAGAAAGATTGGTGCGAGGCAGAGGGTAATTTCCAGTGTCACTTTTAGTTATTTACAAAATATACGCACAGGCCTCTTTACTTTCAACAGGGGTGGCCAAAACTGCACACAGGCAATTCTGTTTGCAGACCACTGGCTGAGACAGTCATGAGTGAAGCCCTGTTGCCAAGAAACAGCATCTTTTGTTTGCAGCCTTAGCCTGCCTCTCTCACGTTGAGCACACTGGTTTTCTCCCTGGAAGCCTTTTAGCCCAGAGTCACTAGCTTTGTATTTCATGGAACTCATCAGTGTAGTCCAGACTGGCCTGCCCATTACCCTGCCTTTTGTCCAGCTGCTCTGCAACACAAAGGCACCTCAGACAGGTTTGACTATGCACAGTGTCTAGCAGAGAAGACTTTTACTAATCCCCATTTAGGGGCTGTCTTTGCCAGTCCTCGTGTGGGTCCTGTGGCTAGACTCACAGGTTAATATGAATTGGTTTAATACTATTGATGCTCAGGCAACTGTAGAGGCCTGAGAGAAATAAACGAGTCTCATAATAGGAAAATTTGTAAACAATCACTTGCAACCCTGTTGTCAAGATTCCTTCCCCACTCTGAACTCTAGGGTACAGATGTGGGGACCTGCATGAAAACCTCCTAAGCTTACTTTTACCAGCTTAGGTTAAAACTTCCCCAAGGTACAAACTATTTTACCCTTTGCCCTTGGACTTTCACTGCCATCACCAAACTTTATTTGGTGTTCCTGAGAAACCGTTGTTTGGAAACGTCTTTCCCCCCAAAATCCTCCCAACCCTTGCACCCCACTTCCTGGGGAAGGTTTGGTAAAAATCCTCACCAATTTGCATAGGTGACCACAGACCCAAACCCTTGGATCTTAGAATAATGAAAAAGCATTCAGTTTCCTTACAAGAAGACTTTTAATCGAAGTAAAAAAGAATCACCTCTGTAAAATCAGGATGGTAAATACCTTACAGGGTAATTAGATTCAAAACATAGAGACTCCCTCTAGGCAAAACCTTAAGTTACAAAAAAGACACACAGACAGGAATATTCGTTCTATTCAGCACAGCTATTTTCTCAGCCATTTAAAGAAATCATAATCTAACACATACCTAGCTAGATTACTTACTAAGTTCTAAGACTCCATTCCTGTTCTGTCCCCGGCAAAAATATCACACAGAGAGCCACAGACCCTTTGTTTTTCTCCCTCCTCCCAGCCTTTGAAAGTATCTTGTCTCCTCATTGGTCATTTTGGTCAGGTGCCAGCGAGGTTACCTTTAGCTTCTTAACCCTTTACAGGTGAAAGGATTTTTCCTCTGGCCAGGAGGGATTTTAAAGGTGATTACCCTTCCCTTTATATTTATGACACCTGTGTATTGTAGATGGAGGGAAAATATACCCCTTTAAGCGTGACCATTCAGTTCATGTTGTTCAGAGAGGCACTGTAGGTAGCAGGAAAACAGTTTGTTGCCGTAGGCCCTGTCTACACTAGAGAGCTTACAGCAGCGCGGCTGTACCAATGAAGCAGCGCCGCTGTAAGATCTCTTGTATAACTGCTCTATGCTGATGGAAGAGAGCTCTCCCATCGGCATAATTACTCCACCCCCCAATGAGTGGCAGTAGCTATGTTGGCAGGAGAAGCTCTCCTGCGTTGTCCACTGGCACTTATGTCCGTAACTTATGTCACTCAGGTGTGTGTGGCATAAGTTATACTGATATAAGTGGTAGTGTAGCCACAGTCTAAGTCTCCATGGGAACACGTTTTTACGTGGTACCTAACATTTAGAAATGTTAGCTAGGTTTTGTTAAGAGCTGCACAAAGGCAGTCATTTGCAGTGCACAAGAAGTTTTACTAGTCCTACAAAACCCAGGAGCTGAGGTACAGGTTCCTGGGCACCAGCTATGGACACTTCATCTATCAACTATTTACATATACAGAGCACTCTTGTAACAGGCGTCCTTAACCATAGGAAGGAGTATCCTCATGTTAGTATAGGAAGACATTGAATTTTTAAACATGAAAAGCTAGATGACGGTCATTAGTCTGTAGCCTATAAAAGAGATAAGAGAGTGGTGTCAAATTGCCTGCTCGTGGGTATGCGAAGGAGTCAGAGTTTGAACTCTGAGTTTCTGCGTGATAGGTGCTAGAGGCAAGAAAGAGGGAGGAGTGGTAGATACGCTGGAGGGTAGGGATAGGATACAGAGAGACCTAGACAAATTAGAGGATTGGGCCAAAAGAAATCTGATGAGGTTCAGCCAGGACAAGTGCAGAGTCCTGCACTTAGGACGGAAGAATCCCATGCACCACTACAGACTAGGGACCAAATGGCTCGGCAGCAGTTCTGCAGAAAAGGACCTAGGGTTTACAGTGGATGAGAAGCTGGATATGAGTCAACAGTGTGCCCTTGTTGCCAAGAAGGCTAACGGCATTTTGGGCTGTATAAGTAGGGGCAGTGCCAGCAGATCGAGGGACGTGATCATTCCCCTCTATTCAACATTGGTGAGGCCTCATCTAGAGTACTCTGTCCAGTTTTGGGCCCCACACTACAAGAAGGATGTGGAAAAATTGGAAAACATCCAGCGGAGGGCAACAAAAATAATTAGGGGACTGGAACATATGATTTATGAGGAGAGGCTGAGGGAACTGGGATTATTTAGTCTGTGGAAGAGAAGAATGAGAGGGGATTTGATAGCTGTTTTCAACTACCTGAAAGGGGGTTCCAAAGAGGATGGATCTAGACTGTTCTCAGTGGTGGCAGATGACAGAACGAGGAGTAATGGTCTCAAGTTGCAGTGGGGGAGGTTTAGGTTGGATATTAGGAAAAACTTTTTCACTAGGAGGGTGGTGAAGCATTGGAATGCGTTACCTAGGAAGGTGGTGGAATCTCCTTCCTTTGAGGTTTTTAAGGTCAGGCTTGATAAAGCCCTAGCTGGGATGATTTAGTTGGGGATTGGTCCTGCTTTGAGCAAGGGGTTGGACTAGATGACCTCCTAAGGTCCCTTCCAACTCTGATATTCTATGATTCTATTATTCTATGCACAAGTAGAGATATTGTATTTGGTTGTCTTAATATTTCATTTCTTCTGATGTTCATACCGGATACAATCCTAAGGAGCATCAGATGAGATATTTCTGAATATAAAAGTAACTGGATTTGTAAGTAAAATATGCATTACATTTATTTCTTATTTGAACAAAGTCATCATGACTTTTCCATTCAGATATTCATAGTAAGATGACTATTGAGAAAAGTGACTGCTTAGTATTAATACTGGTTATATAAATCATTTAAAGCCTTCCAAACTTTGCAAAGGTCAGGAAAGTAGTAGTTGTCAACAAACTGTCTAGAAAAGTTGCAAGATTTTTGCACGACTCAAGGCAATTTGAGATTGTATCCATGTCACTGCGTGCATTTTGGTTTTTTAATTTGAGCCATTGTAATCTAGCATTAGAGCATGGGAATTCTAGTGCTGGCTAGTCGTGTGTATGTAAGAATGGGAAAAGCGTTGAGCTTAATATCCCCTGTGCCTCAGTTTACACATTTGTAAAATGGGCATAAATAATACTCTTGAACCGACAAAAGAAGAGAAGTTCAGACCCAAAGACCCCTGCCAGCTGCTCTCTCTATTACATTGAGTGTGCTTCAATTTTAGCACTTCCATTAATCACAGTCATAGCAGTATGGGCCAAGAAGGAAAGCAGGGTCCCAAATCAGGACTTCATAGATTAAAACCCGCCTCGAACTCCCCTCAGAAATGTATCAGGAGCTAAGTATGGATGTTACACATTCCCTGCATGCTGCTTTCTGTATTACCTTATGCTTCCAAATGGTGGCCAATCATCATCCTGTGCAGAGAACTCTACAGGAATCTCATCTAGCATTGGCAAAGCCATGGATGATAGTAGCAAGATCCACACAGGAAAGAAACATTAAATTAGATGCAGATGAAAAAAATTGCTTATCTGGCTACATCTGCTATTTGAATTTCCACCAGTAGCTGTATGTCTCATAGAATTCCAGGATCATGAAACTGAGTCACTCATGGTAGTGTCACCCCTTCAGACAGGGAGGCAGGTATCATTCTTGCCAGTTTTCCCCTTAGCCAGAAGCACTGAAAAATGGAGACATGACATGGAGTCAGTTAGGTGTAGAGACCATTTAAAGGAAGGAGAGATTTCTTTCACCCATGCTGGAAACAAAAAGGAGATGCGATAAAAACTTCCAATACTTGAGGAGAAGAGGAAATGGGCTGGAGATTGGATGAGGGAGGAAGAGGGGAATCCATTAGGGGTTTTAAAGAACAGAGGGGAAATGGAGAAAGAGCCAGTGAAGAATCTTGAGGATGGATGGATGGTGTTTGCACTTCAAGGTACAAGGAGAGGTCACCATATTTACACTTGTAGAGTAGAGATTTAGACCAAAAAGCAATATTCCTCCCTAAAACTTTGTGCGACAACGGTAACATTCATGAAATTACATGGAGTGTAGGGCAGGGCAGAATATAGCACAAAGGTGTCAGTCAACTATAATTATCCATACGAAAGAAGATAATATGAATAAAGTTTCAAGCAGAGGAGTTGAAGATAGGTGATGTTTCAAAGCTGACTAGGCTAGGCAGAGAAAGGTTTAGATTAAAGATGAATAGTTGATACTGGGAGAAAATGTGAGATTTGAATTAAGGAGTGTGATAAAGTTTGCGGAGTTTTAAATGGAATATTTTGCCATCTGAGACTGGTTAACTCTTTCTTGGGCCACGTCTGATTTTCAGTGACTGGTAAGTAGCTAATCCACCGAAGTAGAGCTACATCTTCTAATGTCAAGACAGTGAAGAAATGAAGTAAAATGATCTTGTAATCAAGCTCCCAAAGCGAAGCCAAATTGTACAAGGCTTGCCTCACTCATTCAAATAGTCCCCATTAGAGCTGTGTAGAAAACAGTTTTCTATTTCTTCAAATATTATGCGGGCTCAAATCAGAACAAAAAATCAAATGCTCAAAAATATTCAAAAACCAATTTTTTTTCAGTGTGTGTCAATCTCAATCTTTCACATCATTTCAAAATGTTTAGTTTTGATTTTAGAAACTTAAAAAAAGAAAAGGGATGACGTCTAATTAGCTTAAATTTTGAAACAAAATGTTTCAACCATTTTTAAATGGTTTCAACATTATTTTTCAGGCAGGAGAGTCATTGAATATGAACCAGTTTCACAGTTTCAGTTTCAAGACATCAGCATTTTTCAGGGAAAAACGATTTGCTGAAAAATTCCCAACTAGCTCCTGTCCCAATGACTTCAACTGATTTTTCACTCATTCTATTGAAAATTCTTGCTTGAGTAAAAAGAAAAGGAGTACTTGTGGCACCTTAGCGACTAACCAATTTATTTGAGCATGAGCTTTCGTGAGCTTCAGCTCACTTCATCGGATGCATCCGATGAAGTGAGCTGAAGCTCACGAAAGCTCATGCTCAAATAAATTGGTTAGTCGCTAAGGTGCCACAAGTACTCCTTTTCTTTTTGCGAATACAGACTAACACGGCTGTTACTCTGAAGCTTGAGTAAAGAGATCAGAATTTATCCCACTAATTCTGAAACGTGTGTAGCAGTGAAATGCATATATTATTATGCTCAAGTGCAAACTTATGGCTCTTTCTAGTTCTGAAATATTAGTCTCTGATTGTAAGCTGTTAATATGTCTGTGTAGTCCCTGTGTAGGAGGAGGAAGTTACCAATTGATGATTTTGTATCAGCCTGAGTCCCTGACACACACAGTTTGGAACAGAACAAACATGATTTTGCTCTTGATTTGATACCATTGCAGAAATCTAGGTATTTATATGGAGTATCTGCTCAAGGAATATTTAAAGGATAGATTTTTTGCAACAGTCTGCACTAAAAACTAGATGAATTCAACATTATTTTGAGCCACATTTTAGAAAATATGTTCACAGTTGGGTAGCATAAATGGCATGTGTATCAACGAGCTTACACAGCTGAATACTAGAATAGAATTCTCAGCTCTCTCTTAACTACAGAGTTGCAACTAACCAGAGCAATAATTTGAGCTTAGAAAGCTCTTCTGGTGTTAAATCAGGGGTGGCCAAACTGGTGCCAGAGCCACATGTGGCTCTTCAGAGGTTAATATGTGGCTCCTTGCATAGGTGTTGACTCCGGGGCTGGAGCTAAAGACACTAACCTTTCAATGTGCCAGGGAGTGCTCGCTGCTCAACTTCCTGCTCTGCCCCCAAGGCCCCTGCCCCTTCCTCCGAGCCTGCGCACGCAAAACAGCTGATTGCGGTGGGCGGGAGGTGTGGGGTGTGAGGGGGAGGTGCTGATTGGGGGGGCTGCTGGTGGGTGGGAGGCACTGGGGGCTGGATGCGGGGAGCTGATGGGGGGCTGCTGACGTATTACTGTGGCTCTTTGGCAATGTACATTGGTAAATTCTGGCTCCTTCTCAGGCTCAGGTTGGCAACCCCTGTGTTAAATACTTCATCATTTGAAAATATTTACCAAGGGAGTGTGCATGGAGAGATAACTACACTTCTAGTTATAGGTCAGACAAGCAGAAGGAAGCCCTCTGGCTACAAAAACCCGCCTAGAATAACTCCAGCATTTCAAGAATTTGATAACTCATCATGTAGTCAAATAGGAAATGTCTGATAATCTCGTTCAGGATTCTCTCTCTCTCTTACTTTTGCACAGTTCTTATAAACAGCCTGCTTCTACTGAAGTTAATGAGAGAATTAAAATGGGCCAAAGCTTTACTCTTATTTTGGTCTCCTATAGCAGTCTGCTCTGACTTTCCAAACTTAGGTGAGCTGTGAATTTGATTAATACTTACAACTTTTTTCTAGAAGAGGTAAGGGGTCAGTGTTCCAGACACGGAGCCCTCCTAACCCTCATTTATATCCCTCCTAAAGGTCCATTTTTTCCACAATGTCTACATGAAGATGGCCAACGCTGTTTCATCAATTTATATCACGTGTGATCAATTCATTTTTGTTGAGGGAAAGGATCAAGTTTGGGAGAAACCTGGATTGATATGAAGTTGAGAATGAATGTAGGGGGGGAAACGAGGGGCCTGAATTGTGGAGGAAGGATGAGAAAAGGTTAAGTTAATGTAAACTTTAGGAAAAAAAAATTAAAGCCCTGCTGCTAATAGGATACATGTGTATCAGCACTCTGATTAAAATGCTTGTATGAAGCATTCATTTCCCCCACCCTTTGTCTCCCTTAAGTTATACATGCTTCAGAGAAGGGCTTGTGTCTTCTGTTGTTTGTGGGAATTGCCTACCACATAGAATGCGCTACTGTAATCTAAATGATACTCACAAGGTAAAATTCTAGCTCCATCAAAGTCAATGGCAAAACTCCCATTGATTTCATTGGAGCCAATATCTCAACCAACGTGATTATATTCCACCAAAGAAAGTTAGAGCCTTAGCTGAATTTGAAGCTAAACTTAGGCCTAGTCTACACTACAATGGAGCTCCTGCTGATGTAAGTCACCTACTACATAGACTTCATAACTCCACCTCTGCGAGAGGCATAGTGCTTAGGTCAGAGGTGGGCAAACTACAGCCCATGGGCCACATCCAGCGTGTGGGACCGTCCTGCCCGGCCCTTGAGCTCCAGCTGGGGCGGCTAGCCCCTGGCTCCTCCCCTGCTGTCCCCCCTCCACCACAGCCTCAGCTTGCCATGCCACCAGCGCTCTGGGCTGCGAGCTCCTGCCGGGCAGCATGACTGACTCCAGCTGGGCGATGCAGCTGCCAGTCCTGGTGCTCTGAGTGGTATGATAAGGGGGTGGGGAGCGGGGAGGTTAGATAAGGGGCAGAGGATCCCAGGGGGCAGTCAGGGGACAGAGAGCAGTTGGATAGGCGTGGGAGTCCCAGGGGGGCCTGTCAGGAGGTGGGGATGCGGATAGGGGTCGGGGCAGTCAAGGGACAGGGAGCAGGGGAGGTTAGATAGGGGTTGGGATCCGGGGGGGGGGGGGGTTAGGGGCAGGAGTCCCAAGAGGAGTTGGTCAGGGGACAAGAAGCGGGAGGGGGTTGGATGGGTCGGAGGTTCTGAGGGGGACAGTTAGGGGGGCGGGAAGTTGGAGGGGATGGATGGGGGCGGGGCTCAGGCTGTTTGGGGAGGCACAGCCTTCCCTACCTGGCCCTCCATACAGTTTTGGAACCCCAATGTGGCCCTCTGGCCAAAAAGTTTGCCCACCCCTGGCTTATATTGATGTTATTAAAGTGACAAAGTGTCTGTGTAGATACTGCACATTCCCTGGTGGCTGTCAACCTTGTATGGGGCTCACAGCTGGAGCCCTCCCTCCCCGCCCCAGGGCTGACAGCTGGAGCCCTCCACACCCAGGGAGAGGGGCTCCAGCTGTCAGTGCCCCACAGTGCCCCACTTCAGTCAGTGGAAGCGCTCCTGGTGAGGACGCGCACCGCTGACAGAAGGAGCATAGTGTGCCCATGAACCACCACTTTAATTACTGCAGTGGATGTACGTCGACTTAACTTAAGTCGACTTCAGTTTGTAGAGTAGACAAGGCCTTAGTTTCAATAGTGTTTTAGTGCTGCCTGGTACCCTTACTGGCATAGAGTTTTGAAGAGAAGTTTCCCTGCCCATCTCAGTCTAATATTGTAGATTCTCAGCCCTTTAATGATGATCTTCATCTCTTAATGAAGAAAGTGCAAAAAGTTGGAGACAGAATTTTTTACGCCATGATAATGCTAAAGCATTTATTAAAAAGATTTTTTCCTATGGGATGTTCAGTAGACAAGGACTATTCAAAACACTTAAACGAAATTCATCCCTGATATAATGCCAATGAGTTTTGTGCACCAAGAATAAAATTTCAGTGATTAGTATTCTGGGAGTAGTGCCTCAAATTCTGCAAAGTTGGATCTTACTTAATAAGTCACTGAGATAAATTTACCTAACTTGATTCCAAGTGCGTGTATGATATATATCTATTAGACCTGACTTCCAGTCACTATATATATTACAGCTATAGTAAACTATTCATAACAATTGGCAACAACTCTCGTGAACCAACCTCTCACATTCTTTGTGCTCTCTGCTGCTTATTGAGCATTTTCATCATAAATCCAACTGTGTCCATTAGGCTATTGAGAAATAATAAGCTTAACAAATGCAGATGAATGTCACTCTTCTTAGCCATCAAACACTGTAGTTACAGGATTCACTGGTGCTGGTGAAGTAGAAGTTAATCTGCAGAAAAAAAATCACTGCCTCAGAATCTTATTCTGTGTATTTTTTAAAAAAAAGCCCAAGGGCAGAATGCTGTGCATCACATGGAGGGGGAGAGAAGCGAGAGCACTTCAAAATCAGTTGCTATTAGAAAGAGCAAAGCAGCAAAAAGAGAGAGAGAGAGAGAGAGAGCCAGCTAGCTAAAGCAGTATTATTTTGCGTACATATAAGGAACAAAGTGCTAGATTGGGGTATTGCCTTAATATGGCAACAAATGACATAATTGTCTAACAACCTAAACCCATAAACACCCTTTTAAAATATTTCTTCTAATTTTGACTTGTTCTGGCTTCTGAGTTATCAGACCACTTTTAACTTTCTGTCCTATTAATTTCAGTCTTAAGCATTATAAGCAGCTTACATTTTTATAGTGTCATTTCTTTCACGCTGGCATTCTAAAGGTTTTATAAACTAACCATACACACACACACACACACACAAGTATTTAATCTATCAGTGCGGCATAATATAAAAGATTTTATTGGTATCTATTTGGGGTGAGGTCAAGAATGAGTTATGCAGCTAATACCAAATGAGAGTTGATAAAAGCTTAAAACCAAACTCTCATGTAAACTATCCATGCCACATGTTACATTATGCTTCCAAATGTTTTTTAATAGAGCTGGTCAAAGAACTTTTCTTTTTGGCTGAAATTTAAAATTCTGATAAAATGTTGAAAAATTGTGATTATCGCTATTTTGAAGTATTTTCTTGGATCCCTCCAGCTATAAAGTGATGTTCTTTAGTTACTATGATCTATTTGAGTGAGGCTCAGAGACAGAGTAAAAGTGAAAAGAAGACCTATAACTAGTCTTTCTGTACATAAAAATGTTCCAAGGCTAGAGGTAAGTAATAGGTCGCATAAGAAAGAGGGGAATCTACCATTTCCTGGAGATATGTAGCGCTCATTTGTAGCCTGTAGGGTCATGAACAGTTGGACTTTAAAGCAAAGATGTTTTTTGTAGCAAAGGAAGTTCCTGTTGGGCCAGGACTGAAAATTGCCCAACTTGTGTATTCAGCAGGAGGAATTTGGAGGTGGGAAAAGTTCATATTTTGTGGTCATCATCATCATGTTCCTATTACGCCTCTGGCATTCAGGGCAGTGACGAAGCTCCTCCGCTCCTGTCTGTTTCTGGCAAGTCTTTCAATGTTTCTCCATCTGTGCCCCAGGTTTTTCAGCTCGGTTTTGACAGCTCTTCACCATGTAGTTTTTGTCCTCGTTCTCGCTTGCCTTCAGGTGTCCACCTTATTGCTACTCTGATGGAATCAGTTTCCATCCAAAGCACATGACCAATTCATCTCCAGCACCTCCTGGCAATGATGGTGCTCAGATCCTCTTGTCTGCACTGTGTCAATCAATCTTGGTTTGAGATTGTTCTGGGACAAAAGATACAGAGGATTTTTCGGAGGCAGGTTGTATGGAATGAGGACAGTTTGGACATGTCATACTTTCTCATTCCCCAGCATTCTGCACTATAAAGTAGTGTTGAAAGTACGCAGCTCTGATAAATCTTGAGTTTGGTTTTGGTGTTGTATTTTGATGATTTCCAGACTGTATTTAAGCTCCTGAAGGTGTTTCTGGCTTTATTGATTTTGTTCGGGATGTCCTGGCTTGTTCCACTGTCCTGGCTGATGGTGCTGCCCAAGTATGTGAATGTTTCTACATTGCTGAGAACATAATCCTCTAACTGTACTGGTGATGGTGAGGCAATGTTAAAGGTCATGATATTGCAATTGATTTTCAGTCAAATTTGCTGGCTGACTGCGTTGAGTCGAGTTGTTTTTTCTTGTATATGGTGTTGAGTATTTGATAGGAGAGCGACATCATCTGCAAAGTCCAGGTCTTCAAGGGATGAGAAGAGTGTCCATTTAATGCCTCTTGGCATGTCTTCTGTTGTATGCCGCATTACCCAGTCGATGGCAATGTTGAAGAGGATTATAGACATGACACACCACTGATGTACTCCTGTTTTGACTTAAAACTGAGTTCACTGTGATCAATACTGCATGTAAAGTGGAAATAGAAGCTTTTGATTACGTTGATTGTACAGAAAGGAATTCCATATGCCCGCAGAATGCGCAATAGGCTAGTCCTGTGAATGCTATCAAAAGCCTTCTCAAAGTCTATGAAATTTATGTAGAGTTGCTGTTGCCATTCTAATCACTGTGCTATTATGTTTTGTAGCATGAAGATCTGGTCTGTGCATCCACGCCCTTTCCAAAAACCAGCTTGCTCTTTTCTGAGAATGCTATCAACTGCCTCTGATGTATGGTGGACTATGATCTTTCATAATACTTTGCTTGGCACAGATAAAAGTGTGATACCACGCCAGTTATTATAATCACAGAGTTCCTTTCTTTGGTATCTTCACTATAACACCATTGGTCCACTCATCTGGCACTTTTTCCCTTTCTCAGACTGATGTAACTAGAGGGACCAGGATAGATGCTGCTAATTTAGGATTTACCTTGAACAATTCTGCATTCAAGTTATCATTGCCAGGAGCTCTCTTATTTTTTATGGATTTGATGGCTTGAACAATCTCTTCCTTAGTTGGGGTGTCTGAGTTGATATCAAGATCTTCTTCTGCCTCCTGGATATTTGCTTCCTCTTTAGGTGGCTCCTGTTCAGCAATTCTTTGAAATGCTCTGCCCAGTGCATTTCTTGGTTTTTTTTGGTTTTTAGTAGGTGTCCTTGTTTGTTCCTGATGAGAGTGTTTGTTGCTGTCTGCCGTTTACCACTGATAAGCTGCGTCATTTTGTAGACGGTTCCTTGTTCACCACGAGCAGCTGCATCCTCTGCTTGTGTTGCCAGATTTCAATATAATGCCGTTTGTCCACTCTTACAAGGTGTTTGACCTCCCGGTGTGCCTTGCTATACTGCTTGTGGTATTTGTCCTTTAGCTTCTGGCATTTTGTGTCTAAAACCTTTTTCTTCAGGGCTCGTCTGGTTTCTATGGCATTCCATATGCTGAGTGTAATTCACTCCTTCCTTCTCTTCTGCCTGTAGCCTATACAGGCTTCACTGCTCTGTTTGTAAATTGCTGTTACTTTGTCCCACCTTTTGTTGATCTCCTCATCTGCATTCCCCTCCTCCTCGTCAAGGTCTGCAAATGCTTGAAACCTGTTCTCTAACTGCAGAACGAAGGCTTTCTGTATTTCAAGGGACGTTAGCTTGTCAATATCATAACATCTATGTCCCTTGTTTGATGGACCCACGCTTCTCAGTTTTAGCTTGATGGAGGCTGTCACAAAATGGTGGTCACTGCCAACATCTGCACCCCTTCTCACTTTCACATGTTTGGTGGTAGGAGGAGGAAACGTTTTCCTAACAGGTTGGTTTATTTTAAATGGCTTTTTTTAAAAAAATGCTGGTAGTGGTTTGGGAACATTAGAGTATGTCTTTCAGAGGTCAATTAATGGACAGTTGAGTTACCTTTATTTATCATATGTGCCTGTGCAATTTATCACATGGATATCATCTGTATAACATGTGTATGGTTTATATACATGTGTACAGAACAGCATACCTTGGCTTTATTGTTGAGTCAGATTCCTGGAAAGGTTTTAATCACCTGAACAATAAATACTACTCCCTACAACCTGATGGGATGTATATGGAAGTCTCTTACCCACTTACTAATGAGGCTGGGCTGTATAGGAAGTTCACAGTCTTAGGCCTCAATCCTGCAAAGGGTGCCACACAGACATAAGGGTCTGCCCAAGCCAAAATCTTTGCAGTATTGAAGACTAAATTGTCCTGGCTGCAGACCACAATAAGTCACTCAAGGCTCATAAACTTGGTAAGCTTAGAACATTTATCTTCAATGTGAGCTTTGTTCAACTAGCAGATTTCCCCAGGCTTACATCTCAGCTAATCCTAGATATATTAGACGTAACTTTCCACATGTGTTTTCAACTCTTTGAGAATACTGTCACTTTTTAGTTCTGCAGGTACAGTAGCTTGTACATTGTCCAGCTATAGCATACATTAAGATCATGACGTGGCCTTTAGCTTGAGTGCAAACTCTGAATGTCTGCTGCTAATTTTTTGACGTTTGCTAGAAAAAAACATGACTGTTATTTTAATTGTAAGTTTCAATAGGATAGCATGATAGCAGCAGGCCAAGACAGCAACTAGTTGTTTCTGGTTAATTGCTAGAAAAATTAAGCATACAAATTCTCCTCTACCCGGCACCACTTGTAGTCAGTTACCAAATGAATCTTAAATGCTACCAAATTAGAATTTTCCACTCATTTACACCAGTTTTAGAACTCTTTGCCCAGGTGTACATGAACTCATAGGATGAACAGCAATGGAGAATCAGGCCTGGTGCTTTTTTGGAGGTGTGTTTATATCTTCAAAATGTATTCCAGATGTGCCTGCTCTCTTACTGTTGAGATTAAGATTGGGGGGAGGGGCAGGAAGTCTTCTATTTTGGAAAATGTGTTTTCTGAAACAGATCCCTGTTCTTCTTTTCGCATATGTACTTACAGGCTTTTGTCTTATGTGGCGTTTCTTCAATTTTTACTCCCAAATATGTCTGCAAGTGGCATGAACATCATATTTAAATGTCCTAAGGCTGGTGCAGCTCAGTCAGCGACTCCTGTCAGGAGTTCAGAAGATTGCTGCATCTGTCTTATAATTCTGGCAACAAAACACTGAACTTTTATAAAGTGCTGTTCATACAAGATAGCTCACCTGCTCTGACAATGAAATTAAACTATAATGACAGTTGTTAACTTGAATATTTTTTTTCTATCCTGGCACTCCACATTTAGTCCCAACCAACGTGCCTCAATTTACAAGTCCTAGGGATTTTTCTTATCACCAGTACTGAACCGAGTGAGGAAACTGAGGTTAATTGCACACCTTCTTATTCCACTCAGGGGTTTGGAGCTGAGAAGAGAATTTGCCTCAAGTAATTTATTAGATTAATTTATCTCTTTGTTGAAAAAATGTTGAGGCATTTGCCCACTTCATAGGAGATTGAAATACTATCACTGTACAATTTGAAAAGCAGAAAATGCGTATTTTACTAGCTAAATATAGTGAGCCTTTCTTTTTACTTGTTAATTTACATTACAATAAAGTTAGCTTTTAAATACTAGTAGATTTTTTGGGCATTGTACAAGTTGATTCAAAGTTTATAGATGTGCTCCTTCCCTGAGTGGGATAGGAAGGCATGCTAATTGACAGGTGACATTCATCTTGAGGCTCAGAGATGAAAACTGCAGGTTCCAGTTGGTCAGGTTTGATGCTTGGTTTTTAGTTTTAGAGCCTTTAGAGAGCGCTTCGGTCAGGTTTTCAAGTTCTTCTCTGCAACCATAAAGGAGGCCAGAAACTTTTGTTTTAAATATTAAAGTTGGGAGTCTCACATAATCACGTCTCTCTGAGCTAGTGCTTGAAATAAAACACTGAATATCATGAGACATGATAAAATTGCAAGAGTTAGCAACATTGTTCTCCATTGTACCAATAAACCCTGTTGTGATGGGGCATCTGCCCCACACTGGGCTCTAAGGGGTTAATAGAGACCTAGGAAGGCTGCACGGGAGGCAGCCAATCAGAGAAGGGCTGAAAGGAGCAGCCAATCAGGGCCAAGCAGGCCCATATAAAAGGGGAGCTGCAGCATAGGGGAGAGTAGTTCTCTGCTAGGAGCCTAGAGAGAAAGGGCTGTGTCTCTGGAGGACTGAGAAAACTGCCAGCACCCTGGACAGAGCAGTGCTGTTAGCAGGGAGTGACATACAGCTAGCTAGCTGCTGGGGTTTGTAAGCTGAGGCCCTGTGGTGAGAGTGAAGAGGATGCTGGGGCCACAAGGAAGTGGCTAGAGAATTTGCTGCAGTAGCCACTAAGGGAAGTGGCTGAACAGTGGACTTCAGGTCCCCTGGGAGGTGGGAGCACAGTGTTTGGCATGGCCGGAGGGCTGTGTTGCTGAAAAGGATGCTGCAGTCTTTGGAGAACTGTGGGTCCTGGAGCAAGAGTGATGGTGGCAAGGCACCACCCAAAGAGGGTGCACTAACATGCAGAGCTAATCCTCAAGACCGCCAGCAGGAGGTGCTGCAGTGGTGAGTCTCATCCTGTTACATCTGTTTATGCTTTAATTATGTCTCACCTTGACTACTGCAGCCTCCTCCTTTTCTTGGCTCAAACTAGAGAGTGGAGATGTGGGAAACTAACCAAAATGCTGCAGCTTCTCTAGTCTATTCAAAATGCAGCTGCTCCATACATATGCCTCTCCTCCAACACCCTGACTCTCCTCAACTTCCTTTACTAATGTTCACCTCTAGCAACAGATGACATTTAACCAGACACATGGTTCTTGACCTTATCGCCAAGGCTCTACTGAGCTCCACTCCCATCTACATCTTCCCCCGAAGCTCTCAATGACTTTTCTATTGGCCAATTTCCATTGCTTAATGCTCCTTTTGCCTCCTTCATGTGCCTCTTTTGTGCTAGATAGAGCACCTGGAAAATCCTCTTACTTCCTATGCAATAAACAATGTAACTCACTCTCCTCCTCCAAACTCACTTCTTTTGTTCATTTAGGGACATTGTCATCATCGTGTGTGTGTGTGTGTGTGTGTAAAGTGCTACACACGCTGATACCACAATATAAATCATTCAATAACAGGTTTGAATGTGTAATTATTCTATGCTGGTAAAGCACAGAATATATTTATAGTACTTTATAAATGATTTAACAACACTGTTCAATAGAACTGCAGGACCATTCCAGAGGTTCAAGCTTATATATTGTCTATATTCCTCAACAAGTTGGGACTGAAATCATCATCAAATTTAATCCAGTCCTCTTGAGTCTGGTCATGAAAATAAATCCGAAAATCCAGACTGAGTCTGAGACTCTGGCCCAGAATGTTGCTAATTGCATGGATTCAGGATCTTGTCCAGAACCTCAGACAGTTGGTTTATTCTTCCCCACAGAAAATTAACAGAGAGCAAAAAGGAAACCATGTTGCAGAAATGCCATTGTTGCTTCAAATGAATATTCCAGATATCACAATAATGGACAAAAGATCCCTTCCACTGAAGTTCCACTGCATGGCAACAGACTTTCCTATTGCCACACTCTGGTCTAAGCAAAGCAGCAAACTGAGTTTGGGATTATTTATCACCTCACTGCCAAGGTGATTTCTCTCCCCCCACGCTGAGTACAAACTTGAAAAACTGGTTTGTCCTGAGCAGCAGCTGCCCTCTCTTTGAGGATTGACCATCCAAGTGACACAGTTTCACAGCCTATTGTTAGCCCTGTGCCAGCACGCCTCTGGAATTCTATTTCAAGATGGAGGTCAACAGGCAGTAGGAAAGTAAAAATCAGCCTTCTAATCAAAATGGAATTTTCAGTCTGAAACAGATGCATGCACAGAGTTCATAATCAAATGTAATAAAAGTAATGGAATAATTTCAATACTGAAAATTCTAGAGGTGATTGTTCTAGAAAACAATAGATTCATCCTAAAATGAGGTCAAGACCCCATTAATTGAGATTTTACTTTTCCTGTCCTATTGCACCTTGGGTTTAAACAATTGTGGGGTGCGCTGATCTGTTCGAGAGATAAATGAAGCAATAAGAGGTAAGTGACTGATAACTGATCAGTAAAACAAATTAAATAAAACAGAGGGAGAAACAAGTACCAGTAAATAAGTAGGTCCAGAGTAAAATTCTTCTCATGAGTTGGTTTCAGAAATAGCCATATAGTAATTTATGGAAAGAGGACTATAAATCCAAAAAGGATCAAGTACTGATGAATACTGAAATTGCCCAGTCCAGAGGGGATGTTAAACACAGTGCACATTTATTAAGCACCATGCAGCTTTAAAATGCTATATATTTACCATATAATAATAAAAGTTGGGAAATGTTCCTTTGTAAAAGGAATGTGTGTAATTCAGGATGGTCAACATTATCTAGGGCAAATTAAAAACCTATAGCACACATGGTATTAATTTATACATGATTTAAGTACAAGATGTATTTTCCAGTAGAATACAATGAAATCTGTTACACAGATGACTCCATATTTTTATGCCATTGTAATAACTTAACACATTCACTTTTGCATGCTACAGATTTTACAGTGCTCTTTCACATAGGCAGAAATTAAAATATTCTTAACTAGAATTCTTCACATTTAAAAAAATCCTTTCCAATTTTCCTACCCGGTTGCTTGAGGTGCTCTTTACACGCTGATCGGGTCTGTGTGTAGCTGGGAAAAAATGTTAGGTTATTTCGGTGTGAATGGGAGTTAAAATGAAGATGATAAAGCTCTTCGGAACAGAGATATTGTCAAGCCCTTAGCACAGATGACTGGTGGGGGCAGGCAGCCATGAGTATGGGTCTCACTCACTGGAGACAGTCAGATATAAAATAGTTTTTATAAATCTTAAATTTTTGCTGAAATAAAATATACAGGAATTCATTATCTTTGTTCTTTTATTAGCATATTTCTGTGCTATTTAAAAAAACCAAGTGATAAAACAGGTTACCTGAAGTATGATATTAAGAAAACCTCATTCTGCTTATATGAGGGGAACAATGACACGTCGTTTTCTACAAATGGCTATGACTGGTGAGGGTCAAAGGATGCCTGGCACCAAAAGTTTGAATTCACCTCTAGCAACAGGTGATATTTAACCAGGCACATTTATGAAGTCAAGACAAGGACTCCTGTAAAACACAACAAGCCTGAATCTAAAAAACATGGTGCAGGAAGGTGTAAATTAGAGCTCCTGGTTCCCTGCACAAAGCCCAAGTGAATGGCCAGAAATGTCAGAGAAGCAACAGGTGTTGGGGATAGTTTGGATGTTAGGGAAGGGGTAAAAAATGACACCAAAATCAAAAGTTTGAGTGTTTGGAAAGTTAATGGAATTAACAATTGTGACAGGGAAAGTGGGGTGATCTGATAGGGCATTGGGTTTAGGGTGCCTGCATGCATCCCACTCTGCCTGTTACAAATCTGAGGCCATTTCCGACTGGGAGCTATAGTTGCAGGTCACTTGCTTACTCCTAGTCAGGTGTTGTACAAGAAACTGCATGTGCGACTTTCTGCATCTCTGGATGGGGAACTGAGAAGGCTCTCTGCACCAGGCAGGTGGAAAACACCTGCAGGAGAACAGCTGGGGGAAGTGTCTGCTCTGGAAGAAGGGCTGTAAGGATGATGAAGCTCTGGAAATAAATGCTAAGAGTTGAGGAGCAGTGAGACTGTTCCGTATTGTGGTGTTCTGAATATTTTCAGTAAAGAATGCCCAGTGAAGAGAACTGAAGCTGTGCCATTGTTTGGAATGTGATTTCACCTTCCCCAGCTGGTGAAAGGAAGATGAAAGTGGTTTGAATATTGACTTTGGGTCAATTCCCCCCCCCCCCCCCCGCACCAAGTATCTGGTACAATAATGTATAAAACATCTTTACAATGGGGAAGCTTACAGCCTCAAGGTATATATAAGAATTATCTTGCTACCTGGTTTTATGGTTTCAGAGCTAGGTATACCTTTGACTTCCCTCTCAATCTCTCCCCGGGCATCCTTTCCAAGTGACAGGCCTTCACCTGTACTTCTCTCTCAGTGGAATCCTGAGATTCACCCCACTTTTAAAATGAATCACCAGGCTTCAGAATCCCTTGCTTACCAACTGTATCACCTCAGCATTTCCAACTGCCTTTGGACCCAGCTATATACTTCACTCCAGGAGCTGTGACCAGTTTGAAAATGCAGTGACAGAACAGTTTGTTTGAAACAAAATATTATTTATCAATAAGGAACTTAACAGAGAGAAAAGGCTTAAAACAAGAAAAGACAATATTAATATGTATTTAAGGATTATCTAAACTTAAAATTTACCTATTGCAGTTAGATAGCTTTGGTACCCCCAACCTATTCTCCTTGATATCAAGCTGCAGCCGTTGTCTCTTCATAAGATCTGCTTTTTAACTGCTTTCAAGTTCCACGCACCTTGACTGGACCAACCCCGTGCTGATTCCACATCGGTGGAGGTAAACCTCAAAGGAATTATAACATCCGTGTTTGAGTACTATCCATTAGGACAGTCTATGGCCATTGATATTTGGTTCCTGCAAACTTAACTAAGCCTGATTTAATTCTCATTTATTCTTTAGCCAGAAATATAGCCACCAGCAAGCCCACAAAGATAATTTTATGAATGTTATAAATCTAAGACAGATAGCTCCCACATTCATCACAACTGGGCACAATTGAATATCTTGCTAAATCTAATATATATATACCTCGAAGTCTATTGCCCTATGATCTCTCTGAAGAATTTATGGTGTTTAGATACATCTTTTTGTTTTGTCTGCATGTGACTAATTATCGTACACCTTTCTTTGTATTTCAGGTGGGTATTTTTAATTTAACTTCAGATTTACTGCTGTAATTATGGAGTTTAATACTTACGTATATATTAGTTGTAGGTGGTAGGAAAAGAGACATTTTTACAGAAAAATGTCTGAATATAAGCCTTGGATTTTAAAATACTTTCATTAGAAGCACAACTTAAAAGTTAACTGCTCACTCCATCAACAAGAAGGCTGTCCTGGGATTCTGATGATAAAATTAAAGAGCATTAGATTTATTTATATGGAGTCATCCTGCTGGTTATAATGCCATACCATAATAGAGTAGGCTGGGCCTTTTCACCTCTTCATAGAAGATGATGCACAGATGTTTATCTTTTTGGAATAATAATTCAAGTGCATTTTCATAGCAATCAGAGTACTTGGAAGTATTGTAAACAGACTAACAAAACCAGTATTGCACTTGTGTTAAACAGTACTTATAATCATACAAAAATTAAGCTGTCATAAAAGGGTCAGTTTTTTCTCTTTTCTCGAAGTGGAAATGTGACTGCATAAACATAAGTTACCTTGAATCTATGAAAATGGTAATTTCGTTTATCATAAACGAATAGAGAATTTCCCCCCTCATTCTTCCCCTTACAAACATAAGAACATGAACACAGTGCACAGCATATGCTGGGTCTGAGTACAACACACATTCTAGAATGACAACTCATGATTAAAATGTTTTTAAAAGCAAATCACTCTACCCGTCTTTCCCTGAATTATTGGTCTATGAACACAGGCAGTGCTTGGGGGAGGGGGGGGGAGAATTGGTACTGTCATGGCTACACACTGATATGCCACTGGCCTCATGTGGGGCTCAATAGTGTCCCAGAAAGCTAAATCACCCCTTCACAGCCTAGAAGCTAAGTTCCCTATTCTCCTGCACAGAATCAAACTCATAGCCCTTATTTAAAAGTCCATTCTTCTCTTTCTGCCCTACTCTCTGCATCATTCCATCCTGATACCAAATATGATGATTGTACAGATTTATTTAAAAAATATTTTAACATCAGCATCCATAGGATATCTTATTCAGAGTACTCATTTAAACAAATATTAGATCTAAGGTCAAACATCTTTTCTAGGATAATTAAACAATTTTGAAAATTAGGGGCCCAGTTCTGTTCCAACTGAAGCTAATGGAGCAGGATTGGGCCTATAACCCAGGTTTTGGCTTACTATTTTACCAGATTTTGTGGTTCACTTTCACTCCAATTTTCTTCACATTCACCTCCCAGGCTATATTCTTCTGAAATATTTTTAACCCATCAGCATTTTCAGGTTAGTCTGTTTTTGTTTTTTTTAAATGTCGCCAGTTCACTTGGTTATTTACATGGCTGAGGAAATAGGTTTCAACATGTCATATGTTTTATGACCCAAAATGACTGACACCATTCTGTAGCATCATGATATCTTTTTGTCAGACATCTGCCCATTTCAACAACAGATTTTGCTACAAAAATCTTGATAGTACTATGCAGTGTTTTTCATTTCATTCATAATGTTACTTCAAAGACTGTTTTCCAGTTCCACATATGTTTGCATTAGAAGCCTCAGCTCTAATATTTTTTTCCTGAGGTATAGCTGGGTAGATACCTATGAGACATTCCAAAGAAGCGACACAACACATTGATCATCAGATCTTATCATGGTGATACAAATGAGCTTTAATTGATTTTGTACTGGGAAATAACACGAGTAAATAAAATAATGAAATGCGTGCATTCCATTCCCGGTGTGCCCTGCTTTATAAAGTTGATTATCTACCGCAGGAAGGCATAGACCATAGTACACATGTTCACATGAGCCAAGCTTTCACCCTAAATTGGAAATTTTGTGATTAGCTGTAATAGGCCCATGATTATACCTATAGTACCTAAAAATTGGGATCCTTAAATTTGTTGTACCTATAATTAGTGCACTATTATGGCTCAGTGGTTGCCTAGGAATTGACAAAGTGGGCACTATGAGTTTCTTTATCTCTTTAAAAAAAAAAAAAAAAAAAAAAAAAGATACAAAAAAGCAGACTCCAATATGTGCATTGTGCACATGCCTCATCTATGTAACTACATCTCCCTATCTCTGTTACCATCATGTTCGGTTTGTCAAACTCTTGTTCAATGCTGAGAGCTTCAAGACTGGAACTGTTTCTTCCAACATGCTGGTACAGAATCCAGCACACTAGAACCCCAATCCTGATTGGGGCAGATGGACTCTAAATTAATGCAAATAATAAGAAACTCTCAATCTGGGAGGACAATTCTTCAGTTAAATCAGAAGGGCAAAAAACAACAAAGAAAATGTTTTCCCATTGAAACCTTGCACAACATCAAGTTGAACATGTCTTCATGAACCCAATCATTGACATTATGAATCAAGTAAATACACTTCTTGCTATCCAATTCCCATTCTATATAGATGGTTAAATATTTATAAAGAGGTTTGGATGAAAGCTTTACTAATGACAATTTAATTGACCAGTGACTCAGAGCAGGGCTTCATCTTCATTTATAAAGTACTCTTTGTGTCCATGGCAATTCACCCGCTGGATCTATTCCTGCTCCTACTAAACCCACTCAGTTTTGTTACTGACTTCTGTGGGAGCAGATTGTATTCGCCGAGGCTACAGCAGAGATTTCTAGGGCCTGGTTTTCAAACATGGGCAAGTGCAATTGCCACTTTCAGGGACTTGTGTGTGTGCAACTAGGTATCTGACTTTCCATGAACAATTTTGTTTATATCCACAAATTATGAACATGTTCTTTCTATTCTGTTTAGGTTCTTATGCTGTATCTATCACCACAATATTTGTGTTTTTTTTGACAATTAGAGAGGCCTCAAATATTTGCAATTGCCCAATGTTGTTGGCTGTCTTGGAACGTAGGGTCAAATTCTACTTCCAGTTCACCAGAGTGAATCCACAGTAACTCTACTGACTTTAGCCCAACTATTATTCTAGGGCAAGACAGTGTCTTTTTATTTGTTCTGTAATGCACAGTGCATGTTTCCAGTATTATGTAATTACTAATGGGTAAGTCATAACAGGAGTAGAAATAGCAATTTAAAGAAAAATATTTCCACCTTTTCAAGATGAAATTTTAATGTAAGAATCTCTAAAATAGCACATTGCATGAAAACATGGGTTTCTCCTGGAATCAGTTCAATTTTAAAACACCACAAGCACACTTGCAGCATAGCCGATTCAGCTGTCGGAGATGGTTGAGATAGTAAGTATTGCTGGTATTCTAAAAGAAGCTATGGATTATAGGATTCCATTTTCAGTTCAAAATGGACTGACAATGGGGAAAAATAATGTAAAGGAAGATTGTATATAAAACAGATTTTATATACATAACACTATGTATACAAAATCAAAGTATTGTACTAATTTATAAATGGAGAAAGGAACTTTAATCGTTTTCATTTATAGAAAATGTTTATCTTCAGATAGCTGGATTTCTCACGTCATTGAGCACTTGGCCCTTAACCAAGTGTTATGGATTGCATTCAAAGTGTGAAGGTAAATCATAACAGTCAATCGATTTACATCAGGTGATAGGGTGATGGCTGTAATAACACCAAATTGCTATATAGTCTCAATTTCCCTTACAGTGACACTTTTCACTCTTATCTTGCAGAACAAAAAAGATCCAGATTTTTGAGCTCCAAACTTTCCTGTTATAATTTGCTGTTAGAAATTCTGTCTTAACATTTAAGTTCTGCTTACATGTTTTTAATTAAAGATAAAATCCTATCTAAAGTATTTATTGCAAGTGTAATTTGAATCAGGGTAACATTTTCAAAAGCTCCTAAGTGGTTTCGGAGCCTAGGTTCCACTTTTCAAAAAGTGACTATGGGCCAGTTTTTTAAAGGTAGTAAGGTACCAAATGATACACACAGGTGCTTGCAGAGGGATTTTCACTTTCCAGTTGCAAAACTCCCATTGACTGCAATGAAATGGGAATGTTACCCTCAGATTATACACGCAGACAGAAGTTCAGTTTCCTTCCAACGAGTTCATGTTCATGGACCTCCAGTGAAAAATTACCATGTGAAATTCCCTTCTTGGTGTATATAAATGTGTCATACAAAATTTGTCACCCACTCTCTCTCTCTCTTTGCCCATAATTTCCATGCCCCTACCCTCCAGGCAAGGTTATACAAACATTACCTTTACTCTAGGATAATAAAGCCTACTTCAGACCCAAAGTCTAAATGTCCCAGTAATAATTCTCCCCTTTAAATAATCCTACCTGATCTGAAAGTGCTGTTTCCAATTTCTCTCTTGATCATGCATTTTCTAGCATCAAGGGGATGAAAACACAAATGAAGTTATCAATGTTTGTCTTTTTCAAAGCATTGTGACTATAAATCCTTGATGCAAATTGAGTTTTTCCCATAATAATGTGAGGATGAAACAGTCTCTGCCTTAAATACAGAAGTTTAAGTCTTCCCACAGTGTACTTCAGTACCATTCTCCCTATCTATCCATGGCCCACAAATATTGCCCTCACCTGTAAAGGGAGAAAATTCAGAGAAATTCTTCACAAAATATTCAGGCAGCCCAGATCTGACATGCAAAAAGTGGCATGTTCCCCCCCCCCCCCCCCCCCAAACTGCTGACCAGTTCACAGGAAAACTTGGGAGTTAATCCTGCCTGATTCTATTTATTTACATGTGCCAATGGCTGTAGTGCCTGAGGACTCCACGACTTCCTGAGGTAGGCAACTGTTCTTAGTTCCATTGTGCTGTTGCGGGAGCGGAGGCTCAGAATGATTACAGTTTCAAAAGTGGCCACTGATTTTGGAGCCATCTTTTGCCTGATTTTTCAGGGTTAGGGGAGTAGGCCACAGTAGGCCACTTCTTTGTGCAGATGGGACAATAGTTAATGGAAAGAAATATAGGACCTAACAATGATACCTTCCCACAGAGTATGACCTATATTATGATATGGGAAACTTAAAGTCTTCAATTTAAAAGAGAACACGCTGCTGGTAGGTATTTTGAACAGCTCCATTCTGTCTGATGTTCTATGATGGATCGTCCACTAAACTTCTATTTTATTAGGTTCCTGCTCTCATCCCTGCAAAAAGAGTTTGTGCACCACGAGGTTAAAACATCAGGGAATGATATCAGCAGGATGTTTCTGAACATTAGGGTATACTTGCGTAATTGAACTGTGTTGTAACTGAAAAATGCTATTTATAAAGGCCCTCCACGCTATGATGCAATGGATGGTAAATCGTCTGAGGTAAATAACATCAGAGGCTGCATTAGGAAGATATTTTTGGCAAGGGAACAGCTTGGTTGGTTTTGTGACATTGCAACTAAAGTCGGATTCACAGATCCCTTCATATCAAAACTGATTCTCTTTCCTGAACCGGCAAATTTGGATGACTTGGGGAAAAAACCCACTACCATATTATATAGAAATGGTTTTAAAAAAAACCAAACACTTACAATAGTGGTAAGAGGTGTTCTGGTTTATTAGTTTAGAATAATTTTTTTACCAAAATGAAACAATTCTAGAAACTAGTAGGTATATAAATCCATCTCAGAAGAGAAAATGAACTATATGGAAATGTCTGACATTCAAAGACTTTGTTGATTAATACAGGTCCATTTGAAACAATATCTAGGTTAATTGAAACCACATCCTGTATCCTCCTAAGTAAACAGCTTTATTAAGAAGGGCTGCATTCTAAAGAAAAGCCAATACGAATATATATCAGGAGTCCACTTTCAAAGAGTATTTGGCTATTACTAACGCAGGTTTGGGGAAAAGGAGTTTTCCTCCCAGAAAAACTTTTAAAATTACATCACATGTGGGGGACAGGAAGTAGCTTTTAATAATGCTCTTAAAGAGACATGATAGATCTATCTGTGCCAAAGACAAGAAAGTGAGGTGACAGCCTGTTGCTGGTTATATGTTGTGAACTTAATTTTGATCTTGACTTGTATGAGGTGCATAGAGGGACACACAGGTACAGAAGGTCAAATTACCTGGAGGCAATATCATACAATTTACAAGCAATAACTATTACTGAGCATAGTGTTTCCTGAGAACTGATGACTGCCTAGAATTAATACGGTCATGGGCCATCAGTTCTTCCCAGCTGGTCAACATGATCATGATCCAATATTAATTAGTTGAAGTCTTTCCAGTAACTTCAATAGGAGATAGATCAGGCCCAAAGGACCCCCCCCCCCCCCCCCGAGTCCTTTAGTGTGATCACTTTTGCTTAAAAACTGAATCACCTGAAGTCCTGTTCTTGTTTCCTGATTTGAAGTGGACCAGTCATTTTTGTACAGTATATGCCAAATCATAAGGCTACCGCCTCATCATTTAAATAATTGTACAAAAATCAAAACCCTGAATTTTTATTCACTTGTTAAAAAATATACATAGGGTACATCTGATAAATGACAAGTACACTATGACATTTAAACCCAACAATTTTTGAAAGTTTAATATAGCTTTAGATAAAACTGAGCTTGCAGTATGAACGAATACAAGAGTTTGTAATTTTGTATAATCCAAATAAACTTGTACATTTATACAATTATAGATTGCATGCCAGAAAATGCAATTAGTTGATTCTAATTTGAATATATACAATTTACAATAGAATTCAAGCATAAATTCAGCAGTAGAGAACACAGACCTGCTGTGCAGTCAAACAGAAATACTTTTGTAGCTTAAGCACTAGGGCTGGGCAAAAACAAAACATGATGAAATGAGAGAAGTGGCTGTGCAAATAGAAATAAAATATTAACCCAGAATAACTTCAGTTTCTTTTTTAAAAAATTACAAACTAATTTATTCATGTTTGTTTGCATTTATCAATATTTAATCTTAACGTACATGCCACAGGACTCAGCAGCCTTATTCCCAGCAGGGAAGGGTGAATGTTTTGTGTTAATAAAGTATTTTGAATTAATCATAACTGAATATGTAGCAAAATATTTTGCAACGTCTAACATAAAAAGGACAGTACTGTCCAATTTCAAAGCATGATTTCTTCAGATTACTAAGGCCTGGTCTACACTACAAAGTGAGGTCAACCTAAGTCCACTTGTGTTGACCTAATTGTGCACGTGTTTAAACCAAAGCCCATCTTCTACCAACATAAGTGTCCATCACACAGCACCACCTCCCTGAGTGTCAGAGCCATGGTTGGCCTACTTAGGTCGATGCAGTGCAAGTGTAAATACTGAATTACCTCTGTTGATCCTAGCAGTCCTCCGGCAGCTGTCCCACAATATGCATGTCCCCGCAACAATTTTGAACTCCATTGCCAACCATCACAGAGACTGGAATCCCTTAACCATCCCACCTCCCCATTAGCACCTCCCATGTGATTCTGAAATGACTCTTCCTGATTGCCTACCTTGGCGAGCACACCTACCAGCTCACCTTTGTTGTGTGCATCTGGCCATGCTCACTCTGCACACAGATTGCTACTAGACATGCTCCTACCTGCAGTAAACAAGAAGTCTTGGATCTCCTTGCCCTGTGGGGAAAAGAGACTGTAAAAGCACAGCTATGGAATAGCTGCGGGAAATATAGACATCTATGTGCAAATTGCACAGGGGATACTGAAACTGCAGCACAACGGAGATGACCAGCAGTGCTGTGTGAAAATGAGGTAACTTTGCCAGGGATACCAGAAGGGGAGGGAGGCAACAAGAAATCTGATGCTGCCTTGAAGACCTGCCACTTTTAGAACGAACTGCAGGCCATACTTGGCAGTGACCCTGCCAGCACCCTACATTCTACTGTGGATGTTTTGCAGGCGCCTGAATTGCAGACCTGTTTGAATAGTAAGAAGGAGACAAACCATGTCATGAGCCAGAAGCAGTTTGATTTTTCCACCAGTCTCAAACCAGTCCCACCATGCAAACGCAGATGAGCTGGCTGATGTGAAGGGAGCTTGGGTAAGTGTGTACAGGCATTCTTTATAATCGTTCCCCCTTTTCATTGTCAGTTATCTCATCTCCCTCCCAATCTTGCTCTTCTTCCCCATTTAAAAAATGGTGCCCAACTCATCAGCAAATTTAGAGAACAAAAACTGGTATAATGTTAGAAAAAATGGTAGAGAATAAATTCAGAAAGAGTAATATGGCAGTCTGATTACACAACTCACATCAAATTATTGCCCTGTACTCAGGCAGAAGTAGAACAAACAGAGGTATAATTGGTGTCCGCTTTTCTATTCTTTGGTTTGTTGGGCTGGGCAGGAGAAAGCTTTGTTCATCTGATTGCTTGAGAGAATAAGAAGGACAATCTTGATGAAACATCCATGGAGAAACTGTCATCCTCTCCCAAACCTTTCTAGGGATGACAGCCTTGTTTCTTCACCCCCAACATGAGATTTTCCCATGACACTCTGTGTTGCATTTGGCTGGCACCATTGCAGTAAATAGGCTAGCTGCACAGCATATGGGTCCAGGCAGCTTTGGGATGCCATTTGCAGTGGCATTGTCTGTGCTGAGATATCAGCCAAAGTTACCACTGCCTGTAAAAATACTGCCAACATTCACTGCAATTTGCCCATACCCACACTCAGGGGCACCTAGCATTTAAACCTTCCATGCAAAAGAACAACCCCACACCGCTACTGACTTGAGCTGCAGAGTGGTGCTGTAGTGAGACACTCCACAACTGAAGTGACAACTGGCATTTCTTATTACAGGGAATAACATATGAGAGACTTTAGACTTATCGTTCCCTTTCCATTGTGGTTATAAATCTAATGCAATATCGGTCTGTTTTAATCAGCAACCTCTGATGTGGTGGTTTTGAGAGGTGCCCCCTCCAGATCTGCTAAATGTTTGATCCTGATCAGAAGGAGAAAAGTGGACTAGGGAGAATATGTTCTGTGAGATCTTCCAATGCTCTACAAACTCAGACTGTATACACAGGACTTGGAGAGGCCATATGACCATGACAATTGAGACAGACGAAGAATGAAGAAAGTGGTTGCTGCAGGAGAAGGAAAAGGCCCAAAAGGCATACTGGGCAATGCATCAGGACATGATGGGTTTGCTCTGACAACAAACTTAGATGTTACAGAGCATTTATTGGCCTATATGCCCAGAGACCTCAGACTCAGTAGCTTTTCCAGTCCTTGGAAAGCACCACGGTCTGATACCCACCCCCAAGTAACAAGTGGCAGAATGGTATACATCTTTACTGCTACCACTCCACACTGGGGGAAAACAAGGAGAACCATAGTTACATATACACGTACCTATGAAAACCACAGGATCAGCCACACTTAAAAGTATACCTTTCTGTTGATGTAATCACTGGTAAGATATACCCCACCACAGTTTGGAAACCCCATTCCTGAAAGTCCAGCCACTATTTTCTGCACATTGCCAAGAGTCACAGTCCTGTTCCGCAGGACACGCTTAATGGCCTTACACATTTGGATGACAGCAGCTCCTACAGTGGATTTTCCAACTGCAACATGACTGGCCGGTGATTGATAGCAATTTGGTATTGAAAGTTTCCAGAGTGCAATTGCCACTTGCTTCTCCTCTGTCAATTCAGCTCTTATTTTGGTGTGTCTGCACTGGAGGGCTGGAGTGAGTTTGGCACAAAGATCCATGAACATGGTCTTTTGCATCCAAAAGTTCTGCAGCCACTACTCATCATCCTAAACCTGCATTACAATGCAATCCCATCAATCAGTGCTAGTTTCTCAGGCCCAGAAGCAGAGATTCACCATGTGGAGCTGCTCTGGATATGCCTCCGCCCCCCGGCTATGTCTGTCTGCATCCAGTTATTGTGCTTAAGCATATCCATATCTTCCTTGCATGACCAATTGTAGTAGTACTCATTCAAGTTCTGCAAATACAGGAGAATTGTTCATCTTATATTAGCAATGCTCATGAGAATTGTGCTGAACTATGTAGGTTCCAGGCTTCTGCCACAGATGGCAGAGACAGGAAAGCAGTTTGAATAGGGTGACCAGATGTCCTGATTTTTATAGGGACAGTCCTGATTTTGGGGTCTTTTTCTTATATAGGCTCCTACTACACCCCATCCCGTCCTGATTTTTCACATTTGCTGTCTGGTCACCCTAAGTTTGCAGGACTGTGGGAGTTTTAAAAAATGGTGCAAAAATTATAGGATTTGGGGCAAGCACTACAGGATGAAGAAAATGGCATGGTGGAAAACTGACTCCTAGTTCCCAGAAATCCCTGGCATTGCAGCAGATGGTGGCATGCGGCATACTGGAATACCTACCTCTGGTGCACTCCACTTTACACTAGTGGGGAGTATTCACAGCACCAACAGAAGCACCAAGTGTGCGTGTGGCCAGGTGTATTCAAAAGTCTGCAGCTGCATGCCAATCAAACTTTTTCATGTAGACACAACCTAAGTAATTGTGCTTCACTTACACTTTATCAACAGTTCTAATTCTTATACCATTTGTATTCAGGTCCCACTAGCCTAATTTATTTACTTTTAAAAAAAAATATACTTGACATTCTTGCACAAACTTACTCCAAAATTTCCCAAAAACAAATGCTAAAGTTAATATCTTAAGAGTAAGATTTTTTTTTTTAAAAGTCCAACTTCCACGCTGCAGAAACTTACGCAAGAGAAAAACAGGTGCCAAAAATTGCTTTGACAGGACCTTTTCAGACTTGTACGGCACAGATGCCAAATGTATTTTGTAAGAAACACTGCCATAAAGTATCAACAACAAGGGGACAATGAAGCTGTCAGAATTCATCTTTTAACACATCACAATTTTGCTCAACAGGCTTTTACAGCATGGTACTACTACACACCCCAAATAATGTGCAAAGGGCTGAAAGTTTAGCCAATGGTCTAACAAGCATGCAATGTAGATCACAGATCATTATAAACTGTGAAACTCAAACGGTATATCTACACTACCCGCCGGATTGGTGGGTAGCGATCGATTCCCTGATCGCTCTGTTGTCGACTCCTGTACTCCATGGCAGAGAGAGGCGGAAGCAGATCGACAGGGGAGCGCCATGAGGATGCAAGGTAAGTCGACCTAAGATACGTTGACTTCAGCTACACTATTCTCGTAGCTGAAGTTGCGTCCCTTAGGTCGATTTTCCCACCCCCAGTGTAGACCAGGCCTAAGTAAATGTGAAATCCATAAGTACATAATTGGCAGATGGTAAACAGTGCTGAGTATCATTTGTTATATTTGAATCAACACTTCTAGCAATGTAGGTTCCTTCCCTATTTTTCATTCCTTGCAACCAATTATAAATGAATTTTGCCAGATACTGGTAGATCTGCTATTATTATTATTTATTACTTTATACAGTACTAAAATGTGCACTCTCCCACTTAAGATGGTCCAAAGCCCTTTGAGTCAGAACTGCCAATACGTGATTGAAATCAGTTAACACCACACAGCCTGATCAATGTACGTTCTGAAAGTAAAAGGATTCTTGTTCACTGGTTCAAAACTACTTTTGGATAATTACATCACACACTTTGAGATCAGGATTAGTAGTAATTATTATTATTTTTGCTGTTGTCTTATTTAATTACCCTGTTTCCAAAAGTGCACCAGCTACACATTTATGGTCCAATTAATCACACTGACCCTTTTATGAGCAGAATAGAGATGAGCCAACATAGAAATACTCACTGCCTGAAGGTACCCCGAAAGCCAGACCTATTCCTGAAACTCCAAACCAGATGCAGGAACCGTGCCAAAGTACCACTTCTAGTAATATCATAGCATCAACTAAGGAGCATTTTCAGATGCTGTGATGTATGCTATATAGAAGTTCAACTTTTAGTGGAAGAACTGAGACAACTCCAAGCAGAGGCAGAGGATAGGTATCAAAATGTTACCTACCCATGGTTGGCTGGAGGTACCTATACTATGCCATACCAGGCTGGCTCACCTCTGCAAAGAGAATTTAGAACAAAGTGAAAGGAAAAATAAGTTCAAAAATACATTTAAGAAGAGTTGACCTTTTGCCCTTCAAAACACATCTAAATGTATTTTTATCAGTTTAAAATATTATCACCATATAGAAAGCAAGAGGGAAAAATTCCCGTAAAAGAGAGGGGAAAGTTGCCTAGATGGACTTTGTGGGCAATGAGAGAGCATTGACATTTTTTGGCGTGTCAGTAAATGATTTAGCAATTTTTGAAAATTCGGACAAATAATTCTGATTGAGACATTCCAATTTGGTTGGAAAACTAAAGCAAAAGATCCTGCAGACTCTTACTCCAGTGAGTAGTCCCTAATCAGACAAGTAGTCCCATGATGCACAAGTAACAGTATGTGCACACTCAGAATTATTTGTCCGAATTTTGGAGGGTGAAAACCCAAGAGTCTGCAGAATCTTTTGCTTTAGTTTTCCAATCAAATTGGAATGTCACAATCAGAATTATTTGTCCTAAATATGGAGGGTAAAAACCCAGTCCCATTGAAGCTAATCGGTATTTTGCCTTTGATGTAATCGAGACAAAATTTCACTCAGAAAGTCTAAGTAGTTGATTTTACATTTTCCTATTAGGCTGATACTATGGACATTAGAAAATCAAGCAAATGTGCCCATTTTGAATGTTTTGTTACACAAATATTATTAGTCATGAAACAAAATGATCTCATTATTTTATTTTAAATTTTGTACTTAAAATGTAGATATTTTGCCCAGCCCTAAATATTACATTTTTTTGCTAACACCTCTTATAAAGTACACTTTAAATTCTCCCAGAATTGTAATGGCAGAAAAAAAATGAAGAAAATATTAAAGCAAATTATAAAATGGCAAATAATTTAAGGCTAAGAAATTTGGTATTTCGAATTGACTAATGCTTATAGCCTCATTTTAAGAAAGAAAACATGCACCATAACTACTTTGTTTGAACAAAACATCACAATCTACATCAGAAAAAAGAATACACTTTAAATTAAATTATAACTTGTCCTGAAAATTTCCTACTTATGTTTTACCTACAACTTACCCTTAAGAAATATAGGTGAGAGTAACATCCCCCTTTACATATTTTCAGAATATACAATATAAATATAGTAAGAATCATGCCAGAAAACTATATGCAAAAATTGCACACTATTATTGCATGCTTGTTGTGATACTACATGCCAATTAATATTAGCTCTCCTCTGACCTCAGTCGGGACTTCAGGTCTTTCATCATAACATTATACTTACAGTACATTATCTGGGAAGAACACTGCTGTCCCAGTTTGCATGTAGTGCTTAGGAAACTTTCACCTTTTAGCAATAAGACTCTTTCCAGAGGGTATGCTTTCCTGCTCAAATTGGATTGACTAGTAATTCAAACTTTAAATAATATCTAAATGTCTATTCTTGTTATGTAAAGCGATCAGAATTCATCTTCCTCAACTTTGGAGGAATTTTTCCCTCCATTCTAGCTCCTCCTCCTGACAATTTTTGAAGCTTTGGTGGCAAATCAGCCACAGACTGACTCATAGGATCTGACATCATCTTTGTAGTTTTAGATACCAGTTTCTCTTCTGAGTTGCCAGGAACTGAGCTTATTCGCTGAAGTTTCATAGGTAAATCCCCGATGCTGTAGGCCTTTTCAGAGGTTGTAGAACTCATCCTTAGCAGTTTTTTGGGAAAGTCTTCCCTTCCAGTTATTTTCTGCAGTTTTGAGGGTATCTTTGTACTAATGTCATCTAGACCATCTAGACATTCTACAGAATTATTCCTTTCTTTACTGTTACTTACAGCTGGCCCTATTAAAGGGGAAGATATAAGAAGCATTTCTTCCTGTTCTTTCACACTGTAAGGTGTAGTAGGGACTTCAAATGTTGCATGGAACTGGGAATAGTCTACTTTAAAAAATCCTTCCTCTAAGGAAATCACAGGGAAAAAACGGTGACCCCAGAGAACTTCATCTTCGGTATATGAAGTTCGGGCTTGACATGTCATCCCTGCAACAAAAAAGGAAATAAAAGTCTTGATAAATTATTAAGAAATAAAATTGCATAAGTCAAATTTAACTTGATTTTTGGATGTATAGAATTTTGATTTGTAATATGTCATATAAGCATATGTTAAGCTTTTTTCATGCATTTAACACACCAGTACTAATTAAACTCTGAAATCATTGACTAGCTATTTTGGAGATATGTTCCTGTATAAGAAAGATTGCTACATAGGCCTTTTTGTTGACATTCCCTGCACATTTTGCATTTTCCCCAATCTAATAATTCTCTTGAATCAAAATTACTGTAGTCTCCAATAGAGAGCTGGTCAGAAAACGGGGAGATTGGGAGGACGGGAGGGGTGTCACAAAATATCTGAACCACTTCAGTTCTGTTTTTTGTTTAATTTTTACTTTTGTCATTTCATAAATTTAAATCCTGTAGCTGATCAGTGAACAGAAAACAAATTTCACAAGCATTTTTGAAAAAAAAAAACCCCCACAATTATTTATCAAAATTTGACAGCCTGCTCTTCTCCAATGGGAGTCATATGCTAACAAGATTGCAGATCAGAACCTAACTTGGTACCAGTACATAGATTTACCACTGTGACTGGTACACCTAAATGACACACAGATTAGACAGAGCTCTGAAACCTAGAAATTGGTTGCTGAGAGCTCACAGAATAACTATTTATTTATTTTTCTCCATCAAAACTTGATAGTTGAGATTGCATGCTCCTTATGCAGACTCCTGTCCCTTGACCTGGGCACCCCAGCACTGTGAGCTCTGGAATTAACATCCCTTCGAGATGGCAGTTCAAACCTGTCAGAGCTATTGTTTCTGGCTGTCTGCATATTCTTGGTTCACGTTTTTAAGTTTTCTTTGCAACAATGAGGGCTATCAAAAATTAAACCATAAATTCTGATATCACATGACTCCTCAATGTTGGGCCCTAGGCCTATAGTGCTTAATCCATAACCAAGGCCTGTATAGACCCCAAATATCTGGGCTTTATATCAGTAAAGTAAATGTGGTTGTTTATCAGGAGTTAAGTACAGCTGTAATAGGGCTAACCATACACAGGCATGCAGCAATCCCATAGCTCCTTTGGGAATGGGTATAGCAGTGTGGAATGAGCAGATTGCTTCTTCTCTCTCTTCCAATTATGTTATGTATTTAAATTTGGCAACCCATCTAGCAGTCAATTCAGGCACAATACAAGACCCATTTATTTTGTTTAACAGTTCACTGAGTTTTGTTCTTAGTTGTTTTTGCTCATTTTTGTTTTGATCTCTGTAACTGAAGTATGTAGCTTCCCCAGCAGTGGACACTAACCAAAGAACAAACTGCACTAAACAGTGTCGTTGTCCCACAAATACCAGCTACCAGAGGGGCCAATAGCACTCAGAGTGTGGGTCACGACTAGTAACGGAGACATAGATTTTAAAGGTTTAAAGAAAAATGCTGGGGGGGGGGGAGAACCACTCATGCTGCCAATCATTCCTGTATTATTGCTTATATTGACCTCAAAGCAGTGTACTTCAGTTACAATGATTGTTTACGTGGTGACAGTTCTGTTTCCAAATTTGTAGATAACAGTAATGTAGTTTAATGACCAGTTATTTAGATTAGAAATTAGAAAGTGACTAATATTGTTACATTAATGTTTAGCTGCGTCTTTGGGGTTTAAATGAAAAGTACCAAATCTTAAGGGCTTAAAAGTTCTTGTTTACTCCTATCTCAGCATAAAAGAGGCTTTATTTATATTTTCAGGGAGCAGACCATCTGCAATGCAGAACTAGACACAGATTAGTCATCTTGCTATCCAAGGAACGTTACCTTCTTTGGGAGCCAAGAACTCCCAGGTTTTGCACTGACATAGAATGTGGCAGGTCATTTAACCGCCCTTATTCTTAAATCCCCCACAGGTAAAATGAAGATAATACATTGCCTAAAAATGCTTACGTTAACTACTAGATGTGGTGATTAATCAATTCATATTTGTAAGCACCTTGAAGATATGATATATGCTAAATAAATGCCAAGTATTGTTGTTACTATTTCTCTGTAGCATTTTACAGGCCATATTTTTAACATGTTCCCCTTTGTGTGTCACTTGCAAGAGTATATCAGCACGATCCTATGCCCACATAGGTAATGGGTTCTGCATATGTAAATTCTACCAACTGCACATACAAATGATAAACATATTTTTCTTAAAGAAGTTTTATATCTGTAATGTTTTAGAACATATTTTGATGTATTGGCATATCCCACATGATATATAATGTTAGACATTGAAATTTTTTAAAAAGAAAGTTAAACAACCCTCCCAAAACTGGCAAATTCTTAGTCTTTTTCCACAGAATTTATATTCTCACTCTCACTCACACACGAGTAGCAGGAACCTGCACACTTTTGAAATGTATATTTAGCCAAATTATTCATAAAAATAATCCGTTTTGCAGAACTTGCTCTAATATTCACTTAATTTCAAACACTGCTATCACCGAATACTTGATGTACCTGCCCTCCTGCATCCAACTACAAAATCCAAACAACCCTTACTAATAGATTGTGTTTCAACTCCCCTACTTTACTTTGAGACAGCATTAACTCTCCACTATGTATTTTGCAATTTCCTTCTCTCTGTGGCCTCACAGAAGTGTGAAATAGTGAGCAACTAGCAGGAAGGCTGTGTAGGGCTATAACAGAAGGGGAATCAGGAACTGGTTCTCCAGTCCCTTTTCTGGGTTACCACTATCTATTTGGTATCTCAACTGGTGCCTTGTACCTGGAGCATGAGAATGGTCAAAGCCACAGTATTCTAGCATGAATTTGTTCCACTCCATCTGCTTTTGCACAGAAGTAGAGAATTATTAGCAGCTGCATGTTTTATAACAAAGACCACATATGAGCCAAAAGAGATCCCAAACATGGAAAACCAATTAGAGGAAGTATAAAAAGAGAAGCACAAGTCATGGCAAAAACTAAAAGATGCAAAATTGACTCAAGGCTGCTAAAGGGCATGGCCACTTATATGTTCATGGAAGAAAACTAGCCAAAATTCAGTCAGCCCATACATATTAAATATTTATTTGTAAACATGACATAGGGTACCTCAAAATAGCACCCTGTAACCCCAATACTAGTGTATAGTTATATTTTGTACAAAGAATGCCTTGTAAGGTATCAGTAAAAGGTCATGATCTGCTGAAACTCATTGTTCTGTGGAAAAAATGCAGATCATCATTATATATGGAGTTATGAGATTTTGCTATATGGTTATTATTGAAATATGTTGCGAGTTTAGGAGATGCCCACAGCTAGCTCACCAGTGGCTACAAATGAGGTGACCTATACCCAGGTGGGTGTTAAACAACCATTATCAGGCATTGACCAGCAGGGGAACTGTGAACAAGAGATTTACAATTCAATAAGAGACAGTTATGCAAGCACCACACAATGGGGATTGCTCAACTCTGACTCACCAAAGCCCACCAGGACATGCCTGGGCCAGTATTTTTCCAGATACATGCACTGAGAGTACAAAATAGAGGACAGTGGCATCATGAGATCACCTGCCCCATCTACTCTGAAGGCAACAAGAACACTAGGAAGACAGATTTTGAACTCATGAGATTGGTCCCAGGCTGCAAAGGGAATTCAGCCTGTGTATTAAGAACAGTAACCTGCCTGCAACATCCAGTGGGGTGAGAGAAGCTTAATGAGTCTGATAAAGTTTAGGATGTAGAATGTGTGTTTACTTTTTATTTCTTATGTAACCATCGCTGACCTTTACGCCTAACACTTATGACCACTTATAATCTATCTTTCTGTAGTCAGTAAACTTATTTTAATGTTTTATCTTTACCAGTGAGTTTGCCTAAAATTCTTGGGGAATTTGCTCAGATTACAAAGGCTGGTGCATTCCACTGTGAAGCAGCAAACTAATGAGCTTGCATTGTTCAAGAGACGGTCTTGAACAGTGTAAGAAAGTACATTTCTGGGGTGCAAGGCTGGGAACTGTGAGGAATTTGCTCGCATTTCCTTCTGTACAGTTCATGAGTGGCTTAAAAAGCATTCATACAACTTTGCTGGCTGTATCTCTGTATGCCAGTGGCCACGTGATAACAGCAACTGGAGGAGTTTGCTGCTTGTCACTAGCAAAGCATTGAGAGAGACACAGCCTAGGCTGGAGAGATAAGGGGCACAGTGGCCCCAAAGTTCCAGGCTGTATACCAGGGGGCTGGGCATAGTAAATCAAAGAATTTTCTGGGACCCAGAAAGGTGGGGAAAATAGTTATCTGTTCAACAATGGCTAAATGTTGTTTTGTAATATTCACTTTTATGCACTGTACAGTGCTATATGGTAATCCACTTTTATGTACTGAGCTTTTGCTAATCTCAAAACATTTGTATTGGCTCCTGTTATAATCAAGTGTTTAAAAATGGGGTTCCTCCTCTCATTTTTTGCTGCTAATGTCAACCCAATTCCTGACATCATCCCAATTCACATACCTGAAAATTTGAAATAAAAATCAGTTTTCAACCACAATAGTTTTTAATCAGGAGATTTAGGAGAAATAAGGAGAATTGAGTGTAAGGAACAGGCTATATATTCAACAACTACATTTTCATATCAGTCATTGCAACTGATTCCCATGGTGGTTTGATTTACTTTTTTTTTTTTTTTTTTTTTATTTGCGGTAATCTGTGAACATAATTACATTCTAAATCTACCAACATATTTTGCAACTCTGTTAATTGCAATTTTACACTATTATTACAAACAGTAGGAATGTCTAGTTTTGGGTAAACGTCCTTGTTTTAGACAGCAACAAAGGACAACACTCAAAAATGAGAAATAAAGTTAAATGAAGGCTTTGAAAGATTAAAAAAAAAACACACACACTATTGTCAGAATATAATCTTTGACAAAACCTTACCAAATCCACCCCGTTTTGCTGATTAACAGTCTTTCCTGGAAACATATATCTTTCATTTTCAAATTAATTATAATAATGCAAACAGGTATGCTTCAGTGCATCATACTAGTATTATTCTGCCAGTTTTGTTTTAGTTCTTTTCATGGTCATTTCAGCTTTTTTATTAAAATGAGGAGAAAGAAAGCATGATATCAAAGTCCTGCTGCACAACAAATCTTCAACCATAGACATCTTCCACTCAGGTAAGATATATTATTTATACACTGTGAATTTCTAATTATGTCGCATCTATATAAATTAGATTGATGACCTGCTTTCTTTTTATCCCAGGACCTTTCAATTTTTATTATGAATTTACCATGGGAAAGAATCACATCACACAACAGATCGCGAAACACATTTTAGAAGAGTGTTAATTATGTTGAATACGTGGCCCATCTGTGTCCTTTATTCTGCAGTTGCTCATTATCTATAGAGGCATAGCCAAAGAACAATCCGAACAACAGGACCTTCAACTTCAGCTTCTTTTTATCTCATGTTAGCTAGGGAACTCATTAGTAGATGGGTGTTTGTCAGCAATATATGGAAAATGAATACAGCAGCAGTGGAAATTAGATCTATGATTACTGTAAACATCATGATTGTTTAGCTCTGTTGACCTTTTGTTTAGTGTAGTTAACAAATTACATAAAATGTAAATATCTCTTTACAAAAGAGATAATTGACAACACACCCAAACTGTGGGCTTTGATGCAGTTAAAATTATATGTAATTCACTATGAAAGAGACACCTTAGTGAGATGCAAAGTAGGAACAGCTCAAGGGTTACTGTCTAGTGTACACTGATGACTAGAAACCAGCATAGATATTACAGCATTATTTTTGGAAGGTGACTTGTATGGAGCTTTTATGAGTCACCAACTCGTAAATTACAAACACACAAGTTTGTGTGTCATCAAAAATGAGTCATCTATACAAGTCTAACTCAGGCTTGGCCTACACTAGCAATTATGTCAATATTACTAATCCCTGAATGACATAGTTATACCCCTAACTCCTAGTGTAGACAGCACTATGTTGATGGGAGGGTATCTCCCATCGATATAGCTACTGCCTCTCAGCAAGATGGAGTACCTATGCCAGTGACAGAAGCCCTCCCATCGGTGTAGGTAGCATCTCCACTGAAGCACTAACGCAGCACAGCTGCATTGGTGCAGCTGCACCTTGGCAGCCTTCTAAGTGTCGATAAGTCCTAACTGACATGCTGGAGTAATTTATTTATTTTATTTAGCATGTGCATAGTCATCTAACCAAGTGTTGGCATCTTCAGTTCTTCTAGGCCACCGCTGAACCTAGTCAGCAGGCATTCAGCGACAATGTGCATCGTCTGTATTGCACCATAGCTGCACAAAGGGCTGTCACAAAAGTCCCAGTGATACTGATTGGCTGCACAGAGACTTTGTCTGGTCCAGAACCTGTTCAATAGGGACCACTGGCGATAGAGCAGGTCAAAACCAGGCGGGCAGATTGTGGGGTCGGCGACGAGGGACTGGTTGGGGATTATAACAGACATCCATTCCGCTCGCCAGAGTGTTTCCACCCTAACAACCTGGCGTTGCGGATGAGACCATAATGGGCGATGTGATGGCAAACGTGCAACTGGTGGTTTAAAAAGGTCATTGTGCAGTGGCAGGCTTCAGTTGGCACATACTTTCTCTAGTAACTTGCCAGTGGCAACCTCGCGTCTGACATGAGGAGGAGCAATATTGCTCAGAACTGGAAGCCATGGGAGTGGAGTCAGACACAGGGTGATGGAGACAATATGCATGGCAGCATGTAACTGCGTATCCACAAGTTTGATGTGTGCCAATTGACTCCACATTGGTACGCAGTACTCTGCCACCAAATACGAGGTAGCAAGAGCTGATGTCCGCAAAATTGAAGCATGGGCACCCCATGTCAAACCTGCCAGTTTGCTAAGAAGATTGTTACACGTCTTAACTTTAGCTGATGTTTTCTTCAGGTGGCCATGGTAACTCAGTGTGCAGTCTAAGGTCACACCTAGATAGACTGGTTCTACTTCATGCTTCACCTTCTGACGATTCAGATAAACATTCAGTTCTTGGGTTGTGCTGGCACAATGAAGATGGAACAAACTGGAGACTGTTTTTATGATGCTTGGCTGGAGGCGCCAAGTCTTACAGTAGTCAGCTAACTTTATCATGTCCCAGTTTAAGATGGCATCAAGCTCATGAAATGTCCAGGCCTCGGTACTGCAATAGATTTTGTCTGCGTAAATGAACTTTTGTGACTCTGTTATTGGCAGGTCATTGATGTAAAGGTTGAACAAGGTTGGAGAAAGCACAGAGCGCTGGGGTAACCCATTGCTCTGTCTCCAAGCATTCGTCTTCTCCCCCATATGGATTCTAACTGCCTATCGCAGAGGAACAGTTCAACGATGCCTGTGACCCAAGGTAGCAGGACCCGTGATACCTTCATGAGCAGGCCAGTGTGCCATACCATATCACATGCCGCTGTTAGATCAATGAAAACAGCGCCTGTTTTCAAGTTTCTCTGGAAGCCATTTTCAACAAATGGTCACATGTACTATGTCCTTGGCGAAAGCCAACTTGGTCAAGGCTCAAAATTCTCTCCGCGTCGGGTAATACGTGCTGTTCCACTGCCTTGAAGCACACTGACAGCAATCGTATGGGATGATAGCTTGATGCTTGACTTGGGTCCTTTCCAGGCTTTAGGAGGCCAATGATTTTTGCGGTGTGCCGTATCTTCGGTAGCCTGCCTTCACTGATGACACTGGTGAAGAATTTCACAAGCCAAAGCCGAGCACGGGGCCTAAGATTTTTCAAGAATTCTGGAAATATGTTGTCATAGCCCACAGCGGTTCCACACTTGATGCTACCCAGTGTCTGTTCCAGCTCTCTTACAGTGAATGGTTCTGGGCAGCTTCTGATCTGGTGTACACGTTTAAACATACACCATTCGTTCCTCACTTGTCTTCGCACCTGTTTTTCCAAAGGTGCTCTGGCCACTTTAAGTAGGTGTCCAGCAACCTGGGTGGGTGTCATTGGTTGGGTGTCACTGCTGGAGTAATGCAAATCAGCAACACATCTGTCTCTAGAAACTACTAAAGAGACAGATGCTGCCATGCCAAAGAGGGTGAGGAAAAGATAGGACAATGGTCCTGTCCCCTTTTGGAATCCGCCTGCCAGAGGTTTGAGGAATGTGACGCCTTTCCCTGGTTTAGGCGTATGTAGGCCGCTTCTCTTCTGTTGAAAATAACTTCATAAACATCAACAAAAGAGCAGAAAAATCCTCACTTTTTTTTTTTAAACGTGAAACACTGAAGACAAATTAGGGGTTTGCATGTGAGAAACTGAACCAAGCTTCACATACAGAGTGGTTCCAAGCAGACAGTGTCCTAAGGGACAGAGAGAAATCAATTGATGTTTGTGGTTCTGAATTTGTTGTTTATTGGCTAGCTTAATTTTTATTTGTTTTTATATAAAAACCCAAAGTAAAAGTTCCTGCATGGAAGTAATCCACATAACTATGAGGGAGTTCTATCTTTTCACAGGAGACAGTTCACAGGTAGCAAACTGACCTGCAGATAAGCAGAGAGCTAAAAGACTACATGCAGTATTCACTGATTTGTACTGGCAGAAAGATGATGATAAAAGAATATGTAAGACTGTCATCTGATAGGTATCTTGGCAAGCATGCATTTAATCTAATTGCTTAAAGTAATCTGTTTTGCAACACTTGGAAAAAAATGATATTTCTTTCATTGCTTTAGGCTACAATTAACCAATGTTTATTGCCTATGACTAAGGAAAAAGTTTTACCAACTCGACTGGACTATAGCTACTGATGGATGCTGAAGAATTATGGGCTAAAAATTCATTAGTGAATTTTCCCCTTAAGTATCTGCGGCTGCAATCACTCAGGACTGTAACTGAGTAACTAAAAAGAACATTTTAACTGAAATATTTAAGTGACCCAATTATAACCAAATGCATTGTTTTTCAGAATTTCCGGGAGCTACATTTTACAGTCAGATGGCTTTAAAGAAAGCTGTGGTGAGATGGCATAAAGAGTCTTCTCAATGGTTTCTTTTGTGCTATTATATGTGCCCACTCTGTTCAGTTGCTTACATGATGTGACAAAGTCTTGTACCAGTACATAAAGTGGCCAGATGTAACTTTGGGATAACTGGAATTATACTGTATTTACCTAATTCTTTTATCTGAAAATCCTCGTTATCTGAATCCATCAGTGCATCCCCCATGTAGCCCTACATTAGTTAATCAATGCTGTTCATCGGAATGCCTGGATATCTGAAACTTTTGATGTCCCCCAGGCCATTTGGACACTATCCTACAGGACAAGGAAAGCAATTATCATATGTAATGGAGAATCAAAAACAACCGGTATTCAAATGTGAAAAGATGGTCAAATAATACATTTTGTAAACTAGCTTTAATAGCTATCTTGTTCGATAGTACAAAATGTTTGAATCTGTTCCCTCATGCAAAGTGTTAAGAGTCACCAATGTGCAGAAATCTTGGCCAAAGAAATCATGTCATTGGGTTCCTGTAAATGTATGGGGGTTCGCTGTGTGAGAACAGATCTCTAGACCTGAAGTGGTTTTATACTGAGAGGAGGAACATCATCCCTGTGCTGAGAACTGGCACATGCCCTATGTATCATTTAAGTCTCTCTTACATGGGACTAATGTATGTTCAGTAGGCCTTGTGCTGGCCTACTGCACAGAGGTGAACTTCACTCCTAATGAGAAAAGGCTCTAATAGTTTATGGACAACTTGATGCAACAGGAATACAATACCCAGCAAGGTTCTGCGGCTCACAGCTTTAAAGAGTACAGATACCTTGATCATAAAACATATCACACTGTTTGAATATTTATTGCCATTGATTCTACATCACATACAGCTCTATCTTTACATGTAGGGTAATGAAAAAGCCCAGCTAAATCATTTATTTCAATTCAGTTTTGCTGCTTTCTAAACTAGGATAAAACTTGGTTTATACCTATTGTAAGGAAAAGTGTGTTAATAACAACAATGTGCAATCAGGTTAGCATGAGGACAGATAATATAACATCACAAGGAAATATCTGTTTATGAACAAATAGCCTCTAATAAAACAGAACAGTTTTAAGTGGTCTTGGTTTAATCATGTTTGAGGTCAATTTTATAGTTATAGACTAGTAAACATTTTTAATTGTTGCCTAAGGGAACAGTATAAATGCAATTTTTTACATTGTAACGAAATTAGTTCAGTTTACTTTACCAATTTAAATTATAAGACTGTATTAAAATACCCATCAAAGTCCAGTATCACAAATTCATTTTTGGTAATCTCTTCTCTCTACCCCCACCCACCCACCGCAAGGTGGACAAGCCAATGAGTGCTTCCTGAAGGCTCCAACTGTCAGCATGTTACAACCATTTAAGATTCACCCAGATACAAAACAGGTGCTCAGACACTATGGTGATGAGCGCCAAATGCATGTCCGCAATAATCTCTTTATCTTTCTGTGTTCCATTGTCACATATACATAGCTTTATGTTAATTACACACCTAGGCATAGTCCTGTTCCCACTGAAATCAACGAGAGAAAATCAGTCACTAAGGATGTGGAGTCACATAGAAGTGCTACCTCTCATTTCAGGAGGGTTAACTGTTCTCTGAACCATACGTACAAATCCCTTTGAATTCCATTGAAGTAGTGCGCACACAAGAATTTATAAGGAGAATTTGACCTACAAAGTTCTTTGTCCATTGTTAATATGCTTGTTGCAATATGCCCTTTAGATTTTCTTCAAGTCATATATATGAAGACATGTAGCCTGAATATTGCAATTAGTAGTCAATCTTGCATCAATTACTCTAGAATGTATAGCTAAAATTTATCAGTACATAACAAATAGCTAACTGAAAATTTGCATATGCCTGTGTTATCTTTATTGTCCCCTAAAATAATAAGCAAAACAAAGTCCTCAGTAAAGTAGTCTGCACACTGGACAAACTATTTAGTGTGAAACAGCCATGCCATTTACAGTCTTTTAAAACTTTCTTCTATCACAACCAACAGTAGAACTGTGAGGATTGTGTGGCCTACTTCTATCACTGGCCCAGCATATTCTGTCATCGAAAGATGTGACTTTTATTCAAAACGTTTTGTTTCAAAATATAGGTTAAATTTTTTTTGCATTATTTTAAAATAATGTCCTACACTGACAGAAATTCAGATATTCTTTTTATACGTCTACAGACGCAAGAGAGATTAAATAACATTTGCAACTCAGCGGTTATTTAGAATAGACTTTTTCCTTTCTAAAGTCACAGGGAGTAAGCATACCGTTTCACAGTTGTGTTACTTATACACATTTGAGCTGCAAATAAACCGTATCAGGCAATATTCTACACTACTTTAGAATTTCTCTTTGCTATGCACAGGAAACAACAAAATATCATGCAGAGAGTATTCTGTGTTTTAATATTTCTATTTACTTAAACTATGCCTGTTATGCTGAAACAAAGACTAAAGCGACCATGTTAAAGTCAACGGGTGTGCCAGGCACTCTCAAACTCAATTGAACGAGCAATGAAACCCCTTTAGTTAAACGGCTTCATTACCTGAGGGACTAAATTGCATGGCTTAAGTAGGGCTAACCCAGGTTGACTAGATTAACTGGGGCTAGGATACTAATTGTAGGCAAAATGCCAAGAGATGTAGTTGTGAGCATGACCCTTCAAGGAAGCAGAGAGACAGAGCTTCTTGGGCACAGAGGTCACTGAGTGGCAGATTTAGGGAAGTCTGAACAAAGAAAATGCCTGTTGTTTATATGTTTCTATGGGGTTCAGGGAAACAGGACTTCATGTGCATTTTTTGTAAACAACAAAGATTACATCAAAAATTTTCCTGATTCCTTTTCTCCCCAATACCTCATCCTGTCAGAAATAACTCTACAAAGCCACCAATACTGGTTAACCACTCAGGTCAAATACACAACATTGCCTATCTGAGCACATATACAGAGTTAAATAAAATTCATATGAAATTTAAACTAATATCCATAACCAAAACTGTCCCAAACCAACACAATCTAAAAGTCTTCCACAACCTCACTCCTCCTTTGGGTTTAATATTGCAAGAGAAATTCTGAAGCAGTGTAGAAAATCCGGACAGGTCATGGGCAATAAACAAAAGTTCATATAAGCCGTGACCTGTCTGTGACTTTTGCTGCTGCTGCGGCTCTATGGATTCCCCACACCACCATGGTGGCTGGGAGCTGTGGGGTTCCCCCTCTGCCCGTGGCAGCTGGAAGCTGCACCCAGCTGGGAGCTGCAGAGTGACCGCTTTTCCCAAAGAGAAAATGGATTCTGTGACTCCCATGACCTCTGTGACATAAACGTAGCCTTATTCATTACTACTCATTCTCCCCACCTGGGGAGATGTGGTAAGTTTCTCAGAGGTCGATTGAGGCCCATCTCCCCTTAAAGGGATCACCCATCCTGTGACAGAGACAGTGCCCTCTCCCAAAACAATAGTTGAAGATTGATTCTTAAGATCAGTCAGCTGTAAGGGTCTGTATCAAGGAACTGAGATTAACAGAAATCTATCTATAGTATTGAGGTTCAACCCATGTAAGCATCCCCTTAGGCAGAGTTTCAATTCACTTACCATTCCAAGGAATATATCAAACTCCATTTTTCGAGCTGGGTAGGAAGGAGCTATAATACTCTAACAACACAGGCCTACTACAGCTACCAGTTTGCCTTTCTCCACAGTGGCAACCCATATTTATAGGATTGCTATTTCCGTTCCATTGGATGGAGCGAAAGAAAAGTACCTTGTGACATAACCACAGACCCAAAAGGACAACTGATCACACTGTGATGCAAAGTCCAAGTTAGGAAGCTGATCCAGAGAGACCACCTTTCTTTGAAACTGAAGCCACAAGCAATATGATATCTAACGATCTCAGAGTTCATTAAATAACAAATCAGTGAATGAGAAAGGAAAAAAACTTTTTGGTAAAGAAACCAGTTTAAATGTGAATTTATATTTTAAGTAGGGCTGTCGATTAATTAGAGTTAACTCATGCAATTAACTAAAAAAATGTAATCATGATTAATTTCACTGTTAAACAATAGAATACCAATTGAAATTTATTCAATATTTTTGCATGTTTTTCTACATTTTCAAATATCTTTATTTCTATTACAACACAGAATACAAAGTATGCAATGCTCACTTATTTTCTGATTTTTATTACAAATATTTGCACTGTAAAAATGATAAACAAGAAATAGTATTTTTCAATTCACCTCTTATAAGTACAGTAGTGCAATCTCTTTATCGTGAAAGTGTAACTTACAAATGTAGATTTTTTTTGTTACATAACTGCTCTCAAAAATAAAACAATGTAAAATTTTAGAGCCTACAAATCCACTCAGTCCTACTTCTTGTTCAGCCAATCACTAAGACAAACAAGTTATGGAAGATACTACTGCTTGCTTCTTATTTACGTCACCTGAACAAGAGAACAGGTGTTCACATGGCACTTTTGTAGCTGGCATTGCAAGGTATTTACGTGCCGAATGTGCTAAACATTTGTATGCCCCTTCATGCTTTGGCCACCATTGCAGAGGACATGCTTCCATGCTGATGATGTCCATTAAAAAAATAATGCATTAATTAAATTTGTGACTGAACTCCTTGGCGGAAAATTGTATATCTCCTGGTGTGTTTTACCCACATTCTGTCGTATATTTCATGTTATAGCAGTCTCGGATGGTGACCCAGCACGTTTGTTTTAAGTACACTTTCAAAGCAGATTTGACAAAATGCAAAGAAGGTACCAGTGTGAGATTTCTAATAATAGCTATAACACTTGACCCAAGGTTTAAGAATCTGAAGTGTCGTCCAAAATCTGAGAGGGATGAGGTGTGGGGCATGCTTTCAGAAGTCTTAAAAGAGCAACACTCTGATGCGGAAACTACAAAATCCGAACCTCAAAAAAAGAAAATCAACCTTCTGCTGGTGGCATCTGACTCGGATAATGAAAATCAACATATGTCAGTCCACACTGCTTTGGGTTGTTATCAAGCAGAACCCATCATCAGCATGGACACATGGAATGGTGGTTGAAGCATGAAGGGACATGTGAATCTTTATCGCATCTGGCACATAAATATCTTGCAACACCGGTTACAACAGTGCCATGTGAATGCCTGTTCTCACTTTCGGGCAACATTGTAAACAAGAAGCAGGCAGCATTATCTCCTGCAAATGTAAACACACTTGTTTGTCTGAGCAATTGGCTGAAGTAGGACTGAGTGGACTTGTAGGCTCTAAACTTTTACATTGTTCTATTTCTTTTACATAATTCTACATTTGTATGTTCAAGTTTCATGATTACAAGATTGCACTACAGTACTTGTATTAAGTGAATTGAAAAATACTATTTCTTTTGTTTTTTATAGTGCAGATATTTATCAAACATAAATATAAAGTGAGCACTGTACACTTTGTCGTCTGTGTTGTAATTGAAATCAATATATTTGAAAATGTATACAACATCCAAAAATATTTAAATAAATGGTATTCTATTATTGTTTAACAGTATGATGAATTGCGCAATAAATTTTTTTCAATCGCTTGACAGCCCTAATTTTAAGTGCTTTTTAATAATCAGCTGATGCCTCAGATCTTTAAATGTAACCAACAAAAACCCTCAGGAAGCCACTGTGATGCTAATCTCCAGTAAGAGCTAAACATTGAAACTTTTTTCTGTTTGAAAGTACTTGTTTCTACACAGATTCTGAATATTATCAAAATATCAGTTAAAGTAAGGCTACTTTGTCCTCCGCACATGGATGAATAGCTGACTACTTACAGTACATATATTTATAAGGACAATGACAAATAAAAGAATATAGTACAGAGCACTGAGGAATTCTTCTCATAATTGCAATCAACTGATAATTTTGTCCGATTCCTTAAACAAATTCTTATTTCCCAAACAAGTAAGGCAAATTATTCCAAATAAGAGTTCCAAAGCCAGAGATTTCAACTTAATCAATAGTTTTGAACTATCAATAGCAGCAAAAGCCACAAAAAAAGTTTATAGCAGTACTGGTAGCATGTGCATGACTAATAGTACTATAGAAGTCTTCTGTTAGTCAATACAGTGAAGATATGGAATGCTTTGGTAAAAATTGTTTGAATAGGAATGAAATTAAAACATATATTTTTGCAATATTTCATTAATTGATACATTTTTGAAAGACATTTCCCCCATGTAAAATAGAAGTTAAGAGTAGAACAGTTTACACTGTCACTTTGTATACATGGAGGGGAAAATTTTATCCCTGTAAGAAAGTTACTATGCCTAGCGTGAGCCACAAGTGCAGACCTTTATGTCCCTGCAGAGTCCCAGGGATGTGAATGGGACATTGTGAGGGCATCACAATCTGTGCTGGTGAATCACCAAAGGGTCAGGGCTTCATTCTACAACAAAAATGTCATTACTGGAAGACAATAAACTTTCTTTGGAAGAAGCTGGTTAAACATTTCAGTCTTAATTTTTTTTCACATTTGCTTTGCGTTCAAACTGATACTGTCCCATGATTTTCTTCAGTCACTATTTCTTTATATGATTCTACCAAACATATTCAATAAGTAAACTGTGTTTATGAAGCTAACACTGATCAGAGTGAAACCCCAGACCTTGGAATGTCAGAATTTATGACACTCTAGATTACTGAGTGTCTATCAAGCCCTGCAGTACTGATTAATGAGATTAAAGATTAGGGATAACCTTGCAGACTCAGCTCTGAATGTTCTTGATTTTGTTATCAAATCAAACTTACTGTTACCTTAATATATTTTCCTTTTCCAGTTCCTTTTGATTTTATGGGAGTGGTGTTTTTAAAAATGCTGTGCGGCCAACAGTGCCTTCGGTGTTAACATGTTAACGGACCTGATTTAACTGTAATACTGAACTGAAAAATTGCTGCTGGTCCTTCACTCCATCGTAGAGACCAAATTCTAACTGCCCACAAAAATGTTTCCATGATGTGTGCACATGCATATACTGCAAAAGCAGCATTTACAAGTTTTAAAAGAAAACAAAAGACTATCTTGATATAGAATCATTGCTATCAAGGTGACACAGGTGGAGTAGGTTATTGTGCCTTTGTATACTGTACTGGGCAGGACTGTCAGTTCTGGATATTTGAGAAGTGCTTCATCTATATTACCTTTGGATATCTCCAGTGATGGAGTATCTTCAACTGAATTCAGTAGCCAGTTCTTTATATTCACTCTTCTTACTATTAAGAACAACAACATTCCTGAAGCCAAGAAGTCAATAGACAGAAGGTGCTCATCACCTCTCGAGATCAGGGCTGCAATATCTAAGTTTTCCTTCATGCTATTTCAAACCGTAATTATCCCTACTGGCACTACTTTGAACAGTTTCTTTCACTTTTGATGTTGACACCTTTCAGATATTTGCAGACGGTTATGTCACATTTTAATCTGTTTATTCCCAAGCTATACATATTCACTTCACTTAATCTGTCAACTCCTAGAAATCCTTTATCATGTACTAAATAATATAAGAGGAGCAGTCATGTTCACTTAGAAGTAAACCCAAGCTACCAGAACTAGGTGCCCCCTCAGTCTTCTCTTCTCCAGACTAAGCAAATCCAGTTTTTTCCCCAATCTTCACTCACAGGTCATGTGTTCTAGAACTTTGAGATCAAGTACATAAAAGGTTGTTAGCCTGTGATCCACTATGACCCGCAGATCCCTTTTTGCAGCACTTCTTCCTAGGCAGTCATTTCCCATTTTGTATGTGTGCAACTAATTGTTCCTTTCTAAGTGGAGTACTCTGCATTTACCCTTATTGAATTTCATCCCATTTACTTCAGACCATTTATCCAGATCATTTTGAATTTTAATCCTATCTTCCAAAGCACTTGTAACCCCTCCCAAGGTGGTCAGTTGAGGCCTAATCAGCGTGGGGGAGAGTGGAAGATCATTGAAGATCTCCTGGTTAAGCCAGCATGGTCTCTTGCCAAACTTCCTAAATTTCCTACGCAGTGGGATAATTTGATCTTGTGCCCTTAATAATGTCCCTTTGAAAAACTCTCCTGAACTATTTTCCCCTTTAGATTTGCTTCCCATGGGAACTTACCTACCAACTCCCTGATTTTGCTCAAGTCTGCCATCTTGAAATCCATTATTTTTAGTGTGCTGTTTTCCCTCCTACCATTTCTTAGAATCATGAACTCTACCATTTCATGATCACTTTCATCCAAGCTGCCTTCCACTTTCAAATTCTCAACCAGTTCCTCACTATTTATCAAAATCAAATCTAGAACAGCCTTTTCCTCAGTGGCTTTCTCTATCTTCTGAAATAAAAAATTGTCTCCAATACATTCCAAGAACTTGTTGGATTGCCTGTGCCCCGCTGTGTTATTTTCCCAACAGATGTCGGTGGTGATGGGGGACTTCAAATACCCAAAGTTCTGTGCTTTGGATGATTTTGTTAGTTGTTTATAAAAAGCCTCATCCACCTCTTCTTCCTTGTTAGGTAGTCTGTAGTAAACCCCTACCATAACATCACCAATTGCTTGAGCCCTGGCACCTACCTAATTGCTTGAGCTCTGGCACCTCTTTCATTACAAATTAAGCACTGCAACTATGTCATAGTTGTTTATTAACTAGCATTTCTAATTGTTCCTGCTTATTCCTCATACTTCTCAGATTAGTATACAGACATCTAAGATACTGATTGATTCCCCCCTATATTCTCTCGTCTCTCCCTTATCCCTGCTATAACGGCCCGTACTCTCCTCAGATTCCGACCCTTTGTCTGCTGCTCCCATCAAACCTAGTTTAAAGCCATCACTAGGTTAGCCAGTCTGTCTTCAAATATGCTCTTCTTCCTTGATGGGTGAACCCCACATATGCTTAGCAGTTCTTCTTCTCAGAACAACATCCTGTGGTCAAGGAAGCCCTCCTGGTGACACCATCCTTGCAGCCAGGCATTCACCTCCAGGCATCTGTCTCTGCCAGGGCCTTGACCTTGAAAGAGAACACCGCCTGCACCCCCAACTCCTTCCACCCTTACTCCCAGAGCCCTGTAGTCCCTTCTGATCTACTCAGGGTCATACCTCGCAGTATCACTAGTGCCCACATGGATGAGTAGTATGGGGTAGTAGCCAGAGAGCTGGATGATCCTCGAGAATATCTCTGTAACATCTCAGATACAGGCTCCTGGCAGGCAGCATACCTCCCAGGATGCAGTGTCAGGCCAAAAGATGGGTGCCTCCATCCCACTCAGAAGAGAGTCACCAACCACCACTATCCTGCGTTTCCTCCTGGGAGTGGTGGCTGTAATCCTCCCAGCCTTGGGGGTACATGGCTTCTCTTCCTCTACTTTTGGGGGCAATTCCTCATTGCCATGTCTGCATAATGGATCGTCATTGCTATGGTGGTGGGTTGGGAGTAGGGATGGAGCACAGCCTTCTACGAAAAAATAACCAGCAGCCAGTGTCCTCCCTGTGTTAGAGCTATATCATCCTCCCCCGGTGGTGTGACAGCAGTCCTCTCTAGCTGGATAGCTTCCTCAGCCTTGGACATCTCCATATGAATACTCTCAATGAATTCCTCATGTGCACGGATGCTTCTTAGCCTAGCCACCTCCTCCTGTAGCTCTCCCACTTGCATCTTCAGATTCCACCCAGCAGACACCTTTCACACTAGACGGTCCCCCCAGCCTGGCTTTCTGAGAGTAGGAAATGCAGGTCACAGTCTCTGCAAATCCACACCAGGATCTGGGTAGAGGAATCCATGGTTAGGTTGTGTGTCTGGATACAGGTGCAGGCAGAGGAGACAGGAGCAGCGTTGGCACCGGCGATGCAACCTTTCCTAATCATAGTGATTATGTGTGTACAACGTGTACTTCCCCTTCCTATGACTGTTATCCTTACTTTGACAGAAGACAGCCAGGATCTGCTTTTCACAGAATCATAGAAGATTAGGGTTGGAAGAGAGTGCAGGTCATCTAGTCCAACCCTCTGCTCAAAGCAAACCTTGGCTCAAATTTATCACTGGTGTAACTCCATTTAATTAAAAGTAAATTCACCACAGATTAATTTAGTCCCTTGTGTCCAATCATATTGATCTTTTGTCCCTTTGTTCAGACTGTCACATAACACAGTGGTTAGTAACAGGGAGGGCATGCAGGAAAAAATATCATTCATACTGAACAGAATTTCCAGTCACGGTTTTAATTGAAGAAAATAAAAACAATTCTGGAAGACTAGTGTGGGGTTTAGACTAGCTTTTTTGCTGCATTGATGATTACGTTATTAACCTTCCCGGTAACATTTATGTATTTTTCTGTTATGTGCTTTATTTGTAAGAAAATTTAATTACTGAATAATGCATCTATTTGCCAAATTATAAATGATTAATTACAAAATTATTACATCTAATGAGGTAGAACTTTTTGTCTTCAGAACGGAAGATCTATGAGTCTAGTCATGACTGAAAAACTGGATGTAATTACTTCAACTCAGCCAGGCAGTAGACTGTCTAAACCTTTATCTTCTTGTGTAGCTAGTTAAGATTTCATGACATTTTGGCACCACTGAGATGCAGTATCTTATTTCCCAGGGGTACCAATGAGCAGAAAACAAGTTGGATTATGCAAATATTCCAGCACAGCACATTACAATTAGATTTCACATGACACTTTATACAAATAATTAAATAAAAATAGAAGAAGTAACTTTGACCAAAGTCTTTATAGTGTGTCTATCGTAATTACTTCTAAGTACAATATGAGCTAAGTGCCTAATAGAAAAACAAGAGTTTTGAAATTATTTGGAAATTTAATAAGCATTAGATTTTAAAATGATTGTAATAAAAGTGACTACTAAGAAAACAACCTAAGAGTCATTAAGTTTATATGAGTTGCCATGACCATGAATCATTATTTTTATGAGCAAATCTAAAAAGTTTTAAACTGTCTGTAAGTGGATCTAACCTCTGTGACTCTAATGGAGTGGCACCCACTTACCTGAGGGTCTGATTTTTGGCTCCGCAACTTGTACTAACTCTAGTTAGTGCAGTTATGTTAAATGGTGTATTAGGTGGGGTCACTATCGTGATGAGTACTTCACATGAACCGATTAGATATGATCCCTGATTAAAATGTACAGGGATAAGTACTAAAAACCTAGCCATGGAATCCTAAAGGTGGTTGAAAAAAATCTTAATGCTTTCCCTGGAAACTATTTCTTAGAGAAAACATTTCTACAAATGATATCAGTTTTACTCACTGTGCTGTCATTCAGCAAATGCCTATTTTCAGATGCCGTACTTTCTTGCAGTGGCAAAAGAATGAAAAAAGCAACATCCCAAAAATTTGAATAGAGTCTCTGGGAATTTTGTCATTGACTTTGAAGGGGGGTAGGATTACGCCAAAATTTGTAGGTAAATTAAGCCAAAATGCTTGTCTTATTATGAGCCTCAAAACATTCCTGAATTCTGAAGTATCCATATGGAGCTGAATCTATTCAATTAATCTCTAAAACTCATAATACATCATTATAAGGATGGGATATGCATATCCCATTATTACTGAATGTAGCCAATAGCCTATCATTCATTAACTGCCATTTTCATTTTACTAATATGTACTACCTTTTATCAGAGTATCTCAAAAGACTTTACTAAGTTTTCTTTACTGAGATTACTAAAGCAGAAGAATACTCCTAATGAGGTAGGTATGCACATTTCACAGAGGAGTTTACCAATGCTCAGAGATATTAAGGGACCTGAGCAAGGCAAAACAGCTTGTTAGTGATGAAATCTGTAATGGAAACTAGGAGTTCCAACTCCTACACTTCGTACCACATTTTGCCCCATGATACATTCTCCCCTCTACTTCAACTACCACTTTCAACTAGGCCAGTTTTGCGTCTCTCCCCCACCCCAACTCCAGAGTGGTGCCACCAACATTTCAATTTCTATTTTTGGTGTTTCATTTATTAACCACAGCCTCTATTTCTCAGCGCACCTTCAGACTCAGCAATTGCTTTACTTCAGCTAAGTAATAGGATTGAAATGCATCTAGTTACAAATGCTTGCCAGGTCCCCTTCTTGAACACTAAATCCAACAACCAAAATTATCTGACCACACTCACATTCTCATACATTTTGAATTAATTAAAACAGACAGAGTTTAAGCACTGAAGACTGAATTGTGAGATAAGCCAGGAGAATGCATGCAGTTGATTTTTTCTTTTTAAATTTCGGGTGTGAATCCTCACTGCTTGCAATATCCTGAGATGACATATAATATACTCCTAAGAAAATAAAACCCTACATTGGTCTATCATAACTACACACATGTACACGGGGAAATAATTGATTTAGAAAACAAAATTATGGAACTAGATAATAAGCATATTATCACAGGAAAAAGTAAAAGGGCAGGTGACTTTTTTGGCCTAGATTTAACTTTACCATCTGCGCTAAGTAAGCATAGCTGCACCCAGGAACAGAGTGGTGAATGAATTATTACAATTCCTCCTGAATTCCTCCCTTGATATGTAGAGGAGAGTGAGTTGCTTCTAGAGCTCTTTATTTCCCTCTGAGCACCCAGCCAGCTCCTCTGGCTAGAGGGTGGGCATGGCATTGGGAAAGAGAGAGGCCAGAGTCTCCTCCTTACTCACTCACATGCAGGGGAGCATTAGGTGAGCACAAGTCATAATCGGGACTGGGCTGAGCAGGGCAGTAAGGGTTAAAGTCCTGCATTCCCGGGTAAGAGTTCTAACAATCTAGCCCTTTATTTGTAAACCAAATACTATACTGAAATTAACAGACTGGATTCTGTGTTAACAAAGTATTTGAAATTCAAACAATCTTGACCAAAATCAGAACTCTCTTCTACATTAAAATACCAGAATATCTGAATATCATCTACAGCAACTAATATTCTCATAGAGATTGATGTCCTTGATGGCAGTATTCACTTATTGTATATATTTTGTTGTGTGTTATATGTTGTTGGCCACAGAAAATAGAGACATTGTAAATAGAGGTAAAGAAATGTAAATTGGAAGTCCCTGATTATTCAGGTGAATATGAAAATTTTCTATAACCAAGAGAAAATTTTAGTAGGTCAAAAACTTTTCAAAGAGCTCTGTCTTCAAAGAGGCTCACACTATTGATGCTTATGCCCCTTTTATTTTTATGAAAACCCTTGAAATTAAATTTAGAATGGCAACCCAGAGAAGGGGTTATTATGAAGAATATGTAATCTGTCTACCTAGCCAAGGAAGTCTAAGGTGCCTGTCAGTTAATATCTAAACTGTATAAGTTTTCCATTTATTTTGATGAAGCTTTGCTATTTCTAGTATTAATGCTTTATCGTAACATGCTATCAGAACGTGCTGTGTATTAGATTGAGAATAATCAGAGCCAGTGCTGTGAAGTACTTTGGGTTAAATTGTGGCTGCCCACTCTCGGTGTGCTACACCTTGTTAAATGTATCATCTTGCTGTGCTTTCATTTTTGTAACTTGAGTCTTTTCAGTAGGACTGAGATACGTAATCCACCCTCACATTGATGGCTACCTACTGTATGCACTGATGGATAGTGTATGAATCTACTGATTACAACTGGAATAATTTTTCAATGGCTTTACAACACAGACTTATAAATGGGGAAGATTTAAGAATTTTACTGGAATGTAACAGACAAAAATAATTTTAAAGATAACAGAAGCTATCCGATATACCTAGTTATGAGATAGTGCAGGGGTGGGCAAACTATGGCCTGTGGGCTGGATCCAGCCCTCAAAACTGCCACCCCCATGTCACCATGAGGCTAAGGCAAGCTCCCTGCCTGCCCTGGCCCCGCGCCGCTCCCGGAAGCGGCTGGTACCACGTCCCTGTGGCCTCGGGGGGGAGGTGGGGAATGGGCGGGGGGGGGGACAGAGGGCTCCACGTGCAACCCTTGCCTGCAGGCACTACCTCCTTCAGCTCCCATTGGCCAGGAATGGGAACCACAGCCAATGGGAGCTTCGGGGGAGGTACCTGCAGCAAGGGCAGCATGCAGAGCCCTCTGCCCCCTCTCCCTGAGGGGCCGAATGGTTGTGGTGCCAGCTGCTTCTGGGAGCAGCGCAGGGCCAGGGCAGGCAGTGAGCCTGCCTTAGCTCCGCTGCCACTCAAGGTAAGCGGCACCAGACCGGAGCCCGCACCCCAAACCACTCCTGCACCGCCCCAACCCCCTGCCCTGAGCCCCCTGCACTACAGCTGGACAGGGGGGGTTCAATCCTTTTCTGTTTATTGTAAAATAAAACAGTAAATAAATGATTCATGTTAAACAGTGAATTTTGATTACTTGGAGGCTACACCCATCTTTGAGCTTCATAAACCAGCACTCATATTTTGCTGATACTAGATTAATTAGCCTTCATTAAGGCAGAGTATTAATTTCTCTGTTATATGACAGGGAACATTAGCTGCATTCACTACGACACTGTAGCTCTTTGCTGGTACTAAATATAATTTAAATTATATCACGTGGTATACAAAATTGTTCTAATCCCCATATGACTCCAGATACTCTCACAAGATTTAGAGAAGAAGATGAAAACACTGCAGTGGCTCCTTTTTCATTTGCCTTGTTTCTATCGACTAATATTTTTGTTAAAATCATAGCAATTTGAGAGGTATAGCAGAGGATAATAATTATGTATTGTGATACTCAGTCTATAAACAGGAATATAACAAAACAAAGCCTTTTTATATTGTCTTACTCCAAAGGGGTATGCATTTTATAAAATTAATACATTGTTTTTTATGCAAGAGGTGTATATGTAAGCTACAGGCAGACTCAGACTCTGTACCACTGTCAGGGAGAGTTGCAAAATAAAAATTACTATGATGAATAAGACATCAGGAATAATTAATACAAATATGATTTAAGTGAAAGCTATAAGAACTTGAAAAGACCTCCTTAGACCAGCTGGTGTTTTATATGCAGTGAAAGGGGTGGAGGTAATGGAAAGGCTCACAGAGTGTGCAAGACTACGGACAGAGTAAACATAAAATAAATCTGTGTACACCAATGAAAAACTAAATGCTCTACTGTGCTATGTACAGTTCAAACACATAGTCAGGTTCCCTGCCCTGAAGACCTTATGGGTTAATCTGAAGAAAGACGCAACATGCAAGTGTAACAAACAATAAGAGGGGAAGCAGTGAGGGAAAGCAGGATAATGGTAACAAGAAGATGCTATTTCACAACTTGATGGTTATAAATCATTTGAATACCCTTCTCCCCCACTTAAATAAATAAATGAGTCAGCTATCCCCATTGTCACACAACCTAGATATCACTGGTTGGCTGATTTTTTATAAGGGCGAAAGTAGATCTTGAGAAGAGGAGATCTGAAGGACAGAGGTAGTGGCCCTATGCCCATATCAGCAAAAGTAAAAAATACCAAGTCATTTTATGAGAAGCTGACAAGTCTGGCATCATTGGTGGACTGGTGGCACAAAGGCAAGGCACTATGAAACAAGATTAGGTAAGAGAGATAGATGCAGAGGACATGAAGCTGTATAAAAAGGCGATAATGAAAAACAAAGACTCAAGGATTCAGAGGCAGTGTTGATATATTTAGGGTGATAGATGTTCTTGACAAGAGTATTTGCATGTAGTGGAGTGCAGCAGTTTGGGAATCAGAATAACCAGGGGGTACAGGAATTAAGATATAAGAGGCAGGTCTGGATAACAATATTTGCAATCTAAGTTTTTGCACTTTGCCTACTTTATTACCATATTTGAGTACTTTACAAAGAGATCATTGCCACAGTTGGCTAGTGGACAAATTTCCTCCCTATTTCATCCCTTTCCCTTCTGTCCATCATCCTCTTTCTCGCCTTACCGCTATTCATCCACCTCCTATGTTCTTCATTGCTTCTTGTATTGTTCCATGCAATATTTGGAAGTGAATTGCAGCTCCGTAGTGGCCCACAGACCAAAACTTTTGAGAACTAGAGGATTAAGAAAAATGGGATGAATTTAAAGGATATTTTGGATGAATATCAGATCTATTAGGCCGTCGAATAATTTTCAAAGTGGCAGAAACACAACTGCTTGAGTCACTTAAAACTTTAATGGCCAATGCACTGAATAATATTGAGAATTATCCTAGATAGTACACAGATGACCTAACACATAGCTCATTTTTCTCTCTGATTGTTTGGGAAAGTCCTCTTCACAGGACTCAGATTAAGTAAATGTGCTATGTGCTGGAGGTGGTGGTGTATGCAGGAGAAGGGATAAGAAATCCTCTCAGAGATAACCAAGCCTCCATCATGGGGGTACACAATGGAGCCACAAGAAGCAGATCCATTGTCCCTGACCATATCCCAAACTTCTCTCCAATAGGGTGCATAGAGCTGCTGCAAAGCTTTGTTCTGCTGCGCACAGAGGGCCCACGTACTATATACCCACCACACTGCTTACTGCAGAACCACGCTGATTCTATTGCATTACGAATTGTAACCCTTAGTTGGGCTACAAGATTTGGGCCTCCTCATCATCAGGAATCCCTCAAAGTCCAGGATGATTGTCTTGTATGGATCGTCCATTTTAAATTATCTGTGGGTCTGCTGATGAGGCCTCATCTAGAGCCAGAGACTCTGCCACATTGTAGACGTGTGTTTCTGAACCTGGGATATTGGTTCGAGCCACAGCATGCTCTGTCTCTTCCATTTTTCCATTACATGTAGTAGAGTCTGATTCTCAAAAGGCTGAGTTCCCTGCCTCAAGTAGTTCCTCCACTGTTGTTGGTCCTGTGTTATACGTTCCCATGAATTGATATCAATGTTGTATTTCCTCATACTAGCCTTTGAGGACGTCCCTGTAGTGTTTTTTCTGCCCTCCTGTAGCGCGTTTACCTTGGCTGAGTTGAGAATAGGAGACTTGTTTTGGCAGTCTGGAATCAGGCATCTAGACAACATAGCCTGCTCAGCATAGTTGATGGTAAATAATTATTACCTCAACGCTCATAATATTGGCTTGCAAGAGGACACTGATGTTAGTGCATCTATCATTCCATTTGATTGGAAGAATCTTAAGTATATAACGTTGATGATACTTCTCCAGTTCTTTAAGATGTCTCTTGTATGTTGTCCACATTTCAGCCCCATACAGTAGGGTAGGGATCACAATAACTGTATGGACCATGAGTTTGGTTTTGGTTCTGATGTCGTAATCTTCAAACACCCTCTTTCTCAGACGACCAAACGCTCAGCTTGCACATTTGAGCCAGTACTGGATTTCTTTATCAATACCAGCTGTCTGGGAGAGGAAGCTTCTAAGAAATGGAACATTCTTTACAGGATCTGTATTGCTGGTGCTGGGAACTGTGCACCAGGAGCATACTGATAGAGGACCTTTGTCTTCTGTATGTTAAGTGTCAGTCCCATTTTCTGATACACTTCAGCAAAGAGGTTGATGATCACATGAAGTTCTATTGCCAAGTAAGCACATGCTACAGCGTCGTCAGAACATTGAAGCTTGATGACTGAAGTCAGCAATGTTTTGATTCTGAATCAGAAGTGGCCTCCATTCAGTAGATTAGTTACATTCCTACCAGGATCTTCTCAGTGATCAAAATAGAGCATCCCAGCAAAGAGTATCAGGGCAATGACAGAGCCCTGCTTGATGCCTGTCTTAACCTTAAAAGGAGATGTAGTAGGTCCATTACAAAGGATCACCACTTGCATGTCATCATGAAAGAGATGAATAATCATGACAAATTTCAGTGGCCATCCATACTTCAGAAGGATTTTCCACAACACTTCCCTGTTACTGGAGTCAAAGGCTTTTGTGAGATCCGTGAACCCCAGGTATTGTGGTCTGTGTTGTTCTCTACATTTTTTCTGCAGCTGACGAGCAGTGAAGATCATATCATTAGTGCCTCTAGATGTTCTAAACCCACACTGAGATTCAGGAAAAATGTCTTCGGCAAGAGGAAGATGACGGTTCCGGAGAAGTCTTGCGAGGACCTTTCCTGCAGTTGCTTTATAATTTCCACATGTTTTGGGCTTACAACATAGTTGTAAGATTCTATGTAATTCTGTAACTGCTTGGTAGATCAGTTGAAAGATTTAAAATTCATTGTGAGCTAATAAGAAATAGCACTGAGCTTTGAAGCTTCTTCTTCAGAATTCAGTGTGGATAAGATCTATCAGTCAATGAGATTCTCATCACTCTAGTGAAACCCCCTAAAAAACCCAATTACTACAATATTCATTATTTAGAATTCATACTAGACCCAAATAGTCACTGCTGATATAGATATACTGTATAGAAATTTAAATAGAAATTCAGCGTTACAGTGGGATAAATTGATTTGGGATTAATTACAATGTTAGGGCTACTGCATGCCTTATGAATCTTTGGAGTGAAAAACGGAACAACAGTTAAACCTAAAAACATGGGAAACTATGGCAGTTTCCAGATTATCAGAAAAAATGTTGATTTTTAACTGCAGTGAGTGGATCGTGTTTTAATTCTGCCTCTTCCCATGAATCAGTTTATCATGTCTCAGGCATGGCACTGATATGGCTTACTGTTTGAGAAAGAAAACCTTATTAGTTCTCTTTGGAATTTAAATCTTCAGCATGCTGCTCATAGAAAGTTCTGCCCAGCCCAATCACTTTTTATTAATTAAATCTATAAGATGCTCTAATAATTTAATTTCCTACCACTTTTTAAGCGAATAAAGTGTAAAAAAGGAAGAGACATACAGTTCATCAGGAAATAAAATACATACATTCAGATTACTAACATTTAAACATCACAATATGCTGCTATACTTTATTTCCCATCATGCTGCATCGCAAATTGATCCTTTTATTTTGCAGCTCAATTTAGATGCTTTGTTTATGCTCCAGTACTATGAATACATCCCTAGCTTGTTCAAATTGCAGGGTTCTCCCAGGAGTTATCTCAGTTCTTAAAAAACCCCAGCAGTGACAGCCAAGATATTTTTGATCCAATATATTATCCTCTTTTTAAGACCATTTTTAATCACTCACTAAATATAGCGATAATTTTGTGGGGCCTTGAAGATAGCTGGTCTTGATCCTTATTAGGGAAGTAACTAGCTATTATTAGTGTTTATTATAATACATTTTTAACATATGCACAGTGTGACCCGTGGTGCCTGGGGCAGCTCTCATTGGAAATGCCAAGGTCAGGGCAGGCTGCAAAAGGGAGAGCAGATACTCCCAAGACTGGTGGGTAACACTGAAGTTAAACGCCTCAACCAGTCACAAACTGTGCTAGTGATACCCCACTTGTTATCAAGAAGCAAAAAAGAAATCATACAGCCCCCTTTATTGCATTCCAGTTCCCTGGCTCCCAATCAGCACCTCGGTCCAGTACAGTGAGAAGTTATTTTAAAACTCTGCTCACATATACAAAATGTTCTTTGGACCGCAAAGGATCAGCCACGTTACCAGGTCAGTATAGTTTTGGATCTACCTCCAAATACCACACTGCCAGCCAATCCTTTAGTATCAAAAACTAAAGGTTTATTATACAGAGAAAAGGAGAAAACAAGAAGAGAAATGTTAAATGGTAAAATAGTCACATACATACAAAGATTTCAAAGTCCATATATCAGGTTCTTAGCAGTACGGTTGAGTTTGCTGGCTTGAAAGTCCCTCTGGAATACATCCACAGCTTGGATGGGTCATTCAATCCTTTGTTCAGAGCTTCAGTTTGCAGCAAAGTTCCTCCAGAGGTAAGAAGCAGGATTGAAGACAAAATTGATAAGATGAGCTGCCTTTTATAGTCGTTTGCCATGCGGCCTGTGCTGCCTTTGTTTCAAACAAAAAGCTGCCCAGCCAATGGCTTGGAGGCCTTAGAGTTCTGTCCATAGGCATGCCCTTGCACGCCTTGCTGAGTCATAAGGAGTATCTGCCTTCTCTCAATGGGTCAGTTGTATAGCTGATGGTCCTTAATGGGCCATCAAGCAGGCAAGGCAGAGCTGATGTCCAAACTATCTGGGGGTGACACCCAGAAGCATAGCACAAGTTTGAAATACAGACATACATATCTATAACTCATAATACAAAGGGGATACAAACACATAAATGAGATTATCATATCTGGCAAGTTATAACATTTTTGCAGGTACCTTACATAGCATATCTGGCATAACACATTACAATTTTACAATATTAATATTGATAATATCCTCAAGTGTCCTCCAGAAGAGAAACCCAGGATTGGTTATTAGTAAGGCTACATTATGTCATGGAAGTCATGGAATCCGTGACTTCCAGAGAGACCTCTGTGACATTCTCTGCTTCAGCCCCAGGGGCTGCGCGACTCTGGGGCCTTGGCAGGGTTCCAGCAACAGGCAACAGCAGCGAAAGGTAACAGACTCCTGAGGGGGCCCTCCCCAGGAAGTGGGGGCAGAGAAGCCTTAGGCAAGCAGCTGGGAATGCCCCATTTTCTCTTTGGGAAATATGGTTACCTTGCAGCTCCCAGCTTCCTAGGGTGGAGGAGGGCTGATGCGAGCAGAGGGGGAACGCCACAGCTCCCATCCACCACAGTGGTGGGGGAAACCATGGAGCCGCAGAAGCAAAAGTCACAGATAAGTCACGGCTTCCGTGAATATTTGTTTATTGCCCGTGACCTGTCCGTGACTTTTACTAAAAATAACCACGACAAAATCTTAGTCTTAGTTATTATTATCAGAGTTACCCTCACTTACCACATAATGATCAACTGTAAAAGAACACTCTATTTTCAGGACTGGAACTTTTCAGTAGCAGCTTCCTCTCTTCCAAGAACACAGGACCATACTCTCACAACTAGTGTAAACTGGCATAACGTCATTGGCTTCAATGGAGCTACACCAATTTATACCAGCTGAGGACCTGTCCCAACATTCCTTTTATGTAGAACGTATTAAGAAACACAAATGTTGTTTTCCGAGCCATTTTATCAACTTCTCTGGTTTACCCCTCACCTTCTGTGTATAGGGTTAAGTGTAGGTTGAGGTTCAAGGCTCCTTCTTGAGGAGATACGTCTAAAGGCCCATTTGTCACACTCCAATTTTTGCACCGTTTCCTTCCTACTAGTATGTTACTCAAATGAGTGACAGCACCAGAGTGAAAAGTAGTTAATGTCCTGATCCATAAAGATCATGATCATGGATCCCTCAGAGAAAGGGATCTTAGTTTCTTCCTGCTAGTACCAATAGTAGACTCACAGCGTAAAAAGACAGCAGACAACTAATGCAGAGGCCAGTGGAGGGGAAGGGAGAAAAAAAAGGAACATGAAGTGAAGAGAGAACAGGGAGAAGATGTATTAATATGCCTAAGATCAGGAAAGAGGCACTATCAGATATATCCATATGCCAGATAACAGGCAGGAGTTACAACCCATGCTGTCTTACATGATTTTTATTTTAACCGATGACTTCTTTGTGATACTCTGAAAGTGCTGTTCTCTGATACAAAATGCATTCAACTATGTAGTGAGATGAAAAGCATTTAATTTTGTATCTTGAATCACTCTCACCCAAATGATAACGTTATCCAGAAGTATTAAGAGTGGATCTTTCTTTTTCATATCCCACTCTAATAAAATCTCTGAAAATATCTATTCTCATATTTTCAATACATTTTAAGATCATGATATTTTAAATGATAATGACATATTGCTGGCACTGTCCAAATAGTAGTAGTCTGACACATCCATGGCACCAGCACAATGTAATTTGTGAGATATGTACTTCATAGTCCTTACTTTGACAAATGCATGCTATTTAAAAAGCTAACAAATCTGCATATTTTAATATGCAACACATTGATACTTTGGAGAGCTTAGACATTAAAAAATAAATTCAGCTTCTTGACAGATTACCAGCAGCATTCATCCCTTTGTTATTTTCCAGTCATTTAATAGTGCTATCATTAGGAATCATTGTATGCAGAGTAATAGGAGTTATACATTATTTCTCTCTACAATGCAGTTATATTACATAGCATAATATTTTCTCTCAAGGAAGGTCTACTCAGCTATGCACCAAAGGAGTGTGTTATTTCAAAAGGACAGAATCCCTCAAAAAGGAGACTTTCATTGATCTAAAAGATAAAACACACTGTATACAGTATGATCCATTAAAAAATATATAAAAAAGATGACTGAATAAGTTATTGAAGCAGTGAAAATAAATTATTACAAACCATCAAGATCTGGAGGGCTTATAACTAGATGAATGGAAGGTCCAAGTACGCACCAGAATTCTTATTTTTGTTTCGCGATATTTCTGTCCATAGCCCTTTTCTGGTATTAACTGCAAATGGACACAACAGCCAAAAGATGGCATGAACAAAGGCATCATTTAGCATAAATTATAACAGATTTCCTCCCTCCTGCTTCCCAGACAACCAATTTCTATTTATAATGGAACCAGAACTGCCAAAGTGTCATCATATATACAGAACAGAATTAATGATAACAGGAACTTTTGAGCAGTGTTATATACATATAATATAAGGTTTCTTCTCTTTAAGCTATTGCATGTTCAATCACATAAGAAATCCAGCAGTAAAAGAAAAAGGGGTAAAAAATACATCTTTCAAACATGGGCAGGCTGTGTTCGCTTATGTCACTTAGGAAAATAGTAATCGTGACAGCTCAATAACAAAAGGCAAGGCATAAGATTATAGTATGTATTGCATTGTTTTTGTTGTAGTAAGGATTCATGCATTATTTATTTAATTTTTTAATGCATCGCACCTATGATCCAAAGGATTGCACTGACACTAATGCCAAAATAAATCCAAGCATAATTATTTAAGACAAGTAATGGAAAATAGAGCTGGAAAAGATTATCTTATCTGTCATATTCCCTTGTGAATTGCAATGACTCTGTGGCTGTACAGTTATTTATAGTGCACACTGTGGCCACAGTGTAATTACTAGAGATACATGAACACAACTTTCTCTGTCCACTCAAAAAATCTTAGGCTTTTAACTGCTGAAAAAAGAAGACTTTCCATTAACTGCAGTGGTTATAGGCCTTACAGCTATATAAAATCATAGAAGATGAGGGTTGGAAGAAAACCTCAGGAGGTCATCTACTCCAACCCCCTGCTCAAAGAGGACCAACCCCAACTAAATCATCTCAGCCCAAAGAGGACCAACCCCAACTAAATCATCTCAGCCATGGCTTTGTCAAACTGGGCTTTAAAAACCTCTAAGGATGGAGAGTCCACCATCTCCCTGGGTAATACATTCCAGTGCTTCACCACCTTCCTAGTGAAATAGTTTTTCCTAATATCCAACCTAGACACCCGCCCACACTGCAACTTGAGACCATTGCTCCTTGTTTGGTCATCTGCCACCACTGAGAACAACCTAGCTCCATCCTCTTTGGAACCCCTTCAGGTAGTTGAAGGTAGCTGAACCCTCCTTCAGGTAGTTGAAGGCAAATCCCGCCCTGCTCTTCTCTTCTGCAGACAAAATAAGCCAAGTTCCCTTAGCCTCTTCTCATAAATCATGTGCCCCAGCACCCTAATCATTTTCATTGCCTTCCTTTGGACTATCTCCAATTTGTGCACATCCTTTCTGTAGTGGGGGGCCCCAAAACTGGACGCAGTACTCCAGATGTGGCCTCAACAGTGCCAAATAGAGAGTAATAATCACTTCCCTCGATCTGCTGGCAATGATCCTACTAATGCAGCCCAATATTCCATTAGCCTTCTGGGCAATAAGGGCACACTGTTGACTCATATCCTGCTTCTCGTCCACTGTAATCCCCAGGTGTCATTAGAGGAGGTTTTGGAACAAATTGATAAACTAATCAGTAATAAGTCACCAGGACCAGATGGTATTCACCCAAGAATTCTGAAGGAAGCCAAATATGAAATTTCAGAACTACTAACTGTAGTCTGTAACCTATCATTTAAATCAGCTTCTGTACCAAATAACTGGAGGATAGCTAATGTGACGCCAATTTTTAAAAAGGGCTCCAGAGGTGATCCCAGCAATTACAGGCCGGTAAGCCTGACTTCAGTACTGGGCAAAATGGTTGAAACTATAGTAAAGAACAAATTGTCAGACACATAAATGAACATAATTTTTTGGAGAAGAATCAACATAGTTTTTGTAAAGGGAAATCATGCCTCACCAATCTACTAGAATTCTTTGAGAGGGTCAACAAGCATGTGGACAAGGGGGATCCAGTGGATGTAGTGTACTTGGATTTTCAGAAAGACTTTGACAAAGTCCCTCACTAAAGGCTCTAAAGCAAAGTAAGCAGTCATGGGAGAAGAGGCAAGGTTCTCTCATGGATTGGCACCTGGTTAAAAGATAGGAAACGAAGGGTTGGAATAAAGGTCAGTTTTCAGAATGGAAAGAGCTAAATAGTGGAGTCCCCCAGAGGTCTGTACTGGGACCAGTCCTATTCAACATATACATAAATGATCTGGAAAAAGGGGTAAACAATGAGGTGGCAAAATTTGCAGATAATATAAAACTACTCAAGATAGTTCAGTCTCAGGCAGACTGTGAAGAGCTACAAAAGGATCTCTCAAAACTGGGTGACTGGGCACCAAAATGGCTGATGAAATTCAGTGTTCATAAATGCAAAGTAATGCACATTGGAAAACACAATCCTAACAATACATACAAAATGATGGGGTCTAAATTAGCTATTATCGCTCAAGAAAGAGATCTTGGAGTCATCGTGGATAGTTCTCTGAAAATATCCCCTCAATGTGCAGTGGCAGTCAAAAAAGCAAACAGAATGTTGGGCATCATTAAAAAAGAGATGGATAATAAAACAGGAAATATCATATTGCCTCTATACAAATCCATGGTACACTCACATCTTGAATATTGCGTGCAGATGGGGTCGCCCCATCTCAAAAAAGATATATTGGAATTGGAAAAAATTCAGAAAAGGGCAACAAAAATGATTAGGGGGATGGATGGCTTCCATATGAGGAGAGATGAATAAGACTGGGACTTTTCAGCTGGGAAAAAGATGACTAAGGGGGGCTGGGATATGACAGAGGTCTATAAAATCATGACTGGTGTGGAGAAAGTTAATAAGGAAGTGTTATTTACTCCTTCTCATAACACAAGAACTAGGGGTCACCAAATGAAATTAATAGTTTATTTATTTATTTATTTATTTAAAACAAATAAAATGAAGTACTTCTTCATACAACGCACAGTCAACCTGTGGAACTCTTTGCCAGAGGATGTTGTAAAGGCCAAGACTATAACAGGGTTCAAAAAAGAACTAGATAAGTTCATGGAGGATAGGTCTATCAATGGCTATTAGCAGAGATGGTGTCTCTAGCCTCTGTCTGCCAGAAGCTGGGAATGGGTGACAGGGGATTGGTCACTTGATGATTACCTGTTCTGTTCATTCCCTCTAGGGCATCTGGCATTGGCCACTGTCGGAAAACAGGATACTGGGCTAGATGGCCCTTTGGTCTGACCCAGTATGACCGTTCTTATGAGTCAAACACACTAAAGGGAAGAAAGGATGGAGCAGTGTTTCAAAATTCTTTGTCCACAGACACTGAAGCAGAAACCCAGGCTCACTCAGCGTAATCCTCCCTCCCTATGAGAAGAGATCAGGGAAGTATCAATATCAGTTCTGGATTTTCTCCTCTGTGGGAGATGTAGCTTCTTGCCATTAGAGTGTGTCTTGCTCTGAAGTGAGCCCAAGTAATCCAAAACAAACTGGATGTGAATAAAGATCATTAAAGAAAAATACCAATGTATTTAAATATAACATATATAGAAGAACAGAATGTAGAAAGTAACATGAAGCATCCCAAGTATATAAATAGCACTAGCAACTCTGCCTCTGTATAGAAGAAGCACAAATCTTTATGATGTGACAAATAATTTTTCGTGTCTTAAATTTTAGAGTCTGCCCCCCGCCCCCAACTAAAACATCCTGTATTTAGTCTTTTCATATAAGAGGAAACTGAGATACTATTATATTCCACCCTTGTTTTGCCTGAGAAAACCTAAAAGCTTTAGGCTTCAGGTTTTTCAAAGACAGGATTTCTCTGTAGATTTTACTGAATCGCAGTCTCAATGGAAACCCCTCCCTTTCAACCTGAGAAACTCTTGGGGAAATGAATGCAAATCTTTAAAGAAAAGTTACTGGGGGAAAAATGATGTTACTCAGGGAAGAGGTTGTAAGAAAAAATATGAATTGGTCTGAAATAAGGACTGGACAAATTCTTTGCGATAAAGTTTGGACCCACATAATGTGATATTAGCTTTGATTCTGAAACATTGACAGCTTTGGCTGTCATTATGCAAAATAATTATTTAAACACTTTACATTCAGAGGAGCTCTGCACTGGGCCTAAAGTCATCATTCAGGCCTGTTCCATTGCCTCTCTAAACCCAGGTTTGTATTACATCTTTTACCATTCTAAAAGGACTCTCATGCATGGTTTACCTGGCTATGAAAACTCTATGTAGTAAAACATGCTGGCTAAGGCTCTGTCTGATCAATGGGACTAGTTACAGTAACGAGCACTATGGTAGAAAATGTTTGCAGGATTCAATCTGCTGCCAGACTAATGAGAAGATGTTATAATACAGGGACATACCTCCTTGTGATAGCAAAATACTGCAAATGTATTTCAACTTTTTTAAAAAAAATTACAGCTGCTCTTGAATTGTGTACAATCTACATTTGCTATGAAAGGCCATCACTATACCAGTAGCAAGTTCTGATTTTAGCAGTGAGAAGTTTTAAATTACCCTTGATCAATATCAGAATATCTGGAGGGAATAGCCTAAATCATCATCTTAATTTAATATTGGAAGTGAACTCCCTTTTAACATGAAGCCTCATAAATCATTTGTTTTCTTTGACTCCCCATAGGAAAGTTAAGGGAGTATGCAGTTCTGTGCTGTGCGTCCTTGTACTCTGTAACCAGTTTTTATTGGGACATTTAGTTGGCCAAATTGTGCTCTGCAGTTAATAGTTACTTTGGATTTACACCAGTGAAGCTGAGAACAGAATATGACCTATTACAGATTAGCAATGCGGCCAGAAATGCAGTAGTTTCTGTGCTTTTCCAGATTTTCCATCTGGAAGAGTTTTTGACCAGAAAATGCTGTTTCAGGTCAGTTAATTTATCAAGAGCTTTGAATCAGATAAACACTTAACAGAAATTCAGCAATCATACATTCAGAAGGGGAAATTAAAGAGAAGTTTTTAAAAAAAGCATTCACTAAAAATGTTTACATTCTGAAGCAAGAAAAATAAAAATGAAAAACAGCCCTTTATGTTTCAATAAATTCATTCTTCAGTCGTTCTATACCTCTCTAACACCCACTGGCCCATCTGTTGCTGGGACAATGAAATACATTGATTTTCATATGCAGCTGTTTGTTGGATTTAAAAAAAAATAGAATTTGAAGAAGTATTTCACATAAGTGATCACCCTTCTGGGAATGACAGACTCTTTCTATTTACCTCTCTGTTGAAAACTGTGATTTGCTAGTACTATATAGCACTGCCACATACTTAGCACTTTTTTTCAGGTCAGAGAAAATTATAAATTTGCTTCTTAATTGCTTCATTTCAGAGAAAGTTTTAAGCAGAGGAATAAGGACACTCTGAGGTCTATTCCTGGCTCTGACACTAACTCCTTGTGAGCTTGAACAAGTTAAGGAAATTGAGAAAGTAAAGCTACCTGCAAAAAGAGGCATGATAGTACTTCCTCAACATACTATTGTGGGGATTTAATTAGACAATGTTTAAAAAATCCCCTCTGAACATGAAAAACACTATGAAAGTAGTATGTATTACTAGAAAATAATCTACCACTAGGTATAATGAACCGTGTCTGTAGAAGGTATTTTTCTTACCACGTACTTATGTCCTAGAATAAGCTTTCCTTATTTAGTGCAGATGGAATAATTATGTATATGTTTGTTCGCCAAATTTCTCCACAGTGTTGCCAACCTTAAATGTCCAAAACATGAGTTACACCCCCCAAAACATCATGAGATTTACTTAAAAAACCTGCAGGTGTTTTGGTGTAGCTTTAGATTTGTTATCTCCCACCCCTAATTTGTATGTGGTCATTACATGTTGAAAATTCAACATAAACAAGCATGCAAGCCTCTCTCCTGGCATGCGTAAGGGGGACTCCACTGATCCTCTCCTCTCTCCGGTGGTGGGGAACTGCAATTTATTATTAATTATAGCAACAGTGCCTCAAAAGTGTATTAGTTGCCTCCCACTACAGAGAAGATCCAGTCCTTGTTTCAAGGTGTTTACAAAATAATTTAAGACATGGCAGATAACAAAATATTAAGGAGAGTCAGAAGAGGAAGGACAATGAGCTTGCACTTGGCAAAGGCTAAGAAATAGCATAACACGGAAAAATAAATGAGATATTTAAATTGGCAGGGAAAGTTAGGGGCTTTGAGGACTGGCTTAGGAAGGGTGATTCCTGGGGAAATGGAGACATGTAAGAATTGTAGAGATGGTCATGGAAGAAGAGGACAAACAGGACATTGAGGTTAGCATTATTCTGATGGACCGAGTTGAAGGAAGCAGAGCACAAGGCTGACCTAGAATGAGGCTCGAAGATGAAATTTTGAGGGATTTAAGAAGCATAAATCAGTGGTTCACAATCTTTCCAGACTACTGTACCCCCTTTCAGGAGTCTGATTTGTCTTGCGTACTCTAAGTTTCACCTCACTTAAAAACTACTTGCTTTCAAAATCAGCCATAAAAATACAAAAGTGTCACAGCACACTATTACTGAAAAATATGCTTTCTTTCTCATTTTTACCATATAATTATAAAATAAATCAATTGGAAGATAAATATTGTACTTACATTTAAGCCTATAGAGCAGTATAAACAAATCATTGTATGAAATTTTAGTTTGTACTGACTTTGCTAATGTACCCTGTTGTAAAACTAGGCAAATATCTAGATGAGTTGAAGTACCCCCTGGAAGACCTGTGTACCCCCAAGGGTACACGAATCCCTGGTTGAGAACCATTGGTCTAAATCCTCCCATTCCAACTCTTGCTGAAGGAAGATGACTTGTAAGGCACCATTGAAGATGGAAATCCATTTTGCATGCCACTAAGGCTGTGTGTTAGTCATGGGTATTTTTAGTAAAAAGTCATGGACAGGTCACGGGCAGTAAACAAAAATTCACGGCCTGTGACCTGTACTATATATCCCTGACTTGGGTGCTCTGGGGCAGGGGGCACCGCGGGTGCTCTAGGGAAGTGATGGCCCAGGACCCTGCTAGTGCTGGAGGGTGGGTGGCGGCCCGGGACCCCCGCTGCTGCTGTAGGGGGGTGAAGGCGGGGCTGGCAGGCTCTCTGTCCGGAACCATGCGGCTCCCCAGAAGAGGCAACATATTCCTCGGCTCCTAGGAGGAGGTGCGGTCATGGGGGCTCTGCGCACTGTCCCCACCCTGAACGCCAACTCTGCAGCGCCCATTGACTGGGAACCCCTGAACCCCCTCCCACACCCAAACTCCTTCTGCTGCTGGGGGAGGGCGATGCAGTGGCCCCAGAAGTCACTGCAGAAGTCACAGAGTTCCCAGAAAGTGGTGGAATCCATGACCTCCGTGACAGACTGGCAGCCTTCATCATAGCCATGTGAATCTGCTGCTGCTACTGCCACAAACATGTACAAGTAGTATGTATAACAAAGGACAGGCATAACTTTGTATGGGAGGGTGGCACAATTGAGCTGTGAAAGGGGGAGGCATAGTGATAAAAATTCTATGGTTTCTGCGAGTAAATAACAATTTCAAAGATTTAATATACTTTGAGTCATTATCAGCCTGCACTCCAAAATAACATGACAAGAATGCCTCTATCCTGATGATAGGTGCAATTTGCTATTTACCATTACCACATCATACATTTACATGACTAGCGGACCAAAAGCCTTTGTATTCATGTCAGAATGAGCGCTTTTCCATTTTTTAAATAGCTTTAAAATAGGTGGAAAAAAAGCCAGATGGATGCCACAGACACAACACTAAGAAAGAATATTTATTGTACATACTGTTCATTGTTTGTGTGTTTTGGCAGAAAACTTTCTATAAAATAAAACCTCTGCCAACTTTGATTTATGTTTTATTCCCTCCCCCTTCACTATACAAAACGGTTACTTACCTTCTCGTAACTGTTGTTCTTCGAGATGTGTTGTGCATATCCATTCCACATTAGGTGTGCACGCGTCACGTGCACGAGCGTTGGAAACTTTTTCCCTTAGCGGCTCCCGTTGGGCCGGCAAGGCCCCCCGAGTGGCGCCACTGCGCCGTGCATATATACCCCTGCTGCCCGACCCCCTCCGGTTCCTTCTTGCTGGCGACTCCGACAGAGGGGTAGGAGGGTGGGTGATGGAATGGACGTGAACAACACATCTCGAAGAACAACAGTTATGAGAAGGTAACCGTTTTTTCTTCTTTGAGTGCTTGTTCACGTCCATTCCACATTAGGTGAATCACAAGCTTACCTCTGGAGGAGGGTAGGAGTCACGGAACAACTGATTGGAGGACCGCTCTGCCAGCTGCCGCGTCCTCTCTGGCCTGCTGGTTGACCGTGTAGTGGGTCGTGAAAGTGTGCACCAAGAACCAGGTGGCTGCTCTATAGATCTCCTGGATCAGGACCTGTGCCAGGAAAGCCATGGAAGTCGCTTGTGCCCTGGTCGAGTGGGCCGTGACTGCCGGGGCCAGAACACCTGCAAACTCATAGCACTCAAACTCCCGGATGCAGCTTGTTATCATCCTCTCGGCTACGGCCACGAACAGCTGCGCAGATTTACGAAAGGGTTTGGTGCACTCCATATAGAATGCCAGTGCTCGATGGACATCCAGGGTGTGTAGGCTGCAGTGACTCGGGTCCGTATAGGATTTTGGAAAAAACACAGGCAGACAAATGTCCTGGCCCAAATGGAATTGTGAGACCACCTTCAGGAGGAACTTGGGATGCGGTCGGAGCTGCACCTTATTCTTGTGAAACACTGTATACGGTGGCTCAGAGGTGAGAGCCCTCAGCACGGACACCCTTCTGGCCGAGGTAGCGGCCACCAGAAATGCCACCTTCCAGGAAAGTGGAGGAGGGAGCAGGTAGCGAGGGGCTCGAACGGGGGTCCCATGAGTTTAGAGAGGACCAAGTTAAGGTACCAAGGAGGGACTGGGGGGCGTGAGTATGGAAACATCCTCTCCAATCCTTTAAGGAACCGTCCCACCATTGGGTGAGAAAATACCGAGCTCCCCGAAAACCCCGGATGGAAGGTGGAGATGGCTGCCAGGTGTACTCTAAGTGAGGACGGGGCCTGCCCCTGCTGCTTGAGGTGCAGGAGGTACTCGAGAATGGCTTGCACCGGGGCCTGGCATGGCTGCACCTGTTAGGGCTCACACCAACAGGAGAACCTTTTCCACTTGGCCATATAGGTAGCCCTGGTAGAGGGCTTCCTACTGCCACGCAGAATCTGCTGCACAGGAAGGGAACACTGGTTCTCCAAGGTATTTAGCCATGGAGCTTCCACGCCGTCAGGTGTAATGATTACAGGTCAGGGTGGAGAAACCGCCCACCATCCTGCGTGATGAGGTCCCAGTGTAGGGGCAGGACTACCGAGGCCTCCACCGACAGCTCTAGGAGCGTTGTGTACCAGTGCTGGCGGGGCCACACCAGGGTGATGAGGACCACAGCCGCCCTTTCCCTGCATACCTTGAGCAGGACCTTGTGTACCAAGGGGAGCGGGGAAAACGCATACATCAAGCACCCTCCCCACGGGATCGCAAACGCATCTGCAACTGAGCCCGGGCTGTGACCCTGGAAAGAGCAGAACCGCGGGCACTGGGTGTTGTCCCTGGTGGCAAACAGGTCTATTCGGGGAAACCCCCACCTGCGGAAGAGCGAAAGCACGACGTCTGCTCTGAGCTTCCATTCGTGCCTGTATTAAGACCTGCTGAGGTAGTCCGCCAGCTTGTTTTGCACCCCCAGGAGATATGACGCCTCAAGGAGAATGGCGTGGGCTACACAAAAGTCCCAGAGGAGGAGAGCCTCGCGACAGAGCGGCGAGGAACGGGCCCCGCCCTGCTTGTTTATATAAAACATGGCAGTAGGGTTGTCTGTCAGAACTGTCACACTGTGACCACTCAGAGAGGCGTGAAAGGTCTGGCAGGCTAGACAAACCACCCTGAGCTCCTTCACATTGATACGGAGCGACTGCTCTGCTCCGGACCACAAGCCCTGAGGTCCCCTAGGTGAGCCCCCCCATCCGTGGTCTGACGTGTCCGTCACCAGCGTCAGGTCCGGCTGTGGGGCGGCAAAGGGGATGCCTTCGCAAACCACAGGTTGGGACTGCCATCACTGCAGGGAGTCCAGCACGTCCCTTGGGACTGTCACTACCAAGTCCAGGGGGTCCCTGCCTGGGCAGTACACCCGAGTGAGCCACGCCTGCAGAGTCCTGAATCTCAGTCTGGCATGCCTGAAAATGTGCGTGCATGCTGCCATGTGGCCCAGCAGCTGCAGGCAGCACCTGGCCATTGTCGTTGGAAACTGGTGCAGGGCGGCCACCGCTTGCTGGATAGCTCGGAAGCGGGATTCTGGAAGGCTTCCCCTGGCCTGCACCGCGTCCAGGACCGTCCCTCTGAATTCCACTCTCTGCGTGGGCACGAGAGTGGCCTTGGGGACGTTGACCAGGAGCCCCAGCTCGCGGAACAATCTCAGGGCCACCTCCACGTGGCCCCGCACTTCCACTTTGGATCGACCTGCCAGGAGCCAATCGTCGAGGTATGGGAAACCCGGACCCTCTGCCTCTGTAAGAAGGCTGCCACCACCACCATAGATTTCATGAATGCCCGTGAGGCCGCAGCTAGACCGAACGGAAGAACCGCAAACTGGTAATCCTCTTGGCCGACAGTGAAGCGCAGGAACCCCCAATGAGCTGGGTGGATGGTGATATGAAAGTACGTGTCCTTCAAAGTATATGTCCCTGTCAAAGGCAGCGTACCAGCCTCCCGGATCCAAGGAAGGGGTGATGGTGCCCAGAGAGACCATGCGGAACTGGGCCTTGACAAGGAACTTGTTGAGCTTTTGCAGGTCTAAAATGGGACAAAGGCCCCCTTTGGCTTCAGGGATGAGGAAGTACCGGGAGTAGAAACCTTTCCCCCTTACACCGTGCAGCACCACCTCTACCGCCCCCGCCTGTAGCAGAAAGCGAACCTCCTTCTCTAGGAGATGCTCGTGAGAGGGGTCCCTGAAGAGGGTCAGGGAAGGGCTGTGGGAGGGAGGCAAGAGAATTGCAATGAGTACCCGTTCCACACAGTGCGTAAGACCCAACAGTCCGACATAATGCTGGACCACGCACGGGAGAAACGGGCCGGGCGGTTCAGGAAACAAGGGGACAGATCCGGTGACTGGTCTGGTACACTGTCCTCGAGTGCACCTTCAAATGTGGCTGTAATGTGTCTTCCATCAACAACTGCTTTAAACGAAAGTCTCTTTCTTTCTTTGTTCTTAGCTTGAACGCCTTGCAAATCTTACACCGCTCAGTTTGATATTCTTCCCCCAGGCAATGTAGACACCAGTCGTGGGGGTCACTGACTGGCATAGGCTTGCGGCACGTGGCACAAGACTTAAACCTGTAGGCCTCTGGCATGCCCTACAGCCTGGGGCGGGTGCTGGAAGCCTCCAAGCACCTAATCACTTAAGTGTCCACAACAAAGGTATGCTAATTAACTGATAACAGCTATCTATAAGAGAAAGGCTAAGGGACTGCTCTCATACAAGAGAGAGAGGTTGTTCCAACGCCGTCACGGACGCTAAGAAGGAACTGGAGGGGGTCGGGTGGCAGGGGTGTATATATGCATGGTGCAGTGGCGTCACTCGGGGGGCCCCACCGGCCCGACAAGAGCCGCTAAGGGAAAAAGTTTCCAACGCTCGGCACATGACGCGCGCACACCTAATGTGGAATGGTCGTGAACAAGCACTCGAAAAAGAATTTTTGTTTCCTTCGAAAGGTTGCCATATCCCCCCTCCCTGCACATGGGGAAATTGAAGAACGGCTAAGACCCCAGCCAAAATTGGGAAAACTGAGGCATGGGATGTGTGCAGCCTGTGTGAGTCTGCACTCTATAACAGAGGACTCTTTACAGAGGGTGGTCCTGGATATCAATGGAGATCTCAGTCAAGACATTTGCAGCACACACTGAGGCAGGGCACAGAGAGGAAGCTATCTCTCAGGAAGGAACATAGTGTTAACCAAAAAGAGGGAGATGGTTACCTCAGATACACACAGTCCATGGGAAGAGCCAAACCCCTAGGAAGGCATGCCAAAGGGTTGGGGGATAAATCCCTTCCCTATCTGGGTAACTGAAAGCTAGGTGTAACAGTTTACTTAAGACCAGCTTTGCATGTGGTGGTGGGCCACCTGGATACATGTTTGTTTGAAGCAAAGAAGGAGATAAAAAAAACGGTACAAGCCTGTTTCCTTTATTGCACATTGGCCGGTAGGTGAAGAGTACTGCCAGAAAAATGAAGTACAGAATGTTTCACCCCATCAGGCTCACTTGTCTGGAGATAAGTTACAGAAAGGCCGGTATCTCTATTCCCTGTTAATAAACTGGCAGGATCAAGGGCATTAGCTAGGAGGATTGAAGCATCCAAGATTATTTTGCATGAACTAAATGCTTGGTCATTTCAATTTCACATCCTTGTAGTGGGTGTTTTACACTTGGCAGTTGCCTGCCTTCTCAGTCATGGCCAGACACAATTTAGTGACGAAAAATTAAGAGATGGAGATTTTATTGAGTGTTGGACAATCCTTCCATGCAACATGGTTTCCTTGTAGGTAGGATGGGGTGCCAGACTCAGATTGAAAATTGAGCAGTACTCATTGGATCTGTGAAGAGACAGGAACATAATCCTGTGGGAGCTATTTCCTGTCTGAGTGGTAGTGACTACTTACAAGAGTGAAGCCAGGGGCAAGGGAGGAAAGTCAGGCAGGGACAAACATTGGTACTGGCCAGGTCTTCAGGTCACTCAGACTATGAGATGGGTGGAATTTGAGGATTGGTACAGGGACTCAATAAGGAACCCATTCAGGTACAGTAAGATCTCAGGAAGTCTGGTTCTTTATCAATAGAGCCCTGCACAGATACAAAAAGGTGTAGCCACATCCGATCCATGATCCACAAAAATTTTCTACAGATATCCGCAGATACAAAGCAGATACCCGCGGATTTGCCGGGCTATTTTTATCAACCAATTTTGCCTTAATGCAAAAACCTAGTATGTGAACATTCCTTTGAACACAGAAAGGGTGGGGGAATTTACTTCCCCTTCACTCTCTGTAAGTTTGGAGAGGGGAAAAAGCATGATGGATCATTAGTGGTGGTCTGAACAGCAAGCCCACCCCCCACTCACCCAAAAGCAGAGGCTCCTGTCCCTCTGCGGGCATTATGACCTAGCACGTGGGATCGCAGAGCCGTTCAAGGTTGATCCAGCCGCCTCTCCAGAATGATGGAGGCGGGTGGGAGGCCAGGCCCCATTTGAGCATGTGGGTACAGTGCTAAGCAATCTGTGCACCATGTCACAATGCTCAGAGAGGGGAACCTGGCCCAGCCGCGCAGAACAGGAGCTGCTGCTGGGGGAAGGTGCCACTCATATACTAAAAGGCCGGTGGATGGGGGGTTGGCCTCCCCCTCACTAGTTCACCCCCACTGGTACTCCTAGACATTTTAAGTGAATAAAGTTGCAGCTTAATTAAACCACATCCAGAGTTTCCTGTCTGTCTTTTGGTGTGGCCAGTCAATGCTTTCTCACACCATACTGCTATGACCCCAGTCAGTCCAAAGAGACTTTCCACCACATGCTAGGGCTAAAATTGCCCACTCTCCCCCGTCTGCACAGAACATGAAGGCCACCGTACTACTAGATCCTCCCTCCCACACCCATCCCCCGAGAATCCAGCCAGTAGAAAGAATGATCGCTCTTCTAGCTGAACACAGCTGAACCGTGGAAATGCATCGATTTATCTAATTTCTAGAATCGATGCACTGCAAAAACTAAAGTTTTAGGGTTCTATCAAACTAAATACAACTTAAAGATCCATGACTATGGAACTTTTGAGTTTGCATCTTTGTCCCAGAGGGTCAGGGTGAAGGTCTGTGAAGTTTGTAGAAATTCTCTTAATCTTTAAGAATTTCACTTAAGTTAACAGTGAAAGGTAAAAGTACTTTTTGCTTCCCTGCCTTCCCAACCCCCACAATTCTGAATAAATCAAAGGTTGCAGAGTTGGTGCCCTACAAAGATGATCAAGACTGCAAGTTACTGCATCTAAAGTGGACAGTACCTTTGTTGTGGGGCAACTGCCCTACCCGGCAGGCGTTAAAAGGCCAAGCTAGGCTGATTGGGGAAGCAGCCACAGCTGTGGCCAGCTTTGGCTCCTGGCCCTCATTAGAGGGCTGGGGGCCAGGAGCTGAAGGAGTCTCTCTCCCTTCCTGGAGGGAGGTACCTGAAGTGGAGCAGTGCTGGGGAAGGGTAAAGGGAGCTGGGGAGTTCCAGCCTGGTAAACCCCTGGGCTTCAGGCCTTGTTGAAGCCCTAGAAAAGGTACTGGGGCTGCAGAGGGGATAGGCAAAGGCAGCAGGTCCTAACCCCTTGCCAGTAATGAGTGGCTGTTATACACCGCAGTCTGCCCCAGTGAAAGGGGGCTAGATGATGACTGGCAGTAGCCACTGAGGCAAGGTGAGTTTAGAGGGTTGGGGGTTCCCCTGGGAGGGGAGACCCCTGAGAGTGGGGGTACTTCTGGGGCAGAACCCTGAGGTAAAAGGGCACTGGGGTCCGGGAGGGATATGGGAGCCTGAGGCAGGTGAGCGACCGGCAGAAGTAGGTGCTCCATATGCTGGAGAGCTAATTCCCAGGATGACCAGCAGGAGGTGCCACACCGGTGAGTCATCAACCTCGCTACAACCTTATACTGAAATGTGGACCCAACTAAACTCATTCTGGATAATACAAATTATTACTGAATTATTCTACTAATTTCACCTATCTTTAGTCGAGTCACAACATCCAACACAGACATGGCAACACACAGATTTAGAGATTCTCTTTTGTTTTATGGAGGGTGAACATAAGTGGTTTTTTTTCCCCCCGAGTTGTCCATTATAGCTCTGATCCCATAGTACTGAATTCAACAGGAATGTGTGAGTAAAATTAATTGCACATTTAATTGTTTGTGGCATCAAATCCTGAAAAGTTCGTGTTAAAGGATGCCCTTCTCTGCTAAAAAAAAATAGCAGACATATAGAAAGAACAGCAATGTACATTTTGCTCTATCATGACCACAGATAGACATAAAAAGAAAATTGCCAACCACTAGTGGGCCCTGTTTTAAATAAAGTGTAATTTGCAAGAAAATACTGAAATCTGTCAAAAATGGTGTAGAATGTTTACCATCTCCTTTTCAAGTGTATTTAATGGCATAGTGTAAAAGTTGCACTACTGGTCTGTCTGCCATACATATTTTGTCTGTTTTTCTTATTTTAAACACAGACTGGTATAATGTGATGTAACTATTATAGGGCCCAATCCTACAAGCTTTTACACACAACTTTACTGACCTGAGGCTCTCTTGTGATTGCTACATACCACATCTCCCCAGTCACAAAAGTGTAACAGAACTATATATATATATATATATATATATATATATATATATAAAATCATATAAAATGAAAGCAGAAGAGCCCATAAAACTGAATACCACAGAGATAGTTACATGCACTAATATGGAGATTTTTTTAATACAGCATTTTCCCATGCTAGTGCAATTTTTGAGGTTCCTGGCATGAAAAAAACCGACCTCTGGAAAAATATGTTAAAGAAACACAAAATCCATCACAACATATTGATATTCACGATTCAAAGATGTAACAAGGATTTAAATATTTGCATTCCAGTTTACTCACAAGAAGAGAGTTCTGATTATTATTATTATTATGACTGCATTATCATAGTTATTTTAAACTGACATCTTTAATTAAAAAACACTGAGTGAGTAATGATAGAGAGCCTGAATTCAGCAAAGGGAAATTACATGATAAAACAATTTTCTGCATGAACTATTCTATTTTAGAGATCAAGAAAAAAATATTTTTTGTACAAAACTGAAGATTACTCTTTTTAAATCTGAACCTTGCTCATTATTTGATGCTTGTCATGTAAAGTTGTGAAAATGACTTATTTGTACTATAACTAGAAAAGTATTTACAGAATTAATATTTTGGGGATATGCGATGCATACTTTCCACACACAAGATCAGTTACAATCAATGAAACTGAAAAAGTTGAAGTTTCAATAGAGATCTTGAATAACAATAGATTAAGATATCAAAAATTCATATTTGTTCAGTGTTTTGATAATATTCACGCAAGCATGTGTTCAAAGAATCATCATGTTTTATGTTTTGAAAATCTCTTCAGTCTGATGCAGACTCTGTGGAAGCATATATCCTCAAGAGAGTGTATAACTGGTTTAATTCTTCTCATGAGGTTAATGTTCAACAATTATTGAAGTCAATGGACTTATGAGGGATGAATTTGGCTAAAAATCATTAAAACAATATGAAATGAAAAAAGCAGTAGCACATGCACTGATGACTTTCTTCATAATAGAAATCTACAGACTATATTTTTCAGCAGTACCCAAATGTTGCAAGGAAGCTTATTTATAGTGGCTAAAATGTTGTTTAATATGAGTTTAACAGCTTTACCATTAATTAGTTCTGAAAATTCATCACTTACTCCCGTGCAAAATAATTCCTGCATAACAGACAGGTAATCATAACTAATGTTTGATACTATTATTTTGACATTGTACCATGTCATTAAATATTATATTAATATGTACACTTTCTCTAGAATACAGCAGTATGAAGCAACTGTGCAAATCAATCTTCAAATTCATTGTTGAAAGCAAAAGTAAAACATGCTGTTTATCATTTTACAGTATAATTTCTTCCATGAAATTCCGAGCTGAATAAACCTTTAACACTGATTATAATAAACAGTTAGAACCTTAGGAGGTTTAGAATTCTGGATGACATAAGTCACACATCTCCACAGGCTTCTATGAGAGGAAGAGAATAGCTGATCACAATGTACTGTGCTTTGTGAATCTGAGTCCAAAAAAATATAATAAATCTTAATTCGAAATGCATAATTGTCTTCAAGTTTACTTTAAGGGATAAATTAGATATTTTAAAGAAGTTCATGAACTAAATCTCATACCAAGGGAAATTATAATAGCTCTTTTAATACATATTGCATTTAATTATTTAAACATAAGCCATAAGATTTCAACTTCTATTTTGTATACCGGGTTTTTTTGTATTGCTTCAAATGCTGGTATTGAACTACAAGTATCTAGTACAAGATTATCTGTTAGCTCTCCAAAACTGTAACATGGATTTCAACCTAAGAAACTAGCATTCAAAATCTGATATCCTGAACCAGAAATATAGATGATATTGTACTAAAGTACTGTGCAACAAATCTCATTGTCTTTAAGAACCATAGGTCAGTTTTTCTAATCTAGTTCAATGGCTTGCAGGCTATAGACACATGTCCAATATCTCTGGATTCATAGTAACTGAGGAATGAATTTGGACCTGCATGTTTTCCCTCCTTCCTTAAGATGATAAATATTACTTAAAAATATTAGTGTTCATGCAGAACTTTAAAAATATCAAGTTCACTTTCACAATTTAACGTGAGGATCCCAAAATAGTAATTTACATCTTGAAGGGAATATTTTATTATCTCCTGCTACAAGAGACTGATAATGTCTGATCTTGTGTTTCCACTAGCTTTTCATCCGCATCTACCATATTTCAGATGCTCTTTTTCTATTTAAATGGCATTCTTAACTACCAGTTCTATCATAATGAGCATCTCCCAGTACAGTACAGCTTGTGTCATGTTTTTAGACTTCATTCGCAGTACTTCACAGGGGATCCTTTGAACTGAACACAGACTTTGCTGCATGGTATTCAGTTTTCTGATATTAATTGACAAAACTTCTTGAAAATACTGTCAGGCACACAATTTTTTCTAAGAAACTAATGCTCAGAATGACTAAATTGGCTCAGGTTCTGTCAATTCTGGTCATGCTGGGTATCGGAAAATAAAGCACCATCACTAGATTGTAAAATGTTTGGGGAAGTAACTGTGCTCTCCTTTATATATGTACAATGCTTTTATATATGCACATTATGGGCATTGCCGGAAACAAACAGCTTCCAGACAAAATGGAAGTATACCTCACCTAGGCGAACTAATCTGATTTGTCAAGCTTTCATAAAACTAGAGGATATGAACGGTTAGATGCGAAGTAGTAAGATTACTAGTTTTTCTTTACAAAAAGCAGTCCAGCTAATTTATACTGAATTGTTATGCAGTGTTTCCCAAGCTCAAATGCCAGTGCCTGGGCTGGTGACTCAGACTTTTGACTGGTAATTCCCTTCACTACTTTAATGAAAAGTACCTGAATTGGTTTTGGTGTCCTACTGCCCCCTGCTATTCAAGTGTGGGTGCCTGTCACTATATACTTTCCACTTACCTTTGAGTAACTGATATATTGCACATTAGGATCCACTTTTTTTATTTTGAGTGGGATGTCATGGAAGAGAAGGGGGTTGTAATTAAAATGATAGGTTCAATATCTCACCCTATAAACCACATTTCTGAGCAGTAACTTACATGAGCAACCCCATTGCTTATCTGTGTTAGTAAATGTTCCCTGTTGGGAGTTAGGAGGTCACATTCTGGCTCAGATTGCTAATAGGACACTTGTATTAAACATAAATCCATTACATATTGTTTGTTAATCCATACGCTAAAATTACACCAAATACATACTACTATTGTTATAGGTTCAGCTGCGCAAAAGTGTTCAGCACCCGAGGGCTCTTCTTTAGATACCTACATTCGTAACCAGATTTTTCAGAAGAGGCCAGCTCCCATTTTTGACACCTACATGAATGTAATAGATTTTCAAAAGTCATCCATAGCCATCAGCTCCCACTGAGAACAACAGTGGCTTGATCAGGATATGTAGGAGAATGATAAATACATAAAAATGGATTAAAAGCAGCAACAAGGCAACATTAGCATTGTTATCAGTGAAAATAGTTTTTAAACCATTTTAGCCATAAACCAGTAGGTCACACCTAATTTTACAGTCAACATACTGTCCTCTTAGGTTTATAGTTATTCATTCTGTGTTTTATCCCTTTATTTGCTGTGCCATTTTTAGATATGTACATGATTAGGCCTCAACTGGAGTACAATATACAGTTCTGGGTGCCACATTTCAGGAAAGATGTGGACAAATTGGAGAAAATCCAAAGAAAAGCAACAAAAATGATAAAATGTCTAGAAAACATGACCTATGAGGGGAGATGGAAAAAAATGGTTTTGTTTCTTCTGGAGAAGAGAAGACTGAGGGGGGACATAACAGTTTTCAAGTACATAAAAGCTTGTTACACAGAGGAGGGAGAAAAATTGTTCTCCCTAACCTCTGAGGACAAGACAAGAAGAGATGGGCTTAAATTGCAGCAAGAACCATTTAGATTTGACATTAGGAAAAACTTCCTAATTGTCAGGGTGGTTAAACAGTGGAATAAATTGCCTAGGCAGGTTGTGGAATATGCATCGGATCCTGTACTGAATACAGGATCTGCTGTGCCAGCACACCCTTTGGAAGACTACTCAAACAAGTCTTCAATGATAGGGATCTGCAAGCCGGACTAAACCAAGATCTTGGTTGTCATCCCCACCCTTCTCTATGGGTGTGAGACCTGGGTAACCTAAAGACAACATCTCAAGTGGCTAGAGTGGTTCCAGCAGCGCTGCCTCAGGAGGATTCTCAGGATCCGCTGAGAAGACTGACATACTAACATCCGTGTTCTCCCTGCAGCCAACATCAGCAGTATAGAAGCGCAGGTCATAAAACAGCAACTCCCCTGCGCTGGCCACTGTGTACATATGCCTGACACTGACCTCCCGAAGCAAGTACTCTTCTCTCAGTTAAGTCAGGGAAGAAGGGCGCACAGAGGACAGTAGAAGCGCTTCAAAGACATACTAGTACCCCTTAAAGGGAGGCATCAACCCAACAAACTGGGAGGACTCGGCGTGGAACAGAACACAGTGGTGCCACATCATACACCAACCCACAGCTCACTTTGAGGAGAACAGATGTGCTCATGAAACAGAAGTGACTGAGAAAGAAAGGGCATAACAGTCCAGCCAACAACTGTGTCTCCTCCAAGATTACACCTGTCACTTCTGTGGGAAAATCTGTAGGGCACGAATTGGACTCCTAAACCACTTAAACCCACCAATGAACCCCTTGGCAGTCATCATCTTCGTGTTGAGGGACAGCCAAAGAAGAAAAGTAATCTCCATCATTGGAGATTTTTAAGAGCAAGCTAGACAAACAGCTGTTAGGGATGGTCTAGATTATACTTAATCCTGCCATGAGTGCAGGGGACTGGACTAGATGACCTCTTGAGTCCTACAATTCCACAATTTGAGTGGAGTCTGTATATCCTATTATAATGCATTAAATAAAGTACATTTAATTTCCAAAATAAGAGATACAATTTTGTGGGAAAGATCTATCTTTAATATTTCTAAGATGAAAAATAAAAATTGATTTTAATACAACATCTTGAACAGAATTTTCTTATCTTTCAATTTTTTAGTGGTTCTTTTTCAGTGAATGACTGCACCAAGCTTATAAAAATCGGTTTACATTATTTTAATTCATGATGATTGTGAACATTTCCTCACGGAAGCCTGACTTTCATGCTAGATCTACCAAGGTATTTACACTCCTAACTGCCTCTTTAGGTGCCATTCTTAAAATCACCGCCAAACTGATTAGATGCCTTAGTTTTTACCAGTAGGCAGCATAAAGCTGGTAAAGCCCTGGTGGCCTCAAAGTAGGGTTCTCAAATGTGGTATTCCCCTGCTTATCTTGCCAGCTTGGCCTGACCTTGTAGGTGTACATTCCACTCCGGGCTAGCTTAGGTGGCTCCCTGCTCAGGCCTGTCCCTTTTCTCTGCATTTCACTCTTGGATAGCTTAAGCAGCTCCCTGCTCAGCTTGCTAGTTTCTCAGGACCCCTTTCATAGACACTTAACTTTTCCCATATAATGCACAGGGAGCCTTGCACTTAACTCAGGGCTGAGGATTTCTGTAGGTGGAAGGGCACCTAAGGGTAAGGTGTTGCAGTGTCTAAGTACCTTTGTGGATCTGGCCCTCAGTACTTAGGGAACAGAGAGCAATGATGAAGGGATAAGTCTGTAGATACCATTTCACAATTACACTTTCACATGGGGTTTTCTCCCTTTCCAAATTCTCTAGTCTCCCTTTCCAAATTTCTCATTGATACACTGAAGCATAGATCAGTGATAATGACTCAAAGGTTTGCCATATTTTTATCAAATAAAATATAAATGTAATTTTTCAAGTCTATTAATAAAGAATGCAAAACCTATACATTCTCATCCTCCTTTTTGTGCCAACAGCTCTACATATATTTGAGTCCAAAAACAAAAATGCATGCTATTTGAATTGAATTACCAATTTTGCAAGTAGACTTAGGAGAACTTAACTATATGAACATGGCTCAAACAGAAGATGAAGTTAAGATTTTTAAGGATACTCTTTAGTATTAATATAAGTTCAATTGCTGTAACTTTTCTAAGAGCCACAGCTGAAATCTAGCAACCCAACGGTCATGGTACACATAGATATCATTGACATAAATAGGAGAGAGGTTCTGGAGGCCTAATTCAGGCTGCTAGGTAAGAGACCTCCATGGTAGCATTCTCTGAAATGCTTCCAGTTCCATGTGCAGGGCCAGCTAGACAGGCAGAAGTGCAGTGTCTCAATGTGTGGACGAGACTATGGTGTAAGGAGTAGAGGGTTTAGATTTCCTAGGAACTGGGGAACCTTTTGGGAATGGAAGAGCCCATATAGGAAGAATGGACTCCACCTAAACTAAAACAGAACCAGATTGCTGGCATTATAAAATTAAAAGAAAAGGTTCTAGAAGACTTCCTAAACTAAGAGCTGTGGAAAAGCTGGTAGGTGCAGAGAAGCACATGGTTCAGGCCAAGACATCCTTTAAGAATAAATTTAATTAAGGAGGAACTCTATATCCTAGTAAAGAGATTAGGAAAAAAGTTGGTAAAGTACAGGTAGGATCTAGTGAGGAACAGTGAAACATAAGAGAGTCCCATTTAAATACAACACATGAAGGTAAGCAACTGAATATTGACAAACTATACATGTGCTTATATACAAACACTGGAAGTCAAACATTGAAATAGGTGAACTAGAGTGCATGGCATTAAATGAGGATATTGATATAATAGGCATCATGGAAACTTGGAGGAATGAGGATAAATCAGAGGGACACAGTAATACCAGGGTACAAAATATATAGCAGTGACAGAATGGGTCACACTGATGAGGGAGTGGCACTGTGTGAAAGAAAGCATCGAGTCAAAGTACAAATTTGTAATGAATCAAACTGTACTAGAGAATGTCTATGGATAGAAATTCCATGCTCGAACAATAAGAGTATAGCAGTAGGAATATACCACTAACCACCTCACCAGGACAGAGATGGTGATTGTGAAATGCTATGGGAGATCAGAGGGGTTATAAAGACAGAAAAAACTCAATAATAATGGGGGGTTTCATTTCCTGGGTACATGTCACCTCAGGAAAGGATGCAGAGATAAAGTTTCTAGAGACCATAAATAACTGCATCTGGGAGCAGCTTGTCCTAGCACCCACAAGGGGAAATCCAATTCTTGATGTACTCCTAAGTGTAACACAGGATTTGGTCCAAGAGATAAATATAGCTAAACTGCTCAGTAATAGTGACTATAATATAATTAAACTTTCTTGTCCAGGGAAAAATGCCAAGGAAACCCATCACATTATCATTTAACTTCAAAAAGGAGAGCGACACAAAAATTAGGAAGCTAGTTCAACAGAAATTAAAAGGAACAGTTGTCAGGGTCAAGTGCCTGCAAACTGCATGGAGACTACTTAAAAATACCATAACAGAGGCTCAATTTAAATGTATATCATAAATAAAGTAGTAAGAGGATAAAAAAATGACACCCTGGTTAAACAGAAGAGTAAAAGGTAGTTGGAGGCAAAAAGGCATTCTTTAACAAGTGGCAGTCAAATCCTAGTGAGGAAAATAGAGAGCGGCATAAACTCTGGCAAGTCAAAGGTAAAAATATAATACAGTAGGCTAAGAAAGAATTTCAAAAGCAACTAACTTAGGACATAAAAACAAAATAACAGAAATTAGTTTTAAGTACAGCAGAAGCAGGAAGCCTGTCAATCCGTCATTAGGGCCACTGGACAATTAAGGTGCTAAAGGAGCACTCAAGGAAGACAAGACAATTATGGAGAGGCTAAATAAATTATTCGCATTGGTCTTCACTGGAGAGGATATGGCAGAGATTCCAACACCTGAACAATTCTTTTTAGGTAACAAATTTGAGGAACTGTCCCAGACTGAGGTGTCAAGAGAGGCAGTTTTGAAACAAATTGATAAATTAAACTGTAATAAGTCATCAGGACCAGATGGTATTCACTCAAAGCTCTGAAGGAACTCAACTATGAAATTGCAGAACTGTGGTATGTAACCTATTGCGTAAATCAGCCTCTGTACCAGATGACTAGAGGGTAACTAATATAATACCTATTTTAAAAAAAAAAGTCTCCAGAGGCGATCCAGGCAATTAAAGGCCAGGTCACCTAACTTCAGTATCAGGCAAATTGGTTCAAACTATAGTAAAGAACAAAATTATCAGACACAGATAAACACAATATGTTAGGGAAGAGTCAATAGAGCTTTTGAAAGGAAAATCATGCCTCACCAATCTATCCAGCATGATCCAGTGGATATAGTGCACTTGGAATTTCAGAAAGCCTTTGACAAAGTCCCTCACCAAAGGCTCTTTAGCAAAGTAAGTAGTCATGGGATAAGAGGGAAGGGCTTCTTGTGAATCAGTAACTGGCTGAAAGGCAGGAAACAGGGTAGGAATAAATGGTCAGTTCTCACAATGAAGAGAGGTAAATAGCAGGATCTCCCACGGATCTGTACCGGGACCAGTGCTGTTCAACATATTCATACATGATTTGGAAAAGGGGGTGAACAGTGAGGTGACACAATTTGCAGACAAGACACTATATATGACAATATAAAACTACTCAAAATAGAAAAGGAGTACTTGTGGCACCTTAGAGACTAACCAATTTATTTGAGCATAAGCTTTCGTGAGCTACAGCTCACTTCATCGGATGCATACTGTGGAAACTGCAGAAGACATTATATACCCAGAGACCATGAAACAATACTTCCTCCCACCCCACTCTCCTGCTGGTAATAGCTTATCTAAAGTGATCACTCTCTTTACAATGTGTATGATAATCAAGTTGGGCCATTTCCAGCACAAATCCAGGGTTTCTCACCCTCGCCCCTTTTTTCAAAAAACCACACCCACAAACTCACTCTCCTGCTGGTAATAGCTTATCCAAAGTGACCACTCTCCTTACAATGTGTATGAAAATCAAGGTGGGCCATTTCCAGCACAAATCCAGGTTTTCTCACCCCCCCCCCCCCCACAAACTCACTCTCCTGCTGGTAATAGCTCATCCAAACTGACCACTCTCCCTACAATGTGTATGATAATCAAGGTGGGCCATTTCCAGCATAAATCCAAGTTTAACCAGAACATCTCGGGGGGGGGGGGGGTAGGAAAAAACAAGGGGAAATAGGCTACCTTGCATAATGACTTAGCCACTCCCAGTCTCTATTTAAGCCTAAATTAATAGTATCCAATTGGCAAATGAATTCCAATTCAGCAGTTTCTCGCTGGAGTCTGGATTTGAAGTTTTTTTGTTGTAAGATAGCGACCTTCATGTCTGTAATTGCGTGACCAGAGAGATTGAAGTGTTCTCCGACTGGTTTATGAATGTTATAATTCTTGACATCTGATTTGTGTCCATTTATTCTTTTACTTAGAGACTGCCCAGTTTGACCAATATACATGGCAGAGGGGCATTGCTGGCACATGATGGCATATATCACATTGGTGGATGTGCAGGTGAACGAGCCTCTGATAGTGTGGCTGATGTTATTAGTCCCTGTGATGGTGTCCCCGAATTAGATATGTGGGCACAGCTGGCAACGGGCTTTGTTGCAAGGATAGGTTCCTGGGTTAGTGGTTCTGTTGTGTGGTCACACCCCTGGAACCCCGACCTGGGATATTCTATCTACTACCCAAGATCCATAAACCTGGAAATCCTGGGCGCCCCATCATCTCAGGCATTGGCACCCTGACACCAGGATTGTCTGGCTATGTAGACTCCCTCCTCAGGCCCTACGCTACCAGCACTCCCAGCTAACTTCGAGACACCACTGACTTCCTGAGGAAACTACAATCCATCGGTGATCTTCCTGATAACACCATCCTGGCCACTATGGATGTAGAAGCCCTCTACACCAACATTCCACACAAAGATGGACTACAAGCTGTCAAGAACACTATCCCCGATAATGTCACGGCTAACCTGGTGGCTGAACTTTGTGACTTTGTCCTTACCCATAACTATTTTACATTTGGGGATAATGTATACCTTCAGATCAGCGGCACTGCTATGGGTACCCGCATGGCCCCACAGTATGCCAACATTTTTATGGCTGATTTAGAACAACGCTTCCTCAGCTCTCGTCCCCTAACGCCCCTACTCTACTTGCGCTATATTGATGACATCTTCATCATCTGGACCCATGGAAAAGAAGCCCTTGAGGAATTCCACCATGATTTCAACAATTTCCATCCCACCATCAACCTCAGCCTGGTCCAGTCCACACAAGAGATCCACTTCCTGGACACTACAGTGCTAATAAACAATGGTCACATAAACACCACCCTATACCGGAAACCTACTGACCACTATTCCTACCTACATGCCTCCAGCTTTCACCCAGACCACACCACACGATCCATCGTCTACAGCCAAGCTCTGCGATAAAACCACATTTGCTCCAACCCCTCAGACAGAGACAAACACCTACAAGATCTCTATCAAGCATTCTTACAACTACAGTACCCACCTGCGGAAGTGAAGAAACAGATTGATAGAGCCAGAAGAGTTCCCAGAAGTCACCTACTACAGGACAGGCCTAACAAAGAAAATAACAGAACGCCACTAGCCGTCACCTTCAGCACCCAACTAAAACCCCTCCAACGCATTATTAAGGATCTACAACCTATCCTGAAGGATGACCCAACACTCTCACAAATCTTGGGAGACAGGCCAGTCCTTGCCTACAGACAGCCCCCCAACCTGAAGCAAATACTCACCAACAACCACATACCACACAACAGAACCACTAACCCAGGAACCTATCCTTGCAACAAAGCCCGTTGCCAGCTGTGCCCACATATCTATTCAGGGGACACCACCACAGGGCCTAATAACATCAGCCACACTATCAGAGGCTCGTTCACCTGCACATCCACCAATGTGATATATGCCATCACGTGCCAGCAATGCCCCTCTGCCATGTACATTGGTCAAACTGGGCAGTCTCTACGTAAAAGAATAAATGGACACAAATCAGATGTCAAGAATTATAACATTCATAAACCAGTCGGAGAACACTTCAATCTCTCTGGTCACGCAATTACAGACATGAAGGTTGCTATCTTACAACAAAAAAACTTCAAAACCAGAGTCCAGCAAGAGACTGCTGAATTGGAATTCATTTGCCAATTGGATACTATTAATTTAGGCTTAAATAGAGACTGGGAGTGGCTAAGTCATTATGCAAGGTAGCCTATTTCCCCTTGTTTTTTCCTACCCCCCTCCGCCCCCCAGACGTTCTGGTTAAACTTGGATTTATGCTGGAAATGGCCCACCTTGATTATCATACACATTGTAAGGAGAGTGGTCAGTTTGGATGAGCTATTACCAGCAGGAGAGTGAGTTTGTGTGGGGGGGGTGGGGGGGTGAGAAAACCTGGGTTTGTGCTGGAAATGGCCCACCTTGATTATCATGCACATTGTAGGGAGAGTGGTCACTTTGGATAAGCTATTACCAGCAGGAGAGTGAGTTTGTGTGTGTGGATTTTTGAAAAAAGGGAGGGGGGTGAGAAAACCTGGATTTGTGCTGGAAATGGCCCACCTTGATTTTCATACACATTGTAAGGAGAGTGGTCACTTTGGGTAAGCTATTACCAGCAGGAGAGTGAGTTTGTGTGTGTGGTTTTTTGACAAAAGGGAGGGGGGTGAGAAAACCTGGATTTGTGCTGGAAATGGCCCAACTTGATTATCATACACATTGTAAAGGGAGTGGTCACTTTGGATGGGCTATTACCAGCAGGAGAGTGAGTTTGTGTGGAGGGGGCGGAGGGTGAGAAAACCTGGATTTGTGCTGGAAATGGCCCAACTTGATTATCATACACATTGTAAGGAGAGTGATCACTTTAGATAAGCTATTACCAGCAGGAGAGTGGGGTGGGAGGAGGTATTGTTTCATGGTCTCTGTGTATATAATGTCTTCTGCAGTTTCCACAGTATGCATCCGATGAAGTGAGCTGTAGCTCATGAAAGCTTATGCTCAAATAAATTGGTTAGTCTCCAGGGTGCCACAAGTACTCTTTTTCTTTTTGCTAATACAGACTAACATGGCTGTTACTCTGAAACCTACTCAAAATAGATAAGTCCAAAGCTGACTGTGAAGCGTTACAAAGGGATCTCACTAAATTAGATGACTGGGCAACAAAATAGCAGGTGAAAATCAATGTTGATAAATGCATAGTAATGCACACTGGAAAAAAGTAACCCTAGCTATAAATACAAAAATGGAGCCTAAATTAGCTGTTACCACTCAAAGTGTTGGAGTCGTCATGGAGAGCTCCCTGAAAATATGTGCTCAATGCATAGTGGCAGTCAAAAAAGCTAACTGAATGTTTGGAACCATTAGTACCTGAGTAAGCAGACTATCATAACCTCAGTGACTACTCACAACATACATTTTTCATTGCTCTGAATCCACTTAAACACTAGCGAGATAAATTTCACATTGGGCCTGAAGCCAAACCACCTTGGGCTATGGTTCCATCAGATCTCACAAGTTAAACAGGGTCAGGCCAGGTCAATAATTGGTTTACTGAGCTCCTGAAAAATGTGCAGGTTTTTCTTGATGAAATCACAAAACCAAGGTCCAGTCAATTGGTAACATTTTCCAAGTGACTTCTAACTTTACATTCCGGTATGAAACTGCAGAAAAACCTGAGTGTCTCTGGATTAAGTTTAGAAGTCTGAGCAACAAGAGTGATGTAGTGGTGGGAGTCTGCTATAGACCACCGGACCAGGGGGATGAGGTGGATGAGGCTTTCTTCCGGCAACTCGCAGAAGCTACTAGATCACACGCCCTGGTTCTCATGGGCAACTTTAATCTTCCTGATATCTGCTGGGAGAGCACTACAGCGGTGCATAGACAGTCCAGGAAGTTTTTGGAAAATGTAGGGGACAATTTCCTGGTGCAAGTGCTAGACGAGCCAACTGGGGGGGAGCTTTTCTTGACCTGCTGCTCACAAACCGGGAAGAATTAGTGGGGGAAGCAAAAGTGGATGGGAATCTGGGAGGCAGTCACCATGAGTTGGTTGAGTTCAGGATCCTGACACAGGGAAGAAAGGTAAGCAGCAGAATACGGACCCTGGACTTCAGGAAAGCAGACTTTGACTCCCTCAGGGAACTGATGGGTAGGATCCCCTGGGGGAATAACATGAAGGGGAAAGGAGTCCAGGAGAGCTGGCTGTATTTCAAGGAATTCCTATTGAGGTTACAGGGACAAACCATCCCAACGTGTCGAAAGAATAGTAAATATGGCAGGCGACCAGCTTGGCTTAATGGTGAAATCCTTGCGGATCTTAAACATAAAAAAGAAGCTTACAAGAAGTGGAAGATTGGACAAATGACCAGGGAAGAGTACAAAAATATTGCTCGGGCATGTAGGAATGAAATCAGGAGGGCCAAATCACACCTGGAGCTGCAGCTAGCAAGAGATGTTAAGAGTAACAAGAAGGGTTTCTTCAGGTATGTTGGCAACAAGAAGAAAGCCAAGGAAAGTGTGGGCCCCTTACTGAATGAGGGAGGCAACCTAGTGACAGAGGATGTGGAAAAAGCTAATGTACTCAATGCTTTTTTTGCCTCTGTCTTCACTAACAAGGACAGCTCCCAGACTGCTGCGCTGGGCATCACAGCATGGGGAGTAGGTGGCCAGCCCTCTGTGGAGAAAGAGGTGGTTAGGGACTATTTAGAAAAGCTGGACGTGCACAAGTCCATGGGGCCGGATGCGTTGCATCCGAGAGTGCTAAAGGAATTGGCGGCTGTGATTGCAGAGCCATTGGCCATTATCTTTGAAAACTCGTGGCGAACGGGGGAAGTCCCGGATGACTGGAAAAAGGCTAATGTAGTGCCAATCTTTAAAAAAGCGAAGGAGGAGGATCCTGGGAACTACAGGCCAGTCAGCCTCACCTCAGTCCCCAGAAAAATCATGGAGCAGGTCCTCAAGGAATCAATCCTGAAGCACTTACATGAGAGGAAAGTGATCAGGAACAGTCAGCATGGATTCACTAAGGGAAGGTCATGCCTGAATAATCTAATTGCCTTCTATGATGAGATTACTGGTTCTGTGGATGAAGGAAAAGCAGTGGATGTATTGTTTCTTGACTTTAGCAAAGCTTTTGACACAGTCTCCCACAGTATTCTTGTCAGCAAGTTAAAGAAGTATGGGCTGGATGAATGCACTATAAGGTGCGTAGAAAGTTGGCTAGATTGTCGGGCTCAACGGGTATTGATCAATGGCTCCATGTCTAGTTGGCAGCTGGTATCAAGTGGAGTGCCCCAAGGGTCGGTCCTGGAGCCAGTTTTGTTCAATATCTTCATAAATGATCTGGAGGATGGTGTGGATTGCACTCTCAGCAAATTTGCAGATGATACTAAACTAGGAGGAGTGGTAGATACGCTGTAGGGCAGGGATAGGATACAGAGGGACCCAGACAAATTGGAGGATTGGGCCAAAAGAAATCTGATGATGTTCAACAAGGATAAGTGCAGGACCCGGGTCCTGCACTTAGGACGGAAGAACCCAATGCACCGCTACAGACTAAGGACCGAATGGCTAGGCAGCAGTTCTGCGGAAAAGGACCTAGGGGTGACAGTGGACGAGAAGTTGGATATGAGTCTACAGTGTGCCCTTGTTGCCAAGAAGGCCAATGGCATTTTGGGGTGTATAAGTATGGGCATAGCCAGCAGATCGAGGGACGTGATCGTTCCCCTCTATTCGACATCAGTGAGGCCTCATCTGGAGTCCTGTGTCCAGTTTTGGGCCCCACACTACAAGAAGGATGTGGATAAATTGGAGAGAGTCCAGCGAAGGGCAACAAAAATGATTAGGGGTCTGGAACACATGACTTATGAGGAGAGGCTGAGGGAACTGGGATTGTTTAGTCTGCAGAAGAGAAGAATGAGGGGGGATTTGATAGCTGCTTTCAACTACCTAAGAGGTGGTTCCAAAGAGGATGGTTCTAGACTATTCTCAGTGGTAGAAGAGGACAGGACAAGGAGTAATGGTCTCAAGTTGCAGTGGGGGAGGTTTAGGTTGGATATTAGGAAAAACTTTTTCACTAGGAGGGTGGTGAAACACTGGAATGCGTTACCTAGGGAGGTGGTGGAATCTCCTTCCTTAGAAGTTTTTAAGGTCAGGCTTGACAAAGCCCTGGCTGGGATGATTTAATTGGGGATTGGTCCTGCTTTGAGCAGGGGGTTGGACTAGATGACCTCCTGAGGTCCCTTCCAACCCTGATATTCTATGATTCTATGATTGCACCAGTCGTTGTTCTTGGAAAAACCTGCATTTGTATGCCCAAATCACAGACGCTAACTAATTTACATACCCAAAATTAAGGTGCATATTTAAGGCCAAGTTAAAGCCTCTTTGGAAATTTTGCCCTACAGATCCTATGGCAGTTTTTGAAATGGTTAGTATTCTGGCCAAACTCAAAATGAAGTTTTCTACTTATCTAAATTTTTCTCTTACTCTTCATTTCCAATCCTAAAATGTTACGTACTATTCGCTGCTGTTAAACACCAACTTTATTACACTGCCGAGTGAAGTGATGCTAAGTAGCCTGCATTTTTCTCACAGATGTTATGAGGCTTAATTAATGTTTGTCAAGTGTTTTTAGATGCTTAGGTGAAAAGCACTACAGAAATGCAAAATATTTATTACTTGTAAACTCATGTTCAAAAGTAAGTGACACTCTGCATTGTTACATATGAATAATCCCATGCTACACTCAACATGTTGTAGAATTTGCTTGGTACGACTTCTAGTATCTCAGTCCTTGATCTCTCTTTCCTGCCTATACTTTATTGAGCCTGCCTGTGAACTCATTTACACTATTTAATACATTGCTTTGGCGTCTGATTTACACCAGTGTAAGATTAGAATCAGGTTTGTTGGTTCTAATGATCAGGCAAATGTGTCTTACGACATCAGTAATAGGCGGTCTGTTCATTTAGGTTCTAATTCGGTCACACTTACTAATGCTGACCAATACCTTTCTCCAAAAGTAGTTAATGGGATGACTTGTAAGTGGCAGTGGCAGAATCTGCCTTCAAATATATAATTCCAGGTTAATTTGATAACCTACATGAACATAACAATTCAGAAGCTGTAAGTACAGAGAGCACGTCCACATGTCAACTACAGTGAGCATGCCTGTTCTTTACCATTAAATACGGTGCAAGGCTGATTGGGACGCTGTATGGAGAATTATGGAAAGGTTTCAAACTATTCTGAGACTTTGAGGCCACTTAAATGAGGGAGACTGATGGCCTCAATCATATCCTGTTTCCCATTTAATCTATACATGAAAACTAATATAAGGCCAATGTACTGTAAATCAACTGGTAACATCTTTACTATAAATTTGCAATCTCAATCTCACCTAGGTTGCTGCAGTGTATTTTAAGGAACAGCATATCACCTAAGGCGAAGAATCCAAGGACATTAACAGATCAGCAGCCATGTGTTTAGGTCTATCGATGAAAGACAATATACCCATTTTTCTCCCCATAGAGGAGACAGATTAAAAACACACAAGTTTTTCTTCATAGGCATAACAAGGTGAGCCATTACAAGTGAAATACATACAACTGACCAGATCTGAGGCTCAGCAGAGCAACAACAAATGTAATTAGCCGTCGCAAGCTCTGGCTATATAAAGCTTTGTATTAACTTTAAAAAAAAAATCTTTTCAAGATGGAAGATGTAACTAAAATCTAATGCAATTCTCAAATCTAAATACCTCTCCTGATCTTAGTGATTTGCTAAAAATAGCAGATGATATGTTTGCATACCTCAGTTTGAAAGCATAGCCTGTTTACTTGTCTTTCAGCATAACAATCTCTTTCACAGGAGAAGAAGAGGACCTCCAACTCCTATCCAAGCACTGCAATGGGTGCAGAGTGGGAAAATGAGATGTGGTTGTTAAATTTCTCTTCTTTCTTTTTGTCTCAAATGATGATATAACCAAGAAATTTGTTCTTTCTGAACATCCCACTCTTGCTGTTGAATGATGTGGCTGCCTTCCATCTTCTTTACTCTTGCTTGTGCCACTTAATGTGCCATGATACCACAAGCATCATCGCAAGCTATTTATGGCAAGAAAAGGAATCTAAATTTTACTCCTTTGAAGTCTGAAATTCTAGTATAAAAGAACACCAAACACGTTTTATAAGTAGGCCAGATCCATCAGTGATAGTTACAGAGTTCTGAAGCCTGTGAGTGCCATGAGATATTATAGAAGGCCTCAACATATACAAATCTCAGAACTTTATAAAGTCACCATGTCCTGGAGACAGGGAAAGTTGGTATTTTCAAAATGGGGACTTAGTGTTAAAATCAATGAAATTCACCTTGTACGCCAAGAAGCCACACAGAGAAAGTGAAAGGCTCCAAGACCGTATGAAAAGATATTCATGAAGCAGCGACAAAGAGAATTACATAGACTGCTTTAATGAATAACATGAGTAAAATTTAATAATGGTGGCAAGTACGAAAGAAGATAGCAAGAAAGGATGTTGACCTACAGTAGTAAATGTTATAAGCATTTGGAGAAAGGGTATTTATTAATGTTAAGACACTCACAGTAGCAATGGTATGACTTCACTCACTTTAGATGACATTTTATAAACTTACATAATAAATGCAGGGAAGCCCAACTGAAATCCTGGCTACAGTTCAATAGATGTCCACAAAATATGTTTCTCTCTGTTTGTAATGAGTCAAATTTTGCCCCTGGATATACCTACATGGCCCCTCATTGCAAATATGATAGCAAAGACACTTCTCTTTGGTTAATCCTGACTGTATGCCCTGCCTTCTGCATATCAGTGAAGTACTCACTGAATTTTTTGAGAGCCAATGTATTTTCTTCACTTCTCAATTAACTACTAGAGCTGGTTTAATAAAATTGGGTAAACATTATTATTTGATGAAAAACACACAAAATTAACCAATGAATCTGAAGAAGAATATTCAACCAGTTTTACTAACTACAAATTTATAATTATGTCCAAGCACAATCAAATGCATTTTACCTTTTTCTGCTCTTCTGATCTGTTGAGTGAATACATACGTATACCTATTTCTGCATAATATATTGTGTACCCAATAGACTGTAACAGCTTCAATTTCAGATTTAAGTAAAATATAAACTACAGGAAGAACAGTTGCCAATATAACAGATATGCCGATACAATCTTAAGCAAAAGTGGGAAGCAATGATATTAATGTATTATGATAAATTAGAATAGTTAATAAGTAATCCATTTATATGTCAGTATATTACAGCAATACCAGAATCCCAGTTTTTCAATTGTGACACTTGCATTAAGATGGTTAATTCTACCTTTTGGTTCTTAAATTAGCATGTACAAGCAATGTTCTGCTCTCCGTTACATAGATGTAAATTTGATTTCAGCCTCCAAGATTTCAATATTTATTCTGGATTTATACCGATGTAACAGCAATGCTTGACAGTATGTCTAAATATGATTATTTGAGCACACAGGTCCCAAAGTCAGCAACCAATGTGAACAGGTGCCCTAAGTTAGGTATCCAGGTTTGAAAATAGTGCCAATAATATTTACTGGTCATTTATGAAAATGTGCAAAGCCTTTATTTACATGTTAAGAAACCATTTCAAGGATTATCACAAGGGCCCCTCAAAATACAAGTATAACTCCCCTATATAGGCTATGGTCCCCTAAAAAAAGTTATGTATGCTAAGATCATGTTTTCTAAATCATGCTGCTCAGCACTTAAACCCAAGAAAAATCTTTTGTGTGAGTGCCATGAATGCTGTTCAGTTGTCCTGTGTGCAGAGAGAGTGTCATGAACTACTGAGCAAAGATCCAACTACCCCAAGAGCTAATTAAAAAGCAGCCTTGACAAAGAAAGATTCTTGTTGCTGTTCAGTCCCCCTATGCCAGAAGAAGAGTGCTACAATTCAAGGCAGAGAGTAGGCTTATTGAGAGAACTGGAATTTTTAGAGGTCTTGGCTGGGAAACTGAGACCCCCTGCACCCTGCAGGGAAAAAAAAAAAGACATTTCACATCATGCATAAATGGAATCAATTTACAGCAGCAACCAAAGACCCTCAATTCTTGGGGTGCCTGAGGGTGCGCACTATGAGAACATGTGTTTTGAGAAAAATTGGTGCAGCGAGGTTCACGGCTGAAAGAGCAAATAGGTTCCCTCCCTGCCAAAATGATAACTTTAATGATAGCATTGAATTCTGAAATTGAGCACGGCAGGTAGGAAATCCCTGCATGGTTTCCATGAAATACTGCACTTCTCTCTGCCAAAGCATAATTTTAAAGCCCGAGGATTTCCCCTCTGAAAAATACAAAAAAAGCTCACCGGTAGATATACACCCTGTGCTATGTAGTTGGACCTAATTATTGATGCACCAATTTAAACTTTACTGTGAAAATGGGAGTCTGAACTCGAGGACCTACTGTCATCTTCAAAGAAATATAGAATCACATTACAAAAAATATTCCCAAATGCTTCTAGAGCCAATAAACTTTCATTACAGCCAATTTAATAAATATGGTTTTGAAGGGCACATATTAGCCCCCAAGTCAAATCCTTCACAGCAGCAATAGGAATTACTACATTGATGTGAATTATGTTTCACTAGAAATACTACATTAAAGAGAAGGTTTCAGCATTCTGGATGCATGTAAGAAAAGAAACAAGGTTACAAGAAAATTAAGGCTCTGGTGTAGTTTTCTGAGCTTGAGATGGAGAGCTGGTGCAGCACATGAGTGGGGGCCCAAAGAGGCACTAACCTTGCAGAGACATGGAGCCTCAAAGGACCTACAACTAAAACACTTTTTGATAATCCTTTTCATACATGTATATTAGATGATGCCTACACTCCTTCACTTAGTGAAGCCTCACAGATGGCCAGTGCTTGTCCCTAATTCTAATTCTTTTCTCCAGCTCAGCTGGAAAAAACAGAGTTTAAATATTTTTTGGACAAAATAAAGAGGGGGAAAATCAGGGTAAGGAAACAAAAGCATCAAAGAGAAATTAATAATTGTAGATACTCTGTCAGAGTAATCTAACTGAATCATGAGAAGAGTCGCTGCTTTGCTGGCCTAACATTGAGTTTATAAGATAGTAACTGCATTTTTGGCTCAATGCCACAGCAAAATACAAGCCTCAGACTGGAAGAGCTGGTTGCAGGATCCTAGACTGAATCCAAAGAGGTAAAGGACATCATAGATAAGTTTAAAATCTATTAGGAAGGAAAGCCCAATGCCTAAACTGGTATCATAGAATCATATAGAATCACAGAATATCAGGGTTGGAAGGACCTCAGGAGGTCATCTAGTCCAATCCCCTGCTCAAAGCAGGGCCAATCTAAATCGTGCAAGCCTGACCTTAAAAACTTCTAAGGAAGGAGATTCCACCACCTCCCTAGGTAACGCATTCCAGTGTTTCACCACCCTCCTAGTGAAAAAAGTTTTTCCTAATATCCAACCTAAACCTCCCACACTGCAACTTGAGACCATTACTCCTTGTTCTGTCATCTGCTACCTCTGAGAACAGTCTAGATCCATCCTCTTTGGAACCCCCTTTCAGGTAGTTGAAAGCAGCTATCAAATCCCGCCTCATTCTTCTTTTCCGCTGACTAAACAATCCCAGTTCCCTCAGCCTCTCCTCATAAGTCATATGTTCCAGTCCCCTAATCATTTTTGTTGCCCTCCGCTGGACTCTTTCCAGTTTTTCCACATCCTTCTTGTAGTGTGGGGCCCAAAACTGGACACAGGACTCCAGATGAGGCCTCACCAATGTCGAATAGAGGGGAACGATCACATCCCTCGATCTGCTGGCAATGCCCTTACTTATACATCCCAAAATGCCATTGGCCTTCTTGGCAACAAGGGCACACTGTTGACTCATATCCAGCTCCTCGTCCACTGTAACCCCTAGGTCCTTTTCTGCAGAACTGCTGCCTAGCCATTCGGTCCCTAGTCTGTAGCGGTGCATGGGATTCTTCCGTGCTAAGTGCAGGACTCTGCACTTGTCCTGGTTGAACCTCATCAGATTTCTTTTGGCCCAGTCCTCTAATTTGTCTAGGGCCTTCTGTATCCTATCCCAACCCTCCAGCGTATCTACCTCTCCTCCCAGTTTTGTGTCATCTGCAAACTTGCTGAGGGTGCAATCCACACCATCCTCCAGCTCATTTATGAAGATATTGAACAAAACTCGCCCCAGGACCAAGCCTTGGGGCACTCCGCTTGATACGGCTGCCAACTAGACATGGAGCCATTGATCACTGCCCATTACATGGAGCCATTGATCCATACTAGGTTGGCTAAAGGGAAGAAGATCATCTCCACAGGTCAGCAATGAAGATTTTACTTCAGAAAAAGGAAATCTGTCCATTTACAAAGGTTTGTGTGTGTTACCTAGAGTGGAGTAGGCTAAGCATTGTAAATACTACATGACATAATTTAGCCCAATATACAATTATCTTTTTCCTCATGGGGATAGTTAAGTGGAGAGTTATTCACTGTTGAGCAGGAAATTGTTGACGAATTTTTATACTAGTTCAAATACTGTATCTATGTTATAAGGGCAGTATGAATTTTTGAATTTCTTATTATAGCTATCTTATTGTTAGGGAAGTATGACATTTTTTATAAGTAAACATACAGAACCTATATATACAGTATTGGAGATCTCGTTTCCTATTTTTTCACACCTTTGCTAATTATTCAGTTTATTTTCCACAAATTACCTTAAATGTCTAATTTTCTAAAGAAAGTAAAAGACAAAAAACAAAAACACAAAATTGAGACATTACATCCAATGACAAAATCATGAATGCAGATCAGTTCATTGGCATATTGTTAGGAGCAAACCCTCCAATGCTAAAATCTTGGAGATCCATCGGGAAAACCAACAATTTAAAAAAAAGAAAAAAAAAAGAGGGTCTTTATTGTGCAAAGAAACAGAAAAGGGAGTTACAGGGAATTATCAAGAGGAAGGACCCTCCTTTGTTGGGTGTTATTTGACATTAGCATATTATGCAGCCCCCCCCCCCCCCATCCCCAATGATTTCAGCCATTTCTCTATCACTTTCCTACCCTGTTAAAATACTCTGAAGTAAAAGGTGGCACCGAAGATACTGAAGGCATAGAATCGGATTCTTCTCTCAGGTACACTGGTGTAGTATCCATGGAGTATGATGAAATCCATGATTTCCATGGAGTGACTGCTGCTTTCCAGTGGTGTAAGTGAGAGGAAAAACAGGGCCATACTATATATGCAATGGCCAAAGGAAAGGAACAAGGTTGATATAGATTTGGGTAGATTTGTACCAACAGAGAATTTGGCCCAAGATAATTATTGTTTGCACTTATATAGCATCTTGCCTCTGAGTATTTCAAAGTTCTTTACAACTGAAATATTTTAATGTTTTCACAAAGCCTCTGTAAAAACTAAATAGGTTTGGGTACGAGTATAATTGCTCCTTCCTCTTCATCTTGTCTTTTGATGCTCATCCCACTGCTAACCTGTACCAGGTCAGTTTCTGTACAGCTTGGGTTTCTTGGTGAGACCAGCAACTCTACAGTGTACTACGTTTTCCCAGATAAAGCGGTGAGATTAGACAAAATAATTAATGATTAGACTAGATTACACAAAATATACATTTAAAAACTGAGCAGAGAAAGCATACAGGAACCTATGAACAGTAGGCCAAAGTCACTGGGAGGCTGAATTTGGTCCCTATCTGTAGAAATGCATGGGGGGGGAGGAGGGAGACATAACACTGGACACAAAAGTAGAGTTTAAACAGTTACATTGTTCCCAGCTGGGTTTGATTCACATTCAGTTGTCTACTTCCAGAGCCATACAGTGGAGTGACACAAATCCCACCTGCCTAGGAAGTGCAAACATCCCTACTGACCCTGATCCTTTATCAGTTAGAGGCCACTTCTTTGAAAAAAGGTCAGGACACAAAGATTCATTTTCAAGCAAAGTGCCCCATGGGTTGGTCCTGGGGCCGGTTTTGTTCAATATCTTCATTAATGATCTGGAGGATAGCGTGGATTGCACCCTCAGCAGTTTGCAGATGACACTAAACTGGGAGGAGTGGTAGATATGCTGGAGAATAGGGGATACAGAGGGACCTAAACAAATTAGAAGATTGGGCCAAAAGAAATCTGATGAGGTTCAACCAGGACAAGTGCAGAGTCCTGCACTTAGGACGGAAGTATCCAATGCACCGCTACAGACTAGGGACCGAATGGCTAGGCAGTAGTTCTGCAGAAAAGGACCTAGGGGTTACAGTGGACGAGGAGCTGGATATGAGTCAACAGTGTGCCCTTGTTGCCAAGAAGGCTAATGGCATTTAGGGCTGTATAAGTAGGAGCATTGCCAGCAGATCAAGGGACGTGATCATTCCCCTCTATTCGGCATTGGAAGCATCATCTGGAGTACTGTGTCCAGTTTTGGGCCCCACACTCCAAGAAGGTTGTGGAAAAAATGGAAAGAGTCCAGCAGAAGGCAACAAAAATTATTAGGGGCTGGAGCACATGACTTATGAGGAGAGGCTGAGTGAACTGGGATTATTTAGTCTGCAGAAGAGAAGAATGAGGGGGGATTTGATAGCTGCTTTCAACTACCTGAAAGGGGGTTCCAAAGAGGATGGATCTAGACTGTTCTCAGTGGTGGCAGATGACAGAACAAGGAGTAATGGTCTCAAGTTGCAGTGGGGGAGGTTTAGATTGGATATTAGGAAAAACTTTCACTAGGAGGGTGGTGAAACACTGGAATGGGTTACCTAGGGAGGTGGTGGAATCTCCTTCCTTAGAAGTTTTTAAGGTCAGGCTTGATAAAGCCCTGGCTGGGACGATTTATTTGGGGATTGGTCCTGCTTTGAGCAGGGGGTTGGACTACATGACCTCATGAGGTCCCTTCCAAACCTGATATTCTATGATTCAAACAAATCATAGTTCTTGCCCATTACTATGTTTAATTCTTCCAGTGAATGTTTGATTTTAATCACTCACTTTACTAGATCCATGTAATCTGTTCTCTGAGGCTCCTGAATAAAATAAATTTCTCCCTAGGTACTTAGGAGCAATGGGAAATGATATTGACTGTACCCAACAGTGTTGTTCTGAATTGAGCATAAATTTCAGAAATACCTCAGGGCCTGTCAAGGCTAATTCCCCACTTTGGCACTTTGAGTGCAGAAAGTGGGGGCCCGCAAGGATTCTAAAAATTAATACTGGCCACTCCAGGCTTGTATTAAACTCGCAAGGTTACAGCTTTTCTCTGACCTTGGTTTGGTAGATGCTGCCACCACTCAAGTGCAGAACCCCTTTGAGAGCCCAGGAAGGCACACTTGGGAATTTTTTCCTTTGGGGTACCCTCAAGCCCTTTCACCCGTGCCCCCTCCAGGGAAGAGCTGAGACAGAAAAATGGGGGAGGGGGGAGAAAAGGAAATCAGCTGTTGCCACCAGCTAATTAAACATGCGCACAAACGTCTAAAGACACAAACATCCAATTCTGTTCTTAAAAAAGATAAATTTTATTAATAAAAAACATGAAATAACATATCTGGGAACTCAGGCTATTGCTAGATTTTAAAAGAGCAACTACAAGGATTAAGCACCAAGAATAGCTTTCTTGAGGTCCAGCTTAAAGGTTACAAGCAAAACAAAAGCACCTGGGGTTAGCACAGAGGAATCCACAAGCCATAACGAAATAAAAGGGATAACCCTAATTGTGTCTTCCTAGACATTTCCGGTTCTACTTTACATATCTGGGGTTTTAAATGAGTAGTTTCTAGGTATGATACTGATGATTTTTTTATACCTGGCCCAAGCTTCTTGCAGCATAGCTGCTGCCCTGTCCCCTCTCCCCAGGAGAACAACAACAGACAGACAGATAAAAGGGGAGTCTTTTCAATTTTAAGAAGTTCGAGCCTTCCTATTGGCCAGGTGCCCATTCACTTTCTTTTACCCATGCATAGCAGTGAGACTTTTTAATCCTTTACAGGTAGAGCAGTTAGAGAACAGCTACTAAGAGGGATTTTATAGCTACTGGCTAGCTGGGTGTCCATAAAAAGGGAGCTACCCCACTCCCCTCCTTCATTTATCACAGGGCCAGATTTTCTACAATATTTAGATGCTTAAGATACAGACAGGTGCTTTTTAAAATCCCACTAATCACCTATGCAGGTTAGCCCTTAACTCCAATAGGTGAAATCAATCTGCACCTTTAGGTGTCTAAAGACGTCTGAAAAAAATATCAGGCCATAAGTAACTTAGGAGCCTAAATCCCTTTTTCAGAAGTAATTTGGGTGCTCAAAGATGCAGATAGGGACTTAACAGAATTTTCAAGACACCTCAACAAGTTAGGTGCTTACTTCCCATTGAAATAAACTCATTTGTGCACTTTTGAAAATTTCACTCCATGTGATTAAGTCTCCCTGACTCCCTACAGCTTTACACATTTCCTGCAAATATGTACACAAATGCATCCATAAATGGATACAAAATTGACATGTGCTACTATGCTATATGTTACAATGATTTTGAATAAAACCTGGGCTAAAAGAGACCTTTATCTTTTCATCCGTGTATTCAACTGCGAAAGTTATCTGAGCATATTAGACAATATTTTTTGCCTATGCATTTGCACATCTCAGATTGTTGAAAAAATAAATTCCGTATTAGTATCTATATACACCATAGTATTATTATATAATTACTATTTGCATTTACATGCCCTTATTATATTATCTTTTGTTTCACAAATTCAATTTTTTTTCTTGAATAGATTTATCAGGAGACCCAATTCTATCATAGAGTACAAACATTGGAAGTCACAGTACATCATGCTACTTTGCTGGATATAGATTAAAACATCTTTATGAATGGGATACATTGTTTCTAGAATCTGATCTAAATTGATTGGTCCAGACATAGCAATCTACTACTGTGAGCGTGGTCCTAACAGTGTAAAATTTCATTTTGGACAACCAGAACCTCCTTTAAAATGACTTAAAATACTACATAAAAGGAAATCATACAGCTCAACAGCCCTCCACTCATCTTTGCCATCCTGACACTACTTCATAATCTGCTGTCAGGTTGAGCTAGGACCCTCAACAGACTTCGTATACAGTATGTAGTTACTACTCTGGTCCTCTCTATGTTCTCTGAGAACTGTTCAATAAGCTTCTCTGCAGGTCTCTGAAGCTGTGTGTTCATGTGACAGAAAAAATAAAGTCTGTCGTAAATAGTAAACTTACTTAAACATTTACACATCATCTTAGATATGCACCAAGGTCTAATGATAACAGTGGGCATGGAGTGTGATCACAGCCCTGGGTAAAGACCAGAATGTAATTACTAATTAGCAGCTATAATGGTATGTCACTAGACGAAAAAATAGGAAGTAGGTCAATGAAAAGGTACAGCCCTCCATCCCCAAATTAATTATATTAAATTTACAAAGTGCTGGGAACCATCTGTGGCACTGACCCTTGTCTGGTTACTGCAAGTAAGGGTCAGTCTGTGTTACATGACAAATATCACAAAGAAACTACATACTGTTGTATTATACAGTGTATGATTCAACAGAGAAGAATCATGTCTCATAAGCCAAACTAATTACAACTGGAAAGTAAGTTAAGACACTGAGTTTTGGCAACTTCTGATATGTACAGTCTTGCATAAATTTGCCATTAAAAAGGCTATAGTCATTGATGACTTAAAAACAAAAAATATTAAACAATGTGTCTGAGAATAAAACTGAAAGCCTTTACTGCTAACAGAAAAACAGAATTTGAGAGCACATGCAGGAAATTCTTGCCTTTCACATACTGAAAGGATTCAGCAAAATGTGACAGTGTTCCTAAGTTTCCACAGTGTCTTTATATAACGGTCACATTACCAATGACGTACTCCTTTTAAGAACAAAAACTTTAGGCTGATGTTAATGTGTGAAGGAGCAGCTTTCAAGTATTGAACCAAAATAACCTACAACTGTGAGCATTCTTTTTCAAATCTTCAAATATTTCTCATCTGAAGTTTGTCCTGAGTCTTATTCAACGACCTGTAATTACTGTACCTATTTGTGGTGGTATATTCTTTTTTTAAGAAGCCTCGGTAGACACTCAATGACAAGCAGAAAGTGAAGATACTATATAGCCTACATTTGTGCTAATTTGTCTGCTCTTTCTGTTGTAGTTGGCGTCTAGTGCTGGAGGGAAATGTAAAGTGTCTGTGTCCTCCATTGATTATGGAGCATTTCAAGGCAGTATGACATTTTAAAGAGTCACTAGCTAGGTCTTGGCATAGAAAAAACAGTTGAGAAAAAGCCCATTTTCATTGCACAAGAAAGAAATGCTAGTATAAAGGTCATAACACACTGTCAATACTGTTCTGACATGGAGTTTTGGAGGGATAAATCCTTTCTGCAAAGTGCAAAATGTGGAATCATACCTTAAACTAGATCAAGCTCCATATGAGTACAAGTGAGAACTTAATACTTAAGTAGCTGGCAAACCTCCTGCTCGGGCACCTAGACGAGTCTTTGCAGGAAAGGCAGTTAAAAAAATGACCATCAAGCTTTTAGTTGGTGACAACAGATACCCAGTTGCTACAAATCTACCTCAATCCAGCTGGGTGTCTAACAGCAAGAACAGCATGCATTAAAGCTTCAGAGTCAACTGTAAGTAGCCAAAACAACACAAAGCCATCCTAATCAACCTAGCATAGCAATTTATATATAACTATGGTGAGCCAGATTTGGCCAAAGTTCTGCCAGAACAGGCCCTGGGAAAGGCCCCTGGCAGCAGGAAGTGTACCAGCTGCTACCATTGGCAGACCTCCTGCTAGGGCACCAAGATGACAATGAAAAATAGTTGCTAATGTTCAGATAATTGGGGAACAGCATTTATAGTGACCATGTAGAGGAGCAGGGAAATTAATTCAAAAAATAAGTCTTACTGATAGAGTGTCTAGTTTCAGACTTCCCTGGTTCTTAATAACAAAAGGTCTGATTTGGGGATCTACATCAAGTGGAAAAACATGTAGAAAAAGCAAAGCTAAACAGGAAAGTATTTCTTATTCCAGTGTGCTTGTGGAGGGGTAGGTGCCTTTGCACTTGGTCCTGGGCCTCCTTCCCCCAGCTAGCTGTCACAGCCATACTGCCACTCCTTTACTCTCTGCTCCTACTCCCAAACAGGGGGATGTTATAAAACAGGAGCAAAATGTGCAGAAATTATTATGGACAAGGTCAACATTAATTCCTATAGGAATTCCATTTTAGATTTGCTGAGAGAACGCTGTGACCGAATAGCTGTCTCAGGCCATTCTGTTCAGGCATGGTTCCTTTAAATGCATAGACCCCACTGAGACAGAGGTGCTTCTATTCATTCAGATGGAAACAATAATGTGTTGTTGTCAATGGCATTAGAGATGCTAGATCAAAATTACAGCTTTCATTCTCTTTGTGTCACTAAGCTTAAGGGAATTATATGACCCCCTTTTCTTTAATGTTAGTGAGGCGATCCATTTCTGTATCTGTTTCTTCTGTTTTAACCTCTCAGTGCTGTGGCACATGTAGGAGAGCAGGGAAAACCTGAGTAACTTAAAAAAATTGTCGCATGATCATTCATTAGTCTTTGTATCCTTCTTCTAATCTTTAACAGGAGCCACAGAAAGGGCTAGAGGAGTATGCGTATAAATGGTAGATGTGCTTTGCGTGTTTTAAAAATCCAAAAGCTCTTTACTGTGATGGTGATTCAGTCACAGAAAATGGCTGACTGAGGGCATTATCAAATGTTTATCTTGATTACTTTTAGTGAAAATTTTACAGTGTGTATTTAATATATTGTGTATTAAAATAACTTGCCCAGCCATATATGAAAAGTGGATAGATTATGTCTTTCAAGGCGTTAAGTAGCCTTTGGATGAATCAAATGCTCTGGGAAACATATATTAGTACATTTTTAATGTAACTTTTTTTTTTCTAGCAAGGAGTTTAAATATAGCTCTATGCTATTTCATCATGCAACATTCAATTAACAATGAACCCAAAGGAGCTAAGTCAATTTACACCATGTGGCAATTTAGCTAAATAAGAGAAATAAGTGCTATAGACAAGATCCCAGAGAGTTTCTCTCTAAATATAAATATATCCAAATTATGCTTTGGGATGTTATTCTTTTACCAGACACTTGAGAAGTATTTGATTAGATGAAGTCATTGCATAGGGCACACACTGTTGTGCTATTCTTGACTGTTTATTTCATTGAGGGATAATTCATCTTTCTCGTTACATTCGCAGTTTGAGTTAGAAGCCTAAAATTCAAACTTGTAAGCAGCAATGAGGTTTACATTTCCCACAGTGAAACAACACGGATTTAATCGTGCATGATGAAATAGCATAGCTCTATATTTAATATTTCGTTTCAAGAGGGGAGACATATGAAGTGGCTAGCTCATCCCACCAAGCATGCATCTGTGGCTACACTGCTGTTAGCTCGACCGGAGCTAACGTAGGTATATCTACCCAAGCTGGAAATTACATCTTCAGCCCCAGAGTAGGCATATCTCAAAGGTATGTCTGCACTGTATGTATGTAGAGTACATACATTACATGCACCCCCACACCCCAAGAACAGGTATCAATAGCAATGTATATGGTGAGACACTGCTTAGGCGAGTAAAGACATGTTTGAACTCTATGGGTATGTACCCTACATGGCTCTGTACTTGCACAAGCAGTGCCTCCCCTGTCCACATTGCTGTTTTTAGCAGTGTAGTGTCCTGTTACCTCCCCACTGCCAGAGCCTTCCCCCGCTGCAGGGAAAGGCTCCAGCAACTCCCTGAGGTGGGGAAAGGCTCTGGCATGAGGGAGACAGCAGGGAAAAGCTTGCATAGCTACACACCACACATGGAAGTGGCTTGCTTTTCACTGCAGCATGTAGCTACCCTTGCCCTACATGACACCACTAGAGGTGTGCAGTGTAGACATATCATAAGAGGAAATAATTTGCTTTGTTTATAGTCTAGTAAAAGCCCTATTACCTGAGCACTGGAAAACAGACTGGGGAAATCGTCAGATAATTTAATATGATGAACAAGCTGGCACTGGCATGGAAATGGACTAGAAGATGATATAACAGTTGACAATTATGCTTACTTATCCATAATTCCAGTCAGACTGTTTTCATGTTGTATCTAGGGTGAGATGCTGGCCCCACTGAAATCAATGGCAAAATTCCCATGACTTCAATAAGGCCACATTTCACCCATACAGCATATCCTAAGTTACCTTTGCCTTTAAAGAATCAATAGCCACAAATATACCCTATCACTTAATTGGCATAATGTTTACTTGATGTAAAATTACTTAATTAAAATCTGACTATAAAATATTGTGAAGAATAAAAAATGGCTTTTCAAAAACATGCCTATGCAGAATCTTGCAACTTATTTAAACTCTAGTTAACAGATGCTCCAGAGTCTTTCAAACTGTGAAACTATCATGTCAAATGAAAAAAAAAAAAGATGTATTAAGGTAGGTAATTAAATATCAGTTTGTTTGACGCTTCTCCAACCATTTAAGATAAATACAAAGGAAGCCAATACTGACTACACATCTTCAAGTAATTCTTGAATCCTAGAAATGAAATATCTGAACAGTTTCTTTATGAGGAAAATTGCTGAAGGCAAAGGAGACACCACTTTAATTGTGGTCATAAAATATCGTTTGCAAACAATGTCCTGAAAACAAATGAAATAGTTGTTAGGAAGAGATAGGAATTGACGTCATTACATGATCAATATTTCTATAAAAATATGATAAATCTCCAGTGCATGTTTGAAATAGGAATAGCTTTATGGACAGCTCTACAGTAGTTACACGTAAAATGTTTATACTATTTTTATTTTACCAGTTTGAGAGATACTGTCTATACACATAATGAGAAATACTGTAAGAATACTGGTAAATTTTCAAAACATCAGAAAATTTTAAATTAGACCACTGGAGAGGGATAGGTTCTCATAACTTAAGCAACTCCCAGTCTGTAGAAAAGTCCTTAACAAATCCCAAATTTTAACAACCAAAACTTTTGGCATAGGAGGTTTTAAAAATCTGAACCTGCATCTGGATTCAAATTTCACAGCTGGCCAATATTTTTATGATGAGCAAAAGCAAACTGTTGGATCTAAACACCTACAAACTATGGGGTGTTGAGTACTGAGGCTTGAGTAGACTCCATGTTGCGGTACAGGGCTTAATCCTAAAGTGAAATCCTGGCCCCAGTAAACTCAATGGCAAAACTCTCATTGGCTTCAAAGGGACAGGATTTCACATTTAGAATTCTATAAACAGCACTCCCATTTCATTCCCTCTTCAAGACTGCATCCAGCTAGATATCCTCAATATGGTATGTTTATATTAAAACTATTTTTGGCAAAATGTGCTGTTTTGAAAAGCTAATTTTATTACAAAACAGACGTTTGCTTCTCTCGAGTGAAATTATTCTCGTGTGCTATTGCCCCATAATGCAGATACAATCTAGATTATAATATTCATAGTCTTCTTTACTAGTATGTTAAGTTTCCAGGAGTGACAAACACTTACTGTAACAACTATAAATCATAAGAAAATGGGGATAGACGTGTTTATAACAGTAATCTAACTTTTAAAATATTTTCCCATGGTGGGGGGTAATAAAAATTTAACTGCAAGGTCTTGATCAGGGAGCAGGTCCCTTTATAAATAAAGCAATTGGTATACTCTCATTTTCAAAACTTCAGATCAAGGTTGCTCTTTGCTCTCAGGTACAAAACTAGAAAGTATTTACTAACAGATTTTTCTATTTAGTTTCACTTGCATGTTCTGATTTTGTAAAAATAATCTTAATCTTATTCTCTGCCTTCCTGTGCTCTTTTCTTCCATGTCAACAAAATACTTATTGGCAGGTACAAGATGAGATCTGTCAGAAAAATTTCCAGAGAAATCCATCCAATGTTATCAATTAGAGGAGTTCACCAAATTCACATCCCAGGAACTGTCTAAAATCCTTCTTTGCCCCTAGAGGCATAAGAAAAAATGTACAAGGTAGAGTCAGTGACACAATCCGCCATCCCAAGCTTCTGAATTATTTAGAATCAATATGGATGAATTGAAATTGAATAATTATTTTAGGTTTGAGCCATTTCATTGGCTAAGGATTTTTTTTTTTAAAAAAAATCAATCCAGTCTGTTTTTATGTAACTTACAAAAATCTATTTAGAATTAAAAAAAAAATTATGATGTTATGTAAATGAAATAAATTTTCTTTTTTAAAAAATAAACATGGTTTAAGGTTATGACAACCTATGTTAAGGCCTAATCTTACTAAAATCAAAATCATTTAAATAAAATATGCTGCATCAATGAGCACTCCTCAAATTTTAATAAGAGTGCTTATTTGTAAATTTTATATAAAATCAGGGGTAAAACAACATCTTTAACTCTTGAGGTCAACTCAAGCTTTAATGATGTCACAGTATCACTGCACTAAGTAAATATCTATTATTTGCAGGCTTTACAATGGACGGAATACCAGTGTTTATCTTTTTCCAGATGCAAGCAGTTTCAGTTTGTTGGTTTAATTTGTTTCACTTTAATTACTTTTGGTCTCCGTTTAGCTATCAGATACTGAGATACTATATTCTTTATTTGGACTAATTCATTCGAAGTTGGGAATTGAAAGCAGGAAAAAACTTGTTTTCCTTTTCCAATCTATGAGAAAAATCCAGGTGGGAGAGGATGAGAGAGAACTGCAAAGTCTTGAGGGACACAGGGCTGTCTGATTTCAATGGGAGTTAGGCACCTAACCTAGTGCTTAGGCACTTAATGACACAGATAAGAAATCAAAGGGAAACAGGCCCCTAAGCTGCTTGGATACTCTTGAAAATTCCAGTAGGCACTTATCTTTAGGAACCTAACTACCTTTGGAAATCTGGCCCACGGTGACCAGAAACAATCCATCCATTCACCAACGACAGTTAATTCTTCCTTTGTTTAATGTCAGTTTTGAATGCAAAATTTTGATAAGATTTTTTTTCTTATGTACCCAGAACATTTAAAGGCAGTTTTAACTAATAAAAATAATTTTAAATGCTATTTTCGTATAATTTTAATTGAATTCAATTTTCTATCCAAATTAAGCTCTACCTAAATCCAGGTAAACATTTATCTAATAATTAAGAAATGCATCATTCACCACTTTGTAATTTAATAAAAAGTAAAAAAGTCAGATCTGAATAAATGAATATTAAGCTAACTTGTTTAAATGTGTATAGATGTATCCTCGTTTAGCAAAAAAGTACCAAATTTAGTGTAAAAGCTACATTTAGTTGTAAATCAACATGTTTTAATGAATATACCAACCAGCTAGAACAAACTTTCCTTTAGGAATAAACTAAAAATTAAAAATGCAGAAAAAGATTAAAATTGACAACTTAGATTTAGGTTTCCTGCTTGCTGATTTAAACCATCCACTAAATTCAGTAATTTAAATCAATCTACTCTTCTCAATAAATTGTATATTCGCACTCTTTATTTCATCTAATAAAGCATAGCCTGAATTTACCCCCTCTAACTGCTCACCTGATATAGTTTTTAAACTCTGTATACCTGATTCTCCATTGCCTTCCACCTTGTGTAGTCACTTATGCCAAGCACACACTAAATCATAGCAGTAGCACTTTGCAGAGGTGTAATTATAAAAGATGCAAGACAGTGGAGAAACAGGCTCAAATTAAAACTGAGCAGGTGAACCTGAAGTGTCATCCAAAATCTGAGAGGGACGAGGTGTGAAACATGCTTTCAGAAGTCTTAAAAGAGCAACACTCCAATGCGGAAACTACAGAACCCGAACCACCAAAAATGAAAATCAACCTTCTGCTGGTGGCATCTGTCATAAACATACAGGTAAAGGTAACAAAATCCCTCCTGAGCAGCTATACTGAATCTTTACCTGTAAGGGGTTAAGAAGCTCAAATAACCTGACTGGCATCTGACCAAAAGGACCAATAAGGAAAGATGATACTTTCAAATGGACGGGGAGGGGAGGTTTTGTTTGTGCTGTCTTTGTTTTGTTCATCTCCTGAAAACATACCTAAGCATCTAAGATTACAAAAAATCTAAGATTATCTTTTGTTTTAGCTTGTGAATTTTCCCTATGCTAAGAGGGAGTTTTATTCCTGTTTTTTGTAACTTTCAAGCTGAGCCTAGAGGGGAATCCTCTGTGTTTTAAATATTTTTATTACCCTGTAAAGTTACCTTCCATCCTGATTTTTGCAGGTGTGATTCTTTTACTTTTTTTTAAATAAAGTTCTTCCTTTAAGAACCTGATTGATTTTCAGTGTCCTTAAAACCAAGGGGTTTGGTCTGTGCTCACATTGTAATCAATTGGTTAGTATATTATTCTTAAGCCTCCCCAGGAAAGGGGTGAAGGGGCTTGGGGGAATAGGGACTCCAAGTGGCCCTTTTCCTGAATTTTTGTCTAAATCACTTGGTGGAGGCAGCAATACCGTCCAAGGACAAAGAAGGATTTGTGCCTTGGGAAAGTTTTTAACCTAAGCTGGTAGAAATAAGCTTAGGGGGTCTTTCATGCAGGTCCCCACATCTGTACCCCAGAGTTCAGAGTGGGGAGGGAACCCTGACAGCATCTGACTCAGATAATGAAAATGAACATGCGTCAGTCCGCACTGCTTTGGATTGTTAATTGAGCAGAACCTGTCATCAGCATGAACGCATGTCCACTGGAATGGTGGTTGACACATGAAGGGACACATGAATCTTTAGTGCATCTGGCAAGTAAATTCTTGTGACATTTGCTACAACAGTGCCACGAGAATGCCTGTTCTCACTTTCAGGTGACATTGTAAACAAGAAGCAGGCAGCATTATCTCCTGTAAATGTAAATAAACTTGTTTGTCTGAGCGATTGGCTGAACATGAAGTAGGACTGAATGGACTTGCAAGCTCTAAAATTTTACATTATTCAAAAATAAAACACAGTTTTTTGTACATAATTCTACATTTGTAAGTTCAACTTTAAAGAGATTGCACTACAATACTTGTATGAGGTGAATTGAAAAATACTATTTTTGTTTTTTCACAGTGCAAACTGTAGTCAAAAATAAATATAAAGTGAGCACTGTACACTTTGTATTCTATTATGTAATTGAAATCAATATTTGAAAATGTAGAAAACATCAAAAATATTTAATTAAATGATGTTCTATTATTGTTTAACAGTGCAATTAATCACACGATTATTTTTTGTAATCGCTTGACAGCCCTAGTTCAAAACAGAAGCATGTTTCATTTTTTCTAAAGGTTTTACAATTTCCCAAAAATATTTATTAAAACTGTGTTCTAGAAAGGGTTACTGACTTTTTTGTTGACTAAAAATCTAACTAAAAAGTTATCTATATCAGTCAATATCCATAGGTGCTGGAACTAGGGAGGGTAAGGGGTGCTGCTGCCGAACTTCCTGGCTTGAAGTGGATTCCACTGTATATAGGGTTTATGGTTTGGTTCAGTGGCTCTCAGGACCCCCACTATACAAATTGTTCCAGTACCCCTGTCAGTATCCGGTATATATCAATGCAGCATCCCACTGAGTAACTAAGCTCCTGTCTGTTGGGTTGATGGATGATTTTTCTGTTTCCAGTTGCAGCCATCACTATAGTAACTATGAATAATTGCATCTAGTTGTATGTGTTATTAACAAGATATGGCATGTGTCTTTGTGATCTAGGATATATTTACAATATTAAAAACTGGTGCACAATCTAACATTTCAACTTCTATTCAATCTGGAGCTCCAGCTCAGCTGGTACCACTGCAAAATCTGCTCCTTTTGACTTTAATTCTCCAAAAAACAATAGGAATAAATCCACTTAAAATATTGGGTGTACCAAACTCATATGGCATGCCTAATGAGAAGAGGATAATGCAGGGGGGAGAGGGGGCAGTTGTACCTGGGCCCTGAGCCTAGGCTATTCCACAAAAACATATGTAAAAATAAAGTGAAATGGAAGAGGATGAGGTCCAGTGAATATGATGTTTCAGGGTACAAATTTCTCGTCAGTCGTAGCGGTTGTAACAATGTCTTAGCTTTGTAAAATGCCTTAAATACTAGAGAATATGCTTCACTCTGTGAGGACTGAACACTTCACTAAGAATGAAAACAATACTTGTGAAGTTATCTTGGTATACAGAAGAAAAATAAACTTAACAAGGGAAAATAATGTTGATGTTTATTTGTTTCCTGTATCCTCATCTTCACATCCTCTCAAAATATGTCCTGTAGAAAGCCAGCACTGAGAGAGGAATGTCCTTGGGAGCAGGCAGAGCAAAGTTCACTAACTTACGGAGTTACATAAGTTAACAGCAGTTAGAGAACAGGGTTTCTAAGCATCTCAGATATTTCATGGACCAAGCACCATATGAAGCTTATATTTCAGTTCTGCCCAGGCTCTACTTTATGCCTCCTTTGTGTGTCTCTGTATTCTGGGATCAGCTGCTCATATTTGTTGTAAAAGCCTTAGGGCCGATCTCACTTACAGTGAGCTGCCCTGGCTCCAAGAGCCACTCAGGCAGCTGAAAATAACTGGAAAGGAGCCACATCCACTACGAGTCTCAAATACCAACGGCAAGAAAGGGCCTGGGGAGCCCATGGAGCCATTTTACCTGCTGTACGCCAAGCAGGGAAAAATCAGTCTACATCTGGGCTATTTTGTGGTCAGATCTGCTGGCTTAACAGCTCATTTATGTTACTTTGGCTGTAGGTCAAAGCACAGTCAGGCCCAATATATATACAGGCTCCTGAGTGTGAAATTTGGTCAGCAGCGGATGTTGGCTCCATAGCTCATCAGGAGAAAGTTATGCATCAGAATTACCAGAACACCACAAAAATAAAATCTAGGTTGCTTGCAAATTCAAGTATACTCTTCTCAGAGAAGCCACTCCAGGCCTTGTACCTCATGCTGCAGAAAACCTAGAATTGCTAAAAGGAGTTGATGCAATGGAGACTTACAGGCTTCAACACAAACACATACCAATTCCACACGGAGAGATAGAGGAGTCCTAGTCGCAAGCACAGCCTAACCAATTTTGCTAGTGTTTAATTACCCAAGAGTGAGAAACTCTTATCTTCTCCTGAATCACCCAGTTGCAGCTGAAGGATTCCTTTCTTCTGAAATAAGAGTATAAAAGCGTCTACTTTCCTAAAAAATTGACAAAGAGTGCAGGGAAACTCCCCCAAGCAACAACAACAACAAAAAGATATCACTGACCAGGAGACTTTATCTCATTCTTACAGGATCTCCTTCCATTGCTAACCCTCTGTGTTGTATACTCAAGGCAACCTCTCCCGGACTAACCTCAAGAATTGACATGTCAGACAGTTTGGGCACTGTGTTAGGACAGAGGTTCTCAAACTTCATTGCTCCATGACCGCCTTCTGACAACAAAAATTACTACATGACCCCAGGAGGGGGGACTGAAGCCTGAGCTGTCCCGAGCCCTGCCACCCCAGGCAGGAGAGGGCTAAAGCCAAAGCACGAGCCCCACCACCCCACGTGGGGGGGGCAGGGGGAAAGCTGAAGCCCAAGGGCTTCAGCTTCAGGCAGGGGGCCTGTAACCTGAGCCCCGCCACCCAGGGCTGAAGCGCTTTGGCTTTGGACCCAGGTGGTGGGGCTCAGGCTTCAGCTTTGGCCCCCAGCAAGTCTAACCCAGCCCTGGCAATCCCATTAAAATAGGGTCACGGCCTACTCTGGGGTTCCGACCCACAGTTTGAGAACCGCTGTGTTAGGACATTGGGGCAATGGACTCCCAAAACATGCTCAAAAATTTCTCTCTAGAAAGCATTCTGAACTACCCATTTTCCATATATGGGAAAGAGGCAATCACTGCATTCCGCAGTTTCTGTAAAAAAGTCACTTTAAGTTTTAATATAGGGGCCACCATTTTTGACAGCCACACAGACTATAGTTCCTGCTCCCTCTGCTAGCTGTGCAGCTTATATTCTCCATTCCCAGAGCTGTGTTCAGTTCAATTGATGACACTGGTTCAAAAAACAAAAGTGTTTTGGCAAGAGAATGTGTTATGTGACTTGATGGTTCTGTTTATAAAAAAAAGACATCAGTGTCAATTTCAGCTGTATGTGACACAGGAAAAATCTTGAGGGTTATCAAGTGGAAAATGACAGGATTATTAATGGAACATGGTATTTCTGAGCAGTACAGACAGCAAGTAACTGATGAAAACAATAAAATAAAATCTATATACAATTACTTGACACTTTTCAGAGTAACAGCCGTGTTAGTCTGTATTCGAAAAAAGAAAAGGAGTACTTGTGGCACCTTAGAGACTAACCAATTTATTTGAGCATAAGCTTTTGTGAGCTACAGCTCACTTCATCGGATGCATACTGTGGAAACTGCAGAAGACATTATATACACAGAGACCATGAAACAATACCTCCTCCCACCCCACTCTCCTGCTGGTAATAGCTTATCTAAAGTGATCACTCTCCTTACAATGTGTATGATAATCAAGATGGGCCATTTCCAGCACAAATCCAGGTTTTCTCACCCCCCCCCCTTGGTTAGTCTCTAAGGTGCCACAAGTACTCCTTTTCTTTTTACTTGACACTGTCCCTTTTTTGCAGGATTCATAAAAAACAACTGTTCAGCTTTTTTTGCTGGCGCTTAAACAAAGGTTATCGAATTAGTACTGTTCCTAGAACTGTACTGGTCTCAAAGATGCTGATTTACACTCACAAGAAAGTACCAGGTTAATTTACTCCTGAGGGAATTCTGAACCAAAAAGTTTAAAATTCTGTGCCAAAAAATTAAAAATTAAGTGCATAATATTTTCAAATTCTGCAAATTTTATGTCAATAAATAAATGTGGCTCCAGCATGGCACTGGGGAGCACAGGCCACTGGCTGCATTGAGGTGGGAGATCATCCTGATGCCCCCACCTCCCCTGGTACAGAGACTCGGCAGCGAGGCTGCACCTGACCCTGACACAGTGCAAGGGCTAGGCCTGCCACAGAAACATCCTGGGGCCCTGTCCCTCTGCGCCAGGTGTGGGTGGGCAGGCTCAGCCCAGCAGGATCCAAGTTTGGAGGGGCTTAGTGTGGGGTAATCCAGGTGTGGGGTGAGAGGTTTCTGTGTGGGGCAATCTGAATGCAGGAGGCTCAGTGGGAGATCTGGATGCACAGGGGCTCGTTGGGGGGTTCGGATGCAGGGGCAATGGGACTCTTCAGAGGATTCAGGTGAAGGGGGTTGGAGCTCAGGAGGATGGGGGTTAGGTGTGGGGGGATTGGGGAGGTGGGGTAGTGGGGCTTGATGGAGTGAGGATCCAGGTACAGCTGGTTGGAGATCAGTGGGGTGGGGGTCTGGGGGACTCATCGGAGGGATCCAGGTGTAGTGGGGTAGGGCTTGCCAGGGTGAGGGTTCGATGGGCCTGCTTAATGGGGGAGCCTAGCTGCTGCTGGGGGGATGCAGCATGCCGGGCTACCACTTCCCCCCCGCGATTCCCCTATCCCCTTTTCTTCTTCATCCACCTCCCCGCACTCCCACATTCCGCTGCCCCTGCCCTATTCCATCCACTTCCTTCCCTACTGCCTCTTCCCTCCACCCCCCCTTACCCAGCCCCACTGAGGGCACTCACTGTTTCAGACTAGAAAACAGGAAGGCTCCCATACACAGAATGGTAGCCCAACTGGCACTAAGACGCAGGAGGCAGCATTCAGCTGCAGAGTCAGTGGAGCTGAGTCACAGCCTCCTGCAGGTGGGCAGCTCTGCGCTTCCAGAATGAGGGGGGCAGTGGTATATAACTCCGTGTGCCCCCCCATGCCTCACCTCTATTTGGAAGGGGGCAATCCCCTCCCCAAAACTGTGCCCATGGTCATCCCCCACCCTCTCCCCCAGGCCCACTTTTCCTTTGCTTCCCTGCCACTTTCTGCAGGGAAACACAGGAAATCTGTGGCGGGGAGGAGTAGTGGGGGGGGAATGGAGGCATTTTCTGCAGCCGTGAAGTTCTGCAGAATCCCCCCAGGACACTAGTTAATTACACAGTGCCATTGGCATGCATGGTGCTTTACAGGCAAATCAAAAACAACAGAACTCCAGTTCAAGAACGTTACTGTAGTGTAAGGTAACTAATCATTCTTCATGTTGTAACACAAGGCCATGTGCTCCCGCAACCTGAGACAGACCCTTATTGAAGTAATTGGATGAGAGTGAAGATCTGCTAAGACGCTTTGAATGGTGCAAAATCTGACATGAGGCAGGAATGCTCTTACGAAGTCAGTTGACTTGGTCAGGATGAGAACAAACTTGCTACGGTTGACCTTGAGACCCAGCATGGAAAAAGAGCTGGAGAATGAAGTGTAAAGCCTTGGTAACTGTGGAGATGATTTCTCTCGAATTAACCAATCTTCAAGGTAACAACAAATATAGAGACCTCCTTTCCTTAAATGATCAGCTACCACTGACAGATATTTTGTGAATGCCCTCGGGAGAGGAGACAGGCCAAAAGGAAGTAAACCTCTGAATTGATAATGTATGACTTCCTCCGTGAAGCAGATACTTCGATGTGTCTGTCCATCTGGCTCACAGGAAGTAAGCAACCTGCAATTCCAGAGTTATGAACCAATCCTTGGGGGTCTTAGGAAGGGATTAAAGACATGAGAGTCACCATCTGGAACTTGATGTGATGGATGAACTTGTTCAGATGCCCAAGGGCCAGGGCAAGCCTCCTTGCTTATCTGGAATCAGGAAGTATGGAGAACAGAAATCTGTGCTGCAAAATCCAGGGGAAACTCTCTCAAATGCTGTCAAGGTTTCTTTCCCACTCTGAACTCTAGGGTACAGATGTGGGGACCTGCATGAAAACCTCCTAAGCTTACTTTTATTAGCTTAGGTTAAAACTTCCCCAAGGTACAAACTATTTTACCTTTTGCCCTTGGACTTTCGCTGCCACCACCAAACGTCTAACCGGTATTATTTTATTAGGAAAGAGCCTGTTTGGAAATGTCTTTCCCCCCCAAATCCAAACGTTACCTCCCCTTTCCTGGGGAATGTTTGATAAAAATCCTCACCAATTTGCATAGGTGACCACAGACCCAAACCCTTGGATCTTAAGAACAATGAAAAAGCATTCAGTTTCTTAAAAGAAGAATTTTAATAGAAGAAAAAGTAAAAAGAATCACCTCTGTAAAATCAGGATGGTAAATACCTTACAGGGTAGTTAGATTCAAAACATAGAGAATCCCTCTAGGCAAAACCTTAAGTTACAAAAAGACACAAAAACAGGAATATCCATTCCATTCAGCACAGCTTATTTTCTCAGCCATTTAAAGAAATCAGACTCTAATGCATATCTAACTAGATTACTTACTAAGTTCTAAGACTCCATTCCTGTTCTGACCCCGGCAAAGGCATCACACAGACAGAGAGAGAGAGAGCTTTGTTTCTCCCTCCCCCCAGCTTTTGAAAGTATCTTGTCTCCTCATTGGTCATTTTGGTCAGGTGCCAGCGAGGTTATCCTAGCTTCTTAACCCTTTACAGGTGAAAGAGTTTTTCCTCTGGCCAGGAGGGATTTAAAGGTGTTAACCCTTCCCTTTATATTTATGACAATTGCACTCACGTGAAATAGAGTATCCATCTCCTGCTGAAGTAGATGCTTGTGAAAATGGGTGATAGGGAGGAGGCAAAGACTGAAACTGGATCATATATTCTTCTTGAAGGTCCTTGAAGAATGTTATTCCAGTCCAAGCATCCTTGAAAAGTGAAAGGCAGGTAACAAAGGAGGGAGAAGATCCTTGCAGATTAGTCCAGGACTCCCAACCACATCATTAAATGTACTGACTCTGAGTAGGTCCTGGCTCAGATGTCAGATGAAGAAGCAAACTCCTTTCTTTTCTGAAAACATGGTCTCTTAGAAGAATTGGTCAGTCTCTGATAGCAAAACTATTAAGAAGCTTGTCTTTGCCTCAAACTCATCTGAGATTTGAATTGTTTCCTCCTATGTGATGGGCGGAGAGCCCTAAACAATGGTGGGTTGATTGTGTATCCTTCAATGAATAACACCTCATTAGTTTTTGAGCTAAACAAATCATAAGTCCTCTATTGTTGCCTGGACTACTTTTGGAATTTCAGAAGCAACCAACCAAGAGGCTCTCTGCATTATGACACTGATCTTGCAGTTAGGGATTACAGACAGTAGCATCTAGTGTTGCCTGCAAAGTTGTCTTAGCAATTAATTGTCACCACCAGCCATCCCAGGGCAGGAGGAGCACGTGTATGTACTTTTGTGAGTATAAAAATGCTCAAATCCTTTCAGGGCACTTGATATCTATGGTCCTTTTGTTTCATCACAGCAGACCCCAAAGCCAGGGTCTGCCACAATCCTGCCTACTATCCCTCACAACCCCAGTCTCCACTTCTCACCTCCAAATCCTCCCTGTAAGGCTCCCTTATTTTTGTTATGAGTCCAGGCTACAGACAGACACTCTTCCTATATGGTAAATTGAACTGCTGCCTATGAGATTCCTTTGTTTGTAGCACCAGGCATCCTAGGGGCCTTGATTTTCCTGTGAACCAGGCTGGTCCAGAGTTCTGATTTGCACCAAAGTCAGTAGGGTTGTGCTCACTGATGCCCATGACATTACCGGAATTTTTTGAATTTATTGGATGTTGAATTCCAAAACTATGTTACAGATCAATCAATAATGTAAATGATAAGCAAACCTAGGGAAACTGTTAGCCTCATATATGGTGGTGCCTACTTCCCAGCCTCTTGCTTCCTCAAAATTAAAGACTTGGAGTGCTGCACAGGCAATGAGCTGAGCCCTTATGTGTGGCATGTCACTCACACTGTTCACCTGACACCCTCTGGCCAATTATGGAGTAGCACTGAAAGAATATGAAGCCCAATTTTCCCTAACCAGGAGGTTCAGATACATGCCCTGAAGGGCTAAAGGATGAGGAGGAAGCCTCAGTGTTCCTACAGAATACAAACAAAGGGAAACCCAGTTGACAATTGACAGCATCGTTTTAGAATCCCTCCCCAGGCTTCGCTTGAAGTGTTTCTGGACTTCAGCTGGGATCAAATTTAACTGCCATACTTGGGAAACTCAAAACCATTCAACAGTGACTACTGTGTTTTCAGCTGTGCAAACACTGGTAGTTATCGTGGTTACTGCAGGAGTTGTGGTTGAAATGAAAGCATCTGTCAATTCTGGACTAGCATCTGGTATCAACCTTGTCATAGACATAATGCTTAAAGAAGTTCACATCCATCAGCATGGTCTGGGTGCAGTAGGATCTGCCAATAGATCCTGCTTTTATGACAGCAGCAGGGTGCCGATATCCATTTTGGTTTTGGATGATCACTAAATCATCTTTGACTAACAGAACAAGAGATGTGGTGGTACATTGTAACTATAAATCAATTCATAATTTTACCTCTGATGGTTTTGTTTGCAGCAAAATAGGTGCTTAGATGTGATGCTGTAGGTGGTAACAAGGCTCAGATTCAAGATTTCATTAATAAAATTGGCCTGAAGATCAGAAGCAGTAAGTAGGTGAATTGCAATGTTCAGAGACAGGCTTTTGTTTAATAATACTTTGAGATTTAGATAGTTTTTCCAGCTAGTTTTTCATGTGAGTAATGGACAATGGGGACTACTTATAATATAGCCAGTTTTATTTATACAGAAAACTCAGTCAAAACTTACTCCCTTGCTATACCCGCCATTGCTCTGAACACAGCAGCAGCAGTTACTCTAATCTCTGTTCCTCAGAGAACCTGCTGAAGCATTGTACTCTATGTATTCCTGATTATTCAAACCCAGTTGATCAAGTGGGTATCATGTGCCATGAATGACACTGCATACATAGCAAAATCACTGGTTCTTTGATACCTTCTTCATGTTTTGAGGCAAATGGAGAGAAATTCAACTAGTGGCTGCAGCTTGGTTTGGTAAAGTGACCCTTCAGTGTAATGCTGTCGCAAAAAAAAAAAAAAAAAGCCAGCAGCATTCTGGGATGTATTAGCAGGAGTGCTATAAGCAAGACATGATAGAAGTAATTCTTCCGCTCTACTCCGCACTGATTAGGCCTCAGCTGGAGTATTGTGTCCAGTTCTGGTAGCCACATTTCAGGAAAGATGTGGACTAATTGGAGAAAGTCCAAAGAAGAGCAACAAAAATGATTAAAGGTCTAGAAAACATGACCTATGAGGGAAGACTGAAAAAGTTGGTTTGTTTAGTCTGGAAAAGAGAAGCCTGAGAGGGGATATAGCAGTTTTCAAGTAGATAAAAGGTTGTTACAAGGAGGAGGGAGAAAAATTGATCTTCTTAACCTCTGAGGATAGGACAAGAAGCAATGGGCTTAAATAGCAACAAGGAAGGTTTAGGTTGGACATTAGGAAAAACTTCCTAACTCTCAGGGTAGTTAAGCACTGGAATAAATTACTTAGGGACATTGTGGAATATCCATCATTGGAGATTTAAGAGCAGGTTAAACAAACACCTGTCAGGAATGGTTTAGATAAGACTTAGTCCTGCCATGAGTCTCTTCCAGTCCTCTGATTCTTTTAGGAATCCATCTCCAGGTAGGTACATATGTATGTATGTAAATAATCTCTCTGAAGCTACATAATTATCTGTTAGATAATGGGTAATCTGTAGGACATGAGATTCAATGGAGGTTTATTAGTGCCCCAAATGGTGCATACTTGCCTCTCTGAGGGGGTTTAATCAAAAACGACATGAGAATATATTTTTGAGAGTCTCTCATTAACATTTTGGCAGCACATCACTGGCTAATCGCAATATGCTCAGTCTCTTGAGTTGAGCAGAATGTTGATGCTATCACTAGTACAATGTTTCAACAGAGCGCTAAAGACTAAGGATTGAGAGTTTATCCAATTTATTTTTATGTACAAATTTCTGCATTGTTCCCTTAATCTTGAAATAGAAACCGAGACGTATAGGAGAAAATTTCTGACCTGAATTACACCTGTGCTCCATGTTAGCTGCAAAGGATGAGTGCAGAATTTGGATATGTTAATTCATTTTAGGGTTACAAAATAAATGCATGATACCACAGCATCTGTAACAATGTTCCCTTTTGTATACATTTCAAATGGGGGTTTGCATCACAGTCTTAGTAAAAGTATGCACTAATACAAAATACTGTAGTAATTTTTATTAACATTAAATTGAATTGTTGACATCTTATATTATTAAACAAAGACAGCACTCACTATACTGGGAAAGTACATGAAAGAAAATAGAGCAAGAGTTGAGGTAGTTTACATTATGGATTAAATCTACTCAACATTTAAATTTAAATTCTTTTTTTTTTAAGCAGTTCATCTTGCTCTGATTGTTCTCAAATACTTCAGCAGTTAAACTAATAGAATGACTGCAGCTTGCCATGTTTTCTGTGTACGTACAGCACATAGTAGGTATCTGTATTCAGCCATAGTGATAAAACATATACTGTCATGCAGTTGAAAGGATTTTAATGAGGTGTTTGTGATTGTTCGATTTCATTAGATCAGGACTTTGCTCTAAAATAACAGAGATTTGGGTTACTGACTCCTGAAATGATTTTTCTGACATCAGATCAGAATTCTTTCAATTTGTGACATTCCCAGAAACTACGAAGATGGTTCCCTTATTCCATGCATGGCAATCCTTCTAGTGTTTTGTTGTGAATTTTGCATGTATTTTGTTGTGAAAAATCTGATCATATTCTTTCCATGTAACCTACTTACACGTGCCCTGATCCTGCAAACACTTAAGTATGTGAGCAGTTCCACCGAGTTCAATGGTCTAGTCACGAGTGAAGTTACTTATGTTCCTAAAACCCTGTAGGATCAGGGCCAGAATCTTTATCAGTGGAATAGTGAAGAAAATAATGCAGTATCTTTCCATTTCAGTATACTGGAAAGTATGTCTACATATGTAATAATGCTCAGTATCATGTGATGGTCAGGTAATTGAGAGACCACTGTGTAGAGAAGCAGAATTAACATTGCTAAGAGAAACATAAGTGAATTTTCCTTACTTTATGAAAGTAAATTTAAACCTTTGGGCAACTTTGCCTTTTTTGTATTTACTTTCCCTGACTGTTAAGAAGTATAGAAAAATAACCTTAATAATGACTAACTAGGTTAAGATTTTGTCATGATTATTTTTAGTAAAAATCATGGACAGGTCATGGGCAATAAACAGAAGGGCATGAGAGCTGTGACCTGTCCACTTAAAATTTACTAAAAATAACTGGGGGGAGGGAATTGTAATGAGGGGGGACTGACAGCCCGAGTCCCACCATCGAGGGAGGAGCGGGGGTTGAGGGGAGGGCACGCAGCCCCAGCTGTGAGTGGGGGCACAGCCCCAGCCAAAGTTATGGAGCAAGGCTGCACAGCCCCAACTCCAACCCCAACCCCGGCCAAAGTTGCAGCAGTGTGTGTGTGTGTGCGCGCGCGCGCAAGCGCACTCCTGGCTCTGGAGACAGCCATTGACAGCTGAAGCATTCACGGAGGACCGGTAAAGTTATGGAATCCATGATTTCCATGACAAATCGTATCTTCAGTCATAATGTGCCTGTTTATCTGAATGTGAGATCTTTATAAACAGCTACGTGAATTTTCTACCAACTTAAAAAAAATAAAATAAAATAAAATAAAAGATTCCTCTGGGTTGAGAACAAGCATGAGAAATTTCAGACTAAAAGTAATTGTATTGGAAAGTATAAATCACTGAAGTAGGGGATTAGAATTAAAGTGCAATTTCAGCCAGATATACTATAAAGGAAAAGCAGGGAATAAGTAAACATTCTAGGAAGAAGAATACAAGCGGCAAAGCCTGATGTAGAAAAGTGCTGAACACAACGGTGACCAACAACATAATCAAAAGCAGTTAGGTGACCTGAGCTAAAGAAGAATTTACTTTTCCTCTTAGTATTAATTCTATTTTGAGGCCTGGAACACAGGCCTCAAAAATTTAAATTTAAAGCTTAGACCTTGAGCAAGTACCCTTAAAATTTCAGCACAAATGGTGGAGCATACTAAACAACATCTGACTAACCCTTAAACCAGGTCAGTTCTGGACTCAAGATAATAAGATTTATCATTATCATCTTATGGCACATTTCTAAGGCCTCATTTCTAGTAATATTAATGTTTGAGCATAGCAGTGTTTAGAAACAAATTATTTTCCTTACTTTGCTTAACTACACACAATTCAGTATAACAACTAATATTAAGAAAGACCTTGTTTACATGCTTCCAGAGATGTTTTCAAATAAACAAATCTTTTTTAAACTCAACTAGCTCATAGTGTGTTCATTATAAAGGTACAGGACATTTAAAGCATGCAGCAAACCAGCTGCTTTATTCCAAAAATATTTTAGCTGAAAATTACAGATGAGCAACTGAGAAGCCCAATCAGGACCATCATGTTAAAAATGCTATCAGAAGGAGCGTGTGTTCAGCCACATTAAACCAATATATGTAGGATCCATGTTGTTGCTAGAGTACACGAGCAGCATTTTTCATCATTTATTGTTATTGCTTACGTTTCAAGTATGTAACATAAGCATGAATAATATATGCAACTACAATAAGTGAAAGTTATAAAGCTTGTAATTGATTCTCTTACTCCCTGCAGACTTGTCTAATGGCAATGCCACTATGATTAAGAAGTTTTCTGCATTCCGATTGCATAACACATTTTTAATTCATTTTGGCTGGAACTGGTTGGGAAGGCTCTCAGCACAAATACATTCCCATAAAATTATATTTAAATTGATTTAGCCTCCATAACTCCTCCCAAATTGCCAAATTAAGATTTTTTTCATTTATCTTGCCAAACAATTTAATTATGCAATTAGCTGCCTTCTTTAGGCTCTGATCCTACAGTGCCTTCGAAAGTTTTTAAGGCTAGATGCTGAAAATTCCTGAGTGTCCTCAATGCCTACTGATTTCAAACAAGAAGGGAGAGTGCTCAAATCTTGTAAAAGGTGCTCAGCACTTTGCAGCTCAAACCCTTAGAGTTTTTCATTCAGGGCTTGATTCACTTCCCAGTGAAATGAATGGGAGTTTCCCCAGTGCTTTTAATCAGATAAAGATCAGGCCCTCAACCCTTCTTCTCTAAAAAAGTTAGTATAGTCTTTCTTAGGCTTTGGGTAATATTTACATTATAAGAAGTTTTTACAAACATTTTTCTTCAATAATTAGTGGACTTGAATTTTCATGATTTATTTTGTTCTTTTTGCTACAGTGAAGCCATATGAGAAAAGGAAATACTTTTCAGTTTGAGGTGTACTCTCTTGAAATCCTGCCTCCTTCCCCTCACATAGCCAAGCAAAGGTCAAAATGCAGAGGAAACATCTTCACCTACACGCTCTTGTATAGTGCCACAAAAATACCCATAAGCAGTTCTGTGCCACTCAGCACAAAGGAATGGTGGGCGGTCAGAAGGCTCCAGCCATTTCTTTTCTTCATACCCAATAGTAAGTAGTAGATGACAGGTTTGAGATGAAAACATAAGTGACTTGAGGCTGGAAATGGGAATTTAGGGCACTAAGTCACACTTCCCATACGGAAGGCCATTTGGCCTGTATCTCACAAGGCAGTAACTACCATTATGAGAGGTATCCTCTTCTCACATGTGTGGTAGAGATGATATTCTTACAAATAGCCAACAGATGTCCAAAGAGTTTTGAGAAACAAGACTCCAAACCCAATTCAGAAAAGGCACGTGCACTAGAGGAAATACTCTGTGGGCAGCAAAACGTATCTATTCCTGCTGTAGTACAACTGAGTATACAGCTACAAAAAAAAAATCTACATTCCTTCAATGCAGTCATGAAGACACACGTAACCCTAGTGGTACATGAAGCAATGGTTCCATAAACTGGGGTATTGCAATGACTGAGCACATGAGGGTGGAAGCTGAAATCACAACTCCTCTCCACGATAATCCTTCCCCTATGGAAGAATTCATAAGATGATCCTGAATATTAAAAACCAAAAAAACCAAACCACTAGAAGTTAGGGTGTAATCCAAGGCGATCCACGATCTGGTTTGGATTCTTACCTCAAACTGAAGACACTGGTCCAGTAATATAGAAGTGGTGCTAACTTCAGAACTAGGATATTTGAACCAAACTGCCAAGACTGTTACATCTATAGCAACATCTCAGCTGATCTCCTGAACCAACAAAATCAGAAGGAACATGAGGAGGAACTCCTGATTCTAGTCCAAGAAAAGGGAGTTTGCCAGTGACACTGGGTTTTGTTTGATCCCGAAGCGGAGCTGAAGACAATGGGTGTTATGCTTAATATTAAAGAAGCCTAGTCCAGACTTGCTTGATTTATAATACATAATGCCAGGCTGAGACCCAAGACAGACATTTGTATGATTCCAACTTACTGGTCCTTCAATGGTTAAAGAACTAGAAGGCAGCTGGAACTACTCTCCCTTTCGTACCCTTGGAATCCTTCATGGTGCCAGTTGCCCCTCCAAGTCCCTCAACAGATACCGCTTACCAGAAAAGTTCCAACAGATTGATGCCAGAGGCACCAGATCCCATACATTGAAATATACAGATGCCACTTGAAGAAGCCTGTTTAACTCCTCCAAACAGCTCTTCCCACTACAGGTGGAAGTTGTGAGCTGTCTTGTTTCTTTTTTTCAACCCTTGAAGAACATGTTGGGGAAGACCATTTGCGTTCCCATCATCATCCCTGTGATAAAATGCCAAAGGTAAGGTGAAAGGGGGAGGGATTATATCCTATTTTTCCCACACCTGAAGAGAAGTCTGTATCATTTTGCCCATTCCTAATGTAAACTTTGTAAACTACAGTACCACACACAGAAAACAAAAAACAAAAACAAACAACTAGTACAGTACATCCTTAATGCCTTACCATCCAACCTAAACAAAAACCTTGTATGCTCTACCACAATGTTTGGAATCCAAAAAAAGCATTTCACTACAAAGTAACAGTGTGGTAAGCTGTATTTGAATTTTTTTAAAACTCCAATTTTGTATACATCTCGGATAAGGAGGGATTTTTCCCCATGATCAATTATTTCCAAATAATTGTATTAATAAAGTTATTAAGATATAAAAATCATTTAATCTTGCTATTCTCATTTTGGCATTATCTTTAACTAAGACATAGTTTAGTCAGATATTTCAGACTTCACTCAAATAGCACAGTCATTTCATGAATCATTACATTTCTACTGTTTATTCCTAGAAAGGTAAACCAGTGATTGAAGTATGGAACAAAATACCCAAATTAAATCTTATATTGATAAAAATATTATTTAAGTATAAGAAAAGTTCACTGTATTCTGCTGTACATTCAAGCACGTTGATCCAACAGAATAGCTTAGTCATATACATGCTGATTATGTTGCAGCTAGTAAAGTCTGGTGGCACTATAGAGTAAACCCATCCCTCTAGTGGAGGGATGCTAGAACCAAAATGGTTTTAGATTTTTCAGTCCCATGTAGTCTTTGGGTATTTATTCTCAGAAGTATATAAATTACTCCTAGGTCTTTAGCAATTCTAGGAAGTTGATTAATGTGTGATCTTCTGTAGCCCAGTACATTAATTCTGATCAAATGAAAAATCACTAACTCTAAACTACAGACAGGAAAGTTGAATTTGCAGAATTGGTAATGATAGAAGAGATCATTCAAAATATAAAAATCAAAAAGCAAATTTTGTAGATGCCTTCTTTTTCTAAAATTGTGTGTGAAATCCTGCTTGTTTTAATTACTTGAGTTGTCCTGTTTGAAGTCTTACAGGGGCTGTCACCTACCCTGATTGGCCACTTTCCCTAGTATCTCCTGCTATGTCGGCAGAGGAAAATAGATAAGCATTAACAGTCTTAATGAAGTCCCTACAGATCTGGAGAAAGGGGAGTGATACTGCAAAGGCAGCACTCTATCCATTCCTCCCTCCCACCAGGCTCTTCACCCCCATTAGGTACCTTCTATACTTATGGAAAGTGATACAGGAGAGCCAAGAAGCAGTAGGAGAGTGCTAGAGGGGAAATATATAAGTTCAAGGCTAATTAAGGTGTGGTTCCCTGTAGACTAGGGAAGGTGGCTGCAGGTTAATTGGAGCACCTGCAGTCAATTAAGGCCCTGTTAGGAACCTAATAAAACGCCCTGCTTCAGGCAGGCAGGCAGACAAGAAGAGAGGATTGGAGCTTGGAAAAATCAGAGAACTGAAGTAAGGGGGACCCTGCCCCAGCATCTAAGGACTGCATGGTACCCCACCCAAGGAAGAGGGTAAGAAACTGCAGGGGTTGAGAGGGGCTGAGGCTCAGAGTGAGGAGCAAACCCAGACCCCCTCCCCCACTTCCCTCCTTTACTATCTTCCTGGGCCACTAGTGGGGCCATTGCTGCCCCAAGAACAGGGGCAATGGGTGGCATCTGAGCTTCCTGCCAAGAAAAGTGCAGGACCCACCAGACTAACATTGGCCATTGTCTAAATATAAAGGGAAGGGTAACAAGCTTCCTGTATACAGTACTATAAAATCCCTTCTGGCTAAAGGCACAAAATCCTTTTACCTGTAAAGGGTTAAGAAGCTCAGGTAACCTGGCTGGCACCTGACCAAAAGGACCAATAAGGGGACACGATACTTTCAAATCTGGAGGGAAGGTTTGGGTCTGTCTGTCCTGTGTGTTTGCAGGACACAGATCAAGGAAGCAAGCAATCCAATTCCATTAGAACTAAGTAAGTACTACAAAGGGAAAGAGTTTGCTTATTTTTGTTTTGGCTTGTGATTTTCTCTGTGCTAAGAGGAAGGTGTATTCCTGGTTTTCTTTAAACTTTGGCCCAGAGGGAAATCCTCTGTTTTTGAATCTGATTGCCCTGTAAGATTATCTTCCATTCTAATTTTATAGAGGTGCTTCTTTTACCTTTTTTTTTTCTTTATTATAAAGTTCTGTTTCTTTTAGAATCTGATTTGGGTGGGTTTTTTTAATGTCTTGTTTATTCTCAAGCCTCCCCAGGAAAGGGGGTGTGGAGGCTTGGGGGGGATATTAGGGGGGAGTAGGAACTCTAAGTGGTCCTTTGCCTGAGTTTGTCTAAATCACTTGGTGGTGGCAGTGTTAACTAATCTAAGATACAAGTGAGAATTTGTGCCTTGGGGAGTTTTTAACCTAAGCTGGTAGAAATAAGCTTAGGGGGTCTCTCATGCAGGTCCCCACGTCTGTACCCTAGAGTTCAGAGTGGGGAGGGAACCCTGACAGCCATCTTGTCACATGTGGTGAGAGAGGTGGGACTTCTTTGAACATAGTCCAGGGGGGTTACAACCACCCTGCCTCCAAAATGGAGGATGTAGTCAAAGCACTGGTGCAAGCCACTGCTGCCCAGGAGGAGGCTACCCGGGTCCAGGCAGCTGCCCAACAGGAGGCCATGCAGCTGCAGCAAGAGACCAATTGCCTGCTGATGACCCAGGCCACCCAAGATCAGGCCATGCTGCAGGAACTAGTGAACCAGGTGAAGACCCTTACAGAGAGGAGCCGCGGGTATGATGGGATGCAGACCATACAGGCCAGCTACTGTCTGCAGAAAATGACCCGGGAGGATGATGTGGAGGCAAACCTCCTGGCCTTCAAGAGGACAGCCTGGCCCCAAGACCAGTGGTCAGGCATCCTCGCCTGGCGGGGATGGCCCAGAAGGCCTACTATGATATGACCGCAGAGAAGGCAGCAGATTACCCGCGACTGAAGGCAGAGATCCTGGCCAGGGCAGGGGTAACGACGGCCCTGCGAGCCCAGAGGTTCCATGAATGGCAGTACTGCGAAGACAAGACACCATGATCACAACTATTTGACCTAATTCACCAAGCCTGGAAGGAGTTACGCCGGGAGGCTCTCAGTTCAGAGAAAATGATGGAGCTCCTGGTGCTGGACCACTATATGAGGGGGACTACCCTCGGGCCCCCAAGCCTGGGTAGGCCAGAATGACCCCTCCACCTATGATGAACTGGTCACCCTTGTTGAGAGACAACTGGCAGTCCGTGAACTGTTTGAAATCCCAGGAGGTGGAAACCAGTCCCAACCCCGGGGACCCAGATCATTGAGAATGCCAGGAAAGCCATAGCCGGAGGAACAGGCCCCAAAAAGACCTTGGGGTCCAGGGTGAGAGAGTTGGGGGAGCAAGTCAGAGGGTCTAAGATATCGCTGTTATGAGTGTGGGGAGTATAGCAGCCCAGTGCCCAACAGGGAGGAGCCCATGCAATGTAATCTGGGGGATCCCAGGAACAAATGTGGCCTAATTAGTCTGGTGGGGGTCACAAAGGCCCCACATGAGTACAACAGACTGGTAAAAATGAATCGCATCAAGACCATAGCTTTGGTGGACTCTGGGAGTGCTGTCACATTGGTCTCAGGGAAGTGAGTGGGGCAAGACCAACTGAGCCAGACCAAGAGCACTGGCGTGACATGTGTCCACAGCATAGTAAATTTCTACCCCACAATTCCAATATGTATTGAGATCCAGGGAAACACTACCAAGATGATTGCAGGGGTGGTCCCCAAGCTTCCCTATCCGGTCTTAATTGGCAGGGACTTTCCTGGGTTTGAGAGCTTACTCCCCCCCATCAAGTTAGGGGAGGGAAGTAAACCCCCAGAAGAGTTTGAGATGCCCATGGATGATGCTACCACAATTTTTGTGGTGTTTTCCCCAGAGTTATTTTCACCCCCTGGGAAGTCCTGGAAATCTAGGTGGGAAAGGAAGGCAGATAAACTATTGGAACCAGGATTTTGGCAGCGAACCAGAGAGCTGCCCTGGTTGGGAGGAGACCCTGTCAGGGAACCCGCAAGGTAGTATGGACCAGTGGAGACCCAGAGACGGTTCCCAGCACAAGTGCAAGCATCCCAAGAGAAGGAGGGGAGCCCAATCCAATAGAATCAGGCCAGATCAGTGCCGCACACGAGTGTTTTGGGCAGGACCAAGCCAATAACCCACTGTATGCAAACGTGAGGGAGGAGGTAGTAGAAGTAAATGGTGTGCCAACAGAAAAGAAGACCAAAGGCCCAGGGCCATATTATATAAATCAAACAGGATCTGTTATACCGGGTAGTGCCAATACGTGGGGAAATAATAGAACAGCTCTTGGTGCCACAGAAGCACACAACGACTGTATTAGAGTTAGCTCACAGTCATCTGTTTGGGGGACATCTAGGAGCAGACAAGACCCTGGATAGAGTCCTAAGGAGGTTCTACTGGCTGGGGGTATGGGCAGAAGTCCAGCACTATTGCACCTCCTGCCCAGAGTACCAGCTGTATAGCCCCCAACCTCAGTTAAGGACCCCGTTGATATCCTTGCCTATAATTGAAGTCCCTTTTGAAAGGATAGCAATGGATCTAGTGGGCCCCCTAGAAAGAACAGCCTGGGGCCACCGAAACATACTCATCATCCTGGACTATGCTACACGGTACCTCGAAGCCATTCCTTTAAGAAATCCAACATCCAAGGCGATCGCAAAAGAACTGGTGCAGGTTTTTGCTAGGGTAGGCATCCCTAAAGAGATCCTGACAGACCAAGGGACTGCCTTCATGTCAAGAGTAACGAAAGACGTATGTACCTTGCTCTGCATCCAAGCCTTGCGGACCTCAGTCTATCATCCCCAAACAGATGGTCTGGTTGAGTGATTTAACCGCACTTTCAAGAGCATGATCCGAAAGGTGGTGGCCCAAGACGGAAAAGACTGGGATACCCTCCTACCATACTTGATGTTTGCCGTGCGAGAAGTTCCCTAAGCATCTACTGGATTCTCCCCCTTCAAGCTACTGTACGGATGCCTCCCACATGGCATATTAGACATCACGAAGGAAGAATGGGAGGAACAACCCAACCCAGGGAAGAACGTCACTGCACATGTAGCCCAGATGAGAGAACAAATAGCCCAAGTGACCCCCTAGTATGATTGCATTTGGAGAAAGCACAAGAGGCCCAACAAACATACTACAATCTGGCAAAAACACAGAAATTTCAACCAGGAGAACGGGTGCTGGTGCTGGTACCAACAGAAAGTAAGCTCCTGGCCAGTTGGCATGGACCCTATGAGATCATGGAAGCCGTTGGAGGTGAATTATAAGTTGAATCAGCCAGACTGCCAAAGGCCAGAGCAGATATACCACAACAACTTACCAAAACTTTGGCTCAATCGGGAGACGTGCCTGGCCGTCCTGCCGGCTCCATCCCAGGCAGATGGCCCACGAGGGCAGGTAAAGATATCCCCCAAATTAGCCCCAGAACAATGAACAGAGGTCATCAAAATGATCCAGCAGAACCAAGACATGTTCTCCACACAACCAGACTGTACGATGCTTATCCAACACCACACTGTCTCCTGTCCTGGAGCAAGGGTGACAATAAAACTGTATTACATACCCGAGGCAAAAAGAGAAGAAATTAGGGCTGAAGTAAGGAAGATGCTGAAACTTGGGGTAATTGAGGAATCAACCAGCCAGTGGTCCTGCCCTATTGTCTTGGTCCCCAAGCCTGATGGCAGCCTGAGGTTTTGTAATGACTTCCAGAAGTTAAACAAGGTATCCCAATTCGATGCCTACCCAATACCACATATTGATGAGCTGGTGGATCAGTTTGGCAAGGCCCAATACTTGACCACCTTGGACTCGACAAAAGGCTACTGGCAGATCCCCCCGGCTGAGGACACCAAGGAAAAAACAGCTCTCTACACCTGATGGCCTTTTCCAATATACCATCCTCCCTTTTGGGCTCCATGGGGCCCCTGCAACTTTCCAACGATTGATGGACAGATTACTTCAACCCCATGACAAGTATGCTGCTGCCTATTTAGATGTGGTTATCCATAGCCCTGACTGGGAGATGCACCTGGGGAAAGTGGAAGTGGTATGGGATGCTCTTAGACAGGCTGGCCTCACTGCTAACCCATCTAAATGTGCAATAGGGTTAGCTGAGGCCAAATACCTCGGGTATGTAGTCGGAAGGGGCCTGGTGAAGCCCCAATGGAACAAAGTGAACACAATACAGGAATGGTATCACCTGATCCACAAGAAGCAAATTAGAGCATTCTTAGGGATAGGGTACTATCGCCAGTTCATCCCTCACTTCGCCACAAGGGCAGCGCCTCTGACAAACCTGATAAGAGCTCGGGGCCCGGAAATAGTTAAGTTGACCGAGATGGCAGAGGAAGCTTTCACAGACCTAAGGATGGCCCTTTGCAGCCATCCGGTGGTCATAGCCCCAGATTTCAAAAAGGAATTCATCCTACAAACAAATGCCTCAGAGGTAGGTCTTGGGGCCGTCCTTTCACAGATGGTGGGGGATGAGGAGCACCCAATCCTTTACCTTAGCCGAAAGCTCCTGCCCAGGGAGCAACGGTACACCATAGTAGAAAAGGAATGCCTAGCAGTTAAATGGGTACAGTACTACTTGCTTGGGCAGAGATTCACCCTTGTGACAGACCACGCCCCACTCCAATGGATGAGCACAAACAAGGAGAAAAATGCATGAGTGACTAGATGGTTTCTATCCCTACAACCTTTCCACCTCCAGATACAGCATAGAGCCGGAAGCCAACACGGCAACGTGGACAGCCTGTCATGACAACACTGTCTCTCATCCCAAGTAGCCCAACCCTGTGGTGTAGCCCAACCCCTGCTCCCTGGCCCTCCTGTATCACATTCTCCCAGGGGGAATATGTGATACAGGAGGGCCAGGGAGCAGTGCTAGAGGGGAAATATATAAGGTCAAGGCTAATTAAGACATGGTTCCCTGTAGACTAGGGAAGGTGGCTGCAGGTTAATTGGAGCACCTGCAGTCAATTAAGGCCCTGTTAGGAACATAATAAAACCCCCCGCTTCAGGAAGACAGAGGAGGAAGGAGAGAGGACTGGAGCTTGGAGGTGTGCTGTGAGATGTGGAAAATCAGACTCCATTCCCCAGCAGCTAAGGACTGCAAGTACCCCACCCAAGGGGGGAAAAGGGTAAGAACAAAAGGGTATGTACAAAAAAATAACTGCATTCAAAAATAAAACAGTGTAAGACTTGAGAGCCTACAAGTCCACTCAGTCCTACTGCTTATTCAGCCAATCGCTCAGACAAACAAGTGTTTACATTTGCAGGAGATAATGCTGTCAGCTTCTTGTTTACAATGTCACCTGAAAGTGAGAACAGGCATTCGCATGGCACTGTTGTAGCCAGCACTGCAAGATATTTACATGCCAGATGTGCTAAAGATTCACATGTCCCTTTGTGCTTCAACCACCATTCCAGAGGATGTGCCCATGCTGATGATGGGTTCTCCTTGATAACAACCCAAAGCAGTGTGGACTGACACATGTTGATTTTCATTATCTGAGTCGGATGCCACCAGCAGAAGGCTGATTTCTTTTTTGGTGGTTTGGATTCTGTAGTTTCCGCATCAGAGTATTGCTCTTAAGACTTCTGAAAGCATGCTCCATACCTTGTCCCTCTCAGATTTTGGACAACACTTCAGATTCTTAAACCTTGGGTCAGGTGTTGTAGCTATTAGAAATCTCATATTGGTACCTTCTTTGCATTTTGTCAAATCTGCTCTGAAAGTGTGCTTAAAACAAACATGTGCTGGGTCATCATCTGAGACTGCTATAACATGAAATATATGCAGAATGCAGGTAAAACACAGAACAGGAGACCAACAATTCTCCCCCAAGGATTCAGTCACAAATTTAATTGACACTTTTTTTAAACAAGCGTCATCAAGGAAGCATGTTCTCTGGAATGGTGGCCAAAGCATGAAGGGACATACGTTTAACATATCTGGCATGTAAATATCCTGCAATGCTGGCTACAAAAATGCAATGCGAACATCTGTTCTCACTTTCAGGTGACATTGTAAATAAGAAGCAGACTGCATTATCTCCCGTAAATGTAAACAAACTTGTTCAGCCAATTGCTAAGAGAAATAAGAAGTAGGACTCTGGACTTGTAGGCACTAAAGTTTTATATTTTGTTTTTGAGTGCAGTGATAAACAAAAAAAACCCTACATTTGTAAGTTGCGCTTTCATGATAAAGATTGTATGATGGTACTTGTAGGAGGTGAATTGAAAAATATTTTAGTGCAAATTTGTAATATTATAAAGTGAGTACTGTACACTTTGTATTCTGTGATTGAAATCAATATATTTGAAAATGTAGAAAAATCCAAAATATTTAATTTCAATTGGTATTCTATTGTTGAACAGTGCAATTAAAACTGCAATTTTTAATCAGTTTGAGTTATTAGCATGAGTTAACTGAGATCAATCAACAGCCCTAGTCATTAGTACAAATTAAAGTGTTTTTTTCATATCTGAGTCTGTATACTAGAAGGAAATGTTCAGTCCTCTTGAAAGTATTGCAGATTAAACTGACACCTGAACTATGCAAGAAGAATCATGAGAATTGGGAAAATAAAAAACAATTGTTATAATTGGTTCAAATATGTATTTGGTAATTTCTCTTTATTCTAGGATAAGGTGTTAATGTTGACATGGGGGAAAAAGGGGCTATTTTCCTAATTATTACACTAAAAAATACAGTTTCAAGAACCCTTCCTAATAAGCAGCAATTAGAACTATTACACTTCACAGCTTCTATTTACCTCATTCTGAGAGGTCACTCTACGTTTGTATTCATACCTACTGAAAAATACAACTGTGGTACCTCTCAGTGAAAAACCACTAGGTCCTCAACTGAGGCAAGGTTTCACTTGACACAGCTCAGGAGGGTACAAGGGGAGGAAGAAAGTAGCTCTAAGACACCTTTTTATTCCCCGAAATCAGAGGCCCCTGACAGCTTTAAATTATGCCAGTTGGAGCTGCCCTATGTATGCTCTTCTGGCCATGGATCAGTCTGACGACTATGCACTCCAAACCTGCTCTCTCACCATTTCTCCTGGTTGCCAGACGGTGCAAGGGTATTGTAAAGTTTGCTATGCCATGTTTGTACCACCAAAAATTTCTGTTCCCAGTATTTTGTGAGCACATGCAGCCATGTGGTATGCTCCACATAGATTTATGGGTTTAAAACACTGTTCCCCAACCCCCATTTTCTGAACACTGTCACATTTTTAGTTTTTTTAGTTTTTTAAGACCTATACATATTACCAGCTCTCACATTTTATGCATAATTCCCATTAGTGTACATGAGAGAAAAATAGCTAGAGCTCAATGTGTTTAACTAAGAATATACCTTGCAAAAAAAGTTGCAGTCAATCATTAACACCTCAAACTATTTAACTGCTTCATCGACAGAAACAGTTAATGTATTATGTGAGATTAAATGAAGGAATTATTCTATTCTACCAAAGAGTTTAATTCTACCAAAGTCACTGCCCCTCACACGTATCTGCATGCACCTGTACTTTGGTTTTAAATTGCCATTTTTCCCTGGCACAACAGCTGCATCAACAGGACATCATGCAAGGCTTCCCTCAAATGCTCAAGCTTGGAGAAGAATACTGGTCTATGAATAGACAAATCATTTTAATGCATCATTTAAGTTTTTTCTAGCCATATAATCTACAACTGCCCATCTCAGATGTAGGGATAAATTCTGTCGGCCTTCCACAGAATAAGCATTTAAGGCCCCCAAATCAGTAGAACCACCAACTATCAGCCATGCAGAGAGCAGGCATCAAAGAATAGATTACAAAATCTGGTGCCAAGCATTTACATTCTGAACCACGTAACAAATTCAGAGAAGTAATGCCTGGTGCACCCTGCTGAACACTGCTCTACAGGGGCTTGGTCCATGGAAGCACAGAAGAGTGTTGGGAGGAGGCCGGAAGTGAGACAGTGTTGGGTTATCATTAAAAGCTACTAAGTATCAAGGCCCTAAAATTGAGACACGCATCAAAATACACTCATAGAAAAATTTCTAATGAAGTTTTTGTCATGATGCACAAACAAAACTGAACTTTGAATGAAAACCACATCTTTAAAGAAGATACAAACCGTTGACATCAAAGAATCATAGCATGTTCTCCAAACTCCCCTCCCCAAATAGGTTAAGGGGATACATATACTAACTTATAACACTGAAATATAAAAATGAAGGATTGCTAAATGGTAAAATTTAAAGCTTTGTCAGTTATATTTTAATGATTTGTAATTATAGGTAGTGAATGAGTACAGATCAGGGAACACTTAGGCCAAGGCCTTGCTGGCATAAGTGCTGTTTTGCCTATTTACATAGAATTGCTGTGTTGCTTAAAATAACGTTATTACTGACAGAACAAAAATTAACATTGTGCTGGAGGTTGAGGTAAAAAAGGCCACACAAACCTGTAACAACAAAAAGACCTTTTTCAGGGAAGACCCAGGGGAGGATAACATGACCCAGAAACTGCAAAACCAACAGGAAAAATGCAGAAATTGGGTAATTGAAGCCTGCATATGCATAATGTACGGGTTTTCTAAAACCAGAAGGGTTAATGTGTTAAAAGCCAATTGGATTAAGATTAAGTAGTCTAATGTAGATAAAAGGCCTATGTGAACATCGGCACAAATGGAGAAAGACCAGACCAGCCCAGACATAGGCCCAAACTGGAGAAACACCAGACTAGAAACTGAAGGGTGGGATTGAAGGACCAGATGAAGGGATCAGAGAAGGCAATGACTATCGTGGAAGGACTTCCAGGTGCCCTAGAATGTAGTGACCTAGGCCCGTTTACCAATTCCATCTTATCTGTTATTTGTCTGGAACAAACATGTCTAGACACTAAGTGACAAATTCCATCTAAAATTGTATAAATAAAGGCAAAAAATGATTAAGCCTACATTAGGTGGACTTGTGACTTAGTTTCCCACTTTTACTCCCCAACAACAGCCAGAAGGTCAATACACTACACAGATCTAGAAACAAAAATACCCATCTGGCGGGAGTTGGGGGGGGGGGGGGGCGGATGGCAGTGGGGGGAAGAACAGCATGCTGTTCAACCTGAAGACTGCAGTAAGAGCCACAGGAATGCACAGCTGCTCCATGCCCTGGACTTGGTTGGGGCAGAACGTGTAGATTCAGGGGTTCTCAAACTTCACTGCACTGCAATCCCTTTCTGACAACAAAAATTATTACAGGACTCCAGAAGGGGGGACCGAAGCCTGAGCCCGTCCAAGCCCCGCTGTCCTGGGTAGAGGTCCAGATTCAAAGTCTGAGGACTTCAACCCCAGACAGGTAAGCCTGTAACCTGAGCCCTGCCGCCCAGGGCTGAAGCCCTTGGGCTTGGACTTTGGCTTTGGCCCCGGACAGTGGATCAGGGTTCAGCCCCGGGCCCCAGCAAGTCTAACTCCAGCCCTGGTGACCCCATTAAAATGGAGTCATGACCCACTTTGGGGTCCCAACCCACAGTTTGATAACCGCTGGTCTAGAGGATTCCCATAGGCCACATAGAGCCCCTTTAACTACATCTTTACATGCAGAATGAGCATTTGGCCCTTAAAGTATTAAAATCCTTACTCTTATAAGAGTCTTTTATTTAATAACCACCACCCTTGATAAATAAATAAAACCACCAACAGAGGTTACAGAAACAGTGGAAAACCCTCTCTCGTTTCTTCACTAGTGTCCAAAACCTGCAATTTTCAGTTCAAAGACTGAATAAGAATTACCAAGTTTGGTACCACGCATTCATATAGCATGGAACTAGATACTACATGTATTGCTTAATTAAACCGGTTTTTTGGACTTGTTAATCTGTGCCCAGTCTATTTTTTTCCACTGATACTGTTAACTTTGAGGTAAAAAAACTACCAGTCTATGAACAGCACAAAAAACATTTTGCTGTTAAAAGATAGAGATTTTTTAAATCTCATATAAAACATAAGAGAAGGTGGGTGAGGTAACATCTCTTATTGGATCAACTTCTATTGGTGGAAGAGAAGCTTTCAAGTTTTCCACATATATTACACACACACTTGCAGTGTTGTTGTATTGCATTGTTCATTCACATGTTTATAAAAATATGAATGAACACTGAAAACATTTTTACACACACACTATTTATAGTGAATCAGAGATCCACAAAATAGGAACGTATTAGAACCACTCTCTATTCTCTACCTAAATGCATTAAATAATACTAAATGCTTTAAAAATTAGAATAATCTAATGGTCAAATTTCTTTAACTCCTAGTATTTGACTAGGTAGGTATAATGCTATGTGATTGTGCACAGAAGCCAAGGGCAAAGCTCTCTCAGTGGCTTAACAGTATTTTGATTTACTCCTGGTTTCACCTTTCTGTGAAGAATAAGGCTAAACTGTAAAGATCTGATTACTAGTTACTGAAAAGTCTGCCATCTTTTTCGCTGCATCTACTTTTCCTCTAAGTGAGTGTGTGGGAAGTCTAATGTTAATGGGACTTGTGTGTACATCAAAAAAGAAAAATCATTATGTCTAAGTGGCAACAGTGCTCATGCTTCTAATGGGCATGATGGGTACAGAGAACTGCTATACTCTCTATAATTTTAGTATGATCTCAAAACATGGTAGTACTAAAAATGAACAGAGGGCTGATCATCTCAGAAGAGACACTCAACACATTTCAAACACTTCAAGTTTGTTCTCACTAAAAGAACAATGTTTCAGTCTGGAGAAACATTTAGGCATGTATGTGCCTGAATTAGGAGCTTGTAGCAAAGTTATCATTCAAGCACACCCGTTTCTGGCCAAGTGATGTAGCAATACTGCCTCGGTTTTTCCCACTGACTTTGGCCTTCTCTGGCCATAGGAACAACCTGGATCACCAACCAGGCCACTTTACAGAGACCAGCCCTTTCCAGGGCAACAGATTTTTTTTTTTTTTTTTTTTTTTTTACTAAAGGCAATAGAAACATGTAAATAATCAACCCTTCATCCTGGCTGGGCTCGGCGTGCTGCCCCCCCATTACAGCTTGCCTTTGCTGCTAGAAGCTGTCCTCCTGTCTAACCACAGGGCACCTGTGTCTTGATCAACCCCATGGTCCAGAAGCTGGCACAATCTTTCCCTTACTCAGAGGTTCTGGCAGGCTACAGCTCACCAGGGCCCCACCCAAGCAGGCTTCCTGCTTGCCCCAGGCTGCAAAAGCGGGTCCCAGCTTCTCTCTTTTAAGTCCTTCACGCAGACCTAACAGCTAATACAAGTGCACTTGGGAAGGGGCCTCTGATTGAGGCTCTAATTGAGCCTCTGGCAGCAACACAGCCTCCTCCAGACCAGGAGGGATTTATATTCCCCATTACAGGGCCTTAATGATTTCTTTGTATCATAATTTATGTAATAGCTTATGTCTAAGACTCCAATCCTGCAAACACTCACTCGTGAGGAATTCTGTGCAGGGGACAAACACATGAGCAGCTTTCAGGACCAGGGCCAAAGGGTCAATATACTGTAGCTTCATGGAAACCATCATCAGTAACTTGATTAGTCTTATATCAGATTATGTCCCTCAATGCATCGTCTTAATTATATAAAAAAGTAACAAGCCGATGCTCAGGTAGTGTAAATTGTCATCACTCCACTCAAGTCAATGTATAACAATTTACACCAGCTGAGGCTCTCCTGACCCACTTTTGCCTCACATGTTTTTTAAACACAAGTGTTTGGCTTTGCATTGAGGTACAGAAAGTCTGACATATCTTCAGGAAGACTGTGCTTGACTATGTTGAATGGATTATATAAATATTTATCATAATAAATAAAACATTAAAAACAGCAGCCAAATTTTTATTTCTTTAATCTAAGAAAATTAATTTACTAAAAATAATTCTGTTCAAAAAGGATTAGAGAAGTGAATAATGCTTGCTGTATAAGTTCTTAGACATTACTGCATAGTAATTTCTAAATTATTGCATCAAGTAAGCTACAGATCAAATACTTTCCAGAACATACATTCAGCTTTTAAACAGTTTGGATGAGGTGGCAGTCTAGACATTTACTGAAAAATGTAGTTATAAAAAAAAAAAGTCAATAATAAAAAGAGTTTTAGAAGCTCTGATTTCATGCTAAACAGTTGTATTTAAAACATCAAAAGGACATGAGCTCTCAACACTGCAAGTTCACTGTGCTGGAAGCCCATCTTCTCAGCAGTAACATTTTAAAAACAAACAATTGCTAATGCAATTGTTACATTACTATATACCCTATCAGGAAGATTTTACTTTACCCCCAAAGTAAATCACTGTAGACTTTAATGACCATAAATATTGACTGCAATTTTCTTCTTGTGCTGATTAAAAATATACACATGAAAATAAGAAATAACAGAGAGAAGAAACAAAAATGGTCAAAAGTGAAAAGTTTGGACTATTTGTGACTCAAACCTTTTTCAAAATGGTACATGAGGAGCTGGCACTGAGACATGCATTTATTAGCAATTGCATATTTAAAATCCCATCACCCATTCTGAAAACATAATATAATGTTGGAATTCAACAACCTTTCCGCATCTAGAAACTCACACAGCAGATTTATTCTACCTACCTCTTTTCAGGAAATTCCACAAAGTCATATAAGCTTAGTTTGACTTATTCCATGAAGGAAAAACAGGGAGACTTTTTAAATAAATAAATAATACTACTAAATAATAAAGCTTTACACCACCATTTTGAAAATCAGGATCCCTTCAAGCTTATGTGCTGTACAAAGCAAGAAACTATAGTAAGAGAGAGTCTATGCTCCAAACAGCTTACAATTCTAAATTTAAGACCAAAAGCAACAAGCGATGCTAACAAACAAACAGGATTGGAGTGTGGTGATTAGGTAACTTTAATCTGAACACATTTACTGCACAATCTCTAGTAGGCAAGGTATTGTCGGTTTTTACTGAAAAGCAAATACAGCAGTAACATTAGTCCCAGCTTACTTCTTTCCTCCTCATTAAGGACTTCATCCTGCTCCCATTCAAGTTAATAGGAAAACCAGTCTGCTGCCTTATTTCAGATGGCTAAAATTTGATCCTTAGTATCTTTATTTTTGACAGATAAGGCATTTTGGTTTTAGATTAGCAGTTTCACACTACATTTCCTTAGCCATAGAACCATAAAGCTCAGAATGGACCCTCTTTTCCTTTGAAAGCCTTGGCTAGATGCCATCCACCCTCATCACTAGGTAGAGGAAATTGAGGGGAACAGTCCCAGTAGCAAGGCAGGGAGACTCTCGCCAAGGGACAATAGGTAGTTCCTCCCCCTGGGAGTAGGGAGACTACGTGTCCCAAATTGGGCGGGGCAGTCCCGAAATGCACAGTTCAAGTCTTGGTTCCAGGCTGAATGACTTCTGGACAGCATTTGTCCCAGATATCCTGCAGTGCCAATCCACGCCTGCCCAAGACTCGGGAGCAGCACCAGCCCAGCCCCCTGCCCAGGTGGAATGTCCCGGGCTTCCTGCGTGGTTCTTACCACAGCCTGGCTCTGGCTTCTGGCCTGGCCAGAGCCTCACAGAGAGGAGGGGCAGGGGCCACAGAGGGCTAGGACTATATGTATCCCACTTTTGCCTTTTGAAAAGGTGGTCACCCTACCTAGGGGGTCTCTGTCACCCATTGGCCAGCCAGGGGAGATGGATGCTGATTGGCCAGCATTCCCAAGCTCCCAGGATTTCTTCTAGTGCAGGGGCCATGTGGAGCCTCTTTTGCCTCCATTCCAGCAGCCCACCCTACCCGCCTGAACTAGGAATCACTTATAGTATGTACATTACTGCTAACAGGTTAGGCAGCATGGTATACGGACACAAATGAATCATTAGACACTGGAGCAGGACAGGGTTTAGCCAGACATCCTTCACCATACCTAATATAACATGTCTTTATACAGTCTCTCTTGCAATTAGCTGAAAGCAGCACAATTGGAACAGTCATAAGATAAGATCAATGGCTCAGCCTCACTCGACCTACGAAACTATCTTTCTCACATTAATTCATGGTGATTAAGTTGGCTTCTTTTCCTCAGAGAAAAGAAGCTATCAAAAAAAGAGAGAGATCCTTCAATACTTTGAACTTAAAGATAACATTAACAGGGGCCTGTTCCTAGACTCAGAGAAGGCTGTAATAAGAGGCCAGTTAATTAGCAGATGCTCCCAATTAAAGAAGATACAAAAGAAAAGATAGATTGGTAAGAACATACTTAATCTGGAACAGTTATATAAATAAAATGGTTCAAAGAAATTTTGTCAACAATTACAAAATACAAGGATGAAATTAAATAGACTCAAACTGAAAAAGAACTTAGATAAATAAAACAAATATTAAAAAAAAACAAAATAAAGGGGCAGGCTTTTGGTTTGAAAGTTAAAGAGTTTTGCAAGAAAAAATATAATGCTCTGAATAAAAATATCCATAAGTAGGTAAAATTTTATGCTAGGAGGTGAGGTATGGGCCTCCAACTCAGATATAAAACCAGGTAAAGCCTCTGCCTCAGCTAGCCTGCTGAATTTCACAAAACTTTTCAAGAAGTGTTAATAGGCCCACTGACAGACATTTGTAAATACTATACTAAAGGGGAAGAAGCTTGCAGCATTAGTGAGAGTAACTCTAAACTAATCCTTGCCACAGTAAGATGCTACTATATACCCTCCCTACTGACCTATTAAGCTACCATGTAACATAACAACCAAGGTTTTGGCTAATACAGTAAATAAAATATTAGCTCGGATAAGGAGGACTATCAGTAGTAAGAAATACTGAAATCACACACAACCACCGCTTCTTTGGACAAAGAAGAAATAATATGGTCTGCTATCAATATTCAAGGACTATAACCAAAATACCCCAAACCTTTACATGAAAATATTAACTTTACAACTCTTTGCAACAGAAAGTATCTTACTGATTCAGGCATTGTAGAAATACCATAAGAATGCTTTGTTGTAATTTGATAATCGTTCTTGCTTTATAAGATATTTAGAAATAAACGACGTTATTAAAAAGGGAGATCATGGACAAATTCTCTCCTTGAATGTCTGCAAAGCTCCTGCTGACATCAGTGGGATACATCCATATGCATCCAAGTACAAGCAGGCATATAAATTAAGGAATGTGTGAACACCATTAGTACATAGATGTCTTCCACTTTGTGAATTAAAAATGTAGAGCAGTTTGTGGAAAAGATAGATAAATACAATTTCAGCAGTGTAAGAGTGACAAATTTTACATACTATGACAGTTTAAGGTCAGGTAGAAAAAGAAAGGCCACCTGTTCTTTTTAAACTTAAAGGGTTTTGGTTGTTTTGTTTTGTTTTTTTAAGTTAATACTACTGACGGGTTCTAATCTCAGTCAAGCACAATTCTACATTTAGATTAGGTTGTGACCGTGTCTCTTCCATGGAAAGTAAAAGCTTGCATTGCCCATCTGTATTCATCTGTATGTCTGAAGGTGCAAATGTGTTTAATAAGTCCTACATGTAAAATTAAAAGAACTCAGATACTGCAACATAAAAAATATTTAAAAGTTACAACGATACTTCATTACGTTAGAAATGACTAGTATGGATTCAGGCTCTTTATGTAAGGTATTTAACTCCTTCCACTTGGAAGAAATTTTTGGTTTTCTTTAGTAAAGTTTTAAACTGAGTTTTAAAAAGTTAAATTGAGAATGAACAGAGATAAAAATGAACAATGAAGCACTAAAGCAAACAAAACTTTAAAATAATAGACTTATAATAGTGAAACCATTTCACGCAGTTCTTCAAAGGAGGCTGGAAATTCAGTGAAAAAGCTACTAGTCACCCTGGCAGTAATTTTTAAAAAGATCTGCCTAATAACTTATGCTAGAAACAAACACTAAGCAGCAGCAGCACTATCTCACTTCTATCATCACTTCTCTTTCCAAATAAGAAAAGCCGAGAGCCATTTTCTAGAGGCATATAATAAAATAAAAAGTGGAGAATGTGTTTGGCAAAGCTGGGTTTACCTGAAATCCTCTGTTGCCCAAAACAGGGTCATGTCCCTCTGGAGATAATGGTTTTTAAGGTAAAGTAGGTTCAGATATTTATAAAGACTGACATACACTTTCCAAGGCTGGTGGTTAAGGGCACAGTTTGGATTGGGGCACTTTGATGTGCCCTACCGCTACTGTGCCCTTGGGGTTGTCAAATGACAGCCTTCATAAGTTAAAGCCATTAAGTGTCTCAGGGCTTCAGCACGAAGTTTTCTTTTGGGGAAAGTTGCCCAGTAGTCTACAGTAGAAATTGTCAGCTATGCAAAATAAAGCTGAATTCAGTTTGCAGAGCTGGCACCCTGGCTATCTGAAGGTTTTGGATGTGCCCTGAAACTGCTAGCTAATTGAAGCCATACTGTCAATAAAATACAATTTAATTAAGTACTATATCAAGTCTTATTTATCTTAACTTTATTCCTCTCTCACTCCCTCATTTATTCTCCCCCTCCACGTGCACCTTCTTTCTTTCCTTTAACAGCTCCTGATTGGTTTCTTTTAAAGGTTTATTGCTGTTCCTATTTTATATTATTTCTCATCTCCTTTATTTCTTTCACCTTCAGTTTAAGTTGTCTCCTTCTCTGGCTTGTTCTAGCTCCATATTTGAAGACCCCCCCCAAAAAAAAAAGAAAAGAAAAGAAAAGAGAGAGAGAAGCTGTGTTATGAATTCCACTGGACAAGTGCTTTTCAAAAACAGGTGCTCTGCTTGAGAAATACCTGCCCCGAAAACACAAATAGAAATGTCAAAGCCCTTGCAATATATGCCACCTATGCAAAATTCTACCCATTTCCTAGTACTCATAATTCTCAGTGTTCTTTCAAACAACAACATTGATTACTCCATAAAAGTAGACATTTTAGTTTGCTGAGACTATATATAGACCAAAGTTGCTTGCACAAGTTTATATGCATAAGATTCTTCCTTGCTGGAGGTTCTCTTCAGTAGCTGCCAGGTGGCCATCTGACACCCATGCAGAGCATTTGCTGCTTCCAGCTCCTTTGTTCCTTTACTCTGAAAGATCTGCTGAGTCTGGGAGCAGAAAGGCCTGGTTTTACTAATTGCAGCAAGAAAATAGCCACAAGGAGATGGATACAGCCTATTCAAACAACTGGCCGCTTGCTGCTTGTTCAGCTCAGAACAGCGTGATGACATTAATGCCAAATCAATGGTGCATGTTTTAAATCATAGAAACATAGAATATCAGGGTTGCAAGGGACCTCAGGAGGTCATCTAGTCCAACCCCCTGCTCAAAGCAGGACCAATCCCCAACTAAATCATCCCAGCCACGGTTTTGTCAAGCCTGACCTTAAAAACTTCTAAGGAAGGAGATTCCACCACCTCCCTAGGTAACGCATTCCAGTGTTTCACCACCCTTTTAATGAAAAAGTTTTTCCTAATATCCAACCTAGACCTCCCCCACTGCAACTTGAGACCATTACTTCTCGTTCTGTCATCTGCTACCACTGAGAACAGTCTAGATCCATCCTCTTTGGAACCCCCTTTCAGGTAGTTGAAAGCAGCTATCAAATCCCCCCTCATTCTTCTCTTCCGCAGACTAAACAATCCCAGGATTTGCATAGGATTTGTGGTCTGTGTATTTTTTGGTACTGAAGAAATCTGTATGTTTGATACTATTATTTTGCTTACATAGTATTTGCAAACTGTCCTCTTATAAATTTAAAGATTTTTAGTCTTAGCAGCTTTATGACATTGTGATGTCTTTATTCCAAACTCAAGCAACCCAGGATACGCGCATCCATGACAGTCCAAATTTGCATATTTATCTTCTGTGTTATTACTCATAGACAGGAGTTCTGCTGTCAAAACAGACTGAACCCGCTCACGATTCATGCTGTAAAATGGAATTACAGTGATTATACAAGTACCCGAAATGTAGCGGGTTACACAAGCTCAAAGAGAGCTAGATGGCTGCTGCAAACAGCAATTGCAAAAGTCAAGTCCCCATGTTAAGCTACTGATTAGGATGAATTAAGAGAAAATGAGTAGCTCAAGGACCCCTGCTACATGTCTTCCTCTTCTTCACAGCGACAAGAGAGAAGCTGCTGCTAACACTATACCTAGTTTGTTGTAGGGCAAGAAAATGCTCTTGGCCTCTCCTACCTGGGGCTAAAAAGCATTCCACTGGTGAGTCCTCCCTAGAAGTTCTGTTGCTGGCAAACGCCCCAACAAAGACAGGGTGTACCATAAGGAAACTGGATTTGATAGGGGGCCCAGGAAACCTAGCTTGAGATAATGATTAGTTGGTGGAGCAGGGTTTAAGGAGTATGTTCAGTTCCTGCCCTGCAATCAGCTCATCATCTTTTATTTGGACAGCACATGAGACAGACAGAAGGAACCTCGATTTAATATTTTGCCAGATGCAGGGCACCTCTTTCACCCCTCAACTTTGCGGTATGAGCTTTGGCAAGTAGCTCAAATCCTGGGGTGGGACATGACAGGACAACTGTTCCTCTTTCAAACCAAGAACTAGTATTATCAACTGAGCCCTACAGGAAGTGAAGGCAATTTAAAAAATTCCACTAAAAGCTACAGTGTGCTGCATACAAAACACTTCAAAAAATCAGGAATCCCCCTTTAAACAGAACATCTATTTTCTACTGAAATAAAAAAGAAACTCTTGTCCCCCAAAATCATAACAGAAATAAAGGTTGCTGGTAGTAACGTTATAACTTTTGATTACACTCTTTGCTCATGAAGTTTGGCTCAGTAAAATAGCAACATGCTAAATATTTTTTTTTCCAAACCTACAAAGATCGCTAAGGTACCTATTGACTGATAATTTGTGAATAAAGACAGAAATTATAAAAAGTTACCATTGTGCAGAATGTTTAAAAATATGCTTGCACGTTTAAAATAACAAATTTACCAGTGCTTAGATTAATATTTATAAATGTAAACCTTGGACCCTTAGACTAGAGTGCAATTTTGGAGTCAAACTGGTACTTGTGACGATCTATGCAGAGACATCAAAATATCAGTAGATCTGCTACCAGATTCTGGTATTTAATATTACAATTATTACTGTGTTTATATTTTGATGCTAGAGGGCAGAGGTTCCAGAGCCATAATTCTGCCAGATATAATGAGTATTTTAATATAATTAAAGGTCTGTTTGAATCTATACTTACACTTACACACTTTGTCCATTAACTACATCAGTGGTTCTCAGCCAGGGGTCTGGGGCCTCCTGGGGGCCCGCGAGCAGGTTTCAGGGAGGCCGCCAAGCTGGGCCAATATTAGACTCGCTATGGCAGAAAGCCGAAGCCCCTCTCCCTGGGGCTGAAGCCCGGGGCCCTGAGCCCTGCCATCTGGGGCTGAAGCCAAAGTCTGAGCTATGTAGCTTCACAGGGGCCCCTGTAGTATGGGGCCCTGGGCAATTCCCCAGCTTGCTGCCCCCTAATGCTAGCCCTGGCTTTTATATGCAGAAAAAGAGTTGCTGTGATGCAAGTGGGCTGTGGAGTTTTTATAGCATGTTGGCGGTGAGGCCTCAGAAAGAAGAAGACTGAGAACCCCTGAACTACATGGATCACGACATGCAGGCAAATGAAGACAGATACAGGGATGGATTTAAGTGCCAGGCCATTTATTAACTTAATACTAGAAGGAGGTGCTACATGCCCATCTCTCACATACTAGGCATTTAACCATACTCTGCCAGCCCCTAGGACTGAGCTCACTTTTGAACCCAAAGAGGTACCTCAACCTGTAAAGACTTCCGGTCTCCCTTTCGTTCCTTCCCTCCCTATTCATTTGTCCACTGATCATAATGAACCACCACATAAAAGGTACATTGGCAGGTTAAAAAAAAAATCATTGTTCAAAAAATCCTCTTACATTATGGATAAGTGCAGTCCTGGACGAGTTAGTATTCCATCTGTTCTACAGAAAGGGCATGTCTTTTACAGGCGGGGTTTTCAACCTTTTTTTTCTGAGGCCCACCCAGCATGCTATAAAAACTCCATGACCCGCCTGTGTCAAAAGTCCAGCTATGGCAAGAGCATTTATTTCAGTCAGTGAATAGATTCAAATAAGTGGCGCGCTCAGTGGAGAAGGTGGAAAAGAGGCAGGGAAGGGGTGGGGATTTGGGGGCGGGGATGGGAAGGTGGGCTGAATAGTCATGGTGATCTTTCTCCCCTGAGAGTCTACAGGTTTGAGAATCCCCTCTTCATCTCTTTCCTTGATGGGTCGGGGGAGAATGGGATTACCTGCATTGTTCTCCACGTGTTCATAACAATAGCAAGTCTGCATGAAGATAGTGACTATAATTAAATTGCATGCTTCAGGTAGTCACCTGCAGAAGCCAGGACAGTTTTCTTCACCCAATGCACAATTGGCTAGATGTATCCCAGGGGGCTTCCACCTTCTCCTGAACTACTATAGATTGGCCAGGTGAAACAGTGCTTTGAGGTGGTACAGAGAATCCTCTTTCTAGATGCCTGAGTGGTACATCTTGCTCAAACACTCAAGGGTCATACTGCTTGCCATATATTGGATCAGGAAGGAGTTTTACCCCCATGTCAAATTGGCCAGGACATGGGGAGGGGGAGAGTTCACCTTCTTCGGTAGCATGGGATATGGTTTGCCCACTGGTTTCATCTGAGCATATCTCAATTCCCTGTCATTGAAGGGGCCTCAGGCATTGGTAGCACCTTGGTCTCTCCTGTTCTCTGCCTGTGCACACAACAACAAAGTCTCCTATGGACTGAAATGATTTAGTCTAACAAGTCTTTGGGTTTAGTAGAAGGGTACTTGGGTGAAATTCAATGGCCCATGATATAGAGAAGGTCAGATTTAATGATCCGATGGCCCCTTCTGGCCTTAAAACGCTATGAAATGATGAATTAGGCCCTTTAGGAATCTTGCAACTGTAGGGCGTGAGAAGATATGTGACCTTCATAGGAGGAGGAAGAACAGAAATAGCTGCCAAGTGGACTCTCATGGAACAGATGGAGAATCTTGGAAGTCTAGTAAGTAATCCAGAATATCTGATATTGGGGTTTCTAATGGGAATAGTGGCTTATGTGTTGCCCAGATATAGATCATCTTCCATTTTACTGAATAAGTCAGTATAGTGGAATCTCTTCCACTACAAACAAGAATGTTCTGTGAAAAAGGCTCTGAACATGAATGCCAGCAAGCCAACATCCAAGCTGTGAGGTGCAGCAACGCTGTATCTGGATGTAGAATCGGCCTTCCATTCTGTACTATCACATCAGGCTGTACCAGAAGCATGGCTGGGGTCTGTGCAGAAGATAGGAATTTGGTAGAGTGGGGTATATGGATTTTGGACAGCCCAGAAAGAAACTTGACACCAAAACAAAGGAGCAGAAAACTTTGTCACTCCTGGAAGTGGATCTCTCAGTTTGGGAGGAGGTTACCAAGCCTCTGGCTTTCCCCAACGTAAAATAAAATGGATAATGAACTGAATACCTTACGTGAATTTAATGACTTGTTTATATTTGATTATAAATACACATTAGGTGAAAATTATGTCATGCAATTGTCCATAATTGTAACAATTAGTTTTATACCATTCAACTTAGACAAGCACAGAAGATTCTGATCATGAGGTCAAAAAATAACAGTAATTCTTTCATTTGTACAGTAATGAGTGCAGCGGTATATAGAAAGTGCAATAATTTCTCAGTCTGGAACACACATCATTTTATGATGTTTTCTTAATCCTGTTCAATTTAATTTCTTATCTCGTCACAAATTCCATGTTGTGATTATGAAACCACTATAAATGTTAATAGACCTCCACTCCATCTGATGTCCTTAAAGTTGACTTGCATTAATGTTTTGTAAGAATCATGCTGGGTCATTGATATTCAGTACCAATAAGCCACACTAAATTTTGGAAGAAATCACTTCACACACACATTCCCAGATCAGAAAATTGAGTAAAGGACTAGACAATTATGAATCTTCTAAAAACTGGAGCAAAACTGTCATAAAGAAGATTGTTTTTTTGACAGGTTTTGACTGGGTGACAGCATTAAAGAAGGCAATAGGCACTGGCTAATGCTGTTAAGCATCAACACAGCTTCAGTAAGCTGACTTGGCAGATTGATTAGAAATGGTTTCAAATCAGTAGTAAAAAGTTGTATTACTAGAACTGTACTTTACTGAATGATTTATCTTGGAGGATTTCACTTTCATTATCGTTTGTGCTGTTTCATATAATGGCAGAAAACAATTTTTACATATTTGCTATATATGTGCTGTATTGTGTGTGTGTGTATATATATATTTCATAGGTAAATTTTGTAGTGATATAGTATCCTATTAATGTTATTGTTAATTACTGTATTTAGATTAGGGGAGGCTCATTTTCCTGGGCTTCATATATTTGTACTTGCTTTCCAGTATTTTCCACATTTTACACGCACAAAACCATGAATGTGCCCAGCTTCTCCAGGGATGCTCAAGAGAGAAACAATTGGCGGGGTAAACAGTAGGAAATATACTGCATCCCTAACAGAGTATAGCAACAGTTGGACTGGGGAGCTCTGCACTGTTGGAGAGCAGTGATTTTCATACAGCTCAGTTATAGACGAGAGCTAAATTCACCTTTGATGTTAAATCAATGGAATTACACCAGGGAACACTTTGGCTCATGTTTTGTTATCTTTAGCCTTTCAATAGTAGCCTGTAACTCTATCTGGTGTTGCTATGTCTGTGGAACAACTTGTGTACAATTATCTGAAATAAAACCAAACCTCATAGAAAATTCATTCTATCATTTCAATACAATCCATTTTCCATCCCCTTATAAACCTAATTTTTCTAAATTTCAACTGAGAACAGTTGCTCTTGTGGTTCTTCTGTGAGAGGAATCAATTTACATGCAACAAAAGTTGATTGGCATTTGATTACATACTGTAGCAAACAAATTATTCTAATAACTTTAAGAATCAGATTCAAAGCAAAACATTCATAGTTAAAATTGAAACTTCCTTCTTTGTTTGACCAACTGAGTGTCTGGATATTACAGAAAACTCAGAACAGCAAGTACATTTATGTACAATATTGCTCCCTCAACATTCGCTATGAGGAGATGTGCCTTGTGTACTTCAGAAAGATAATTATTATAAACAGGGAGTTTATTATAAATATTGATGGGGTGCAAAACTAACTGACTATATGTAATTTTACATCAGATCCTCCATGTTCTTTTATAAATATAAGGGAGCCAAATTTATTTGCACATACAAGTCGAAATAATTTCTCTTACTGTGGAATGGAACATGTGCAGAGCAACACCAAACAAAAAAAAGTTTAAGACAGGAAATGAAAAACAATAATACCATTCTAACTGCACATGTAATTTAAATGAGTTAGTTTTACTTTGTCACTAAGATTCACTTAAAAGGTTTCACCTTTATTTCCCCCTCTTAATTACAGGAAAATCTTTCACGTATTCAAATGGTTTCTAGAAATGAGAGCAAAGCCCTAGTCACACTTATAAATGTTTAAAAACTGTGACACCAACTAAAAAGTATGATTTTTGTATGACAGGTACAAACTACACTTCTCTTCAGAAGTCTCATTTTAAACTGCTCCTTATTTAACAGAGCGTGAGGAGCAGAATAAATAGGTTTATACCAGTGAAACAGAAAACACATCTTCCTAGTCCTTTCAAATTACATAACTCACAGACAGAGTACATTTTTCTACTGTGAGTGCTAAACCACAGAGCTATGGCTTCTCTCATTCACAACATGAAATATCATGGAACAGCATGAAGGATATAGATTGTATTGCTTATTTGCAGGTCCTACTTGTCAAAAAAGTAGTGATTTATGTTTTTCACTTCAATTCTTGTGTAGTTCTTTGTGCACATTTAATCTATTATAAAAACATATAGCAAGAGACCACCGCTATGTGGGAGGTGCTTAGATAATTTAAACAATGTAGCTTTAAAAAATAAAAAAGCATTAAACCCATTAAAATGGGGAAAATATTAAAACTATCATTTTCCCATCTAAAAGTGAGAATGGGAACCTAAGAGTATCTGCCTTTTTGGTTTGGGTAGATACTCCCATGTTCAGATGTTTGTCTAATCCTTCAGAGTCCTCCTCCCTTCTCTGGACCCCAAGACGTTCCTACTCACTTCCACATGTCTTCCAGTCCCTTTGTAGGGGAGAGGGTGCAGGGTGGAACATTTGCTGATCCCAGCAGATAGCCAGCTTCTTTATTTGGCTTGAGGCCAGTTTCTCCTTTCCAATCTCACAAACTGGCAGTTTCCCCATAAGCAACACATTTTTGGCCGGATTCTCAGCTCCATTCCCCACAAAAGTCAAAGGAGCTATGCCAGCTGAGAATCAGGCCCAATATGTCAGAATCCTCTAAGCTGGAGTTTCACCTTCAATTTTAAACCCACCATTTCAGCTATTTATGATGTTCTCAGACACAATCTCTGAGGTTAACATTTTCCATGCTTGTTCTCTGTGACACTGTATAGAAAGAGAAAGGACCATATGTACACTAAGGTATCACCACTGATGTATCACCACTATTGCACAATTGTGCTAAATCTTATGCAAAGTATGCCTTGTAAGGTACCACTGGAAAAGCTGTGATCTGTTGAACAATGTTATCTTGTTTATGTGTGTGTATTAGCATTATGTATGAAGTTATGATTGTTTTCTATGTGTTTGTATCGCAAACATGCTGTTTTCGTGGGTAACACCATGAGAGAGATTTACATCCATACCAGACAGCCATGGTTGATGGGCCATTAAGGAGAATCAGCTCTTCCAAAGGGCCCCTCTTGAGGATGCCTCAGAAGGCACGGAAAGAATGGATGCCCCATGACTCAGCAATGCCATGTAACGCCACATGATCCAAGACTCCATCTTTGTGCCAGCAACTTTCCAGGCACATGGGCTGAGGATATAAAAGTGGAGACTGTGACATTACTAATTTTCCTCTTTCCTGCTCCATATCTCTGGATTATGATATCTAACACAGAAGAGCTTTGAACAATGGACTGAGGAACTCAATATTTGGGAGGAACTAGAGACACTTATAACAAACTGGCAGATTAAACATCACTGATATTATCCTGATTTACAATCTTGGAAATAAGCTGTAACCCATCTGGTTCATTTTAACCTATTAATAACTCTCTTCCTTTTTTATATTAATAAACCTTTACTTTTTAGTTACTAAAGGATTGGCTACCAGTGTGGTTTTTGGGTAATATCTGAAGTATACTTTGACCTGGAGTGTGTCAAACTGGTTCAATGCTCCCACTACTTCTCCCATGGTTCTTTGGAACTAGAAGAACCTAATATATGTGATTCTTGGTTTTAATAATCATTTATCACAGAAGTCTGGTTTGTCTGTGTGGTGCATGAGGGAGACTGTCTGTGGCTTCACAATAACTAGTGTAGGATTTTGGAAGCACACATTTGTTACTGGCTTGGTGAATTCTTATAATAGAATATACCACCAGTTTGGGGAACATGCCCTGCTTTAAAGCAGTCTGACCTGAGATTGGTGCTCTTAGCTCTGTCCAGTACCAGGCAGCCTCATCCCAACTTTATTGTATGTTTTAAAATTTGAGCAGATAGAGAGTTAAGCTGTTCATGAAGTTAAGAACAGCTAGGTTTGGGAGATTTCAGTGAAAGATCAGTTAGGTTCAAAATGCAGCAACACAAATAGCTCCAAATGCAGAAGCCACAGGCTCCACAAATCTAGTAGCTACAAATCAAAGGAGTGGCAAACTGCAGAAACTGAATAGCTCAGATTTTCTTATCTAAAAAGAAAGGGAGGTGTGAGGGAAGGTTAAAAAAAATTCCATGGCAAGATGATGCAGACCAATAACAAAGAAGCCACTGCTTTCCTTATCTCACACAGCAAGCAAAACTCTATTTTTATTATATACTTTAAAACTTTTCCTCAAAGCTGCCTAAATGACATAGTCTCTGCTTTTCTTCCCACACACACACACAGACACACACATGCTCTTTACCCTCTCCTTCTCCCATGTGAACTTCTCTGCCCCATCAATGTGTGGCCCAAAGGATAATTCTGACTCTCACTTTCTATTTTTTTTAAAAGCTAAATTAAGAGCCTAAGTTTTATTTTTTTTCTGGGGAAAAAGATGTCACATTCATGGAGGTTGCTAGGCCACAGGCCGAAAGGAAATCCAAACTAATGGGGAAGAGGAAGAAGAAACAATTTCAAACTGCCACTGTTTTTCTCCTCTGCTTCCCCCTTTCCTTCTGTATTTTTATATTAATTAACTGAGCTTCCTATGGCAAACTTTCATTTGAAGAACGTTTTTGGTAGTGTCAGGATCCCAACATGGGCAGTTGGGGCTAAGGGTCAGAGCAGGGGCAAACATTTGGCTAGGAGTAGCTGAGGAGTTCAGTCAGGTCCTGGCCATGGTCGATACCAAGGGTCAGAGTCCGCATCAGGTTTCAGGGGCTGAGTCAGGAGGCAAAGTCCAAATCAAGCCGAGGTCAAGCCAAGAATTCAAGAGCAAGGAGCAGGAATGATCATGGCAGCTACAGAAGATCAACGCTAGTGCCTGGACACTTTCTTTAGTGCCCATTGGGTTTATATGGGGCAGGGAGCTAATCAGCTGTCATGGGGCTGTCATCTGTCAAACGCTTGAGGCGGATCTTCCCATGGTCTGTGTTCACAGCGTATCATGGGAAGTGGAGCACCAGGCTGAATTTAAATGAACATTTACTGTAGAACCATGAACTGGTTCAACACTCCAAATTCAGTTTAAGATGGAACATTTGTTGAAGATGGGAAGAAGCTGGGAGGAGGAGAGAAGTGCTGGCATACAAATTGGAAAAGTGGAAAAGGAGCTGGCATACAAATTGTGGGATTATAGCCTTTGGCTGCTGATCAAGATAAAGCATGTATAGTTTTAAACAAAATGCCTACACCCAGAATGTTCAAGAGTGGGACAAGGTTTCAGGAAATAGAGGTAAACTAGAATAATGTGTATCTTTATTTCTCCTTTCTTTTCTCTAATTTAAAATAATTGGTGTAGGTATTTCTCCCTCCTTTATCCTCCCACTGATGACATCACTAGGAAATGCATGCACTGCATCACTTGGAAATGGTCCATGCCTACGACATAACCATAAGGCCCCGAAAGGCCTATGAGAATGTAGTTTAAAGCTATCAAGATCCAAAGCCATGCACCAAAACTCTCCAACACCTCTAGCAGGGAAACCTCAGACTTCTCCCCAAACTCCATCAAAGAAACAGATCTCTGCTAAGTTTCATAATGAGATCTTCAAATTAGCAGGTCTGTATTTAAAGCTAGCTTGCCTACAGGGAAGGAACATTGAACAGTTGAAAAAGAAGGAGAGCAGCTGCTTATTTAAACTTTTTCAAAACTAAACATGTTTGGGGATATGGCTACAGTTTTAATATTTTGCAAAATGGTTTGTTGGTTTGTCTATCTCTACTTACAGCAGTATTTAATATAAATAATGTACCACTTAGTATATCCTGTGTAAAGCATATTATCCACATATTTAGGGATATATCTAATTAACAGGTAAGTTACTATATGTATATCCTGCATAGTTTCTGTCAAATAGACTAGTGCTACCTAAAATCTCCAGCACATCAGAAGCCACTTTTCTGGAAGAATTTGTTTTCTTTATTGTTTAAAATAGTGTACAGAATATTTTAGAACCACTTATCTTCCAAATTGTCACCCAATTTTCAATGCTTTAAGAGAAACAGACATTTATAAAACTACACTAAGCAACAATGTCAAGAAGGATATTAAAAAGTGCATATTATGTGCAGAGTTCACAGCACCCCATGTCCTGAAGAAAATGGATGAAAATCATACATAACAAAGGACACCATTTTGGTATTCCACATTTTTAAGTGCAGTAGCTATTGTTTACATAATTGAGTAATGTAGTCCACGGGGTGGGAAAGCCAGTCTGAAGCTCAGCCCAAAACTGAAACCAAACTGAATCTATCATATATTGGTAACAACCTTGCCCCTAAATTGATTCCCAACCAGGTACCTATGCTAAAATCCATCTCAGGGTCTTAACCAAGGACTGGCTATTTCTACAGCGCTAACTTGTGATTGTAAATCAATTTCACTTGGATGAGAGAAGAAACACAGGAATCTGGAGTAGCTCTGACTTTGGAAAGCACAAAAGCATGCAAAACTAAGTATTGGACAAGGCACAGTAGAGAGGTGCCAGACCCTGTGCCCTCGCCAATTCTCATTACTACCACCCTCACTGAGACATGGGTCAGGACTTGTGGGATCTGTGGAAAAGAAATATGGGATGTGGAAAGGAAGGACAAGGGCAACTTCAAAAGGCTGAGGTAAGCTCACTTCTCTAAACTTATCTAAGCCAAAGCAAACCTGCAATTGTTGAGGGGTTTGCCCATTACTTGGGGCACTGTGAACACATGGGGCCAAAAAATGTTGCCCTATTTAAGTCAATGGCAAAACTCCCATTGACTTCAGTGTGGCAGAATATTATTGAAGATTCTGCACTTTGCTGCGGATTTGGGGTTGCTTCACAAATGTTATTTTCTCCACAAAATAAGCTCTTTAAAAAAACAAACAAACAAATCTTCAGCCCGTTTTGTTGATGAAGCTATTCCCAGGAATGTGAATCAATGCAGTACACGAGGTACTGGAGGAAAGGCATTCTCAATGAATTGTACTCTCTAGGGTGACCAGATGTCCTGATTTTTGGGTCTTTTTCTTATATAGGCTCCTATTACCCCCCACTCCCCATCCCGATTTTTCACATTTGCTGTCTGGTCAGCCTAGTACTCTCCCCTGGAGCTTACTTTTCCTGCTCGATTTGCTGTAGCATGAATTTGTTGATCTTAAGCTCATGCAGGAAAGCTCATTTTCTCTCATGCTTTTTCCTGTGAAAGGGGGTTGCCATGGATGCCAAGAAGTCCCTCAATTGGGTGGACTTTGCAGGATTTTATATTTTGGACAAGGTCATAGTGTGTGTTGTTTAATATTTTTCCCATCATATACAAACATTAGACCACTAAGTTCTGGATGGGAACTGTAGTAGAGAGACTTCAATACTGAAGCAATAATAATAATTTTATTTAATACTTATTCTTATAATATTAGGTCATCAGCAAGCCCTGTGACTTTACTAAATTTCAGGAGATATTTACTGTCGCATATGATGCTTGGAAAATATAACTTACATGCCTATGGTTTTGGTGATTAGTTTATTAAATAGTAAGACTTTCAGGATAGTTAAAGAAATTGCAGGAGATTTCTGCTTTCTGTCACTCAATGACAAGTCAAATGTCAGGAAGATAGCCCACCTTAGCCATAAGATCATGTTTATTACACCCAAGTACGTTTATACAAATCTAAAATACAGTTTTTAATTTTACTTTGCTTTAATTTTATACTATTTTCTTTTGTTCCATGTTTTAAAAGATGTATTGGTTATTAAAATTTGTGCTTTGAACAATATTTCACAGAAATTTAATTGCTGCAACGAACAGGAGATTGGGTCATAAGCCAACATAAACCCACCAGAAGAATTTTTTATCGAGAGCAGGATATCTCCCTCTTATAAGGTACCAGATTGGTATAGGTACAAGCTTTATCTCAAGAAAACAATGTTGCAAAGATGATGATTAGGACAGTAGTTCTCAAGCAGGGGTCCGGGACCCCTTGGGGGGGGGTCACAAGCAGGTTTCAAGGGGTCTACCAAGCAAGGCCAGCATTAGACTCGCTGGGGCCCAAGTCACAAAGCTGAAGCCCCACTGCATGGGGCTGAAGCCCGAGGCCTTGAGCCCCACCACCCAGGGCTGAAGTCAAAGCCCGAGCAGCTTAGCTTCACGGGGGCGCCTGTGGCATGGGGTCCCAGGCAATTGACCTGCTTGCTACCCCCTAACACAGGACCTAGCTTTTATATGCAAAAAACTAGTTGTGCCACAGTTGGGCCATGGAGTTTTTATAGAATGTTGGGGTGGGGGGGGGGGGGGTTCAGAAAGAAAAAGGTTGAGAACCCGATTTAGGAAATACCTGGTCATTAATAATAATTTCAGGATGCTCCTTATTCTGCATATACTAAAGAGGAATGTAGGGATGTGGTATCTGCTAAGTCATAAAGTAAGCCCTTCCCACACACACTTTGTGAAGAAAAGCCACTAAGAAAAACATGTTTAGTTGGAAATGTTTAAAGCCTTTATTATTATATTATTATTATTTCTGAGCTGTTGAAATGGTGAACACCTTTGTGAAATGCTCACCTGCAAATATATTAGCTATATTAAAAACTTCCAGTGTAATTTCCTAATATCATTGCTATGTAAATAGTAAAATAGTTTATGAACCAACCTGAAATCTAATGACCTTCCTAAACTGACTATTAATATAAGAAGTCATTTAAATATAGAATATTGATATTAATGTGGGGAGTTGATTAGTTAGTTATCTGGCAAGCAAGCAACTACTTCACACACTTAAGGTAAATAATAAGAATCATTTCCTCAAAAATTGTAAAAGAATCAACAACTTCTTTAATAACTATTTAAGCTAAAGACTCTCTAATAGTTATTTAATTTTTAAAACTGTTTTGAAAACTAAAAGCCTTTATATAAAGAACAAGTGTGTTTGGACTTTCTGAAAAGATTTCATTTCCTGTTAAAGCCTAAGGAAACTGAAGAAATCTCTTAGAAAACTGATTGAATAAAAGAGTTAAAATTCCACATTTAATGATGTTCTGAGACTCTCCCACCAGAGAGACAAAGAAAATATAACTGTAAAAGGAAGAATTACAACCCTAATGCAGGTTTCAGAGTATCAGCTGTGTTAGTCTGTATCCGCAAAAAGAAAACGAGGACTTGTAGCACCTTAGAGACTAACAAATTTATTTGAGCATAAGCTTTCATGAGCTACAGCTCACTTCATCGGATGCATTCAGTGGAAAATACAGTGGGGAGATTTATATACACAGAGAACATGAAACAATGGGTGTTACCCTACACACTGTAACAAGAGTGACCAGGTAAGGTGAGCTACTACCAGCAGGAGAGTGGGGGGGGGGGGAACTTTTGTAGTGATAATCAAGATGGGCCATTTCCAGCAGTTCACAAAAACATCTGAGCAACAGCGGGGGGGGGGGGGGGGGGGGAACACGGGGAAATAGTTTTACTTTGTGTAATGACCCATCCACTCCCAGTCTTTATTCAAGCCCAAGATAATTGTATCCAGTTTGCAAATTAATTCCAATTCAGCAGTCTCTCATTGGAGTCTGTTTTTCAAGTTTTTTTGTTGAAGAATTGCCACTTTTAGGTCTGTAATCAAGTGACCAAAGAGATTGAAGTGTTCTCCGACTGGTTTTTGAATGTTATAATTCTTGATGTCTGATTTGTGTCCATTTATTCTTTTATGTAGAGACTGTCCAGTTTGCCAATGTACATGGCAGAGGGGCACTGCTGGCACATGATGGCATATATCACATTGGCAGATGTGCAGGTGAACGAGCCTCCGATAGTGTGGCTGATGTTATTAGGCCCTATGATGGTGTCCCCTGAATAAATATGTGGACACAGTTGGCAACGGGCTTTGTTGCAAGGATAGGTTCCTAGGTTAGTGGTTCTGTTGTGTGGTGTGTGGTTGCTGGTGAGTATTTGCTTCAGGTTGGGGGGCTGTCTGTAAGCAAGGACTGGCCTGTCTCCCAAGATCTGTGAGAGTGATGGGTCGTCCTTCAGGATAGGTTGTAGATCCTTGATGATGCGTTGGAGGGGTTTTAGTTGGGGGCTGAAGGTGACGGCTAGTGGCGTTCTGTTATTTTCTTTGTTGGGCCTGTCCTGTAGTAGGTAACTTCTGGGTACTCTTCTGGCTCTGTTCATCTGTTTCGTCACTTCAGCAGGTGGGTATTGTAGTTGTAAGAACGCTTGATAGAGGTCTTGTAGGTGTTTGTCTCTGTCTGAGGGGTTGGAGCAAATGCAGTTGTATTGTAGAGCTTGGCAGTAGACAATGGATCGTGTGGTGTGGTCTGGATGAAAGCTGGAGGCATGTAGGTAGGCATAGCGGTCAGTAGATTTCCGGTATAGGGTGGTGTTTATGTGACCATCGTTTATTAGCACCGTAGTGTCCAGGAAGTGGATCTCTTGTGTGGACTGGTCCAGACTGAGGCTACTCAGACACACAGCACTCAACATAACACACTACGTCCATCTCCATAAGCAAGCTGCCACAGACAGCTAAGAAGAACCAACCCAAGGAAAGCCTCCTCAAAACTTCCTTTTACCAGTCTATGTTAAAGTTAACTAACACTGCCAATGAATTACATTTAATAACTCTTGTAATGATTTTATTGGAATATTGAGGTGCTACTGTAATTTAAGATACTAAACAATTTGTTGTTAATCACCACAAGGTTAAACCTTTTATTCCTGGAGAGGAGACAGGGGCTACTAATCACTGGCTAACACAGAAACAGTGGTATGTAATTGGACTTAAGACTCTTAACATTTGTTAAATGATTAATTAATCATAAGACAGCTCCTTAAATGTCTTCTCCTAAGTAACTGATTAAAATAGCTTTTGATTTCATAGGATTTAGTTAAGATTGCTTACCTTGCTCATCTATCAACTGTCTGGTGATTAACAATAAGCAGACAAGCTCACCTGCCCTTAAACTTATTCTTTTGCTAATTAATAAACAGACTTTGCTTTTGTATGGTACTCTAAGCTTGGACTCAATCATTTTGGGCAATCAGACCTTGGTTTCAGTGTACCAATAGGGTTGCCAATTCTGGTTGCATGTATTCCTGGAGATTTCATCATATGACAATATTTAATTAAAGATCAATCTTTAATTCCTGGAGATTCCAGGCCAATCCTGGAAGGTTGGCAACAATACGTAACAAAAGAAAAGTGCTTCACCAAGGTCAGTCCCATTTTCAAAGATGTAATCTCTGGCTACAGCTCTCCACAGAGACAAACAAAAGAGATTTCAATGTAACAGTAACAGTAACGATCTTGGGGTTCACTAAATAACAAACCAGTGAATGAGAAAGGAATAAAACTTTAATAAAACAAACTGGAGAGGGTCTCTGGAAAACTGCTGCACATGCCCACAACCATGTGGTGCTCCCAACCCCCATCTGCAGAACATCTCCAAATTCCTATGTTCATAATACTGTCCCTTACGAGGGAGTCTCTAAATTATAATCTTCTACAAACATATCACTACAGTAACCACTATCATATGTTTTGTTTAATATTTTATTTTTCCTTAATAATAGCTATGGTTAATAATTGTGATTATCTTGCTTGGTTTTAATCAGTGTTCCTGAAGGTATGTAAAAGAACCCCCGTGACTAAAATAGTGGGAGTCACATCCCTGAACTGGCAGTAAGAGACACAATTAGAGCTGGCCTACTATTTCTTGTTTCTCTAGCCCTTTTACAATAAAATTATTTCATGTTCAACAATTTTAAAATTTACCTTTGTCCACCCATAGCACATTTTAAGGACATAGCTTTTTTAAGTATGTGAAGTGCAAGTAGACAAATATTTAATTTCTTTATCAATGAGCTTGAAGTTTTTATTTTATTACAGCTGAAACAATAATAAATACTAAGCAAAGAAAGTTAATCTGTATCTACAGCAAGACCTTTTAAAATACATCAGTACAACCCATTGTCTCTCACCAACTGTTATTTGTGAATTAGCCTAATCTAGATTGTGGTTGTAATTATTATTTACAGAACGCCAGATTTGCTTGAAGGCATACAGATGTGTAAGAAAAGGCAGCTCCTCTCTCAAAAAGCTTAGAGTAAATATTATACAGATAGTTCAGACCTTTCACTTACATGCAGATCTGAAATACACAGAATATGGATGAGAAATAAGTGGAAGATCACATCATGATGTAGGTTTTCTGTCTCTTATCCCTACCAAATTCATGGTCCATTTTGGTCAATTTCACAGTCATAGCATTTTAAAAATAGTAAATTTTAAAAATAGTAAATATTTAAATCTGAAATATCACGGGGTCCTGACTCAAAAAGGAGTTGTGGGGGGGTTACAAGGCTATTGTAGGAGGGGTTTTAGTACTGCCTCCCTTACTTCTGTGCTGCTGCTGGCAGCAGCGCTGCCTTCAGAGCTGAGCGGCTGGAAAGCGGCAGCTGCTGGCCGGGAGCCCAGCTCAGAACCACCACACCACCAGCAGCGCAGAAGTAAGGGTGGCATGGTATGGTATTGCCACCCTTACTTCTGCGCTGTGGCCCTCAGAGCTAGGCTCCTGGTCAGCAGCCACCACTCTCGGGCCACCCAACTCTGAAGGCAGCAGCGCAGAAGTAAGGGTGGTGTGGTTTGGTTTTGCCACCTTTACTTCTGTGCTGCTGCTGGCAGCGGCTCTGTCTTCAAAGCTGGGCACCTGGTCAACAGCACCGCTCTCCAGCCACCCAGCTCTGAAGGCAGCGCAGAAGGGTGGCAATACCGAAACCTCCATAAAATAACCTTGCGACCCGCCCGTAACTCCCTTTTGGGTCAGAACCCCCAATTTGAGAAATGCTGGTCTCCCCTGTGAAATCTGATTGTATAGGGTAAAAGCACACAAAAGACCAGATTTCACAAGGGGAGATCAGATTTCATGGACCATGACGTGTTTTTCATGACCGTGAATTTGGTAGGGCCTTACTTATATTGTACAAGTTTACCAATATGTCTTCCATACAGAGTTCTCACCAGGAAAGTGTCTAACAGAAAGAGTTGAGGGATTTGATTGTGGTAATGGATTTTAAGATGGTAAAGACATTTCTGCATTTGTCAAAAGATATGCCTCTATAATCTTCTACTGCAGTAGTGGATTGGAGAATCTTCAGAAATGTAAAACAAGGACTTTCTCTGCATGTCCACTGCAATTTTTGGAAATTTTGGTTTTAACTCAAATTCCCAGATGTAAACAAACAAGCATCAACACTTTGGGGTACTACAAGGACATACCACAGCTAAACAGCTGTGATGAGCAAAAGTAATAATAGTTTGTCTAGCCGCACCTGAAAAAAGGCAGGAGGCAATGGATGTGGTTTAATTAGGCCGCACCTTAATTCACTTAAAATATCTGGGAGAACCTAACTGTGACATTGGTAAATCAAGTGCCAGCTATTGCCAAGTCTGTAGGCATCAGGTAAAGAATGATATTTGTATCTGGAAATCAGACCAGCTCACCTATATGTTACTAATGTTCAAGATAGGTGTTAGACTCTATAATATAGGATGTGTTTAGACTCTATGAAAGGCTTGTGAGTTCCTGCATACATTGCATACTTGTAATGTCTGTATTCCATGCTAGAAGGTAAAATATAAGTTTGTTTTATAATTGTAAAAATGCCTGCTCTGAACTTGTGAGCTCATATAGGAAGAATAGCTCCCCCTGCCAATCAAGAAGGACTATCAAAACTAAGTGGGCCACTGAAAGACAAAAGCTTTCTTTATTGCCCCATCCACCCATGAAGAACTAAATGCAGAAGCCCTTGACCCATCAGTTTGAATGCTGGAAGAAGGAAATAAAGATAGTTGGCAAGATTTGTCATCTCTTTGCTGTTTGGACTCTTACATGAACAGGAGCCAACAAAAAGAAAGCAGAGATCCCTGGCTCAACCTGGGTTAAGCCCTAAAAAGACATTCAATGCTGACTGATTACTATATCTGTCACCTTTTGGAACCATAGACTGAACTCATTTGTACATATATGTTTCCTGCTTTAATCTGTAAATAACTCTTTTCTTTGTCCTAGTTAATAAATCCTTAATTCATTTATTATAGGAGTGGCTACCAATGTTGTCTTTGGTGCGAGATGTAAAGGTACAAACTGATCTGAGGTAAGTGACTGGTCTCTCGGAATGGGAGCAACCTGAATATTTTGTGATTTTTGGTGTAAGTGATCATTTATCACTAAGTCCAGCTTGCCTGGGTGGCAAGATAGACTGGAGACCCTAAGGGGGCAGACTGTGACTCCACGACTGTTACAGTGATCCAGGAGTCCACATTTGTTACCAGTTTAGTGAAAATCTAATTATAGAACATGCCACCAGTTTGGGGTGTCTGGCCTGCTTTTGACAGTCTGCACTTAAATTGTCACACTCAGTCATGAGCCACTCCAGACAATATAATACCAGCAACAAATTGCACAGTGAAGGTCACCCTCCTTTCCTTAAACATTTCCAAATAATCCTCAGCCAGGTTCCAACTACATAGGTGAATGAACTAGGGGTGCGGCCTCACCCCTTGTCTTGAAGTGGTTTCCAACATACACAGGTCTAATGGCTGTCAGCACCCACATTGTACAAATTGTTCCAGCACCCCTGCCCAACTGTCCTGCTGCTGGGAGCCTGCTGCCCTTCCCTTGCATAAGGTGAAAGGGCACTATAAGAGAAGGGGGTTGGCTCCCTGCAGTTCTAGGCATAGGAACTCCAACCCCCCTAATTCAGCTGCCTTAAGGGATGCTTTCCTTGAAATCCTTTTCTAATCCATTTTATCCAGTATCTATAGCTCTTCCATACAGACTACCTGCACTGGTATCTGCCACAAGGTTTTACATACTAAATTGCAATATCATAACCCAATCCCTCTACTTCCACCCACTGGGTCCCAGACCTGCTGTGGGGAAAGTGAAAAAACCCACCCCCCAATCTGGCAGTGAGGGAAAAATTCCTTTCCAGCCCTACAAGGAAAAGGGCAACTAATATAATGTCCACAGCAGGTCAAAGAGGAACCAGATCCTCCTGACAAATTTGAGAGTGGGTTGCTGCTGCCCACCTGATCCCAGTAAAAAAGGACTTCATGGGATGTTATTAACCCCCCACTCTTCTGGTCAGCAGGAAGCATAATTCAGTATCTTCTCCTTACCTGGCCCCAACTGCTTCCTGCCCTTCCTGTCCATCCCTGTAAACTTTCCCCCTTCTCCCACCTGTTGTAAGGGAACCTCTAAAGGGGCAATACCTCTTTCCGTTCAGCTAGCTAGACAAAGACCCCTTTCCTTGAGGGACATACTCTAATGGCAGTATATAGATTCTAGAAGTCTGACATTAATCTAAAACAAATCACTCAATTTATGCTAGTAAATTGTAGCAAAAAGTGCTTGTTGCCATTCTGCCCTTTTCTATCTAATATACCTTGATGACTAAAGGCATCAAAATGGCTTAATATTGCTTTAATACTAGCCTATTTGGTGAAGAGGGGAGAGTCACGCAGGTTCTTCTCCAATTTCATCCCCTCACTGCTCCCATGACAGATACACACACATCCTTCCCCCAACCGCTGCCTAAAACCTGCATCAGGATGTGACCTTGCTCTACACCGTGTCAATACCACTCATAAAATCAGCCAGAGGGTACATTGGGAGTGACGTAAATCAGTATCAGTATGTTGAGTGTGACAACTCTCTCCCCCACCAGGACTGATTTCATTACATTACACAACCCAAGGTTTGCACTGCAAAGAAACTTAGATAAAAATGCACTTAAAGGCCCTTGCCCAGGCATTGGCCACAGTAGTCAGAACTCCTTCTTCCCCAGGCCATGGAGTATCAGCAGAGCTGTTCTGCAGCTGCTACTGTTCAGAACCCTGGGCTTCTACTTTCCCTTCTCTAAGCAGAACGTTTTACCCAGTGGATCAAAATACATGATGATCCACTGGTTATACTCTTTGCACAGTAATGTAAGAGAGAGCTGCCACACATTCTGCTCTGCACTGTATAAGCTGCAGAGTACTTGTATTTCAGCAACCACCAGTTTTAGTTTTGAGTGGAAGGAAAAAATGCTTATAATATCAAACAAACTGTCGTCAAAGAAATAGAGCAATGACAGTTTCTTCTTTTTGAAATAGAAAACTAACTTTCCCCAACAGTCAATATAGTCTCTTCTGCATAGCAGAATATGTAGTATCTATCTTAGACACCAGATAAAAACCTAACGCAAGCCTGAAGAAAAATCTCAGCATGTAAACACCATACAGCAGTACAAGCCTAAAGAAAATTAGATATCCTGTTATGTTCTGTTACCTTACCCTTCTTCTCCCTGACCTACCTTGCTCCTCTTATAGGTCCCACTGCCACACACTAGCACAAATAATTGCTGGAGACAAAGTTCTGTAGGGTAATGTCCTGCAATGGATGGTTTCATTTTTTGCTTTCTTTTAGCCTCACTCTATAAGGCTTACAAAACTAGGTTTCACATACATTTCTCATGAGCAAGGATTACTCGGGTGAAAGTCCACAAAAACTGTTTTATTCATGAAAGTTAGAGCTTCACCCATCTCTGGGCCAAGAACAATCCTTTCAGAACAATATTTCGATGTGTGGTCTATGGGCGATACCAGCACAGCCCTGAAATGGGCTCCCCAACCACCTCAGTATGCTCATGTCTCCAAGCACCTTGCGAGTGATCACAGATTCATTGCACCAATGTGTAAAACATTATCTGAATTTTGTCATTTCAATACGGATATTAAAATATTTTCTGAAAAATTCTCTCTCAAAAAAACCGAACAAAAGTATTCTAAAGCATGTTAATCTGAAAATGATAAACAGTAACTAAATATCTACATTAATACTGAGAGTATATGGAAAAAAATCTTATTTTATTTTCAGCAACACATAAAAAGCCATAACAATTCTAAAAGCATGCAAACACCTGAAAGATTTTAACATGGGCTTCCCTCTTCATGTTCAAATGAAATTGCCACTATCATTCTAGCCAATAACAATTCAGGTAAATCCCCAGTATATGATAACTATCTCAGGCAAACACAGACCTCTTAGTAGTCTGGATGCTCTCTTCTAACTCAACTATCCTCCAGTGTTTCTCCCTTATAGTTGGATGGAAATCAGCATTGCCATCCATTGCTAATAACAATCCAGGTAAACACCAGGGGAAGTCAGAGCAATTCAGATAGACATGTCCCATCCATATAATGTGGCGCTCTTGGAACTTTCTGCAAATGATTCCCTATTATGGTTCACGAAGTACAATATTTAGAAGAATACTAACCAGCTGAAATACCATAGGTATAGTATTTTTTAAAATGGACAATTAAAAAAAGACAGACTCTTTTACTAAAACCCAGTATGATATTTTGTATACTTATGTATTCAATCCATAGCAAGTTCAGTAAATAATATGAAAGGACACTACTGTTTTTTTCTGTAATGATCCAGAACATATTCCTGATTCAGCCAAGCAGTTAACCACATGCTTAAATGCTTTGCTGAGTAAGGACAGACTACAGTACATAAAAAGCAATTACTGAAAAAAATAAAAAGTTTCATTTTTATAATCAGATTATATTTAAACTAAATACAGATTTATTGTTTAAAAATAAACCTATTTAAAATTAAATTAGAAATTGACAGCCTCTATTAAGGCCTAAACTACTTATAAGCTATTAAGATCTTTTAAATAAAATTAAAAAAATAATATTAAGTGGTACATGTTTGCTGCCAAGTTTTAAAGAAAGCAAACAACTGACCTGGTGGAAGTCACTGGCTGAGCTCCTGAGTTTGCTAAAGTGCTAAAACAGATTTGGACAGCAGTAGCCTCTTCTACAGGTACAGAGAGAATATTTTCTTCATTTCAGTTTATTCAACCAATTCAGTTCAATGACTAGTTCATTTAAAGTTAAGAAACCAATTGGAAGCTGAGAAAACAGGAAAACTCGTTTTCCTCTTTCAATCTATGAATGAAAACTTGGTGTGAAATGATGAGATCTACTAGTTCTAAAACCCTGAAGGACTCACTGACCAGAAACAAACAGTTCATTGCACTAACTAAAGATAATATTTCCTTTGTTTAAATTAACCAGTTAGTTTTAAATGCAAAACTTGTTTGATAAATTATTAGATAAACTTTTCCTTTCTTATGTTTCTAGCACATTTAAGGTAGATTAATAAAAAAAAATTAAAATTCTGTTCTGAGATATTTTTAATTTAATTTGAATTTCCATCCAAATAGAGACTGACACACGACAAGTAAAAAATTAGTCATTTAGTAACTAAGAAATGCATCATTTGCCATTTTTCTAACATAATAATAGATATAAAAGTAAGACTCTGAATAGGTAAATTAAGCTACATATTGATTTATGTAAATATGTATAGGTGTGATGTATCCTCCTGCTTAGCAAGCAGCAGCACCAAATTTAGTGTAAAGGCTACAGTTACTTGCAAATGAACATGTGAATCGCCCTTTGTTTAAGAGAATAACTAACAAGTGTGAATGCAAAACAAGATTAAAATCAATTACTTAAATCAAATTTTCTGCTTGCTGATTTAAACCATGAATAAGATCAATTACTTATATCACTTTGATTTAAATCAATCCATCCTGGGATGGGCTGAAGCACATGCTTAAGGTTATGCTTGTGCTTAAAAGCTTTGCTGAATAGGGACTTGTAAACTGTACTTGAAGACGGCAGGCTCACTTGATTTATATTTCTACAGATTACACTACATAAATCAAGACTCACATATTGAATTGCAGGAAACAGTTAGTGAATCAGTGTAGAGAAGGAAAAAATTAAATACTTAATGATCTGTTCATTACACTAACTTAGAATCTCTTCTAAAGACAGATTCATGTCAGCTAGCAGGATGCTTCAACGTGCCTGTTTGGAGCAATGTGGAAAAGAACTCTGCTTGCATGTGTTTGTTTAAATCTATGAAGATTTGATTAATAGCTCAGACCATGGTAAAGGCTCTGATGTGACCTCAATTCTCAAAGTAAAGAATGAAAGTTAAGGCTTACATTTAAAAATATTATTTAAAACCCTGTGGTAAGGAAAATGATCTTTTAAAGGGGAAAACGAGATCAGTACCAGTTTATTCATTTTACAAAGCCTCATGCAATTGAGAAACCAATGAAAAATTTTCAGCTGACAGAATTCTAGTTGTATGCAGTGTTGTAGCCATGTCATTCCCATGATATTAAAGAGACGAGGTGGGTGAGGGAATATCTTTTATTCGGCCAACTTCTGTTGGTGAGAGAGACAATCTTTCAAGTTACACAGAACTAGCTTGTCTCTCTCACCAAAAGAAGTTGGTCCAATAAAAGATATTAAAGTAGAACCTCAAAGACAGGAACACCAGAATTACAGAAGTAACCAGAAGTAATCAATCAGGCAGCAGTGGAGCAAAAGAAGCAGCAAATAACGTACTGCAGAAGTTCTCAAACTTTTTCTTTCAGAGCCCCCCCCCCAAAAAACATACTACAAAAACTCTAGAGCCCAGGGGGCTCCAGACTTCAGCCACAGGGGGGCTGAGCTTAGGGCTCTGGGAGGCTCGGGGCTTCTGATCCTTGGAAGCACCAGGGCTTAGGGTTTTAGACCCGGGGGGGAGTTCTGGGGCACCGGTCTTCAGCCCCGCAGCTCTGCTCCCAGCTTCAACCCTGTATCTCCGTTCCCGGCTTCAGCCCCACAGTTCAGACCCAGGGGGAGGGCCTTCAGCCCCCTGGCTCTGTTCCCAGCTTCAGCCCCATGGCAGTCGCCGGGGCTCGGAGCTTTAGCTCCCTGAAGTTCTGCTCCTGGTTTCAGCCCCTGCGCTCCCCCAGTAGCTAAAGCCCCAAGCCCCGACGCCTCCCACCACCGGCTGAAACCGTCAGTGGAGCCATGGGGAGCCCAGCGCCCTCCATCAGGCTGAAGCCAGGAAGAGACGTGCAGGGCTGAAGCCCTGAGCCTCAGCACTTCCCAGGTGGCCTAAAGCCCTGAGCTCTGGTGCTCCCGTGGGGCAGAAGCCCTGACACCCACCCGCATGCCCAGGGCCCTGACCCCCGCCTGGAGCCCTGACCCCTCCACCCCCTGCGACTGCAGCGCCAATCCTCTCCTCCCCATGGCTGAAGTCCGCAATGTCTTGTTCAGAGGTACAAACATTTCCGAGTTAAGAACAACCTCCGTTCCCGAGATGTTGATCTCTGAGGTTCTACTGTTCCCCACCCACCTTGTCTCTCTAGAAATCTACTTGGGCATTTTTAACTTATGAACACCTGAGCTTGGCCAGCTTGCAGGGCTCAGGCTGTGGGACTGTTTCATGCTGTGTAGACTTCTGGGCTCGGGCTGGAGCATGGGCTCAGGGACCCCTCCACTTCACAGGGTCCCAGAACCCAGGCTCCAGCCCGAGCCCAGAAGTCTACACAGCAATAGCCCTGCAGCCCGGACCCCACAAGCCGAAGTCAGCTGGTACTAGCCAGCCATGGGCTTTTCTTTTCTGTGTAGACATACCCTCACAGGGCTTCACAGTCAGTGTAACATCCTGCCACGTTCATTCTCTCTCCTTAATGTTACAAAACTTTTTGCCAATCCACCAAACTTGTTCACAGCTTCAGGACCAGGACTAGAATATCTCTTCATCTAATATTTTTAAATATTTTTATAAAAGGTAAATCAGAGCAGTACACTAACTTTGGCATTTAAACACACTAATATACTTCCCAAATATTCTAACTATGCTCATATCAAAGAGTACATTTAATTATATGCAGTTAGCACTGCAATGCATTCGTCTTTCAAGGACAAATCACAAAGTAGCAGATTTTGAATTTGCCTACAACAATGCTGATGCTGAGTTTTCCAAAACTGATTTGCAGGCAGAAAAGAAGCTATCATACTTAAATTTACATTTATGCAATCCATCGTGAAACTATTTTTAAAAACAATAGTTTTGCTGATTATGGTCTTTAAGGTTGTCATTGAAGTACATGTAACAACTTTTCCATATTGCAGAGGGACAGGCTGGACCCACTAAAAGTCTATTCCAACACAAATTATTTGATGGTAATATTGTGGCTCATTTTATGGGATGAAAAAGTTGCAGTAACCAAGGCAGATTTTGATTGAACTGTTCTTTTCCTTGTTACGAGCCCGTTATTGCAATAATGTTAAAAAAAAATTGACACTTAGAAGGAACATGGCAGGGGAATGATAAAACTTGAATGTTTCCCAAGTATTTTCAAAGAAGGGGGCCCTAATGGAAGAAATGTTGAACATATGGTAATTGAATCCTCGTCTTACCGTATATTAGCTAAATCAGAAAGGGTGAAATCTGGGCCCACTGAATTCAAAGAAGCCAGGATTTCACTCTAATATTTATTCCCTGACAGAAATACTTCATTAACCTGGTGTTACGGTTCAGTACATATAACAATGACTTAAGGATTAAAAAGCGTTATAGTAATATGATTACCCCCAAAACAAGCAATACAAACCCAGGAAGTTCAGAGTTAAGATTAAATTTGAAAGACATCCAAACATGGTAATGTATGGAAAATGCAGAGTTAAGGCACTCTAAACATACACTACTTTGCCAAAAACTGACTCCAGGAAGGTGATGGTGGTAGTAATGTGCAGGAAATGAACTTTAAAAAAAAAAAATCAGTTATATCTGGGATCGCAAACCACGAACATTCCTTCATCATGGAATGGCTATTGCATGGCAAAACAGTTAGTGCCCGATATTGATGATTCTGAAAGGTTGTATGTGCTGCAGATCCAGAGGTATGAATTTGGGGGCGGGGGGTTAATATAGCAGTTACTTGCCAAGTTTATGTATCATTCTGGCTTCACTTGAATCATCTAAAATTAGACAAGACAAAGAATTTAACAACATACTGTAGGGAATAATCCCGCATTGGCAGGGTTATTAAGAAGATACTGTAGTTTGCTTTCATTGCTAATTACTATGCCATTTTATACTATTATACTATAGTATTTTAATTACTATGCCAGCCTGTCCCTCTGCAATATGAAAAAGTTGTTATATATATATTACTCCTGGGGGAATTCTGCACCGCTCCACAAGCACAGAATGTGCCCCACAGATTTTAGTCTTTCTCTACAGAATAATTGATTCGTGCACACCACCCAGGCAGTAGTCCCAAGTGGCACATCGGGAACAGCTGGGGGAGATGTAAATCACTACTTTGAGGGGCAGGGCTAGGCATGAGTGCGAGACTCTATCCCTCTTACTTGCTATCATGGTATGCCTGGATCCAGAGAGGGGCAGAGCTAGGGATGCCCCAACCAGTGGATCCTACCCCACCCCAGGCTCCAGCTGCTAGGCCTGGCTTGGCGGGGGCGGGAGGGGGACTTCATTCTTCCCTGCACAGGCCAATCTCGGGGCCGGGGCCGGGGCCGGGGCCGGGGCCGGGGCAAACCCACCCCGGGAATCTCCCCCAGCTCCAGGAAACTCCACAGCCCATTCCTTCGCTTTCTGCCCCCATCACTCCCCTGCCCCTGTCTGCCCAACCCTCATACTTCTGGACGCCCACACACATCCAGAGCATGCCCACCAAGCCCCACCCTCTTCATCCAGACCCTCACACCCCCCCAGACCACCTCCCTGCTATCCTCCCCTGCACTGGAACCCCTACCCTGCCAAACCCCACCCTGCTGCATGTGGACCACCCCACCAAGCCCACCTGCACCCAGACCCCCACCCCACTAAGCCAAAGTCCACTAGCACCCAGACTGTACAGTGATGGGCTGGAACCCAGGCTCTAGGGCCCTGTAGGGTGGGAGGGTCACAAGCTCTAGCTCTAGTCCGATCCCAGAAGTCTGCACAACAATGAAACAGCCCCACAGCCTGAGCCCCAAGTTAGCTGGAATGGGCCAGCCACAGGTTGGTTTTTGTTTTTGTTTTTTTTTTGCTGTGTAGACATACCCTTAATATGTTCTGTGCTTGACATAGATGAAAATATTAGTATTGCCATCTGCACTGTGAAGCCATATAGATGTGCTAATATGCCTAGTAAGGAATCTATTTGTCAAAAAACATTCCCTGAATCTTTTGTGTTATCTGTATTGCTACAGACATATTTGCTGACAGGTATTTTGAAATAAATTACCAAAATAATTGAAAATCAAGTATTTTGCAGAATTTTAAAATATTGTACACAGAATTTTTAATTTTTGATGCAGAATTCCCTCAGGAGTTATATAAAACCCTAAAAATGTACATTCAGGTAATTTGGCATCTAAATTCTATCTTTGAGCTCATAGTTCTTTGCAGGGACAAATTTTGTAGTCAGGTTGAGGCTTCTTCAAAGTGGTCCATCAGTTGCATACTGTAGAGTTTGAGCTTTTAGATCAAATGATCTTCCTCAGATACTGTACATTAATGAAACAAATCTCATGGCATGGAGAAAAATATTTTTCACAAGTAATAACAGTATCTATCATACTTAATAGAACAGTTCAACAACAGGGGATAGAAATAAACTCAAACTGTATATATACTATTTCAAATCTAAGCTGTAATTATATGCATAAATTAGAAGGCCATTGTGATAATCTAGTCTGACCTGTATAACACAACACTTTTGAAAATAATTCCTACAGCATATCTTTCAGAAAGATATCTGATCAGCCACAATCCTCGGTAAATTGTTCCACTGGTTAATTACCCTCACTGTTAAAAAATTATGCTTTATTTCCGGTTTCAATTTGCTTAGCTTCAGCTTCCAGCCTTTGGATTGTGTTATACCTTTCTCTACTACATTAAAGAGCCCATTATCAAATATTTCTTCCCACGTAGGTGCCTTATGTATGTTCTTTGTCTGAAATACATGTTTCTATACTATTTTATCCCAGTTAGTTTTCACCTGTTAATGAAGAAGAGCTATAGTTTTAATTAATGAGTATAGTAGACTCTCCCTGAGGTGTATATTTTGACTTTACACCCAATGCATTCCTCCTGTTGTAATAACTGGACTTAAACATTTACCTTAATGGTGAGCTCAATTGTGAAAATTGAAAGTTTATAAAATGTCACAATAATCTATGACAACAAACATTGATGGAAAAAGGTGTGAAAGAGACAGAAAGAATGAGTTAGTCCCAACAAAAAGGCCTACTGATATAATTCAAGGACTGTGTTAGGATCATGCCTGTTAAACAAAAGTTGAGGACTGAAAATTAATTGGCAGAGAAAATGATGAGTGAATGGGCTATTCCACCCACCACTCCCTTTTGGAGTCCTTAAACATAAAGATTGGCTACTGGAACCATCCTGGCTACCACCCCAACCCTTCCTGGGACCCGCTTCATCTTATTTGGGAGAGATGTCCTGACCAGACTGGGCCAGACCCAGAGACCCATATGACATCGCACCTCCATGGGCTCCAACTAAATCCCCAACACCACCTGGGATGTGAGACTTTGTTTGCCCCTCCCACCTCAGTGTCTCCTTTTCCTTCCTAACTCTCTTGTTCTTCCTTCTCTCTAATAAGGGTCTGGCTAAGCAGGCCAAAACTGCTGTGAGCATGTGGTCAGAAAGAGGCAGATAAAAGCAATGCCTTAAACAGCCCAATGCTGACACAAGTTTGCCAGGTCTCAGAGTGGCTGATAAGACCATGTGCTGTGCCTGTGTTTTTCCAGCTGTGAGGTTACAAGTGACAGTCTACAGCAAACACAGACGCTGCTATCTTTGCTATACTTTTCTCTCTCTTTATGTGTGTGTCTTGTTTTCTCTTCTAGGAAATGGGGTCAAAATTTAACAGCAACAACTGTTCCAGTCCATCTCAACTAATTTCTGCTCTTTCCCCCCAAAAGGACAGTTATTACCATCTTTAAAATAGTCTAAAAGGCTAACAAGGAGGTTTTTTCCTTCTGAAATCTCTCTCCAGCTAAAAAGATGTTAAAATTAAAGCCTTATTTAATACTCCACATTTCAAATGCTTTAAATTGTTCTTCCTTTTTTCTCCCCTGTATTTTTAATAAAAGGTTTAAAGGATTTTTAATGGTATTTGCACCATGTACTAAGGAGGCTGAGGCCTCTGTTACCAAGCCCCAAACCTTGTTTAAATGTTGGAGAGTGATGGAGTTATGTTAACACCTTTGACTATTTTGGCCCATATATTTTCCATCTAAATTAATACAACATGCCCTTCACTGGCTTCCATTGGAATCGTTGGCTAGCACTAGTGTTTGTCCTGAAAATGCAGGAAAGAAAGACAAGATGCAAGAAATGTGTTTTACATAGGCTGCAGCCTTATTAAGTAACATATCTGGGAACTATCCAACAATAACTTGTACAGGTCATGATTCCTTCCTTAATTGTTTCCACCAGCTGGAGGGCTGCTAATATAACTCCTCAGATGGGAGCTGATAATCAGGGTATGAGAGGGGGCTCCAGCTGGAGGGACAGAGTTTATATACCTTCTGCCAGGTGAACAGGGGCCCAATGGCTAACTTGAGCCCCATTGGACCAACCACTAGTTCAGGTGATGCCTTTCCCTGTCTCCCAACCCCAGACACTGCCTGCCTGCCAACCCGCACGGGAAGGGGAGACCCTTAAAGGAGCCACTACCCTCTTTTCCCTGCCAGTCCAGGCAAAGCACTCCCATCTTTGAGGCAGTGGTAGTTGCAGTGTGATCAACTCACTGATGCTCTTTGCAACAGCACGTTGACCTGAAGGAAGAACCTAAGCAAAAGGGCATTTGTAATGATACGGGTGAGCTTTCAAACCTGAGTGGTGCTGCGAATCCGTGCACCAGGTTGCAATGCCTGGAATGGGAAGCCAGGCCCAGCCTGTGGGACAGAAGCTGCTGCCTTTAGATGATTGTGAGGCAGGCTCACTCTCAGTGATAGGTTAATCTGACCCTGGGCATAACAACCAATCTAGAATCTTCCCAGGATTCACCATTAGGGAAAAACTGTTACAGATGACTCCTGACCCACCACACACTGTAGTCTATGTGGTGCGTAACACATTGTATGCACCAGCATAGCAAGCTATGGTGCGAGATTCTGTCGGCTGTGTCACACCAGAACAAAGGACTCTGAAATATTTCCATAGGGAAAAAAGGCAATGCAAAGTATTAACTGACTCCCTGTTCACAGCAAAATTTTACTGTTCTATCACCACAGATGATACTGCTGTGTTACTGCTCAACAATACACAAATAAATCTCTTTGGTCCTTTACCATGCACAGCTGGTGAAACCTGATTTTTGAAGTTTCCAGCAATCCCCTTGGGATTTGGCTTCACCATCCCTGTTAAAAAGGGACTGAAGGTTGACAGTTCTTCAAACAGTTTTCACTTGGGCATAGCATTGTCAGTTTTCAAGCTATTGCTTCTGTTTGATAGATGACAGATACAAGAGACCTTAACTACTGAAAATACCAACTCCTTATGAGCACCTAATGCAAAGATTTTGCCAGGATATAGATCCACATACAATAAAAGATTTACTATTTCCTGCTGTTACATAACTCAGGTTTGTTAATGATAAACCTGGCATGCGCTGCAACATATTGAATATGAGCATCTGTTCTAATCAAAGACTCGTCAATGAACACAGTTAACTGTGCTACCATATAGAGACGTACATCAGTTAAGAAATTCAGTCTGGCTGGTCTATGCAAGAGGTCATAACACTGTCTCTACAGCTTCTCACATCTACCTAAGTCATGTGACTGATTTTTGTTTAGAGATGAACAACATTATTAAGCATTCTAATTTCAACAATGGAAACCACCACCACCCAGCAAAAAAGGAGTGGTGAAAGCAAGACTGGTTCTGCACAGAAACGGAGAAGCTAATGTAATAAAGCTCACATTCCTGAATCATCTGTCTAGTCAGGATGATTTTCCCCTTTTCTTTGCCAGGATGTGGAGGCAAGGCACCAACAAAATTGCGTCACTGTACTTACTACAGTTTTATTTTCTGTATTTCTCAAAGAAAGTCTCATGAAAAATTACAAATCAAAAGGAGAATACTGATACACTGGCATCACCCCATTAAAAAAAGGGAACAGGACTTCTGATCCTTGTAATGCTCACTGCTTTTGCTGGTGGTCAGTGTCCATCTCAATGGAAAGCTTTAGGGTAGATCTACACTGGAGTTGGAAGATATCATTTCTAGTTCAAGGAGACATCCTCGAGTTCTGTGATTGAGCTAGTATGCTAAAAATGGAAGTGTAGCCCTGGCAGTGGGAGGGGCTAACTTTCCTGAGTATGTAGCTAGGGTTTAGGATGGGATCGTACTTGAGGCGGCTAGCCCCCTCCCACCACTCGCACTGCCATGGCTACACTTCGTGCTAGCAGGGTATGTGCTTGCCTTGTGATGTCAAAGAGACATCTCCAGTGTAGGCATACCCTTAGTATTGTTATGCCTTTTTCCCATGCTCACATAATGAAATCTATAACTCATTACGTCATTGGAAAACAAAAGACTAATTAGAAGGGAACTGGTCAAGCTTTTAAGTTGACTGGCTGGTATCCCATCTCAAAGGTTCTACACCCACATTGTTTTATTGAAAGAAATGTGACTCAATCAGTTTTATTTTATTAAAATTCAAAAGAGGAAAACTAACAAAGCTACTGTTAATAATATTAAACTAAACTCAAAGTATTAAAGCTATCAGATCAATTCAACAAATAAACAAAGTTAGCCTCAATTTAGGATTGGAGTTAAATCATTACATACCAAAAAAAAATCAATATTTATAGATTCTAAGAACTAGAGTCAATTCCTACACTGTGGCTAACCCTTTCCACCCTGACCCCAAAAGATGACATAATACAGGCTTTAAGAGAATACTTTTGATAAACAGAAGTTTAACTACTCTTATTTACCTGAAGTTACAGATGACAACAGAAATGGTACCAAACTGCCTTAGTTACACTGATGAATGATTTCTTCCAGTCAAGAGATAGAGGATATCCTCCTGGATGTCTCTGCAGCATTCAGCTCTGCTGACCATAAGATTCTGCTGTGTCACGTGAGAGAGGTGGCTAGGGTCCAGGGTCAGGCACTAAAATGGTTTAAGTCCCTCCTGGAGGGTTGCACCCAACCAGTAGTGATGGAAATTTGCACCTTCACCATTAGGCCCAGCCCAGCTGGTGAGTGAGCAAATGGGGCCAGTGACAGTGGGGTTCCAGGAGGCTCCCTGCACACACGTGAGGCACAGGATACTAGATCCCTGTGGGTGAAAGAGGCAGAGGGAGGGCAGTGCTCCCTGATTATACTGATGCATTTTTTTTTCAATTTCTGCATGCCAGATAAAATGGACATTTACTGACGACTAACAATTTAAACTGAATCTTTCCAAACCTACATAGACGCTATTCTCATCATACACATATTAGAGTTTTTATTGGGTTTGCAATAGGATGCCATTTTAGCCAAAATACTCTTTCCATATTTTTTACCCAGGAAATCTACTGTTCACACTTGTGAAAAGCAGCAAGAAACACAGTATACAAGAAGAGTGAGATAATGACTTCAGGCTGCTCCAATTCATACTCCCATCAAGGACAGGATGATAGAAGAGAAATTTCACAGGGATCTCCTTGTGTAGTTTTCCTTTCCCTTGAAGGGAGCGATTCAATACTTTATTTGCAAAGTAGAATCCACACCTTCAAGACTATTCTCAATGTTAATATGATAAAAATGCATCCCACACAGAATGTGACATGAGCATTGCAGCACAGAAGAGATAACAATAGCCACTCTAGTATTAAAATCACTTTGTGGGGAAATGGAAGTATTTTTCTCCTCTATACAAATGTCTAAACAATGTTCATGGATTTTGCAGGATGCAATAAATCAGTGCCTGCCATGGCTGTGCCTTCATTTTACTACACTTACCTAAAGGTTAAAGTGCACTCACTCCTTCTAAGCTACATTTAAGATACAATATTTTAAAAAGAAAATAAAAATGCTTCACTTGCACAGGGGACATAAATCACATGTGCTTAGGGAGCTGGGAATTAATATTTTTCCTGTTAAATATGTTCTAATTGCTGCAAGCATTGCTCAGATTTATGATACACTCAGAGATCACAATTTAGTGTGCCTAAGTTTTCTGGATCATCGCACAAGTCAGCCCCGCAGTGATTACTAACTCATGCTTATCACTTCAATACTTGTTCATGAAAAGACTGAAATACATGTATACATAGACCACATATGGTCAATTTTATGTATGCCTCTTAATCACTAAATGAAGGCTAGTCCCAGAGGGTTAAATACCACTGGATTAAAGGATGAACAAAATGTTTTTAAAAAACATGACTGGTTTCCAGGCATTCAGGTTATGTAAGGTAAAACGAAAGCTCCAAAAGACTAACTCATAATATTTAAACCTCTATGCTATCATTTCTCTCCGCTGTCTCACCAGGATTGTTCTGGCTATTCCCTACCCAGAAAAACAAGCCAAAACATCAGTCTTTTCTGATGGGGAAAAAAGTGAAGGGAATAACCTATACATGTACCTTGTATTAAGTGAAACGCAAAATGTTATATAATTCACCTTGTTAGCATATTTATGCCTGAAACATTAAAATGCAAACACTGTTCAAAACGAAAAGCTTGCAATTCTGTAAGTAAAACACAAGAGAACAATAAAGACCCCAGTCTGCCAACTAGATACTACTGTTTTTGCATCTGCCTCTAGATAACAATATACTTTCACCAAATTATTTGCTTTTTCATTACCTACCCTGTCAGGGTTCCCTTCCCACTCTGAACCCTAGGGTATAGATGTGGGGACCCGCATGAAAGACTCCCTGAACTGATTTTATCAGCTTAGGTTAAAACCTTACCCAAGGCACAAATCCTTCCTTGTCCTTGGTTGGGTATTGCTGCCACCACCAAGTGAGTTAAACAAAGATTCAGGAAAAGGACCACTTGGAGTTCCTGTTTCCCTAAAATATCCCCCCAAGCCCTTCACCCCCTTTCCTGGGGAGGCTTGAGAATAATCTACCAACCAGATAGGTAAACAAGGTGAGCACAAACCGGACCCTAAAAACCAATCAGGTTCTTAACATCAGAATTTTATTATTAAAACAAATTAAAGAAGCACCTCTAAAATCAGGATGGAAGGTAATTTTACAGGGTAATCAGATTCAAAACACAGAGGATTCCCCTCTAGGCAAAACTTTAAAGTTACAAAAAACAGATATAAACCTCCCTCTTAGCACAGGGAAAATTCACAAACTAAAACAAAAGATACTCTAACGCATTTCCTTGCTATTACTTACTATTTCTGTAAATTTAGATATATCATTCAGTAGGAGCTAGATTACTTGCTTGGTCTCTTTCTTTGTCTCCCGAGAGAACACACACAAAGAACCAAAGCAAAACCCTTCCCCCCACAGATTTGAAAGTATCTTCTCCCCTTATTGGTCCTTTTGGTCAGGCGCCAACCAGGTTATCTGAGCTTCTTAACTCTTTACAGGTAAAGGAGGGATTTTATTGCTACCCTTAGCTGCATGTTCATGATATACCCCATTATATATTTTGAGCAAAACAAATGAATGTGCAAAACACACTCTTAATTGATGCTGATCTGGCTTGACTGACGTGAAAGTAATATAAAACCCCCAAAATTCAGGATTCAACTGTCCTGTCCTCCATGATTTTACTTTCACATTTTCCACTATTTTAATGCCACACACTGTGACATACCCTTCTTCACAAACATAGATTTGAGTTAGAAATCTGAAGTTTCAAGAAAATATTCTGAACCAGGAGATAAGGAACTAGATCAGCATTTTCATCTGCCACATTTCAGCCTTTTCTTCCTGTTTTGGGCTCAAGCTATGGCCTTTGTATTTGAGATCAGTTATGCTGGCTAAGTTGGAGAATGTCCAAAACTTCTCTGAATCATTTTTTATTATTTTAATCCTTGTTTGTTATTGCTTAAACTAGTTTTCCACGGTGAATGCAACAAAGTTTTTTCAGCCTCTAATCTGTCAAGTCCTCCCAAAATCTCCTTCCATTGTTTTAGAAGTTTAGTACCTCACTGGAGAGTCCTTAAAATATTTGTGTAAAACATTTTCTATGTTTTGCATAGTTAAAGTTTTAAATCTACGTACAGCAGTTGGATGAAAACAGAATCTTCTTGAGAGCTCCATCAGACAACCAGGAGGTTGATGGTAATTGTGATTTTTGAATTTGAACATGCTTTAGGACTGTGCTAGGTGTTACTTCTTTCAAATGATCTTTAAAACTATGTTATATGCCCATACATCAGAAGTTTATGAGGACTGACATGTTCTTTTATGTTTATTATTTGTTGTCTGGCCTCAGTTACATTTTTTTCCCTCTGTATTCTCGGATGGCATCTTCAGAAACTCAGATAATCTTATATGGTTTTCTTTTTAGATTTAGAAACAATAGCATTAATTAGGAATTCATTTTTTCTTCTAAGATTGTTTTATTGAGTTATTTCCCATGGCCCAACCATTTGCATTAAAATAGCAATACTGATCATTCAAGTTCTTCCTTTAATTCTCCTGTACAACTCCACTGGCATCACTTAGTAGTAGATTTGTAAGTATAACTCTTCCTGACAGATTATATGCAGGCAAAGTGCACCAATCATTTCTTTAGAATGCTCATTCTTGGTCTTCAAAGTTTCAATGATCTTAGCAGTCTTATCAAGGTGAGGTCTTTGCCTTTCTGTAGTTTTTAAGGAATAATCACCAATTGCCCTTGCCAGTTTTGGAGTGTTGAAAATGGAGAGATTACACATGAATGCTGCAGATCTTCGAAGGCCTGGAACCGGGACTTAAATCATCATCAAGGCCACAAGGGACCTGTGATTATGTAGTCTGACCTCCTGTATAACACAGGCCATAGAACTTTCCCAAAATAATTCCTACAGCATATCTTGCAGAAAAACATCCCATATTGATTTAAAAATGGTCAGTGATGAGAATCCACCACAACTCTTGGTAATTGTTCCAATGGATAATTACTCTCATCATTAAAAATGTATGCCATATTTCCAGTCTGAATTTGTTTAGCTTCAAATTTCAGCCATTGGATCATGTTATACTTTTCTCTACTAGATTTAAGAGACCATTCTTAAATACTTGTTCCCCGTGTAGATACTTATGGACAGTAAACAAGTCACCCCTTAATCTTCTCTTGGTTAAGGTAAATTGATGAGCTCTTTGAGTCCTTCACTATAAGGTATGTTTTCTAATCCCTTAAATCATTCTTGTGGCTCTTCTCTGAGCCCTTTCCAATATATTAATATCCTTCTTGAATTATGGGCACCAGAACTGGATACAATATTCCAGCAGCAGTTACCTCAGTGCCAAATATACATATAAAATATATACATGTATCTAATTCCTACTTCAGATTTCCCTGGTTATGCATCCCAGGATCGTGTTAGCTCTTTTAGCTACAGCATCACAATGGGAGCTAATGCTCTCTGACTGTGTAAGGTTCTGGAGATGGCTGTGGGGATGTTCTAGGCAGAGGTTGCACCAATTAAGAACATAAGCATGACCATACTGGGTCAGACCAATAGTCCATCTAGCCCAGGACCATATCTTCCAACAGTGGCCAGTGCCAGATGCTTCAGAGGGAATGAACAGAAACAGGGCAGCTTCCAAGTGATACATCCCGTTGTTCAGTCCCAGCAACCAGCAGTCTCAGGTTTAGGGACTCCCAGAGCATGGAGTTGTGTCCCTTACCATCCTAGCTAATAGCCAGGGATGGAGCTATTCATTATGAACTTATCTACATTCTTTTTTTAACCCAGTTATACTTGTGGCCTTCACAACATCCCCAGCAAGTTCCTTAGGTTGACTGTGAGTTGTGTTAAGAAGCACTTCCTTATGTTTGTTTTAAACCTGCTGCATATTTATTTAAATTAGATGACCCCTGATTCTTGTGTTATGTGAAGGGGTAAATAACACCTCCTTATTCACTTTTTCCACACCAGTCATGATTTTATAGGGTTCTATCATATCCCTCCCTTCATCATCTCTTTTTCCAGACTGAACAGGCCCAGTCTTTTTAATCACTCCTCATATGGAAGCTGTTCCATACCCCAGTCATTTCTGCTGACCTGCTCTGTACCTTTTTCCATTTCTAATATATCTTTTTTGAGACAGGCTATTCAAGGTGTAGGCATACCATGGATTTCTATGGTGGCATTATGATATTTGCTGTCTTATTATCTATTCCTTTCCTAATGTTTCCTAACATTGTTAGCTTTTTGACTGCCGCTGCATATTGAGTGGATGTTTTCAGAGAACTATCCACAATGACTCCAAGGATTTATGAAGTTCCTTACAGCATATGTGTCTCTCTGTGCTGAAATCAATAACAAACATTTAGCAGTTATTTTATCTGCAAATCTCCAAGTGCTTAACAAACTCTCCCACCCCTCCCCATCGTGCCTGAGTCTGTGCTGGAGGTGACAATTTGGATCAAAAAATAGAAACAATGGGAAATAAAAAAAAAAAGATTAAAAACATAAATTGTAAGTTCCTTTTAAGCAACAATACGAATAGAGTAACCTTGAGGACAATACTTAGTATGTCACACATTTTAAAACAAGATTAGTACTTATATAAATTATACGCAGCTTTCAAATTTGTACTGCACTTCATTGATCACTTAAGCATTTTTTATTAGATAAGTATTTATATTTGAGAAAGCTCTTTGAGGGGATATCTAAATTTTCATCATTCAGAAAACATCAACAATGAAAAATATGCTGTTATATTCTCACTTTTTTGATTAATATGTGACAGGTAGTTTGATTTCTGTGCTCTGTTTAAACATTTTCAAAATAACATTAAATAAGCTTTAAGAATGAATTCATGAACCAATTTCCTTCTAGGTGCCTACAAGTTTCAGATTCTGATTAAATGCTCACTTGGTAACAGTTTCAGTAGCTTATCAGTAAGTTGCAGGATAATACTGCAATTTATAAAGGATATGGGCTCCTAAGCATATGCAGCAATTGAGGCCTCTGATGGAAATCCAATATAAGACTCAAACATTATTTTTCTCTAGCAACAATTTCTTGAAGTTTCACTATTCCTATATGAACAGCAGATTTCTAAAAAAAAAATCTTTATTACAACGATGTTTCACAAAAATAGGACAGTACTTCAGTCAATTTTGAAAATAAATGCTTTGGGGGCACTTCAAAAACTTGTACATCTTAATACTCTGGGGACTAGATACATATCAAATGATGATTTTCAGGTCCTTAACTATTAGAAATTACCCTCACGAGTCATGGCCACTCTTGAGCACCTTAGCTGGTTATTTATTTATTCCCCCCCAAAAAAATTTTGCACGATCTTTGAGAAGCAAGGTAATGCTAAGCTGACCTTCAAATACAAAAAAGAAGAACAGAAAAAATGACTGCAGTATTAATCATTCAGCTACATCAATGTAAACCTAGAGTAACTCCATAACTTCAATGGCTCTACTCCAGATTTACAGCACTAATAGCAAAATTTGGCCCCAAACACCTCAGAAGTAGGCATCTGAGATAGGGTTGAGGAACCTGGTAGAACCACATGGAATTGCTTTGCAGCTTTCTTTGAATAATCCAAAAATGTTGGCAACCTATTTTTTCACGTTCCCAAAGCATTTCCTAAGCATAAGCTTTTATGCACAATTCAAACATGTACTGTGAGGTAAGGAACAGAATTGGGAGATGAGTAAAAATTACACAAAAGCATTTCAAGGAGAAAAAGGATTACATCTTCTGCAATATGAGTGTCACATCACGAGACCACCAAATATTATTGTGATGTGCTAGATATGATTACATAGTCAGACTCTATTAGTCCTTTCAGTAAAGGCAATCACAGTTCAACACTTTCCAAATGCATTAACATTAGACAGAAGGTAATAGAAATAGACCATCTTAAAAAAGTGACAGACTAGGATTTAGCAGATGGAATAAAGAAATGGAAAATCTGCCTCATTTATTTTGCTTCTGTCTCACAAATGAGTGGGTGGATGGAAAAGTACCTGTCAAAGGGTTATATTTCCCTACATGACAGGAAGGAATTACAGTAAATTCATAATTCAGCTATTAGCTGAAGAGTGAGGTGGATTTACAGAGCTGCCACACAAAGACCACCAATTTGGATTTTCTCCTGATAATTCATAACTTAAAAATTACAGATGGGAGACACATAAATAAGGTCATCTAAGTCCATTTCCCTGTGCATCTATCCATTCTGGTTACAGCCTTTAGAACAGAAAAGGTATACTGATATGTACTGGTCTGCACAGAGGTTCACAAGATACTTAGCACTTCCTATGCTCTTTTATCCCCACCCGCTCATAATTAGAATCCTGCCTCCCCCTTCCCAGAGGAGAAAACTCTTCTAATTTTTCTATTCCTGCCTATTTAAGTGGGACAACTTTCCCACCTATTCCCATCATCTCTTCTCAAACACTAGCCTAGTCTAGCTTTCTATAACAGCATTGTGCCAAGAGCAACCGTGAGAAGTCTTCTGTTTTGTTTGTATTCTCTATTTTTTGGATCATAAAGCTGTTCTCTGATGTGTGTGTTTGGCTACAGTTATTACTCAATATATGTTTAAGTAGGTAAAAATACCCCTTAAGTTAAAGCTGTTGCTCTTATAAGCAATATCTGGTCCTTTAAAGAATTATGGCTTTTAAGGTGAACTATACTGAGGAACTCCTAGACCCCCCATACTTTTAAAGTGATAATGTTTTAAATTCTTATGAAAAAGTATGGAAATTTTTAAAATATGCTAAAATGTTATAGCCCTTAGTTTGTTCAGATAATAACTAAATTGTAAGATGGTGGTAATAAAATCTTAATATACATTTCCAGAGGTTTGCACAGTTCAGATAAGATGCATGAGAACTAGATAGTGATTTAGTTTAATTCAATTTTGAAGCAACAATTCTCAAACACCATTTGATAAGGAGCCACATAAAAGTTTACTGATGAAAGCAAAAAGGCACAGAGAATGAAACAGTTCTATGACAATTTGATAAACACCAGTGGCTATAAATGGCTTCATGGTCACTGGAAAGTTGTTGTTTCTGGGTTTCATTGGTAGTTGTAATTTATAATATATACAGGCCTATGTTAGAGTAAGAAATGTAGGGTACATTCTGACACTTATTTGTAATGCAGTTACACCCAGGCCACAGTCAGATCAAGATGCCATTGTACTAGGCATTGTGCAAGCATATAGAAAGTCACTGTCCCTGCTTCAAAAAAACATACAACCTATTCGACGGTAAACATAGAGGGAGGGGCAGAGAGAACATACTCTTGCAATGCTACAAAGGACAACTTCCTCTCTTATGTTCCCCAGGTGACAAGAGAGGGCTGAGGGGCCCAGAAATAACTGTCTGGTTTTCCCTTCTCCTGATCCTTCAAAAGGACTGAAAACCCACAGTTCCTACTCCCTCCCCTGTAACATTCATGCCTACAAGCAACACATAGAAAATATTTCTCCACTCCTCTCAGAGACATATAATCCTATGGAAGATTAAAGCTACTTTAGAAGAAGAAGAAAAATAAACTATGCGCTACCCTGAAGACAGCGCACTGACATCTCACATATTACTACCCAGCCCAACAATTCAATAGCCTGCAGAGCATGGACACTACAGCAGTACTTGGAGCTTGGTGCATACAACAACAAAAATAAAATATCTACAATTTTTATGACATAAATGCATACAAGCTCTCTTATCACCTCAAATTAGGAAAGATATTAATACTCTGGAGAAAGTGCCAGAGGAGAAAGTGCAGAGTAAAAAGTGCAAGTGGCCAGTACTAGAGAATTTCAATAGCTTCTGGGTGAGCAATAATAAATTAGTTAGAAATCACATTTTGATAAAATGTCACCATCCAGTTCTTGACCTGCAACTCAAGCCATAGCAGTTTATAAAGGAAATAAAGAGCGGGTACTTGCCCTATTGTAACTGTGGTTCTTTGAGAACCCACTTTTGAGAACCCACTTCAGGGGTGTATGTACTTCATGTGAGTGAGACTGGAATCTTTTTGAGTGGCAGTGTCTGTAGGGGCTGCCCCTGCACCCTGTATGCCCTCTAGCACTCCACCACCAAGGGCTTAAAGGGTGGTGAGGCTGCAACTGCTTGCCAGTGCCTTAGCTAAACACAAACCAAGCAGACAAGGACTCCACAGTAGCATGGAAGGAAGATGGGTCGGGGAATACATGTGGATGACACATCTCAAAAAGCCACAGTTGTTGTGGATTAAGTAACCATTCTTTCTTCCACATAGATTCCACTTCCGGAGACTCACAAGCAGTAACTTGTGTCCTGTGGTGCTTACAGTCTACTAGAATAATGACTGCAAGACAGTTCTACCGACACAGGCGTCTGATCTCGAGCCCTCCAACAGGGAATAGTGCAGGGTGAAGGTGTGAATGGAACTCCAAGTAGCAATTTTGCAAACATTTTTTGAATTAGAATGCCTCAAGAGATGCAACAGAGGCTGCCTGGACTCTGGTGGAATGAGCCCTAACTTGCACAGGTGGGTCTAACTAGACCAGCTCATACCATGTCTCAACAGTCTGAAACCAGTTTGATAGGTTGCCCTTTCATTCTGTTGAGAAATGTTAGAAACAGTCTAGGACAGGGGCACTGTTCCCTCTAAGCTGTGCGCGTGTGCGTGCACACACAGATCCTAAACCCCACGCACACAACGAAACACAGCACGCACAAAAATTTCCACAGAAGACAATTTTGGGCACACGGCCTGTCAAAAATTAGAGGGAACATTGGACAGGGGTTGTCAATCTGTTTCTTTCTGAACCCCACCCTCCCCAACATGTTATAAAAACTCCATGGCCTAGCTGGCCACAACAACTGTTTTTCTGCATATAAAAGGCAGGACCAGCGTTAGGGAGTAGCAAACAGAGCAACTGCCCCAGGCCACACACCACAGGGGGCCCCATGAAGCTAAGTTACTCAGGCTTCAGCTTCAGCCCAAGGTGGCAGGGCTCGGGGCCCCGGGCTTCAGCTCCATTAAGTGGTGCTTTGGTTTTCTGCCCTGGGCCTCAGCAAGTCTCATGGCAGTCCTGCTTGGTGGACCCCATGAAACCTCCTCAAGTCCCACCAGGGGGGCCCAGACCCCTGGTTGAGAATGACTGGTCTTGGAGATTTCCTGAAGAGCTTTGTTCAGTAAATAGTGAGAGAGGCACCTGGCAACATCCAAAGTATAAAGCATGGCTTGTCACCCAACTACGGTGAGATTTGTGGAAGAAGACAAATAGGTGAATCATCATATTAACATGAAAATCAGAAACCACTTTAGGTAAGAACCTTGGGTGAGGTCTCAAAGTCACTTTGTCCTTCTGGAAAACAGCATGGGAAGATCCCAACATCAGGGAGCTGAATCTCCCCTATTCTTCTGGCCAATGTAATGGCAATTAAAAGGGCAATTTTAATAGACAGTTGGTAGAAAGGAGAATATGCTAGCAGTTCAAAGGGAGAACCCATCAGATATGTTAAAACAATACTGAGATTCCAGCAGGAGGGTGGGTATCTCTGATTGGTGGGAAGACTTGAATAAGCCCCATAAGGAGTCTAGTCATGGCTGGATGGAAGAAAGCAGGGGGGCCTTCCACCAGAAGGTGTTGAGCACAGATAGTCTCCCTCTGATGGCACTAATGGAGACACCTGAGTGTTCTAAGGTGAGCAGGTAGTAGAGAGTGATGACAAGCAGAGCCCCCACAGGGGACAGCCAATTCTCTACAGCTCAGATGAAGAATATCTTCCATTTGGTAGCATATGTGGGTTTAGTGGAGTCTTGCTGCTCTATGCTACAATATTTGGAACTGTCAAGGAGGAGGATCTATCTGTAGATGTTAGCCAGCCAGAGGGAGGGAAGAAGAGTCCAGCTGCAAAACTCGCCCCTTCAATTGTATGATCATATCTGGATATGTTGATTGGAGGCCGTACTAACAAGTTCATGAGATCACAGTACCAGAACTACCTGGGCCATGCTGGGGCTATCAGTATCATCGGGGCTGCATCCTGTCTGATCTTCCCAAGCACTCTCAGTATCAGGAGAATAGACGGTAGGCATACATGACCCTCAGTGATCACAGAATGAGAAAGGACCTGAGAGAAAGCCATGACCAAGTTCCCCAATGGAGCAGAATCTGTGGTATTTCTTGTTTAGGTCTATTGTCCAATACCCCCACTTGCACAAGATGTCTTGAATCCTAGAAAGACCATTTATGGTTGTCTGAATATTGTCAGCAAGAACTTGTAGGTAGTACACCATAGCGTTCTGTAGACCAGGAATGTGAAGGGTTGGTACTCATGTGACTTGGTGATTGATGCACTGGTCCTAACGATTGATTGTTTCCTGATGCAGTGGCAATGAGTATGCCTCTCCCTGTTTGTTGACACAGTATATTGTTGTAGTATTGTCACTGAGCACTTGTACTGTGTCACCCTGAAGTAACAGGAAGAAACTCATGCACGCCTGTGGAATAGCATTCAATTCTACATCATTTATGTGGACATTTGACTCCTGGGGAGACCAGAGGCTGTGACTCTGAAGGTGGCCCACATGAGCTCCCCATCCTACTCTTGATGCATCTGTTATGAGTATCATGCTCGGATGGACTCATTCAAGGGGGAAGGAGAAGGCAGATAAGGTGATCATCAGCTATCCAGACTTCTCCCCAAAACATGCTTCTGCATAGGGAGTTAATAGCTTTGCTCAAATTTAACTTCTCAGAGACACAAAAACAAGGGCAATCAGGAGTAAAACTTGCTATTTCACTGCAAGAGTAATAACTGTCAAATCAGCCCATCAAAGCAAATGGTAAAATCTATGTGAGCTTAACCTTAGAACTGAAAAACCAAAGAGATGTTATTAATTAGGGCCTCAATTATACCTATGCTTATTTAACATTAACATAAAATGGTGTGATATGTCCTCCCACTTCTAAATACCATTTTTATTTACTTTAACTTAACATGCCACTATTTTGGTGTGACACGCAAAATGTGTGCACTCCTCTTGCAACTCTGAGTTTTCGATCAAAGATTATTCCCCAAGCAGAGCCATTCCCAATGATCTAATCATGATATTACTAGTTCGGTTGCAGTAGAAACACTCAAAAGGCAACCAAATGTGCTTCTATTATTTAATATCACATTTTAAAAGTTATTTCCAACTATGCTGAAGCCCATATATTAAAGGAAAACTTTTCATTTTTAAAGATCTTCTCAAATAAATGTCTGTAAGAATTTAAAAAGTGAAAAGTCTCAAAATATAAAACACGTTAAAAAAATTGAGTGCTACATTGTTTCCCTGATACTTTTCTCATGAGTCCAACTATCTCATATTTTTTTCTTAATATAATTGGAATTCTATATTTTCCTTCACACAGGTTTTTGTTTTGCTTTAGTTGTTTGGTTTTTGTTTGTTTGTTTTTTTTTTTGTTTGTTTTTTTAGAAAAAAAGGAAATAAAGTTCTTCCTTTCAACCTCATATACTAGATTTTTATATGATGCAATATCTGGCATGTCAGTATCAATGAGATGATAGAGAATGCTGAAAACAGTTGAAATGAAGATTCTTCAAATGTTCACTGGAATTCTTGACATTAAAAACAGCACAGTAGCTTTAGTAATTTACACTCACTCTCTCAACTAAGGATTTTTTTTTTACTTTATTCATTATAATTAGATTATTAAAATAGGATGAGTTTAATAGGTAGAAGTCCTCCATGGGCCTAATCCTATAAACCACCCATTTATAGAACTCAGTAAGATTTCTTTGTGCTGGGAGACTACAGGATTGGCCCCTATGTTCACAGTACTTTTCAAGAGCGTATTGAGAATATTTTACCATAAAAAAAGCAAAAACTGAGTTTAGGCAGATGGGTATTGAATTTCCATTTAAACTCAAGCTATAGAAACAATAAGCACTAAGAAAGGCCTTTGCTGTTCATTCTGTCATGTTAGTATCAACAAATGCACTGGACTAAGAGTCTAATATGAACCACGAAGGATTAGTTTGCGAGCTCTTCACAACTGAAGGGGAAAACACAGCTCCCCCATGTGATATTTTTATTATTTCTAAAGTGATCCCTTCTCCATGGTAATGACTGTCTGCAAGTCAATTTTATAAAAAAAAGAAAGCAGTTTCAGAAAACTGACTGTGTTACAGGGCTGCTTAAGGTTTTGAAATTCAGATATATTATGTTATCATATCCCCTCTGCTGACATGTAAACTCAGTTTGGAAATAAAAAAGGGTAGATGCAAAATGGAAGAAAGGCTGTATAGCATTCTAAATATAAATTCATTGTGTTTGAAATTCACCCCTGTGCTGATCCTCTGTCGAGAGTGAGGTTCACCCTTACTGAACTAAGGCATCGGAACTAAAAATAAAATGTTTTGATACTGTGAATTTGAAAGTAGAGTCAGATTTTAAGTTTTAAAAAAGCAGTTCTCTAGGCAAACAATAGTTTACTTAATGGCTACAGAGAAGATCTTTGTCTAAAGAGAGAAACACCAGAACAATAGAAAGGCATTATGTCACGTGAACAGGTGCATACAGTACATTGTTGCATATGCCTTAAATTTGACTTTTGGAATCAACCATATGCCAGGATAGATGTGGCAACAAATTCAACACGTTGTCATTATAATATTGGAATGTTCAGTAATCTGAACACTAAAAATTAAATTTCAAATCAGTTTGAATAAAATAAGCTAAAATATTTTAATAGACGGTTTTGCCTTTACAGCAAAAAGATAATGGCCCCTATCATTCCATCAGCTATCAGACAGGATGAGGCTTGGACAGAGAAGGATGGAAAGATTTGGACTCTGTGGTTAAAACTATGCCCTGCTTTCTTCCTGCAATCCCACAGAAGAATTTGCATGGGAATAAAGTTCTGTGGGAAACCTGCTATCTGGAAGTGGGATGGGGGGCTTCTTTCCTAAGTGGCTGACACCCACACCTAGATTAAATGAAGCTGCAAAAAACACAATCCGAATCCCTTGCTTGCAACTCCTTCAGAAAAACCCTTGCTCACTTTTAAGGCAACTGTTCTCCGAGAACGCTTCCCACATTGTGGGAACTTAAAAGGGGGAAGTAATGTTGGCCAGAGTAGCAACAGAGACAAATGCTAGGGAATAAGAAATTTTACTCCCTTGCATATCCTCAATCATGCAATCACTGTGGTAAATAACATGTAGTAAAAAGCAGTCCCTTCTACATGTACATTTTGAGATACGGGGCATATTCCTGATTCCACTGCAGTCAATAAAGTCATTTTGCTACTGAATTCAATGAGGCCGGGATCAGGACAATTAGGATTATCACTGAATCATTGCTTCTCATGTGTTCACTTGACATAGCAAAAATGTTCCATCCTTCATTACATTTAAAATGAAACATTAAACTACTAACCTTCACCTCATATTTATTATCACTGAAGAATAGTAATGGCATTAACAGACTTATCATATATATGAAACATGACCAACATCAAAAATAAAGGTTTTGAACTTACACTAAACGCAGATTTGGAATGAAACGTTGATGCTAATCAATTAAAATTACTGATCTACCATAAACGTATATTTTTAAAAGGTTAGGCTTTCTGTATTCTTTTTAACAGGAAAACTTGCACACTTTCCACCTTTCTTTACTGGATAATCAATAAACTCCTTAGCCAACGGTCATAATCATACAGCTAAGGGTAGCCTAGAATTCCTCCTTACCTGTAAGGGGTTAAGAAGCTCAAATAACCTGGTTGGCACCTGACCAAAAGGACCAATGGGGAAAGACGATACTTTCAAATCTTGGGGGGGGGGGGGGGAGGGAGAGGAGGAGGTTTTGTTTGGGCTCCTTGTTTGTGTGTTCTCTGGGGAAGCAGAGAAGCATCAGGTCAGAAAAACTCCTTCTCCTAAAATCATCCTAAAATGAGTCTCAATATTGCAAAAAGAGTAAGTAAATAAGGCAAGGCACATTAGATTATCTTTTGTTTTCAGCTTGTGAATTTTCCCTTTGCTAGAGGGAGGCTTATTCCTGTTTTTTGTAACTTTGAAACTAAGCCTAGAGGGATCTCCTCTGTGTTTGTGAATCTTTTGTTACCCTGTAAAGTTATCTTCCATCCTGATTTTACAGAGGTGATTCTTTCACCTTTTCTTTAAATAAAATTCTTCTTTTAAGAACCTGATTGATTTTTCAGTGTCCTATAGACTAAGGGGTTGGGTCTGTGCTCACCTTGTTTACCTATCTGGTTGGCAGATTATTCTCAAGCCTTCCCCAGGAAAGGGGGTGAAGGGCTTGGGGGGGATATTTTGGGGGAGATAGGGCTCCAAGTGGCCCTCCCTGAATATTTGTTTAAATCACTTGGTGGTAGCAGCATACCATCCAAGGACAAAGGAATTTGTGCCTTGGGGAAGTTTTTAACCTAAGCTAGTAGAAATAAGCTTAGGGGGTCTTTCATGCAGGTCCCCGCATCTGTACCCTAGAGTTCAGAGTGGGGAAGGAACCCTGACACCAACCAAGTAAGGACTTCTATAAAAGCACAGGTGAAAGTATTAAGCGTGAAAAGCTACTCTTCAAAAATTTGGTGCACCAGATCTTGGAAGCCATGAAATTTCATTTTTATTGAAGGGTATTTGTCGAGAGGAGATATTTGTAACAGTTAGACAGTATTTCATTTCAATCAGCACATATTTTATGACAAAGATAGATAAGTAATGAAAGTAAAAATTAGCTAAACTGAACCACAGCCTAAATAAAACAAAACAAAAATAAACCTTTCTAGACTAGAGCTCTGTGAGAGAGTTAATTCAAACTCTCATTAAAAAAAAAAGAGGGGGGGGAGGACATGCTTTGGTTCAAATTCTGCCACCAATGCCATTTACAAAAACTGCTGAAGTTCATCTGAACTTCATCAACACACATTGCAATTTTTTTTTGCCATCTAAACATTCACAAGCATTGAGGTTCTTCTGTGCTATCTGTAGAGTCTGACTAGGATAGGTCACATGAGGCATATCACAAGCTGTTTTCCAATATTGCCATTAGTTCCATCTAGCGTGACCTGCAAACCAGGTTCATTCAAACACAAAACTTAATGACCTGTTCACTGAATTTCACAAGACATTTGTGAAAAAAACCTGAAAAGAAGCTTTACTTTGCATATAATGGAAAGTGAAGTTCTAGTTCCAGACAACAGCAACAATTTCAGCTGTTTGTTTAATATTCCATTGGCCTGATGCTCTTTTCAGTGTGTATATTCATAAAGAGCCAGCACATTTTAAAACTTTCATTCTGCTTTCCTGCATCATTTAAGCAGTACACTGGAAGCAACTAACACTATTTTATTTATGATTCCAAATAGCCTGACAACATAGAAGGCTGAGTTTTCTAAAAGCCTTTTTCCTGAAAAATTCTGCAGGGAGGGTGGCAAAATACATAAAATCCTACAGAAATCTCCACTTCCGCTCTGAAAGACCTGCTAGCATTTAGAAGCAATATCTAGCCCTAGATGCCAACATTTACAATGTGTGTGTTTAAAAGCCAGTAAGGTACCCTGATACGTATTTTACCACGTTAAAGTAGAACAAGTTTTTATACTACAGTGGAGTTGCATCTTACACGGGGGTTAGGTTCTAAAGTCAGCGCATAAGGTGAAAATCCGGTATAGTCAAAATTACCCTTGAAAATCCCTTAAATCGCCCATAAAGTACAGTATACTGTACATGGTTTTGTGTATACAACCCTGTACAGTAATATGTATAAAGGTATAATGTATACAGTAATGTACAGTATATAATAAAGAGTACATATGCAAGATATAATTTTACAGTGCTGTATTTTTAAATTACAGGAGGTAATTACAGGGGGTCATCAGGGCTTGATGTCGATCCAGGAGACAGAGGTGACGGAGAGCAAGTCGTAGACGAAGTGGTTGGCTCTGGTTCAGCTCGAGAAGTTGATTACGTAGGCTCATCTACTGCTGGTTGTTTTTCCTTGAAAAACATGGTGATTGACAACTGCTGCTGTTGTCTCTTGAGCTGCTCAAACATTTCTTGATACGGTCTCAAATTGTCCATAATATTACATGTGATTTTGAGGCTTCATTCCATAGAGGAATCGTATTCAGAAATTAAATCATTCAAGTGTTTCGCTGCTTGGAACACTTCAGCAAATTTATGAAAGATTCCAACTTGCTGGCTCTTCTTGTTCATCATCATCTTCTGTAGACAATTCTGTCAGTTCCTCTAACTCTTCGTTAGTCAATGTTTCTCTGTGGCTCTCAATTCTTCAATTTCTTCCTCAAGGATGTCAACAAAGCCATCACCACCCACTTGCCTGGCCTCCTGAACAATGCGTTTCGCTTCTTTGTGAATGGTCGGGAAACCCTTAAAATCATTTACACATTCTTTCCATAGGTTTTGCCAACATGCATTGACTGTTTCAGGCTTGATTGCATCCATTGCCTGTTTAATATAAGTGATGCAGTCGGCAATGTTGAAGGACTTCCAACACTCCATCACATTAAGACTGGGATCAGCATCCATAGCGCTACATATCCACGAGAACGTAAGCCTCATGTACGTGGCCTTGAAACAGCGAATCACGCCTTGGTCGAGAGGTTGAAGGATGGAGGTGGTATTGGGGAGGAAGAAAGACAACCTCAATGTCGTTATGCGCAAACCAGAGTGCCGCAGGGTGGCCAGGAGCATTGTCTGCGATCAGCAACACTTTAAAGTCAAGTCCTTTCTCTTCGAGGTACCGCTTGACCTCTGGAATGAAACACTTGTGGAACCAATCCAGAAATTATGCTGCCATCACCCAAGCCTTTTTATATGATTGCCAGAACACAGAAAGGAGATTTTTGTTCTTGCCTTTTAGGGCACGGGGATTTGCAGCCCTGTAGAGCAAGCACGGCTTTATTAAATATACAGCCACATTGCCACAAAACACCACAGTCACACGGTCTTTACCTGCTTTGAAGCCAGGGGCTTGTCTTTCTGATTCTGAAGTGTAAGTGCGGTTGGGTATTTTTTTTCCAGAAGAGCCCAGTCTCGTCAGCATTAAAAACTTGTTCCAGAAGATAGCCGTTTTCTTCTATGATTTTCTTTAATTGTTCGGGGTAGGCTTTTGCTGCCTCTTCATTGGCAGATGCAGCTTCACCAGTAGTCTGCACGTTTTTGAAGTTGAAGCGGTTCCTAAAACTGTTAAGCCAACCTTGGCTGGCTTTGAATTCCTTCTCATCAGAAGGCTGTCCCTCTTCGGCAGGAGGTTTGAACAGTGCATAAAAGCTAAGAGCCTTTTCTCGCAAAGTGTTGCCATCGATAGGCTCACGTTTACGGTTCATGTCTTCCAGCCATAAGTTTAATGCCTTTTCAGTCTTCAGTAAAGTCTTATCACGCACCTGGCTTATCACCTTAGCAGTTATTGGAGCACTTGATGCCACAGCTTGACGAATTTCTCTCTCTCGAATCTTGATGGCGCGGATGCTAGATTCATTGTGGCCATATTTATGCGCCATGTTGGAGACAGACATACCATCTCACAATAAGTCCAACACAGTCAGTTTTTCCTCCAGCCTTGGAACAGATTGCCGTTTCTTCAGTTGAGCACCAGAGGAAGTAGTTGGCTTGCGTTTAGGGGCCATGTTGTATGAAAAATACGTACAGTATCTTTAAACACTAGAATCACACTCAGCGCAGTGAGATGCTCACACTATGAGAGGCACGCGGGAACTGAGACTGACTGAGGGAACAGCAGATTCACGTCTCCCATCTCACACTCTCTCCAGGGCATACACTCATTGAGTGGAATGGTGGGCGGAATCGCCTGTACTATTTACAGGTATCTTGTTATTTTTCATTATTTTTGCCGAGCGCGTATAGTTGAATTCGCATAAGTTAAATGCGCGTATGATGCGACTCACCTGTATACTCTTTCCACAAATATAAATAAAATGAATCTATTTTGCATAATATTTACTATAAAAGAGAAAATGAGATTGAGTATATACTAATACAGTATTTCAAAGAAACCTGTGTGATGTGGTTACTCTTACCCCTTGAATCTAGTGTGTGCATGACCTAAATGTTCAGTCTTGCCAAAACTTTCAAATTTAATTCCTTAGGAAACAACTTATTCTTTTTCTCTCATTCCTGAGGCAATCAACCAGTCTGTATGAAATTATTGAGATTTTTCCCTAATAGTAAATATACATATTTAGAGGTGGAATAATATAAGAGCCAGGATAGCTAAAAGCCATCCTTGATACAGAGCTCCAATCCACTGTTTAGGCTTGTTAGTTAAGGATCATCTAAGGTAAAAATAATGTACTTTCAAGAGAACATAGAAATCCAAATGAAAGTGTGAGGGAGACCAAAGGGTGAAGAAATTATGTAAAAGCTAATTTTTTCTACAAAAAAGGATTAAATTTGTTAACAAATGGAATTATTTCTAACATTACAAAACCTCCTGCAATGACAAGAATATTTCTGAATATTATGATTCAGCAAATGTGCATGTAACAGTCTAGGATGTAGTTTTCTTTTCTATCAGAGATACTGGTATCACTTTATGGATACCTACAATTTACAGCTCTCATCCTAAAAGATGTTCATCATTAGGTTACCAGGACAACCCACCAAGATACAGGTCAAGAAGTCTGGTGGGCTTTAAATTGAGGGAAGGTTCTGAAAGTTTGAGAGGGGGTCAATGGAACCATGTTTTGGGAACCTGCATGTCACTCAGAGATAATTTCATGGAAGGAGGAGTGAAGTCCATGCCTGTCGATCCTACAGAAGGCATCAAGAACAGCAATGTTTAAACAGGGACCATAAAGGGAATCATCTCAGACATTCCAGTATACCCACTTACACTAGCACTGTTTGTCTTCCTACACTCCCTTAGGGCGATCATTGTTCAGCAAGGCACAAAATGTCATTTTGTTGTAGGTGAGTATATTAGGCTGAGATTTAGGGACCAGTTCACCCAAGAGTGTTGTTTGCCAGAAGGCCATTTCTTGCCTGAAGGCACTGGTCCTACACTACACGAGGGAAGAAGTAATCAGAATAAACCCCCAGATGATACACTGCTGGCAAGGAAAGCGGCCCAAAACCCACAGCAGAAAAAGCTCTAGCCAAGCTGAGTCCTGTGAAGGAAAAGTGACAGGCTGTTTCTTCACAGCCCCCATCCACCTGCAGGTATGTCCTCTTGCATTACTAGTGGTATTATAGCCACTAATGTAGCTGGCAGTAGAGCCGCTGCCTTTCACCTTTCTCCTCCTTTCTGCTGTTACATTACATTCAGCAAATTTTAGCAAGCATGTGTGTTAGTGGGAATGGTATTTCTCCAAGGCCACCTCATACATTCACTGCTACATGGGTCAGCGCCAACCTATACAGAAGTACATCCTCCTCTTCCTACCAGGAAACCATTACTAACAAAGTAGGCAGTGACACAGGAAACTGCTGTTTTCCTTTGGTGTCCTACTTCCACTTTGGGGCTCCATGTGATACAGGCACACCTAAAAGCTGGGTGAGTAACGTGAACGTTGACTTTAGAGGTGGCCTCTGGGGAGACGTATGTTAGTAACTGGGTAGCATTTTGTTGCAATTGTGATTCAGAATATACAGAATATATCCCAGATTATAATTTTACTATAGGAATGTCTGTAATATACAGTGATGTTGTTGGTAGTTTTTCCTGGTTCTAGGGGTTATTTGGCAGGAAGATTTTAATCCTTCTAGATGGGAATTATTGTTCCTCTCTTCTGTATGGACTGATCCTGGTAGATGCTATACAGATGCAATGCCCTTTGTTCAGCAACTCTAAAGATCAGCATCATCAAGAGGGTTGAGTTGAACAGCTAAGGGAAGCGCTTAAGCAACTGTTAAAAATAAAGGAGCAAGCAGAAACCTAGCTGTAGCAGTAGGTTATGACTGAGCTGAAATACTGCCCTATTGAAGTCAATGGGAATTTTGTCATTGATTTCAGTGAGGCCAGGAGTCTTAATGCTTGTTTGAGCTGTAAATTAGCAGATCACTTTTAAAGTAGATAGAAGGAATATTTTGTAGGGTTGAAATCGGGAGGCGGGGAGGATTGGTTTGTTTTTGGCCACTTGTTTCTCTACTGAACTTTAAAATTAAAAAGAGTAGTTTTTATATAACCCTTACCTGGTTCTTCAAGGAGATATCCCAACCTCTCACAATAATGGAAGGTGGGAAGCAGGGCACTTAGTCATCATAATTTACATCATACTAGTTCGGAATACCACTGGAATAACAGAGATACTCTTCTATTTAAGATACACTCATTATAGTAAACATACATCAAGCTGCACCTGCTGTCCAAATTTGGAGGAAAAATTCCTGCTTCAGATTATATCTGCTGGAAAGCCTATGAAAGCACATATTGCTAGTGCAGACAGAGAAATCTGTCCACTTTTGTTCTAACCCATTTTGTTTCCCTGGAACTGCTTTGGAACATTTTTGTGTTGAGGAAATACAGTCACTCTTCCAAAGGAGTTTGGATACTACAGTTTCTGCGTCTTTGTTATGATTCAACTGTGACCATTAGATGACACTGCAGAAGTGACATCTATATGAATACAAGTCATAGCAACATTATTATTATATTTTCAAAAGAGGATCCTCTCCCTTAAAGCTATGCTCTTAAGGCCAAATGTGTGGGCTGATGCTGTCCCCAAATCAAAGCAGAAAGGGAGTTCCTCATTAGCCTCAATTTACCATATGAAGGCAGTAGGGTCTGTTGCCAAATCTACTCCCCTTATTGAAAATATTACATCAGAAACTTCCTTAGAGCGAGGAAGAGCTCACAGTGGTGAAAAGTGATCCAAGGATCTCAGTTAAACTTATAATGAACACACCATTAAAAAAGGCCAGTAAATGGATCCAATAAAGAAAAACGTCAGCGTGCAATATTTAAGGCTATGCGTTGTGGGGGGAACCCAAATGATGTGAAAGAAGCTAAGTGGTGTTTCCTGGTCTCAGAGATCACAGAAGCCTCTCTATGTGAAAACCATGTGGTCAGAGGGTGACCACCTCTCCACAGCATCATCAGCCCAGAAACCCAGGCAAAATAATAGTGGACGAGTTAGTGTTACCCTACAGAGGTAGCACCTTCCACTATAAGAACTGATCTCCCAAGGAAAGATTCAGGAGCAATCACAAGACAAGTGAGCCTAGGAACTAGTGCATAGGAAAGGATGTCCATGTGCACAGCCCTGGCTTCTGCGAGGTATCCTGAGATCCATGGGGTTTCCAGAGATTTATGGGGGTAAGCCTTCTTCAAGGTCTGTGTGTGGGCAAATCCTGCCTCCCATCCCCCCCAAAAAATCAGAACAGTCTGAGTGGGAACTCTGAGGTTTTCCCCAGGTAGATGACAATCTGGTCCTTAGAGAAGATCAGAACTGGTATGTTTAAAAAGAAGGTGACATGGCAGTTGATAAAATTTAAACAAGTTTTCATTTTAAATTGCAGTATATTTTGGGAAGAGATGGTAGGAAGGAAAGGAAGGAAAAAACTGGAGAAGGATTTTTTTTTCTAAATGTAAAAGGTAATAGAGAAACTTTCTAATTTTTCACTTTATTTCCACTAGATTCAGTTTATTGTTCAATCCAGAAACATGTGGTAAATCCCTACAAGTAATATGTTTAGCACCAGAAACTAGACTAGACTGCCTTTTTATTTCAGTTTTTTATTTGTATCACTTGTATTTTTCTTCTCTCTAGATCAGATTCATGGTAAAAACTGTTCATAGTACAGATGCCAAATGTATTTTGTATGAAATCAGCCCCCCCACACACACACTTCTTCTGTCTTAGTCCTCTTACAGTACCATCCTTTTCCCATTTAATTTCTCAGAGCCTGCTTTCCCTGCTGCACTCCACAGTTTCTTCTACATTCTCAAACTCTAATCGTCTAATTCTGCTTCATCTCTCACCAGTTAATTCAAGAATTGGGTTGCTTTCTCTCTGAGCTTCTCCTCTTCTATCTTCTGTTCACATTCTCTCTATTGTACTCTAAGTGCTTTCATTTTTTTCATGCTTTATCCATATATTATTGTTCACTTCGTTTATCACACTTTTGTCTACTTCTATACATCTAGCTCCTGATCCTAAAAATTCATGTGAGTTAGGGTTTGCAGAATAAGATCCTACTCCCAGCAGCTTATTTTGATAACATGAAGACCATCTTAAGACTAGAATATTTACAAAAAGTGAATTAAAAAGGGGGTGAAAACACAGCCTAAGCAAGTTTAAAATTTCCATTTATTATTTGCAGAATTCTTTTTCCAATATCACCAATCTCTAATAAATAGCATATGCATAGTAGTTCTGTTTATATAAACATTCTGAGTCTCAGTTCTTAAGATTTTACACAAGCAAAACACTCACTAATGTTAGCAGGAGTTTTAGTTGAATAAGGATAGAGAACCTAATTCTGCTCTCACTGACTTCAGTGAAAGCTGAACTGAATTTATTCAAGGACTGCGAGCTTAGTCCCTCTGGCTTCTATCCTGCCACAACCTCTGTGCATGTTGACTCTTGTCCACACGCTCATGGCCCTATATTATTCAATATTCCATCCTCAAAAAACTGGTATTTTTTTGGAACCAAAGGTGGTGTATTCAAATTACATTACTGCTGACAATGTTCAGGATTAGAACAGTATGTTTGGATTAAAAATACAGTTAGTGGCATAAATTCTTCATAAAATATACTCCCTTGTTTATGCACACAGTGTACTTTTCCCCTTTAGAAGGAATCTAATATCAAAAGTTTCTCTTTATTTTAAATATTTCCTCCCTATTACATTTGGGTAGTACAAAAATATTTAAAAACAAAAATATGAACTGAAAAAATAGTAAATAGAATATTTTCCTAAATGTATTATCTCTAAATATTCTCCCATTGAAGCCATGCTTATCAGCATGCACGCAAGCATACTGGTGAGTCTGTCCACTAGTAACTCCAACACAATCATGCATGTACCTTGCAGCAAACATAAAATACATTATTCTACAGTAAAGACTGCAAAGAGAACAGACCTGCATGCATCTGTCATTTATTTTCTACTTTCCAAAAGGCCCGATACAGGCACAACTGAGCAGCTGAATCAATTTCTACAGATATTTTCTGTTATTTTATTAGCTTACCAACCCTCTTGGGCAAGCAGATGAATATTTATGAAATATACATTTTAGTTTTCAAAACAATCGCTCAAATAATATGTAGTTCATATGAAAATAGGTGTACAGTAACCTTGTATTCATTAATGACATTCTACGACAACAGAATAAAAGCCATTGTAAAAATCTATTTCGCTTTTGGAAAAAGCAACACAATTATAAACTATATACAAACATAATTTTTGCTGGGTGGTTGTTTTTGTTTTGTTTTTTTTACTCACCAGTTGTTTCCACAATGCCCTCTAGGATGACGACAATCTCAAACTGTTCAGTTTGCATGCTTCGCTGAGAGAGGTCATAGAAGGGGCTTTTGGCATCAATCACATGGCAGATTGTAAGTGGGGAAACAAGAAAAAGTTGATCTGCCCCTGTGCTAAAACCTACATCCAGTTCAAGTTGATCGAGAGGGAGGAACTCGCCCTCAGGTGTCTGCCGAGACTAGACAAGCATGCAGAAAAAAAAGAGAAGAAATCACCGTTAGTACAGCAATTTTCGAGACAGCCTGAAAGCAATTCACATCATTGCCAACACTTTGCACTATCAATCATCTGAGACAAAATCCAAACAAATCATTATGCAGCTATGTTACAGAAAACCAGGCAGAAACCCAATGTTGTTCATATAGAACATGCATGAATTATTTACAATATACATCTAACTATAATTACAGCTCTCTAACTCAAAAGCTTTGGAAAAATGCCTGGCCCCAAAATGTCTGTTCACACAAATTATGGAAGTGGGTGTACATCAGTGGTGGTTCTGCCACCAGGACACTGCCACACTGAAAAGTTAGGAAATAAAATCAGAGTAAAATAAATGTGCCTTTAATCTAATTCTGCAGCTCATTCGCAGCCTTAATTTTACAGAACAGCTTAGTCAAATGAAGTATTCATGTAGGGGCAGCTCCTCCCATAGCTCAGACTACAGAGTGTAAATGTGCATGTTTGACTAGGGGGCCCCAGAGAAAAGCAGCAAGAGTTCATTGAAAAGCCACAAAAACAGCTGAAAGGAAATTTTAAAGGTACCCTTAATTAGAACCCTGCTACTATTAGGCAAGTGGTTGCAATCAAGTCCATGGGACTATTCACATGTAAGGGACTACTCCCTGAAAGTCAGGGTGGCAGATTCAGGCCATTAATAAGTATCTGTGCAGCCAGAGTGTGTTACATTGCCCTTCCTACAAGTTTAATCTATTACCAACTGGTGTATATATGTTAAAGTGTAATATAAAACCACTGCACGCTACAGAATGTATCCGGGAAGACCAAAGAGTCAGAAGTCCATGTATAGGCCTATTATAATAAATTTATTTCATACATCTGCTGCATTTAAACATATTAATGGGCTGCTCAACAAAATATAGGTGTATGGAAGCTGATTAACAATGATTAATGGCAGTGTAAAAGTGAGTAGAAAACGTATTTTAAAGTATTCCCTTAAAAGTTTTTACTCTATAACTACATACTCAGTGTACATAACTGCATAATCACAGAGTAGAGTGGTGTTTGTTGTTGTAGTTAATGGTTTCAACTTCTTTCCTATAAGCTGTATTTGAAGAACCTCAAAACAAATCTGTAAAAATATTCTGAGTTGAATGTTGAAGTTCAAGGTCTCAGCTCAAATGAACCTAGTTTAAAAAAATCTGCATATTTAAGTTAAACTTTGCAGGTCATTATTATTTCAGCACCTGAACTAACATCTGTTTAATCTCAAATGCACTAGCTCTGCCTGCCACCAAAACACCACACCTCCCACTGCCCTTCACAATGCAGTCGTGGAGCCCAACTCTATTGCATACAAGGAGCATGGAGTCCTCTTTCCTTGTCTGATGCATCATAACCATAGCAGGTCTCCAGCATCAGGAACTTCTGTGTCTCTAAAGAAGCTGGGTAAATTTCACCATATCTAAATGTACACTGGTAATTATAAGTTGCAAATAAAGCCTGTGAGATTTATTATTATATGATGTATAGATTCTCAGGGCACTTCTACACTGCCCTGAAGTTCAGACTACGTTGGCCTGAATAGCAGTGTACACCAAAGTGCTACACTCAAACTCCCTCATGTAGATGATGCAGGTGTGAATGAAAAGGTTCCTAGATCACTTTAATGTAATACTGTCTGAAGAGGATTACATTACTATGAACTAGAAACCTTTTAGTTTGCACCAGCAGAATCCACACAGGGGAGTTACAGTGCAGCACTTTGGTGCACATTGCTATTCATAGCCCCATAGTTCAAACTGCATGGCAATGGTGACAAGCCCTTCAATTTTTCTCTATGCTTTGTTTTATATTTAAAATATATCACAAGACTTATACCAACAGCTAAAACTGCCTTTTATCAAAAACAGGTCATATGTCCTCCTTCATGTTATTCTTTTGCATGATTCTCTTTGTTAGTGAACAAGGGAAAACAGGATGCAAGCTTTCTAGGTTTAATGTCAAGTCGTTATGAAAGCTATTTGGTAGGTAGCAGAATTGGAATATCAAAGGCAATTCTGCAAATCAAGATTCAACTGGAATCTATGTTAAAGCAGTTTGGAAAAATTCACAGATTTCAAAATGTTGATGACAACTGTCACTTTTTTTTCCCATTTCTGATCATCTTAATCTACCTGTATAAGGCAGCAACATTGCTTAAAAAACGTAAACCTTCCGAGTTTAACACTTTAAAAAAAGTAGTCATTTTATGGCTGTAACCATAAAGATGAAAAATATCATTCCAGTGCTGTGAAAGACACTTTTTAATCTGATTTAATTGAAACTTTTGCTTTATAGGCTACATTTTTTGTCTATTATTCAAACGTACATAGTTCAAAATTTAGAGAAAATTGTTTTTCTTTCAGTTACAGTAAGTTTAGGTATTGTAGCCATCATTGGTTAAAATGCTGCAGACCAAAATGGGATTTTCCACTTTGTTTACGTTGCCCAGTTCTAAAATGGGATCTGCATGGACACAGCACTCCTCTTGTGCAAAGGTAGGTTTGGAGCCTTAGCTTGTCAGTTTTCTTTCTGTTTGTGAAAATTATTCACTCTGCAACAGAGGATGTGAGGGAAAATGTTTTGTTTAATAGGAAAATGTAATGGTAAAAACCACAAAAATTGGCAGAGGGATTCAAGGACAGGTATAGAATCAGAAACCACTTTTAACACATTTATTAAAATTTGACTAGATTTCAAGTTTATGATACTCATTTAAGGTTTGTTCTGGAAAACCTTTTTCCCAGATGATGAGTCCTTACTCACACAAGTAGTCCCTTGGCCTTACTTTCATGAGTAAGAACACGTGTGGCTACTCACATGTATAAAATTTAAATTTAAACAAGATTGGACCATTTTCAGATTAGAAATACGGTGCACAAATTTTAAAAGAGGATAATTAACCATTGGAACATCTTCACAAGGGCTGTGTTAGACTTTTCGTCACTGGACATTTGACAATCAAGATGTTTTTCTACAAGATATGCTCTAGTTCAAATAGGAATAATTCAGGGAAATCCTAACGCCAGTGTCATACAAGAGGTCAGACTACATCAGTGATTCTCAAAGCCGGTCCGCCTCTTGTTCAGGGAAAACCCCTTGCGGGCCAGGCCAGTTTGTTTACCTGCCACGTCCGCAGGTTCGGCCGATCGTGGCTCCCACAGGCTGCGGTTCGCCACTCCAGGCCAATGGGAGCTGCGGGAAGCAGTGCGGGCCGATGGATGTGCTGGCCACCCTTCCTGCAACCCCCATTGGCCTGGAGCAGCGAACCACGGCCAGTGGGAGCCGCCATCGGCCAAACCTGCAGACGCGGCAGGTAAACAAATCGACCCGGCCCACCAGGGGCTTTCCCTGAACAAGCGGCAGACCGGCTTTGAGAACCACTGGACTAGATGACCACAATGGTCCCTTCTGGCCTGATAATATATGAAGGAATCTTCCATTTTATTTCCATTTAGTTTTAACCTTGTAAATAACCAGCTTATAAAGAGAAAATTATCCTACCTTCAAGAACTAAATATAACAACTTTATGTACTTAATTTCATCAAGCAGCTCAGGCAATAAATTGAGTGAAATGCAAGTGGTTTGTTAATATAGCCATCATCTCGCACAAAAATTGAATCTTAATATAATTTTTGGATTACTAATTTACATATGATGTATAGTAACAAAGGACACTTTGCAATTTGTTACCATATATCACCCTCCTTCTTCTCTTCCTATTGACTCAATACACCTCCTTTCCTGCTGCTCTGCCATATTTTTCCCTTCTTCTCTCCCACCTCCTGCTGTTGCTCTGATTCTTTATTTCCCTTTCTTAGTGCTCTGACTATGCTGGCTAGCACAGACCACTGTAGCCTTTGCTGGTAACCACGGTTTGTTGTTGACTTTACCTCATAAAACAGAGAAGTTATTTTTTCTAAGTAAAAGTGAACTAAGTCAAAAACTGGAACATCTGCAAATACCAACTTTTGATATGTGACCAAAATGAAGTTTCTAGTTTAAAGTAATATTTTAATACCTTTTTAAACTATTCATTACTGATGTAGGCCAGATCTTGCATGCAACTTTACTTTGCATGCAACTAACATGGATAGTCTTATTTAAATCAAGGGGATTACACACACTGATAAAGTTACATTCTTAAATGTTGGCAGGATCCAGTTTGTATTATTTCCTCTAATTATGTCTTTTGTTGTTATGTTTCAGAGTAACAGCCGTGTTAGTCTGTATTCGCAAAAAAAAAAAAGAAAAGAAAAGAAAAGGAGTACTTGTGGCACCTTAGAGACTAACCAATTTATTTGAGCATAAGCTTTCGTGAGCTACAGCTCACTTCATCGGATGCATACTGTGGAAAGTGTAGAAGATCTTTTTATACACACAAAGCATGAAAAAATACCTCCCCCCACCCCACTCTCCTGCTGGTAATAGCTTATCTAAAGCGATCGCTCTCCTTACAATGTGCATGATAATCAAGTTGGGCCATTTCCAGCACAAATCCAGGTTTTCTCCCCCCCCAGACAAACCCACTCTCCTGTTGGTAATAACTTATCTAAAGTGACCACTCTCCTTACAATGTGTTTGATAATCAAGGTGGGCCATTTCCAGCACAAATCCAGGGTTTAACAAGAACGTCTGAGCCTCTGATAGTGTGGCAACAAAGCCCGTTGTCAACTGTACCCACATATCTATTCAGGGGACACCATCACAGGGCCTAATAACATCAGCCACACTATCAGAGGCTCGTTCACCTGCACATCCACCAATGTGATATATGCCATCATGTGCCAGCAATGCCCCTCTGCCATGTACATTGGTCAAACTGGACAGTCTCTACGTAAAAGAATAAATGGACACAAATCAGATGTCAAGAATTATAACATTCATAAACCAGTCGGAGAACACTTCAATCTCTCTGGTCACGCGATTACAGACATGAAAGTTGCGATATTACAACAAAAAAACTTCAAATCCAGACTCCAGCAAGAGACTGTTGAATTGGAATTCATTTGCAAATTGGATACAATTAACTTAGGCTTGAATAGAGACTGGGAGTGGCTAAGTAATTATGCAAGGTAACCTATTTCCCCTTGTTTTTTCCTACCCCCCCACCCCTCCTCAGACGTTCTTGTTAAACCCTGGATTTGTGCTGGAAATGGCCCAACTTGATTATCATACACATTGTAAGGAGAGTGATCACTTTAGATAAGCTATTACCAGCAGGAGAGTGGGGTGGGGGGAGGTATTTTTTCATGCTGTGTGTGTATAAAAAGATCTTCTACACTTTCCACAGTATGCATCCGATGAAGTGAGCTGTAGCTCACGAAAGCTTATGCTCAAATAAATTGGTTAGTCTCTAAGGTGCCACAAGTACTCCTTTTTTTTGTTGTTATAATTCAGAAGGCATCAGTAATTAGTTATACTGGGACCGTAAACATTTACATAAAACTATACACTATATCTGCATATATTTAATATATACACACACACACACACACACCCTTGGATTGTAGTGTTGAATGTATTATAGTCAGCATGGCAGTGAATTACAAAATCCGACCAATTATGGCACCGGAGGAAGTCATACTAGTTGCCCTGAGAGAAAGATCCAGCTTTTAAGCAACAGAGGACTCTGTTCTGGCAGCTGTATATTAAAAGCCTCTGAAACCTAAAGACCCTTTCAGATAGGCAGTGGAACAGAGGGTCAGAAATGGGAAGTTCAGGGAGAGAGAGAGAGACAAATGAGGAATTCTCTGTGAAATTTCAGGGTTAACCAAAATAGGAGCAGTGGAAGAGCAAGAACCATGAAAGCCACAGGTCTAGCACTCTGAAGCATCTGTTTTAATTTTTAAATGATAGTGCTATAATTCCATTTTGAGATTGGATGCTCATGTTTTAACATAATAGTTTATAACGTCATAAGAACCCTTTGTAAAATGTTTGTTCTGTGATATAATTGCCTGTTTATTTTTTATGGTCCCCTCTCAGGATTTAGCCCTATACATTTTAAAACTATACCAAAAAACCCAAAGCCAGTCTCTAAGAAAATCATATTTCAGATTCATATGTAATCACAGGTTATATTTTATAGCCCTGAAGTTTTAGCTGTGAAATATGGGGTGGGGTGAGAAAAGCCCAAGAGATTTTATTGCATTTTATTAAAACAGGATTCCAATACGACAATGAATTCAAATCCATCATAGATAGAAGTGACTGAATTGCCTCTGCTACCACAAAACAATGAGCTTTATGTAAATATATCAAATTAAACATCTAAAACACATCTATATAAATATCCTTGTCTGTGCTTCTCAAAGGAACAATGTTTTGCCAAAAACATACAGGTGGGCCACCAGACAATTTTGGAAGGGAATTGTTTTTGTTAGCAGTCTTGTAAAAACACAATGCAACTGAATAAGAGTGCTGTACTTAACTTGGTGACATGGTTACGACATGATGGCATCTAAATCAGTAGCTGCCAAAATTGGCGCTACTCCACTGTGTTTTGTATGCACTTTGAATAGCTGAAAATACTTTGCATACAACCATAAACTTCAGTTTATAGGCAACACAAGCTGCCTTAAGCACTGACGGAGGTGGGGCATGGAGCTACACAAAACTCAAAAGTCATGGATGAGGGAGTGTGTGTGTGGGGATGGAGGAGGTGCATGCTGCAGAAAGTCTGGGGAATGTTAAGGTAGCTAAGATGGATGCTGAAGGCTGTAGGGGATAGTTAGTTGCTGCATAGAGCTGTCTGAGGTAAAGCTGGGCTTTTCCCCACACCTTCTGCCACTGCCTAAACCCTCCCAGCAGCATCTCTCCCTGGATCCAGTAGGGGAAGCCAGAAAGAGAGTAGGTATGGAGGCCTGCTGGCTGCCTGCTCAGCAGGTTACACAGCAGCCCTTGGTGGCCAGCAGCAGCAACTTCTATGACCATGATGGACACAGGAGATCTCAGCTAAGCTACAGCACAACAGGGTAGCTGAATGAGAGTGCAGTATTGCCACCTCTCTCCATTTTATCATGACTAGCGATTTGGGGGTGTTCACTTACCTGTCTCATGAAAAAAATAATGAAAGGCTGACATTGACAACTTATTAATTTTCATAAATATTCAAAATGGCCACCATCTCCTACTACTGCCAGTGGGGCTGAAGCCAGCAAGATGACCGCCATTTCCCTACAATCCAGATGCATGTGGAAGTGAGGCTGTCCTTAATAAAGGATATAGGGCGGGGGAGGGGGGAGGAGGAGGCAAATGTAGGAGTTGCAGAGGGAATGGAGAGAGCAGGGAGGTTGAAGGGGATGCAGAGAACACAGTGATGGGGTGGGAGATGGAGGTATCAGGTGGCAACTCTCCCAGCCTGGTGGTAGCTGTGGGAAAGGGGAGTCCTCCCAAAGCAGCCAGGGGAACGCAGTGTTGGTTGGGATCCAGGCAGAGAAATCCTGGGGGGCAGTAAGGCAAGGGAGTGGGAGAGCTGAAGAAGTGGTACTCCTGGGTCCAGGGAAGAAGAGAAGCTCCAGGGGGCATCAAGGCAGGAGGGAGTCAAGATATTAAAAAAAAATGTATGGAAGTTGCCACAGCTTAGGGGTGAGGCGATGGTAAGTGAAGTCTCCATCTGAGCAGCCAGGAAGAGGCTTTTTTGTGTGCATTAAAGGTTGACTTTTCAACCTGAAATTATCTCACACACATAGCCAGAAGAGTAGAGGGGAATTAAAAAGTCAAAAGACAGACTAAAAAACATGGTTTGATGATGTTTCTAAAACAGTGGTGCTCAAAGCCAGTCCACTACTTGTTCAGGGAAAACCCATGGTGGGCCGGGCCGGTTTGTTTACCTGCCGCATCCGCAGGTTCGTCCGATCGCAGCTCCCACTGGCCACGTTTCGCCGCTCCAGGCCAATGGGGATTGCGGGAAGCAGCGCTGGCCAAGGGATGTGCTAGCCGCCCTTCCCGCAGCCTCCATTGGCCTGGAGCGGCGAACCGCTGCCAGTGAGAGCCACAATCAGCCGAACCTGCAGACGCGGCAGGTAAACAAACCGGCCCGGCCCTCCAGGAGCTTTCCCTGAACAAGCGGCAGACCAGCTTTGAGAACCACTGTTCTAAAAATCTCAGGATTTGTTGAGCAAATCTCATGAGGTTTTGAGCTCTGCTTTATGATTTTTGATCTCGAGAGGGTTCAGCTCAGGATTTTTGATTTACTGAGATTGCAAATAGTGAGAAGATCATGGAAGATGCACGATACTTAACAGCCTTGCAAACCTCTTGATGCTTTACTGCATTATATGTATATCCAAATAAGGAGTAGTGTGTAATAGCACCAACCCACGAATAGAGTCAGGAGCATCCCGGTTGTACTGGAAGTGGGGAGCAATTTGCTGCACCCTTTCAATACATAGCATGCTCCCAAGTGGTTGACCAACTCAGTAGGCTGAAGGAGCAAGAGCCATGGCTCCACCCACTCCCTGTCCCTCCTCAGCCACTTGTCCTAATGGATCAGCAGCTGGTCAGTGTAGATAAAATCATGATTTTTTAAAAATAATTTAAAACATGACATTTAAAAATGTTAAATAATGATTTTTATTTAAATTGATTATATTTCCATTTTTCTAGTTCTTTACTTTCTTACCACTTTAAACTGCTAATGTAGATGTTTTGTGGTTGTTTCTTTAATTAGTTTCCGAACTCTGTGTAGTGGTGTTAGAATTTCATTAGTCATAGTAGTAAATGTTAGCAGAATTTCAGATTTACATGGAAATTTTTTTTTTTTTTTTACTAATAAGTTTCACATTTAAAATCCTCATCTGTGCTGAAAAGGAAAAGTCCAAGGTTTCAATGCCTCTCATTATGAGCAAATCAAATTCAGACACAAAACCAATAAGCGAACAGTCCATGTTATATCTGCCACTTTCTGATATATTAAACTTCCACAAGTCAAGAAGGCTGAAATACTTAGACCAGGCTATATTTCTCTACCAAGATTCATAGTTTGAAGTCAATGGGACTTAGGTGCTTTGGAAAATCCCACCCTCAGCTCCCTAAATCCTAGGGTTTAGGATCCTAATTTTAGGCTCCTATTTTTGAAAATTTTGGTCTATGTGCATAAAAAAAGTTCACCAATACCTTTGCTAATGTATTGAAAGTCTAAATTACTTTTCATTGTTAATGCTGAAGCTATTTTGTTCTGACATGACAATATTTTATGCTACAAAGACTGGTTTTAATAAAATGCAATTTTAATGGCTGCTGCTGCAAACGTTTTTGCACATGCTTAAACTTTAAGCACACTGGTTGTCCCACTGAAGTCAAGTGGTGTATTCATAGGAATAAAGTTACCTATGTACATGTTTCTAGGATCAGAGCCTTAATCTGCATTTTTAAAAACCCAACATTTATAATCTAGTTCATTATAAGTTTTAATATGATGTTACAATGACATTTTCAAATTTGCTTGACAAAGCCTGAAGCTAATTTTTATTAAAAATAAAGTCATCTATAGTAGTGCCTAAGAATGAAATAAGAATGGAACCCCATTGGGCTAGACCTGGGGTCTCAAACACGTGGACCACGGAGTTATTTTCTGCTGCCCGCCAGCTCCCCGCAGTCCCCAGCGTTTACCTAGAGCAGCTCCGGCTGGCCCAGCGCACACAAGGGGCAAGGGCAGGCTCCCTGCCTGCCTGCCTGCCCTGCCCCCGCACTGCTCCGGGAAGCAGCCAGGACCTGGGGAGGGGGGACACAGGGATCTGTGTGTTTCCCTGGCTGCTCCTCCAGGTACCTCCCCCGAAGCTCCTATTGGCTGCGGTTCCCCGTTCCCAACCAATGGGAGCTGTGGGGGGCGGTGCCTGGAGGCGCGGCCAGGGCAACACACAGACCTCTGTGCTCCCCCCCCCCCCCCCAGGTTCCAGCTGCTTCCTGGAGCGGTGCAGGGGTAGGACAGGCAGGCAGGCGGGCGGGGAGCCTGCCCTGCCCCCAGTGCATGCTGGGCCGGAGCCCACCCACCAAACCCCTCCTGCACCCCAACCTCCCTGCCGCATCCCACACCCCCTGCCCTGAGCCCCCTGCCGCACCCCACACCCCTCCTGCACCCTGAGCCCCCTGCTGCACCCCAAGCCCCCTGTCCTGAGCCCCCTGCTGCACCCCGCACTCCTCCTACACCTTCTGGGGGCAGGGAGGGGACAGAGTTGGGGTGGGAATTTCAGGGAAGGGGTTGGAATGGGGGCTGGGAAGAGGTGGGGCAGGGGTGGGGCCTCATGGAAGGGGCAGGGCCTCATGGAAGGGGTGGAGTGTGGGCAGGGCCAGGGCAGCATCGGGGGGTCAGTGATGCAGCCCTCAGGCCAAATGTACTAGTCCTCATGTGGCCTTCGTGGTCATTTGAATTTGAGACCCCTAGGCTAGACACTCTACACACAGAGTAAGAGACAATTGCCATTCCAAAGAGCACACACTGTAAATAGACAAGACAGACACAGAGTGAGGTAGGTGACCAGATGTCCCGATCTTATAGGGACTGTCCCGATTTTGGGGTCTTTCTTATATAGGCTCCTATTACCCCACCCCCGTCCCGATTTTTCACATTTGCTGTCTGGTCACCCTAGAGCGAGGGAAGGGGTATAACACAAAGAGTGAACAATGTGATGGTAGCAAACATGTTAGCTCCACAATTTTTTTTTCAGGTGAGGGGAGGGCAGAAAGGGGGTTTGGTTTAACAGGAATAAGCTAAAAAACGGAAAGAAAAGTGAAGGGAGAGGGAATATTCAAAGGAAGGAGAGAGACGGCAGGGGAGAAGATAAGAAGGGCAGGTGTGGATTGAAGCGGAGGTGAAGCAATTGAGAGGGAGGAGAAAGGAGAGGGTTGGAGCAAACAGCGACTCAGTACAGGGCAGAGAAAGTCTAATCAAAGCTGTAGAATGTTCTGTAGGTGTCCAAACCATGATATGAAATCACTCTACCCTGCATATGATGTTCATCACTGTGCTCCCTCTAGTACCCTGAACTAGGGTCAGGATACCCCTAATGTTACGCTACAGAATCTTTACATTTCTGTAATATAATCCATTATTCCACAAGAGGTCCTAACAAAGTCAAGGTGCTACTCAATCTGAACAAGAGTACAAGCGTCTGGCCCCTACATTATTTTAAACAATAGAACTGTAGTTTGCCAGTGATCTCAAAAGACCATTATGATGATGGGAAGAGTTAACCAGAGCAGGCTGGGAAATATATATTTATGGCAGAAGAAAGGGGGTCGGGAGAGAAAGGAGTCAACAGAAATGACATGGTTTTCACTTTTGTCAAAATCTTTGGGGTTTTGTCAACAAACCTCAAAAACCTCAAAACCAAATGTTTTCCAGAACTTTTAGTTTTTGAGTTTTTTGGTTTTTCAGCAAAAATCAAAAATATTTCAACAACTTACATTTTTGTGAAAAATTCTAATTTCCCATCAAATAAGCATCTTAACAGAAGGTTTTTTTTAAACCAGCTGTAGAGATAAGATTGGAATCTCAAAGTTATTACTTTGTCTTGGGATAAAACAATGTTTCAGTAACCTCTAAAATGAATCTCCTGTGTTCCCCAAACAAAGAAAATCCAGCATAGGTCACACAAATCAGAGGAAAATGTTTTCCATGTTGAAATACTGGGATATCCTTAAAATACTATACTGAAATGGAAAACTTTTTAAAAAGACTATTTACACATATCAGTACTCTTTGTTGAAGTTTTCCTTTTCCTACGAGATCACTCTCACTGCAGAATTTTTTTATCATATAGTTCTATCTAGGAGCCAACTTTTGTCCAGCATGCTCTGGGCTCAGCTCCCAGAACCTGCGCATGTTCGCAGATCCATGGTGAAGACAGATTCACAAACTTTTCAGAGTACACCCTGCAGAGCTAGTTGGGGTCAGTGTACATAGCTTCTAGCCATTTTCTGGCCCCTAACTTACCCTTCTCCTTTAGGTCACTCCACACACACATCCCCATCCTTGCAGAGAGCGCTCCACAACGTCTGAAAAATTGAGGACACATTTCCACAAAACCACCTCATCCTTCCACAGTCAGGGAGAAATGTGCGGGGGAGAGCACCCTCTATGCATGTCAGCTCAGGGACACAATCCATCCAAAATTACGATAATGAACAAACTCTCATACTGTTACTGTTTGTGTGGCACAGTATGTATGAACATTCTACAGTACAATTTTTAATATAATGCCTTTAATTGTAGCCTGGTTTTATGTGATTTTATTTCTACATATTACAATGCATGTGGTATTTTATTTAAATTGATACTAAGACAAGTTTTCTTCACAGAAATATTTATATTCAACAAATTTCCACAATAAATCTCACTCATGGACTGGCTCACTCTTCTAAACCAAGCACAAAAAGTGATTATAGAGTCATGCACTCACATCTGTAATATTTGCTAAGTTTTGTGGAATCATGGCAAGTTCTAAAAGCAGCTTCACCTCTTATAATCCTTTGCAGGGGCATGCCAAAATTATACAAAAGGGAGAACTTTTTAATTCACAAAGCAGCATTGTTATTGAAATGTACCTCAAGGTTGAACTCCTTAAAATATTTAATTTAAATATAAGGTTGGGCTAAAATCAGTAGCCTAACCTCTAATTGGATAGTACAGCCTAATAATGTAAAGCAGTTCCATGGTTTATTTTGGTGCCCCCTAAAGACTAGATGAACACCAACCAGGCTATTTCACACATAATTTATTTTAGTAATTTAAACAACTGATAATAGAAAACAATCCCCTTTAACCAGATACGGAAAATATATATCAAAAAAATCTAAAATAGCTGCGAAGGGGGGAAGTTAGAGTACCTCCGTAACTTTTCATTTTTGATCTATGGAAATTATCCTGGCAGGGTAATAAAGAAGCAACTTAATTTCTATAATTTCTTTAAACATTTCTATCCTATGATGCATATAAGAAATTCACTGAAGTTGAGGACAATGTGTGCGTTAACACCATAGTTGGAGGTTAGACTTTACCACGAATTAGTACATAACTATGGACCTGGTTCTCCAAATACTACTGAAAATAGAGAATAATCTCATTTGGAAACATTTGTTCAGGTCTAAATGCCACAATCCTGCCACTGAATCCATATAGTGTGACACGTGCACTGGTGCTCATCTGGCTAGGCAGTGTGCATCGTTGATGGGTCCAGGAGCAATGGGGACATCCCCACAAGTGGGGGGGGGGGAAGAGAGAGCTCAGGCAGGAGCAGCTGCAACACAGCTCCTGCACTTCGCCAGGTTCTCCCTCCCCATAGCATATGTGTATGGGAGAGGGGGAAGGTGCTGCTTCTTTCTCATTTCTCACCCCTGTTCCCTGTGCTGTAGGATGGGGGAGGGGCCCTGTTCTGCCTACTGCTGCTTCCATTGGACATGGAGGGTGGGGATGGGGCAGCTCATTACTTCTCCCCTACCGGGCAGCAAGAAGGTGGAAGCTGTGTCTGTTTGGTGATTGGGAGCAGCCATGTTGGGCTCTTTTCCAGGCCCCCCCTTCTCTAGTGAGCTAGATCTCTTATGATGCCAGGAGAAAGCTGATTGCCAAGTTTTCTTCAGGCTCTGGAAGGGATTTTTCCCCATATGACAAAACTGTCAAATTTCTGTGTGGGATTTTTCACCTTCCAGCCAGCATCCTGGAGGTCCAGATTTAGGGTTTAAATAACATCTGTCATGACTTTAAAAGTTTCTAGTACGGTTGGTGGGCTCAAAAGGATCCGAGGTGAGATCCATGTAACCCAATGGGCTGCTTGAGCAAGGACCCCAAGCACAGCATTGCACAATAAGAGGGTATGCTCCCATGTCTCACACACTGTGAGGTCCCCTCATCTCTTCTACCTCCTGCATGGAAGAGGGGGAACAGGTTGGGACCCTGGCTTCCAGCCAGGGTTCCTGGGCAGGCCTAAATGGGCATAGCCCTCACTTCCACCCTCACGTCTGCCAAGCTGAAGCCATTGACAATCAATTGAAACCTGCTCTGGAACAGCCCTTCCAGGTAATTTACAAAGTTTTAATAAAGTTGCAGCCTCCGCGTATAACCATACTGTGGCATATATGCCTCATTGTTTGGAAATCAGTGGGATTCTGCCAACACTTTTCAAATTGCAGGACTGGGGCCTTAGTTAAAACCGTGATTTTAAACGGCTTGCACAGGTGTAACTGAGAACAGAATTTGGCTCGGGGTGGGGATCTCTTAACCTTTCTTACCAATAACCCTCGAGAATATTAAAAAAATGTTTTTAGTTTTCAATATTTTAGTGTAGTGAATATCCATTTCCTAGACAATGAGTATTTTATAGTCAGATTTTAGTCAATTTCATTTGCAGACTACTATAATGTAGGGCAGGGGTGGCCAACCTGAGCCTGAGAAGGAGCCAGAATTTACCAATGTACATTGCCAAAGAGCCACAGTAATACATCAGCAGCCCCCGCATCAGCTCCCCCACCCCCAGCTCCCAGCATCTCCCACCCACCTGCAGCCCCACCAATCAGCACCTCCCGATCAGCTGTTTTGTGGTGTGCAAAAAGCTGTGGGAGGGAGGGGGAGGAGTGAGGTCATGGCAGGCTCAGAGGAGGGGGTGGGAAGGAGTGGAGTGGGAATAGGGCCTGTGGCAGAGCCAGGGGTTGAGCAGTGAGCACCCCAGGGCACATTGGAAAGTTGGCACCTCTAGCTCCAGCCCTGGAGTCGGTGCCTGTACAAGGAGCCACATATTAACTTCTGAAGAGCCACAGGTTGGCCACCCCTGATCTACGGGCTTCATCCAAAGCCCATTGAAGACAGTGGGAGTCTCTCCAATGACTTCAATGGGTTTTAGATCAAGCCCTATAAAAATACTGAAATGTCTGAGCTGCAAACACTTCAGGTGGATATTTTAAAATATGTACTGTTTACCACAGAATTTTTCTTGTGGAACACTACAGAAATATTTAAATTGTTTTTAGGTTTTGGACCAAATTTGATTTGAATCTAAGTTTGTAAGGATGTTAAGTTATATTTAAAATGTCAGTTAAATGGTCAGTTTTCCTTACAAATCATCTATACAATTTTAAAACCCACTATCTTGAGATTCAGCCTCCCAGGAAGTTAATGAACTATCTGCGCAAAAAAGGGTCTCCGTGATTAGCCCTCATTATTATTCAAAAAATATACAGCAGAAAATTGACAAAACAAAAGGTAAAACAATAACCAGAGATTCTGAATAGAGATTGCTTTTTTTTTTTTAAAATAGATCCTGTTTACTTAACAGCTCAAAATGTAGGCTGCATAATGTTAAGGGCAGGAATCTACCTATTCTGTCTATAAAATGCACACACATTACAGTGCTGAATAGACATAGTAACCAAACTGGAAATGTGTTGACAGCAAATTATAGTGTAAAGGATGCAGAGACCAAAACTTAAAGGCCAACTGTATGAAGGAGGAATGAATGAAGATGAATTCTGGATAGAGTGGGAATGCAAGTGCTCTAGAGAAAGAAGGGGAAGGTGGAAATCGGAGTGCTCAGGAGGAAGGTGATGGGGCTGAGAGTCCTGTAGAGGAAGAGAAGAAAAGAAGGAGAAGCAGAAAAAAGGACAATGCTAAAAGGAATGCTCTGGAGAGAAGAGGAGGAAGGTACTGAAGTCAGAAGTGGTAAGGTGGAGAAATAATCTTGAATGCTCTCTGGAAGAGGTGGGAAAGTAGAAGGGGAACTGAGAGTGGTCTGGAGAGAAGGAGGTTGGTGAAAGGGGAAGAAGGTGTGAGTGCTTCAAGGGACGGGGGAAAGGTTCAGGAAAAGGTGAGAGAATTCTGGGGAGAGGGTGAAGTGTGAGTACTCTATGGAGGAAGAGGCAGCATGAGGACTACAGGAAGCAGTGGAATGTGCAGGAGGTGTTAATATCCTGCAGAGGAGGAGGAAGAGATGGTGTGAAGGTCTTAGAGAGAAGAGGAAAGTGGAGGAGGAGTTTGATGGGCTCTGCAAAGAAGACAGCAGCACAAGAGCTGTGGGGAGAGATAAATCATTCAGGAGGAAGTTTGAGCGCCAAGGAGAGGGCAAGAACAGGACTATGCACTTACTTTAAGTAGCTTGCAGCGGATCTGCGCGGAGACCATGTGGCTGTTGCGAAGGTTGCCTACCCTGAACATAAGGGTAAGTTTGCCATCCCGCATGGAGATGACAGCATGCTCACTGAACATCAGTGTCTCTGCCCGCTTCTTAGGCTGTGACATCTTGATAAACATGCAGCCAATGAGGAAGGCATCCACGATAGAGCCCAGGATGGACTGGAAGAGGAAGAGGATGATGCCCTCGGGGCATTTGTCAGTGATATAGCGGTAGCCATACCCAATGGTAGCCTCAGTTTCAATAAAGAACAGGAAGGCAGAGGGGAAATTGTAGACATTGGCCACACAGGGAGTGTAGTTATCATCATGGGCTTTGTTCAGATCACCCCGCATGTAAGCGATGAGCCACCACATGGAGGCCATGAAGAGCCAGGCCACAGTGTACGTGAGGATGAAGATAAAGAGGTTCCAGCGCCACTTGAGGTCCACCAGGGTGGTGAACAGGTCCGACAGGTAGCGGCTTGTCTCGCTGCCCAAGTTGCCATGCTGCACATTGCAACGGCCATTCTTGTCCACAAATCGCTGTCTCTTTCTCCTAGGAGCTGCTGCTGCAGCTTGCTGCTGGTGGAAGCCTGAGCCACTGGAAGAGGTGGTCACTACCTGGTAATCGTCCCCGAATTTCCTTCGGAGTGCAGACATAATACGGAGGGGCTAGCCAGAGTCACCAGAAAGGAGGCACCTCTGGGCTTGCACAGCACAAGGGGGAGGGTCTGCTGCTCCCCTTCACTCTCTACTTTTCTGCTCCTCTCTCTCCCTGCCTCTTTCCTTCCCTGTTTCTCTGCCCTTCTGCATTTTTCCGTCTCCCTTCCTCTTTCCTATTCCCTCTCCTTACCTCCTCTTTTCTTTCCCTTCCTGCTTCTCTCCTCACTCCCCTCCTTTTTTCAGATGCTTCCTCTTTTTCTTTCTGCAGCCCCTTACTTTCCAAACGCTCCCTATTTAACAGGCAGAACCTTCCCTTCCCCCCCCCCAAAACCAAGAGCCACACAAAGACATGCAGTCCCGTTTTACCTTTGTGCAGCTCGCTTGCTCTGTATCTCCCTTATTCCACTTCCCTCTGCTGCACCTGCATGTCAGAGGAGGAAAGTGGATGTATTCCGAGCAAACTAGCTGCAAAGCCTGCAATGAGAGGGGCAGATACTTGCCCCTCTCCTCCCTGTCTTCCTCCTCCACGGCGCTATCCTTTGGCGAGGACCGGGCACAAAGGTATCTCTTCCCAGGCTCAGTGCACCCCTAGAAAGACGGGGAAGGGCAGCCTTCCTAATCCCCCCACCCAGCAAGATGCAGCAAGGGAGTCTCTTTCTGGCCGGGCTCTCACTATCAGCCACCCCCAGCCGGACACAAGTCAAGCACATGGGCGGAGAGGCGATCGGCGAGGCGCCCCAATCCCCGGGAGGAGGCAGCTTCCTAGCTGCGCCTCAGGAGCTGCTCCCCTCTCTTCTCAGCCCCGGGTCTGCGGCTTACAGGAGGGCTTGAGATACGGGTCCCCCGTTATCCCCCGGCGGCGGCTGGTAGCAAGGAGAGAGCCCCAGGGAGCTCAGCAGGAAGGACCCCCTGTTGGGCTGGCAGCTTCTCCCCTTCCTCTGCAAGCCCCGGGGCGGGGGTTACAGCCTGTCGGTTGCTCCCGGTCCGGTTTTTAGCTGGAACAGAAATCGTGCTCCAGGGGTTTTTTCCTCCTCATGCTAGCGGGCAGCGAGACGCGCGCTGTGGCGAGGCAGCGGCCCCGGAGCTGTGCGCGCGGCGGCGCGTGCGAGGAGCTGCGGAGCTCGGCGAGCCCCGCCTGCCCCTGCCTGCTCTGCACCTCCGCTGCTCCTCACTTGGCTCCGCAGTGCCGGGCAGCACCGCCACCCCGGAGCCCCCAGAGCAACGGGGCTCGCCCCAGCGGCTCCTGGACCCGCCTCCCTCCTACCCTGGCTCCCGCAGAGCAACAACTGCCAGGGAGGAGGCTAACGGGCTACGGTTTATGGCTCGCGTCTCACGGGCTTGGGAGCCGACAAGCTGCCGCGATTGTGGCACCTCAGCAGCAGCTGAGGCAGCGCTCCGTGCAAATGAGTTGTTCTCCCCCTAATGCAGAACATATGAGAGAGTCGCCACGTGATTTTTGCCCACACGTGGGGGGCGCAAAGACCCTCGCAGTACCGCAATATGTTCCCTCCCCGCTCTATGCACCGCCCTCCTCCCCAAATATTCCCTAATTCTCCCTCCTCTCAAACCCTCCGTTTTCCCTGCCTCACACCCCTCCGCTTCCCCCCACACCCCAGCGCTGCTCCGTTCCCTCAGGTCTCTCACCTCTCCTCACACTCCCCCTCCAGCCCAGCCCCTTTCCCCAAACACCCCTTGCTGTGCCCCAAGCCTCTCAGTTCTCCCCCACTGCCTACCCCTTGTTCTCCCATCCCTATCTCCCCACACTCCTCCCTCTGCCCTCCCCTTCATATCCCCCCACCTCCCATTCTGCTTTCCATCTAAATACCCCGCCTCTCTAATTCACCTCCTCCCAATCCCCCTCTCGTGAGCTCCCCTCAGCCAAAGCAACCCCCACCCTGCGCATGTCCCTCCAGTTCCCTTTTGTGCCTTGCCCTCTCCAAGGTCCTCCCACCTCTCCTGTCCCAGGTTTCAGCTTCCCTCTTCTACTGGTCTTGTATCCCACCCATGGATGAACTAGGGGTCACCAGGGCCGGCTCTAGGTTTTTTGCCGCCCCAAGCTCCGAGAGCGCAACTGCCCAAGCAAAAAAAAAGAAAGAAATGGAAAAAAGAAAGAAAGAAAGAAAGGATGGCCAGAATGCCGCCCCTGGAATTGTGCCGCCCCAAGCACATGCTTGCTTTGCTGGTGCCTAGAGCTGCCCCTGGGGGTCACCGAATGAAATTAAAAGGCAGCAGGTTTAAAAGAAACAAAAGGAAGTATTTTTTCACACAATGCATAGTCAACCTGTGGAACTCTTTGCCATAGGATGTTGTGAAGGTGAAGACTATAACAGGGTTCAAAAAAGAACTAGATAAATTCATGAAGATAGGTCCATCAATGGCTATTAACCAGGATGGGCAGGGATGGTGGCACTAGCTTCTGTTTGCCAGAAGCTGGGAATGGGCGGCAGAGGATGGATCACTTGATGATTACCTGTTCTGTTCATTCCCTCTGGGACACCTGGCATTGGCCACTGTCAGAAGACAGGATACTGGGTTACATGGACCTCTGGTCTGACCCAGTAGGGCCGTTCCTGTGTTTTTTTCACACCCATCGGGCTGTGCATGGGCCAGCTCCCCTTCTTTCCCTCTTGGCAGTGGGGTGTGGTATAGGAGTGCCTGGGGCTGGCTCAGTCTCCTCGCTTGCTCCTCTGCTCTGATCTAGCAGGATTGGTTTGCTGGGGTTGGTAGGACTTTCAGCTGCCCAGCAAGGCAGAACAGCCCCTAGAGCAGTAGAACAGCCCCTTGAGCCCCTAGTACTCAAACTGAGGTTCTGCAACTGCAAGTGGATCTTTAATGTGATATTAAAACACTGTGTGGTAGAATATGTAGTACTATAGTGAAGGAAACAATGAATTCACAAGACTGTGGCTCTTTCTGGTAATGTTGATTGCTAATTCCTGAACCACTAAGGTCTGTGTATCACTGCCCTAGAGGCAGGTGGGTGCATTCCACTGAGCCCAAGGGTTCAACAGTTGATGGGCAACAAGCACTCCCATGCTGCAGCCCCCAACAGTGAATTTTATCAGCCTCCCCGCCCCCCCCCCCCAACAAAAGGTCAGGAGAGGGAGAGCAATACACCCCCCCTCCCCAACATTATGCTCATACAATCACCAGGCCAATATACCCACAGCACAGATACAGGACACCATGGAGCTTTTTTACTTTTCTAATAAAAAGCTGATGTTGTTGAGCTCCAGAGATAACACTATCGTTTGGGATTGGGCTGATCAGACACTTCCTATTCTAGGGCCCCATCTCATCCAGTTGAACCTTTTCAGCATGAGGGCCAACTACACTCAGGAGGCATGGGTAACCACTGCCTGGTTACGGCTGCATTGAAAGAAACAGTTAAAGCAGCAGTTTGCTCTGACATTTTTATTTTTACAACTTAATAGCTGGTTGCTTAAAGTTTAAATGTGTATGGAGGTGGCAATAAAATAATTTCCTACATTCTTTCCTTTTAAAAAAAATACCCTCTTTGTGTTTAAAAAAAGCGCTCAAAAATTTTTCGATTGATGAACTTTTACCTGTGTCACTATTTTTTGCCCTTCCATAACTTTTTGAGGGAATCCCATTAACCCAGGGGTTGGCAAACTTTTTGGCCGGAGGGCTACATCTCGGTATGGAAATTGTATGGTGGTCCATGAATGCCCACAAAATTGGGATTGGGGTGCAGGAGGGGGTGAGGGCTCTGGCTGGGGGGCAGGCTCTAGAGTGAGGCTGGGGAGGAGTGGTTTGGGGTGTAGGAGGGTGGTCCGGGCTGGGACTGAGGGGTTCAGAGTATGGGAGGGGGATCAGGGTAGGGGTGTGGGAGGGGATCGGGGTACAGGCTTTGGGCGGTGCTTACCTCAAGCAGCTCCTGGAAGCAGTGGCATGTCACCCCCTCCGCTCCTACGAGGAGGTGTGGTCAGGTGGCTCTGCGTGCTGACCGTCCATACACGCCACCCCTGCAGCTCCCATTGGCTGCAGTTCCTGGCCAGTGGGAGCTGCAGGGGTGGCGCTTGGGGCGGGGGCAGCGTGCAGAGCTCCCTGGCTGCCCCTATGCATAGGAGCCGTGGAAGGACATGTCGCTGCTTCTGGGAGCCCCGGGCCACACACAGAGTGGCCCCAGACCCTGCTCTGCAGCTGGAGTGCAGGAACAGGGCAAGCCCCGACCCCATGCCCCAGCTGGAACTCGAGGGCCAGATTAAATCGGCTGGCAGGCCATAGTTTGTCCACCCCTGCATTAACCCCTCATATTTTACACAGCTGTCTCTTCTTGCACCTATTAGTGCCCACAGCCTTTGGTTTCCTTTCTTTGGCTTTTCCCCCTTATTCTCCATAACACATTTCTTTAGGGAGGCTGAGGGAGAGCCTGCTATGCGCTGGCGGCTGCTGGTCTTCTAGGCTGTGCGCCTGCTTTCCTGCCTGCAGCCGTGGGCAGCTGTGGGAGGCCAGTGGGCAGGCTGCGCAGCAGGGCAGCTGCTGGGGGGCTGGAGACCGTGGGGAGGAGGGAGCAGAGAGGGCGACTGCTTGGGGAGCTGCAGTCAGAGTGCAGCTACTAGCCGGGCTCCTGACACCGCTGAGGCGGTAACTCACCCCTCCAGACACAAACGGGCCACTCAGGGATCTGCCCCGGGGAGTGAGCCAGCCCTGTGCTACGCGTAGCTGAAGCGTGGGAAGGCGGGGAATGGAGAGGAGAAGCACCTGGCAGAGGGAGAGCAGGGGGAGCTGTCACTAGATTTGGGGGGGGGGGGGGAAGCACGGCTAGCAGTCCACTGGTGCCCTCACTGAAACGTCCTAAAGTTTAGGCTCCTTGGTGGCGGACGGGTGGGTGGGGGTCCGGGCCCAGCGACGCTTCGCTGCCGCAGCGCAACCGCCGCTGCTCTCCCACGCCACCTGCTGGCGGAGCTCCGCTCCCGTCCGGAGCGCCAGTGGCCCGGGGAGCTCGCCCATAGCGGGTGCCGCAGGTCGAGCCATAGCCGGGAGCCGGGCGTCCTCAGCCTGCATTAGCAGCAGCCCTCCCTGGAGCCTAGAGGGCATCAGGGTGCCAAGAGCAAAGCTCAGCCCATCCCCAGATCTTTTCCTTCCCCCTGTGGCAGGCAACGGCAGCTTGTCCCCACCCTGGCTCTGAGCCAGGTGTCCCATGGAGACAGAGCAGTCCCCCTCTCTGCCCCCTGGCATGGTGAGGGGAGCCTTTACCCCCTGCTCTGTCACGGTGCATGCCTATTCCTACTGCGCAAAGGAGCTGCGAGGGGACAGGCACAGCCTCAGAGATGCAGCCAGTGTGGTGTCATAATCTGCTTCCCTGGCACTGGAGCACAACATCCAGCTCAATTGTCAGCTCTTTGGAGCAGGCAGGGACTGGGCCGGCTCTAGGTTTTTTGCCGCCCCAGAATGGTGCTGGTCCTTCATGATGGGCTTGTTGTCGATACCAGTACAAATAAATAACAGCAGCCGACTTCTGTAGAACATCCTACCTTTCCCTCCACAACCACCTGTGCAGAGACCTCCTGGGTAAATTCTCCTGCGCCTGTCCCTGGAGCATGCCCAGGAGGAATATGGAGACCTTCTTTTGTTTAAATGTTTTAACATGAGTAAATTTGAGTGTGATTTCTATGTACTCCGAATATTATCATACATTAATTACAGAGATATTAAATAAAACTAAAGTATCAAAACACAACAGGAAATTAACAAAAACTACATTAAATTACAGATAAAGTTGCTCCAAAATAAAGACTGTCAATTACTTAAAGTGAAGGAAAATAAAAATTGAGTCTTCATAGCTAGGGAGTTACTAATTTGAAGAACATAGTCAGCACATTTATTTTCAATCAGGATTCCAAGGATTTATGTGATATAATCATGTGTATCCATTTCTCAAAAAAAAACAAACAAACTTTGTTTCTCACCCTTGGCTGTTAACAGCATCATTGTCAGCTTGCTTATAAGCACAGGTTGAAAGATAAAGATGATTTCCCATATATATAATGTTACATAGACTAAGGCTATTATGTGAAAAAAATCAATTATGAATTATTTTAATGTATATTGTTGCTGAGAAAATTGTATATATTCAATGTACTTATGTAGAGATTTAACATATTTTTATTAAAATGTTTACTATTTAATTCTGAGATTATTTTATAAAATAGTTTTGTTAATGCTAAATATATGTTTATGTTATTTCCTACTAATAACAACAAATATAAGTGATTTCAAAGTATTTTGTTGTCTAGTTTATTCTCTAAGCTATGGTATAGCTATGGCATACTGACTAAAATCATTTTGCCTTTTAATAAGTAAGTGTTCACAGTTAAGGCTGTGAAGAATTTTAGCATCATAAGTGAGGAATGAAGTACTTGGTAAGTATTGTAACAGCTAGTCAGTCTTTTGGGGCTGAGGTCTGTGAAGCACTTTGCAATACAGTCAAGACAGGATTCTGTGAAGACAGTGTACAGCCCTCATGAAAGCCCATCAAGCAGTGATGTATTAGGTCATCCAGGCCTTGCCACTCCAGATTGTCTCTATATTATTTTTCCCCAATGTTTTGTGTAGTCTACTTTTAAATGTCCCAGATGATGGGTTTCCCACTACTCTTGGGATACTATTCCAAATGTAATTCAGTTCACTGTCAGGATATCTTTCCTAATATTCAACCTGCGTTCTCTCTTTAAGAAATACATTTTCACATTATTCCTAACAACTTTTGCCACCCTATATAATTCCCTTTTTGCCCCCTGGCACTGCACTTTTAAAATATTTGCACTATCATATCCGTCCCCCACTTCCTTTAATTACTTCTTAGATAAACTATAAATATTCAGCTGTTTTAATCTGCCCATTATGGGGTCATGGGATTGGCCAGTGCAGAGGGTGGGGAGAGGTGTCCAAGTACTAGTCCTGGGGGAATTCTGTGCCACTGCGCGTACACAGAATTCATGGCCTCTGCAGATTTCTTTGCTTCCCCACAGAAAAATGACTTCTGACGGGGAAGCAAAGGGAAGCTGGAAATGTGGTCATGCATCCCTCCCCATCAGTGCAAACAGGTTGGTTTGGGCACCCAGAACATCTGAAAGAGACATAAATCACCACCAGGGGTGGGGGGAACTGGGCAGTTGTGCGTGTGAGAGAGAGACACACTCTGTCCCTCTCTCTCGCTATTGCGGCACACTCGGCATGTAGGGGTAGGGCTTTGGGATGTTTCTGAAGAGGTATGTGTGGGGCAGGCTCTGCTCCCTCATGCAGAGCAGAATGTAGCAGCCTGCCTGCTTAGTGAATTGTTCCCACAGATCTCAGCAGTGCCCTCCCAGAGAAATCCTCCAACTTAATACACTCAGCCTCTGGAAAGCAAAATGATTATACTTCGAGTATCTAGCCCTCTCTTGTTACTCCATACTCTTTTATATGGATATGCTTCTCAATTTAATTGTCTAGCTGAAGACCTTCAGAGAGAGGCCTCCACTTATTCTGATCACCAGCAGCAGGGAGTTCCATAGGTTCCAGCAGCTGTCATGTGAATGTGGAATGTAGCTGTTGCAGTATGGCCTCGGGTGAAAGACAGTCTCTGAGATAGCTAATCTCTAGTCCATTTATGGCTTTAAAGATTTGGATCAGGATCTAGGGCAGGACATATGTTTTCAGCACTCTTGCCCAGAAGGCAGGCTGTTGTGTATTGAACAAGAAGAGGGCATTGCGAAAGTCTAATCTGGGAGTGAAGAAACCATGGGTTACTTCTGTTGATCTTTCAGTAGGAAAGAGCATAGTCTTCTAGCTAGCAAGAGATGGAAAATGGCATTTGATGCCACTGCTCTTGTCTGGACATCTAAGAGCAGCAGTGATTCCAAGAGGATCCAGAGATCACATGCCACCTTGCAACTGGAGTGCAAAAACCCTCAGGAGGAGGTGACATCATAGCTTCAAGCAACTTCCTCAAAGTGCTTTCTTCTTCCAGTCAGCATCATAGCTTTCTTTTTCCAGTCGAACTTGAGTCAGCTGCTTTTCATCCATTCATTTATACCTCCCAAACACTGGGACCCCTAATTTCCCTGTTTTCATTAGACGTGAAAGAGATGTAAAGTTGAGTGTCACCAGCATATTCCTGACATCAAAGCCTGTTGCTTCTCACAAGCTCACTAGTGGTATAAGACATGTACAATAAACCAGACTTGGGACAGGATTGAGCTGCATGGAAATCCACATGGAAGAAGAACTGCCCATTGCACTCCTTGGAGATCTGTCTGAAAAGAATGAATGAAATTCTATGCAATTCCATGCAACTCTGCCAGGTCTCCTAGCTGTGTCAGCAGCAGATCTCATCACTGGTTGTGTCAAAGGGTCCAATATGTATAAAAAATATCATCATGGATATTTTTTTTCAGTGGCTGTGAAGAGTTTATCCAACGGTGCCATCTCTGCGTTATCTCCCAGTCTGAAGCCTGAATGTGAGGAGTTTGGTGTCCTGGAAGATGTGAAATGCACCTGGAATCTGTTCAGAACCAACTTGTTGATTACCTTTGTCCAAGAAAGAAATGTTGCAGCCAGGGCAGTAGATGGTATCACGATTTGCCTGGATTCTTGAGGAAGACTGAATTAAATTTGCTCCTTTTTGGTCCCAAATCAGTGGGCCTATTTGTGGATGGAAGCCAGAATCAGACCTTTGGACGCTTCATCCTTTGGTCACTGTTACTCTGTCCTGTCCAATCTTCACTCAGGCCTTGATAGTTCTTGTCTCTCTTTCCAGCACTTCCTCATTCCCTGTGCTGCTCTCACCAACCTCTCCTGGCATATGTCTTTGAGTAGAACACATTTCATTGCCATTCTGCTTGGCGCAGCAGAGACTTTTGATTATTATATAAACTGCATTTATACTAAGGAGAGCCCACTTAGCGGGATTCAAAGTGCTGAATGTTGTACCTAGTTACTATAACTGTTATAAGACGAAGTACCAATTTTCGCACCTATAAGAATATTCCTACATTTGTTTGAGCTCCTTTCCACATCCAGGATATCATTCCAGGTGGTAATAGATGGGTTGATTAAAGTGTATATCTGTCTTACTACATTCAGAAAGGTAAGCATGTCATGGGAGTGGAAGCCAAGACAAACTCATAAATGTATAAGAATTTCCATTAGCATTCAGATGAGCTCAATGAAAGAAATACTTTGCTATTAGCAATGCCCTGCAAAAATTCTCTTTTTCCAACCAGGAACTCTGCAATTAATGGAAGTGCTTGGGAATTCTGTGATGCTATAAATTGAGAGACAGACCACCACCACCTTGGAATTCACTTGCTTTGGATCTTAGGCTTGGTCTATACCTAAAATTTAGGCAGACCTAGCTACGTCATTCAGGGCTGTAAAAAATTTCACATCCTGTGCAATGTAGTTAGGTTGACCTAACCCCCTCTCTAGACACAGCTAGATCAAAGATAGAATTCGAGGGGTGGATTTACTGCAGTGACAGAAAAAACCCTTTTGTTGTTGTAGTACAGTGGTGTAGGTGCAGCTGTAATGTTCCTAGTTTAGACATATCCTTATTCTTGAGCTCTTAATTTCTGCTGATGCTATACATAGTTCCTGCACATACATGAATGAAATTCAGATTTCAGGAGACAGACAATTAACCACACCCCACAAAACCACAACCTACACCATTGGAATCTCTCAGTGGCTGGATCTGCCAGCGGAACAAGCAGCCCCATTGTACTAGGGAATTCCAAGCATAGTGTTGCATTTTGGCAGTACAACATAATCTCATTGTCATGCAGTCACTCATGATGCATGAAGGCGTTTTCTAATTTGAATTAAAATTGAGTCTGTAGAATATTCCAAAAACTAACACTTTAGGATGCAGGACAGACCATTCCACAATGGGGACCATCGGGACAATCAAAAAGCCTTAATAACAATTTCATACACAAAAACCATGAAAGATCCCTGAAATTTTGAGCTACCTGAGTTTGAGCTTCTCCTCACTGCATCTGGAAGTCTTTCTAAAAGATATGTTTTAGTTCAACCACAAATAATTGTTGGACTAGATGCAGGAGTTACTGCATAATATTCAATTATATTTGTTATGCAAGAGGTCAGACTAGTTTATCACAATGGTCCTGTCTAGCCTTAAAAAATCTATGAATCACTAAAATCAGAAAGATTTATTTTTTGACAATAGTTTTCTTTGTGAGTTCCTCTTGGAATACTCATTGTTAGTGTAGACAAATGTAATACAAAATTGGGGCCTCAAATCTGTAATCAGGCCTATTCAAGCAGATTCCTGTTCATTTCAATGGCTTCTACTTGGACACAAGGGCCACTCCTTACATACTCAGTAACAGGATCAGGATTTTGGGCCTGATACAAAGCACACAGAGATCAATGAGAGTCTTTCCATTTACTCAGCAGGGTTTGGATCAGGTGTCTAGGCAGGAAACAACATGCGGTACCATCATAATATGACACACAAACATATTCACAGTATTTTGTGAGTGTAATTTATAAAATGTAGTGGCAACATACTGTAACTCAAAATAGCCTTCCAAATATATTTATAGTATGGTACAACTTAACCATATAATCATCACCATTTTGGTTAGGCTTGGATTCTAAATCATGTTTTTCAATGGAATTTCTTGTGTCTATGGGGAAGAATCTGAGAGAACAGAACACCACTGGACAGAACAGAACAGAACAGAAATACTGCTCCTATTGAAGTAAATGGCAAAACTCCCACTGACTTTAGTGGGATCAAGATGTCAACACATAGATTCAAACATGACACAAAATGCAGGAGTAGATATTTAATGTTATTATTTTAAAAGATAGAGTGAATATAAATCATCATCATATCAAGTCCCAAAGATCGAGTGCCACCCAGATCAAGTGTGAATGTAAAGAACAACTAGAAATATCATTGTGAGGTGCATTCCAGGACTGGGCTAGGCCAAATGTAAAAATAGCTCATGCAAACCATTACCTTAAAAACTCCATGAATACATTTCAAAGTAGTCTCTTTAAAAATCAGACACACTACTTGGCATATCATTTTTGTAGATTAAATGGAAAGCCATGATAATAGCAGTAGTAACAACATCACTGATAAATTAAATTCTTCATACATTTTGCCCAGAACAAGAGCTAAAAATCTCATTTAGCACCTAAAATGAGGCAAACAGCTGTTGCACTGATAAAATGAGGTTGTTTATCAGGGCTGAATTAACCTTTTGTGGGCTTGCCACCAAACATATTTGTGGGCCCCCATGGAGGCAATGGAGCATGGCGCGGGGAGGTCAGTCCCCGGAGCGAGGAGCCAGCCAGAGGCAATGGGGCATGGCATGGCAGGGGCAGCCCCGCTCGGCCCAATGTGAGGACACTATTTACAAACCAGCAGTTGCCAGACGCACAGTGGCCTGCCCGGCCTTGTGCTGACACCATGCCCCTTCCCCTCGGAGGCAGGCCCATGCCACACCACACAACCACTCCACCACTCAACACCCCCTGACTCCCTATGGCCAAACCCCCCCCCGGACCCACTATGCCCAGCGACCCCCCACACCCACCCACAAATGCACAGTGCCCTGCACAACACCACCCCTGCCCACAGCCCCTCCAAAACTGCCCAGCACCCCCGCAAACCCTCACTCCCTAGTGCCCCAACACTCAGATCTTTGCCGCCCCTTCACAGCCCAGCACCCCCCCAGACTTCTCACAGACCCACTCCCCTAAGGCCTGCCTCCTGGCCGCACTCACCAGCCTTGCTGGGCGGTGACTGTGTCTGCCGGGCTTAGCCAGCCGCACAGCCAGCGCTGGTCCCAGGGCCAGGAATTTCTCCAGCCCCTCGGGAGTGGCACAGTCAGCCAGTCCAGGACCTGCCCCGGCCAGGCTCCCTCAAGATGCACTTGCCTGGCGGGGGCCCAGACAAGCACCCCACATTGTCTTTCTGCCTCACCCCCACCACCTGGCTGAGACTGGCCAGGCTTCTGCACTAGTCCCAGGCGGCTCAGCTCCGGGGAGACAGGTGGGGCCCCACAGGTGGTGGGAAGCAGAGACTGCCTGGAGCCAGAGGTGCACTGGAGTCCAGCCAGGGGGCTGAGAGGAGCAGGGGGTGGGGCCAGGGTGTGGAGAGGAGCCCTCAGCCAGCCGGTGGGCAGGCCAAGAGGAGCAAGTGGTGAGCGTGGGGAGCCATCAGGGTCTCGGGGCACAGTGCAAGCGGAGCAGGCCGGGGCCTCTTCTGAGCATGGGCCTGGCTCCGTGGAGCCACTGGAGCCATTGTGAACCCGTCACTGTGGTTTATATGCAGTGCTTACAAATAAAGCGGCACAGCTAATGATGCTGAGAGAATCTTAACTCAAAGTTTCCTCACCTTTCAAAATGTAAGTACAAACTTTAACATTAATTCAGAATTAAAACATAGCTTCTCTGTTTAGTTAGTTTTTATAAGGTAGTATAACTTGCTTTAATATTGTTCTAACATGGCCAGCATAGACTTGGCTTCATATCAGGCCAAAGGCATTGAGGTGGAAGTCTATGAGTAATCTTAACTTATGAAGGTAAGACTCCAGTCCAGGGGCCTGGTTCTCCTAACACTTAGGGTACATCTACACTGCAGCTGGAGATGTAATTTCCAGCTTGAGTTGATGTACATGCACTAGCTTTGATCAAGCTAGCTTTCTAAAAATAGCAATATAGCGCAGGGCCAATCAGAGGTGAGGCCAGGAGGGTCATTTGGCCTGAGCCTCAAGCTCAAAGGGGGCCTAAAATTTAGACACTTGTTAATTTTCTGGCATTTGATAAGTTTCACAACTTGTTTTTATGTGCATGAAAGCTAGATTTTTCCTCAGTAATTAGTACATTTGTACAGAAAAAGGCTAGAAAAGAATTTGTTAAATAAAAAAATATTCAAATTATGTCTCACTCTTTTATTGGTGCCTTATTTTGTTTTCATGTGTCATCATTTTTTATTTTTATTATGGCTAGGGGTCTCAAAAGCTGGAAGTGGCCCGGACCGGTGGGACAGCTGGTGGCATGAGATAACTGCCCGAATACATATCTAGGGTCTTGGATGGGATTGTACTCAGGGGCTAGCCCAAGCCTCCACCCACTGTGGCTACACTGCTAGTTTTAGCATGCCAGCTCAATCAAAGTTAGCATGTGTACATCCATCTGAGCTGGGAATTACACCTCCAGTAGACATACCTTTAAACTTGTTTAACAGTGCTGTAAATTCTGCCGACTTCAGTGGAGTTATTCCTAATTTACAACAGTCCTAATCACTAATAAATCATTATCACTAATAAGTGATAGGAGAATTAGGCTTTAAGATACCAAATGCAAATAGCCCACTATGCTTGCACAGCTATTCTAAGAGAATGTCAATATAACAGTTACCAGCAAAATTCAACAGGGTTCAGGGTGGCCTACATTCAACAGTTCCAGTCCCTGATTCTAGCATATTTTATCCACTTTCTAAGTGGGATAAGAACAAACAAGTAAGTAAGAAGGCATGTAGTTCATGCCCCTGACACAAGGGCTATGCACTCTTTAAGTCTTCCTCTGGCTTGTTTTACATCTCTAGTTTTCTTTTTGTACAGGCAGAGGGTACGGACTGGGCGATGAACAGAGTGGCAAGATAGCTTTGTGACCACTTAGTAGTACTCATTCAGGAGACAAAGAATTAATAAAACAACTTCCCATTTAAGGATTGGTTTGTTCAAGAGCAGAACTAATAAATTGGTTTCCCTAAGGAGAAGTCTTAGAGATGCATCATTTGCCCTGCACTGTAGTCAGAATGGCTGCTGCAGTTCTGTTCCTGAAAGATCTCACTGACATATACTGCTAAGGTAGTGGCTTGCTTTGGTTTTCTGGGTTCTGCTACAGAGATATATTGAGCCAACTGACAGGCTCATAATCAACAACAACTGTGGAACTGGGAGATATGACAATATTGAAAGAGAAGCTTATTCCCTCTAAAGCAGGCAGAGAGGCAGAAAATTATTATTTCACAAAGGAAGAAAACCTGACATTGGCTCTGGTTTCCCACCTCTAGGTTGAACTAGGTGACATTTGTAACAGTCTCCAGCAGACAGTCATAAAGGATCATAAGGCTATCATAGACTCCAGTGAAAACCGAACACACTGTCAAGCCAAAAGTTAAACATACATATACAACTGATCACTGTGCAGAGATGCAAGTAAGAGGCGTTGGCTCCAGAACTTTGGGGTCATGCATAAACCTTCAAGGAACTTGCATCTCTCTCACTTAGGGTAGTAAGGTAATGTTAGTGAAAACATTTGTTGCTCTTCTTTATGATGTTATTAATAAGGAATATAATAAGGTATGTGCCTCGCCTCAGGGTTACTGTTTCCCAAATGAAATTCTTTCGGTTAGGAATTGCTCCCATATGCTTAGTGTTCTTTGCTAGACAGTGCCACAAAGCTGCTATAATAATAATAAAAATGTGTGGGGTTTCATAACTACTGGTTTTGTTGTCTATAGAGAAACCCTTGGTAAATGCCTTAGTTTCACTCCCCCATGATCAGGGAATAGATGCAGTGGTTTCTTCAGGCTTTCCCACCCTTTGACTAGCCCTGAAATAATTGTAAGAATGAACGAATCATATTTTCTCTATCCTCTACAAGATACTTGTCTGTGCATTTTTCATGAGCATTGATGAGTGGCACAGATGGGAATTGTGGACACTGTAGGTAGCAAGGGATGAATAAGAATATCAGGTATGTCAAATCTCTCTTTGCAAATTGCCTTAGCCTTCATAACCACACACTGCTAAACTCATGATGTCCATCACTGCCATTAAATCTTGGTAGACTTTTTGAATGGGCTGCATAGTAGTACTTGATATGCCAGGAGGTGATAATTTATTTTACTGATTTCACATCATGTAGGGAATGTGCCCATACTCTTTTTGGAAGACTTGGTTAAATTGATACATCCTCTTATAGGTTGAAAAAATCCCTCCATTTGCTTAGAGTCTGAGTTAAGGAGGAGAAATTCACAAGCTAGGGCAAGGGTGATGAGGCTGCAGTACAATCTCATCCCATCCCTCAAAGATGCAATGACAGTAGACTTGAATAGCAGCTGCAGCCCCTCTGTGCCACGTGCATAGGGTACTGGAGCTACTGGATCCATGTAAATATCCATCTGTACCCCCCACCAAGCCCATCCCCAGATCACCCCTATTGTGTTCCTTCATATTAGTGGATGTGTAGACCTTCCCGTAGCATGCAGGAGGTGTGCAGCCACACCTGTGTCATACAGTAGACAGACACCGTTTGCAGCCCCTACACCAGGACTTAAATGTTGTGCCTGAGATTGGCATTCTGCTCCAATGATAACTTGCATCCACAAAAAGGGCACCATTAGTTGGGCAGAGGGGGTGTCCGCATTATAATGTCAGCACTATTGATTTGATTCAGGTGGACGCATTTGTACTGGCATTTAGGAACCATTGTTTTCATGATCAATATCAATTTTTCTAGTCTCTTCCCACAAGGTCACTCCTAGATCAAATTCACCCAAATGCAGAATGGAATAAATAGGTGCAGCTCCCAGGAAAGCCTTTGGGTCAAAATCAGAAATGGGGTAAATCAGAGTGTAAAGCGTTATGCTGGGAGTACATTGATCAGAAACCAGGAAACAGGTACATGAATGGTCAACATCATATAATTTGCACTCATTTAGCATTCAGTGAGTGAGTGAATATGGTTATTGTGGTAAGTAGTACAAAGGGGTCCTTAAAGTTGTTTCAAACTGTTGGAAATGAGGCTGCCATTGATCACAAAGAGGAAATCCATTTTTATATTTCTTGAAAGCCAACTAATGCAATGTTCCCCTCCCACAGAAAATTCTACAAAAAGAGCACCCTGTGGGGAGGAACATCATGAAATTTTCTGTGAATTCTTCCACTGGGGGCAGCATTTGTCTCCCCATGGATGAAGCAGGCGTCTTCTTTCAAATCCTGCAGATCACCCAAGATCCTCATCGGTCTCTACGATCTGATTGAGGCAGAGAGTCATACATGGGGGTCCTGTGCTGTCACACCACTCCAGACCCCCCTCTCCATGGCAGCATCTCTTCAATGGCAGTTTGCACAGCACAGGGGAGCACCACAGGGAAGTGAATGCAGATTTCAGGCTCCCACCCTCTTCCCATTCCCTGGCCCACTGCCTCCCAATCACTGATCCTCAGCACTGTGAAGAGCCCTGCATGAGTCTGGGGAAGGGAGGGATAGTACCTCAGAGGTGGCTGACCTCTCACTTCTATGCAGAGGGAGAGATTTAGGGGACAAAATCTTGTGCATAGTCCTTGCTAATGCAGTAATATTAGTACACTCCCAGATCAGGAAATGTCCCATCTCTTCCATGTAGTTCCTGATACACCTGTCTTTTGTATTTTTCAGGTAATACCAGTTGATTTCGTAACTTGGTTTTCCAATAACGTATTCCACCTGTATCCAAATGCAACCGATACCATTCACACATCAGAGCTAAGATCATACCACATCATTGTGTGTTCTCTTGATTATTCAGTTTGTGCCCCAAGGACTTATAATGAAGAATTTTAGCAATAGCTGGATCTTCCTTCTGAGCTGTCAAAAGTCTTTTTGTAGAATAGGCTTTATGGTGGATATAATACCCAAGGAGAAGTCCTCTACTGCCAAAAAGTTGGTAGTAATATCTGCTAACCAAGATATCTTGCTATCTCTTTGTACATCCAAGGACTATAAGACAGAATCTTTGCTCATCTCTTCTGTGCATTCTGCCACATATTTTTCCATATCAATGGCATTCTGTATAAAACATCTGCCTCCACACTAGATTTCTCTGGATAATATCTAACTTTGAAGATAAAGTCAGCTAATTCTGCAATCTACCAGTTTGCTGTGACATTCAGCCTGGCAGAAGTGAAAACACGGATTAGTGAGTTGTTACTACTTTAAACCATAAAGTTTAAGTGCGGAGTATAGCTAGTCACAGAATTTGTCCATTATACCCCATTTCAAAACTAGAAACTCCAGCTTTCCTGAATTAAGGTGATAATTTTTCTCAGCTGCAGTTAGTGTTCTTGATCCTAAACCAATGACTTTCAGTTTACCTTCCTGACATTGGTATAAAACTGCACCTGATCCCTTATTGGAAGCATCTACATAAAGGATAAAGGGTAAGGCAAAACTGAGACAGAATATTATTGATGGTTGAACCGGGCAGTTAATCAACTGGTTTATATTGCTCAGTCCAGGTAACTGGCTGTTTAGAGGGTCTCTCTCCAAGTCTTTTTCCTTGCCCTTTGACTTCCTTCTTTTTCGGAGTCCACTTTTGACAGTGTTGCATGTCAAATTCCAACGGAACAGTCAACAAGTCATACAATGCTTTGCTAGATGAGAAAAATCTTGATTGTACCTTCAATAGTAGGTGAAGAAGCCTAACAGCTTGCAAAGTCCCCCTCCGGTGTGTGGTGGTTTTGCTGCAAGAGCACGAACACCAGATGTGTCAGCTGAATCCACCATATATCTTTCAGCACATACCACCATTCCCAAGTAATGTATCTCAATCTGAAAGAGTGCACTTTTAGAAGCTTTCAGCTTAATTCCATGCTTCTGAACTGTTTCAATACTCTCCTTACATTCCTCAAATGTTCTTCAATAGTGCCACTGTACACAATGACATCATCTTGGTAGGGAATACATATCTCTCCCCTAAATTCTGCAAGGCACTTTGCATGCACTGCTGGAAGGCAGCAAGTGCATTTGTTAATGTAATGAAGGCTGTGTGAGGTGACAGCTTTCTTCAGCCACAAAACCTGGATGGAAGGTCTTCCCTTGATCTAAGACATAGAACCAAGATTTATCACCTAATCAATTCAAAACATCTTGGATTTGAGGGATGGGTTGTCTTCTGGTATTTATAGTAAGGGATGATATTTCTATTAAATTCCCGATAGTCGATGCAGAGTCATAAACTGCCGTTCCTTTTCTGGACACATATTACTGGTGATGAAAAAGAAGACTTTGATTTTGTGATGCATCCCCTGTTCAGGAGAACTTGCAGATATTCCTTTATCTCTTTATATAGTGGATGGGACACTGAGATGTAAATCGTCTGTACTGGCTGCTGGTCATCTAACTTGCTATGCATCTGCAGAGCAGGGATCTTTCCCATGTGTCCATCACCTCTGGAGAAAACTTTGGACTCCTCTTTCAATATCTGCCTGGCCATTTTCCTTTGCATCTTTGATAAACTGCTTCGGATGTTCAGACAGATCTCGATCATCACCTCTGCTTAGAAGTTGTTCTCTTTGTTGCCTCAGTCCTTGATCCATGATATCACATCTCTGCCTTTTAACACTGATGCCACCAGTAAGGATTTTATCTGTGGAATGTTCCCTGGAATTTCAGATTTAATCTGCTGTAAATTTCCCAGCACAATCTGTCCTTTCAAAAAGATGTCATGTTTTAATGGGTTATTCACAGGGATATTTATCCAGCAAGATGATCCTTTAGGTATTTTGACTAATGTTTCTTTTATGTCCAAATCCTCAGAACACTGAACAGCAGCATCTAGCTCAAATATTGCCACTCAACTTTCAGAATTGAAGCCTGCATGAGCCCAGCATGTTACACTAGTGGTTTTTCCTTCAGGGATAATTACATTCCTTCTCCCTACTTTAAACACATAGTTTGTCTGAATTGTTGTTTCTGATGGTGTTCCTTTCTAGGGGCTGGTGCCTCATTAAGTACATTACAGTGGCGGTATTTGACTATCTCCTCAGTAACATTGTAGCTAATGATCAAGTTCTGTAATTTGTGTGAGTAGACCAGCACAGGAAAAGTCAAGATTTCATCATCTTTGCTTAATTGGAACTGGACTTAAATCCACCCTTTGTAAGGGATTTGGCAGCTTTAAGATCAAGCCCATCTTCTATTTCCAATAACCCTTCAAGCTTTCTAAGGCATGTCCCTGGGAGATTATCTTCCACCCACTGACTTGAGACCATGCCCACAATGCTCCAGTGTCCCATCAATCTTGAGTGTTTACTTTATTGAGGAAACACCATGCTTGCCATACATCTCTTTCCAACTAAATTAGCTACTCTGGTTTGCTGCTTGGGTATTAGGTGGCAAATGAAGGCCGCTCCTGGTAAATCAGATGCAGTATCAGTTTGGTCTCTGCTCTCTTGTGATTTTCCTGCACGATATCCTGAGTGGTAGTGGTCTTTCCTGCCACATCTGAAACAGTGGTACAAGTATTGCCTCTACCAGATTGCCTACAGTTAGCACATCCTGTCTGCATGCCTGTTCATACCATTATCAGTTCCTTTGTCATGCACCTGGACAGCTTGCTCATATATTAATTTGAGTTTTCACACCTTTGATTTAATCAATTCTGGCCTGTAGTTCCCATATCTCATTCATCAGTGAGTCACCTTTGGAGACTCCTTTTCCCTTGGGAGGAGGTGCTGCTTTACTCTGTGACCTGTGCTCTGTGTAGGGTGATTGCACAGACCTACAAGTTACTGCCTTAGTACATGCTCTATTCCACAACTTCTGTTGTTTCTCTACCTCCTCACCTATGGCTGTGTGCAGCTTCTCAAAGTCTCATCTGCAACCTAATTATTTTTTTTTAAGTAAGGTCACATTACAGTCCGAATGTTGTCATTCTGCAGGCCTGTCAGGCCTGAAGGGAGGAACATGTTTTGTTCAGGGACAGGGTCATATCTTGGGTCAGAGTCAGCTTCTTATGAGGCAAACAATACTTTCTGTCTCAAATCCAGTGCTCAGACTAGGAAATCCTGAGGTGTCTCTTCCAGCTCTTGTGCTGCTCTTGAGAGCTACAGGAAAAGTTGAGATGCACCTTTTTCCTGGTAATAGGACCTTAAGATGCACCTCAGTTTTGGCAGGCTCAGATCAGTTTTGCCTCCAAGCCCCTGAGGCTCAGTCCTGGACAAACTGCCCTAATCATAGCTTCCATGATCTCTGCCTCAGGGTACTCCTTTTGAATGCCACTTTCAATCTCATACATCAAGTTGCTTAGGTGGGAGTCCCCACTCCATCCTGTTATTTTAAAGTCTGTCTTTAAAATTGGTTCTGTTTTCTGTGGTGGTAGTAGTGACAGATTTTCCATAATTTCTGTCATGCTTTCCTGAAACAGTATTTCAAGCAATCTTCATTTTTCAACATATCATTTCTAAAATGTCTGTAGTTCAGTTGTTCCCAGTTTGCTCCTCTTCTGATGTAGCAACAAGGTGTAAAATCTTATCTTTTAATGCCAGCAATGTAGACAACCTCTGATCTTCCAATTTTTCCTGCCTATTTAAGTAGCGTCTTATATATTTAATTACAGCAAGATAGTTTTTTGCTGCAGTTTCACTGCAACGTGTCCCAGAAATGCCCAGAGAGTCAGACTTCTCTTAAATGTTCATCCATTAACTGGTATAAAAGTCCTCCTACCTCCATATGCAGGTCCTTTCTTTCCCAGCAATAGTGCTTGCAAATAATCAAATTTCCTCTGGCATCTTTTCCTGGAACAGTTTACACCATCTTCAGGTAGGCTTTTCTTTTGGAGAGGTCAAATCATTGCAATGTAGCCTCTCCTACCTGTGCTTGCCAAATATTACACTGGTGTTAAAACTAAAGTTTTATTAAACTTAGTATTAAAAAACCAAACAAATACAGCTTTCACAAGCCCTATTGCTGCTCAATCCTTAAAGCACACACAACTTTGCTGCTGCAACCAGAGCCATCCCCTTTTACTCCTTCTCAGCAGACCTTCAATCCTTAAAGGGGCTGGGAACAGGTAAATATAACCCTGACATTTCCTTATGAGTGCTACCATACCATCTGGTTCAATGGGTCTGATCTCTCTAAAACTACTATGAACTATTTTAACACTGCACATTTAAGTTACACTTCATCAGCAAAATTAATGGAATGTCATTTTCAAGACCTGCAGTGCTATTTCACGCTGGTTCAGCAGCACAATTGTTTCCCAAAGGTCATCAGCGCCGTAACATCCATTTTGGATAAGTTAGAGGTCAGACTGAAGTGCAATATCACATTTAAAGAGTCTTATCCAATTTTTTGACAAGTGATGATTTATTCCAACCATAGCACATTCAGTTCATTATCCAACAACAGATTACCAGCCTGTCTCATGATTTAGAGAGTCTGATGGATGGTAAGAAGTACAGCATTTACTGTACATAGAAATAAGTTTAATGAAATGAGCTAGCTTTTAAAAGACAAAGAACAGAACAAAAGCAAGGGTAGTCAGTGGAGGAAGAAGGCCTCATTCCATTAGGTGTTGTGTTTATTTCCAAACAGCCAGTGGTTTATATGACAGCTAAATAGATTAATACATACTCTCTTTTCACATTTATCGTTTCCTCTTCAGCTATTTCAGCTAGTTTAGATTAATGCCCCCCAATACACACACTCTTTCTCTCCCCCGCCCCCACTTCTGCCCTATCAAGATCTTGGATATTCTCACTATTTATTGCTGATTGCATAGGAATATTCTTGAACAAATATACATCCTGCTAACGAACTAAATCAGTGCATATTCTATGAGTGGGACATTCTTGTACATAGCAGCAAACTTATACTAAAGAAAAATCATGTTGAATTTAATATTTTTAACAGCATAGGATGTTTTCAGACACTTAGTTTAGACAGCACCTTGTTGGAGAAGTGAATATTATCCATCTACATTATCTGGTTTTGTGTTGTGCAGTAGTAGACAGATGTTAGTTTTTCTTTAGTCAGATGATTGGCTATATTGAAATCAATGTGCTTTTGTAGCACATTTCTAGTCTTATTCGAGTGTCAACACATGCTTTAATTATGAAGGGCAAACAAGCAGCCATCTGCATCACCACACGTCTCTCCATTTACAATGACTTTTAGACCAAATTCAGTCATATTTCAGTGCTAAATTTCCCTTGCATTAAAACTTTGTTGCAGACTAAATCAGAAGTAGTATGATACGGGGGGGGGACACCACACACTGAACCTGGAATTTTTTCTGTGTATCATGACATTCGTCCTCAATAGACCATAAAAAATGGCTTCTGAGATAACATGGTAATAAACTGCTACAGGCTGGAGAGAGTGGGCCAATCTTTCTCTTAACACCTTGTGTAGTCACATGGAACTCAATTTGATGGAACTACCCAGGATGTCAGTAAAGGTAAAAATTGGCTGTAAATAATGAAGTGCCTTGTCTATCAGTTCTAAATGTCTGCCCTGTAGCTATGGCTCTATATCATACTCTTATCCTATTGTGTGCTTTCATTTATAGTCATGCTTAATTTTTTTTAAACATTGTGATTCGCTATATTAGGAAAGTGTTTTGAATATTCACCTATAGGATATGGGCAATCTTTTATGCAACAGAAGGCCCTTTTTGGCTTAAATAAAAGATGTCAGCTGTGCCAATTTAGTATCTCATATAGAATACTAATCAGCAGCTCATAAACATCAGTGCTCTGAGCTATTTTGAATATGGATACCTTTTTTAATGCTGGTCAGCAGCAGTAGGCAGGCAAAATGAAGGCCAAGAATCCAAGAACCACCAGACAGCTTGAGCTCAAAGAACATCAGTCATTCTTGGAGCAGTTATATAATTTCCATATAGTTTTCCATTTTATAGACAGTATTTCACATTCAAGCTCTTTGATTTTGCCTGTTTACAGGTATAGAGCACCACAAATTGAATAGTACCGGACTGTGATTTTAGCTACATCCATATAAAACTGGAATAACTCCACTAACGTCAATGGAGTTACTTTGGATTTACACTGGTGTAATGGAGATCAGGGTCTAGCAAAATAGAAATCTGGCAACTAGTGCGTCCTTTCTTCAGTTGCTGTCACCACCTCGTTACAGGCTTGGCTGAGCATAAGCTCATTCCACTAGGTCAGTTTGTATAACTGTACAGAACACAATGCCACGCAACAGTGAAGACAGAAAAATATTACAAACTGCAACTTTTGAAGAGAATGTCATAGACCACAAGGTCTGGCTCAACTCCACTTGGAGCAGCACCGGGGGTGGCAGGGAAGGGTACCACTTTCACAGCTTTCATACCTGCTCCCCCATTTCAAGTCTGCTCAAACTTGCATTTTCTGTCCATGGCCTCAAGAGGCTATTCAAACAGCTGGGGATCACCAGAGAACAGCAGCATTCTAATCACACCCCCTAGATTGGTACCAGGAAAGAGAATAATGTAGAGCTGATATGCCATTAGTGACTTCCGCTATACCAGAAGAATCAACAGCTAGCTGCTCAGGCTGACTTTCCCCCTGCAATGTACTCTGTGCAGTGCATGGAGGCAGAATCTGGCCCCAAATCTCTGATGCTTTAAGAGGACAGACAGTGTAAACGTTGGAACACTTCATACTTCGACATGGAGCAGGACTCCTTTGGTGACAGACAAGCAAATTAATTTTGTCACATAAATGCACATCACTCTTGGTGATATAATCCATCTTGTGTGGGAACCCAAGTTATGCCTGGCTATCAGAAACTCACAGCCAAGATAAGTTGAGTGGATTTATCTGGCAAGCCTGACAAGGTTACATTTTCTTTCAAACAAAAGTATTAAACGTCACTGAATCTCCACAACTTACCTTGTAAAATCAGCATCACAGGCACTAAGTGAGGAAAGGGAATAACTCTGTCACTCAGAATACTAAACCATGTTTTGACATTTGCACAGAAAAAGACCGAGAGATAGAGAAAGGAATCTAACATCAACACTTGAAGTATTGTCCTTTAAAATGCAAGCCTCAGTAAGATGTCATTTATCCTTTAAGCATGCAAGATGGTAAATAAATTGTCTTAGATAACAGTTTTATTTCTAAAATGCAATGACTTCTATGCTGTGAAAAGTAAATGGCAATGCAAAGCCACCTCTTCACCTGCAGTCAAGCACAATTTCCCCAATCTGCTTCAATTTAGCCAACTGTAACTAAAGGGATTTCCCCAACTCTCAGAGGCAGATTCCTCTATGTCCCATCTGAAGAGCTTATGGAGAAAGATAAAGAAAGCAAACAGACTGGACAGAAAGCAGCATAAAAAGTCACTGGTGAGGTGCTGAAGACAGCTAAGTGAGAGAGCCAGGACAGCACGAAGTTGTGGAAGCTAAGAGAGGGGAGGAAAAAGAAGAGAAAAATGATGACAGCAGAGAGGCTCAAGGACAAGAGTATGGAAGCAGGAGGACATCTATGATCTTAAGTCAAAGAGTTTTGGTGAACTGGTGAGGTCAGAAGCCATATTGGAGAAGATCTAATATGGAGTTTTAAGAGACAGCAGTGCTTTCCAACAGTGAAGGCAAAAATCATGACAAGTTACAACCTGTGAAAAGATTGGTTACATCCTTATATCTAGCTGAGATCTGCTTGGTGCAGGACCCAAGACATGGTGGTGATCAGGTTCTACGCTGCCTTTACGTTCACCCTGTAAAGAGACAACCAGGGGCTGGCTCACTGCTGTCATAAATTAGAGTAATTGACAACACTTGAACCCAGATGGATACGCTAGACCTTCAGAAAAACTGGGGATGAAGAAAAAGGATGGTGTCTAGAGAGACAAATGAGACTGACGCACAACTTTCCTCCAGGACAGGTGAAATAAGACTCTAGCTATAATACTTGTTTTTTCTAAAGCATATATTAATACTGTAGCGGTGTCACATCAGTTAAAAGACAATTTAGTAGCAACTTCTTTTATGTAGATTCTGCTGCTGCATGAGAGTAAACATAAATAAATTATCTGAATGGGTGAAATGTATTGTTCATTACTACAGCCCTGTTTCAAACTAATAATTCAGATTATTTCACAATGTTATAAGAAAACCTGTTTTTTAGACACTGAACTTGATACACACACATTACATTTGTGTTTAGAATTTCAAAACCTATACAGAAATTATACTGAAAAATATCAACAAACAGAAAGCTGAGTTGTTGTTTTTTTTAATTGGTTTAGGTCTGTGAAAGCAGTATGTCCAAACACCATCAGGTCAAGCAGGCCCGTCAAGAGAAAATTGGGGCCTCAGTACATCATGTTCGCTGTGGCTCCACATCCTTCCATTTCACTTTATTTACATAGACATTACAAATGTTTTGGGGGGGCCCTGTGCTCCGGGACCCACTACTATTGTTCCCATTTCTCCCATCTCATCAGCCCGAATAAGACTTAAAGAGATGGTTTTGCAGTTCAGATATGTATGAATCTTAATTACTTCTTGATTTAGCAACTTTTATTTTTTTCTCTTTGAAAGGAGGTTTTATATGGGGGATTCCTCCCATTCTCCATATTTTAGCTCCTCTCAAGACCCTGGTCCAAGTCCTCAAGTCTGGCAATACTGCGTTCAGCCCAAAAACATGAGGCAGGTGAGGGGATGAGGAGGATAGTGGTGGAATTAGCATTTTAGGGCTTCTCTACACGGGGACACACAGGAAAGTTAATCTGAATTAGCTGAAGGTGTGAATTTGAAGTGGACTAGTTAAACTGGATGAAATCCCTGTGGGGACATTGTTATTCAGAATTAAAGTGGCCTTAATTCAGTTTAGTTGAATTCATTTCCAAAGTGAGTTATTTCGGTGGCAATGGAAGAATTGTAGAAGGAGCCATTATAGTGTCAGTCAAGGGTTATTAGGAAAAAAGTTTTCATCTGTATTTTTTTTTATTTTTATTGTGAATCTGAGCTGGTAGAAAGTCAATAGAAATGGTTTCAAAGAAACCACTGCAATGTCAGTGCAAGTTCCAGTTCAAAAGTGTCTCTTTCTCTCAGTTTTGTCCTCTAGAAATGTGCCAGAGAATGGTGTATTCTCTTCATGCACAAAAACAAGACAGCATGGGCACTGACTGTGTAATTATCCCCCACAAAACCCTACCCATCAGTCTCATCCTTCATCTAAAGGGACCATATATCTAAGCTTGAGAAAGTAGTTCAGGTGTATTGCCTGTTTAAGGCCTGATCCAATGCCCTGCGAATTCTGCGTTTTTCCATTGATTTCAGCAGGCATTGGACTAGACCTTTAGTCCTCATCTTGACTGACACTGCTGACAAAGTTTCAGTTGGTGGCAACTGTGCTGATGTGGATGGCTATCCACCAGGAAATGGACATAGCACCAAAGTCTTTCCTTACAAGCCATTGAAATGTCAGTCAGAGGTAACAATTTTCTGCTCGGGATATGACCTGGTCGTGAAAAGGTCTATATCTCAACATCAATTCAAAACAAAAACAAAAAACAAACAAAATAAACAGTTCTTCTAACTTTTTATTAAAAAATAACTTTAAATATCTGTTTAATTTTACCTTAAGCCAGTGAAAGTAAAGAAAATCTCAGTGTTGCTAGGACTCTGGCTTTATTACACTCAGTGGTACTTACCAGCCTGTTGCTGGGCAGGCTGCAGTATCCAAGGTGAACCACTGTTCTGGGCTTGATTCTGATCTTGCTGACACGGGTGTAAAATAGAAGTGTTTGCAATGAAGTAAACAGAGCTTCAGGGCATAAAACAAAAATAGAGTAAGCGAGATCAGAATCAGACTTAGGGCTAGATTGTCAGAGTATGAACTGTCCAGAGTAAAGGGTAGTGCACTCTTGTGCTGCTTCTGGAGCAGCTTGGGCTGGGAGACTGTGACAATTGCAATCTCCCTCCTAGTCTCCCAGTTGGCCTGGGGAGTGAGTGAACTGCACTAAGTCTCTATCCTACACATCTGACAGAACTATCGTAAGGCTGAGGAGTTACCTCCCACCCTTTCCGGCCCACTTCCAACAGGTGGGATGTAGTGGCTGTTCAGAACCTACTCCTCCTCCTCATGTGCTGCAAACAGCATTAGAGTACAGAGGCACAAAGGAGTAAAGAGACACTTTACACTCAGCTCTTTTCCCTTGCACCAGTACGTAGGAAGGGCCAACATCTGGCTAGTAGTGAGTTGAGGTAGGGACAGAATGAGCAGCTTAACCTGGAATTTCTTTGGTTCTGCAAGTTGCAGTTTTCTTGGAAAGAGATTTTAGTTTGGCTGCATAATAATAATCTTTAACACTGGCTCCTGCATTTAAATAATGTCTGTTTCTTTTTACTAGTCCTATCTGCATTGTTAGATTCCAATTTGTTTATCATTTCTGTTATGTCTGTGGGAGACAATCTATCTTTCCCAGTACACGAACTGAAAGAAAAAAAGAGAATCCATGGCACAATGTACTGCAAAACAAAACAAAACATAAAACAACAACAAAAAACCCTTTTAACCCCTCCCAAATTGTTTTATTTATTTACTTACATCCTCTTTTGTTTTCTGGTCAGCTGCACTGATTGCTGTTCTATATAAGACTCTGAACAGCTCAGAGCATCAGTGTGTGTGCCCTTTACACATTACATTTCTAATAGTGAACAAAGGACAAGTTTGCCAGTTCCAACCCTCATTCATCTGAACTTCTGCCAACTGCACCATCTTTATAAATGAAATGGAAACTACAGACAAAAAATTACTTTTTCCTAGGACACAGCTCAATAAGACATATAGGACCAAATTAGTAAATTAGTCTCTGAATGGACTTCAGTACAGTTTTGATCCATATTTATTGGATAAAACCAATGTCCTTTACGAGGGCAGGGAAGAATTTTTACTGGAAGTCTATGGAGTTAAGCTAGCAAGGACTCCGGTTACTAAAGTTTTGTTATCGTCAATTATTCTTACTCATGGAACAAATGAGAGAACAAACACCACATGGCAGATGTGTAGTCATGTTGTTGAAAACAACACTAATGGAAGACACTATAGTAATGAGTGCAATATAAGCACCTATATCGAATACAATGGAATAGAATAATGAAGAAATAAATTAAAAAATTTAAAGTGAATAATTATAATTAATTTATCAGTTGATGTTCATGGTTTAATATCTGTTAATTTCAAAGTAGATCAAACTAAAATTTGGTTTGAAAGATGTTAGTTCTGATGCAAGATTTAATCTGATATAAAGACATAGATAATTAAAATCTTTCCATCTCTAATACTTCTAAAAACATATCCTACAACTTTTGAGGCTGCTCTCAGTTGTTCCTAAGGATCAGGGAAGTACAAACGAGGCTTTAACTTCACCCGCTACACAAGCTGCATTGAATATTTGCCCAATATTTTGACCCAAAAACAATTCTAAAAAAAATTAAGTCACAGTGCTTTAAAATTAGCTACTGGACACACACACCAGATAACTTTTGGAACATTTTTGTAACTACATAAATCTCTGCTGAAACGGAAGTGCTGGCAGTATTCATTTTTGAGTGGAATTAATATAGTGGTTGTCATACAACAATCCTATTTACAATGGATTTTCTCCTGACACAATGAGCTTTCAGTTGAACTGGAAAGCACTATTATTTCACTAGACGTTTTAATCATAAAAAATATCATGTAAGCAATTTAATGTAAGAAACAACTTAAAGAGAGTCAGATATAGTCCAGCTGAGAGAGCACCAGACTAGCAGTCAAGAAACCATTGCTTTGGTGCAAGTCAAGCTCTGTCATTGACTTATTGTGTTACTATTGGCCTCTTTGCTTCTCCATTTCCTCATCTGTAAAATGAGAACAACAATATCTGAACACCTTTATGAAGTACTTTGTTATCTAGAGTTGAAAATCATTACATAAGTGCTAAACATTTTTATTATTAAAGCTACTTTAAAAACCGGCATAGGGAATTTCATAGTAAGAAATATAATTACTCATGAGACCAAAGAATCGATATAAGCAAATAGATTCTAAATAATGATGGCACATACATGAGTGTTTCCATTAGAAAGGACTGTAACAAATAGAGCTGAACATGACCTAGAATCCTGGATCCTAGCCCTTCCCCCTGAATTTCAGAAAAAAATCCAATATAGATTTTAATTTTGCATTTTGTATTAATCTTTGCAATAACTTCAAACCAGATCAAAGGATGCTAATTCCTGATCCAAAGTCTGTAACTCAGAGTTTCCTAATTGCTACATATCCTATGCACTTCAATGCACAGTGCAACACAGCATATATTCTTCCAAGTGCTACAACATCTTCATAGTCTGGAAACAGAAACAGATAATTAAGAAAAGAGACCTTTGCTACTGTGTTCAGCTGCTAAACAGTGTTTCTTTACATTCTCAAAAATGAAGATCTTGGCAAACATTGTGACAATGTCTACCTACAATATTTAGTAGCTTGTAATTATTGATCATGTTTGAAGCCCTGGTGAATTTCTGAAAAACATGACATAATCTATATTGACAGTCACAATATTTGGTTAGACTCAGTGTAATATAGTAATACAGCTGTCAAGCTTAGGATAGAAATAGATATACGGAGCTACATTCTGATCTCAGAAAATGGAAATCATGAGTAACTCTATTGATTTTCAGAGTTGCTGAGTACCTGCAACAAACATTTAAAACAACGGATTGGAGGCTGTGGCTTCTTTGTCACTGCTGAAAATCAGCTCACTTATTTAGGTGCCTAAATTTGGATTTGGATGTCCAATTCTAGGCACACGTTTCAAAATTTTGACCGAAGTGCTTGTGAAAGGTGTTAGTTTATTATTATTATTTATATTGTGGTAGCATCAAAGACTATCAGTTATTGTGTTAGGAGCTGTACAAACATAAAACAAAAAGACTGTCCCTGATCCAAAGAATTTATAATCTACGGCTGACTTTCTGTCTTCCTCTGCAGGACTGGCACAGCAGAAACAACACTGCAGGACTTCTCCACAATGCTCCTCCAATGTGTCTCAATCATCACCTTAATGGTGGGAAACTGTCTCCATTATCTATACACAACGTAGAGAAGAACTCACTTAGACTATGTCTACAGTATGGGGGTAAGTCGACATATGTTACACAACTTATTCACGTAGCTGGAGTCGACATAGCTTAGGTCGACTTTTTGCGGTGTCTACACCGTGCTAGGTTGATGGGAGACACTTTCTTGTTGACTTACCTTACACTTCACGTTCTGGTGGAGTACTGGAGTCAACAGGAGAGCGATATGCGGTTGATTTAGCAGGTCTTCGCTAGACCTGCTAAATCAACCCCCGGTGCATCCATCGCCACAGCATCAATCACCAGTAAATATAGACATGCCCTTACACATGCACAATGCACTTAATTTATGTGTACATATAAAATGTGTGTACCTTTGGAAGTCACTATGCTCTAAACTCATTCAAAAGAATTTTCTTTCATTCCGTTTCATTTGATTATATGCGCACAGCACATTCCATTTACTTGCTCATAGCAGAGTTTGTGACCCAGAAAACAGTGCATTTACAGCACAGCAGCCCTGTCACCTATCATTTCATGTAGCAGCTTAGACTGGAATAAAAAAGACTCTGTCCTTGGGCCTTCAGATTGTCATCTGTTTCTCTCATGGTTAGTGTGATAATCCCTCTCATGCTGTGTTCTCTTTTTAGACTCTCCCTCTGTATTTAAAAATAACTAGCCCTGAACTTGGGCATTCAGCTGGTCCTGTGTTTCCTTCTCCTAATCCCTAACTCCTTATGGAAATCTTTCCTCGAATTCAGGACCTGGATTTATAAGTAGAATTTGAGCCCACGTACCCTCAGCTCCTTCCAGTTTTGCCTCAAGTTTCCTATGGAATATGGTCATGGACTTTGGGTGATTCCCTCGGTAAACAAATAAAAGCTTTGGGCCCTCTATTCAGCTACGACACAGCTTTAGTAATTGCAGCTGTGGCGAGAGAGCTCAAAGGTGGCTTTACATCCCCTTTACACTCCCCTGCTCCTTGGGACTGCCAAGGATCCAAATGGGTTCAGTTTAGTACTTAGAGCTCTTAATTTTGCTGGCTTGAATGACTCCTAAGGAGCTGTTATATTGTTCAGAGATTGCTGGAGTGCAGCGCACTCCGGCCACGCCCCTGAAACATCCTTCCTGGCGGAAGCCTCAGTTATCCAGTTAGGACCGTTCTCTGGCCTCTTTGCAATGCCAGAGTGGGATAAAATGGCTGGAAAAGGAGCAGAATCTGGCCCCTGGACTTCTAGCCTACTCTGTAGATAGCTAACATGCCACAGAGTTTCCACATTTTACCAGAAATAGCTGGGTTGTTTTTGTTTGCCAAAATCACGGTACACACAAGTAAAATGTGAAAAAGTTGCTGAAAATAAAACCAAACAAACTTTAAAAAAACAAAAAGAACAAGGAGTACTTGTGGCACCTTAGAGACTAACAAATTTATTTGGGCATAAGCTTTCATGGGCTAAAACCCACTTCACCAGATGCATGCAATGGAGAATACAGTAGGAAGATATATATATACAGAGAACATGAAAAAATGGGGGTTGCCGTACCAACTCTAACGAGACTAATCAATTAAGGTGGGCTATTATCAGCAGGAGAAAAAAAACTTTTGTAGTGATAGTCAGGATGGCCCATTTCAAACTGTTGACAAGAAGGTGTGAGTAACAGTAGGGGAAAAATTAGAATGGGGAAATAGTTTTTAGTTTGCGTAATGACCCATCCACTTCCAGTCTTTTTTCAAGCCTAATTTAATGTTGTCCAGTTTGCAAATTAATTCCAGTTCTGCAGTTTCTCGTTGGAGTCTGTTTTTGAAGGTTTTTTTGTTGAAGAATTGCCACTTTTAGGTCTGTAATCAAGTGACCAAAGAGATTGAAGTGTTCTCCGACTGGTTTTTGAATGTTATAATTCTTGACATCTGATTTGTGTCCATTTGTTCTTTTGTCCGATTTGGCCAATGTACATGGCACAGGGGCATTGCTGGCACATGATGGCATATATCACATTGGTAGATGTGCAGGTGAATGAGCCCCTGATGGTGTGGCTGATGTGATTAGGTCCTGTGATGGTGTCCCTTGAATAGATACATGGACAGAGTTGGCAACAGGCTTTGTTGCAAGGATAGGTTCCTGGATTAGTGTTTTTGTTGTGTGGTGTGTAGTTGCTGGAGACTATTTGCTTCAGGTTGGGGGGCTGTCTGTAAGCGAAGACTGGCCTGTTTCCCAAGATCTGTGAGAGTGAGGGATTGTACTTCAGGATAGGTTGTAGATCCTAGATGATGAGCTGGAGAGGTTTTAGTTGGGAGCTGAAGGTGACGGCTAGTGGTGTTCTGTTACTTTTTTTGTTGGGCCGGTCCTGTAGTAGGTGACTTCTGGGTACTCTTCTGGCTCTGTCCATCTGTTTCTTCACTTCATCAGGTGTGTATTATAGTTTTAAGAATGCTTGATAGAGATCTTGTAGGTATTTGTCTCTGTCTGAGGGATTGGAGTAAATGTGGTTGTATCGTAGTGCTTGGCTGTAGACAATGGATCGTGTGATGTAGTCTGAATGAAACTGGAGGCATGTAGGTAAGTATAACGGTCAGTATTCCGGTATGGGGTGGTGTTTATGTGACCATCACTTATTAGCACTGTAGTGTCCAGGAAGTGGATCTCTTGTGTGGGCTGTTCCAGGCTGAGGCTGATGGTGTGATGGAACTTGTTGAAATCATGGTGGAGTTCCTCAAGGGCTTCTTTTCCATGGGTCCAGATGATGAAGATGTCATCAATGTAGCACAAGTAGAGTAGGGGCGTTAGGGGACAAGAGCTGAGGAAGCATTGTTCTAAGTCAGCCATAAAAATAAAAAAACAAAAACTATTTTTAGGATGTCTCAGCATCTCCCTCCTCACATAGACACCACAGCCCCCCACCCTCCATATTAATACAAATGCAAGTTCTATTCTGTACCGCCTACTGCGGCCAAATGCCCTCAAATATGCAAGAGCGTGAGCGTGCATTTCAGTGTGCACTCAGAGTACAAATACACATCCTTAAAAACTGTAGGGCACTTAACCTTGGGAGGAAGTGGAGTGTTTGGGTGATTTTGTGGGTAATTTGCTCCACAGATACCCCAGAAATCTCATTGCATCTTATACGAGGTTTATGCAGTATGCAGTCTGGAGCTCTGATGATAATGAAGCCTTTGAATTGAACTGCAGAAGCAACATCAGCCGCAGGGAGAGATCCCATCAACAAAGAGTAGTGGGAGAAGTATTCCTTTCCAAGTAAGTGCAAATGTTCAGGCTAGTTTTTTTTTTAGACAAACAATCGTGGCCATTCTGAAATATAAAGTATATGTACCAGGGGCTAACATGGTGACCCCATCTGATTATTTCTTGGTGCAAGTCTCTGTGTGTTTGATTCTTAGCAGTAGCAGTGACAGTGCCTCTTCAGTAACTATGAATCAATTTTCTTTTTGCAGTGAGGATTTCAGTATAACTTATGGCTGCTGCTGTTTTCTAAATCAGAACTTTTAGTAAAATTACATCTGACAATAGCAAAGAATTAGGACCTAAATTTTCAGAAGGTTTACTGTAATTTGGGTATGTTATATAATATTCAATAAAGTTATTGCTCTTTTAATATTATTTTTAGTCCACATTAGGAAGGACTGCTTTGTTTTTATCCATTTCTTTCTTGCCCTGTAGCATGCTGAAAAATGACATCTGGTCCTATTGCTCTCAAGTGAGTTGCTTGACATGTTCCAGAATGAGTACAATTATTTAAACATTTATCATTCAAGCCAGCATGAGATATTGTTAAATGTTTTGCTTTGTTGGTCCTTTTAAAAATGAACTTAAAATAAGCCTTAAATTTCAAAGCAAAATTATTTTAAAAAAGCATGTCAGAAAGCCACCTACAGCAATGTCACATGAAACAAAACTTTATAATATGAAACTATCACCAAAGTGGCAAACAGGTCACCTTATGCAATCAGATTTTGTATTATTTACAAACCCCCCTCAAACAAATACAGCATTAGGAAGGACTGCTTTGTCAGTGAAGTGAGCACAGGGCTGGGAGCTAGGGACTTTTGAGTTCCTTTACTGCTTCTGTGGACTTTGAAAAGCATTGACTTTAATGGGAGCAGGACTGGGCCCTTAATGTTTGTAAAGTGTTTTGAGGATGTAGACAGACAAGCACTCAGAAAAACAAATATACAAAAGTGCCTAAAGTGCTCAGATATTTAGCCCGTATCCCCATAGTAAGTAGATAGATGGCTTGTGAGAAAAGGGGAGGAAAGGTGATATCAGAAGATAGATGAAAAAAGAGTGGGCCGAGAGAGGGGACCTATTCCTGATCACACTTATCATAGTAAGTTCACTGACTTCGGTGCAGGGACTCCTCATTTATAGAAGTGTAAGTGAGATCAGAAACTGGCCCAGAAATTGTAATGGGAAACGTACACCATGCCAGGTTCTGATCTCAGTTACATCCATGCAATTGCACTGAAATCATGAGGGTGCACAGGAGTAACGGAAGTCATAATGTGGTACCTTGGTTTAAACAAGGTGCAAAGCTAACTTGGCCCCACCAAGTCTTTGAAGTTTCATGTCCATAAGTATATGTCAATTTTTAAATTTAATCTCTCTCAAACAGTCTTCTTAACCATTTGTTTTCATTTGCAAACACATCATCCATTGATTTATCTGTGTATTTATTTTGAGGACCAAGGTGGCCAAACAGCAATTTTCAGTGAGCTCCATCCTGTATATAGAATGAATTTGATATGGTTGTTTCTTCAGGGAATTAGTCCTATTCTACCTTATGAAAAAAGACAAGGCTTAGAAGAGAAATTGACAAGTATGTACAGGGTGAGAAGTTGTACCTTTCATATAATTAACAAAGAAAATACAATTTGTTGCTCCACCATATAGAATATTTGATTTTTGTTCATAGATATGAGAATCATTTTTCAAAGAAGCTTAGCTATGTGGATTTTTTTTCTCAATCTTCTCTCTCTGGGATAGGCTCAAAGTGATGCACTGTACTGTGGGTCTGACCATATAGTCCTTTCTCACATAAAATTCAGTGAACAGACCCCATAGAGAACATAAATATAATTGGTTGCCAGTACAATGGAAATGGCAGTCAGAATCTTAACAATTATTTGCAAAGTATGGTTAAAAATGAAAACAAAGCATCAATAATGTGGGAACCTAAAAATAGGCACTTCATTCCACATCAAGGCATTCATTGTAGACACCATTTGTCTCAATGGGAGCCTCTGGGTGTCCAGAACCTTTGAATATCAGGTCAATTAATTAGTATTACATTCGCATATTGTGTGTTTGTGTATATATAGTTGGAGCTTAGCATTAGAAACAAAAATGTGGGAGTCGCTTGGTTTTATATAAATACATATTACCAGGATCAGCTTTAGAATATTGTCTCTGCACTCCCCCACATACTTAGCAGAGAAGCCAGAAATAGTTTATATTACTCCTCCTCTTCTCCCTAAAAGTAAGTCCATGCCTAGTTCATAGCATGCAAGCCTGTATGCTCAGACACAGGCAATCTCACATTAATTGTGTCATAAGAATGTGTTTCATTGCCCCCAAAACTGCCTTTGCATAGTAGGTAGAATTAAAATCTACATGTACACAGCCAGATTTTGACCACTGCAAAGCAGCTTCACAGCTCACGTAACTAGCATCCTACAGCTTTCCACAGCATGGAGATATCTCTGGATGGTGCAGGACCTACTCGAGTAGCTTTATTTTATCCTCTTTGCTTCCTCCTTGCATAGCAGATATTTCAAGGGAATGGCTTTGGGGAAAATGAGTGGAACACCTAGAGCAAAGGCTACAGGATACTTTTCACTGAATGTACAAATCAAAATAAATAATCTTCTGAACATTTTAAACAACTACAAACAGATTGGATGACTTAGGTTTCTGAAAACAGCCCTTCCGGGTGACATGGGATCTGTTACAAAACTCCCACTGACTTTAGTGGGAACAGGATTAGGCCCTGGATCACTCAGGGTCTGATCTTGGGAGATGCTGAGCTCCTCTTGCAAGTTGCTGAGTTCTCTCAACTCCCACTGAAGTCAAGTCACATCTCAGAGGAAGCACTCAGCACCTCTGGACTAGGCCAATACACAATAAGAAGAGCCATATTAAAATAGCTTTGAATTGAAGTCAGACCAGAGATAAAAATCTTACTATGCATAGAAGAATAAATATTCCCCTGAAATGATTAAATTGGTAGGCACTCTGCTTGCACTATCTAGGAAGTAGTTTGCTAGGTTATTGCCTCTCTTGTAGACACTGTGGCCCAGATCCTCAGCTGGGTATATTCCATTGAGCTCTGAAACGGAGACAGTTTACACCAGTGAGGATCTGATCCCATGCTTTCTTGTACTGTGGTTGTCAAGTGTTAAACACAGACTCAGAAAGATACTGACACTTACCTGGCCTCCTCATTTCTGGAAAAATATGTCAAAACTAGAATATAGTCATAAAACTAAAGAAAACCACCTCATTATTCCAAGAACTGCTCAGTTCCTTCAGAAAACTGAACTGGGTTCCATATTTTCGTTACACCAAGCTGAGAAAAAGTCTGTAAAAAAGGATAAATTACAGCCTGCCATTCTGACCAAACAGTATAGATAACAAGGTATGAGAAGATACAGGCTTTCCCATTTTACAATGAGCTCTCATATTATTGATAAGGACGATAGTATAATACTTTGCCCTTTATAGTGCATCTCAAAACACTCTACAAATATGCAATGGAGTATGCCTCTCAACACCCCCATTGAAGTAAAGGACTATTATTAACCCCATATTGCAGATGTAGAAGTGGAGGCAAAGAGAATCAGTTCATCATCTTGCCCAAGGGCAGAAAGAAAGGTGGGTGTAAGTCCTGAGCGAGTCACAGAGCTGGTCTCTTACTAGGGTGACCAGATGTCCCGATTTTATAGGGACAGCCCTGATATTCAGGGCTTTTTCTTATATAGGTGCCTATTATCCCCCACCCCCATCCTGATTTTTCACATATGCTATCTGGCCACCCTATCTCTTACATGTTCTATGAGTATGTCTATACTGCAATTAAACACCCACAGCTGTCCTGTGCCAGCTGACTCAGGCTTGCAGGGCTTGGACTAAAGGGCTGTATAATTGCAGTGTAGATGTTTGGGCTCAGGCCCCCAGGAGGGAGAGGCTCTGGGACCCTAGGACTGGGATGGGGGAGGGGTCCCAGGGTCCAGTCCAAGCCTGAATGTCTACTCAGTAATTAAACTGCCCTGCAGCCTGAGCCCCAATCAGCTGACATGGGCCAGCCACAGGGGTTTAATTGCCAGGTAGACATCCCCTTACTGACTCAGTAGGCTATTTTAGCAGAAGTGCATCAGCTGGAGGTTGCAGTTCCCTGGCCACAAAAAATACAGTTATAAAACTGTAAAAAATACAGTTATAAAACCAGGCTACTGCTATAACCCCAGTTTTCACCAATAATTAACACATATATCATATATTTACAATCTCTCACAAGATCCCTCACAGTCCCTCATAAATGGGTCTTGACGAATGTACTACTGAAGGTTGATAAGCTATCAGTGTTTCAGACTGGGAAAGCAAGTTCCAAAGCTGACAGGGCCTTAGGGAGATTACCCTCTGCTCCCTCTCGCTAATTCTGATGGGGATCTGGCTGGGGTGCCTCTGCTAATTACCAAGATGTCAGTATTGTACAGGGAAAAGAGGTAGTCTTTCCAGTACATAAATCTCAGGCTATTTAAAGCTTTATAGGTCAAAACCAATAATCTATGCTAAGCAACATAGGACTAAAAGTAGTATCTATACATTTGTCTATCTAGATGCGTATATGGTCCCCTATTAACATATATGGTCCCCTATTAACATAGTGTCCAAGCATTAGAATTTGGGAGGATTTCAAAAACAAATAAATGTGGAATATAAAGGCCGGTGGTGATTATCTCTTCTCATTAACATAGCGATAGATAGAAAACACACAAGGTGTGCTATAAAACACCCTTACAGAACAAATGTGTGCCTGCCGACATTACTGCAGTTGAGCATTGGTTAAAAAGGGACTTCACAGGCCATTAAGTCTATATTTTCCCGCTGTATCCAGAGACAGAAAACCTGTGCTATACAATATTGTATTGATTTACTGGGTAAATTCATACAGCTAGCTTCTGCTCTCAGTTACACAGGCTAAGAGTTATTCAAGATTTACACTCATTAACTGAGAACAGAATTTGCCTCTTAGTGTTCAATAGTCCTCAAAATGTTTTCGTACTTACCTGAGAATGGATGATCTATCATTGCAGAGTCAGGTCAGAACATAAAACATGCAGCTGCATTTAGGCCGTGATTCAGCAAAGCACTGAAACAAATGCTTAACTTTAAGCATGTCTGCAGTATCTTGTGCTTAAACACACGTTTAAGTGTTTTGCTATACTGGGGCCTTAGTTCAAGTCCCCTTAAATGAATATACTGCTGGCGAGGTACATGTATAATTAAAGTAACACTATATATTATGTCTCATCTCTTTTTTCAAATCAAAGTTTTGTGATGCTATTGCTATATTTATATAAGAACACTAAGGTTCAGAAAAATACTTAAATCAGGGAGCAAAAATACAAGTGCTGGTTCAGAGCCCACCCAGTGATCACATTTGTCTCTTCTGAAATGAAATAAATAAGGCTGTCATAGCTTGTCTATTCCTGGCCTTTGTTGAACAATTAAAACAAGGGACCATAACTTCCACCTGGGTTATCATAAAACTGAGGAATAAATACCTAATTTATATTGCAAAAACAATACATTGTTTTGTAATACATTGTAACAATCCCTTACATTCTTTGTTCCTCTGTCTAGATAAGCCATTCCTTTCCATTTAATCTTTTTCCTGTTTATCTAGAATAGCCAAAAGAAACAGTTACAGTTATGTGTCTGTGCCAGAAAGATTCAGTCACTGCTGTTCAACCTCCTCCACAGGCTTTATAAGGTATCTTGCTTTCAGTTTATATTTTCCCAGTCCAAAATTGAAAAGCTGCTCAGGTTTTTGGTGACTAGGTCTCTCAGCACAGCCTCATCACTGTTCTAATTTTAATGCAAACAGGTATTGCATCTTTATGTTTATGTAGATAGATAGATAGATAGATAGATAGATAGATAGAGAGGAAGCATGTTCCACATATAGCTACCTAGATAGATAGATAAATAGTGAGGAAGCGTGTTCTTGGACATACACCCCATTTGTAATATTTTTCTATGTTGAAATATCTTGACTGAATAGTTCAATGATTTATCTGTCTAACTATGCACCACCTTACTTCTAGTTCTTTTCTACCTATGGCTCTCCACAGAACAGTTTTAGATATGTTGCTGGACCACATCTGTGGTTGGACAACTGGATAGTGATGCTCTCATATGGTGGAACCAGTTTTACAACCAGCCTGCAAGCCAGCCAGCACAGCACAGTGTCACACAAACAAAATCTGCATTTGGTAAAACAGACAGGGCTTGGCATATGAAGACTGGTTACTAAGCCATCTACAAAAATATAGATTATGTGCCCATGAACATTTATACACACACAATTTTGGGGGTTTAATTTTGAAGACTGACATTGAAAATTGAATTATCAGACGTGTATAATCTGGAAATGTAATATAAACAATGTATGAAATATTTTACTATTTTACACAGTTAACACATATTTGTACAATAAAAAATTACCAGTAGTATTTCATACTGTGTTATCTCATCATATTATGAAAGGAGTGCATATGCAAACAGCAACAGGCTTATAAAACCATAGCAACCTTAACTCTGAATTTACTTTATAAATCACAACTTGGCTAGTCCATTATAATAGCTTCTTCCAGTGAATTAGAGCTGTATGCAGATCATCTTAGTTTGTAATGGAAATGCTAATACCAACTGAAAAGAGTTACAGTTAGGCCACAGAAATTAGTTCCTTATGGACACTTGGATTATCGGTCGGGGGAGAGGGGGAATAAAATTTGAAAAAAATGTTGATTTGGATATTTTAGTGTTAAAAGGCCAAAATGTGAATACTTAGCAAATGAAATGCCTGATTCTGCTGTCAGTTGCACTGGTGTAAATCAGGAGTAGCTCCATTGAGTTCAGTTGAGCTGCACTGTTATAGAACCAGTTTAAGTGATATCAGACCCAGAAGATTCACTAGAGAATGAAAGTCTAAAAGAAATGAAGTCAACCCCCCACTCCAAATTAGGACTGTATTCCGTAACACAGTACACTATCATATCCATTTTGGAGCCATTAAGATCTACTGCTTTCATCCTAGGAAGCAGCCAATCAGAGCTGGTAATATTGTTCTTTAAATCCTGCCATTCATCACTGAGAAGACATACATCTTTGTAGTTAACAATTGCTGCCTGTGTTGCAATACATGTGCTATATATGGGAGATCTTGTAAATACAAAAGCACAACTATAGGAGAAAAGCGCTGAACGACAGAACTAATCGAATTTCTTTGCTTTCATGCGTTTAAGTGACAATTTAAGCATCAGACTGTTTTCTGCCTGTAAAACTGAAAGACAGTTATAGTTGTTCCTTAGTTGATCCATAAGAAGACATTCAAGTCTACACCCTGTCCTAAAGATACATGAGCTGTAATTATGATTACATCTGTATTTGCTCTGTAAAAGCTCAGAAAGCAACATTCTTTCTTCTACATTTTAAATTAATAACTATGTGTCAGAAGAATGATAGAACAGTAGTGATCGATGGAGCATGTGAAAAAGCTCCCTAAAGGTGCTGTAGTGGAGGTACTGTTGTAATAATTGGGACTAAAAATTTACCCTAATTGTAAGCTCAACTGTAAAAAGTACATAGAAGTTCATAAAATGTCACAATAACCTATAACAAAATAAGGTACAAAAGGGAGACAGAAAAACTGAATTAGTCTAAACAAAAAGGCCTACTGATACAACTCAATGACTATCTTAAAATCCTACTTGGTAAAAAAACAACAGAAGATGTGGAACTGGAAATTAATAAACCAAAATAAGTGTGTCAGATATTAGGACTAATTGGTGGACAAAATAATGAGGGGTGGGCTGTTCCACTCTCCACTCCCTTTGCTCGTCCTTAAAGACATTTTGAGGGGGAAAAGATGGAGCCTACTGGAGCAAGATTCACCATCTTGGGGTCATGGCTGCTACCCCCAGTGTTTCCTGGGATCCTGGGCTTTCATCATCCTGATCTTGACAGATGTCCTGGCCAGACCAGAAGTGAGAGAGGGATCCAGATGACATCACCACCTCTACCAGTACCGGCTGAATTCCAAACACCCTCTGAGATCGTATGGCATTGGGCTCTAACAGCAGCAACGACAACAACAGCTCCAGTTTATTGCAACTAACTTCTTTTCTTTTACCCAAAAGGACAATTATTACCATGTTTGATATCATCTAAGAGACTGGTGTAACAAGGGAGTTTTTCCTTCTAGAACTCTCTCCAGCTAAAGGGAAAGGGGACAAGAAATGTTAAAATGAAACCCTTATTTAATATTTTACATTTCATATGCTTTAACTGTTTTTCCTTCTGTTCTTTATCTTTAATAAAAGATTCAAAGGATGTTTCTTGGTGTGTTTGCCATGGTGTTAAGCAGGCTGAGGTCTCCATATACCAAACCCCAAACCTCGTTTAACACTGTTTAAGGTTGGACAGTGACTGGGTAATATTAACATCTTTGGCCCGTTTATTTAATCTCAATTAATACAACAGTGCTACCTCCTAATTATTAGAAACCACTACCAAATTCATATTTCACAGCTAGCATGGCTTCTGAAATTTTTTATTTTCTTGACAAAGTATTTTTATACCTTTTTGTCCTCACTTGAGAGATTGACAGCCATTCCAATGAATCATTACTGGGTTAGTACTTTACTACAACACAGTGTATCATATGGCATATTTAAAATAAAACTCATCATAAGAAAAGAATCACTTATGAGAAGTGAAAAGGACCATGTATGAATGGTGTAAACTTTTACCCCACACAAAGTTTAGGGTACCATTTCACCAATGTTTACAGATAATCAGTGGGTGGATAGGGGGAAAATATACCTATGTTGCTGAAATCAGAAAATGGAACGAACAGAGTAAATGTTCTACAAACATTGTAATAGAATTAATATTAGTTGATTCCAGTTGAGTAATTAAAGCTGAAATGGAGTGAAGAATTTTTACCTGGGAAAAGTGGGGTGTAAAAGACTATTAGCTGAACGCAGGTACTCAAATACTCTCCAGTTCTCACATCCGTTATATTAGTAAGCCAGCATTTTCCCAATTTACCCTAAGATAACAAGTGCAGGTATCTTATCAAAGGAAAATGCTGTTGGCTAAAGGAAGGTTGTTACTGAGGCTGAAAAATAGTAGATATTTTCTTCCAGTGACAGTAATAGGATCCTTGTAGGTCATGTACAATGCAAAGCAACATCATTTCAAGGCACTCTGGACATTGCTTTGACAATGATGCCTGAGTAGAATACTACCCTGAGAAGTCAGTTAACAAGAATGACCATTGCCTGAAACGAAGCTTCGTATCTGTTAGTCTCTTGTTTAGAGTCTGTAGATATTCCTGAAAATTAAAATTAAATTGCTAGAAGTTAAGCATAAGCAAAAACATTTCCCATAAAAAAGCAGTACAGTTTAGACAAAAAGAGTAAAGAGTTGTTTGGTTTTTTTTAATTTTGATTGCAAGATCTTCTAAATTGACTAAGTAGCCTCTGGCCTCTTATAATTTAGGTAGTTCAGCCTGTTTCATGACATTATCAATAAAAATATTATCTTTGTAATAAATGGGTCTATTTATCTGAAAGAAGTTCCGTAATATTTAAAAAAAACTCCCACAGTGCGCAGCTACCACAGTAGCTGCCATTAAAAAGTCACCATTTACCAACAGTTACCAAAACTGTCTGGTTATTCAAGTCCGAGAAACACCGACGGTATCACGGATTCCAGCATGTGGTGGTGAACACGCCTTGGCACCCTTGCTATTCCATCCAATAAATAACCTTGTTTTCTTTCTTATGAACTTTAGTCATAAAGCTACATTACTAATTTAAAAAATCCCTACATAAAAATATACATTGGTTGTAGAGACACAGCTGTGAATATATTATGGACACATTACACCCTCCCAGTCACATGCTATGTGAGCTCCTTCACAATGCACTTGATGGTTGTTCAAAACCAGATTTATTCCATTATATTTTTCATACATTTGGTTTCTCTCTGTAATTCCTTAGCTGTAATCCCTCTCTCTGTGCTCGTTTGTTGTGTTTGTGAAGTATGATGGATGTTTTTTTAAGAGAAATTTGTCATCAGACTTTTCCATTCATTGAAATAATGTAACAGTTTACCACATTGTCTGATGTGGCCATGTTCTGCTTTTAGTTGCACTCATGGTAAATCTGGAATAATTCTACTAGTCCTGATTTTCTTTTCACTTAAACTAATTTTACATCCCAAGAGTTATTCCTGAATTGCACTGGAAGAAAAAGGCATAATACTTAATGTCCCCATGAAATGTAAAAATACTTTATAAAAACATATTTTATGGATATCCCCCCCCCCTTTTTTTAAAGTGGATAAGTGCCTTTGTGCCCACAAAATGGAGGCATCAGCATTAGTTTGAGGCAGGTATAGTGGGCAGGCAACATATGCGAAATATCCATCCACTCCCAAAACTCTGTAGGATTTAAACCACAGGCCAAATTCTCCTCTCCTTCATATTTGTGTAAATGTGGAGTAACTCCACTGGAAGCAAATAGACTTACTGTGTGTATACACAGCTGAAAACAAAAGCCGGATTTGTCTCCATTTCCAAATATAAAAGGCTAGTGCAAAAGTCCAATGCATGACCTAGACCAGGGGTGGGCAAACTTTTTGGCCTGAGGGCTGCATCGGGTTTCTGAAATTGTATGGAGGGCCTGTTACGGGAGGCTGTGCCTCCCCAAACAGCCAGGCATGGCCCGGCCCCCGCCCCCTATCCAGCCCCCGCCCCCATCCAACCCCCCCACTTCTTGCCCCCTGATGGCCCCCCCCGGGACTCCTGCCCCATCCAACCCCCCCGTTCCCTGATGGCCCCCCGGGGATCCCTGCCCCATCCACTACCCCCCCACTCTTGGGCCCCTGATCGCCCCCGAATCCCCATCCCTAACTGCCCCCCGCTGTCCCATCCAACCCCCCACTCCTTCCTGACCGCCCCACCAGGGTCCCTGCCTCATCCAACCACCCCTTCTCCCTGACTGCCCCTGGACTCCTTGCCCCTAACTGCCCCCTGCCCCTAACTGTCCCCCACCACCCCATTCAACCCCCCGGCTCCCTGCCCCCTCACCTCGCTGTCTGGAGCACCAGTGGCTGGCAGCGTGGCTGCACCAGTACAGCCGCACCGTGCAGCACAGAGCACCGGGTCAGGCTGAGCTCGGCAGCCCTGCCACCCAGAGCATTGCGCTGCACGGCGGCGTGGCCGCGGTGGAGGGGGAACAGCCTCCCGGGCCAGGAGCTCAAGGGCTGGGCAGGACAGGCCCGCGGGCTGGATGTGGCCCGTGGGCCATAGTTTGCCCACCTCTGATCTAGACTTTGATTCCAAAAAAGTTCTCTCTTTCTTTAGTAGAGTAGGCAGTTTTACAGACCCCTGGAAATAAATATGCACATCTATCAGGAGTAATCTTGCTTTTTTCCTCATGAAAAATAGAACCTAGGATTAAATTTCATTTTTATTATTTTGTTTTCTTCTAGAATAGTCACAAAGAAACCTCCCCTGGGGTACACCTACAATAGAATATACCTAAGTATTCCCTTTTCTCTTTGATGGAAGTGTACAGTTTTTGATCAAAAATAGAAGTAGAATGAATATAGGTGGTTGTATCCCTGCAGTGCAGCTACATTAGTTTCTTCTGGAATGAGAAATAAAGAGTAGTATTTGAGTGATGTCTAATCTAATCTAGGGATGCCAGGGGGCATGCTACCCTAGAATTTTTTAAAGTAGTTTCTTGTATTGTGAACTATAAGTACTCATTTTAAAGCAGGCTACTTTGTGAACTAGGACAAAAGCAGATGTTTTTCTCCCCCTTTGTGTTTATATGGTATTTGGTCTTCTCCATCACTTTTCTATTCTTCTTGTCTCTTTTTTTTTGTTCATGGAGTCCTGATCTCCCAGCTTCATTATGCATGCAGCTCTGGTTTCAAAGATCTTATTTATTTTTATTTCCTTCCCCCTTTCACTTGTTTCTCTTTTCATTCTCTCTGGTGTTCTTCCCTTAATGTTCTTCATTTTTTTCTCTGTGCATCATTTTTTTTAAAAATGTCCCAGATAAGTTCTTCCATTTGCCTTTACATTTCCCCTATCACTTAGCAACATTAAAAAATTTAACTCATGTAATCTATAAACCTAAACCACTAAATTTTCAATATACAAATATACAAGTAAATACACAGGTGAGGTACTCAGTTCAATATATGGTTGGGACATCTGCATATGTGTATGTGCACAAACATATGAGCCACGGGAGTAGAAAAGAGTTTGCCTTCTGCCTGGGCATTGCTGTTGGGCTGAGTTTCCTGAAAGAAGGGATTGCTCTGCATGTTATTTTTGAGCAACTCCCTGCTTTCACCCAGCAGTTTGCTACCAGGTGGAGAGACCATGAAACCTGAAGCTACATTTGGAGGCTTCCCTTGGGCTTTGATTGGAGGAACACCAGGACATCTGACTGGCCAGGGCTTCCTACTTAAATCCAAGTTTGTCTGAACAACTGGGCACTACTGGGCTGATGCTTGGACCCCTTGCCTGGCACTACAGACGCTGACCTGCCTGATTCCTAGTATTCTGACTTCAGCCTGACTTCTCATGCCCCAAATAAGTGCCTGGCCCCATGCCTATTTCCCAGGAACGTGAACACAACTCTTCTGAAGTAGGTTACAAACCACTAGACCCAGCCTCCTACATGCCAGCCACGACATCCTATCCCTTAAGAAATCAATAACAATACTCCTAGCTGACAAGGAGTTTAAAGTCCAGAACACAGGAGGGAATAAGGTAAACCAAAGACTCACTAAATTGTGCTCTGTCTCTCACAGCTTGCAAACTCAAACTCTCTTTCTTTGTTTCTAAAGTCAGGCTGCCACTTCTCCCGTCAACAAGCTGGGGCTGTGCAGCCCTGACTTGTCATTGGTCCAGTGGGCTGTTCATCCTGATCCCCCAAACAGAAACCTCTCTATTGGCCCCAGTAGGGATTTCCAATTTCTTCTGTCCCCACCACTGACTCCAAGCACGCTGAGGATAGAGTCAAGGGGCTTTGGCTGCCATCTTAGTTGTAGAGAGCCCCCTACACTCTCAGCCTGGAGCTCCAGGGGCTGAGAAATCCCATGTGGGGGTTACAATACTACCCACCCTGATCCAGCTCAGCACTTAATTGTCAAACACACAAGTAATCCCCTTGACGTCAAAGCCAATAGTGTTGAGTACTTGCCAATGCAAAGACTGCCAATACCATATGTGTTAGTGGTATTATTGTTATGTGACTACAGGAACTGACATACTTGATCAGACCACATGTCCATCTGGCCCAGTATCCTGTTTCTGGCAGCAGCAAGTACCAGATGCTTCAGAGGCAGGTGCAAGCAACTTCACAGTAGGCAGTAAGCCCTGAGGCATGAGGTTCACCTCATGACAAGGAACCAAAACTGAGACCACCAAACTCATTGTACAAAGGCCACCAAAAGCCAGAATAATGGTAGGCATTTAAAAAGTGATTAGTTGGACTCTCTCACTCCATGCATTTCCATAGATCATGTCTAAAAATAGCATATAACAAGGGATATTTTATTGTGAACTGTCTTGGAGATAATTCATTTAAACATAAGTTTGAAGACAAATGAGAATGTCAGCATTTCAGCAGTGATGCTGCTACTGTACATTGCCTCCTTGTTAGGCTGTTACAGCTGCAATGATGACAGATCTTTCTTCCTGGTGTTTATCCAGTGAGCTGGCTATAATACTTTATATTAGGACCAAACCTAGGATCTAAGATTTCCATAAAGAATGATTTTGGTGGTGGAGTGAGGATTATATTTGGGGTTTGTCGGTGTCCCTGTAAGCTAATTATAGTATTTCATTTTAACAAAGGAATCAGCATACCCTGAGTACCCTTGAAATGTGAGGCTGAAATTTTCAAATGGGCTGTAAGGTTGTTGCATATTCAACTCCTATTAACTTTGATTGGGACTTGGGCATCTAACTCCCTTAGGTTCCTTTGGAAATCCCAGGCTAAACCATTAATAAAACACTCCAGCTGCACTCCCTGGCCACTTTACATGATTCACTTTCTCTAAATAAGAAGTCTAAGTAGGATAGATACCTAAGACTGTGTTATAAAAATGAAATCTACTTAACAACAGTCTAGGATTATTTAGTCCTGCCTCAGCACAGAGGGCTGGATTTGATGACTTCTCAAGGTCCCTTCCAGCTCTACATTTCTATTATTCTATGACTGGACAGGTTACATTATAAACTTACCTGTTCTCAGAGCCTTCAGGCAAACTATAAATCTATATAGTACTTTCAGTTTTCCAAGGTCAGTGATTTCTCTTTCCTTTCAGTTCATATCTTGTGCACTGTAGGTTTGTTGTACTTGTACCTCATTTTCGTTTGGTTCACTAATTTTTTTCCTTTTGTTTGTGTTGTATTTTGTTTTCATACTTCATTTTGATTTCTCTGTATTTCATTTTGTTGTTGGTTTTCTTAGTATTGACTGTAGTTTTTCTTCTTGCCCTTGAGAAGCAAACTGAAATGGAATTTGATGGCATGGACGAAACAATTCATCTGTATGGCTCATTGCAGTTTTAAAGGACTCTAAGTTCTTACATTCTCTGAAATTAGGAGACAGCATTGTTAAACTATGAAAACAATTACTGGGAAGAGAAAAGCAATATCTAGATATTCCTGATCAACTAATGGAATGAGGTCACAGTATTCTCCTACACTATGATGAGAAAACAGACTACCTCAGGATTTTACAGTGTCACAACTCTTGGTGTGGTTCACAGGAAAAATATATTAAAATAATAAGTAACCCCAATTGGATATTGTAAGGTGATAAGTCACTCCTGTGCTGGGCTCAAGCCAATCTGCAAGCCAGGAACTGGTCTAGTGACTCCCAGGGCAGGTATATAAGCCCCACAGGGGGAACAGCAGCTCAGTCTGCTCAATGTCACTCCAAGGCTTGGAACTCACTCCTGCCTGATGGTGACAATAGACTCCCCAAGCCTTAGGCTGCTCCGGCCGTGCTCTTGTTGCTGCCCTGCTCCAACCTTGCTGTCACTCCAGCCTTGCTCCAACCCAGCTCTGGACTCCTGATTCCAGCTCCAACCACTAGGCCCAACTGCTATGGCTCCAATCACTATATCTGACTATTCCCATTATGGTTTCTGACAGATATGATGCTGGACTATTTGACAGAAGCAAGCAAGCAAACTGTGTGGTACATAGCAGGAATAAGAAGAATGTGAATAGTGGTGAAAAACATGGATATTAAATACGCATAAAGAATAAAACAGAATAATTTAAAGAACTTGAGAAGGTTGCAATAGAACCATCATTTCCGCTTGGCCATCAGAACAAAATATGTCCTGCTTACAACTAACATTATTCTCACCTTCCTGTAGCAGGACCAAGGATATAGTGTAAATTAAAGGAGGCAAGTTCCCTTTCTATCGCTTTTCCTTCTACCTCTGTTTAATCCCCTCTGCTAGGGGACATACTTAAAATCTGGCTATTAGAAGCAAAGCTGCAGCCATGGATAAATATTAGTAGTATGAATGATCACAGCCATAGCAATACTTCGAGGCACAGAAAATTTATTTTAACATGAAGCAGGAGGGCTCATTACCTCTGCTCCCCTCTGTCTCTCCCCTAGTAAATTGTCTTAAATTAGACAAATCTAAATTTTCTACTGCCAATTTTTTACTGAACTCATACTTTTAAGTAGCATCATGAGCTGCCTCTCCTAGTCTGTGAAGTTCAGCCTTGTCCTGTTTCCTTCCTCTGAGTCTGTAACTAATTATATGAATTAAATCAACATACTACAGTGAAGGCAAGAGAGATGGAGAAATTAATTCTGCAAATACTGGATTAAATGATCCAACTTTCAGTCAAGCGAATGGGAAAAGTTAAAACAAAAAAAGCCGAGGCTTGGGAACTGTAGAATTGCCTCCTGCTGAGGGGAGTGTTAAGGCCCCATGGAGGGGCTAGAGGATTTGCCTTATGGCCAAATGCTGTGGGTAATTCAATCCCCATCTGCATTGCCCATGCATGGAGGGCCATCCTCTCCATGTGGCTCCTCAGATTCCCTGCCTCCAACTGAATGACCCCATTAAGTGGAGTAAAAAGCTGCACAGCAGGCATTAATGCTGAATCTAGCAGCGTTAACTACCACAGGAAACTTTGTCTCCTTGGAGATCTGCAGGGCTGCAGGAGAGGCATTCCCACCTTCCTAACTGTGTCCCCCAGTAGCTGGCCATTTAACTCCCCCAACCCCACAGGTAACTGCAGTGTTAACAAGGAGGGACATCCAGAGACTTGGATGGAAAAAAGGGAGATTCCCCACTCTCCCATTATGTGTGGACCATTTGCCATACCATTGTTAGCATTACTTTCATCTGTGCTTTGCACGTGTAAAATCGGAGCAGAGGATCTGGCCAATTAATTCCAATTTCTTTTATCTAATCCAATATTGTTATCGCTGGTGTTGAAGCATAAGTAGCACACTTCCAGTATATCTTATACAAGAGTCTCCTCTTAGGTTTTTTTAAACTCAGTCTTATTTTTTATTCTTATATTCACAAAAATCAAAATATCCCCTATAGACCTGCAAGAATTTGACTTGCACAAAGGTTTTTGGTTTTTAACAAAGGCTCAAGATATTTCACAGCTTGAGTTTAAAAATTATGATTACAGTCTAATAAACAAGGAATTATATTTACCACAAACAAAAGAAAGGTATATGGGATAAGACATCATTGTGACGTGAATCAAAAACATAACCCCTTTCCCACACTTAATTGCATGGTAGTGATACATTGAGGTCAGTGTTCTCCTTGAATTACTCCTAAAAACCAGCACTGCTGCACAGGATTGTTGTAAAAATAAAGCATACTGATAAGTGCAGTAGATGCATATGTGAACAGTAATATGCCAGTAGATGACATCCCCTAATAAGATATATAATGATTCTCCAGTGGCACATTCTGCCAAAAATACACAGGGAGCATTTGATATACTTTTGCAAAACAAAAACTATTTAATGTTATTTGAATATTTTTATAAAGTCAAACTATTTTAAAGATATATTAAAAGAGTTTGCATTTCTTTAATGAAAACAGGCAATGAACAACCTGCATGAAATGAAAATTCACAAAGGCAATAGATTCCTGTTACAGTATACGTAATACTTCTCATCTTCAGATGCTTTACAAGCCTTCATTAATCCTCCCAACCCCCTGGGGAGTCACGGTTGGTACAGCAGTGAGCACTATTTATCCCATTTTATATTTCATATTTCTGAAGTGGTCAGTGAAATGTCCAGATTTAAAATTCTAGGTACCCATTCTGCAACGAACACCAATGTGGGTGCACCCATGGACCTGTGTGGAACCCCACGATGTAAACACAGCTGCACTGGGACATAGAGATCCACCTGGAAAGAATTCATTGTAAAGTTGTGGGCCCTAGTTCTTAATTCATAACTACAAACCACCTATTTGATTGTTTCAAGCACCATTCACACCCTGTGACTGAACAAAGAGCGTACAACAGGTATTTTTCAGTTCCTCATGTAAACTAATACATATGTTTATTCAATAAATACATATTTAGCTGCCCTAGTGCAATTCTTACAATTTTTAGAAATATTGATTTGCAGCGAGAACTAATGTAACTATCTGTCATTGTCCACTGGAAACCTGAGATAATTATTATTGTTACCACCACTGTTGGAATAGTAACAACTGAACACACGGTTTTCCCCCACGTAATATCAAATCACACTTCTTTGCAACTCTGTTGCTGAAGAACAAAGATTTAACTTGTTACTAATAGCAACTGTATATGCCTGTGCCAGAAGCTATCAGTGCTATGTTCATAGATGCTTAGGATATATCTACACAGCAGAAAAAAAAAGGCCCTGCAACAGTAAGTCTCAGAGTCTGGGCTACAGATTGAGGCTTGAACTACGGTGCTAAAAATAGCCATGTAAATGTTTGTGCTTGGTCTGGAGCTCCAGTTTTTTTTTTACAAGCTTTTTAAAATGTGGACATGAGAATTCTATGCACCATCCCAGTATTGGTGTCACCAATGCCATATACAGAGATAAAAATCACCTCCCTACTCCTACTCCTGTTTATACATCCAAGTATCTCATTAGCTCTTTTTGGCACAACATTGCATTGAGAGCTCCCACCGAGTTGCTCACCCACTATAATCCCTAAATCCTTTTCAGAATCACTGCTTTCCAGGATACAGTCCCCTATTCTGAAGGTGTAGCAGTCCTCAGAGGGCTTGGGGGTGGAGGGGGAGGGGACTAGTGGTTAGGATCCACTGAGGCATAGGGTAATGGTAGGGCAGTCGGGGCCCAACCCACTCCACCAAGACCTAATCCAGGGACCATGGAGAATGGGGGTGTACCCTCTGAGTTACCCTCCCTCTGCCTCTGATCCCAGATAAGGAAAAAGAAAAATGGAAAAGGTAACTAAACCATCAGCCTCAACCAGGCTCAGCACACAGTCCTGGTACTTCAAGAAGGTGACTCTAGCCCCTTTTGGCAAGAGCCTGCAGGGTAGAGCTGTACTCCTCCCAAGCCTCCATCCTTCTGAGTTGGGTTGCTCCTTTTTCAACCCTGTCTCCAGGGTTTTAATGTTTTAATGGGTCGATTGTATTAAGTGATCCAATTTGCTCTGTATGACAGGTTAGACAAACATGTCAGGCATAGTCTAGGCATATTTTGTTTTGTCTCAGTGCAGGTGGCTGGACTAGATGACCTCTGGAGGGGGCCCTTCCATCCCTCCATTTTTAAGATTCTGTGACTGCAAAGTTGTGGTCAGCATTGCGTATTAACTTAGCTCAACAAGGTCATGGTCTAACTTGATGAAATTTTGTAGTAAAGAGAAAGAAACACACTCGGCAAGAACATGACCCTGTTCGTCATACACTAAAGGGGGAAATTTTGCATCTTGATAAAACATTAGTAGCACATCACTACAGTTTGCTTACTTCACAGGGTATTTGAGCACCAATTAAGTATTGTTTGAAAAGCACTGTTTAAATGTTAAGCATTCTCATGATTCAAAATATCATGTTTGTATTATTAATATGTACACTCAGCACATAGATGGAGGTGCTACCCATGTAATAAATTGCACAGTCAAGTAATTAATTTCTTTATCATAGACTTTGGGCCACTTGCACTAGCACATCACCTACTAATCCATCTCTCTAAGAGTTATTTCTGCCACAGTGCAGAATCTAGCCCATTGCAATTTCCCAGGATCTATAAAGTTATGATATCTGGGTGTACACATTTTGTTTTCTAGTATGATGTTGCCTTTATTTTGCTTTGGACATTATTCCTTGAGGACGATTGTTTGCTATGCTGAAATTTCTGAAAGTCAGGAGAAAACTAAAAGAGTAAGCTGACAAATATGTGGAATGTATTGTGAGGAAGAAAAAATCCATCTCCTAGTTGGGATGTGGATATTCATTGCCAAGACCCAGAGAAACAAGATTACCTACACCTTAATTCCCAGTAATCTATGGGTATGCCTATGCTGCAATGAAAGACCCATGGCATAGCCATGGCTGGCCTGGGTCAGCTGACTGGGGCTGATGGGGCTTGGGCTTTGGGGCTAAAAATTGCAGTGTGGACATTCAGGCTTGTGCTGTAGCCTGGATCTGAGACCCTGCAAGCACCTGGGCTTAGGGTGACCTGACAGCAAGTGTGAAAGATCGGGACAGGGAGTGAGGGGTAATAGGAGCCTATATATGAAATAGATGCAAAAATTGGGACTGTCCCTATAAAATCGGGACATCTGGTCACCATACCTGGGCTCCAGCCTGAACATCTACACTGCAGTTTTATAGCTCTGCATCCCAAGCCCCGTGAATCCAAGTCAGCTGACCCGGGTTCTGAACCTCAGTGCCATGGGTTTTTTTAACTGTAGTGTGGAAGGAGATGTCTACATCATGCTGCAGTGCAGACTACAAGGGTCTGAATTGCAGAGCAAACCAAACTGTTGTACTCTATCTGCCCCATGTGGATGCTGCTGCCACAAACTAAAAAGGACTTCACATTAATGTAGTCTTCTGATCTATGCCAGGAGTATCCACATGGGGATTAACCAAGTCCAGAACTGGTATGAGAGGGAAATGGTGATGCATCCCTATCAGGCTGTCTCTGCAGCATGCTCTCCCTTTCCTCAGGGAGGAACCTTTGGGCAGTTAATTAGGGAGAGATTCTGCCTTCCCTCAGCTCTTCTCTCCTGAAGCTGCAGGTCTGCTCTCGTCTCTGATCTGTCACCAAATGAGCTGCTCCCCTGCCTTTTAACTCCTCCTCCAGTTGGCACATTTGCTACAGGTGTGGCGGGATGAGGCTGGCTGGACCCAGAGTAGTTCCTTAACCCTTGCTGCCCAATAAGGGGGTTTGAACACCCCATCACAGGCAACTCTTCATACGGAAGTTTATCCATGTCACTAATATTGCTTGTTGCTTGTCTCTGAGCCACCTCTGGTTTCAACTACATCATTTTTGTGATAGGAAGGTCCAGCCTGAAAACAGTACTCCAGATAAAGACATAGCATATTAAGATACAATGGCATTATAGTATTTTCAGTATTATTTTTCCATCCTGTTCATTATGCTTTGTAACATTTTGTTTTGACTGCTGCTGTCCGACATGGCATTTTTTGTGCCCCTTTAAAATAATGTTACACCATTAATACTAAATTTTGTAAGAACACTGCTTGTATTTAACTGATTAATAACAAAGATACATACGTATTACAGAGAAACAGTATATTTTTAACACAAAGTTTGCTGTCTTAGTCATATACATTTATTTTGTAAGTTACAGAGCTTAAGCCTAATTTTTGAAGCTTCAATTCTTTTAACTCTTTGTCAGATGAACTTAAGACTCTGACAAAGATGTACAGTTCCCTTTTTTCTGGAATGTAGGCTGCTAAATATATATCCAATTATGTTTGTCTGCAAGTGTCAGCAGAAGCGTGTCTGGATATTATTCCTTTCTTGTTCCACCTTTTATTTTCAGATAACCTACCATGGTTTTATTGTCTGGCAGAACTTATTTATTTGTTCAGGTAACCTAGGAGTGGAATTGATTGAAGATCTTGCCACAGCTTTGGTGTCCTTTGAAAAGTATTTGGGAGGAAAGGACAACTCCTCTTTATGTCAAATACAGATTAAAAGAGAAGTTAACCTATCACTGGTTCAGGTCACACCCTTAAGGCCATGCACAAAGGGTAATATCTGTGTGTGGATCATACCTCTCCTGTATGGGTTGGAGGGATAAGAGGAATGGAGTGTACATTGCTTCCAGGTCACAATTTCCACAAAGGGATCCCCACAGGGTCAGGATCCATGCAGGGTTACGGAGTGGGTAGCTCATGGTGCTGGGGCACACATTGTCCCCTGCAGTTCCCACAGAGATTATGTAGAATAACTACTACTGAATTTATACCTTCTCTGTAGAACCCCTTTAATGCTGGAGAACCTGTTTAAAGGCAACCTTCCAGGAACAGCCATGGAAGGGAAATCCCTAGTTAGTGGGATGCCAGCCAAGCTATCCTGTCAGGGAACGGAGTGGGGCATGGAAGGTAAGGGATGTGGAAAGCCCCAAAACCAGAACAGAGGCACAGGATCAATATGCAGATGCCTTTATGCACTTGCCAAGCAGTTCACAGAATCTGCTGCATTCATCCCAGACGCACAGCTCATTTGACAGGGGGACAAATCCACCCTCTTGGAATTATGTGGATGGCATTGTGCAAGTAAATCTTCAAGCAGCTTCTCTCACATCAACCCCTTTCTGGCCTTTGACCCTAACATCTTTCATATATCCTCCCCCACTATCAATTACTGTATCAGTCTCTGCATTGGCCAATAAACAGTAGATTAAGGATACCTAGCTCTATGACTGATCATCTTGCAGTCTAGCAGGCTTTATAATAAAACTATATAATACTTAATTATCCACAAAGAAATCCACTCAACCCAGATCACAAAGTAGAACAGCTTTGGAGTTTTGTATAACACCTGGCATTTCCACAGTACCTTTCTTTTAAGGCCCTCAAATCATCTTACAAACATTAATTAAGCCTCATTTTACCCTTGTGAAATAGATAAGTATTATTATATACAATTAATAGATGGGTAAATTGAACCACATCCTTTGATTTTGTGTTTTTCCTGCTAAATGTAAATGATTAACATTACCTTAAGGAAAGGGTATTTTCATATGCTAATAAAATGGGAGAGGACAGGAAAGACATGCTCCCTGCTCTCAGTTTATGGGGGGGCGGGGGAGGGATAGCTCAGTGGTTTGAGCTTTGGCCTGCTAAACCCAGTGTTGTGAGTTCAATCCTTGAGGGGGCCATTTAGGGATATGGGGCAAAAATTGGGGATTGGTCCTGCTTTGAGCAGGGGGTTGGACTAGATGACCTCCTGAGGTCCCTTCCCACCCTGATATTCTATGATTCTATGTGTCCAGACCCCACATGCTGCAATTGTAGAGAAAGTCATGCTCAGTGTGGATGGAATCTTTGGGGGGAATTTATCTGCTAAAATAAGTCTCTGAACATGTGTGAACTGTGATTTTTCAAAAGCTTATGACTTGGACAGATCTGGACAGATTTTCATGGGCACAGCAAAAGGTACATCCCAGACAAAAAGATCTCCCCTGAAAAATTTCAAGTCCCTGCTCCAAAGCACATAGAAAAGATTGCCAGAATTTGTTAACATGAGAAAAACAAATGTCTTTGTCCCAAGTTTTGTTCTCAGAAGTGGCTGAACCAGTTTGGCTGAAATTTTCCAAAATCTTACTCAAATCTTACTCAATTTCAAGAGAATTTTAGAACTAGACATTGAAGATTCCGTATAGGTAGCCTGTTTAAACAATTTTATATGATTCAAAGCTTGCTGACATCTCTGAGTCATGTTCAGATTAATGTGATGGTAACACTTTAAATTAAGTGCCCCATGTGAAAGTATTTAATTTAGATTTAATAGATTTTTGGGTGAGTTCTTTTCTTTGAAAGACTCACAGTGTAATGTGCATTATGAAATGTGGTTTCTGAAGCTTACAGCTAGCATTCAATCTTATATAATATGTGTCAACATACCCTGTTTAAAAAATGCTTTTTCTTTGACAGTCAATATAGGAATCTTATACAATATGTTTTGCATGTATGACAATAAGAGTATTCGGAATTCTTCAAAACCTGCAATTTCTCTTTTTGGTGCTACTGCAACTCCCCCTTTAAGTTTAAATAAATTATAGCCATGACTCACCCTTAAAAGCTTTCCTTTGTCCTTTGAATTATAAAATAAATGTACATCACATGGAAGAATAAAATGGAATAAAATGTTATCACTGCTTATACTGATAGAAAAAGGAGCAAAACAAAGGTACTCTTTACTCTGGATAGGAGCCTGGTTAATTTAAAATATTTTGAAACTGTAATTTTCTTTAAATATTATTTTGGTGATTCCCCATTAATTTTGCCTAGCATTTCTTTATGACTGTGGCTGAATCTCTATCCTTCACCTAAGATTTAGGTTGTAATAACCTATTCAAAATATTTTAGCAGTTTTTCCTCTTGAACAATCTTTCATCTGCCTCCTTTCCTTACTCAATGTGTTTCAATAGCATTCCCAAGAAAATAATGCCATAATAAAGCTATCATGCAAATCTGATATATTGTTACTTTAGTAACCTCATAGAAACGTTACAGACAAAACCATAAAACATTAGAATGTTGAACTAATATTGTAGTAAATTCAAGTTATTCATGGAAAGAATGCAGTCAAAGCTTTAGGAACTGGTAAAGTTGTATAGTTTTATGTAGAGTATGAGTATAGATACAGCGCCATCAACTGAAATCAGTGAAAAGCAAAAGCTAAACATTTTGTAGGTGTAATCTCCATTAACTGCACACAAAATGCCACAGAAAACGTACATGAACTTTTATGCCCAAATCCAGCAAAACGCTTAAATACATGCAAAACCTTAACCACCTGATAGCCTCATTGACTTTAAGGGGACTACACACATAAGTACATTGATACTTTTAAATAAGTCTTCACTGGATCAAGGTGGAGATTTTCAAAGGTGAAAATGTCAGTTAGGCCCTTATCTCCTGTTGACTTTCAGTAGGAACAGGTGTCTAACTACCATTTGTGCCTCTGAAAAAAATCTATCCTCCAGGCCTTTGTCAAAGACTATGCGGTGTTATAGGTGGGGCTGGTAGCACCCCTTATTATTAAGATTGCCCGACACTTCCCATTATATATCCTTGTTTCCAGTTGCTTCTAACTTTGCAAACTTTAACTGTTTTATGTGAAATTTTATGTGCTGGATGAATTGTTCTGAAAAAGTTCAGCCAAAACAATTGAGCAGTTTCTGAAAACAAGGCTGGGGGAAAATACTTTGTTTGGCCATGTTAAAAAATTCTGGAAACCTTTCCTTTGAAAGAACAGGAACTTTAAATTTGTCAGGGGGTGGCCTTCGTGTCAGCTAGGTGTCTTTTGCAATCCCCATGAAAATCAACCCAAATTTGGTCAGGTCATAAGACACTGAATAATTGCCGTTTGCACATGCTTAGTAGAGACTTGCTAGCACTTGCTGAAATCTCCAAATATTTCATCCTCACTGGGCATGCTCAAGCCTCTCACAGCTCCTATATGTGACTGAACTGTGCATGCACCATCCACACCGAGAGACTGAGCATGTTCAGTCCTAGGCTATGGGGGCTCAAAAAGACTTTCCCTGTAATGACTGCTCCCACTGCTCCCAGCTGCTCTAAGTCAGAGGGTGGGGCTGGGCACTGGCCCTGGGGGCATGGAGTGTGTATCTTCTGTGTTCGCAATGATTCTGCTGCTAGTGCCCAGGCAGCATGCAGAAAGAAGCCATCTGATTCAAATGCAGAGGGGACCAAATGGGGGAGGGAAAGGACAAGGAGTCTGGTGAGACTGGGACTTGAAGGGGGAGAAACTTGGATTGGGAGTTGTGGGGGGTGGGAGGCTGGGACTGACTTGGCAAAGAGACTGGGAACTCGGGGGGGGGGGGGCAGACAGGTTGGAACTGGTTGGGCAAGGAGACTGGGATTGGGAGCTACACGGGAGGAGACTAGATGGGGAGCTGGTGAGGGAAATGGCAGGGAGGGACTTGGAGCTAGCTGTCGGGTGGTGGTAAGGAGAGCACTGAGATTGAACAATGAGCTGAATTGTGAGGGGAGAACTGGGACTGGCTGGGCAAGAACACAGGGAGAGGCTGGTGGTGTGAAGTGAAAGAATGAGGAGCCCAGTGGGTAGAGATTCTATTGGGAGCCAGTGAGGTAGGAAGGGAGAGGAAGAGAGATTGGATAAAGAACCAGGAGGGGGCAACTGTGACTGGCTGAGCAAGGAGACTGGGCGCAAGGACAAGGACATGGGATGGGATTGTCAGAATTGGGACTAGCTGTGCAAATTGACTGGGATTGGGTAGGTAAGGAGAATGGCTCTGGGACAAGGGGTCGGGTGCAGAAGAGACAGAACTGGGACAGGGACAGGTTAGAGAGGATGGGGCAGAAGGAGAAAGCTTGGAGTACACTGGCAGAAGTGTCTGTGCTCACTAGAGCTCACCCTCCTCAAGAGCCTGGAATAGAACTCAAGATTCCTGAGTCTCATCATTCCTCAGATGCCAGCAAATATCTTTGAAACCCACTGGCAAAGTGTCTCTCTCATCCCCTTTGAGTGCTGGTTCACAGAGGATGAAATCCTGCTATTGCTGTCACTTACTGCTAGTTCAAGTGGCAGAGGCCTGTTTAAGGGACCTAAATATTCCCAGCCAGTGGACAGACCATGTGGGTGTTAATATGATGGAATTTCTCTTTTTTCAGTTTGCTTTTTTAAAAACTTAGAAAATAACACACACAAAAAAAGAACATTATTAACATACATTATAAAATATCATTACAAGCATTATTAAGTTTGTAAAGTCAAACACTCAACAGTTAGGAAATTCCAGAACTAAGTTTGGCTGTTCAACCATAGCTTGGCCCCCCCTTATAGATTTATAGATGCCAAGGACCAAAGGGACCACTGTGATTATATATTCTGAATTTCTGCATAGCCCAGGCCACAGTACATCCCCAAAATTATTCCTCCAGCATATTTTGTAGAAAAAGACCCAATCTTGATTTTTAAATGGTTATTGATGGATAATCCACCACAATCCTTTGTAAATTGTTCCAATGGTTACTTACTCTGACCGTGAAGAATTTATGCCTTGTTTTCAGTCTGAATTTGCCGCTGAATCAGACTATCCTTTTTCTGTTAGACTGAAGAGCCCATCATTACATATTTGTTCCCCATGTAGATGGCTTGTCACCCCTTAACCTTCTGTTTGTTAAGCTGAATAGAATTGAAATTGCATTTAGGTTTGTAGCATTGTTAAAAAATGTGTGGAAAGAAACAATGACAAGGCTGAATAATTTAAAATAAACACCCATCCCGTCCAGTAGATGGCAATCTAGAGAATAGCAAGGTGTTGAAAAGAATGTCCACCACTATTTGGAAATGTAGTAAAGAAGATGAGACTTTAATGCTAATGCTCTAGGACTGTGAAAAGCTTTTTTTTTAAAAAAAATCTCTTTAGAGGATAAACTTATTTGCTATTAATATTTTTGTTTCTCCACAGCAGCCTCTACTGCTGAGAATAGTGTAATTTTTCATAGCATAGGTTATTGCAGTTGTAACACTTTTTTTCTGAAAATGTTCTTCAGTTACATAAAGTAATGAGTGAACCATAATAGTGTATTCTAGGTTTACTGCAATGTTTTTTCCTTCATGACACTTTCATATGACCTAAGAGATATTATCACAGCAGGAATCTATAATGTTGGAATTTGCCAATGTGGATTTACATCTGAGGAATCAATATGCCAGCTCACCATTTTCTGATCCCTGGGATATCCTTTTTTCTGAGCTTTCCACTTTTTAAGTAGTAATTAGTTGAGGGAATGATTGCCATTACCTAGTATAGAACTATCTGGTGTTTTTCTGCTTGCTGCAGTTCCTAAACTTAAATTTGACTGGCACAGACCAAAATTAATTTGATTTTCTTTAGAGCGCTGTATTTTTTCAGAAAACCTCATCAAATTGAAATCCCTTTATGAGCTGTAGTATACGTATATTCACATGGACTCCCTGAACAATTACAATTTAAATAACTGTTCTAACTTTACTGATGTTTTATGAAATATTGAAATGGTCAATTTTCTGTCTTTGTAATTTACCCAACTCTTTACTTTGGCTAGACTGATAAGTTCAGAATTAATGTATTATATTATATCTTTGCAGATTCACAGTATCCAGAATTGAAGGACTTATCTGTTAGAGTACAATAAGCACTCAGTGAAATGGAAACATAATAAACAACAATAGCACTTATACATAAGTATACACGTATTACATTATAATGAAATATATATTCACACTACCTCTGTGAAGAAGGGAAATAAGTATCAAGTGTATAGGTTTAGCTCTTTACTACTAACTGCTATGCCAGAAATATTTACACTGTAATGAACTAATATACCACCATTGTGTCAAATGCTGTTCCATATTCAAAAGTGAACTGTACAAAATTTTATAACTGCATTTTTAAACCTCTTTAAAATGCTAAACCATGAACACAGTTTATGTGAAGCCTTTACAATTGCATTGATATTTGAAAATAAAATCATAATTAAGAAGTAATTTCATTTTTACTCACATCGAAAGTTCTGCTCTCGGGACAAGATGAATCTGCCCCCATCTAATGTTTCCTGATGGTTTCCCTGGAAAAAATCCATTGTGTCCATGAAAAAACTGGTGATAACTGTTGGATGGGTCATTTGCAAATCTAATGGACATTGTTTTGTATCCGGTCCAGTAGTATTGTCCCAGTTTCTGTGGGCAAGCTGTTTGGGGAAAGGCCTGAGAAATCATAAAGGGTTTACGACATCCATTTTTGACCTTTCATGTTTAAATTCTAATATTCTAATGTTAATTTACCCTCTTTAGTCTATAAAAATGGTCAGTATATTTGTTTATTTTGTTAAGTGGCATGAGCAAGCAAGTCCACTTTGCCACACTGCTTCTGAAACGTGTGTCTGCAGTAACCCATAAGGGGCAATATAAAATGGTGATTTGTTGTAGTCTCCAGCAAGGCAGAGCAGTAGCTGTGGCATCATACCATTAGGGTTATGGCATTTCACTTAGCCATTTGTTGTGTAATTGCTTAAAGAAAGAAGGAATAACTGCAAAAGGACAAGGAGAACAGAGCAGAGCCTCTTCCTTTCTTTCCCCTTGTTGTCTGACCCATTCCTCTTCTTTTCTGTATCAGCAAAGGGACACGAGGGTTGCTATTGATGGGGGTAGGGGTTAAGTCTTCAAAATGGGTTACAATGTCTTTAGAAGGATTAAATGTCACTCTGTGCCTGACATATTATTAAACTGGTCTTCTGGATAAAGGTCTCCCTGTGACTAATTGACAGGAGTTTCTGCTTCCAGCAGAGCTGATTCAGTGGTGATTAGGCCAGACAGACAGATTGGGTCATTACCAAGAAGATGATTTTAAAAGGACAAATGCAATAGTAAGAGACGAAGCTGTGTATTACACTGGCTATAACTATACAGTTGGTATACAGTGTCTTTCCTGCTGAAAGAGAACGTGATGCATACGTATCTGGGTGTGTCTACACTGGGAGCTGGGAATGTTATTCCTGGCTTGAGGAGACATACCCATGCTAGCTCTGATAGAGCTAACTTGCTAAAAATGGAGTTTAGCTGCAGCAATGGGAGGAGCTAGCTGCCCCAAGTACTGTTCTGTGTGAGACCATAGGCACATACTTGGGGAAGCTAGTCCCTCCCGCTGGTGGCCGCTGTGGCTACATTCTGTGTTTAGCCAAGCTAGTGGGAGAACGTCTCCTCCAGTTAGGAATCAGACCCCTAGCTCCAAGTGTTGACATAATGTCCGTGTTTAGCAAGTGTTGGGTGGGGAGGAAGAAGAGGGGTGGTAAGCACCCTGGAAGAAGGCAAGCTAATAGACTACTAGAGCATAACAATAACTTTTGAGAGTATCTTCACAATTAATATATCTGTGGATTCCACTAGTGTGTAACTTACTTTCTATAGGAATAATGCAGATAAAAGACCAGATTCCCACTTACTTGTACCTTAGTCTTCAAGTAATCCCATTTCATGTAACTACTTGAGCAATAAGGTACTACTCAAGGTACATACGGGTATTAGAATCGGGACCAGCAGAAATAATCTTTTTTTATTTTTTGTATGCTTTACTTTGTTGTATCTTAAAATAAGTGCTATGTGTGACAGATTGGGGGTATGACTGTGTCAAATCATGAAGCCAGGTTTGTTTCAGGGCTCTGCATTGTATTGTAACTTCCTGTGATCCTCATGTTGTATTGCAACTTCCTGTGTGGATTAGAGCAACCGTTTTATAGTTGGGCTTGACACCTAGTAGAAAGAATAGGTCCGAGAAGATATGGTAGAGTCATCAAAACCCATCAACATTGAATGTCCCCTATTGGAACAATGGGTTTGCTAGTGGTAGGGCCATTGACTTTGTTTGACTCTCTACACAGAAGCTGAGCCCAGAATTTCCCCCAGCTGAAGCACCAGGGAAAAAAAGAAGACAGATTCTGTTTTCAAGATGGATGTTTATCTGAGCTAAGGGGGCCAGAACGATGACACATGCAAAAAGAAAAGGCAGGAAGAGCTGCCTGGCCTAAGGACACTGACCAAACCCAGGATGCACCAGCAAAGTGAGATAAGATATGAGGACCACCCCACTGCCACCTCTACTTCCTCCCTTTTCAAACCTTACTACACCTTTAGGGCAGCTTTAAATCTATTTCACACCACCAGAGTGGCACAAAAGGGACCTAATGGGCCAATGGTCTGGCCATTTGATTCAGAACTCAAATATCTTTAACTAAAGGAAAATGCAGAGAAAACTCACTTCTGTTTCCCCCCAAGATGTTCTGGCGTGAAAGCCCTACTTTGAAGGGGTATTCATTGACCTTGGTGTCCGGCTCATGAAGAATTAGTCTAATTTTTCTGGAAAGACTAGCTCTTTCCAATCACTAACAACAAACATACACCAATGTAAATGCCAAATCTTGCAAAGAACATTTTGGATTCCTCCCCATGGCTATGAATGCGGACTAAATAGGAATGCTTTTGCTGGAGATGTGGCAGAGTAGGCAGCATCCTGACTAATACTATTGGATCATGTCCCAAAGGAAATGATTAACATAATCGAAAAATAATTGGATTATAAACCTACACTTTATAGCAGATATTCTTACCACTTTTTTCAGCACTACTAGATACAGCTAAATGATGGATTTTATTGCACTCTCAATCTTGGAGGTTTAGAGCGGTACTTTTCCTGCAATTAAGGATTGGTATCTGGAGATGGCTGAGGTGGCTCCTTATGAGCACTTGATATAGAAAATGAATGATAAAATGTCAGATTTTGCATGTTTATAAGTCATCCTGGAATGGAATCATGAAGGGGTCAGAGAGTGAAGCACAGAGGAAAATGGAGTCAGGGCAACATGCCCTTGATTTTCTTCTTTCCTGTGGGCTGGAATGAAAGATTGCCAAGAGATTGAGTTTAAACCCATGAAACACAGTTTTGCCCACTCCAATTCTCTCTCCCCTGAGTCCCCCTCCTCCTCCATTCCATATAACTGCATTCATTCATTCCCTCTCTCCTCTTACTCATTCCATACCCCATATTTGTTAACTCTCCTCTTAACCCTCATTCTCAACCTCCTCATCCTCCTTTTCAGTTTCTGCCTTTCTCCCCTTGCTACATAATCTCCCTCTGTTTGGGTAGGAAAAGGAGAGAGAAAGTGGAGACTAGAGAAGGGGAGACAGAAATTGAGAAAAAGACAAGGGACAGAAGGAAAAATAGTTCTGGAAGCCTCCCCCCTACACCAGCAGCATGATAAATGGAAGCGAGAACTCTTGATTCCCTTCCCTCTATCCCTAGACCACCAGCAGTAGAGATGACTCAGAGAAATGTGATATCTCCCAACCTGATCAGCAGCACCAGAAGTCACAGGGGAAGGAGGAACTTTGAGCCCTTGCCAGCTCTGGTACAAGAAGCTGCTGTGAAAGGGGGGACCCCTAGAGTTCTTTGCCTTCTTCCTTGATTAATGTCACCCAAGTGGCAGTAGGAAAGGGGGGCCCCATGAATCCAATAGCCAGACTTTCCTCTGGGTGAATCCTAACTGTGCGATGGTGAACTGGGGTTACCTTGTCGGAGGAGTGCTATATCCTGGGCAGTAACTCCGGGGCCATCTCTCTCTGTGCTTGCTAAATGTTTTGCCATTGTCTGTTGTCCTTTATCTGTCTGTCCTGACCCCTGGTTGCATTAACATTTTTCAGAATGTAGCCCTCAGCTGCTGCTGCTGTGCCACAGGGGTTGTTCTGGGAGTGTGGACTCAGCAACACAGCCTCACTGGGGAGTGTCACAGTTCAGGGCAACTGCATGTCTAGACCCCTTCTTCAGCTGTTTGTAATTCATTTCCCTTGTCTTTCTTTTCACTATACATTTAAGAACATAAGAACATAAAAATGACCATACTGGGTCAGACCAAAGGTCCATCCAGCCCACTGTCTACTGACAGTGGCCAATGCCAGATGCCCCAGAGGGAGTGAACTTAACAGGTAATTATCAAGTGATCTCTCTCCTGCCATCCAACTCCACCCTCTGACAAACAGAGGCTAGGGACACCATTCCTCGCTCATCCTGGCTAATAGCCATTAAAGGACCTAACCTCCATGAATTTATCTAGTTCTCTTTTAAACCCTGTTATAGTCCTAGCCTTCATAACCTCCTCAGGCAAGGAGTTCCACAGGTTGACTGTGCGCTGTGTGAAGAAGAACTTCCTTTTATTTGTTTTAAACCTGCTGCCCATTAATTTCATTTGGTGGCCCCTGGTTCTTATATTATGGGAACAAGTAAATAACTTTTCCTTATTCATTTTCTCCACACCACTCATGATTTTATATACCTCTATCATATCCCCCCTTAGTCTCCTCTTTTCCAAGCTGAAAAGTCCTAGCTCTTTAATCTCTCTCATATGGGACCCGTTCCAAACCCCTAATCATTTTAGTTGCCCTTTTCTGAACTTCTCCTAATGCCAGTATATCTTTTTTGAGATGAGGGGACCACATCTGTACGCAGTATTCAAGATGTGGGTGTACCATGGATTTATATAAGGGCAATAAGATATTCTCCATCTTATTCTCTATCCCTTTTTTAAACGATTCCTAACATCCCATTTGCTTTTTTGACTGCCACTGCACACTGCGTAGACGTCTTCAGAGAACTATCCACGATGACTCCAAAATCTTTCTCTTGATTAGTTGTAGCTAAACTAGCCCTCATCATATTTTATGTATAGTTGGGGTTATTTTTTCCAATGTGCATTACTTTACATTTATCCACATTAAATTTCATTTGCCATTTTGTTGCCCAATCACTTAGTTTTGTGAGATCTTTTTGAAGTTCTTCACAGACTGAGCAGACTGCTTTCCCGAGCAGACTGAGACTTTTCTCTGGGCTTTTCCCTTTTAGAGTACTTGCTTTTACTGGCCTTGGCATTAATGACAATTCACACGGTCAAAGATCCACACATTCACCCACCATATATGTCACACTTCAGAGCAGCTGCACCTGTATGCCCCCTCTGTGGTCAACCAAAGGCACCCAATCTAGGCTCCCATCTCCTTAGCTGTCATTTCTGTTGGGCAGAGATCTGCATCTCTCCCTATCCTGACTGGGGTTTTTCCAGGCTGCACAGTTCTATGCTGACACTGAGTTCCCCTGAAAGCCAGACTGCCTAAACAGGCCTGTGTTGGTGCTTTGCTTTCTCCTCAGAGGCTATGAACAGCTGTAATTGCCCACAGTTAAAAGTTACCACATGGCTCTTTCTAAGCAAGCACATTTATTCCCAAGGTGAAAGCATTACCAGAGATCACCCGCAACTCCAACAAGAGCCCTGATAGGTGAAGAGTCCTTCAGCCCTCTCACAGGGTTCTTCTGTGGTTACCAGTTCGTAACAGCTTTTGCTTAGAACAAGAACACACATGAATAAGTCAGTCTTTCCTTTATACAGCTTTGGCCTCTGGTTTTCATGTTTAAGAATAGGTAATCAGAAGACAATAGTTTTCTGTGCAGGGCATAGCTTTAAGAGGTGGGAATTTGCATTCACCTCCCCCCAGGTATTTCCTTAACTTTGTTTGTCCCAAAAGTTCCATCTTGTCTGGCACATTGATTAAAATAGTTTTTGAAGCTCATAACACTTCACAAGGGTAATGCTGGCCACATCTCTCTTCTGCAATCCCACAATAATACATAAACTTTGCATTCAATACAATAGATTCCAAAGATACTTAAACTTATTCAGTAAGGTTTTTGAAGGATATTGAAGTAAAGTGACCTGTCACATGGGGAGAAAGGCACTGGGAGGGCTGCCTCCCTGATAGCTCTGTATGGATCTGTACACTTCAACTTCCTCACTGGATCCTATCTCATGTATGGCTGATAACTCACTGCAAATGGAATAGAGATAGATAGGAAATATATCAGATGTGATTAGTGATCCTATAGCCCAGTGTCCTGTCTCCTACAATGGTCACTATCTGATGATTCACAAGAAGCTCTGCAGCGGACAATTGTGTAGTAACCTGCCCATAGTGGAAGTCTCTTCCTAACCACTGTGGTTAGAGATTGGCTTATATCCAGAAGGATAAGGTTCCCATCTTATTTCTTTTAAAATCCTACGGCAAGTGCAGTTGATTCCTATTAGAGAGAGAATGTTCTCTTCAGATGATGTAACTACTTATTGTTGCTCTTTTCTCTATACACCCGCAGAGAGAAAAAATGTTCTCATTATGTGACCATTTCATGACATCTCTTACTTTTGAAGAAAGAGTTGGAGAAAGCCAGCTGGGATTGTGGAATAGGGAATCCATGTAAGGGAGTTGGCATTTTACCCACCCTTGTGCCCTTATTTTACTTGCATACACCACATATATTTTTTATGAACACAAAACAAAAAAATTCCAACCAGACAAGATGCGTGGGCACTTGTATGTATCAATTGATGTGATAAGACTAATTTAAATGCAGCCTATATGTCTGAGACATATAGTGCTCTCTCTACATGTAGATTTTAATTTAGGAACTGAAACGAAACTGCTAGTTTGACTATTGTGACTGTATACAACAGATCAGTTTAACTGAGTGTCAATACTTCCAGTAATCAAACTAGCAATATTTTGTCTTAAAACTGGTCTCCCTATAGCGGAGTAACCACATTAATCTTCTTATCTTTCTCAGAGAGCGAAACATTATTAAAATTGACCTGGTAATGCAAACTCAGGGATACATATAGTATTCTGGCAAAACAGGGATTGCAAACTATATAAAGAAGAAAGACTACTTTGCAAAAATGCTACCACCAGATCATATATCATAGGCCACATTTTGCCCTTATTTACTGACTGGTAGGTTGCATAAGTATAAGTGACAACTGAATATGGCCCTTTATCTCTCTCATGCATTTGGTTTTGTTCCCCTGGCCATGAGAGAGAAACTTTTACAGTATATGTCCTACTGCCATTCATGGCCTAATGGATTGTCACCACAGATTCTATGGTATTAAAGGCCTCATTCTTAACTCGTTTGGAAAAATAGTTATTTGGAAATGAGACAAATAACATATTTTTCTATTTTAATATGGAAAAGGAATAAAGCAAATGAAAGCACACAAGCTAATGTAATTTCATAATTTAATTTGTAGCGCTTTTAATCAGAAGCCTAGAAGAACTTTACAGACATGCTTCACTACATCAGTGATTAACCACTGGACCAAACCTCCAAGGAAAGTAGTGGATTCTCCATAATTTCTAGATGCTTTTCTGGAAGATATGCTTTTTTTCAAACACAAGTTATTGAGCCTAATACAGGGGTGCCTGAGTAACAGGGGTGCCTACGTTAAACAGGAAGTCAGACTAGATGATCTAAGGGTTCTTTCAGGCCTTAAAATCTATGAGGAAGTTAAGTATTATCGGTCCCAGTTTACCAAGGGGTTGAGTGGGATGCCTAAAGTTGTACAGCAAGTCAGTGGCAAAGCCAATAATAGAACCCTGGAATATCAACATCAGATGCTGTGTTCTGAAGAATACTCCCAGAACTCTATGTAAAGAATAGTTGTATCTGAACTGAAATACCAATTGTAAATTTTATGGTTGAATTTGAGGCATTATGCACAACTGATCAAATAACCAATTTCCTTTCATAATAATTGAACTGCAAGCCGGCACACAAAGTAAACCATTTTTGGACTGAATTATCGCTGTATGTGCTGAATAACTCCAGTAGCCCTTATGCACAACAATTACAACAGTTTTTTACTATAGCAAATGTCGGTCCACTTAAAAACCTCACACACTTCACCCTCCAGCTGACAATGCTTGTTTGGCAGCATGGGACTTGCTAGAATTCAGTATCTAAAACCATCAGCTAATGGATATTGAAGGAGAAATATACTGCTTGCTTGGTGGTACTTCTCTTCACTTAGTGGACCTGATTCATTTCTGTATTACTCCAGATTTATGTAGGCGTAACTTCACTGAAATCAATAGTTAAACTTGTCCAAAACAGAAGTAACACAGTGGCAAATAAGATCTAATAGGTTGTTAAAATGGGTCTACTATACTGCAGCCAAATTATTTTCTATGCATTTTCTCCTGTAAATTATGCTGTTCTTCAAAATTAAATCATTTAAAGGCTATTACTAGAGATGTTTTCATGTAATATTCATAAGACTATATATTTCTGAATTCCTCTGAAGCAAAATACATCACCTGTAGCACTTACATTAGTGAAGTCCTGAAGCCTTAAAATTCCACCTGACCTGCAGCATGAATGCCATTGAACAACAACAAATTCCTGTAAAAGAGACGCTAACTGGAAGGTGTAGTTTGAGGGCTCCAGGCCTGCATAAAGCTTTTCTGGTGTAATGGGACACAGTGTGACAAGGGGGGCAGGGGAGGAGAAGGGGAAAGTCTGTCAAACAAAATAAAAAAACCTTTCAACTTTTAAAGTTCATTTTTTATTAATATGGTAACTGAAAATATTAATAAAGAATCTCCAGAAATCCTGTTAGGATACAAGAAACAATGATGCTGCACAGTTAGCACAAATAAAGATTACAACAGAAGACAGAAAAAGAGAATGGGCCTATTGCTCTATTGTATTGTAGTCCCTTCACATCACAGTATTCATAAAGCCAGTGGATATGGCTACTAGGGAATTATTTGGGGTTGGGGTTGAGATTGGCTGGGAGTAAGAGTGCATTCCACTCCTTGATCCATTAAATTCTTCTTCACTTCTCTTGGTTCCTAATGTTTTATCTATATAATAGGTCTAAGGTGAGTGGGGGAGGGGAACAAAACAAAACAAAACAATCCCAAACCCACCCAAATGATCATCCTTTCCCCATGAACTATATCTTTATCTTGACTCTTCAAAGGGGTAAGACTTTTCTGTTAAGACATAATTAGCAACTAGCTACCACTGCAAGAGGGCCATTAGAAATGCATACACAGATTAGATTAGATGATGGCTTGGATGTAAAATCCATGTAAAACATTCCCAAAATAACAAATGGCTTCCATCAGTATATTAATACCTATCATGACAGGTTTCAGAGTAGCAGCCGTGTTAGTCTGTATCCGCAAAAAGAAAAGGAGGACTTGTGGCACTTTAGTAACAAATTTATTTGAGCATAAGCTTTCGTGAGCTACAGCTCACTTCATCGGATGCATTCAGTGGAAAATACAGTGGGGAGATTTATATACACAGAGAACAGGAAACAACGGGTGTATATAAATCTCCCCACTGTATTTTCCACTGAATGCATCCGATGAAGTGAGCTGTAGCTCACGAAAGCTTATGCTCAAATAAATTTGTTAATACCTATCATATGTACTTTGCAGGAGAACATTCACTCTCTAATATTTCTACCTGCCTTCCCAGCAAGATATTATCTTCAGTAACATCTTTGGATTTGTGAAGTAATACTCACCAACAAAAAGTTAACTCCTGAACCTTTAAATCACCTTGCTCAGCTGCCTGTGGGGTTCTGCCAATTTTCCCATCCAAAGTATTTTCATGCCTTCAATTTTTTTCTGTCACAATGCATTCTCAGAAGGGGGTTGGATTAAGGCTGCACAGGCAACCTTAATTCTGGCATTTCCTAATTTGAATGTTTGACTTTGCAACGTTAATGTCCTTTTAACATAGCCTGTTTTGTGTTACATAACAACTGTAACACTTCTATAATGCCTGGAATGGGAGGATTGCAAATTGCTTTGAAAGCAAGTCTTATAATGCCACAGTGGCTCATGTAAGTGTTCCTTACTTTATAGGTAGGTAAACAATATGGAGATGGTAAGTGGCTTGCCCAAATCACAAAGCAAGACCGTATCATCAGGGACAGACTCCAGAACTTTTGATTCTCAGTCCGTTGCTTTATCCACTAAATCATGCTCTCTGGACCTAGTACATGAATCATTCACAGACAGCCTGAACAGGGCAATTCATATTCAGACTGCTGGGGAAGAAGCACAGAGGCTGAAAGTTAATTTGGGTTTTAATTGAATGTGCTGTTAGAGATGCACCAAAACATATCAAAATGGCTCACATTTAATTTCCTATGGGGACAACTTGCCAATTTAGCCAATACAGAATTATCATCTCCTATCTTTCTTCTGCTTTTACTTGTTCCTTCTAAGCAACACTGCAGTAGTTGCTGGCTAGCAAGGTTAGCCAAGGGACCAGCTTCCCTGTCGCTATTCTCCTCATTCTGTCCCTTATTAGGCTGGTAAAAACACGTTAGGCCTAGAGGCATGTGCAAGTATTAACAGAGGGGTGGGGGGAGAAGTGTATCTGTCACTCTTGCATACATTCATGAATAGCAGGGTAGTGGTGCAGCTCCTTCTCATACACAGTAATAGTATGAATATGTATTACATGCTGTTACTGCATTATTAAAATTCTATTAAGGAAATTTATTAATTTGATTTCTGCAGGAGCTTTGAGCTTAGATTTTTTTGTAGAAAAATGAAACATCTCTTTTCTGCTTGTTGGTTGAAAAACCACTGTGCGTATAGAGGACGTGCAAATTTTTATAACAATAATACTTTGTAGCTTCACTTGGGCCACTGGTAGTTATTCAGCACTTGACAACTTTGACTATACAAATGAATGGCCATTGTATTGTGTGTTTGATACACTCCTACAGACTGCACTGACTTTTGATTCTACATGAGTCTCTAATTTTTTAAAATAAGTTTTTTGACAATTAAATCACTTCTTGTCCTAATCAAAATCTCTCTTCCCTCATTTGGTTTAAGCCATTTGACTAAAGAAGATGTAGTAAAATATACTGCTTCAAGTACTTTTCCCTTCCCTTTTGCCCTTCCCTTATCACAAGTGACAAGTAGCCATTAGAAAAGCAAACAAAACAATAAAGAACCCTGAACATAATTTCAGACCTGGAACCTTATACAAGCATAACCATCAATATTATTCCATCCTCACCATCAAGAAGCATTGAACAATAGGATCTTATTGTAACAAGACAGAGAAACCATTACTCTTCAGAAGTCCAAAAGATGCAGACGCAGTAGCAGCAGTCCAGCCACCCAAGCTTTGCAATGCAGTTGTCAGGCAGAAGCAGATCCTTTTGAAATTTGGCCCTCCATTCTTACCAGCACTTCTCTGGTTGCAGAATTTCAGAGAAAATGGTGCATTTGATCTTCCACCTGGGCACTGAACTCTTTGTCCTACTTCTGAAACATGAGAAAGTATACAGCTAATTTTTTTTAAAAGTGCAAGGTGAAAAGGGTGACCATGCTGTGACTGTACATCACCTTTTCTACTACTTTTAATAAAGAGTTAAGAAAAGGTGTACATGGTGGCTTCTCTTTCATTAATGTTCAAATCCAAAAGCATGCACATATATCTTTAAGCCTCCTTTGTGCTTCCCCAATCCTGGGCTATTCTGGGTGCTGCAGGGACTCATGGCATAATTTAGACCAGGGGTGGGAATTTTTTTTGGCCTGAGGGCCACACCTGGATATGGAAATTGTATGGTGGGCCATGAATGCTCACAAAATTGGGGATTGGAGTGCAGGAGGGAGTGAGGACTCCAGCTGGAGATGTGGGCTATGGGGTGGGGCCAGAAATGAGTTCCGGGTGCGGGAGGGGGCTCCGGGCTGGGGCAGGGGGTTGGGGTGCAGGAGGGGGTGAAGGCTCTGGCTGTGGGCTCTTGGGGGGGGCAGGGATGAGAGGTTCAGAGTGCGGGAGGGGGCTCCGGGCTGGGGGTTGGGGTGTGTGGGGTGAGGACTCTGGCTGGGGTGCGGGGTGTGGGTTCAGGAGGGGGCTCTGCAATGGGACTGAGGGGTTCAGAGGGTAGGAGGGGGATCAGGGCTGCGGCAGGGGGTTGGGGTATGCTAGGAGGTCAGGGATGCAGGCTCTGGGCAGCGCTTACCTCAAGCAGCTCACGGAAGCAGCGGCATGTCCCCCCTCTGGCTCCTATGTGGAGGTACAGCCAGGTGGATCTGCGCACTGCCCTGTCCGCAGGTGTCACCCCTGCAGCTCGCATTGGCCGTGGTTCCCGGCCAATGGGAGCTGGGAGCTTATACTTGGGGCAGGGATAGCGTGTGCAGCCCCCGGCTGCTCCTACACATAGGAGCCAAAGTGGGGGACATGCCACTGCTTCCGTGAGCTGCTTGAGGTAAGCGCTGCCCAGAGCCTTGTGGCCTTGTGCAGCCATGTGGAGCCGCGGCATGTGCAGAGCGGGGCAAGCCCCCAACTTTGCTCTGTGGCTGGAATGCCAGAGCTCAAGGGACAGATTAAAAGGTCTCATGGGCCAGATGTGGCCCGCAGGCTGTAGTTTGCCCATCCCTGATTTAGGCTGCATGCCTAAGATATGGCAGCCTCCCTGGGCTGCCCTGAGGATCATGGAGCTGCTGCAAATTTCTGCAGCACTGCATGCTACAAACCCATGCCCAACACACCCTTCATGCAGTACTTGCAAGGGGGTCCTCAGAAAGCAGCCATATTGCTATCTTCTGCAGTGGCTGAGCCTGGGGGATCTTCCCACAGCCAGAGCCAGCACTTCGAAAGCCCATTTACACTGTTCTAGCCCTTTTATCTGGTGTAAAGGTGCCAGAGTAGGGGGTGAGGACCTCACATGTAAGGTTGAGTATGAATTGTCAAACCTAAAAACCAAACCCAAACTCCTTCCAAATATAGATCCAAACTAGCAAAGAACTTTTTTTTCCTTACTTTATCAAAGACAAGACAAAGAGGACATGGTCTCCTTAGAAATACAAAGACAAAGTACTTGTAGGCTTAACTTATAGAGGCACTTCATCAGTACAGGAGACATTCAATATAATTACACTTTGGAATGGATGGGAAATGGGTATTGATAGAAAGCTGGATTGTGACTCGGAAGCAAGGTCCAATGAAGAACAAAAGCAACAAATTAAGGTGTCATTAATGGAAGATAGAGTGAGAAAGGTGGACTGGGGAGAAGAATCTAAAAAAGCAGAAACTGAAAAGGTATGAGCCACATTAGTAAAGGTATCACAACAATCACTTAAGTAGCTTCTGGAATAAATGTAATATTGAAATCCCTTGAAACAGAGCCTTTAATTCTCACTGATTTCCCAAAGTGGCTCACCAACTGTATTACAAACAACATTTTGTCAGATGAATTTCAGTTTAAGTAGCTGTTCTAGCTACTTTGGGCCAAATTCAACCTAAGTGCAATTCCACTGACTTCAGTAGAGTTATACTGGAAATTAATTGGATAGTTCTTTAAATATCCCAAAGGGTCTATTTGTAAGTGACTCATGTTTTTTTACACAAGATTTTTCATATAATTTACATGGGGAAAAAAACCTTTTAAATTGCCTCTACCAAATAAGTTAAATAAAACAGATTTTCATTTTAGAACACACACTAGAGGCCCTTCAGTTCATTAAAAGATGGACAAGAAGGAGAAAGGGGAGGAATTATCATGCACCGAGAGTGTTGTATTGATTTATGAGTGTGAAATTCACTAATTATGGGAAGAAATTCATAAGAGATTTAAATCTGTTAAGGTAGTGAAATGTGGATGATCACGATGGCCTCTTCTGACCTTAAAGTCTATGTGCTATTAAGGCCAACCAAAGTTATCTGCCCTATAATTATACCACAAGCAAAATGAAAGAATCTAATATCTGATTGTGTCTTTAAAATCAGCTAACCTGGGACTACAAACACTATTAGCCATTATTATAAATGTATGGTTATTACATGGCATCACTACAATGCAGAGCGATGGTTGTCTGAGTACCTTGACTATCTGGACTATTCTCTTCCACACTTGAACATGTTTGAATTTCTTTTAGGTTGAACCTTCATGCTGAATTTCCTATATTTATAATATTTGTTATTTTTTGATAAAGGTAGAAATATTGCAGGGATGTCACAACTAAATTACTGATTTGTACAAAACTTTATGTTAACACAGTATAATTCTAGGATAAAAACTAAGGGTCCTATGTTTTGACAATGTGTGTGAATTGTAAATTCATTTTAGGTATATAGTTATACTGTGTCCAGCTTTTGATAGTTGATTTAAAAAGAAGTTTTGTCTCAGATGCTTTGTAGCTGGTCTGGTTGAAGTCAATGGAAGTTTTATCGACTTCAAGGAGACCAGAATTTGATTGTTGGAATTCATCCCAAAATAACCTAACAAAAAATATAGAACTGCAGGAGAAAGAGCAATAACAATGGAAAAATATGCAGGTATAATGAGATCATATCAATTTTATCTCATTTCTGAGGCATACATGAAGAGAAATGCATTATAGGGTTGCAGACTATGAATAGTGAATGGAATGCTGCCATGTAATGATTATGTAGTTTAAGAATTTTGCACTAGAATTATTAAGCAATTTTCTCTGATGCTAATGTTCAACACTGGGAGGCAAATTTTCCTTTCTGTGTTTTGACTAATCAACATCAACTTTCATACTTTTTTCAGCCTTTTGCTCAAATTGTAATGAAGCTCGTTAGTCACCACAATAGACTAATATGATACTAGTTATGAGGCAAGGTAAACAGAAATGACATATTGCACAAGCCGTGCTGATTCAGATACGGATACAGCCGGGCTCATATTTAATGCCGATTGATTGTGTTCACTGCGAAGACTTTCTACCTTAGAGTTCACTTTTAATACAACAATATAAAAAAGAATATTGTACCTATTTATGTCTAAGGAATGTTCAAATCAGCTGATCTTTTCCCTACTTAGTTTTCTCTATCTACTAGTAAAAAATTATTTCATTTCCTGGGGCCATAATGTGTGTCATTCAGTTAAGATATAATTGGAAAGAGCACGCATATTCTGGCTTCCCCCCGGTGCTGAGGCCCAGTCTTATTAGTTAAATTATTAACTCATATTTCCCCTTAAGAAAAGCCCCTTTTAGAGCAACACACTGGGGGCGGTAGTTGTGTCCCAAAAGTTGTGAATGCCAAGTGGCATTAGATGCTACTGCTGCTTCAGTCCTTCCTTCTGCTTCTTTAGTATCCCTTCCCCTGCATTGTAGTGGGGAGGAACAGTGCACGTTATGTCTGAACTCTCCTTTCATTTTAAATTTTGAATTAGTTTGCCCAGCTACATAGGTTGATGTGTTCACAGAGCTCAAGGATTTTCATGAAAAATTCATTTTCACTCAAGCAAATTGATAAAGCCAAAATTGGCAGCATTACCCCTCACCAACAGTGATGTTTTTTGCAGCAACAGCAAATGGAGGATCGTTTGCAAGAAAAGCATTTGTAATCCCTGTGCAACATAATGCTTTATCTTTTGGTCTTCAAAACAGTTCTATGTTACTTCTGTGTGTCTCCCCCCGCTAGTAATTTGAAACAAAGGGACACTTGAATATAAGTGCATTGGTTTAATAAACATTCAGCTGAAATAATTAGTGTTGTTTTTTTCCCCAAAATCAAGGTACAAGCTGTTCCATGTTAGCGTAAAATGCATGAAGCAACAAAATTAAGCTGAAGGCACAGACTGCAAACCTAAACCAATGGGTATTAAAATATTCTGCTCTCAGAAGTGGGAGTGGCAAGGCTAATTATATATGATCCTAAGTGACAAGAACAGGCAGAACAGAGTGATGAATAAGGAAAAACAATTTTATATTCACTACAGCAAAACCAAGAGTCTGGTGCTCTGATAAGCACAGGCAGAAGGGAGCATTGCCAGGGGATTTAATAATATTATTAAGATGATGTTGAAGTAAAAAGAAAACGGTACAGAGTTTAAGCATAGAAGTTTCTGGTTATCAGGGAATAAGGTACAGATTATCAAGAGGTGCGAAATTCGGTTTAGGAATGGGTGGCGTAAAGAATACATAATCTGCAATCTCCCCGATTGGGGGTAAAAGGTTAACGGGTCAAACTACAGACATTGAGATATCGGGGTATGTTGTTCATATAATGGCTATGTTCAGGTATGGAGTATAATGAGTGGATACGATGATGAGGATGGATTTACCCTCATTTGGTGGGATTTAATGTTCAGTGAGTTTATGGTTCCAGTTCATATGGTCCCATGGAAAAAGTCTTTTAGTCCCTTTCCCATAGTTGATGCACGATGTCGTACCGGCTCCCTGCTGCTCTTTCTGGTACTCAATTGTTATTCTGGGGTGTTGGCCAAATCTCACTGAAGCTGGTGGGCTTAACCACTGCCCTTCAGTCAACATAAATGTAAGAAACAATCAAGGTTCTTTTCAAATAAATGTGTTAGTCTCTAAAGGGCCACAATACTCCTTTTCCTTAAGCTTCTTTATGTAACCAGATGGATGAAACAATAGAAGCCACCACCCAAAACACAGGAACATGGAGAAGTTGACCCACATGGCCCAAGAGGTTTCCCTGGAGACTGATATACCAAACACAGGGACTGAGGCATTGACTAGTGGAGGTATGTGTGTGAGAGAGACAGAAAGGGAGCAGAAACACACAGCAGTACTGAAAAAAGAAGCCAAAAAGCCGAAACACATGCAGAGAAGCCCTGGTACAATAACCCTTAGGGAAAAGTTGAGAGCGTGAGCTTAGGGGTAAAGTACTGGCTTAAAAGGGCTTGGAGCTGTGAGCAAAGACACTGGTTCCTGCTGTATTCAAGGAAACAGGATTTTGTGCTTTCTTTGTGAACAAAGAAGATTGCATCAAAGAAATATCTATTCCATCATCAATTTATCCTAACAGAAACAGCCTGCTAGCCCTCAAATTTGGCTAGCCACTGGGGTAAAAAAGGGGTAACAATATGTTGACCAGCAAGAGGGACTCCAGCAAACACTTCCTCGCCGGGGGTGGCATTACCCGTTTCGCCGACTGGCGGTTCATCCACCGTGCCCATCCCACTTAACAGAGCCATCTGCCACGGGAACCAAGACAAGTGTTGCCCCACGTCCTGTGCAGCTGCAGCCCCCACTCCAGATCCTGGCAGCTGTGCCACAACGCCATCCAGAACAGCCTGGTGAAAGCCATCGCACCGCGCCTGGGGGAGGTCACCGTGAACGGCGCCATCCCCGGTACCGACAGCCAGCTGTGACCTGACATTATCACCACCGATAAGGCCCAGAAAAATGTCAATGTCACGGTCTCCTTTGAGAACAGGACCCCGGCCTTTCGTGAAGCCCAAGCTCATAAGCTGGAAAAGTATGCTCCCCTGGCTGACACCCTGAGAGCAAAGGTGTAGATGGACACCCTGATTGTTGGAGCCCTGGGCGCCTGGGACCCCTGCAACAAGCATGTGCTGCGGACCTGCGGGATCGGTCGACGCTACGCATGTCCAAGCAGTGCCTCATGGTCTCAGACACCATCCGATGGTCCAGGGACATCTACACCGAACACATCACCGGCCACCAACAGTACCAGGAGGTGTGAGCTGGAGCGGCATCGTGCATCGACTACAAGAAAGGGACCGAGAGACTTTGTCCATTGGACCATATGAACTGGAACCATAAATTTACTGAACGTTAAATCTTACCAAATGAGGGTCTATCCATCCTCATCATTGTATCCACTCATTATACTCCACACCTGAACATAGCCATTATATGAACAACATACCCTCATATCTCAATGTCTGTACTTTGACCCATTAACCTTTTACCCCCAGTTGGGGATATTGAAGATTATGTATTCCTTATGCAATCCGATCTTAAACCGAACTTGGCGCCCCTTGATAATCTGTACGTTATTCCCCGATAAACTTCTATGCTTAAACTCTATACCGTTCACTTTTTTTTTAAAACATCATCTTAATAAAATTTTTAAACCTGTTCTTCTTAATGGCCACCTCTGAGAGAAGCTAGCTAACAGCCAGAAATATTTCTTTGTAACTGATTCAGGGGAGGCTCACTGTAAGCAAATTCTGACAGAGCCACAGGTAATACAAGGTATGGATTTTGTCCTCCAACTTCATTTCAGCACAAGTGGGGACACTGCCTCCGTCTCGTATACCAGATGATTTTCTGAGAAACTGGACAGTGAAGTGGCCACATGAATACTGCTCTGACAAATATTGGCATTGCCAGCACCCACTGGCCTAGCTCTAGACTAAAAAAATCACTTGAAGGCACTAGTAGCAGTAGTGCGGCAGCTGCTCAATCTCAAACTCACTGTTAAAGGATTCCCTTCTACCCGTTTTGTTGAAAGACTAATCAGGTGTTTTGGACACTGCTCCTTACAAATCTGAGCAGGATGAGCAAAGCAGCCATCATCATGCTTGAACATGGACAATAAACAGCCATTGTTCAGGTAACATTGTTACAGTCAGTCTATGAAGTGAGAACTACATTTGGTGCATATGTGCATTAATTGAGTTTTGGTACTACTTACTTTCAGTCAAAAGACAGGGGAACAGCTCTTTTATTCCAATTCTGCCGGCCTAATCCTAGAAGTGCAGAAAAGTTAGCTCAACTTTTCATATATTTACAGGTTCAATTCAAGTTTTAACTGAAGATTTGTAGATAGAGGCACTTATAATGGACACATGCTAGTCTCTATATAGGTGAGAGAACTTTACCTGAACTTGTTCATCCATTACTAGAGACAACATTGTGAGGCTTGTAAGAGCTAAGAGCTTTTGGCACCACTTGAGTAACAGGTTGATTTCCCAGCAAGGCCATATTTTCAATAATCATATCATTATAATATATTCAAGTAATGCAAATACATTGTGATGGGCAGAACAGGCACTATGGGACCACAGAGGGGGCCAGCATGCTCCTGGTGCACCAACATCACAGGCACTGACTTTTGTTTTTGCCGGTGGGTACTCCACCCTCGCTCCACCCTGAAGCCCTGCTCCCGCTTGGCCTCTTCCCCTGAGGCCCCACTCTCGCTTGGCCTCTTCCCACTCTCTCTCTGACCCCTTGGCCCCACCTGCCCACCCACCGCGCACTCCTCTGCACCCCCTCCCCTGAGGCTTCCCTGCCCACCCACTGCTCTCTCCTCTCTGCCCCCTCCCCCAAGGCTCCCCTCCCGCCTGCCCGCCACTTGCTCCTCTCCAATCCCTCCCTCTAGCGCCTCCCACCCACTCCTCTCTACCTCCTCCCCCGAGGCTCCCCTCGCCTGCCCACTGCTTGCTCCTCTCCGCCCCTTCCCTCGCCTACCTGCAGGGGAGGTCTGGGCATACCTGAGTCACAGGCCCTTTTTCCCAGATGAATTGTCACCAGCCTTCCACACTTGCAATGTGAGAAAGCCACATGGTGTTGTTAAAACCTTGTGCTTTTAGAAGTGGATAGAGGAGTTGTGTGACAAAAGTATCTATAACTACTCTGTGAGTGGTCCAAGTAACAGATTTCTGTTCTTAGGAGAGGGAGTTTCCAGACAGGATACAGTTATTCTAAAGTTTGGAAGAACTAGCATGCACATGGGACTGTCATCAAAACCTAAGGACGGAGACCAGAGCTGTCAGAAACAAAAAGGGAAACACAAGGGGCCCACTGGAGGTGTCTCTGGCAAGATCATTGCTAGCTGTCAGTCCCCAGAGCAGGGACACTAGTCTCACCAGTCTACTGAACTCATTGCTGAAGGCGTTAAAACATTTGCCATCAGCTTTGAGGTGCCACCTCTTTTGTGCCTTAGGAATAACAATAAAAAGTTGGTCGCCTATTAAAGTTTTCTGCCAAAGCTCACTTTATATACAGCATCTGTAGTGTCGGAAGAACTGTGGCAAACCAGCAATAAAATTAAAGCCTCAGAGTGGGAAGTGTAAAGTATTGTGTCCATTATGATTATTAGAAAGAAATTGCTATCATTTTCTCTTTTACTTTCCACTTATGTTATAGGAATTGTGTAGAAGTGGGTGAATATTTCACAACATATTTGAGGAATATAGAGCCCTATTTGAATACTCAAATAGTCATGTATTCTCTTTGGCTATGTTCAGCTTTTTGTGTTTGCTTCCCATGAATAGTCTAATGAACAAGTTTACAGGCAGGAAAGTTTGCCAGAACAGCACATTTTAAGAAGTTATTAGAAAATACTCAGCGAAGACAAGTTTTCAACCAGTAAATTTGAGTATTTCACACCAGAACAGGGATTCTGGCCCAGGTTCAACAAACCAATTAAGCTATGCCTAACTTTAAGTATATAAATAGTGCCATAGAAGTCAGCAGGTTACTCACATGCTTGAAGTTAGACATGTGCATAATTGCTTTGCTGAATCAGGACCTCGAATGGAGTTACAGTCATCTAATCTGGGAACAGAAACAAAACAATATGAACCTATGTGCTCAGTGAGAACTAACCAACACAGATTTAATTTCAAGTGTAGAACACTCACATGATCAGTCATGAAATTATTTGGTGAACAGTATGTCATGAATAAATTTGAGACAGCCACAAGCTGTTCTTAGATAATTTACGAATAGAAAAAGATAGCCTACATTTGCTGAATAACTATTTCCTACAAGACGCATAGACTCTGAGGTCAGAGAGACCTTCCTGCACACTGCAGGCCACAGAACCTCACCCACCCACTCCTGTAACAGACCTTTAACCTCTGGCTGTGTTACTGTCTTTTAGCATGGACCATGATTATTGACAGGGGAGGAAGAGGCAAGAGCTGTGTAGGTTTGCCACATGCAGTTTTGTCAAAGGAAAATCAAGGTCTAAATTTTGTATTATATTGTGGTAAATATCTCCCAGACTGTATTGTTATAGAAACAGAAAGGAGAGGGAATGAATGGAGTTCTACAGAACAATACTGATCAAAGGAGAAATTTCACCATTTATTCTCTTGAATATCACCACCTCATAAGCCCACACTGTGATGACTGGCACATGAACACAATAGCTTCTGCTTTCGTTGCTATGAGAACATTGATTATATTTGTTGTCTATTACATATTGTAAGTTTCTCACTGTACTGCTTTAAATATTGATAAAAGAAAAGCCACAGGACTGCATATTATTCATTTGTACCCAAGTTCACAGCAGGAGAGGTTGTTGGCCAATACAATGAAGCTTATGAGTCTGTAATGAACAGTTGTTCCTTTGAAATAGTTTATGCATCATGTTAAATGTTGTCTAGGAAACAGTGATCCCTTGAAAACCCTATAGAGAAGTGAGCTGAACTAGTACCAAAAAGGAAAATAAAAATACTTAATTTCCTGTTTCGGAGTTTATGAGCGTCTCGATAAAGGTTTCTGAGTTACCGGCATCTATCATAGCTAGCTGTCTATATCAGGGCTCAAAACAGGCAGGGAGGGGAGAGAGCACAAGTATTCTCCCAAACTCCATCTTTTTGAGACAGATACCAAAAGGGGACATATGATACCCTAGGCTTTGTTGGTCTTAACTCCCCAGGTGGGGCTTGAATGTTCTGTAGGTAGTGTTGGGCTAAGCTTACCATCAGTAGAGCTTGGATACCCCTCAGCTTGGCTCCTCCATGGTGGGCTGTAAGTGCCCCCACCCTCAGCTCTGCCAAGCTCAGCGCCTCCTTGAGAAAGTGGGGGTTGGGGTAGCTGGGAGGCCTTACTGGCCTCTGGGTGAGGTTCTGGGTTGCTGCCTATGCAGCTGCTCCTGTTCCTCCTGCTCTGGCTCAGCCACTGTAGCCCCTGATCCTTTTCCCATCCCTCACCACTTCCATTTCCCATGCTGCTGCCACCCCAAGGTTGTTTCTGTTCCCTTTTGTGGGAGGCAGCCCTTGGGAAGTGGTTTTTGCATTTCCTTTCTCTGTCCCATCTGGGGTTGCTGTGTTTCCTTCATCATCACGCTCTTGCCAGGAGCTGGGGTGAATGAAGTGGTGATGAAAGAACAGGCATCATGAAAGGGGTCTGCTACCCTCAAGGGTGGGGCATGCCCAACCATGCCTGAAATCTGCGGGGGCATCAAGGAGACCTTACCAGCAGATGACCAGGAGTCCATGGACTCGGTTGAGTCCACAGAGATCATGGCTCCCAACTTGCTACAGAATGAGCTGTGCCTGTTCCTGTCAGACACGTGTGGCTCCAAGAGAAAGGTGCAGCTTGCGCTCCAGCGATGGGGGGACTTCCATCTGGTCCTTCAGGCCATGAGAGCCATGTTAGGGGACAACAGGGGGACCAGAAAGCAGGATGCTACAGCCTTCCAGAAGGCCTGCAGCTTCAATGATTCCCTGCTCACCTTTGGGGTTGACCACAGGTTGTTGTGCGGCTCTGTGGGGATGGCTGGCACTCCTGGCCATGAGGCTCCTCTACTCCACTCCCCAATGAAACACACCAACTTTGCCTCCCTGAACACCCAGGTCTGTAGAGTGGGTCTCCGCAAATGCTCTTCTTCCTTTGGGTGGGGGTGAGGGGGTACTCTGTTATTTTCCTGTAGAAGACCCACACAGACCCAGCTGCTGAAGGTGGCTGGAGTGAGGGGACGTAGTCTATTTCAGCCACCTCACTGTGCTCAGGGTACTAGAGGGGTCACTGAGGTTCTGCTAACTCTCCTGCTGCACCTCCCATCCTGCATGGAGGCGCTGATGCTCAACCTCATTAATATCAATGCCCCGATACCAGGTCCAGAGACGGTGTGTTTCTTCTGGCCGGCATCTGCCTTCCTCAGCGCTCTGGATTCTCACAAGTACCTGGTCCTGGACAGGGACTTCATGACCACACTGACTGCATGGGACCCTCTCAGAGCCGAGGGGGATATTAGTTGTTGGCTCCTTCCCAGAACCGTGAGCATGGGCATGTATCTAATGTGGTTCATGGCCTCCCTCCACATCTGCTTTTCTGGAGCAACACGGAGACCCTGGGGCACATTTATGGAGGGTGTGCAACCCCTGCAACCCCTTTTCCGGCTCTTCCAGAACCTCCTCCTGAAGTTCCAACTGCACTTTCCCTCACACCTCCTGCTCCACGCATTCCCCATCCATGGCCTCACAAAGTCGCAAGACCACCTCATCAACCTCCTCCTGGCACTGGCCAACATGGCCTCCATGCAGGTTGACAAGGGGGAAGCTGGATGGGGTGGCATTGGCGATTGTGGGGCCTACTTCCAATCCCTCCTTAACTTATGTCTCCAGGCAGAGTTCCTCTAAGTGGTGTCCGCTGCCCCCCTGGATGCCTTCAAAGAACAGTGGGCGCTGCCTGGGGTACTCTGTTTGGTGTCCTCATCTGGCTCCTTCTGACCTTTATTCCCACCCCAGTTTTTTTCATTTGTTGTCCCCTTGGGGTTTGTTGGCGCCTATAGCTCCTCTCCTTATGCTGAGGTGGGGTCTGTCTTTAGCAATGGGCAGGCTCACACCCACCCACCCTCAGTGCCACAATAGGTGCTCCTCCTCTTCCGCGGACACCAATACCACCTTCTCCCAGGCAGAAAGAATTGGTAGTGTATTGCCTAGCAATCAGAAATTAATGACAGCAATGAATAGCAACCTCTACTGAGGTTGCAGTTAGTAGTAACAGAAGGACCTGGCATTGGTACTTCAGGCAACAGCAGGGGACCCTGCACATTGTCAATGAGTGACTCCCCCTTCCCCCCCGGACTTACAGCTAGGTCTTTAAGGTCAGCTGTGTGTTTGTAGTCAGTACCACTGGCATTCTGGTGAACCAAAGGCACAACAAGATCATAAGATGGCTCCAGAGTGACAGCCAGGCAGTGGGGCAGGATTGGGAACAAAATAAAAAAGGCAGCCACCCCCCCAAAAAAACCAAGCTCACTGAGCAGACTTGAGCTGTCCCAGTGAAAGCTGTGACCTAGGTATCTGTAATGGAAAAATCACTGCAAACCTTGTGGTAGCCTAGCATGTGATGGACTGGACATTGTAATAATTGTTCCACTGTGTCATAAACTGGGCTACAGCCAAGTCAAAATCCCTTACCTTCCCGCTCTATTTGGCTCCCCGGCCCTTCTCTGTCTTTTTCTTCATCTCCAGTCAGCACCCTTCCCTGGCTCCTTGTCCTGCTCAGCTCTGGTTCCATGTCCAGTCTCTATTCCCATCCCACAGAGCTCTTCACAGTTCTCCCTGCCGTCCTAGAGACTGCGCTCCCTTAACCCCCCCCCCCCCATTGGGGGGTCTCTTCCTCGCCCTTCCCAAGCTATTTATGACCGTTCCAGTCTCTTCACCCCTCTGCTAAATGTTTAGTCCCTACTCCAAGTCATAGAGATATTAGAGCTTCACAATACCAAATGTAAGAATTTTTTAACATTGGCAAAACAATGGATTTTCCCCAACCTCATTCTGACAAACAACTGAACCATTTTAAGCTTAAAAAAAAAAGTCAGCCAGAAGCAGACACCTGGCACAGAAGACATTAGCTGAAACACCGGAAGTCTGTCAGAGTTCTAAGCAACTGAAAACAGTTTTACATGGGAAGTGTCATGCAACTTCAATTATAGGCATCTCTACCTGCTCTGCCTATAATCGTGATGGTTATCCACATACACAAGGTTTTGCATTTTGTTTCCATCTCCTCCTCAAGTTCCTCCTTCCTCCTGAAATACAGCTTGTCTGTGAGAATGTGAGATGATGCTGTGTAAACTTTCTCATTCTCTCTAAGACACATAAATCTTGACATACCTCTCCCTACCCAGTGAGTAAACAAGTTGCCAAAATATCTGCCCAAGCAGCTGGTTCCAAGTAATTGGAATTTAAGATCCAAAGGGAGTGCAGAGGACTTGAAAGCGTGCCTGTTATACTGCAGCAACCACAGGAGAAGAAATGAAGATAAGGTGCTCATCTTCATTCATTTTAGCTGAGTTATACACAGTCCATACGGAATTTATTTTTCAAGAATGATGATAATCCAGGTATAAACATGTTTTTACAATTCATCCAGCTACCACACTTGTTGGGTAAAAAAAGGTAGAGCATATTTCAAACGTACAGGAAATGCAGCTGTAATCTCGCTGATAGGAAATAGAAATTCTATGCTATCCTTAATGTTCAGAATCATTGAGATGTCAGGAAGGGAATAATACTGACAATACTGCATGATTCATATCTAGAAAACAGAACACTTTGCCTTATTCAAAATGATATCAATGGAGGCAGCTGAAAACATATGCATAACTCCTGAAGATGCTGGAAGGATTTTCCCATAAACCAAGTGCTAGAAGACATAGCATCATTTTACTCTCCCTCCTACAGAACTCTCCAAGATCCAGTCATCCCTATCTTATGACACAAACTGAGATAAGGAGTACCTGAAATCTCATCACAGCAACATTGGTGTAAGAGAGATAATAGTAATAACTGTCACAGTATCTGCTTCTAAGAGCTTAAAAGGCTTTGTTAGGTTGTGAACAAATATACAGCTACTACGAAGGAAGATTCTTCTTTATCCTCCTCCTCTTTTGTTGCTCTGACCATCTGATTTTTTACAATAGAAAACATACAGGGCTCACTCCCAATTCTTATTCATAAGAGCAGTATAATGATTGTGTGTATATTGTATATATATATAGGTTGCAGGATAAGCCATAGCATGCTGAGCACTCTCTGTTGGGTTTGTTTTAACTCGGTAACTGTTTTTAAGTCTCAGTCATTTATTTTGGAATTGCCAAGTACCAAATCCCAAAAGTGTAATGATGGTGTGAAAATAAACCAGTTTTAGCTGAGGGGGAGGGGAGCAGTGCATCTAAAAATGATAACCTCCTATATCACTTCTGCACTCCTGATCATCTTGATGCAGTCACATTATTTATTTAAATTTTACTGGAAAATCACATTGGAGATGTGATAATATCAGTTGAGTTCTGGCAACATTTTTAACAGCAAAGCTATGAATCATTGTGAATTAAATATGGGCCCAAGCCACATAGTTCTGAGCCAGATGAGAAGTTCCCCAAAGGGGTGTTTGGATCTAGGTTTTGGTTTTGCCTAACACAGATAAAGTGGTCAACTGAAAAGTTTTAATCCAAATCTGAATTTTCCCAAAAATCATTGGTATTTGGATCTGGTAATTTTTTCAGATCTGCCTCTATTGAAAATTGAGGTTTTGAACAGATGTTAAGACATATGTAATTATAACACCACTGTTTTACAATGAGCACTGTCCTGACCAGGCTGAGCCAGAAAGAGATGACACGACCACCTCCACTTACTCCAGCTAAATCCTGAACGCTATCTGGAATGTAAGACTTTGTCATCACCACCCTTGATGTGTCCTTTTCCTTCCTCACATTATGTCTTTTCTTTCCTATCTCTTTCCTTTTGCCCTCTGTTTAATATCAGTCTCACTTAGCCTGCCAAGAATTTTTTGGAACCCTGGTATGAGCCTGTGATCAGAAAGGCAGTTATAAGCAATGCCCTAAACAGCCTGATGCTGGTACAGGTTTGCCAGGTCTTGAGACTGGCTGATAGATCATAACCTGTGCCTGTGTTTTTACAGCAGTGAGGTTGCAAGTGAGAGTTATCACCAGAGACAGAAGCTGCATTTTCTAGCTTTGCTGTTTTTCTCTTCCCTTTTGTGTGTTTGTCTTGTGTTCAAGAAAAGAGGATCAGATTTTAACAACATGTCCAGCCCATCTCAATAAACTTCTTCTCTTTTCTTTTACAGTACAGTTATACCAATCTTTAATACCATTTAAATGCAAATGGGGGGAAAGGGTCCTTTCCAGCTAGAGAGAAAGGAAAGGAGGGATGTTGTTAAAATAAAAGCCTTACTTATTACTTTACATTTCAAATGCTTACATGTTTTTTCTTCTTTTCTGTATCTTCAATAAAAGGTCAAAAGGGGATTTTTAATGGTGTCTTTGCCATGGTACCAAGCAGGCTGTGGTCTGTATTCCAAACCCTAATTTAAAACTGTTTAATGGTGGACAGTGGCAGGATAACATTAACACCTTTGACTCTTTGGGAACTATTTATTTCAACAAAATTAATACATAAAAAGGAGAAAAAATAAAGTCTATTAAGGGCTTAATAAAATAATACCTATGCCCTAGTGTAGTTAGGCACATCACAAGATTGTCACAGGGTCAGAAAGAGGGAGAGGAAAAGGACTGAAGAGTTACAGAACTAGGTACCACCAAGCAAGTAAACTATATACACACTGTGCCAAGATCACTGGAGTCTGGGATATTTTGACGTGGGTCTCCCTCCAACACTCTTGCTGAAGATGTTCCACTTTGTATTAAATAATTAACTGTTAACTCAGTCAGAGAAAGAATGACTCTTCAGTCTATTGGGAAGGGGACTTACCTGAGAGGTGTGGAAACCAGGGTCAAATCTCTTCTCATCTTGCAGAGTGGGGAATTGATCTCCTACATTCTGGGTGGGTTTCCTAACCAGTGGGATAAAGCTTGTAAGGGAGGCTGCCTCAGCTGTTTGTAGAGTTAGGCAAGTACCTAAACCACTCTCACAAAACACATCTTAAGCTCTTAAGACGCCTGATTCCAGGAGAGGGGTTCCCAGTTTTGGTTTGCAAGCAGGGATAGGTACCTCCCTGCAGCACAGACTTAGGTGCCTAACTTGGGGAGGTGAGAGGCGCTTAGGACACACACCTCTTGTTGTCATCTCCCATTGGGTTACTTAGGTGGCTCCTGGCCTAGCACGCTAGCTTCTGTGATTCCCATTCTCAGGTGCCTCTTTCCCCATTCATTGTATAGGGAACTTAGGCCCCTGACTGGAATCCACAAACCTGAGATTTTCAAGGTGCCTAAAAGTTAGGTATTATAATGCTTAGGATCACCATGTCTTAAGTCCCTTTGTGGAGCCAGTCCTGTGTGTCATTTATGCTGTAATACACTAGAGGAAAAGTTGTTACCTACTGCAAAGTTAAAGAAGGTGTCTGCCATGGTCATTCATTGCTCCCAATAATTTGATGAGGCATGGATAAAAGTTTCAAAATCATATTATTTTGACTTACAATATTAAATGGTGGGTTTAGAATAGCCCAAAGTGAATAGAGGTGACCTTCATAACTTCAATATCTTTCTTTCTTTTTAAACTATGAAATACTAGTTTCCCCTGCTTTTGCTTGAGGATTTTCTAGAGGACCAGAATGGAAGTATTCTCAGCCCTCAATAGGAGGGGAAGCACTGTTGAATCTTTCACTTTCTACCAAGTGTTTAGCATCAGAGGGGTAGCTGTGTTAGTCTGCATCCACAAAATAATGAGGAGTCCGGTGGCACCTTGAAGACTAACAGATTTATTTGGGCATAAGATTTCGTGGGTAAAAACCCATTCACCAGATGCATCTGAAGAAGTGGGTTTTTACCCACGAACGCTGATGCCCAAATAAATCTGTTAGTCTTCAAGGTGCCACCGGACTCCTCGTTGTTTTTACCAAGTGTTTGTTAGAAATTTAGACTTCAACAGATTTATCAAAACCAAAGAAAAAGAAAATATTTTAAAACAATTTGACTAAATGTCCCCACCTCTCTTAACTGAGGAGTGGGAAGATGCAGCTCAGATTTCAGTCTCTGGTGATGTCCTATAATCCCACTTAATTTTCAATGTTCCATAGGCTCTTTTGATTAAAAGAAGGAAGGCAAGACTAGGTATTTTTATTGGAAAAACACAAGCAAGAACAATCTTTTTTGGAATAAAAACTCAAGAAGAGCAAAATACCTTTAAGTCCTTCTCCTTTTATCATTAAACAGAAAAAAGGGGTTTTGTGGTTTTTTTGTTTTGTTTTGTTTTGTTTTACTAACAATACGGTGTTTGGCATTTCCCCTTTACAGTTCTTGTGGACGGCTGACATATAGGAAATCTGCACAGCTTGAGAATAAAACTTTTTTTTAAAACAAACCTCCAAAGACAGGGCTATGAGAAAATGCATAAGAACTAGTAAAATGTGAGGGCTGGTCTACATGGTGGGGTTATGTGCTCCACAGGGGTATGATTTTTAAAGTGAACTAAAGTGGTATGCATTAATTGGTCCATGTAGACCCTGCTGGTGTGCTTTAACATAGTACTATTTGAAGCAGTACTAAATTCAAGAGCACTAGGAGACCTTTAGTGCACCACCATGATCTACATGGACCAGTTAATGTGCAACACACTAGCGTGCTTAGAAATCGTACCCCCACAGAGCACATTATTCTACTGTGTAGACAAGCCCTAAGTCCTTGTCATCACCTTCCTCCTATGAACTTGACTGTGTTTTCCTCATCATAACCTGCAACAAATACTATCCGCAAAAGCAGTAGTCCTGGAAAAGGTGCTGAAGCACTGAAAGAATGCTCAGCTGGCACTCTGACTGATAAACAAAGTGTTCTGTTAATCAATGGGGTACAAGATAATGAAGTTATTATTAAAGCTGGCTGTTATCTTTTGGCTAACATCGCAGTAAGATTATGCAATCATGCACTCACAGAACAGCTTCTGCTTCTTGGTTATGGTTAACTGCTCTAATGATAACTAAAATAGACACCATAAATCATTTGCTGGGAACCTAGGTTCAAATCCTGCTCTCACTGAAAGCAATGGCAGTTCTGAGTCCTTGGATGTCAAATCTAGAGATTTATGTTAGTAATAAGTGCAGCAAACAGCTTTCTAGGCACCAGGAGCTTAAAAGATTAATCTTCTCTAAATCAGTAATTGTATGCATCCCCAAAAATATACTGGGCAAGAAAAATGTTCAGGGGGAAGGGGCAGGGGCGGAGGACCCATAGCCATGAAACAAAGTTTTACTTTAATAATTTTAACCCTTATATGTGGATGTAAGTGAAGCACATTTCCACTAGACCCACACACAGAGGGTACTGTTACTGTAAATGACTATAATAGTATGCAGTATCTATTTAGGTATTTATCTATCCTAAAGGATGTAATGGGCCTCCAACAAATTATGAAAGTCATTTTGATCCAATATCTAGTTTAAGTGTCCATAGCCAGCAGGCAGATATCTGAGCTAGCCCAAACATAGCCTAATGGTTGTGTACATGAGTGTGTGTGTTAATGCTTACTTTGCAAAAGCACACAACATTGGCCTAACTCCCCTTGACGTCAACAGGAACATAGTTATGCCAACAATGAGCATTTAACTGAGCCTCCTTGAGCACTTTAATCTGTAGTCAGCCTCACTTCCTAGTCTTCATGCAGTAGCATAATCCTGCAGTGTCTGGGCTTCTGGAGAAAGTATAAATACAAAGGGTGAAATTCTGTGCTGCACCTCCAGGAAGCATGGCACTGAAAGCACCGTCCAGGGGGAAGGATGCCAAAGGTGGCTTTAAATCAACCTTTGCACCCTCTGGATTCTGGGCTGCTGCAAGGGAAGCAGGGGCCCCCAGGGAAACTTGAACAGGCGTGAAGGCTACTTTAACTTATGGCAGCCTCCCTGATATTGTCTGTAGCTTGCAGTACATGCCAGAAGCGCCATAGCAGGTGTGCTATGACCTGATACCTCTGACTCCTGGCTTGTCCTCTATTCCAGATCTTGCATTCAAGTGGTCTAACAATACCTGCACTAAGGGAATTCTCCCTGCTCTTGACATGATGTTTACCCCTTTTCAATGCCATCATATCTTAAATAGCACTTTTCATCAGTAGTTGTCAAAGCATTTTTCAAAGTAGTTCAGCAACATTATCCCCATTTTATAAATGGGGAAAGTGAGGCAGAGAGAGGTGAAGTGACTTGCCCAAGGTTGCCAGGCAGGCCAGCAGCATAGCTGGGAATAAAATCCAGGTCTCCTGAATCCCAGCCCACTGCTCTAGCCACTAGGAAATACTGCATCCTTTATAAGTATGTAGGCACTTTATAGGACCTGGGGGAAGGGGGCACAGCAGAACCTCTTGCAAACTATTTTCATTTAAATTTTCAAAAAGAAAAAAATATTAGCTTTGATAAAGCCTATGTAAAAGTTTCGAATAATGCCAATTTAATCAGCCACAGTAGCTAATATGCACAGCTAACTTTCTAATATATAGCCATAAACAGTTCAGAGCTAAGGCCATAGCATAAACAACAGCAATGAAGCTCAGCATGGCAGAAAATAATAAATGATATATGTCTGAAATGAAAGAATTGCTGCTTACCCAGGGAACATATCAACAGTGCTCTACAATCATGGCTCTACCAAGTTATTTGCAGTAATGTTTAGCTCAGATGTAATCTAAAAAGCCCCCCTGAAGTTTTGAAGACTGATAATAAACGGTAACAAAGAGCTCTTGACCCTCCATTTTTCCTCTCCTTCGCTTGCCTTTCTGTCAGACTTCACTGGAGATGCTGATTTTTTGCATTAGGTGGTGAAAAGGGTAGAAATGGCTCCTTTCAGTGCACACCTAGGCCCCCCTTCACAAAACAGTGTCTCTAAATAAAATGTTTAATTATAGAGACCCTGTTCCTCCAGTTTATTAGTTCATCAGCTTGTAAAATTGGTGTTAACTATTGGTCTCTTCTGCATTATGATGTGAGAGATGATCACTAAACTCAGCCTTGGCATAAGTGGGTGCAACTTGATTGACGTCAATGGAGTAGTTCCCATGTACACCAGACTGGCCTGGACCCTAAAATTCAGTGACAGACTAAAGTGATTGCAGAATATTTTGCATCTCCTTAAGTAATTACCAAGGTTGGTTACTTCCATATCCTCCTATTCTGAAGCCCAGACCCCAAAAGAAGACAAAACCAAAACCTAGTATGTTAGTTCCCAGGTAAAAATAATGTAATTCCCCCAGCATACCATCCACCCCACATACAGAATACTTTTAATGACGTGGGCCCTTACCTAAAAAACTTTAAGATTGAAGGGAAAAAATTGGTGTCCTTACTTTCCCTTTTGAATTCTCTCCTCTCAGATACATGCTAGTGTAAACTTGTCAGCAAAAAAAAAAAAAAACACACACACAATTTCAAAGGGAAGAAATAGGTAGATATTGGATTTGTCAATCATTTCTTTCCATGCAGAGGAAACTACAATCTGCATAAAATGAGTTACCAACCATGCTAACATCATCCAACTCCCTCATTGCTGAACTAAAGCTAACCTCGGAGTAAAATAGCTCCCAATAATAAGGACTGAGGAAAGAAATAATATCTTAGGTGTTGTTAACTTCCACAGAGTTTAATCCTCAGATGTCCAAATGAAAAATTTCACATATCCATCCTAGAACCTGCTCTCATTTCAACATTGTTGATCCCACAAGAGAATTAAGCACCAAATATCCATGAAAAAATGTATCAGAGCTACAGAGTGAGACTGAGACCATGTGGTAGTGTATGTACATCCCATCTTCTCCGGGGTGGATTGCGGGTGTGGTGACACCGCGGTTACAGTCCACCAGACTGTCCTGGGACTCACAACAGCACAACTCAATGGCCAGAGTCAAAGCAACTAACCTTGGGTTCTGTGCTGCGTGGCCTAATGGACCAAGACAATGTGGCCATCCAGGATCGCAGGGCTGTGTGGCCTAGTGGTGTCAATATAGCGGCCCCCGAGTGCAGGGCTGTGCAATTTAGTGGCCAGTCAATAGGGCGGCACTCGAGTGCAGGGCTGCATGGCCTAGTGGCCAGATCCGGGGGCTGCCACCAAAGTGGGGGTAGCGGCTGGGGAAGGTGTACCCAGGTCCACCCGACTTCACCGGGTCTCAGCCCAGGGCCCTAACTGTGGCAGAGAGATCCACTACTGGTCAGTGGGGAATCCAGATATAACATGCTGACTTTGTGCAGGTGGGAGATACCACTCTCTCCACCTCCCTGGGCTCCTTCCTACCATGCTTCCTGCAGCTGTAGTCTGTATGACATCAGTCTCCTCAGCGCAGATAGCTCCCTGTGACTCTAGCTCCAGCCATTCAGCTGTAGGCGACAGGTCTCCACTCTGAGTCTCAGGGTCTCTGGCTCCTGCATGCAAGGGCTGTAACGACTCCTGGGCTGGAGCCTCTACCAAGCATCTTTCCTCCTTGGTGGTCAGCCCCGACTGAGCTGGGCTGCTCTCCCTTATACTAGCTCAGCACAGTTTGAGGGGCGGGACTTCCTCTGCCCACAGTCTGGGGTTAACCCTTTCCTGCCTAGTGTGGGGTATGCATAACCTGTCACATACACCTATACATACATATGTGGAGAAGATTCATAGAATTCTAATGTTATGAAATGCAGCTTAATGATGCAAAATAAACCACAGAAAAATAGGGTTTTTCTGCACCAATTTCTACTCCTTTTTCAGAAAGTAGAGAGGTTTGAAGTAGCCGTCCTTGGAAGAAGATACCTTTCAGATGATAAAGTAAATTAGCATTTTTAAAATAAAAATATTTAACACTTCTCAGCAAATCTGTCTTTAATACTGTCACGGGGTAGGTACACTCCATCACAGGGTGTCAGGCCACGTGTTCACAAGCGAAGAAAGAGGCTGTGCTGCCGCCCGTTAGGTCCAGTGCTAATGATCCTTACTATGAAGCAGGGTAATATGGCCTAGTGGCCGGAGTCAATAATGTCGCCCTCCCACACAGGGCAACATGGCCTAATGGCCAAAGTCAATAAAGCAGCCCTTCCGCTAAGGCAGTGTGGCCCAATGGCCAAGGTCAGCAAATGGCCCTTTCACTAGGGCAGTGTGGCCTAATGGCCAGAGTCAGTAAAGTAGCCCACCTCTGCCTGGCCTGTTTGCCCGCAGGGGGAGTGGGGCCCCACTCAGGGGAATGTGGCACCCTGGGCAAGGGGACTCGGGCCCTTCCTGCTCCTCCGAGTCACAATCCAAGGCACTGGCGACGCTGGGAGTGCTCACCACTGAGTCAGCACGGATCCTCCCGAAACAAGCTGACTAGTTTCCCAGATCACTCACTGGTAAAAAGTTTTAAGTCCCCTGGGCTGCTCCTTAGCCTTTCCCCATCGTCAAAGCTCCCCAGTACCTCTGGGGCTCTGGGGTCCTCAAATGGCTGGGCTCCCACCAGTGCAGTCCCTTCTCGGGGTTCGTCGGGCAGCCTGGAGTCTGTCTGTCACTCTATGAGCCGGGGTCCCACCATCAGGGCCTGTAGCAACTTCCTGGAGAGAGCTTACACCCTTCCTCCTTCCCCTCCAGCAGCCTGCCCAGAGTCATATGCTGCCTCCAGGCTGAGCATGCCCAGCAGGTTCAGAGGGGTGGGGCTTCCTCAGCCTGCAAAGCAGAGTTAACCCTCTTGGGGCTGGTGCGGAGTAGGTATGCCCCATCACACATACTCATAATTTTACTAGGGGATCTTTAGTAATTTTGAGCTAGATTCTCTGCTCCACCTACTTTCCACTGGGCACAGCAAAAGGGGAAAGGGACTGCAAGAGACCAGATTGCAGCTGCCGAATTATCAGGCTAATTCTATGCCAGTTCCACTTCCAGTGTAGATTAGTGGCAGCTTGCTATGGTCCCCAATGGGCCATCCACCAATAAGGGATTACTGAAGAACAGTACACTCTGACCACATGGTCTCCACTGGCACACTGACTACACCTGAGGTTACAGAGTGGAAAGATGGTACAGAAGCCAACTACAATGGCTCTGTGTTTGCTGGATAGTCCCAGCTGCTGAGGGAATCCTCAGCTTGGGAGATTCATTAGTTTCTAGTCCCTGGCCCCTTTGTGCCACTGGAGAAGAGCAAAGAGGACAGATCATGCTAGGGAATCTTGCCCTCTATTTTAAAGTAGAAAATTCTTCCCACTCCACCATAAATAGGATAGAATATAAACATTTAAAATAAATCCAAAAGCAGCTTTTAGAGCTAAAGTTCTGTCAGCTCTAATAAGAACAGGATGTCTGACCCACAGGAAATTCCTACATTTCAGCATTTGTTTTTGTCCAAATAAATAAAGAGGTTATGAAGGAGTTCATTAATTATTAGAGTTATATTCTTTTAATGGCTGAAAGTGGCATGGTAAGGAGTAAATATTGGTCTACCCTACTACTTTGTTAACTGCTGTTACAGTTAAATGGTGAGCTGTACCTTTGGTCTGTCTTTCAGTGGGCACCCTTTTCAAGTGACAAGCTGTGACGCGGTCTACCAGGGTGCCACCTAATTCACTCATATGCTAATAGAAATCAAAGGAGTGTCAACAGGTACTGTAGTATAATCAGGTCAATTCACTTGTGTGTGTGTATAATTCAAAGGAAATGTTATTCGTATTGTCTTATCTATAACCCGTTGATTGCTATCGCATTACATTATTTATATCCTGGTAATTAGTTTACCATAGGTCAAAGGTGTGTTGATGTAAGAATGTAGTCGGGTGTCAAAACTTCATGAAAATTAATGGAATGTTACCTGTCTTGTTTTCACTTATCTATTCCTATTATAATATAATGGCAGGCATTTAGATTCTGTATATCCTTGTAACTAAATAACCCATTAAATGCAGAGGAAGCCTTGGGGAAATGCAAATGAAGAAGAGTGCTAACTTCAAAGCAAGGGCCATTGTGTGCGACAATGGGGGTTCATAGACTCTAAGTGTATTCCTCACTCGCCATCCTCAAAAGAAATGCCCATGTAGGTAGTGAGACTGTTGGTTGGCTGGCTGTGTGAAAAAGCTATAAAATGAATTTCAAGGAATGAGCCTTCATCACTGGACTGTTTGGATTCTAATAGGGTGTAATATCTGGACAAAAAGAGAGAGATCCCTGGAATTATTCTGGGTAACCCCGAAAGACTTTTGTGAAACTGGCAGTTTATTACATCTCCGCTACCATTTTGGACTTACAAACTTTGACTCACCTGTTAATGAATTTTACTTGCTTTAACCTCTCTCAATAACTCTCATTTCTTTTTCTTAGCTAATAAATCTTTAGTTAGTTTATTAGAGATTTGACTTCCAGCATTGTGTTTGATGTGAGATCCAGAGTACCAGTTGATCTGTGATAAGTGACTGATCATTTGGGATTGGGAGTAACCTCATGTGGTGTGATTTTTTGTTTTAATAACCTTTTATCACAAAGTTCAGTTTGTCTGGGTGGCAAGATAAACTGGAGATCCTAAGGGGACTGTCTGTGACTCCATGGTAAGGCTGATAAGTGATCCATTTGTAACTGGCTTGGTGAAATCTAATTATAGAATACACCACCAGTTTGGGGTGTCTGCCCTGTTTCTCACAGTCTGATCTAAGATTGGCACTCACAGCTGTGAGCCGCTCCAGACAGTGTGAGAATTGGTGTAGTTGGCAGGATTCACATGCCACGGGTCAATTGGGCTTAAAGATCAGAACCCAATGCTGTTAAAAAATTAAATTTGATATTGAGAGTTTTAAGGGTTAAAGATTAGTCACAATGGGCGAATCACAATCATATGTGAGTCTTGACTCAAAATAACTTAAAAAACTATATAAAGAAAGGGGAGATCTGTTAAGAAAGAAACTTCTGATCGGGAACTGAGTGCTGAGCTCTTGGACTATGACCAAAAAGCAGGGTCTGGACACCCCCATGACCCAGATGCTGTAGATGCAGAAATAAGGATGCTGGAATTCTGAATAATGGAGAAGAAAGAAACTGCTGAGATGGAAAGAAGCTGTGGAGAGAGACAGAGTAGCCCACAACAGATGCATGTAGCAGCTCGCAGCTGAGAAAGAAGCTCATGTGATGCAGCTGGAAATTCACACAGGCCTGTAACATCATCTCTATTTTTATTATCAGAATATTTCAATAGAGAACATTTTGAAAAGCTATATTAATTTGTAGCCTGATCTACCTGACTCAGGGCAGTGTGAGTTTTGCCATTGCTTTCAGTGGGAGAAGGAGTCAATGTTGTGTGCTGAGGTTAATGCTTAGCCAGTCATGCATTTTAGAGCCCATTGGGAACATTTCTATTAACTCCAGTTGGAGTTGGCTGAAGGCCTTATTGATGAGTTGGCTTATCAAATTATAGTTAGTCTTGGAATTATTAGATTTTATCAGTAAATGTTGATAGAGGTCAATTTCACTGTACACACAAACAAATGAAAAAATATTTCCATTCATAACAATCAATATATACAGACAGACAAAGAAAGGAAATGCTGCTTGAGAATTTCGAGTCTGATTTAAGGCCAACATTTTGACATATGTTGAGAGTTTGTGTTTTAATGGTTATAAAGCTTTTAACTTTTTGAATCTCAGCCTCTGTTATTAAATAATTATTGTCTGTTCCCTCCTTCCAAATTCCTGCAACTGTGAAAATTTAAATAGAAAAAAATGTTTATAATCAATATTATCCATCAAAATGATAATGAAATAAATACCTAGTTAAAATAAACACTGCCACATCTACTTATAGAGTATTTCACATGGAAAGAACTCTTTCCAATACGAAATCCTTTTCAGATGATTCAGCAGAGTTAACAAAGTAGTTAATCCTGTAAACTTTGTGTGCAACAAATTACTGACTTGTGTCTAAAAACCAGCATTTGATACTAGCCTTGACAGAACATTTTAGGAATTTTTCTGGAGATAAGATCTTCTGCAGTAGAAACAGGATACCTGTTTCAAATTGCCAGGGAGCTTTGAAATGAAATATTGATTGACTTAGTCATAAAATACCAGGGCAGGTCAAGAGATTGCTGGAATTCTTTGTAACTCGTAATAAAAAAATATTGATCTTGTTCAATATTTCAGAAATATTTATGAGATGGTTGAGGTTGATTTATATTTACATTCCAGTAATATTTGTTACCAACTATTTCAGAATCTTTAATAAAAATTCCAAATTAAAAAGTGTACTATTTTTTTCCAAGCCACAAGAAAATCAAATCATAACTGTTTGCAGGTTTGTCTATGTATATGCTTTACTTTAATCAGGTAAATAATCTCATTGACTTCAGTGGAACTAAATACAAAATTTCTTTGGGATCTGCTAGCATGGGCCCCAATGATTGTGTAGAATCCTGCCGGGCATGGGGATCCATGCTAGTGGATTCACTGTGCATGGAAATCAATGGTAGTGGACTCCCTTTGCATTATCGTAGGTAGCAGAGTGTGTTGGATTGTGTTTGTGCCAACAAACAGTGTGCAGTTTGTTTGATCAAACTAAGACTATCACCAAGATATCAAACCACTAAGACACCATGGGAATTAAAATAATTTTCACAATATGTGCATTAAGTAAAAAAATGGGTCAAATGTTCATTCTCTTTACTCCTCTTGAAGATGTCCATAATCAGTGCAATGTTAATAATACCCTGATGCAGCTATAATTCTGACCTCTTAACATTGTTTGTCCACATATATATAATTTATTGAAGACTTTCTGCAAATGAAAACTTCTCTCTGGCTATGTATATTTCCTTATTTTGGTCATGCTTTTGTTTTCTGAACTTGTTAACAATAAGATGAAACAGTTGCAGGGGGCAAGAAGAGGGTCAGAAAAGGCTCATTGGTCTTCTTGTCTTTCTGTTTTCTTATGTACTTTCAAGTCTGTAAAGAAATTAATCATCATATGGAACTCTGTTGCAAAGGCCCAGTGGGAATACCGTTTTGATAGATTTTAAATCTCATATCACCACAACTATACAGGTAACCTGCATTGACTGTGCCATATTTTCTTCAAACTACCTTTTAATATCTACTATTTTTCATTAAATACATACTGCATACAAGCCACCGCTGTCCTACAAAAAATGAAATGAAAATGAAAACAATTGTTTTCAAATTGTTGATGTTTCCAAAATGAAAACAATTGTTGCCAAAACACAAACCACATGTTTCCAAGTAATAGCAGAGATGTCTTTCATATTGTCTCAGATACCTAAATATTTAGACCATACTCATCTCCATAGTATCTTATCTATCTCAAAATGGCAGATTAATCAGTGGATTATAATATTTCTGAACAAAGAAAAAAATACAGACACATAGTTTGTTTCAGCAGTGTATATTCAGTTACCGTGTAAGTTTTAGTTTCTATTGAATATATGAATTGGTTTTGCAAATATTGTTCAAAATATTCATGTTACAATGTTCAGATGCCATATTACAAATTTGTTTAAAGCAGCTCTTTATGTGCTACAGTCACATTCTTTATGTTTTCTTCTGACAATGAAAAACTGAAGTTAGGGTTTTTTCCCCCTAAACTATGTAAAGCAGAGCTGTTATTTTAATGATTCCCACTAAAACTGTCATTTATACAAATTTACAGGATTTGTAAAAGAGCCTAAAGTCTTATAATAAAATCCAAGTGTTTTAAAATTGCATCCTTGTAAAAGAATTGGTATTTAGTTAACATAAGAAATAATAAAACATTCAGCTGATGAAGGCATTTCCAGGAATTGAAGATAATTAGGATACAAGAAGAAACTTAGAAATCAGACAGCTTTGAGTACCAGTTTTAAGTTAGCTGATAGAATGTAGTTTTGTTTTGAATTGGCTCTTCTTTACTTATTTTACAGGCAGATAGGATTCAGGAGTTGATATGAAGAATAATCTCTTCACCTCACATTGCCAGTGATCTCCTCCCCCTTGCATGTAACCAGTGTCTCTATCACATCGAACATAAGCCATCTGTCTTGACTTTCAAGGCCCTTCATGGCCTATCCCCTCCCTGTCTGTCATCTCTCATTCACTATGGAGATATCAGTTCCTGCCTCCAGTCAGCCCAAGATACCAGGCTTCTTTGCCTACTTGTTACATTTTCAAACAAGCATCTTTGTTGTCTTCTGCTGTGCTGCCCCTCACACTTCGGAGTAGCTCTCTGTAAACATTTGCAAAGCTACCTCATTATCCATCCTCAATCTTTCCTTTTCTGTGATGCCTACGAAAAATCTGACAGTTGGTCTGCTGGTGTGCTGAGACCACTGCTTATTCAAGCTGACCAATATTGTCTCATTGTTCAGTTGCACTTCCACATCTATCTGTCTGTATCCATCTCTTGTCTCTTGTCGTGTATACTTAGACTGTAAGCTTCTTGGGGCAGGGACCCGTCTTTTCATTTAGAGCTTGTCCAGCAACTATCACAATGGGCTCCTTGTCCTGACTATGGATCCTAGGTGCTACAGGAATATGAATAAATAATTTCCTTTCAAACTAGTCTCCCAGTAAATACTCTCATAATTCCCTGTCATTACAACAATGGTCAGATCCACCAGTCTCTTGTGAAAGACAGAATCATTCTAACATTCAATGACAAACAGCTAAACAAAACTGCTCAAACAACAGGGAACTGTGCATAATTTCTATCAATTCTAATGGGTGTTAAGCTTTTTCAAACAGACAATCTATTTTCTTTGTACTTTAACTCGAGGCCAGGAATGCATTATTTCATTTGATAAAATATATATGGAGAAGTGAGAAGTAACTGACTATAAGTACTGTAGATCTGGTAAAGTACATGTCATATTCGGTTTCTTACACCCTCATCCTGCAAAGATTTATGCAGATGCTTAACTTTATGTACCGTGAGTCGTCCTACTGGCTTCCATGGAACTACTCACATGCATAACCATTTGCAGGATCTGAGCCTTAATCCTTCAGAAGAATACTGTTTATAAAAGTCAGCCCCAAATTTAGGCTCTGTAAAATCAAGGAATTTTCTACATACAGAATTTAAGGCTGATAGATTTTTTTAAAAATGTTTAATTTCTACAGAAGCAGTTTCTAAAAGCAAATATTTCCTTGTAGAGTTTGCAGCTCCAAATTGCAGCACTGTGCTCCTTAATGAAAACCTGAAAGTGAACGTGTATAGGAACTAAGGTAGAAGGCAACAAAAGGAAGGTCTATTTTGTTTGCTTAAGAAGAGACAAGTTCAAATAAGAATGTGAGCAGTAAAAATCATGGAAGAATTTAAAATATATTTTAACACTCTTAAAGTTATTAGTAACATTGGGCAAAACTAAGGTAGGACTTGCACCTGCCCAGGAAAATGAAGTGGAGTAATACCCTTCCCCTCCCCGCACCTCTTACTTCCCTGCATGACTACCCAGAGGTTGGGCTTGGGACCTGGTGCACAGAGTTAAGGCACATTTACTACCCTCTAAGCCTGTGGGCTGGGAATGATTCCACCACCAAACCCCCATTACTTTGGCCAGTGCTAGTGTGCTGGAGGTAGTAATTTACTGCTGGCACATTGCCAAAAGCAAGGGAGTGGAAGATGTAGAGTGTGTGGGGGTGGGGGTTGGGGGGGTGGGAATTGTGGCTCCAGGTATTTCCTCCTGGAGCACTACACAAACATGCTACCCCTTTCCAATAGTACCTGATAACAGAATAATATAAATGAGACACTGAAAGATCAGTGAGGTTATTTAATTCATCCACCCTGCCAATTCAGGCATTTATCTTAATGTATGTTTTCTGATACCTTTTTCCAATCCAATTTTAAGTGACCCAAATGACAGGATTTCCACATCTTCCACTGGGAGACTATTCCACTTAAGTCTCACTGTTAGGACATGTTTCATTCTTCCCATCAATCCCTCCATCTCATTAATAATTTTTCCCTCTTTATCTGCCTCTTTTGACATATACACAGTATTTGCATGGAAATATGTGCTGAATTCAAGGTTTTCACCAGTGCTGCCCAGAAGACAACTCTTTCCTCCTTGTAGCATGATGACCTAATGCTTTTACATATGTACCCAAATTTACATTGGCTTTTTTATGCCATATTACAATGCAAACTCATGCTCTTTGCTGTCCTCTCACTCACTTAAACACATTACTGCTTTTCAAATGTGTCATTTTAATTTAATATAGGTAAATTCCAGTTTTACAAAGGGGACATCTAAAATATTGGTAAATTGGAGTTTCCAGTGCATGACTGGCATTCTACATCAATTTCAGAAAAGAGGGGAAAACAAATTTTGGATAATCAGGGTTCAGAAAAATTAGGATTTACCTATATTTATCTTCCTGATCATTTTCTACCAGAAAATAGCTGGCATTTAGTCAGGTTGAATATAATCATTTTGTTGTTCCCTACCTATGTTTTCCCTCCTGCATCTCTATGAAAAATGGTGCTGCATTTCTGCCCTAACTACTGTTTGCAATGTCTCCCAGCGTAGGATCACCATAACTTTCATTAATATGTCTGTTCTTTATTTGTTTACAGGCTTTTCTGTGGCACTCATAGTGAGAACCTCACAAGCATTAGTAATTTACCCTTACAATCCTCAGTTTCTAGATGGAAAAACTGAGGCATAGAATATGTAATTATGACCAGGATTTCACCCAGAGAAACCAAATGACTTGTCCAAGATCACACAAGAAGTCTGTGACACAGCCAGGAATTGAACTCAGATCCTCTTAAGGTCCCAGTCCAGTAGCTCTACCACAAGAATTCTCCCCTCCACTTCAGATAAAAAAATTAAGATGTTTAATAAGATTGGACCACCATACACCAATCACTGTGATGCCCCACTAGAACCTCAATTAGAATCATTGTCTTATACCTTTGTTTATATTACTCTAATCAGTTGTCAGTCCATGATTTCAAACCGATAGAAATGCTTAAAGATCACGAATTCAAGTGGTTCTGATGAACATCCCTGTAATTACCATAAAATCCATATCTAAAACTATATTTTAAAGCTGATATGAAAACAAAATTGGCAGATTTTTAGTTACTTCAGCACCATATGCTGCGTAACCTCACAAGCCAAGATTAGGAGGGGTGCTCAGCATGAGAACAACTGAAAGTTTACTTTCTGTTTTAGAATGCCTGAAGTCACAGTGGCTGGTCTGTACCCAAAGTGCATCAGGCTCTGAGAGCTGAAGTACTAAGGAAATTCTGCTTATCCATAGCAACTGCAGTATATGACGGGCAATGGTATGATGGGCTATGGCTTTCAAAGCTTCTTTACCAACATTAATAAGACACTCTAAAATCCACCCCATTAGTGGAGGCATTCAGCACATATCGCTGAAGAAAATGAAATGTAGCATGTTGTTTGTAGATCACTTAAAAATAAATCCTGATCAAGAGATTCCCATCATATGTAGAGTCCTCACCACAGCTTTACGTTAGTTTGAGTAATGATGTAGTACATTCCAGAATTTCACTGTGGACTCTAGGTGTGCAGAGAGCAGGGTACAATTTGATAACAAGCAGGAAAGTGGTTGCTCTTGCTCTTTTCCTAATACAGACATTAAACAGATTTCTTGATTTCTGTCTTATAATGAAGGGACATTATAGACCTTTCCCTGCCAACATCAAAGCCTCTTCAGATTTGGTTTTCTTCTTTCCCCCAAATATTGCTTAATTCCCCCCTCACGATACTTTTGCTAATGCGGAACGTGATGGCAGAACCAACACTTGTCATACACCAATGGACTTGTAAGTCCCTGTTCCGCAAATGTTTGCTTACATTTACATGCAGGCATAGTCCTATTTACTACTCCCTCAGACAAAAGTTACGTGTGTAAACTGTTTGCAGGATGAAGACCTAAAGCCCTGTCTACATTAAGTATGCACCAATATAAATTTGCACTGATGTAAAGTTACTAGAGTAAGCCATGCTGGTGGAGTCAACCCCACTTTACCTCAGTGCAGAGTTTACACTAAGGTAGCTACACTAGTGCAAATTTCTGTATTATAGACAGGGCCTAAGAGGCAGCTGGTGTTTGGTAACAAAGGGAATGGGATTATTTATCTACATAAAGTTAAGTATATGCATAAATGTCTGCATGTACAGACAGCAGTGTGGCAAACACCTAGGTTTCTAAGGAGGCAAGCCTCACCTGCATGAATCGAATAAAGGAGGAAATTCCAAACTGCTAACTGCAATCTAATTTAGTTACTGCAACAGCATGCAAGTCTAATGTTTGCACATTTCAATTAGTGTTTACTTTCTAGTTACTGCATTTTCTTCTCTGCTGTGTGAGACCCTGTACGTATTCAGGTCAGATGTATGATACTCTATTCGTCTTTTTTATATATAAAAATGGTAGAGAGGCTGGATATGAATACAAATGTTACAGGACTTGGCACCTTTAGGTCACTGGTTCAAGTTCATCCCAGTTTAGTAGTGACCAGTTATTAAAAGTGGGTGGCTGTTCAGTGGCCTGTATTAAGGGAGTTGATGGTCATAGTCCTGTGTTTTATCTTAACATTGTCTGCTCAATGTATCAAAAAATCACTGGGACCAACATGCTACAACAACACTGCAAATCATCAAAAAGTGACATTTGCTGGCCGTCACAGTCAGTTCTCTAGAGATGGCTTATTCAAACCAAGGTTAAGTCACGTTGGAGGGATAGTATGGGGGAAATTACACTTCATAGACCAGTACTACTATCTATTCTAGCGCTAACCATTGAATAGAAGGTTTTAGCCTTTATTGCTAGTAATCCAACACTTTTCAAACATACCAAATGACTAAAGAAATAGCGGAAGGAGGGAAAAGAAGCTAGGGATACAATATCCTTTGTTCAGGAAGGCAGTGGCAGACCTGAAGGCAAAATTATCCTTCAGCCATATGCTGAGATCCTGCAAGCCTCAGATTCCCATTGACTTTAATGAGCTGTAGATCAGGCCCTAAACCCTGGAAATTCCATTTATTAGGGGATAATTCTCCACATAAGGCCTGATCCAGAACCCAGTGAAGTCACTGGAAAGACTAAATACTGACTTCAGTGGGCTTTGGATCAGGCCCATAGCGGCTACCCACTAGAACCTCACCTCCTCCAAGCTGTCTCATATTCCTTCTGAAAATGTGTAGTGCCTCACTACAATTATTTTGGCCTGGGATTCAGTGGGCTATGTGGTGGGGAAGAAGCAGCCTCTTTCACATTTAGCAGGCAGATTTGTCCAATAATTGAATTTCATTCCCTCCATGCTGAGGGGTGATATGGCCTTGAATGCTTTTCAACACTGTGTGACTTACTCATTTTCACACACACACGTGGAGGATAATATATGCAAGTTTCATTGGCAGTAGTCTGCCAATGCATCTTTTCTAGTGATGTGAGCCAATTCATTTGTGGTAACAGACCTCCCACACTATTTTTTCTTCCCTCTCCTAAGGCAATGTGGCGACCTCCTTTATGAGCAAGTCCCCCACTCCAGGATAATGCCAATCCAAACTAGCAGTGCTTAATTTTTTTCTTTGCCACATGGAGAATGTGGGATATTTAGGAACCAGCTTCAAAGAGTGCAAACACAAAACCACATTCTTATTCTTAAATAGCATTCAAACTGTTTGTTCCTTACACTATGCAATTTGTCACCAATCATAACTGTGGCCAGGATCAATTACAGGCATAGGAATAAAACTTATGGCTGTTGTTAGCTTATTCTTAAGTCTCCTGCCATATTTAGTAGAGACCTTGGAGAGTTTAAAAGACTGAGAATCATTATGTTTTCATTCATTTGGAGAGTTTAAAAGACTGAGAATCATTATGTTTTCTTTCTGCAATATTGAATATGTGAAAAGCACACAATAAATGTAATTATTGTGGCACTTTAGTTTCAATATGCTAAATTCTTGTAGCTTTTGTTGAATGACAAAACAATGTCCCCAAGTAAATACATTGTTACAGTTTATCAACTGAATTGGAAATACAGTTTTCGCTAGGCAAATAGTTAAATAATGTTTCTTTCAAACAAAACTCTATCTACAACTTCCAAAGGAGGAACAATATAATGCAAAATAAATTGTGCCCTTCTCCAGGAAGGGATCTTATCAAGAGTCTAAATTTTTTAGCGTGTGCCTGAGGCAGAAGAAAGAGCTTTTCTCAACAGTATTTTAGAACTAAAAAAAGGAGCCTGGTAGAATGGATTTCATCAGGAATGTGTTGAAATGACACAGGCATCATGTAAGTTTTTTTGAGCCAACTTGGTTATTCTTAATATGTAGTTACACTTACAAATTATTAACATTTTATTATCTTTAATTCGATGATTTTATAATTGCTACTGAATATATGGGTGCTAGAAAAATGGTGTTACTATCTTACCCCTGTTTTAAGCACAAATTTCAATGCAACCTTAAATATGGAGTCTCCATAATTAATGTGCATACTATTATCATACTAAAATCTTGTTCAGAATCCTTCAATGGCAAATACATAATAGATTGTTACAACTTAGAATATAGGTACTACAACTGCCATTTAGATTCAAACAAAATGGATCTCTCACTAAATTCCATACAGAATACTACATTAAGATTGTCACACAATATTAAGCATTAAATAGTCATGAAATTATTTTGAAGTTTGCACATGCAAGCTTAACTCTGTTTCATAATGCATACAGCATGTATACGATAGAACAATCTGTAGTTACATGTTCATGTGCTATTTCTCAAATAGTAGCTTAAAATCATAGCAGTGTTGAAAACAATCTACACCTTCTGCTATAACAGCTCATAAAGCAGCTCAGTTTAAGATGTAGCAAGATATTCTGAGGTATAGTCTCCAGTGACAGTTCCTCCCTACCAAAAATGATGCCTGAATTTATAATAGGAGTGTATTGACATGAATCTACACAATAAAGGAGAGATTTTCTAAGGCACAAAGGAAAGTTAGGGACCCAACTCCCATTAACCCCAATGCTCATTGGATGTTGTGTGTCTAGCTGCTCTTGGTGCCTTTGAAAATCATCCACTAGCACAGCAAAACTTCACTTACAGGACCTGATATTAAAAAGTCCTTAGCACCTACGATAGGAGTTATATATTCTCAAAAGATCTCAGCTCACATTTAGCCTCTTCAGTACAGGCATCCGGTTTTCAAAAGTGCAACCTGCTACTCCCATTGTGATGTTTATGGGCAGATTTTCAAAAGAGTCCAGTGCACTGGTCCTTTGTTTGTATTCAACATCTAACCTGGTTGGGAAGGGGATACAGGATCCATTCTGAATTGAGAAGATTTAAAATTGTGCTAGGATTCCTTTCTGGAGAACAAGGACACATTTTATTTTGAGCAAATTCTTGCCCCTCATTCAGGACTGAATATTAATTTATACACATCTTTCCATTCTCTCCTTCATGCCCCTCCCCCCCAGATATCATTTTTAAAAAAGAGTAAACAACAGTTATAATGGAATATTCTACCAAGATTAAAAATGATCTAACTTAACTGCCAAACACTATTTCTGAGTGTTTTGAGAGCAGCATAGGTTGCAAAACATGGAAAGTTAAACAATCCTTAGGAAAGAGGGAAGATCCTTTCATGGATTAAGAACTAGTTAAAAAACAGGGAACAAAGGGTAGAAATAAATGGTAAATATTCAGAATGGAGAGGGGTAACTAGTGGTGTTCTCCAAGGGTCAGTCCTAGGACCAATCGTATTCAACTTATTCATAAATGATCTGGAGAAAGGGGTAAATAGTGAGGTAGCAAAGTTTGCAGCTGATACTAAACTGCTCAAGATAGTCAAGACCAAATCAGACTGTGAAGAACTTCAAAAAGATCTCACAAAACTAAGTGACTGGGCAACAAAATGGCAAATGAAATTTCATGTGGATAAATGTAAAGTAATGCACATTGGAAAAAATAATCCCAACTATACATACAATATGATGGGGGCTAAATCAGATACAACTAATCAGGAGAAAGATCTTGGAGTCATCATGGATAGTTCTCTGAAGCAGTCCATGCAGTGTTCAGAGGCAGTCAAAAAAGCAAACGGGATGTTAAGAATCATTAAAAAAGGGATAGAGAATAAGATGGAGAATATTTTATTGCCCTTATATAAATCCATGGTATGCCTACATCTTGAATACTGCGTACAGATATGGTCCCCTCATCTCAAAAAAGATATACTGGCATTAGAAGAGGTTCAGAAAAGGGCAACTAAAATGATTAGGGGTTTGGAATGGGTCCCATATGAGAGAGATTAAAGAGGCTAGGACTTTTCAGCTTGGAAAAGAGGAGACTAAGGGGGGATATGATAGAGGTATATAAAGTCATGAGTGCTGTGGAGAAAGTGAATAAGGAAAAATTATTTACTTGTTCCCATAATATAAGAACCAGGGGCAACCGAATGAAATTAATGGGCAGCAGGTTTAAAACAAATAAAAGGAAGTTCTTCTTCACACAGTACACAGTCAACCTGTGGAACTCCTTGCCTGAGGAGGTTGTGAAGGCTAGGACTATAACAGGGTTTAAAAGAGAACTAGATAAATTCATGGAGGTTAAGTCCATGAATGGCTATTAGCCAGGATGGGTAAGGAATGGTTCCCTAGCCTCTGTTTGTCAGAGGGTGGAGATGGATGGCAGGAGAGAGATCACTTGATCATTACCTGTTAGGTTCACTCCCTCCGGGGAACCTGGCATTGGCCACTGTTGGTAGACAGGATACTGAGCTGGATGGACCTTTGGTCTGACCCAATATAGCCATTCTTATGTTCTTAAAATGACAGTCCTTCAAAACAGTGGCAAATCCAAACTACTAGGGTGTTAGGGATTTATGAAAATTCAAATCCCACCTGCTTTTTTCTTTAAATAAAGACTCAGTAAAGTAAAATACATCTCAGCTATTGACAGCACATTGATCTTACTCATTAGTTCATCTGGGAGAAAGGGAGTCCTTGCCTCAAAGTGACAAATTTTTTTAGAACAGACCCTATAGTGGGAATAAATAATACATTCATAGCTAGTCATTTCCATGGTCAACCATTAGTTTTCATGCTCACATTGACTGAGAGGTCATGAACTATGGGAGGGTGTGAACCTGAAATTACACTTTGTAAATGGTTTAGTTATCAGCTGTAGATCAGCTTTTCTCAAACGTAAGGGAAAACAAAGAGCTCCTTAGTATGCACTGAAAGTCAGCAAATCTGGGGTGATTTCCCCACTGATGTCAATGCCCCAGGCATTTTGGGCCAGGAGCTGGAAGACATTCCAGAACTCCAGGGCTGTTGTGGAGAATGTGCTGCCAACTACATTCTCTGTATTATATCAGTGGTGACATTCATCAGAATCTCTCCTGGCTGTAACTGTGTCAGTGTATCATGGAAAAAGGGGGAGACTCTCACGCAGGCTGTTCCCAGGCCACTTAGGGCTTTTATAGGTCAAAACCAACATCTTTAAATCTATCCAGAAGCTTACAATGCAGAGCCCACGGCACAGGTGTAATTCTCTCTTGACAGGGCACCCCACTTACCAAGCAGGTGGCTTCCCATATACCAGTTCCAGCTTCTGAATCAGTTTAAGATGTAGCTCCACATTCAGTGCATTGTAATGGCCTAATTTTAAAGTGAGAAAGGCAGGGGTGATGGCAGATGATTCAATATATCATGACGTGTTTACATCACAATATTTAATTATAACTTTTTTCATTTTAAAATGTCTATTATTAAATTGGTTTTGATCATGCTACAGGGATGAGGATGATCATATGGAGCAGGACAAGCATTCACTTAAGGAGATAAATGGAAAATAACTGAAAATATTGTAAATAAAATAATTTTAAATAAAGTCACTTATAGTGCTCTAGATTCCATCCCCCTTTCTCCCGATTGCCAATACCATTGAGAGAAAAGCTTCCAAGATTCTGGAGGTAGAATCAGTGGAATATTGCTGTCACTAGCAAGCCTTTGATAAGGTTTTTACAATATTGTCATGTGACATCCCTGCCACAGAATGACAGTGAGAAATGCCGTTAGACAACCATTTGAACATGATGCTCTTAGACATAGGCTGACATGATCAGTTTGCTTCAACAGAAACAGCCAGATGGACTTTATAAGTGGTTTTGTTTTCTTCAGTACGACCCTCACACCAGCCAGTTTTTGTAGCAAGACTCCTCTGGGCTAAAGATGAAGTGAAAATATCCCCTGTCCCAGTCCAGATGTGGATTATTCTCCTTCAGACATCAACCCTCTTCCATAAACTCCAAGCTCTGCAAGGGGAGAGAATGGAGTCAAATTGGGCTGGGGTGGGATTTATGGAGTGGGGACTCCACTGCAGCCTAGTAAAGTTAAACAGAAAAGCTAATAACTTCACACTGGATTAGCTTTTCTATGGATCATTCTCTCTCACAACCACCATTTTCCATGGGTGCCCTTGTGGACAGGTGGAAGTCTATAGTAATTAGTGCTTACTATTTGATTAGTGTATTTAATTTCAGAGGAGTTACTGATTTTACGATGGCTGAGATACTTTCAATTTTTTCATTCCTTATCCCTTTCTCTCTCTCCCCCAATCTGTGTAAGTTACCTTTTGAATACCAAGTGTTCACACTGTCTGGAAAGTACAGTATGAGGAATTTTGGACATTATGCTGGAGCTTTTCAAAAGGCCTGAGCCAATCTGGCTTTGTACTGGTAGGATGAGGATTTTTATCATGTTGAGATTGCCTCTTAATTCCTGATTAAAATCAACTCTTCTTCAGCTAAAATAGATCAATTACTATTTCTCCCTGCATTCTCCCCCCTTCCCCAAAAAATAATGCTCCTCCAGCTCAGAGAACAATTTATGATTTTCTGGATCTTTGTTAGCTTTGTGAAACTGACCAGCTGTTCAAATAATGCTGTAGTTCCTTTAGAACAATTCTCCATTGTGTTGCCTTTAGAATCCCTTTCAGATCCACTTCACAAGTACTGAGAAAAGATAGCAGAAAGCACTCAGGGCAGGCACACTTTCCATCCAGTTCTAGAGAGCCTGTCACTATAGTATTTAGGTGCTGACTTTCACCCAAGAACTAAGCCAAGGCCAGTTCTTGAATGAGTGACAGATTGAAGGGAGAATGTTTTGTGTACTGTGGTATTAGGATGAACAAAATCAAATCTGAATCCCATTCCCGTAGCTCCTGCACAGTGCTTGGGGCACAGACATGCAGGGAGCCTTACAGAACCCACTGCTGCCAAAGGGAAAGGAGAGTTAGTCTCCAAAAACTGCCCCTCATTTGTAATTGTCCTACTTCTCCTCCATAATGGGAAGGGGGTCAGAGAAGTAAGGAAGCCCAGCAGAAGAGAAGTAGTATAGAAGAATACTCAGTAGCTGCTGATCTAATAAAGAGCAGGGTAAAAACACTGGAAGCTAGAGGGGAGGAAGTGGAGAGAGAGACACCAGGGTCTAGGAGATGAACAACTAATGCAGTTTAGGATGCACATTTTGGACACAGTACACTCTTCCCTGCTATGGCTCCTTTATGGTTCATAGAGAGGTGAGAGTGGCATAAAGGGACCTTAAATGCCCCATAACCAGCAGGAGGGGAATTTCCCCAGCAAAGGCACAGCAAAACACAGCTCTAAGTTTCCCTCCTGAAGACTCCCTTGCAAGCCCAGGTGGGAGAGATGTACCACAGGGCAGGGCAGTGGCCCGGAGGGCAGCTCAGGGAGACTATAGTTTAAATCCAATAAACCATTATGGTGGTTTTAACATGGTGGCTTAAAGCCACCACAGTGTCCACCTCCCACCCGTCTTCTCCTCAGCTGAGAGTTCTAAGAGGTGCAGCACAGAATCTCACCCTTTGTGTGCTTTGTATGGGTGACAGAGGACAAAGTGTGTATGTGGGGTGGGGGGAGAATATTTCAGAGGATTGTGAGCATGAAGAAAATCCCACTTTGGCTTTTTGTTTGGGTCCTTTCTAACTTTGCTATGCAGTGGACAATAGAGTCAAAAGGGAGGAGTGCAGCTCCCCTTCCCTAGCTAGAAAGCACCCCCTTCTCTCCTTGTGTATGCTCACTGCTACAGCTGGCACCCCTTCTTGCCTGGTACACAGAGTGCTCCCTTTCCTTTTTCACCATGGGATACACCTCTGACTTAGGAAGGGAAAAATAAAGTTAAATAAAATTACATACATTTAAAAAAAATTCACCCTAGAGTCTGAGGAAGATTCCAGTATAACTCCCCTCCTCCCGCACGTGCACACACACACACACACTGCAATAACAACATGTTGGACTGCTTGTTTATCCACTTCTGCCACAGCCATTTTTCACATTTCCCTTTACACATAACTTTCACTCCCTGAACTAGCCCTTAAGGCCATTGTTGTCTTTTCATTCCAATTCCTCCTCAAGACTCCCTTGGTATCTCCAGGAAGCCAGGCAACAAATAATGACTAGATCAGGGGAAAGAGAGAAACAGAACTCCCACCATAATTGTAGTGGATTCAGAACCATCAGGTAGAGGACATATCACTAGCCTACAGGACTGCAACATTCCCCTTCTCCTTTGTTACAAGAGACAATATGTGAGTGTCTTAAGAGACATTGTACACTTTTCAGAATAGGAACCACATCTTTTCGCAATACAAATAATACATAAGACAACTGAAGCAAATCTAAAAGGATGGAATTTAACCAACAGCAAACACAACTATAAATAAAGTTAAATAATCCAGTTTATTTAAACTAAACCCCCACACATTAAATAAAATAAGAGAATAAATTCAGTCCAACTATACATCAATAGAGGTTAGTTCTCTTAATTAATAAGTCTTACATCCCTTTAATTCCCTTCTGCTCTGCCTGACAGAAGGCTGCCTAGCAACCACCTGCTTTATACCCTGAAGTGGGTTCCCCTCAGGCTCTGCTCTTGGAGGGGTACTCACTCTTTCCCACAGATAACTCAGCCAGTTTTTCCCTCTTCAGTATCACTGAAAAAAGGGAAGATGGAACAAAACAGAAGAACAAGAAAAATGGTTTGATGAGGAAAGAATCAGTAGTTACTGCAATATAGACACCAAAAAGCATTTTAAAAGGGAAGCAACCTTATCACAGTCACCACACATCAACTAGAGGCTCAGATTAATATTTGCACCTGATTATTTAAAGAAACAATTCTGACAAAATTGGGACAATCACAGTTAACAACAATACGTTAGCAGGAGTAACTTTTTGTAAATAATCTGTAAAAGGGACCTTGACAATTTAGTTTAAAAAAATACTACTCCACAATTTTTTTAGAACAAAGGTGTTTTTTTTTTAAAATAAATAAGATTATTGTGCCACCTGGCACCATTTCTAAATAAACAGCTAAATGTTTTTTACCTATTTGATTTCCCCATGCATTTTAATATCAGAAGTGAACAGATTTGTGTCCTGTAATTATATAATATTTGGTGTAATCCTAGCCAAGCAGAAAAAAGTAATCTTTTAATTATATTACTGATCCATTAAAATTACATGACTTGATTTCTAACCACTTCCTGCTGTATTTTATAATTAGATAGTAATCTGAAGCCCATATAATTGGTAAACTGCAGAAATCTCTCTGCATTCTATATAGAGGAAGTAAATGTGAGATCAGTGTTTTTAGCAAATATGATTAATTATGTGCACACTACAGAAAGAACTTAGTAGAAAATATGCACATGCATGTCAAGGGCTGGTTAATAACATTATTTAAATACATACAATAAAATAAAGTGAAGTCAAGTGAAAAAAACCTGCCTTTAAAAACTGCTTAAAATAAAAATTCAGCTAGCGTAAAATAAGGTGGTCTGCCTACTTACTGAAGCAATTTTGATCAAATAAAGTCCACCTGTGTGCAGTGCACTGCCTTCTCTTCACAGATGAGTACAATTCAAGGTCCTGTTTTTAACTATAAAGCTCTTCATGCTGCCAGACATGACTTCATGAGGTAGCATGACCTGTCTCACCCTGCCATCAGGATGACTGGAACCTTCTGAAGTGCTCATCTTGATAGTCTGTAGATATGGTCTTTTGAGAAATGGAGGGGGGTGGGGGGTTTCTCTCTGAGGAGTCTCACTCTGTAGAGCTCCCTCCTTCACAATCTTGAATGTATTTATGATGTAGGGAAGAGTTATCTCCATTTTACAAAGGGGGACTGGAGGCACAGAGAGATTAAGGCCTAGATCCTATTTAGGTACCTAGCTCCTATTGAAATCAGTGGAAATTGGGCACTTAAATATTTGAAGATCTTGGCCTAAGTGACTTGCCCCAGGAAGTCTGAGATTGAACAGGAATTGAACATGGGTTCCTTGTGGCCCAGGCTAGCACCCTAACTACTGGATCATCCTTCCTCTCTAAACATCACTTGAAAACCTGTGCATTCCTATTTAATAACTGTCATCTGAAACATGCTGTCCCATTATGATGTGAGAGTCTTCTTTGGCATCTTCCCCTGAACCCCTGAAATTAAAATAAAATAGCTAATGAAACTCTTACCCATGCATGCATGCTCTCTCTCTCTCTCTCTCTCTGTGTATAGAAAACAATGCAAAAATATTTTAGACAAAGCTCTCTTCAACTTGCATTATCCAATGCTCTCTTAGAAGTTTTGGCTATCAGCTGTTTTTAAAACTTTCCTCCTCAGCCTCAGTAGGGGTGAAAAAAATCTCTCAACAAAGGATGAAGTGCATTTGGAATAGTTCTATAGTGTTATACCTTCATATATAGCTTAGCTCTAATGGTAAGAGAGACAGTTCTGAATTATGGCACACCTCCCGTGAGCTGCATGAATTTTCATTAGCTGGCTCACTGGGTGATTCACTTCAAACTCACTGATCTCTTCTCCCAGGATTTTAAATGCACTCTCTCTCTCCTTGCTTCCAAAGCTCCATTTTCTCTTCTTCTTGGTGCTCTCTCTCTCTCTCTCTGATTATGGGACTTAGTTTCTCCCTTCACCCATGGTGGTTTCATCTAATTCTTCACTATTTCCTGGGCTTGTCTCTCTAGTGTCAAGAAAGTATATCTATATACAATATTAAGATTCCAGTGCCCACCATCCAGAATACACAGATTCACAGACAGACTCTTGAACTGAAGAAATATGTCGTTTCTTTGCTACTTCAGTGAGATTCTGACAAAATTAGGGTTAAATGCAAGTGTACCCCCACGCTCGGATGCTTGCCTTAAGTACACTGTTACAAAATTATTCATTATATATTGTATAAACACTTTTTCTGCCTACCACTAAGATTAGTATGCTGACCTATCTGTTTTCCTGACTGTTCTCTTTCCTTGCCAGAAAAGCAGGAATCTTTTCACATGTCCCAACACCTAAAACATACATTCCAATTATTACATCCTAAATTTAGGATTGTCACCATATGTGACTCAGAAGCCTAGAATGCCTGTTGAGTCAGTGTCACGTGAAGGAAACAGCCACATGCATGGTTGAGAGCTCTTTTCTTCAGAATATCCCCAGGTTCAATCATCACTAGCATTCACAGTCTCAGCCATTTTGACTTTATCAATTACTCCAGTGTGAGCAGAAGGACATGTATCTATTCCATGCCAAGAGTCCTAGACCATTATAATATCAGAGGTAACATCAACCAATGACTACCCTTCACTACTGCTAATTTGCATGCAAGAATCCACTGGCTGTCTGAGCAAGACTGCACAGATGGTGGATTACTTGGCCCAACTGCCACTCCCATGTGACAGCATGAGTTTTCAGCTGCTAGTTAGTAAATAAGATTTACATCTTCTAGAGTTAGGAAAACCCACTAGGGTTGAATCTGTAGAAGACCACTTGGAAGTGCACTGAATGTCTGAGCTTTTGGGACTCATTATTTTCCTTTTTTGCTCATGTCCTCCTAAAATCTCCTCTCTACTCGTAGGAGATATCTTTCTTCCTAGGGACCAATTCCTGTTACAAGCTTTCTCACTCCATTTGTTGCATTTTATTTTCTGTCACACCTTCTGGCTCACACAGAGCTCTTGAAAGGACTCCATGTAAACTGAAATGAAACCTTAGTGTTTGTTTTAAATGAAATCCCAATGAACTGTTGCAATTTGTGTGGTTTAAAAACATTATAAAAAGCATTTGCCCTGGAACAGAGACCCAGGGGATGAGCGGAGACACATCTGAGAAATAAAGTAGCTCACATATTGTGTTAGTGTCACTGACCTTTATTTCTTTAGCAATATTAAATGTTTGACTGCGGAGTTCCATTCCAATGTTGCTTTAATGCCTAAGCCTACCCAGCATGAAAACCCGATGAAGTGAGCTGTAGCTCACGAAAGCTTATGCTCAAATAAATTGATTAGTCTCTAAGGTGCCACAAGTACTCCTTTTCTTCTGCAGCAGTATCTTTAGCTACAGCTAATACATGCAGGGTGCTAGCAATACTGTATTATGATGGGAAATTGAGTCTCTTGCAAATAACTACATTTTTCCTGATGCACGGAAGAAAAATAGAACTTAACAGTTCTGGTTCCAATGCTTCCATAGGGACAAATAAAAGCTTTATTTTGTTGACTATCATCATATCAATAGCAGAAAACTGTGTTATCTCTTATTTGTCTCAGAAATCTTCCCCCAGTGATAATAACGGATCAATTGCTATTGCCATTATAAATAAGAAAAAGGATACTTCTAGTTTAGATACCTAAATGTCATAGTGCAGTTGCATTTGCTAACTTATTCTGCACCATACAATTCAGCACTACCTGTAGTGCATTGTGAGTTATCCTCATTTATTACTTGATTTTGATATGTCAAAAGACAACTATTGTACGACTTAGTATTGCCATACTGTGCAAAACATGTCTAAGAATTCTGTCCTAAAATAGGAACTGCACAAAGGATATTTTAAATGAAAGTAAAGCTGCCTAGTAAAAGCCAAAGAATAAGTCCTTGAAAGATACTGTAACTACCTCCTACATATGATTAACTTCTGAACTCTGAATAGATTACTCAGCAAAAGCTTACCTGCTGTCAGTGTAATTACCTCCTAAATCCATCTCTGTATTATGTTGTCCAGCTCTTGAGCCAGACATTCTTATTGACTAGGTGACAAGAGCAGGAACTGGAAACAAGACAGGGTGGAAGGATAGGAGAATAGCATCTGTGAGACTGGAAAGAGAGGCAGAGATTCAAGCAGAAGAACACGTATGACTTACAATTGAATGTAAGTGGTCAGAGATGTAAGAATTCCACATAACAAAAACATATCCTGTTATCCTACACACAAACTTGTAGGTAAAGTTTGGATCCTCATCTAGTGTTCAACTCAGGGAGTTTGGTTCAGCCCATTACAAAAAGCAAAGGGCTAGGACACTTACAGAAATGGGAGGCTAAGCCAGACAATGATTCACAGCCCAACCAAGCCATTCAAACAAAAGAAAATCAGAGACTAAAACAAGACTGACAGAAACTCTCACTGTCCTCTCACCATTAGCAATATAACAAAAACAAATAGCCAGAAGTATTATTTCACCACAGACGCAGAGTTAAGAACCATAAAGCCACAAAGAGCAACACAAAGCATAAAGCCAAAATTTGACAATGCTCTAAAAACACAAACCCCATTGAGGAAGCAGGGAAAGGGAAGTGACACTAGTCTGCCACTAGTCCTGCCGCAAACAGCCATTGCTCAGGAGCACCTCTTTGGTTATGTGGTCTGATTCTATGCGCTTTCCTGAGAATCTGCGCCGCAACAGCAGCCGAGCTCAGTCACATGAGGTCCTCCTCTAAGCAGGAGCTTGGCTTTTAGTGGCTACCTCTTTGGCAGTGGTATAATAAAGCGACCTGTGTCAGGCCTATGGTGTGCTCCTCTAGACAAGAACTTGACTGTTATGGGTTGTCCATACAGCCATATGGGTTGTCCATACAGCTGTCTGTGTGTATAATGTCTTCTGCGATTTCCACAGTATGCATCCGATGAAGTGAGCTGTAGCTCACGAAAGCTCATGCTCAAATAAATTGGTTAGTCTCTAAGGTGCCACAAGTCCTCCTTTTCTTTTTGCGAATACAGACTAACACGGCTGTTACTCTGAAACCATACAGCCGCAGTAGGGCAAAGCCATCTCCGTGAGGCAGAGTAACCTCTGGGCAGGGCCCTGGCTTTTTACGGGTGTGGTCTCAGTCACCCCCGCACAAGGGGGCTGGAACAATTTGTATAGTGGGAGCCATTGAACCAAACTGTAAACCCTGTATATAATGGAAACCACTTTAAGCCAAGGGGTGCGGCAGCACCTCCCACACCCCTAGCTCCAGCACCTCTGCCACTGAATGTGCTAATTCCTCCCTCCAGAGGTTTTGTCACTACAGAAGAGCAGAATGGGGGGGGGGAGGGGTGGAGGTGGCAAGATAAAGGAATCCAAACCCACCCACTTCATCAGGTCCCAACTCAGAGACAACAGGGGTTTATTAAAGCAACCAGCCCAGTTTTTGGGCTACTCCCAAATTATATTTGCCCCAGGTCACTTCCTAGAGCACCTCAGTTTGGGACATGTTTTCTGGCTTAGCAGACTCTCCTTGGTCTCTTAGTGTCCTGCTCAATCTCTTTTAGGGCTTTAATCTTCCAAAGAGAGGGAGGAAATCCAAGCCCCTTCCATTAGAGCAGCCTTCATAAGCCTGTTGCCACTCCTGACACAGCATCAGCCTTGCTTCCAGATGTCACATACAACTGATTTCACCCTTTTCCCCAGGCTACTAATGTCCTTTTAAACTGTTCCTCCATTTGGACTAGACCCTGCACCTATTGAGGGGTGGGGCCTCTCTCAACCAATATTGCTCTACTCCCAGGCCTAGTTTGGTGAGAGGCCCATAGACCCCATCACAGGGCTCCACTGAGCTAAGGATAGAACATAATGAGACACTCCCCCTGTCCTGGAGAGCTTACAACCTACATAGATGAATATCAGTTTTCTGTGAAGGAAAATATCATCTGAGACTGGGAGGCTACATGAATTTTTATGCAGGTTTTTCCAGTACTTAATCTCTGTAATAAAGAATTCTTGTATTAAGAGAATTGAGACACCTGAGAATAGGCAGGAGATTCCAGGTCATTTGACAGTGCGCCTCTTGCACATTACTCATTAAAACCATCACAAATTGTCAGCATTGATAAACTGGTTACATGTTTTTTCAAATTGTTCACAGTGTGCTTTGTTTGTTCAAATTTGACATAATCATCAATAATCTTGCTCCATTAGTAGGAAGCCATTCAGGGCAGTTATTGAGTAGAGCACATATGTAGGAGCTGAAGAACCTGCTCTCTCTCCAAAGCCTTGTGTCTGTCACTTGTGGCTCTGCTTCTAATACTATTATTCCTCCCCAGCAAAAGCACTACACTTAAACTCCCACTCTCAAGCTGCAGCAGGCAGATCACCACATATTATCAAGAAATATATGTGTAAAATGGAAGGATAATAATTCAAGAAGCAAACTCCTCTATATTAATGAAAGATGAATTATAGAGCACTAACTTCATAATTTCCAACTATGACTAATTCCTTCTGGTCGGCATAACCTCATGGAATATGAAGGAGATATTACCATAGGAGCAGCAAAGAACTGAATTGTTCAGATTAAATGTCTAGTACCTACAGACAGAAAATTTGGTTAGATGCACAGAACTGAATTTATTACTCACAAGCTCCTATTGAATGGAATGCATGAGGTTATTAATTTAAAAGAGAAAAAAAAGATTCTCAGGGTCAGATTCAGAGGGGAATCTAAGGTATTTTTATTGACAGCTTCTTCTGGATCTTCAGCATAACTAAAATTCCCCTTTCACTTATATCTGGTTACATAAATCCTCTGAATATGGATTTCAGTCTTTGTCAAGGTCCCATGCTTTTAAATATGTCTCCTGTAATGTAACCGGTCTACTTCCCCAGACTTACTTTCTTACCTTTCTTAGGGTTTTTATGTCCATCACTGTAATACCAAAGTACTTCCCAGCTAAGTTCGACTGTCCACTTGTATGAACTATATGGAGTTGTCTGTGCTCTGCCTTTCCCTGGGTACAGGAGGTTCTGAATCCATCTAGGCCCAGGTTGGGGCATTGTTTGTCTATTTACACAGTTACTGTGGGAAAGCTTTCTCAATGAAGAGGGTCTTGCAATGTGTCTTAAAGGTAGTTACCTCCCAGAATAGTCTGAGTTCCTGTGTGACTAGCTCACACCTCACACACCCCCTATTCCTACATTGGGCTTAAATGTAAATCAGGAGTGCTCAATATTTACAGCAGCCAGGGATACATCTTACTTTGCAAAATAGCTGTATTCCATTTGTCATCTATTTCTTATTAGGACACTGCTGTTTTATCAGACATTGTTTATTTGCTACCCATTCATCTGCTCTGTTCTTTTAAATTGGGTTTATTGTCCATTGTGTGTAAACTTTTGTTCTGCAGTGGAAGTTTTTTCTATTATAATTGTATTCCTTTAAATTTATTACTTTAAAAGGGGCCCTCACTATATGTTGTCTATTTATGATTTAGAGCTTGTCTACATGGGAGTTAGCATAGAGTAAGCTAGGTTGTGAATTTAAAGCACTCTAACTATTCTGTACTAACAACCCATATGGACACTCATAAGACACCATAAAAGTACTTGTGTGTGTTTTACCTTAGTACACTTTGAAGTTGCTACAGTAATACAAATTAGTTTAAAGTATACTAAGCTAAACCACACAAAGCTACTTTTAGTGAGCAGAAAGAGTGTCTATGCAGAGAGCAAGTGAAGAATAGCTAGTGCCAGCTTACTCACCAACTTCCCACGTAGACAAGCCCTTAGTTGGACATAGCAAAATAAATTTCTATTAATGTCAGTTCGTCTCTTAGTGGAACTTACTGTTCTACAAAAATCCCTTTTTTTCCCGAGTTTAATGGACTAAGATCTGCCATCACACCCTTCTTTACATTTTCATCTGGCTGTGGGGCACACACCCATAATTTACTAGTAATTCACTAGAGTCCAGATCCAAAGCCTGCTACAGTCCATGGAAGGACTCCCATTGACCACAGGGGGGATTTGGATCATGCCCTAGGCTGAAAGCGCACTGCACTGCAAAAGTTCCAAGGTAAAACAAAGAAGGTAGAACATTGGAGGCTCTGTGCAAAAATCATTGTAGAGTTATTAACTCTAGTTAATATTAATATTATGATTTACTACTTGTATTCCTGCACCAACTAGAGATCAAGATCTAAATTAAGGTTCCATTTTGCTGAGCACAGTATATGCACACAGAAAGAGACAGTCTATACCCGAAAGAATTTACAATCTAAATAGAGACAGGAACTAAGGCATATAGGGTGAAGATGATCTGGATGATGGGATGGATTGCACCCTCAGCAAGTCTGCAGATGACACTAAGCTGGGGGGGAGAGGTAGATACACTGGAGGGTAGGAATATGGTCCAGGGTGACCTGGACAAATTGGAGGATTGAGCCGAAAGAAATCTGATGAGGTTTAACAAGGACAAGTGCAGAGTCCTGCACTGAGGATGGAAGAATTGCATGCACTGCCAGAGGCTGGGAACCGACTGGCTAAGCAGCAGTTCTGCAGAAAAGGACCTGGGGATTACAGTGGACAGGAAGCTGGATATGAGTCAATGGTGTGCCCTCATTGCCAAGAAGGACAATGGCACATTGGGCTGCATTCATAGGAGCATTGCCAGCAAATCAAGGGAAGTGATTATTCCCCTCTATTCGGCATTGGTGAAGCCACATCTGGAGTACTGCATCTAGTTTTGCCCCCCTCCCCCCACCACTACAGAAAGGATGTGGACAAATTGGAGAGAGTCCAGCAGAGAGCAACAAAAATGATTAGGGGGCTAGGGCACATGACTTATGAGGAGAGGCTGAGGGAACTGGGGTTATTTAGTCTGCAGAAAAGAAGAGAAAGGGGGGATTTGATAGCAGCCTTCAACTACCTGAAGGGGAATTCCAAAGACAAAGTAGCTAGGCTGTTCTCAGTGGTGGCAGATGACAGAACAAGGAGCAATGGTCTCAAGTTGCAGTGTGGGAGGTCTAGGTTGGATATTAGGAAAAACTATTTCACTAGGAGGGTTGTGAAGCACTGGAATGCGTTACCTAGGGAGGTGGTGAAATCTGCATCCTTAGAGGTTTTTAAGGCCTGTCTTGACAAAGCCCTGGCTGGGATGATTTAGTTGGGGTTGGTTCTACTTTGAGCAGGGGGTTGGACTAGATGACCTCCTGAGGTTTCTTCCCACCCTAATCTTCTATGATTCTGTGATTTTGAGCTGTGGTTCTGAGAAGCGCAGCACAGAACTGACAGCCAAGAGGGAGGGGGACTATGGTTAAGTCACCAGTATGACCTCTAGGATGCTTCAGGACAGAGACATAATTTAGGCAGTTCCTTAAAGCTAAGTTAGAGCAGCCTGTCCCCACATGACAATGAGTAGCAGCACTGCCCAGAATCCCCATAGCCCTATGTGCTGTTGCAGTGGCTGCAGCCTCAAAATACTCTTCCCCCCTCAACTTTTCACCTGATAAGTCCTATATGCCAGGGCTTGCTAGGGGTTCCTCAGAGGACAGCCTTTGGCTGTTTTCCTGTTTTTGTGCCTGACGAATTCTCTCCTTACTGGATCCAGGGCTTTTAGCACCCCTTTGCCTGGTGTATAGGGGCCTGAAGGGTGATGAGCATCTCACCCTCGGAGAAAAGAGTCTTCCTGTGTGACCTGGGCAAATCTATGGCAGAACACTGAACTGAACCCAGATCTCTTGAATCCCAGTGCCTTAACCAGAAGACTGTCCTTCCTCAGGAAATTCTCTTTTTCTTTTGGTTGGTGGTGGGGGCATTTGCCAGGCAACTGGGGGGAAAATGGACTAATCTGGACCTGGAAAAGAGACAGGAAGTAGTGGCTCAGGAGTTTATATATATTTATTTAAACAGAAGATCGAGGGAGCTTAATCAAAAGATAGAAAAGATACTGTAGGTCTGACGCTGATCTGACACCAGGTCCACACTAGTCTAATTCTATTGACGGCAGCAGAATTATTCCAGCGTAAATGATAGCGGAATCCGGCTCTTTATGTACTAACTCTAGGTCCTGTGATAAGGCTGATAAAACTGAGAGCAAATCTAAGACAAAGATTAAAAAATAGTGTTTGATTCACACCTCCCTTCTGCCTCAAAACATTAGACTGTTAAATCTCTGAGCTTAGAATAGACATAGGACCTAAGGATACAGGAGGATTCATCAATGTTGGTTAACTGGGTGCATCATCCAAGTACCTGCTGGAGTCCTGGTGATTGGGTGGTATAGTATGCTGGATGGTACAGATCTCCCAAATGCCCATAGATTTCTATGAGAATTTCTGTACATACATGGAAAGGCTGAAGTCTTGTGTCTTGGTTAACTGAAAAGGCAAAGAATGCAATTAAAAACAGAATTAAGGACAGGAATTATATCCAAGCTTCAGAAAGTTATGAGTGACACTTTGCCCATGTTGCTTCTATCTTTGCTTATATCATTAATTTCTTGAAATCAACTCTATTCAAAATTATTTCTAGCCTGCTTTGTAAAATATTCCCTTGAACAAACATAGCGAGGACAGCAATGCCTTAAGCACTGAGATGTGAATCTTAGTGCCTAAGGCACTGTTTACAACATGGTTTTGTTTAGTGGGTTATAGGCATGGCCCAGTTATAGTGCATGAAACAAAATAAGAAAGGGCATATTTTCAAAGCGATGTGCAAGGTTTGCACAGTGCATCTCCCATTGCTCCTGTCCTGTGAAGTGCTTGGAAAAATTACACCCCTCATGGACTCCAATGACGAACATACACTAGCTTCAAGAACCTATCAAAAGATGTCAGTGCTTATCAAAAGGATTTTATCAACATGCCAGTAGCTTTTAAAAAGAAAATTTAAAAATACTGTTGAATTAAATTGAAAGCTGTTTAATGTTTCTAGGTTCTCTTTTCTTCATACAGAAGAGCTAATGGTCGTGAGTGAATCAATATTGAACATTGCAGTTTCTTTAGTAAACCAATATTTAAAGATGGCCAAATATATACAAAACTAGAATCTTTTAAAAGAACCAGGTGCCAGGCCATTTGGGTCTGAGACTCTTTTGCCATGTCACCACAAGCAGCCACCTAGCATATAGGTGGGCCAGTACACACCAATGGCCTGAGTGGCTGGCTAGTCTGAGCTGAAAGCTTAGGCCTCTGCCCCGTGTATCCAACAGAAATAAGAGGGCAATCTATGCAGAGTGTGAAAACTGACAGAATTTATGATGGTGGCAGACAAGTCTGATATCCAGACTGGGTCCTCTTATCTCTTGAGAGTCCAATAAAAGACCCGGTGAATCAGAGAGCAGCTTCACCTTCACCACCATATTCCACCAATTGGTTAGCCCACTTGCCCATTTGTGGGTATTTGGGATGTGGAAGAATCATAGATGGTCGAATACCTACAGTAATTTATCATGCATTGCCTATAGTAAAGGACGCAGTGTTAGGCACTTACTATAGAATTGTTGTGCAGCTGGTTTATGTGGAGCATAACCCATCCCCCATTGCATTTCCAGAGCACAGACGGTAGTCCTGGGGAAGAACAGGAAAGTTAAGCAGTGTGAAAGAAGTTCTAAGTTACCTCTGACATTTCATATGCACTTGCCTGGTCTACAGTAGAAAGACAATTGGGGTAAGGGCTGACTGGTACAGCACTGAAGGAGAGCTGGTGCACCTGCAGGCTGCCACATTTTATACCTTAGGTGACAGACCCAGATCCTAGGAGCCTATAGTGCAGAGCCTTTGCCCTACAGCAAGGGAGTCTGAGGCTGGGAGGTGACACAGGCCAATGGTGACCAACACCCATACAATTCAAAGCCCTATGCTGAATCTTCAATTCAAGATTTCCAAAAACAGGAGTCCACTTTTGAAAGTCAGGCCACTTAACTAGATTCCTAACCTAGTATTTAGGTGACTAACTTTAGTTTCCCATTTTTGAAAATCTTGTCCTCCGTTCTTAACCACCGACTACTGCATCCTTCCCTCTTGAAGATATTTGTATTGTTAGTTTCAAACATTTTTCCCCAGGTCACAGATTAGGTATAACGTTTGTTCCTTTCCCAGATCATAGGAGATACGTTTTGATTTGGTATAAAAAGTTGAGTCCAAGTTTGATGTTTTGAGTGTCAGAATGAGGGAAATATCTGGCTCCACCAAGAATTCTGTCACTTGTAAAAAAGAGCCTAGACTGGTACAACTAGTGGTAGCTTTCATTAAGCCCTGCATCCATGATAACTAAAAGCTATCCTGTTTTGGAAACATGATTTATGAGTTTTCAGATGACTAAGTTTCCACTTATAAACATTTAGAATCCCTTATTGACCTCTGAAATCAGTCATAAAAATACTGCTGTCATTATTCCCCCCTGAAAGGCTACATGTTAATGCAATACAGGATAGGCAGACTACATTCAAGTTTAAAAGACAGTGTTACCTGCTTTATTAGAATACAGCAAACTATTCTGACCCCCCGACTACAGATCTGAATAAGAAAAGATTATTTATTAGTAATTGTTTGTCACAGTCCTACCTTCTCCTATCTTACCTGGTACCCATTACGCTCACTATGTCTCCATCCATCAGGAAGGAGGAGGTAAGTAATAACTGGCAATCTATGTGTTGACCTCTGCCTGCTTACTTTCTACTAGTTAGGCACTTCCCGTGTGAAAGAGTTTGTTCGAATAAGAAAAAAATATGTTAAGAGATACTTATGACTTAAGTGATACTGTCTAGGCACATCGGGGTGGATGTAGGCTAGGAGAAGAGAGGACTATGACAAGTAATTTTCTTCACTGTATAGCCATGTCTTCACGTATCCTGCATGATAATTATTACACTAACTGAACACATAGAACAGTGGCGGAGGCTTACCTAGTGTGGCACTCAGAGCATTGACCAGCTGAACTCTGATTCTTCTGTAGACAAGAGGTCCAGCTGATAATGGCAAGTGAACATAGGTGGAGATGACCTGGGGCTGCCTAGCAGATGGAGGGGATGGATACTTTAGTCTTCCAAGCCTGTGAGATGGCCACAGTGGAGTCCAACTTGAGAAACTGCAGATTGATTTTATTAGCTTGGTCCTAAGCAAGGAAGATATAGTCCTTCATCTACCTTGCTAGGTCCAGGAATTTTAGGTTTAGCTGAAGCCCCATGTTCACTCGCAGAACAATTAGTACTGGAAACAAAATCCCCAGTTTTTCTGTCAGGAGTGGTGGGATGAGGCAGAGGGATATTTTGATAAGAAGAGTTCCAATAGCTGCCTCCTGAGCTTGGGTTTATTCCTGATCATATAGTCAGGCCATTGGCTGTGAATCTGAGGCCAGGCTCTGGCAAAGAAACTGCTAGCATGCAGAGCTCACTACTGTTTTTCAAATCTAGAAAATTAATGAAATTTCAAATTTTGAAAAAAACAGGGTGTTTTTTTTTTCAGAATATCCCCATTCCTTCCCTGTTTAACCATCTTTACTAGCATACTTTAAATTGATCTCCTTTTGCATCCAGTTATTGGAAGAGGCATTGACTCAGATCCCTTCTCTGAGATGGCTAAAAGAAGGAAGGTACAGTGCTTTCCTTATGTTCCCCTATGCTTTCTTGATGTAGAAAGCAAAAAAGTGGACTGGGGTATATCTAGATGATTGACATTTCTTGCTTCTTGTTACCATAGATGGAGCTGTAATACTGAACATAATGGCTACTGGTTCGGATAAGAAGACAGAATGACATATGACAAATAATGAAATTCTTTATGTAGAATGTTTAAAACATCCTACAGAATGTAAGAGATAATAATATCCTTGCTATCAGTTAATTGAATAATTCTACAGGAAAAACAGCACTCTACAAAATTCTGTTGGACTTTTTCATTCGGGCAATAACAGGCTTTAAAAAATAATAAAAAAAGTTCAGAACACTATACTTTCACTACAAAAACTATAAAGACTGAAAACGGTTTGGGTATCATGTTACACAATGCTTGTTTCGTCTGTCTCTGAATAGTATAGATGAAATTAAGCTTTCTTATACATTTGTTATACTCAAGTATACACTGACTATAATTATAATCAAAGGATTGAGAGTTGAACCTGTTGTCGATGAATCAAAACCGGAAGTTTTACTGTTAATGGGGTTGGATTGGGCATTTAATTTACAATTATGATGGCAACAAAAATGATTAGGGGTATGGAACGGCTGCCATATGAGGAGAGATTAATAACACTGGGACTTTTCAGCTTGGAAAAGATGACTAAGGGGGATATGATAGAGGTTTATAAAATCATAACTGGTGTGGAGAAAGTAAATAAGGAAGTGTTATTTACTCCTTCTCATAACACAAGAACTAGGAGCCACCAAATGAAATTAATAGTCAGCAGGTTTAAAACAAACAAAAGGAAGTATTTTTTCACACAACGCACAGTCAACCTGTGGAACTCCTTGTCAGAGGATGTTGTGAAGGCCAAGACTATAACAGGGTTCAAAAAAGAACTGGCTAAATTCATGGAGGATTGGTCCATCAATGGCTATTAGCCAGAATGGGCAGGGATGGTGTCCCTAGCCTCTGTTTGCCAGAAGCTGGGAATGAGCGACAGGGGTGGATCACTTGATGATTACCTGCTCTGTCCATTCTCTCTGGGGCACCTGGCATTGTCACTGTCAGAAGACAGGATACTGGGCTAGATGGACCTTTGGTCTGACCCAGTATGGCTGTTCTTATGTTACGTTACCCTGTAACGATGACCTTTTGCTTGACACTAAGATCCAGTGGGATTCAATCAGTACTCTGACCTGTGCTTTTTCATCTGGGGGTAGTTTGCATGTGCAGAATTGCATAGGGAACAAGCTGAAGAATGGTAATGTGGTGTGTACCCTCAGCATCAAACACAAGACATCATTGCCTGCTGGAAAGCTACCTTAGTCTACATTAAGATCCTGATTCAGCAAGGTACTGAAGCATATCAGTTCAATGGAACTACTCAGATGCTTAAAGATGGATGTGCTTAAGCCCTTGGTTGAACTGGGGCTAAAACAGGAGAGTTGATACAAGACAACTGGAGCAGATCAAACTACATATTGACTCCAACTCTTCAGCTTTAAGATGTGTGCTAGCATCTATAGTAGTTAAGTGGAAGGTTTAATTAGAGATATCGCAGCACACTAGTGCAATAGCAATGTGGTAAATACTGATGATTTAGGCAATCTAAGAAATCAGAAAAATGCTTAGTACACAGGCTGGTAAAATATCTTAAATTGCTTTTAGAACTTTTTGTACCCCCAGAGGATGTCTCTTTACAGAAAATAAATGGAAAACCGTGTACTATTGCCCTCCAGGGCGGGTACTTATGCTGTGAGGTTGATTCTACTGAAGTCAATCACTTGCAACATTGAGGCAAAAATGGCCAAGGAAACCTTGAGAAAGAACCATCCCCATATCCTCTGTGTCGATGGCAAATGTAAAATTGGTCCCTGGATCTGCAAAGTGGCTATATCCCTTTGGGATTTGCCTTGATGATGATGTGCTACTGCTACTTAGATTAGAGGGCTCAGTCATTTCAGAGAATACATGCTAGAAACTACATTTTTAAAAGAATAATGTATGTGAAACCAGGGGTTTCTATTTCCAAAATCACAATAGTGTGATGGTATTTGGCAAATTAGAGTATGTAATTATGAATTTGTGACTCATGTAAACATGGCTGCAAATTTCATAAAAAGGACGAAATATGATTAATTTACATAATTTCTTTAGGGCTGACATGTTCTCCTTATTCCTTAGAATCTCCCTTATGGTAGCCAGAGGGAACGTATCTCCATTTTCCCAACTCAGGGCTCTGAAGAACTGCATTAGAAGTTCTTGTGGCTAATATCCCTGCTTGGGTATGATTTATTACCATAAACACTCAAACAGTCCTCAAAGTCCCAAAATACCATCCATTAATACAGCACATATTAAGTTCCTGAGACTTCTGCCAGTCTCAGGGATGTACTTCAGTTCCAGCCTGGTTGTTTATTTGTTGTTGGGTTTTTTTTTTTTTTTTTTTGCCAAATAGCCACCCTGGCCCCATGTAGCTGGAATACTTCCCTACTTTTCCCAGCAGGAACTCCCTGGTTTTCCAACCTGCTGTTCTTTTGTTCCCCAGGAGGGGGTTCGACACTCTCCTGGTTCTGTCTGTTCTTTGGCTTGGACAGGTCAGTAGGCAAACCCTCTGCTGCTTCCCTGGCTCTGAGCTTTCTCCAGCCTCAGGAGTGGCCCTAGCCATGTTGCCGGTAAGGTAGAAAATGCTTTTGTGCCCACTCTCCGTGAGTGGCTGAGCAAAAAAAGGCAAGTAGTGCAGCTGTAGGGCTGGTGCCTCCTGGAAGTTATACCCCTGAGCCATCACCCTGCTCACCACCTAGAACCAGTCCTGTCCAGCCCCATTCCTGCCTCTGGCTCTGCAAACTTGGGACTCACTCTCACTCTCATTTCTGTCTCCCTTGAATAGCCCCAGATGCCACCTAGCCTTCCTAATCAGGTCCAGCTAGGGAATCTCTCTTTTAGCGAAGGAGAGCTGGGTCTGATATTTGAACAAGGCTGGCTGGACCTGGGGCCTTAAAGGGGCAAACCACTCTGTTATAAGGTCACATTACCTTAGTCTTAGGTGAGACTTCCTCAGTTGCAGGATTGGAGCCCAAAGGCCTGATACGGCACCTTGGAGTCAATTGGAGTTCTGCCATTGGCTACAATGAGTGCAAGATCAAGCTCTAAGCCAGTAGAACTATTTGTGTGAATTAGGTAAGATTTGGCCCTCCAGTGTTTAATTGACACATTAACATGACTATACATTAACTATCTGTTACCGTGTGTAGTGCAGCTGGAGTTACCTAGAGAACAGGTAAACAGTATAAATAAATAACATTTTAGTAATAAATAAGTTTTGCAGCTTGAGTTTATCTTTGTTGGTTGTAGTAAATCTGTATTAAAATAATAGGAACTGATACCTTGTGACTTAAGACTAAACATCAAATGCAAGTCCTTAGTGCAAATCTAATTAAATTTATGGTATAATCACTCTAGAGCCTATTTTATGTCTGCTTGCCTGCATATTACCTGTAAGGAGAATCTTACACATTGCATTACAATGAGAACAAATTGTAAGTCAGATTCAAGAGCCTATTGAAAATCTAGGGAAAATTACCAACATATGGCTTTTCTAATTGTAGTCCAGGAGAAGTTCAAGGCTGATTGTTTGCACATGTATCATGTATTTTAGTTCAAGCAATGCTGCTTGGGACATTTAAAACAATATTGGACAAAAACTAGTAAATAATCAGCATGCAGCCATCCTGCGGGGGGCAGGACTGACTGAATGAAATAATGGGCCTTCCACCTCTAACTGATATGGTTATGAGAATGCCCAAATGCTATTTCCAATACACTGTGGAACGCCATGGCAGTTATCACACTAAAGGTTCCTCCAAGGATATTTTCAGTGAGTAAAGATGCCAGCTTTTCTTAAAGAAGGTATTTTTATACCTTCCTCAACAAACTGACAAACTCTCCAGCTCTCACTGTCTTCAGTGTTCCTTTTCTGGGGGAAGATTTTCAAGGTACTTGTGGTGAGAACAGCCATCAGAATTAGGGTTCCTCTGTCGTCTGAGTCTCAATCAGTTTAGCTTTAGGTCTGAGCCATAGATTCTACTGGTTATGCTAGTTGATGAACTCCTGCTACTGATATATGAAGATTAGAAGGTGAATGTCTAGACCTGTCAGCTACATTCAATATTGTTCACCAGAGGTGTAAATGCACTGGCAGGCCCCAGAAAGGGGAGATGAAGTCAATCTGGATTGTTTCCACTACTTTTTTGCTGAAAGATCTGAGGTTGTTAGCACTGGTTAGTTGCTTACCTGCATCTACCTTTTCCTCATTCAGGGTTCCACATTCAGTCACATCTCCTCTTCAATGTGTACAAAGGACAGCAAAGAAGGGTGGTGAGGAAGTACAATGTGGGCTGGCAGCATCTTCAGCATGTGGAATACTCTCCGCATTCTATTTCCATTTTATCCACTCTTGTTGATGCAACTGAGGGATTAGCGCCCCCGGGAGCTTAAATTATGCCCTTACAGAGTGCAAGCAACAGTGGGAAAGGGAGTCTAACACATTAAGTAAATTCAGGAGTCAATTGCTGCACCTGCTGCCTTGTCCCACTTGATCGTAGATCCTGGATCAGGATCAACAAGCTACTCACTCTCTGGCTTCACCAGAGTTGCCACAACCATGCACCAGGTTGTCTTAGAATGTATCCCTAGAGGTCATGTAGTCCAGCCCCCAGCACTGAGGCAGGACCATATACCTAGACCATCCTTTACAGGTATTCGTCTAATCTGTTCTTAAAGATGTGTATTCAAAAATAAAATCTATATAAGGAAATTATAAAATCTATATAAGTAAATAATTTAATTCTGTTCCATACTTACAGAGACCCTAATCCTGCATGTACCTTTTTATGATGTTCCATGGACTATTCACATGGGATCATCCTACATAGGATCAGAGCATTAGGGCCAAATGTTGCAGATCTTACTCAACAAAACTCCTATTAAAATAAGTTTTGGGACTGAATTCTGAGACCTGCAGAGTGTCTGTGGAATACAGACCTGATCATGAGAGTTGCTGAGTGCCCTCACCTCCACTAACCCCCTCAGAGGAGTTTTGCCAGCATAAGGACTTCAAAATTTGACACATTGTGCCAGGACAAGAGAAAATCTATATTTTTATTAAGGAAAACAAATTGTGGACTGTTGCTCCTTCTCTAATTTTAGCATTAACTTATTAACTTTTTGAGTGCAGAGCAGAAAAGAAACATACCTCAATTTCTGCATTCATTACTCACAAATAGATTATTTGGTGACTCATTTATCAATTCACATACTGTAATTAACATGAGCCCTGCAGTTAATTGCATCTTTACAAAATAGTTTCATAATCACTGTAGTGGTTTCAAAATCATCTATTAATCTCATAGATGTGCTGAATGTTGTATATAAACAAGCGTTCATCAGAAATAAATAGATGAGTAAACATTTCTGAGGCAGTCTAGATAATTTTAGAATGAGTAAATACTGATGGTGGTGTACTCTGACAAAGAGCTGTTTAAAAGATATTTCTGCCTCTATATTTGAATAGACAAGGGTGCCAGCATTCAGGGAGATATTTTGTTAATTGGGATGATAAACTACGAAGAAATCAGTACAGTTTATAATGTCTGCATATTATACTACAGAGGGAGAGTCTGAAAGAAAGGATTTTTTTTGTTAAATCCATTTCTGAAATTGCTGCTATTAAAAAAATCTTCAGCAGTTCTGTATAAATTACTCAAATTATTGCTGATCAAAGCTAAATAAATAAAAAAACAAAAGTATCACTTTCCCTTGACATTTCAAGAGGTTAATACAAGGAGATGTGGGTTCATCAAGCAATTAGAATTCACAATAGAATTTAAAATAATCTAATAATGGTTTGCCATTATTCTTCCTGAAATTTATTATGAATCACTTTCTCTACAGAGTAGGAGATTATTAACTGGACTAGTATTCTTCCTCTCCTAGTCTCCTGAGATGGATTTAATTTTGATTTTATTCACAAATTCTTTCTTTTCTTTTCTATTAGCCTCTCTCTTTGCCTCTTGCTAGAAATTATCCTGTCAATGCACCATTCAAAATGTTGATTTTTTACCTCTGGTCATTAACATAGACTATACTGAATATCTGTTGCTTTAAGTATAAAAAGATTCCAGATTTCCCTTATTTCTCTGTAATCAGAGAGTATTGTTATGAGCTATGGATGAAAAGCATCATGAATCAGCAATCATGATTGTGGTATAAGATTGTCCAGCTTGGTCCCTTTGCCAGAAGAAATGAGAAATAACACATGCATTTGGATGAAAACTATTTCCTTCCCATTGACAGAGTTTTTGAAAATTGTACATTTGATTAAATACATGAATAGGATGTGCCATGCAATTTGGATTTAGGAAATTTGATCTATTAAGAATTGATCTGTATGACCCACACTTTTATATATTCCTTTATTTTGGTGCTATTACAATTTTAATCATGGACTATGTAGTGGAGAGTTCATTGTGCTTTGATGCTGCAAGCTGAACCTGGAACTGAGCTATAAGAATAGAGGTACTAATGTATGTCTTGATTTCATTTTACCAGCCACCCTTTTTGAATAGCAGAAAGGAATGACCCTCTGGGACATTGGTAGGAATGCATGTAACAGACTGCCAGTGTCTGTTCTGATGTTAAGGCAGGGACAGACCAGAACAATCCTTATGACTGATTATGATCACCCTTTTGTTTTAGGATAAGTTATAATGTCTACTCTGGTTTCCTATATGTATTACAAATTAGGCACTCTCATTAAATATACATTTCTTTGTTTTAAGGTTTAGTAAGTAAAAGACAGGATCTTGTATTGTGTCTATGTTAAGGAGATTCAAAATAAACTGACACTGTTTGTATTCTCAAAGGTCTCTGTAAAAAGACTGTTTGTGTGAATGAGGAACGTATGCATCAGGAAAAGATAAGGTGTGAAGGCCATTTTTATAGCCAGATGATCAAGGAAAAAGGAGTAAAGAGACTTAACGACACCAGAAAATCATCAACGCGCATCCATAATGAAGGAAGGGCAAATTGATGACCCTGAGGTGAAGGCTGGCACCCCTAAAGACGGGACAATTGATTAAATCGCAACCAGTACTGGATAACCCTCTCAGACCTGTATTGGAATATTTACATCAAAAGATACACCAATTAAGAAGTAACCGTTCACAAACTGACACAGCAAAATCCATAGACTTCAACAGAGAAAAAAGACTATAAGAACAGGGTGCTTGCCCATGGGACTTTGGGTTTGTCTTCCCACACTCCAGGAGCATCGGATTGCGACCGACAGAGCCCTGCTTCCCTCTGCAACCAATTTGGCTGGCCACTAGATTGATCCAGACTCTGGACTGGTAACTATCAACATCAACTGGCAGGACTCTCTCTCTCTCTCTCTCTGTGTGTGTGACTGAAAAGCATATGCTAACTGTTGTATTCTCAATAAATGCGGCATGCTGCCTTCTTCCCTATAAAGATCCTGTGTGGTTCTTATAAGTATAACAGAGGGTCCAGAGATCTATTTCAGCTTCCAGGACTGGGGTCTTGGATAGTACAACATGGACAGTGCCGGCCATTTTTGACTGAGACAGTTCATATGCACTTCTTTATAGTACACCCAGATAGCAATAACCATTCTGGATATTTCTGTGCAAATTTACGATGTGCATAAAGGGCCTTAATGTAAATAGTATGTATTTGAAAATAATAGTCTAGTTCATAATATAGATCAACAATTGAACATGAAACACATAACTGTACAGCTATCAAAAGACAATATACACCAGAAGAAAACTAAACTGGTATATTTTTATTCTACAAAAATGTATAAATATTTAAATTTACAGCAAAGAGTACCAGACCATTAAATAACTGTTACAACATTTAAAATGTGTAATTCTTTATTCACAATCTACCTTTGTAAATTTAATTTGAGTTTGTGTCTCAAGCACTTCTTCAGGATGCTTTATAAGTGAGTCCTCTAAATAAACTGACATCCCAGCCTCTTCTAGTTCACAGAGAACAGAAAATACACAAGAGTCCATACTTTATAGATAACTTTCTTTTTAAATAGAGATACATTTTGTATACTTAAAATAATAATGGCTATGTTTGAAAAGAAACACACTTATCAAGCTCTCCTGAATACATGCTATTTGAGAATGAAATGGGGGCTTCAATATATATGAACAAGACTTGATTTAAGCAGTTATTGAATGTAAGAAGAACACTGACACTAAAATTCACATAACCTAGTTAAAACACATTGCTGGTGTTCATTCAACACCTTAAGATCATTCAATAGCTTATATTTAGTAGCAGTTTAAACATGGTGTAATCTTACCAGATGTGTTCTGATACCATACAGTATAACAGCTAACTTTATCTATTCCCTATATTGAAATACAGAAAACAGAATGATGGTTAGTGGTACACAAAGAGAATTCTGAAGTGATAGCTGTCACAATAGCTAATTAAATCTTTGATGTCCTGCTCAATTATGGGCATTAAAGATTTTCAGATGATGGATGTAGTGCGTAAGGATTTATGGATTGTGACATTTACCAACACTTAAGTTCTTTTTATTTCCCCACACTGTTCATACCATTGAAAGCAACCTACAGTGTTTAATAGCTCTAAGCTTAAGCATCTGACCAAGGATTGCTGAGGACTGTATTCAGCATCTACAAATCAGATGCAACTAAAATGTATGTGATCAGATATGATCTTTCCTTTCAAGTGCAAAATGCAGAATACGTAGGTTAGAAGTACAGTACTTGTCCTTTCTTAGATATGTTATTCATACTAGTTTGCAATAAAACAAAAATCAAACAAAGAAACTAACAAAAAATATTCCAAGGAATAGGGCATTACATCAGTCCAGAACGACCCTTCCAGTCAAAACTAACTCAATCTGTTTTATAATTTAACTTGTTCTCATATTTTACAACAGTTCTCTCCTCCCCAAGTAATTCCTGAAGGTACAGGAGTAATGAGAAACTGCAGCACTTTTGTCCTATTTACAGTAATAACCTGCCTTTCAAAACGCCCACTTTGTTCAATGCTGTTAACATGTTGCTCTAGCCTCGTGTCCGGCTTTCATTCCCTGAAAGCAACTCTTGGAAAATATGAGAACTGAAATTTCTGTTCCACTAGTAGTAATAATAATATTCAGCATTTATATAGCTCTTTACATTTTAAACACACTGTACAAACACTATTTGTTAATCCTCACAAGACCCTGGGAGGTAGGGAAGAATTAGCTCCATTTTACAGATGGGGAGACAGATTCAGAGGTTAAGGACTAATTTTTTCAAATATGGCCTTTAATTGTGGGTGCCTCAATCTGTGGGTATCCCACTTTGGATAGCACAAATGTATGCAACCAAAATTAAACACCACTTTTAAATAATTTTGGCCTAAATGACTTGCCAAGGCCAACAGAAATTCAATCGTAGGATTTGGAATTAGAACCTAGAAAGTTCCTAGTCTTATGCTCATTAAACTACCCTCAGTACTAAGGACACGATATACCACTGCTGTGCTGAGAGACCATCTCTCAAACTGCATGAGAAATTAAGATGGCCCTGGAGTATCTCAAAAGCAACACAATAGCCAGTTGGTGAGTGGCAGGACATCTCTCCTCAGCCAAGTTGCTTATATTAGATTTCTTTCTGGTGGCTTATTTGGTTCCTATACTCCTTACATAGGGAGTAAAATTTAGGGCTTAATCTCACTGAAGTCAAACAGCATACTTATAGCGCGTAAAGCAAGCACATGTGTAAGTGTTTGAAGAATGAGGCCTATGTTCTAGCTGTAATGCAATTCTGACAAGCCTTTGAACTATATTTCTGCTCTAAACATGGTACTGTGCTCAGTGTCATTATCCATCAGTAAGCATAAAATAAAACAAAAGTATTTTTTTTCTTTTTTCGAAGTCAAGCAGCTCATATATAATAGAGCAGTGCAGTTGTTGATATAATAAAGGTGCATCAACAGTAATCAAGGAGTATAACAGTCCATATTCATTGCCACAATCCACTTTATACAGAGAAAAAGTATTAAACACTGTAGTACAGCATGCCTAGCAAAGAAAAGTCGAACAGTTTCATGATCTGTATTTGAGACTCAGCTCTTGAAATCAACCTAGATATTGTACCATTCTCTCATTACTTTCCAATAATATCAATAATACTGCGCAATCAGAAATGTATAGTGCAACTGCACTTAGCAACCTTTACAAGCTGCAATTAGATAAGTGAGATACTATTTAATAAGAATATTAGAGGTTAAAAAAAGATGGCAGGCACCACCATATGCACTCCTCTAACATTGCTAAATGGTGTTAGACATGATAGTAGTTCCCACCAGCACCACTATTGTTACAGGGGCACTATCAAGGTAAGTAGCCAAATAAGTGATCTATCAGCATGAATTTCGAAATAAGGGTGTGAATGGGCCAACAGACCTTTGAAAGGTGACGACTAAAAAATGCAATAATTTGTTCTGCATTAAGCTTGGCATTTAAATGATTTTGTTTGTGATTTTGTAATGTTCCTTTCATGTAGTAAAATTATAGCCCTGTTCAGTTTTGATAGCTGTTAAGCTATAATGTGAACAATTTGTGTGTGTGTGTTAAAAAAAGATAAGACATGAGGGCTTGAAAAGCAGCTACTGTGTATGCATAGTAATGATTTTTCAAATTTAATATGCATTTGGTATTCATTTAATGATCCATATCAAGAAAATGTGCATGAAATATCAATCCATAGTATGCAAATACATGGTACTGGTAATACACATTCACCAAAGGAGCCAGTACACAGAAAATGAAGTCAGTTTCATCTTCCCGCTCATAACACAATGCAACAGGCTGTGTTTGGGGAAGTGTGGGTGGTTGGTTGGGATAGAATCTATCCCCTATCCCTGGGTAGGATGCTGCCCATATTGCTCAGCAGCCTTTCTGTGGCTGCTGCTCTATTCCTGGCTCTGCTGTGCTGGGACCTCCCATGACCCTTATGCCCCTGGGCAAATGACATACATTAAGCCTACTGCACAGAGTCCAAGCATTGTAAAAGCCGATCCATTATGTGGCGATACGCGCGAGAGGGTTTTGCTCAAATGTCTGTGTTATGAACATGTATTAAAACAACACAAAACACTTTTGCTAACTCTTACTGTGTTTGTTGGTATGGGATTGGTTCCTATGAAGCCTTTGATACTACAGCTTGTCAGCAGCACATTTTTAATATCCATGTTAAGAAGAGAGAATAAAAGAAATTAAGAGACAAACTATTATTTTAAAATATAAATAAGCATCTATCATAAACCTATTAAAGCAAGAAAGTTCAGAGTCCGTCCATAGCCTGTCCCTTTGTGCATAGGTATTTTAGGGATCTCCAAACTTTGGATCCCCTTGTATACATTAGGCAGTCTGCTGCTATATTTATGCTCAAAGCAAGAGGCTACAGATTGAGCTTCAGCCTAACTTTTGACTCAGATGGCCAAATTCTGGTACCAGTTCCATTCTCCATCCATGCAACCATTTGGGGTTAATGGAGGTGCACACGGGTAAATGAGGCCCATAGTGATTTGTCTTCCTATTGTACAGGATACATGGGTAATTCCGTCTGCATTAAACTGGGTTACTCATGTATGTTGCCCACTTTCTTTAATATCATTCAAACATTTTTTGCTGAAGTTTCATTTATGATACAGTTTCCATTTCTTACTGCATTCTTTGTTCAGTTTTGCTGCTTTTATAAAGAACTGTTATGTATAGCGATCTCATTGTTCCTGGCACAAAACATGAAACATTCTTTATGTACAGTAAATTTACTGCTCAGTAACCCTTTCAGTTTAATACTTCATTGAGTACCAAATGACACTGGATAGCAACTAATATTCTCATCATGTTGCTATGGAGGGCCAGAACGAATACATTACATTTATAAAACAACTGATATAATCTTTCACAACTAAGTTAGTGTCATAAGGCATTTTACATCATGTCACTTTCAAGCAATATTATGTGACATAACCAGAAAACAAAACTCCCAAACCTTTTGATATTAGGCTCAAAGGTTTTTCTGGAAATACTTTTCCAAGGGCGTCTGGTATTGATAGTAGCATATATTATGCTATTTATAGCTTCTAATGTGCTTCTTTTGAATGGACACAACTTTCAAAGGGGCATGTGCAAACATGCCATAACAAGCAAAAAACCAAATGACTTTGCTCTGATAGTTGGACTTCTAAGAGGGCTTCAAAGCCTTTCATTTCACCAAGAACAAAGGAAGGGGAATATCCTTTCCTCTGATTCAAATAAGTGAAGAATGAAAGCCTAGACACGTTACAAGGCCTGAGGGAACCTGGGAAGTCTCTTTAGCTTTAGGCACCCAAGGTCATGTTACGTAGCAGCCACTGCTGGGAACGCCTTTCACTGCAGTCCTTCATGGTTGGAACCATTTTGTCCTCCTCAGATGGCTCATCGAGACACTGGTTACTGTTGACATGCCGCAATGTGAGCCGCTGTAACAACAAACAAAAATAAATGAAATAATTGTCAAAAGATAATTAATGTTGTGAATTGAATATTTAATCATTTTAATCTTAATCTAGCTACTTTAATGGTCACAAGAAACGAGTGTTTCATCCTAAAGCATATGTCCCTGTTCAAACTGTGCGTCATCCACTCAGTAACCACTACCACTTGTACAGCTCCGACACAGTGAACACCAACAGCATGTACCATGCCACTTTTCACATTTTTGATTAAAATAATGGGCTCACCTTTTTTAGATGTATGTCAAGGCCATCCCACTTAAGGAGTGAGGGACTGTGATGTATGTGTAAAAAAAAGTTCAAATTAAGTGCAAGTGAATATTATTACAAAGCAATTATGTTTAGGTTCAAGGAATCAAAGGTCCAATCCAAAGTCGTGTCTCCCTTTCCATATTCCTCACCTTTACATTCGTGGGGATTATAGCATGTGCAACTGAGGGTGGATTTTACACACATCAGCAGTCAACCATTGTTTCCAAAAAATTAATCCTTAAAATATTTTTCAGTTCTCTTCTCAAAAAGTTTGATAATGCAATCACAGTGCACTAAAATGATTACCACTACTATAATACTGAGCAGAACCCCATGCCAGCACAGTGGCTCAACAGGCCAAGGTAAAATGTCTCTGGATTGCAGTGCTGTCCAAACTGCATTCCCCCAAGGATTTTACTTCGTTTGATTGTGGTATGTCTTTGGTTACGGGTGGTTAGTCAAGGTAATGGCAGGGAACTAGAGTTGGCAGCATTCTTTCACACACTGCTGATCTGGAGCTAACATTGATATGATGGCAGTCACAGGGAAGTGCAGTATGGCTCCAAGCCTATTCCATCCAGGAAATGTTCCCCTCACATCCCCTTCACAGGAAGGTGCCAATGGAAAACTCTGAGTGAATTGGAAATTATTTGGGGAGGCCCCAAAATACGTGGTCAAAATATCTGCATTTGATTTCTGATTACAACAGACTGTCTTACTTCATAGCATATCAAATCAACACCATGTGTACAATGTTGCTTACACACACACACACACACACACACATGAGCAAGAGAAAAATTAGGTACACTTCAAGTGTGTTACATGAGTGAGCATACCAAGTGCTGGACGCTCTGTGTTAAAGTACCTCCTAAGGAAAGCAGATAGCCTTTCCTCCCTTGAACTCCGTATACAATCTTTTTAAAATATGCAGCATCTTCCTATCTAAAGATCATATATTTCCTTTGTTGGAGGAGCTAAAGGAGACTGAAACAAAAGCATTAGGAAACTGTTGTACTTACTAAAGAACTTGGTACCAGTTCTGAAACACCTAGTACTCTATCCATAGATGGGGTAACATTCAAAAGCAAAACTTTATGTCCATGCACACACATAAATACATCCTAAATTTCTCATCTGTGGGAGAATTATGTAATCCATATTTTAAAATGTACAGTAGCAACCCCTGACTGTAATGTTGTAGAATAGCAGTGTCAAACATATGACCCAAGGTGAAATTTAATCTGTCCTTCCAAGAGATTAAACATCAGCTCAGCTGTCCCCCACAGCAATGGCACATTCAAAATGTCAATAAGCGTCTTGCTCCAGAACTTATTGGAACACTGGATTATTGGATAGAATCCTATCCCTCCTCCTCCCCCAGAAATCAGCATGTAGATGGGAGAGGGATTTTACTCAAAAGAAGCTTAAGATCTCTAGTTTAGACCAATCATTATATCATGTATTGTTAATTATCAATGGCCTTTCAAGGTTAGTGTTTATTATGAACTCAATACTTATCCAGTAAAAGACCCCTGTTTGCTGAAGTGCCTGAAAGAGAAGTTCTCTTCAGTTTATGAAAATAAATGTAAAGGCTTTCCCCACCTTTTTGCTCTACAGTATTGTATAAAGCATTCTGAAATGCTTATGTGATGTGATCAAACAAGGCTAGAACCATTCAACCTTATACCAGCTAAGGGATAGAATGTGACTAGCCCTAATGAGGCCACACATGGAAACAGGGGCAAGGGATTCTTTCCTTATATAACCACGTTAAGGCTAGCAAGATCTTGGCATTAGGTCGTCAGGAGAGTGCAGGGGTCATGTGCCATATGATCCCCAAGGGAGCAAGTGAGAATGGATTTGGTTAGCAGAGTTATCTGGCCCAATGGGGGGAGGGGGGAAGTAAACTGCAGCTTGATAAAATCTGTAGCAAATTACATCCCTCCCTACACACTGTCACGAATCAGGGATTGCAATGCACCCAGTCTGCAAGCACGGCCTGCAACATAGAATGTCTCTGGGCAACCTATGGAGCACAGTTGACCTGGAGTAGGCAACCTGATTGGCTGCACCACCTGATTGGCTGGAAGAGTCAGCAGACTGGCTCTTAAGCCCAGCAGCAGCTGCTCAGTGGCTGATCAAAACATCTACCTGTGGCTGTGATAGTCCTTGCTTGTTCCCTGTTGTCCCATTCCAGGTAACCCAGTTCCGATCCTCAACTCTGTCATCTGGCCCCAGAAAAGTAACATACAGCACAACCAAGGCGCCCAGGAGGAATTTTTCCTCTGAGATACGATGCCTCCAGAGCTGGTGCTGCTATGTAATGACCCTCACTCAAAGTGCACAAAATGTACAATCTAGCCCCAAATTTCTCCTGTTAAATGTAACGTTAGAGGGTGGCCAACACATCAAAAAACACACAGTAATTGTGAACCAAACAGGAAATTTGCTCTGTGTTTTGGGCATGCACAACCCTTTCCCTAAGAATACAATCAGCCCTACTGTGACTCCAACTTGTGAACAATCCCAAATGAGAGAGTAATCTGAGGATATGTCCTCACTCTCCCTTCCCTCCCCCCAAAAGTTAGCTAACTAAAGTTAAAACAGCAGTAAAGACACAACAATTGGGCTGCTAACTTAGATTAGTAGCTTGAGTTCAACCTCCAGCTTCCTTATAGGCTTCAATTCAAGCTGCTAATGTAAGTTAACAGCTGAATTGCTGGGTCTTCACTGCTATTTTAACCTAAGTTAGTTTATGCAAATTAGCAAACGAGTTAAGAACACACCTTTATTTTTTTGTCATGAAGACTTATCCTGGGAAACAAATGACCCTGCTCAACCATTTCTTCGCAGAAAAGTACACACAAAGCTTTGAATAAGTTATGTCTTATTTTAAATGGGGGTGTGGGGGTGTGGATAAATGAACTATCATCCAAAGCTACATCTAAATTGCTGTCTGGAAGTTTGTATATTGTATGCCGCCTTCTGCAGTAATCAGCGTACAAGAGCTCTTACAATGGTAACCAATGTATCTCAGAGATGCCTGCAGCATCTCAAAAAGCTGCTTAATAAAAATCCAGCAGCCGATAATATTTTACATTCTCATAGGGCTTTTCAACCTTATGGTTCCAAGGTGCTTTACAAAAACCAGCATTTTCATACACCAACACTGGATCACAGAGGGGAGAGTACCAACCAATTGGAGCATAGAAACAGTGTGTGTTGAGGGGAAATTTTGGCCAAGCACCCAGGGACAAGCCCTTAGTCATACAAGAAATGCAATGGGAGCTTAAGTGTCCACATGAAGCAGTTAAAACCTGTTTTTAAAGTCTTATCTAAAAGACCTTCACACATTAAATTGCATTCTCAGCGTATTTGCCTCAGAAATATGAAGGGCTGAGTCAGCCCTGCTGAAATCCAAGCCTAGTTCTAGGGATGCTAGATATTTCCAAGGCCAAAGACAATCCCCACAACTCAGGTTCAATGTGCTATGGTCCAGGTGAGCTGACACGGCATCAGGAGAATGTTGTGGGACAGCATCCAGCTTTGTATTGGGACACAAAGTGCTGGAAACTTGGTGGCAACATCACTGCCAAGGATGGACCCTATTATTGGGTACAGGAATGAAGACCAAGCTATGTAATTCTCCCCAGGGGGCAAAACTGTAAAAAGAGAGACTTCTGTTATGGGGTAGGATATCTCTGGAAGCTGGGCCACTGAGTTGCTCATAGGCATGCTGGGCCACATTGATTAAGGAACCTCATGGACTTAAGCTGCAAGTTAATAATAAATAATGGATTATTTACTGGTTAATCACAGTAATGAAGTTGTTGCCAATGGTCTTTAACCCAGAGATTTGTATCATATTCTGCACCTTCCTTAGGTGGCCCTCAGGAACCACAGCATGACATGCTGCCAATTACAGTATCTTGCCAATGGATATGAATTTCAGTATATCCTTGCCAATTCTATTTGTTAAAACACTTTTTTTTAAAGATGCTATTTTCTCCTAAGACTTGAGCAATAGCAGTAATTATATTATCCAAACATCTCTCCACTCTACTGCAGAAGATAATATTACTTTACAGTTCATGCTGGATTGACATATGTCACATTTCAACATTTTATGCAGTGCATGATTTCTCCTGGGTCTATTCTTTAAGTAAAGCTTCCCCAGAGGCCTGCTCTTCAGTTCAAAACAAACTGTTATACAATTCCCAAAGAAAAGCCTACATCTGTTTTACTAAATCATTCAGGGCCATTTAATACTCATTCAGTGCTGGGAGATAAGCCATCTTTCACTAATCACAAGAGGAAAGAATTAGTAATCTTAACAGAAGTAGCTTGTTTATTAAATAACCCTCTTCAAAGCATTAAAGATATTTCACTTATATGATTTTAAGATCAATTAAGCTTCTGTCATTCTCTACTATAAACCAGAAATGCAAACAAATCTAGAAATGATACTGCTGCCTTCATCAGCTGTTCCTTTTTATTCAGTGTACAATTTCATATAAGGCTAGCATATCACTGAGCTTTTCAATTGTCTCCTAAAAGCATTTTTCTCCTTTCTATCATTATTAATGCTATTACAGAAAAGGCTCCTTTGTTTCGAAAACAATCAATTACACTGGGTAATATACCACACATACAAACCAGTCTGGATTTTCCTTTTAATGTCCAGAATCAAAGAATGATTACACTGAAGTAGCTTTAGTTATATAAACACTCAGAAGCTTAAGAGCAAGTCTCTATATGTTCTTACTCACCAAGTATATGTAAACGAATATGTTCTGATGAGCATACAATTCACATGCATTATGACAAACATAATAAAATAAAAATTGAAGTTCCCTTTACCCTAGCAGTTCTAGCATGTAATTATAAACATCAAAGTGATGGAAAAATAGTTAAGTGTTATCAAACTGCTTAGAGGAAATGATTATTATGAATCATTTTACTTGAAAAGATACCAATGAAATGTTATTTAAATGAAAGGTGAATTAACATTTAGAAATATTTTTAAAATGTAATACTGAGAAAAACAATCTCAACAATTTTTTTTTGCTACCTAGCTGTTATACATATACTGAGAAAAAACATATCTCAGTATACTACTGCAAAGCCACTACATAGCAAAACATTTTTTGCAATGACCCATTTATTTTGCTGATGGAACATATACCTGAGTCTGCCTTCTGCTCACTCACAAACACTGTACACTATAAAATCTTAATTTTTTGCAATGATGAAAATTAACCTTCTCCAGACACTAAATCTCAGGAATGAGATTCTGACAAAATAATATTTTAAAACAAGATCAGTTAAACATAAATGGATAAAATTCTGGAATCTATCATCAGGCAACACTCCCATATACTTTAATGGGAGTGTTGTCTAAGTGAATAAATACTATAGCCCTGGTTCAGCAAACTCCAATGCCCATAACTTTAAACACATGAGTAGTGTCATAGGGTGAAATCCTGATCCCATGGAAGTCAATGGGACTTTTTCCAGGACTTCACCCAGAGATTTCAAAGATACTACTCTTACGTTTAAAGGCAAGCGTATGCATGTTTGTAGGATCAGGGATGCATGTAAGAAATTAGGGCCAAATCCTGCTCCTGTTAATGGCCCTACTACTTCCAATAGGACCTCTTGGTGAGTAAGACAAGGAGCATTTAGCAGGTTTGCTATGACTCAGTCAGTGGCAAATGGTTTCTTAAATTATCCATTTTGATAACCGAAACACATTTTGCTCACATTTTGATAACAGAAACACATTTAAAAATAAATATGAGTTTCTGAACATATTTGTCTGTAACAGAGACTTTTTTTTGGTAATGAGTAGTTCCTGTGTATGTTGGAATATACCTCTATAAAAGGATCCAGATCCTTAGCTGGTGTAAATTGTCAAAGTTCCATTAAAATCAGTGGAACTCAGATATTTTAAAGCATCTAAAATTGTATTTAACTAATAATAATCAACTTTGTCTCTCTATAATATTAGAATATTTATGAGTATAAAAACAAAAAAAGGAAGTGAGATGAGTTAACAAGTAGAAAATGAAAGACAGCATTATTCAGGGAAAATCTTAACTGAAATACATTTATTTCGCTCTTTAATACCAACCTCCAATAATTTGCTAAAGGAAATAATCAGTGGGGCTGTAAAAAATATTCCTAAAAACTTCCATCCTTGTGTAGTTTCTTAGCATCCACATTTGTAAAGGGCTACCATTACAAGTCTCCACAGTGGGACCATGGGTGCCATCCTCTATTTTGCTTATTGTCAGACACGATTGGGTGATTATATGAAGAAAGGTGTGGGTCTGCATGACAGAAAAATTTTAAAAGCAAATATAAAGACAGCAAAAACAAATAAAAGAAAATTAATAAACTGTACTATTATGCACCTATAACAGTACATCAGGGAAATTACGAGAAAGTGATACTCTCAAGTCTAGCTGCATCTGTGAGCACTGTTTTATTGTTGGAGGATATTCTTAAAACTTACAGCATTTGGATAGGTTTCAGAGTAACAGCCGTGTTAGTCTGTATTCGCAAAACATAGTTTTAACCCACACACGAATGTGCACAACCACAAGTTTAGGGTCTGATCTTTTCATGAAGCTCTGGGTCAGCAGACCCTTCCAATGGGACTTTTCCTGATCTCAGGAACCTGTCCACACAGAGCTCCATGCAGGAGCTAGGACTTGGTGCAAATGAACTGGGAGCAATTACCATGAGGCACAAATATTAGAACAAAACACTTGACAATGCTGGGCAAGTGGCATGCTGAGACCACTGCTCACTATACTTATATTGTTCTCTCTCCCCCAGCACACATCTGTTTGTTTTATCCACCTGTTGTCTCATCATATGCTAAGACTGGGGTAAAGATTTTTTTTTAATTGCACGTGTGTCCAGGGCCTAGCACAGTTGGTCCTTGATCCCTGATTGCGACTGAAATGTAAATAATAAATACTATAATTAATAATAGGTGCATATGTTTCAAATAAAAATGTTAGATGAGAAGAATTTGACTGCCAGCCATAATTTTAATTCTTGGCCCCTATATTTCCAGACAGAATCATAGTAAATTGAGATGGGAAGGAGCTATTATGGTAACAAGTCCATCCCCTGATAAAATTGCAGGATTTAGCATATTATGAAACTCTTGCAGGACACAGTACAAAGCTTTTTATCTGGTACTTTGTATTAAATTACTGTAAATGTTGGCGCCGATCCTCCATCATGATATTATGAAAAATATACATTTTCCCATAATCTACTGTTTAAGTAGTGCTCAACAAGGAGCTTTATAAAGATGCTATTCTATTTAATGAATGCACTGAATATGTATTTCCTTCTGCCTCATGTTAGCATTTATTGCCCTCTATAACAAACTCATGAGGCTGTCTTCCAGCAGAGTTCATACTTCAGGGATTTGCTAATCAACATAACAATGAGCCCACTCAAACTGAGTCCAGGTTTGATGTGTTTTGCAAAGCTGGAGGTAGGATGTTCACCAAGTGGAGAATTCAGAGAACCCTGCCTCCTTCTCAGGCAGCTAAATGGCTTTGCTGCTTTCAGCTACCAACCTAATGTCTGCTAGACTGCTCCTGTCATCCTGGTGTGGGGAAAGGAGCAATCCTTCCCTCCACAGACTCACAATAACCTCTGGGGAGGTAGATTCTCTGTTTTGACCACAGTCAGGCAAAGCTTAGTGGATTTTACTAAGTTTCACTTCTACTTCTTGTGCTGTGTTAATCTAAAATTCAAAACTCAAGTGGTATGAAACCCCATGAGGGAACATCCTGCAATCCTAAACTTATGAATTGCAGATTGTTGGATGGATGAACAACAAGTTTGTGCAGCGTATATAGAAGACGGGTATCCTTTTTTGAAACAAACAAGAGAATTTAACTTTTACCGGGAGGAAAATGTTCATGAATAGCTCCTATAAATATATAAAAGTTGCACCTTAAATCTACAGAACCATAGCCTTCTGGAAACCTGTATAGAGTTCTGTGCATGAAGAGTTTAAATAGCTGCTTTACTTTTTTTGTCACTTGAAATAAAACTGACTAGAATACAGTAAAGCAGCTTTTTAATGTCTTGAACCAATATACATTGCATACATCTGTATAGTATGTTGGGAGAGTCAATATATAGAGTTTATATAGGCTCTGGAATTTAATTGCACGTTTTTTAAAAATTAGTTTAATATTAATAGAAAGTACTGTCATTAAAAACAGAAAGCGCAGTACTCACAGAAATTACAGCTAGTCCTGAATGAGACCTTTCTTTGAAGTTATATTTCATATAACCCCTATAACAAAATGTTACTTAGTATTTTATGTATAACTCATTCAGCCATCCCAGTTTTTGTTCCAAAGTAAAAAATAAAACACATGGAGGCCACAAAGAAAATTCAAGAACATATGTCTTTATAATGTCATTTTGAGTAACCAGCATGAACATCAATTTTTGTTTTTGTTTCATTATGTATCAGCGCTTCATGTTCATATCCCTCTCATCTGTCTACTTCTCTATTAAAGGAAAAGCAGTGTTACATAAACAAATTAAGGAAAAGATTTAATAATCTCAATGTATTACATGTTTAAATGTACATACTATATATTTGGCAGATTCAACGGGAAGTATATAGACAGTGATGCATTATTTTAATGGACAGACCAATGTATTTGATTTTCTCAGACAAACAGGGTCAGAGCTGGCAGCTGGTGGAAATCAGCATAGCTTCATTGTCTTCAAAAGAGCTATGTTGACTTATGCCAGATGAGTGTCTTCCCCTATTGTTTTCCTTTCAATTAAATGTGTCCTTTTAAAAACATAAGAAAGAAGTGCAAAATCTGGGTTTTCTTTCCTTTCAAAAAATGCATGGGTCCTTTTAGATCAATTGTAATCAGACTGCAATTTACCTAAAGATCTGATTTATGGGCCAGATCCTCAAGCTGGTATAAGTTAGTATGCCTTCATTGACTTCAGTTTATGGGCCCCATACATTTACAAAGTGTCAGATCAGCAAAGGCTATAGTTATTTTAATGATGCGCACTGGTAAATGTGAAGTTAATGACACATCACTGCATGTTAAGTCAGTCATGATTGCAAAGGCTTATTAGACTATTCAGTCAATATAAGAATAGTTGCTTAAATTAATTGGAAAGATATGCTTTTATATTTCTCCACTGTCACTCTTTATGTTGTATTGTTGGGAAAATGTATTGTTTAGAACAGTTTGTGCTTGCTCTTGCATCACGGAAGTCAATGAAAGCTTTGCTACTGACTTCTATAGGCATTAAGCCCTAAATGGGGTTTTGTTTGGCAAAGTCAGTTATGGTTTCCAAAGGACATAATTACTGCATTTGATTGGAGAGAATCACACTTGATATATAAATCTACTCCTCATGTTCCAATAATCAACCAAATTCTGTTCTCTGATACATTCATAGGGCCCTGATTAAATTCTGCTAGGTGCCCTGGATGCTTATGTGAGGGAACAATTTGACTCAGTATACAGGAACTTGTGTGTACATCTTCCATCAACAACAGATTTTGAAGTTGTACCCCTGAGTTATCAGTCTCTCTAAAAACTAATGCATTCCACAGAAAACATTTACACATATAGGTACTATACACTAACTGAAAAGTTAAGATCTATCATCTTGAAACACAGTCTACTGAAAGATACTAAGTAAAGGTCACTTTTGTACCACACTGCTACAAGGACAGGGAGATACTAAACTAGAATTTATTACAGGAACTGCAAGCGTTAGTATACTTACCTCAAAACTATATTCCCATTTACCTACATACTGACGGAAGCACAGAAATATGAAAGAAACAATGACTCAGGACAAACACGTCAAATCCCTCCTCTTTCCAATAGGTTTATACAATGCTTATCCAATAGGTTTATACTATACTAATGTTAGGTGATGCAAATTTACCACAAAAATCTTGAAATTTTTATTCACGCGCTATATATATATAAATAATTATATATATAGTTATTATTTTCAGAAAGTATGGCAGGTTTATAATAGATAAAGGTTTACAATTTTTTTCTTGTACATATTTTCATATATTGTAAGAGATTCCATACACATTAGAGCCACCTGGATTTTCGGGTAGAAATGCCATTCTGTTTGCCAGTTATATGAGCACAGGCACAGATGTGTTTCATGTGGTTTTCATATGTATTTCATGAGCCTGAATGCTACTGTAATATAAATATTATATAATAATTCAAGCCAGGAATGCCAGAAGCTCTTAAAGATTGTGAGAAGTTCAGATAGTACACTAATATGGGAACGAGAGAGGGAGAGAGAAGTTATGGGGTTTGGCTTGACTCTGCAAGCCACAATATAAGATGAAGCATCAGAGCTCACTTCAGATACAGAATAAAACAAAGCAAGAGAGATATCTATTTAAATCTATCACCATTATAACATTTATTAGATGGTGTATTTTAGCCTGAATTTTATAGGATAGCCCAAAGGAAAACTGGGAAATTCAATTTTGTCTCAACCTATGCATATAGCATATGGTGAGGTTGCCCTTGTAATTAAATAGTCAGATTTCAAAGGGGAAGGAGTGCAAGAATCTTAATGTGCTTTTTGAGAAGTGCGAAATAACAGCGTTAAGAAACAATGAAGAAAAATAATGGATTAAAAAAATCAAATCAAATGAGTTTCCTGCCAAGATTGAATTCGCAGAACAAATAAACAAAATACTTCATGAAGAAATTAGAAATTAAGTAGATTGCCCTGCCTAGCATCGCCTTCTTGGAGAATAACTTTTTCAAGTAGCGGTCTGCAAGCTGCAAGTTTACTTCCATTATTGTTTTCAGTGGCCTCAAACTCCCCTAATTTGGAATGTTGCTCTCTTAAAATTGAACTGTGTCCCTATGATCAATTATGCAGGTAAAGATTTTTTTTAACCTCCAAAGAAAAGATTTAATGTTGGACTTTTGTTCTGTTTTTATAGGAAACGTTATCTACATGAGCTGCTTTTGCCCATAAAGATGTCAACTGGGATGAGTCAAAGTGATGATGCTCAGTGAGGATGACTTTCTGGGAAACAGCACGCAGCCTAAATAAAAAGGCTGTGTTCCTGTGTGCATGCATGCGGGTCTCAGAATTCCCAGTCCCAACCTGTAGCAGCCTGCATTGTATGGCCAGTAGTAGTGTCCACAGACTGATATTTCCATGCATATATTTTTGTGGGCAGTACATGCATGCGATTCATGGCCCCCCTGTCTATAACCCCATTCTGCCCTACCATGCTGTCTCCCTCTTGACTCTTCCAATGAATGGGCCATGATGGCGCTTGTCCCTAGCCCAGACAGTGTCTAGTCTACACTCTCACTGAAACCATGCCAGTTCTGTGTTTTTCACAGCCATGAGGATTTCATTCCAAGCATAAGAGGGTTATAATAAACATTATAATTGTTTCACAATAGGGGATGGAAACAGCTTTGGACAAACAAAATGCCACCTGGGGTGGATGGTCTGTGAGTGCAATCACTCACTCAGTCTTACAGCAGGTTATTTGTTTCTTTTGATCCTGTCTGGAAGCTGCTCTGTTTCTTTTTTCCTTTCAGTGACTGCAAATTAAAAACAAGGTGACTCTCTCCATTTTTTTGAGGGTAGAGAGAAGAAAGGGCCTGTTTCAATCACCTCTGACTGTTCACTTAATTATAGGACGTGAAAATAATCTTTGTAACTGCAGATGTAACCCCAAATGTTAGTGTTACAGTGGGGTTACTGTACTATTCTATCACTGGGGTACTGGTACTACAGCGTGCTTCCAGTGATTGGTAGAATGGGTTGACAGCAATGGAGTGTGCCTTGCACCTGGAAAAGAATGTGAACCAGTCACTCCTTGATCTGCACAAGCTGGCAACTGACAAGAATGACCCTCATTTGTGTGACTTCATTGAAACTACAGCATTTAGCGATCATTTTCCAGTTTTTAAACAATTGGTCTTTTTGCTGTGATGACAGTTCTCAGGAGGAAAAAACCCTGTCCACTGGCTAATATTTGATAGATCTTCAGTCATGATTACCCTTTGGTCCGCTTGGTAAGGCAGTATTTAAACTCAGATTTATTTATCTTCTCTCCTCAAAAGGTGTGCATACCAGGTCAAGCACTGCAACCTGTGTATGAGATGCTATGACACTTCCGCCAATTCAGCATCCATTATTACTAATCACTTTAAGCTACTGCATTTTGCTAGGCTCTAATACATGCTATAAAACATTGTAATTGGCCCCACTCAATGGCTGGGCTGAAGTGATGTGATAAATCAACCTGTAGCAGTTACTTGGTATCCTGCCAGGTGAATCTAACCTTGAAGATAGGCTCGTTAGGTGCTAAAGCATATAGGGCCAGATTTTTAAAGGAATTGGGAAGCTTTTAGAATTCCCAATAGGAACCTATCTACATCTCAGATGCCTACACGCCTTTAAAACTCTGGCCCATAAGGACGAAATCTTCAGCTGGTTCAAGTCAGTCTTGGCTCGTTGCAGTCTATGGAGTGAGGCTGATTTACACTAGCTGAGGTTCTGTCTCAGGGGCTTTAGCACCTTCTGGGTCACCTCTAAACACACACATGCATGGCTCAAACAAAAGGATTATTCCCTAGGTCTAGCAGAAAGGAAAGGGTGGAAATGCCTTGGTAGACTGGCTTAGTCAGTGTCAATAAAAGATAGATACTGTAATTCCTAATTCAGGGCAATCCAACAGATGGTGATTTTACTTGGTCTCAGAGTAGCAGCTGTATTAGTCTATATCCGCAGAAAGAACAGGAGTACTTGTGGCACCTTAGAGACTAACAAATTTATTAGAGTATAAGCTTTCGTGGGCTACAGCCCACTTCGTCGGATGCATAGAATGGTACATATAGTAAGAAGATATATATACACACAGAGAAGGTGGATGTTGCCATACAAACTGTAAGAGGCTAATCTCACATACAGGTTGCAGTACTTGACCTGGGATGCACACCTTTTGAGGAGAGAAGCCCACGAAAGCTTATGCTCTAATAAATTTGTTAGTCTCTAAGGTGCCAAAAGTACTCCTGTTCTTCTTACCTGGTCTGACTGTTCTAATCCATCCGTCTTTTAAAGAGCAATTGAGTATTGGCTTGTAGGTCCCACAGGCCAGGGTTCAGTCCCACCCCTTGTCTGTGATTAGAGTTGGCAAACCACCAAAGTTCAGGCTGGTGTCATTGAGTTAAAAAAAATCCTAGTTTTGGCTCATCTCTAGAAGTCCAGTGGCCTACGGTATAATAAGGGTGATATGTGGCGTGTGTGTGTGTGTTCGGGGGTTGGGGTCCATCTGATGTGCACCCAATAAGCAGGCCACATAAATAGATGTGGAAGGAAGGTTTCTTAGGTTCTAGTCTTCAGAGAAGGACTTAAGTGATTAGAGGAAAGAAAATGTACAGAATTTGAGGGGTGACCACGAAACACATGAAACTGCATGTCGGTGATCAGAGTAGCATAAAGAACAACCTTGCAAATGTCCAGGAAAGGTACTTCTTGAGGAGACACCATTGATGTTGCTTGCTCTGTTTTAGAATGAGCCCTCACTCCAGGAGGGGGCGGAAGATGTGACAACAGATAGGGTAAGACACAGCACAAGATCCATTTAGAAATCCTCTGTGAGGATGTAGCTTGCCCTTGGACTCATTCAGCTACAGTCTGAATAATTTTCTGATTAGCTTTGTCCTCTGAAGGTGAAAAGCTAAGGCTCATCACAGGTCAAGGTAATAAAGTCTCCTTTCTTCTCCAGATGCATGTAGTTTCAGAAAGAAAAAAAAAACACAGGTACGTGGAGCACAACTGGATTGACTGATTCAGGTCAAACTCCAAAACAACTTTGTGGGTGAACTCAGGATGTAAATGTAATGAGACTTTGGCTTTATGGAATATGGTGCAAGGTGGATCTGCCATCAGTGCTCTAAGCTCATCTACCCCTCTGGCTGAAGTGACAGACACAAGCCATGAAACCTTACTGGTGGAAAAGATCTGATCTCTCCAGAACCTACTACTCAGGGGCTGAGTGAAAATGGAATATCCATGAGAAGATGGGTGATATGCACTGACTGCTGCCAGGTGAACCTGTAAAGAGCTGATGGAGACACCAGTCATTCTGAGGTACAGAAGATAGTCTAAAATAAGACTGCTGATATCTGCTGACTCTGAGGATACAAGTTTTTGTTGCACCCAGATGGAGAAATGCTTCCATTTGGTCAAGTAGCATTTCCTGGTGAAATCTTTTCTTCTACTAATAAGGAACATGAATCTCTGGACACTGGAGATTCTAACCCAGGACATGAGATGGTAAGAAGGAAGTGGAGAGAGATGATCTGTCCTGTCCACCTTTTATCCCTTGGTTTGGAGGCACAAGGAGAGTGAGGGTGCATGCATGGACCAACGGATACTGCTTTCAAAAATTATCTGACACATGGAGTGCATCTGTACATCCAAAGTGGAACACACATGGGAACTAGCACTCAAAGAAGAAAGTATTTTATAAATAAATATATCATAAATTAATTCCTGCTTTGTCCGCCCCTGATCCTGAGAGGTCAGTAGTGGACCTTTTCAGCCCTAGGGCCAAACATTATTAAAGGTCAAGGGGCCACAATCAATACTTTAAAACAGATTCTCAATCCTGTTGTGCTCCCTTTGCACCACTCAGGTGCAGATGGTGTATGGTTTTTATGGGTCTGTCTCCAGCTGCCCATAAAATTCTTCAACTTGCCTGGGGTAGAGAAATAGGGAGTCAAAATTTGTTGTTAGCCTCAGCTTCTCTTCCTTTTCCCCTCTTCTGGGTTGCCCTGGGTATATATGTGGGATAGGGCAGCCATTGTTCACTATGTAGTCCCCTACGATCAGGCAGTCAGTCCACTTTCTATCTACTCTTTCTAGGGTTCCCACAGCCCAGCAGGGAGGGCAGCAATGGAGCTACTCTATCTTCCCTCTTCTACAACACAAGAGAGGACCAGTAAGAGAGCTGCTAAGGGGCTGTGATAGGAACCACAGCTCATGACACTTACAGCTAACACCAAAGCTGTCCCTGGAGCAGCACCCTGGAGATGGTGCCCACTATTACTTCCCACAGGAATGGGGCTGATTCAAACACTTCCGTCTAACAGCCACAGTGTAGGGCTAAGGGAACACATTTTCAGTTCATATAATCAAATTCACATTTCCTTGTTAACACAGTTGCCCTCGGGGTGACAATTTAAAACCTTGAGGGCATGAGTGGCCCCTAAACACAGGCTGGCCGTCAGTGTGATAGATGCTGAGTACCATGGCTCCAGCCTTGGCAGAGCCTGAAGTCCTGCTCACTTCTTACTCAGGCACAAGTGAAAAGGGAAGGTTACTGAGTAAGGACTAAAACAGGACTTCAATATGTGTCCTGCTAACTTCAGTGCGAGTTGCAGGTGCTCAGTGCCTTTCCCAATCAGGCCTTTTAAAACAAAATTCTACTTTAATCCCTTTAGGAGCTAAGACCTCCTATCTTTAGTTCACATCACCTGTTGAACTTTAAAGAGTTTGGGAGTGAATTTAGGGCTCTTGAAAGTGATGGTCTCGTAGTGCTGAAGTGACGGTTAGTGCTGTGCAAGATAGCTCATACAGCTTAGCCAATGCACCACACACCTGACTGCAACACCCATGCTATGCCTTGTCCTCTGTTTCTCTTAAGCAAAGACTGTCTATTGTGTCACACTGTGTGGCGTGTCTTTGATTGTCACCTCGCTCCACTTTTTCATGTACACTCAGTGTAAAGTGGTCTTACTAAGGAGAGGCAATACATATGACAATTCCTAACTTCTGATTTATATTCATGATGGGCATTATGTCCTGAGCCAAAGGTCAGTTATTTCATGAACATTGAGAGTTACGTTTATATCATTATAGTGGGTACTTTGATGCTTTCTACAGAAGACATAGAGAGACATATGTTTAGATAGCAATTTTATCCTCAAAGATTTAAGCCTAAAGGGCAATACCCTTTTCTTTCAGCATTACACACAAACAAATAATAGATACTGCATACAGTCTCTGTAGCTTTTGGCTACCATTTTTATCCAACATTCTGATATTGGGCTTTGGAAAATGTGTAGTAAGGAAGCTTCTCAAAGCATCAAAGTATCCACTATGATGATATAAATGTAACTCCCAATGTTCACGAAATAACTGACCTTTGGCTCAGGACATAATGCCCATCATAGTTACCTTTTCCCAGGTTGTAGCACAAAATCATGCAGTATTGCTTAATAATATTTCATTAGTAAAATACATGGAATACATCATGTAGTACTAGGGGGCCCAATCCTCCCCACAGATATCTAGGCTGGGGAGAGAATATTCAATTTAAAATGTACCAAAACCCACTCCCATAAGGCATAGAGGAGATTGAGAAGAGAACTATGTCCAGTATCACAAAGAATCACATAACCTGACAGATACTGCAATGTCTTCTATAAAATAGAGTCCATGAAATAAATCATATAAAAAAATTCTGTTTCTCTACTTAATGTAACTGATTGTGTTTTACATGTAAAAACAGATGGCAAAACAAAGCAGTTTTCACAAAGTTCTCATATAAAACTGATCAAGAAGCATGGTGAATATTTCTTTTTTATTAGCGCCATCTAATGGTTGATTTTGTTTTTAAAAGTATCTTATAAATTCTTCTATTATGGACCTTTTATGTTAAATCCTTTTAAATAGAAAAAGACAGCATTTTAAAAAGCAAGTGATAGCATTTTCTGTAGCATGGAAGATATAGATAGAGAATAAGCTATAAAATTTATATGTAGAATAATGAATAGAATCAAAATAGTTTTCCAAACAGTTGTTTAGGGTGTTATAAATCCGATATTTTTCTAGCCTTACTCCAAAAAAAATCCAATTTGCCTCTTGTTAAAGCTCAGAAGAAAGTCACAAGCAATGCTCCCTTGACTCTAGCTAATCAGATTAAGAACCAGATTCTGATCTCAGATGTGCAGAAATGTATCACTCAGTAATCTGTTAAATCAGCTACTGTTGGCTATTCATATACTAGGAGGGGGAACAAAATTAGGGCCATTGTCTTTGGGAAGCTTATTTTAGGCCAAAATATTTGGGAGGGAAGGTTCCATATTTATTAACAAAAAATGCCTCTCTGAGTTTGATTTGGGGAATAAAATATTTTCTCTGAAATAAAATCTATTTACAAAAGAGAAGTGAAGTGAGGGAGGATAGACTTAGAAACTTCCATGGCACACTTGGTTATCAATATGAATGCTAGGCACTATGGGTACCTCACCAAAATCAATGGGAGTTTTGCCATTGACTTCAATAGGGTCAAGCTTTTATAATATGGGTAATGTGCTCTCAGTCAACATTTTTCAGATATTAATGAGAAATTCTGAGAACGGGAACATACTAAAAGTAAGTTCCAGGAAATACACAAGTGAAGTTTGGATCCAATTAATACACATTAATTTGTTAGCCTCTGGCCTTGGATAATTTAAGTTGCCTTCAAGAATTCACTAAAGATCCAGCCTGGTTGAAGTTAAAATATATGCACAGATTGCAAACACATTTTTTCAATACACCAGTTGGCTTGGATTAACTAGGTCTGACTGCTTATGCGCATGAAAAAGAAAACACATAAAATGATAAAATAGGTCACTGTGAGCATCAGGAAGTTATATCAGAAAATTCCCCAGAGGTTTTGCTCTTCCTAGCTTCATATTCACTCATGGACAGAGAGCTTCTTTTTAAAAATAAAACAATTAAAGTTAATGACAGAAAGTCTGTTTTACCATTTGAGCTGTACCTCAGATGAGCCTGAAAAACCTCAATCCAACAGTCTGAAAAACTGACATTTAAAGTAAAGTGATTAATGTCACTGTACTTTAAAACTAAGAACCATGCACATCAGTGGACAAGGGTTAATACTGCTGTGATTTGAATAATACTGATACAAAGTGCTTGCTATGAGAATGACAACACGAACCAGACCTGATAAAATCAACATCAGTGATGAAAGAGTATCAGCGCAGCACAAACCTTTAATTGGAGGGCCTACCCATGATTGCTTGTCTAGCATCTTATTCTGTTTTTTTCCCCTGCTAATAATTCTCTTTTGTCAGTGAAGGAGTGAACATCTAGTATATCCCTACTCACTCCCCCTGTCCTGCAGACACACTGAATATAGTCAAAAAGGGACCCTGATACCAAGTGGAAGACAACGGGACATAACTCTAGCAAAGATAATAAAAGCATCATCCAGAGGGAATCCTATATGAGTAGAACAATAGGAGGCTAAGCATACTTTGTCCACAGTGCTTTTATGCCTGTCCCCCTGGGGCGTTTAGGACAAGAATCACCATAAAGCACTTAAACGCTGAGGCCACAAGCTAGCACCAGGCTGCTCTCAAGTCTGTTACCCAATTTATAAATAGCTATAAAGGAAGTCATCATCCATTTGGATATATCAATTAATATAACTAAGGTGGAGTTACTTTGTGTCATCACATCTTGGGTCTCAGATATTATCCATGTCACCTCAGTGCGTGAACACCCTCCAAAATGTAGCTAAACAGTGATCTCACTAGAGAATCTTTAAATATTGCTTATATGAACAAAATGATTCCCTCCTAACGAGGGGACAGTGGGTTTACATTCTGCTGTTATACTATAGAGTATATTTATGACATCAAAGACCTATGTAAGTTAGACCTCAGCCAAGATCAGTTCTACAGTAATTTTTCTTGTTACTGCTTTAATTGTATGCATTGGATGGCTTATATATTCTTTGCATGCTGCCTTCTACGGTCTTGGATTAGACATTTTTTTAGTAGAAGCAAATTAAATTCACACTTTGGTGAATTTCACTCTGCAAAACTGAAATGTACTATTACATTTTTAAGAACCTTCCCCTGGAAAGGTCTTTAGGAAACTTGTGCATAAGATTCTCTGCACAGGCAGACCTCTAGATCTGTGTGAAGCAGGGTTACCACCTGGCTGGTATTTGACTGGCCTGGCTGGTTTTTTTATGGATTTGCCTGAAAAATAATTTAATCTGCCTTTTTTTTTTTTACATGGGTCTCAGTATTTGCATTATTATCACAATACACCAGGATATCTAATGTTAAAAGTGTCTGAGTCCAGCTAAAGATGCTAAGATGTTGCCATTAAAAATAAGAAATTGCTGGAAATAGCAAAAACAAACAGCAAATACAAATACAAGAAATAGACTCATTGGATTTTCTTTACATATAAAGTTCCCAAACATTCACATTCGAGTACATAGTTAAACCACGGAATCAGTGCAGTTTGGAAAAAAATAATCTCTGTGACAGATACAAACAAAGCAGCTTCGAGAAACACGACCAAGGTAAGAAAATGATGTTATCAATCTTATCTGTGTGTGTTTCTGTATCTCCCTAGATACTATAAGTGTCTGTTCAAGGGGTGTGGGGAGGAGCTAGGGGTTGCAGAGCTGACCTATGGTTGGGGTTGTAGCGGGCTTGCCTTGTCTGTTATTTTGCATTTCAAAGATGGTAACCATAGTGTTAAGTCCCATTTACTTCAATGGGGCTCCACACAAACTCAGGGTTCTACAAATGGGGAACTGCTGCAGGACTGGAGCCTTTATTTGCTATTAGAGTTGGTCACAATTTGTCAGGTTGCAATATTTCAAAATTGAAAACGAAAGGGAGAAATGTTAATGAAGTTTTCATGATCCCCTTCATTTTTTGACTAATTATAAAGCTGATCAACACTTTCCAAATTTGATAATATTTCTATCAGGAATCAGGGCCTGCAGCTGAGCCTGGCACATGCAGCTGAACATCCTAATCAGCCAGACTCTCCGATTGGCTGGAGGGGCATCATAGGGCCTGCTCTTAAGCCCAGCAGCAGCACTAGGTTATGTCTGCAACAGTGACTGCTTCCAAGACTGCCTTCTTTCCTGCCTTCTTGCAGGCCTGTTCCACCCTACTCCCTGGGCTGAGGCTCTGACCCTTGGTTCTGACTCTTGGTCCCGGACTCTGAACCACTAGGCTTGACCACCTACGCTCTGGTTCTGCCAATTTCAAATTTCAAAACAAAACAAAGTTTTGAAACAAATTTCAATAAATTTCTTTTTATTAACCAGCTCTATTTGCTGTTTCAGTAATATATTACCACTGAGATCCAACCCAATTTACTCTATTTTGTACTGAAATAAAAACAGCATCACAATCTGGCCCTGAGTCACCAAACTTTTGAGAGCTGAGCTCCCTTTCAGGAAAATCAAACCAAGTGAGTCTCATTCCACTACATCCTCACAATGTTTTAAAGACCTAGTCATCTTAATTTCATTTCCCCACAGCTAGTCCTTCACACTCCCACAAAGAGGACATGTCCCATGCTCTGGGAAGGTGTTAAATATTGCAAGTAGAGCACTGCAGATGAGGGAGAGCAATATGATCTCAGAAGAGTTCTTCTGGGTATGATTGGAATTTTAGCAAGGAAATAGCATTAAACACAGGCACTTCTAGCTTGCTGTGAAAGATTTAATAAGTTTATACTTAGAATAGTTCAGAATTTTTGCATTTGTTTCAGAGCAATGAACTTTACCAATTTTCACTTCAGTTTTACAAGTCTATGCTCTATATCTTGCATATAATTTATAACAATTTCAGAGATGCTACTTTAGATTTTTAGTATAATCTAAGACATCTTCTAATCTCAGTTACTCTATTGATGCAGTTCTCTATATACTGGTGTAACTAATAGCAGAATCTAGCTATTAGACTTTACTGTATTGTGTAACTTCTGCTACATGACAGTTAAAGCATTCTTGAAATATGGAACAAAAACTCATAGCTTAACAATTTTGGGAATAAGATAACATTGGAAACTAAGTTGCTTGAAGCACTGTGTAAATCTATTGCCTAACAGAGCAACTGATCCAAATATAAATGACCATTTACAATTTGCAGTCCCTTAAATTGCACAGATGAGTGTTAGATCAACTCTTACAACAAGCAGCCTACATTTATAAAAGGTATACCAAACAGTAGACTATGCTGGAAAAAATTAACACTAAGGACATGATTATGCAAGATATTGAGCATTCCTTTTGAATGTTCGCAGAACTGAGCCCTTCAAGTGTTTCATCCACATTATGGGACTGATTCTGTGAGGTGCTTAGCACCTTCTGCAAGGTTCTGTCCCTTTTCAACTCCAACTGACTTCAATATGAATTGAAGATGTCCAGAATCTCTCAATCTGTTGCCTACAATGGGACTGCTCACACTGTGTAAAGTTAAAGGTGTATCATTTTTTTCAAGGTCAGAGTCTTATAAAGAAACCTGCATATCACAGTGTTTCAGTCACTAAAATCCATATCCAAGCATCTTCCATTTAAGAACTGGTAGAAAAACCAGTAAAAATTTCAGAATTTTACTGTGTTTTTAAATATTTAACATTTCAATGAAAATTTTTGAAAATCAAAACATTGCATCATGCTCTATAACCGTACAAAAATTGAAGTTAATTCTCATCTTATTTTTATTTTTTTGTGGTTTTGAATGAAAAATTGAAATTTGAAAACTTTTCAACCAGCTGTATTCATTTAGCACTTTGCATCCCTGAACTGGCAGGACACCATCACATCATGATATAAGTATGATAAAGTCACTCCACCGTCAGCTGTCACACACAAATTATCTTCTGTCACAAAAAACTGACAAAGATATACTTATTGCATCCCTGTGTCAAACAAATCCAACTGAAATTAAAATGAGTAACAATGGATATGAAACACTGGACCTGTATTTTTCTGCTCTAATTATGAAATAATTATATACCTCGGCATCATACTCCCAGAGCTGATTTCCTCTCATATGATGGCACTTCAACATGACCACAGGGCCATTGAGTCGAGAAACATCCAAGCATAAATCATCTGTGCGGATCTCTTTATCAGCAGTAAAAGAAAATACCTGAAAACAGAAAATGATTAAAGTTATAGGGGATTAAAGACACACACCTATTTAAACGATTACTGACTTGTAACATCCATCATTTTGATTTAAGTTAGTGACCTGCTAGCAGTTCCTTCTTCTACACTGAGAAGGACTGAACAATGTTGTACTGTGTTTCACAGAAGTTTACATAAGCTTCACAGTATGACTTTAAGAAATGAATGTTTTATAACAGAAAACGAGTATAAAGCCCTTATCCAGCAAAGACTTTCACATGTGCTTAATTTTGAATCAAAGGGACAATTCAGTGGATACAGTTAAATAAGTGTGTGAGTCTTAAAGTTGAGAATAGTACAAAAGGACAAAGTAATAATACATGATCCTATATATGGATATTTCAGAAAGCATTTCACAGGATTTTTTTTAAAAAACAGGATTTGGATATTGACCCTATCATTTGAAGAATCAGCGTGTTCTTAGCCGAAACACTCAACTTCCTAATTTACTGTACCAAAGATTATCATGTATGTATAGAGGGCTATATCTTGGAATAAGAAATATTGGGTACTTTGATAAAATTATGGTTGAAGAACAGGAAAACAATGGGTCACCATCAACAAAACTATTTTAAGCTAGTTTTCAGTACCTGCATTAGAGGAAGTGCTGTTTTACAACATCTTGAATAAAGGATAGCGAAATCAATATTTACAACTTTTTAGATAATAAAAAAATGGTAGAAGCAGTAACTGAATAAAACTATTACTCTATAAAGTCTTACACAGCATATCTCTACTTTTTTGCTCATTTAACTGTGGACATCTTCAGGTAGGAACAAACAAAAGGCTCCATGTTTTGACATTATGATTATTAACTCTTTTGCCTGAGCAAATATGTAAAACAAACCGTGCCTATACTGGCAACATTTACCATAATTATTTTCACATCACATTTTAATACACAAGCAATGATCTTTAGCAGTACACTTCAGTAGTTAAGATATGGGGCGAGATTCTGTTGCTGCACCTCTAAGGGATTGTGTACATGCTGACTTAGAGCATGGCAAGCCGGGGTGTGAATCTATGGTGCTCTAGCCTGCTGTGCACTAACTGGCCATGCAGACCCTGTTATCATATACAGAAGTTCTGTAGCGCGCTTTGATGTACTGCTCTTTCAAGCAAAATACTGTGAATACCACGTTGAGTAGTAGAATGATTTGGTCACATCAATGTCTATACAGAAAAGTAAAGTAATGTTTTATAATTATATTGGATAACGTCTAATAATGCAGTTAAAATCGTATAGCGTTAAATGTTTCACTTAAAAAGGGCAAATGTAACTTAACAGATATCAATACAAATGATTAGAGTATATTCAAAAATATCAAATTTTGATGAAACATGGAGGTATGATACATAGCTACTAAAAATGTTTTCATAGTTACTGTAGGACAATTCCTATGGGATTAAACCCAATGTGCTAAAGTAGGGAAAAAGTTAAGCATGATACTGTCATGCATTGCCAGGGGAATACAATACAAATCAAAAAGTTGGGATTGGTATACAAACCCCAGATAACTCTCACCTAATACAATGCTGTATCTATTGGGAAGGCAAGTGTACTTCCTAAATTATGTAATTGCCCTTGAGATATCTAGCATCATACATCAGAATGAAACCATTTTTCAATGAATTATGAGAAAGATTGAAAAAGCTGGCCAGATTCTATTAGGAAACCATGAAGCTTTGCTAAAAGAAAAGGAGTACTTGTGGCACCTTAGAGACTAACCAATTTATTTGAGCATAAGCTTTCGTGAGCTACAGCTCACTTCATCGGATGCATACTGTGGAAAGTGTAGAAGATCTTTTTATACACACAAAGTATGAAAAAATACCTCCCCCCACCCCACTCTCCTGCTGGTAATAGCTTATCTAAAGTGATCACTCTCCTTACAATGTGTATGATAATCAAGTTGGGCCATTTCCAGCACAAATCCAGGTTTTCTCACCCCTCCCTCCCCTCCCACACACAAACCCACTCTCCTGCTGGTAATAGCTTATCTAAAGTGACCACTCTCAACTGAAGATTTTAAAACTAGGACAGGCAATTTCATCTAACTGACTTTTTGCACGTAAACACACTACAGCAAGTGCACAAGAGAATAGGGCTCAAACTTGGGAAATTGAAATTTAGGCAAATTTATTTTACACAGATGGTAGTAAATCTCACAGTATTAAACAAACAGCCAAAGGGGACACTGAAGCAGCCAGATGAAGAGACAACTAAATGAGTTTCTAAGTAAAGAGGAGAGAGAAGCAGGTTCAGAAATAGGCAAAGGGAAATGAGGAAAGCTAAGAAGGACCAGACATGATGGGGATCAGTGACCTTTTCTTCTTTTTCAAATTTCATATTCTCAGACACACGTAATAAGCAGTGCTCTTAGTATGTTGTGTACTGGCCAACCTCAAACCACTTATTAATACCATATTTACTGAAGGACATGTTATGCCCTGCAGAAGATCACGGCTCACATACTCATAGTCAAAGGCAGAATTTGCCCCCTTTTACAATATAAACATGTTAAACAAGTTCTGCATTTTGTCTGAGAATTTGTCCTTTCAACTATGTCTGTGCAAACTCTGCAGGCTTCAGTTTATGCATGTCACATGAATTGAAAACTGCACATTCGCTTTACTTTGGGAAGGCAGTGGACTAACCCTTGCAGGTTCATTTTGGAGGTTTGCCCAGAGAGTCTGTGGTAGGGACAGAAGCAAAACATCTCCTAACTAGATTATTTGCTCCTTATTTATACCTTCAGCAACAGACCATGTGAAACCAGATATTATAATATGATTAATTAGGAAGTGTCGGGGGGTAGGGGGGTGTTGTTTTTGGTTTTTCCTTTTGCAGGCCAAAACACTAGGTTACCCCTTAATCATTTGGAAAAGTATCATGAACTGTTGAACTTTCACCTAGAGTCAGGTAGAAAGGACTTGGTTTAACATCACCTGTGTAGAAATGCACCTTAGTGTAGCATCCCCCAGACTTTATTTTCAGAATCTGCCATGAGTCCATGAGGGGCCTTCCTGCCACAGGGAACTTCAATTTACAGCTTCTGAGTTTTGGTTTAGCACCCAAACTATATGAACGGGATTGTTCTGTGACCCATTACAATGGGAGATACTGAATCATGGTTCAGTGACAAGGAATTAATTGTGCCTCTGCTATTTAAGTGGATTAAGAGCTTTCAGGATCCTGCACGTGTTATAAAATACCAGCCACCATTTGGGAGTTACCGTTTGACACATAAATACCCTAAGCAGCCACTTTTGAAGTGTTAATAATCTTATTTTCACTTGAAAACACATATAAGCACAGGCAAATGTTCAAATATGTTTCCAAGCCCTACAGATTACCAGGTCCAAATCACTTCAGACCCTGTTTAACGTCAACTAGAAATACATAGGTACAAGAAATATGACAAACCCCTGTTAATAGATATTTGAACATTGTTCATAATGTGCTTTGTTACATTGTCAAAACTAAGAAAAGCAATGCACTCAGCTACTCGCTACAAGACTGTCTAATGCTCACCGCTTTCTCATTAAGACAATTTCTTCAAGGGAGGTAAACAAAAGTCCACATAATGGGCTAAAAACAAATCTGGAGCTTTTGAAAAATAAAGCTATTTGCATTATCAATGTACAACAAAGCATATGAAAAATACTTGTAAATGGGTTAAAAAACAACAACTTCCCCAACCCCTCTTCAGTAACACAAAAATGACTGCAGAAATTTCTAAATCAGCACAACCACCTGCAAATCACTTCTGAACTAATGCCCACATGAGAAATTTCAGCACAAAAGGTACTTTTTGGATAAATTTATAAGCAACTAAAAATAGGGGTTAGAATGAAAAGGATATTGGTGCTATAAATCTTAATAAGTACTGATATAAACATAGCACTCTGTTGGCATAACTGGAACTGCAGCCTGTAAGTTCTAAACAAAATTATTCCAATTATAGGTGAAATATTCCTTACTTATCCAACGGTTCTATTCATATTGAGAATATTCTTCATAAATTTCATAGATCGTAAATTTAATTCCTTTCCCCCCGCACCAAGACTGGAATCCATCAAAATTGGACAGATTTTGTTTGACAGGGCTGGATAGTATGTATTTAAAATGTTACAGACCTGCCTTTAAGAATCATTCATCAAAATAAGCTATCCTAATATATGCGTTTGATGGCCAACACACATACATTTGAAATCAAGCAATTATATATACATACAGGGAGAGAAACTGATTACTTTGTGTTGGCCATAAAATGCAATAACTGAAATAAAACAGAATGGTTGCCTGTTTTGGATTTATCTGAAAAAACACTGGGTCTGCTCATGACATAAAGGTACTACTTACCGAGGGTAATGCTTGTATATTCCTACCTCAGAAGCCCTCTTGTACTCATACAGAATGCACACGAGTTTTTATTATGTTCATTACCCTAAAATTCATTAACTCAGTTGATGTTGTTAATTTTCCAAGAAACAAAACCTTTAGCCCAAGGTAGCTGGGTAGCATTAACTGTAATTATAAAACACCGACACTTAAAAAAAAATAGTTAAAAAGGGGAACTAGCATGAAAAGTGTAGATCTGGATCCAAACATCCCCACAGTTTGGGGGTTCTGAATGGCAAAGCTTCAGCTTCGGCTCATTTAACCTGAAAGCAAAACATCTCAGTCACTTTCATCTTAAAACCCAAAAACCTGTTTGAATTTGGCAATTTTCTTCTCACTTCTAAGAGGTTTTTGTATTTGTGTTTTATGAAAAGGATTATATTATCATTATATTTTGAAGTCAATTTCTAGGTGCATTTTTCTGTTTCCTTTTTTATATTCAATAATCGCAATACATTGTTTAAAAACATGCGGTGTGAGAAAGAAAACTACGTACCAACGATTGTTTCAAATTACCAGTCAGTAACATTTTACTAACACGTGAATTAATTTCATAATATAAAAAAACGTAGGGCTAAATGGAGCCTTTAGCCATGTGGAATGGATGGTGCATAGCTGTGCTGTTCCAAGAGGAGCCTATGGAGTGATTCACACTCAGGCACAATTCCTTCCCTGCCTATGTTGCCACAGGAAGCCATTTGCTGTTGCCCTTTTTTGCAACGTAACTTACTTGTCAGTGCATTGGATGCTAGGGTAGGGTTGTCATCTGTCCAGGTTTTCCCAGGGTTGTCCCTTTTTTTGGAGGTAGCTCTCCCAGGAAATCTGGAAGTGCGCTCAGTATACAAAGCCATCTGTCAAGTTTTATTGGCTAAGGATCAACACAGAACATCCTAGTTTTTTGTACCTCTGAGATGGTAAGCCTATGCCAGAGCATGACTCCGAGACTCCTTCTATTCCTCGTCTACATGCTCTGTGTATGTACGTGGGGAGATGAGGGGAAGAGTACTGGGCATCAGGGGCATGCCCACCCAATAATCATCGGGGGGGGAGGGGTTGGTGGTAAAGGGCAAGCTCTTCCTGGCCCCGGCATGGGCCATGGCAGGGGCACAGAACGTGCCCTTCCAAAAGGGACCCAATTTAAATGCCTGCACTTGCCCCTGCTGGGTACACAGCCTCTACACTTACCCTCACCTGCAGCTGTGAAGTGGAAAGCACTAATGTGACTGCACATGTGGGTGAGGGGGATCTTACTCTCCCTCACTCACTACGCAGCTGTGCAAGTCTGGGTCACAATCCAGCCCTTACTTTCTAAGAATTCATTTCAATGTACTGAACATATAAATAGGGCCAGATTCTGCCAGCCTCACTCTGATGAAGTGAGCTGTAGCTCACGAAAGCTTATGCTCAAATAAATTTGTTAGTCTTTGATGTGCCAAAAGTACTCCTTTTCTTTTTGAGGATACAGACTAACACGGCTGCTACTCTGAAACCTCGTTAAGTAGTAACTTACCAGACAAGGAGTCCCACTGAGTAGTCAGCCAGAGGTCAGCAGAATCTTGCCCATAATTAGGAAAATTTTACAACTGTGCATTATGCACATCAAAGACCAGAATGATATCTCCCCTGCCCCCAATAAATAGTTTGTTTCTGTGGCTACCAAATATGCTAGAGATACAGCATGCAATAGTCAGAGGAAGAGAATTAAATATTATAATTGATAAATACTTAGCAAAAGCACAGACATAACAAATGTTATTTTGTTGGTTTTCTCAGGCATCTTTTTACAAGGATAAAATATTTAACTAAAATAATGGCATGCTGCAATGTCTAAAAAGAAGATTTTAAATGTGTTGGTATTAGTGATGCTCAAGTGCTTTACCTATTGCTCATAAAGCTGTCTTGTCTGCCAGATGGGTAGATTAAACTGTGCACATATGGTATGGCACCTGTCTATACAGGACATACTTCTTGTATTATCAAAAGTCGTACAATTTCTAATCCACTAACCATCTTTACTGCTTAATAGTAACCAAACTACTGGAGGGAAAATTACTACAGTGCTAAGAGAAAAATCATGTGTCAAATAATAAAGAATAGCAAGTAATTACTTAACAAAGAAATTAAAGGAACTCAAGTCTGAAAACTTATATCTCAGAAATCTCCCATAAAATTTTTTATTTTGTTTTGTTTTGCTGCTATGGAAGAGGTCATTAGATGGTACTTTTACACGTCGCCCCAAGTTCTTTTCCTTAGCATGTGAGCCAGCTTTTAGACTTGAAAGATAATGCTGTGATGTTGCTGATTTTCTGATGCAGTTTATTTGCAGGAGCCGGCAAGAGCAAAGGAGCTTGGCCTCTGCCTCAATCTCACTAACTAGAGATGCTCCCTGGAACATATATTTGAACAGAGTTACTTTTAAACGGTTTAATTCTAAGAGGTTTTCCAGGATATTTTAAGATTAAAAGTTTTTCCACATGGAAATATTTGGGTCACTAGAGACTCACGCCTATTTCACTGTAGGGCTGAAGCACTGTTATTCCGAATGCAATGACTGTCGTCATCTTATTTTGGTAGAATTCTTCTTTGTTCCTCAGATGCTAATCACATCCAGTGGAATGGAACTGAACCAAATGAAACATAATGGAACAGAACAAGATTATCTGGAAAGGAATCACAGCATTCATTTCCCAGTCTAGTGATTGTATGTGCTGGTTTGTTGCCCAAGAAGCCTCACAGTCTGTTACACATATAATAATATGATACGGTAGGAGTTATAAAAGGTGATATAACAATGATTTACATCTAAATCACTCATGCTGAATGATTCCAAATTGGCAAGAGACAGAATTCCTCCAAAGACAAGTCCAAACAATAAGATAGTATTCTGATATCCCTAGTGATACTACATACCTGTTTTGCCAATCATATCACTAATCTCCCACAAAGGCCATTCATCAATTTATAATTTTACTTTCACCTTCAACAACTATTCAGTTTTTGAACTTGTCTACGAACAATTTTTTGGCCAGGGACCAATGTTGCATCATGGGTGCAGATAATAACTGACTTGGTACCTGAATCTACAGAATCCATGCCCAATCCATCTGTAAATTAGCAGACCACAAGAAAGAAGCAGTTGTTATTGGCCCTACCCCCCAAAACCCAAGTTTTTTCCTGGAAACACCTCCTGTCTCCCCAAGATCCACCCACCAAACAGCAAAAAATCCCCACGGTACATATCTGCACAGTAACAGTTCTTCAAGAGGTAGATGCCGATGTGTATTCAATTCAGGGGTTGTCCATCTTTGGCATGCTGGTCACCTGCACACCTTGGTGAAACAGACATCTGCAATCACTTGAAGAACAAAAAATAGATAATTTTCATTGCTCTCCTAACAGCTCATAAAGGAATAGAGCTGACACAAACACCAGAAAGGAGGAAGTATGGTCAAAGTGCAGATTCCTAGAGTCAAGTTTTTATACAAGCATCTTAGTTCTCAGATGAAAAAAAGGGTAAGTTTCTAACGCTCACAGTGGTGAAGAAAAGCTTAAAAATGAAGCATACAGTTTCCAGCATCAGAAGGCAAATAAAAAGAACCCAACATTTATTATTTTTAAAACCTCTGATTTTTAAGCCAGTCTCATGATTTTGGGAGCCTGATCCATGATTTTTAGTTATTGGAGCTGGCAATATGGAAAATATACAAATGTGAAAAAAACTGTAAAATGTTATTTGATGTTGTTGACTGGGGAGAATATAAAGCAAGGAGGGAGGGAGAATCTGCATGTGAGGGTGGATACAGGATGGAGTAGGAATTGAGAGAAAGTGACGGTTAAAACGCGTGTGTTGGGCAAATGATAGAGGAAACACCTTGAAGTTTTTGCAGGTTCACAATATTTTGGTGGAGCTGGATCCTATTTAGGTTTAATCCTTGTCTGGACTGCAAAGGAAAACATGAGAAGGCAACAACACAGAACATTCAAACTCTTGTGAGGCTGGAACAACATTCTTGTTTTCTCTTTTTGGTGTGTGTTAACTCTTGCTTGTTTTTCTAAACAGTACCCCTGCAAAAATGCCCTTGAAGGGTCCACATTGCTGAATAAAAATAAACCCCTTTTTATTCTTTGTATAAATTAGAAGAACTACTCTAAACTAATAACTAACAGGCCCCACAACTGAGGATAATCAGGAACATTTTGAGTGGGGTTGAGTTGCACCCCTCTTCAGCGAGTCTAACTGCCAGGGCTTGTACTAGTGTGTGCAAGTGGCTCACATGCTCCCAGACAGGAGTCCCTTCCATGCGGCGGGCTGTGTCTCCTGTCCAGGAGCATGCGAGTCGCTCACACACACACTAGCGCGACCAGGTACAGCTGCCGGTGAGCCTGGTGCACGCCCCAGGGGCAAGAGCTGCGGGGGAGTGGTACAGCCATGCCGGAAAAGCTGCCCATGTGGGGTGCTAGCTCCTGCGAGCGGCGGCCCAACATGCTGCTGCTTTCGCTGCTGCAGTTCCTGGTAGAGTTCTGCAGCTCCTCGGATATCCACTTTATATCTGTGGATATAAATTTTGTGTCCGTGCAGGGCTCTACCAGTAGGCTCTAATTCTACTGATTTCAAACTGCAAAGGAAAGACATTTCTTGATGGGACCCTCTTATTGAGTTTTGGAAACAGGTGGTGTTTTTAGGCAACAATTGTCAATGATAAGTAATAGTCATATCTAATTACTGAAAGAAACGGACACAATTGTGGACTCTGCATTTATTTGCAAAGACAAATGTTGTTGATGAGAACATGTGAGTCACTTGAGCCACAGTAGTGCTAACAGATGTTATAATACTCAAATGGCCAGAGAGGAGACTAGACTCCGTGCATCTCTCTCACAACTACACACACATTTCATTTGAAAGACTTGACTATGAAAGGTTCAGTCTGGATCATAGACCTAGTGGGTTTTTCCACTCAATACAGCACAGTGGGAATGGTCCTGGGTTGTAAACTGAAACGCTTCCTTAATACATATCTAAGAGAAGCTCAAGACATGGAGCATATTTGAACTAATATGCCAATGTTCCATAATACTGGAGAATTTTTTGAATTTGCTTCACAGCACTCCTTTATGAACATTTGACATTTCAAAGTAATACTCCATGGTTCTTGTTTACAGTAATTAGATAACTGTTCCCCCATCTTACTTAGGTTATCCATAGCTATAAGCTAAAAACACGAAAAGGTATTTAATTTTTAAAGACAACAGCTAGAAGAAGCCATTTTCAGGGGTATGGGGTAAATCATCTACATTTTTGTAGATTCCAAGGGCAGAAAGAACCATTCTCATCACCTAGTCTGACCTCCTGCATATCACAGGCCACAGAACTCACCCACCCATTCCTGCAATAGACCCATAACCTTTGTCTCAGTTAGTGAAGTCCTCAAATCATGTTTTAAAGACTTCAAGTTACAGAGAATCCACGATTTACTCTAGTTCAAACTAACAAGTGACCCACGCCCCATGCTGCAGAGGAAGGCAATCCCACCCCCACCCCCAGGCTTCTGCCAATCTGACTAAGGGGAAATTACTTCCTGACCCCAAATATGGCCATCAGTTAGACCCTGAGCATGTTGTCGAGACCCACCAATAGACACCTGGGAAATAATTCACTGTAGTAACTCAGAGCCCTCCCTATCTAGTGTCCCATACCCAGCCACTGGAGATATTTGCTACTAGCAGTCATTGTAGGCAATCATACCATCCCTTCCACAAACTTATCTAGCTCAGTCTTGAAACCAGTTATGTTTTTTGCCCCCACTATTTCCCTTAAATGGCTGTTTTGGAATTTCAGGCCTCTGATGGTTAGAAACCTGTGTCTAATTTCAAGCCTAAACTTGTTGATGGCCAGTTTAGATCCACTTGTTCTTTTGTCAACATTGGCACTTAACTTAAATAACTCCTCTCCCTCCCTGGTATTTATCCCTGTGATGTATTTATAGAGTGCAATCATATCATATCTCCCCTCAGCCATTGTTTGGTTAGGCTAAACAAGCCAATCACCTTAAGTTTCCTCTTATAAGGTAGGTTTTCCATTCCTCTGATCATCCTAGTAGCCCTTGTCCGCACCTGTTCCAGTTTGAATTCATCTTTCTTAAACATGGGAGACCACATTTCCACACAGTATTCCAGATGAGGTCTCACCAATGCCTCTGCTACTTTGAACACAGATGTCCCCACCTTATAGCAAAAATTCTTGTTATTAGTCCCTAGGTACATAACCTTGCATTATTAAATTTCATCCCATTTCTATTACTCCAGTTTTCAAGTTCATCCAAATCTTCATGTATGATACTCCGATCCTCCTCTGTTGCGGCAATACCTCCCAACTTTGTGTTATCTGCAAATTAAATTAGTGCACTTCTACTTTTTGTGCCAAGGTCACTAATGAAAATGTTAAATAAGATTGGTCCTGAAGTAGTTCCTCAGTCTCAAGTGGGGAGGGAGGCCACTCCGCCTCGCTGTATGAGGCACCAGCGCTTGGGCCGTGCTGGCAGGGCTGAGTCAAAAGCAGTCTATAGTTCTGTGGCCGCTTAGCAGAGGCAAACAAGTAGCAATAGTCTAAGGCTCTTGCCCTCCTTCGGATTGGCTAGGCACCGAGCAGTCTTTAGCCTTCAGCCTGGCAGTAATTAACTATCTAATGCTCTGGCCCTGTGGGCGGGGCAGAGCAGGGAGCAGGCTTCAGCCTAAGCTTGTGGGCTAAGGCAGCCTGCAAACACACAGTCTGTGGCTCTGGCCCTGTGGCCAGGGCAGAGCAGGGGGCAGGCTTTAACCTAAACTTTCTGGCTAAGGCAGCCAACAAACACTCAGTTCAGGATTTGGGTAGGAAGGAGCACCCACACAGTCTAGGGGCTCCGGGGGCCGGGGAGGGGGCACCAACCAAGTCTAGCATCTTAGTTCGATGGACAGTAGGTTCACACAGGCCTCCTGGCCTATGGTGGGGAGTCGGCCACCCCAGGGGTGGGGTAGCAGGGGGACGCGGGCCTGCCCAACTCCACCACATTCCAGCCCCGGGCCCTAACAGTGGCAGAGTGGTCAGCCACTGGGTCAGCTGGGATCCAGCTGTAACATGCTGACCTTGAGTCAGTCAGCAACATAGCTGGACAGTCATCGGCTGCCCCTGGGCTACTTCCTACCTCCCGGGGGTTTGGTACCTTTCTAACCCATAGGTCCTCTGGTTCCTCCGAGTACACAGTGGGAGTTAAAAATCCTCGCTATTGGGCTTGCAATTTCATGCGCCAGTTCCTTTAATATTCTTGTATGGAGATTATCGTGTCCCCCCGATTTGGTCCCATTAAGCTCTTGGAGTTTGGTTTACACTTCCGTATTTCTACTTCCATATTCTTGTTTTCATTAGCCGCAATGCCACTGCCCCTCAACTCCTCATTAAAAACCAAGGCGAAGTATTTGTTTAGGTGTTGGGTCATGCCTAGATTATCTTTAATTTCTACCCCATCCTCAGCGTTTAGAAATCCTATTTCTTTCCTTATTTTATTTTTATTTGTATGATTGAATAACCTTTTACTATTGTTTTTAATTTCCTTTGCAAGGTCCAAACCCGCTTGGCTTTTGGCAGGTCTCACTTTTCCCCTACACTTTCTAACCTCCAAGAGGTAGCTTTCCTTGCTGATCCATCCCTTCTTCCATTTGTTATAGGCTGTATTTTAATAACTTGGTTCAGATGCTTGCTCATCCAGTTTGGTCTGCGATTCGTCCCTACAATTGCTTGGTATGCAGGCTTCAGACAGTTTCTGTAACTTTGACTTAATGTAATTCCTAGCTTCCTCCACATTCAGATCCTTGAGTTGTTCAGTCCAGTACACTCCTACTTCTCTTAATTTTTTTAAGTTTGCCCTGTTGAAATCAAGAAGCCAAGCTGCAGACCTATTTTTGTTTATCCTTCCATTTAGTTTAAGATGAATTAACTCACGATCATTTGAACCAAGATTGTCTTCCACAACCAGTTCTTCTAGGATGGTCCTCACTACTTATCAATACTAAATCTAAAATGGTGTCACCTCTTGTCGGTTCTATGATTATTTGGTGAAGAAATCTGTCAGCTATCACATTCAGGAATATCTGGGCCCTACCATTATTAGTAGCACTTGTCCTCCAATCTATATCTGGAAAATTAAAGTCTCCCATAATCACATAATTCCCAGTAGGATTTATTTCATGAAAATACTAAGGAGGTCTCTATCCATGTCCAAATTGGATCCTGGCGGAATTTACAATACCCCAAGCACTGTGTTAATGTAGGGATATATATATATATATTTTATAGTTGCCTTCACTTCTCTTCTAAACCAGGTCAGATTTTTAACCAGTACAGCCCTCTTCCTCAATTGTGCCTTTTTGGGAATCTAATAAGGTGTTCTTACAAGATTCCCATCATTTACATTTTTTTGATTAAATTCTTCCTCCCAGTTGACTTCGTTCATAATTGGTTTTCAGCTTTTCATCAAAATTTCTTAGACTGTAAGCTCTTCAGAGAAGGGACGGTTTCATCCTCTGTGTGCTCAGTGCATAGTTCATTGTGGACACCATCAGAATACAATAATAAATAACATTCATATTTCATCTGATTATTTTAAGAAGAAAGAATGACACTACTTTATAAAAAGGTTATCTCATGTACCCAGAAAATAAAATCTATCAATTAAGTTATGCACCAAGCAGAAAGTGAAGAATCTTCTGAGTGCCTAAGTATTATTCTCTGAAGACCTAAGGAATGGTAGGTATTTCCTTTTATTTAATAATAATTCTAACCCAGTTCTATAAATTACAGAGTATTATCAGTAACTTTTATATACTGAATTAGGGTTAGTTTAGCTAATAAATACTTTTTGGTAAATTAAGAAGGCCTAATTCTATTCCCTGATACCACAGATATCCAGATACTATATCTGAAAAATGATGTCGCTGAGGGCTGACAACATCCACTGATCCTGTCCCTCACATTTGTGAAGACAAATCACTGAAACGGCAGCCTACTTAACAAAAGAAGTCAGTTTTAACAAAACCCATAAATTCTGTTTTGCTGTATGAAAATCACAGTTTTGAAAGCAGTTAGTAATGTAAATTATAAGTTTGCTTCTGGACTCTTCACTGATATGTAGCTAGTAAGGAGTTCTCTATATACCTGAAACGTTACATATAATTCAGCAAAAGCAGAGATCCAAATGCAAAACTGAGCATTTGTGGATTTGGTTAGTGATGAACCACCGTCCAAAGGTTTGTTTCTGATGCGCACCCACAAGTTTAGATCCTAATTTAAATACTTTGGTCTAGAAATTTCACAGGATCACTGCCTCACAAGATGTTTCAGGTAGGACTGACAGGGCACAAATAATGGTTCTTGCTGCTCTTTCATAGTATTCCAACTTTGCATTTTGTGTTGCAATAACAATAAAGAACTGGGGATAAGATCAGCGATGTTAGATAATGTGATGTAAACACACAAAGAGATTGGGCACAACAATTTCCTACCATTAATTCTCCATTTAGAAAGGCGTTCAGTCAGAAGGCCATATATGTGTTTAACTTCCTGGGTCTTTACCTTGCAAAATTTGCTTTTTGTGAATATTTCTCAAATTCCTATTTGAATATGTTTACCCTTTCAGCTTTTGCTGATGCCTTTGACAGTTCATTCCACACATACATGACCCTCTGTAAAGACATTTTTGTTAATATCCATTGTTGCCCAGGCCTTTCATAGCTTCAGTTCATGTCTTCTTGTTTTTGAGCCTGTTGAATAGGCAGTTTGAAGAGCAGCTGGCTAAAGCTGAACCAAGGCAAGACTGACTGGATACTAGTAGGAAGATGGAAGACATTTGAAGAACTTGCTACCTCTGTACTATACTCTTCTATTGAGGACATCTGCCCACTGAATGTTAAGCCAGGTTGCTGCAACATTGGGCTCCTTTTGGAGATCTGAGCGTTTTTAGATGCTCAAACAACAATGGCAGCACAGAACATCCACTTACTACTGTTAGTGGACAGAAGAATACCACTTCCCAACAGACTCAGATCTGGCCACAGAGATACATACATTTGTGACTTCTGGGCTGGATTATTACAATTGATTATATCTGGGATGACATCACAGACCCTGAAAAATCACCAAATAACACAAAACACAGCAGATCGTTGTTTAGCAACACAGGTCACTGTGAATAAATCTCCTAGTTGCTCTTTTCTATACACTGACTCCCACTGAAAACAAAGTCTAATTTCAGGTCTCTGTCCTCATATTCAAAGCCCTCAATAGGAATGGGTCTGTATTCCTCAGAGGCTGCCTCTCTGTGCAGTCATAACCTCCCATGATAGCTAGCCTCTGCCGGAACCATGAAAATATCAACAAATAGAGACAGGCTTGTGAGTGTAGGAGACAAAACTTTCACAACTGAACCTCAGGTAAGGAACTCACTCTCAGATAAGAATGATTTGGGGCCTTCTTAGTTCAGGACTACATACAAAACTCTTTACTTTCTTTCTTTCTTTCTTTCTTTCTATAAGGGCTTCATAAGCACATAGACCCACTCCTTAACACACACACGACTAACTAAGCTATTCTTCCTATAGGCTGTGAAGAAAGAAAGAGAAAGATATTATTTTTTCTTTTATTTTTAAAACAGAGCTTATTAGAGAAATGGAAAAAAGCTATTAACATTTTCAACCAACTCTAAATTTTAAGTATTGTGGGGAGGAGCATACAAGTACGTAGATAAGATATAATAACTATTATTCTATGAAATGGTTTCTACCTTTTCTACCCCTATCTGAATAGCCGATAGCTTTTTCTAATTAATGCAATTCTGACCCAGACAGTAGCTATGCAAACATACCCAATGGCTGTATTACCTGGAAGCTTCTGTGATCAATGTGATTATCTTCTTATGTACTTTTTTCAATGTTTAAATATTACCCCTGTAATGTGACATCTAGAACTGTACACAGAACAGCAACTACATAATCAGGAATGACCGCCATGAAGCCACAAGCATGTCAAAGCCTATGCTTACTGCTCACATAACAGCATGACTATGAAATGACAGAGTCATTTTGTGTATTATTGACATACAAAGAAGCAGACCAAGTATTCCACTCTGCTTGAAGTGAAAGTCTGAGAAATTAACTTGATTGGTCAACACTGGTAAAATTCAAAGCAACACAATTAACTCTTTATCCAGTCAAGTATTGGTACACATTTGTACCAATTTGCCTATACTGGGATTTCAAGCAATATTTAAAATTCTATTATTATATTTCTGTTTGGACTATGCAACCTGGTGTTTATTATCTTCTGCACTGAACATCTATATCAATAGCACATTTACCTCCACAGACCATCTTTGGTGGGTGCAGTCTCTAAGGGGAAAAGAATATCAATTTAAATGATCTAGAGTTCTTAACACACAGTAAAACAAAATTAATGTGATTAAATTGATTATGCCTTGATCTGCATGCTATTATGTTCTAAAGATTGTGACAGTAAGATTATTCTAACTAAACACTCCTGCAGAAATATATAAAGTTTCTGAACTTGGTAACATGGATAAGTACAAATGGTTTGTACAATCACGGGATCAGATTTAAGATTAACATATACTTGTAATTCCTTTTGCCTCAGGATGGACAAACCAAAAGATAAAGGGAATATGATCCCGCAACTAAATGCAGTGGGTCTTTGTCTGGGCAGATGAAAAGGAGTGATGGCCCCTTGAAAAGTCCCCACTGCCCTGGGTTATGAGAGGAAGTAAAAGGGGGCAACATCTGAGGTGAGCAAGACAGAACCAGAACCCCAGCTCAGATGAGGTAGCACTGACCTACCAGAGGGAAGGATATTTATATCTTATGCCCTCCAGGTGGAAACCTTGACCTGCCGACTACCGAGAAGGAGGTAGGACAAATGCTGATGGCATGATGCAGTGCCAAATAAGCATGTAGCTTCAGTCATTTATGAACAAAACTCTCCTCTCAGATCCACAAGACATTACTGTATGGATCTGAGGGGAGATTTCTGGCAAGTATATTTTATCGGTTCTCTGAGGATTCCATAAAATAAGAAGTCTAATGCCCAGGAGAGGAAATATACTTTTTAAATACTATGTGGACTCAACTCAAACAGTGAAGAAATGTTCTCTCTTAAAAAAAAGCGTCAAAATCAAGGAGCAGGTAAGGGCATTCACTAACTCGACACCTCTCAGAAAGAAACACTGCATATGGGCCTAATCACATTTATTCTTACTGCCATATTAACTATCCCAAGCTTCCCAATTATTTTGCATTCACCTTTCTTAATTGATTTAAAGCATTCTAATAAAAGCTACAGGGAAAGTGCTTTCTCTTCCCTCTCACATTATGCTGATGCACAAAGACATTAATTGATGAAAGCCACCTTAGGCAAAGCATTCAAACTGAAGTTGATTATACTACCAATTAAAGAATACACACAAATGTTACCAAGTTTCCAATTAGGACATTTTAGGGGGCAAAATGTTACAGCAGATTTATGCATACTCTGCTTATTCATTTTCAAACTCGATAGTTAATTATGAAAATCTTGTAGTTCACTGAAGTATTTTAGCGTATGGACAGATCCAAAATATAAATGTAAATATTTGCGATTGAATAGATGAGACAAAGCATAATCAGATATTTGGCTTCATTTTACAATGATATCTTAGTATGTTTAGTAACCACGACTTTTGCAACACTACGTTGTTCAATGGACAAATCAGTCAAGTGCCGTGTTGAACCAGGAACTATGCCAGGATATTTAATTGCATGAAATTAACTCATATCTCATCTAACAGATTTTTGTACCAACAGCAGTGATCTCAAACTTGATCAAAGCAGAGTTCATTTTGCAAAAAATACTAATGGAAAATTTATTCCACTGTTTTCCAGCTCCAATAATAATCATGAATATTTGTTTGTTTATTTAGTTATTTTTGGTGTTCATACCAAAACATATTAAACAAAGCATATTAAAAACCTAAAACCAATCATTACTGTAAGGTCACAAGGCCCAATACTCAGAGCCAGTATAAAGTATAAAATATTAAACAAATAACATTAAAATAAAAAATATACAGTTTACACTTTTTGTGAGGTAATTATTATCAGTTGATGACTTTCGAAATGTTAACTATATAAACAAGATTCTTTCCTTTACCATCTGAAACAGACATGATGCCTAAAGACCAACCAAGAACGAAGCCCCTTTGTGCTAGGTGCTGTACAAACACAGAGTATTAGGCAGGCCTTGCCTTGAAGAGCTCGCAACATAAATAGATCAGACAGCCACAGGGTGTGGAAAGGGGTGTACGACACAAGTGGAGTGAACAATGTAATAGTAGCTGTCATGAATATAAAGGGAAGGGTAAACACCTTTAAATCCCTCCTGGCCAGAGCTAAAAACCCTTTCACCTGTAAAGGGTTAAGAAGCTAAAGATAACCTCGCTGGCACCTGACCAAAAGGACCAATGAGGAGACAAGATACTTTCAAAACTGCAGTGGGGGGGGGGGGAAGGGCTCTCTCTGTCTGTGTGATGCTTTTGCTGGGACCAGAAAAGGAATGCAGTCTTAGAACTTAGTAAGTAATCTAGCTAGATATGCGTTAGATTCTGTTTTGTTTAAATGGCTGATAAAATAAGTTGTGCTGAATGGAATGTATATTCCTGTTTTTGTGTCTTTTTGTAACTTAAGGTTTTGCCTAGAGGGATTCTCTATGTTTTGAATCTGATTACCCTGTAAGGTATTTACTATCCTGATTTTACAGAGGTGATTCTTTTACTTTTTTTCTTCAATTAAAATTCTTCTTTTAAGAACCTGATTGCTTTTTCATTGTTCTTAAGATCCAAGGGTTTGGGTCTGGGTTCACCTATGCAAATTGGTGAGAATTTTTATCAAGTCTTCCCCAGGAAAGGGGGTGTAGGGTTTGGGGAGGATTTTGGGTGGGGGGCGGGGAGAAAGATGTTTCCAAGCAGGCTCTTTCCTGGTTATATATTTGTTAGACACTTGGTGGTGGCGGCAATAAAGTCACTATTCTGTGATACTTTCTCTTACGTAAACTCTGCAAAATCACCAGCATGCCTTTCTTTGACACATGACAAATTTCTTACTTTAATGTCCAATTATGATTAAATAAACTATTTTGCCCTTTTGAATTAATGTGTTTAAAATACATTTAGATGATTGTATAAAACGTTAGAATTATTGCTACATAATTAAAATAAAATATATAAAATGTGACTAATTATTACACTTATAAGGCCATATTGTGATTTTTCAGCAGAACTCTCTATTCAAATTCAAATTCTCTTGTGCTTAAAATCAATGGCACAATATGGCTCTTAGTCTTTATGATTTGGCAGGGTATTTACTGAGTAAAAAATTACTCCACATAACATACCTATAATTGAGAATTTCTATTGTAGAAAATTCTCTAGAGCAAGATAAAACATACATTTATAGTTATAGTCAAAATTGAGCAGATTCTCAAAGCCAAGCATATCTTCCAAGCATCAAGATTTTTTTTACATGTAGTTGCGTAGAAACCCCTCATACTCACTAGCATGTTACAATTACCTATCCTGTTGTTAAGTGTGCATAGAATGAGAATTCCACAGATGGATAACAATCCCTAAAGATTTGTTACTTAGAATTCTACGTTGAGAAAGGGTTCTGCATCACTTCCTTCAATAAACTATATGCTTTTTGTCATTCAGTTTCTAATCTGTTCTAAGCGGACAGTATAAGACATAGGGGGAAATGGTTACCTCATATATATGGTAGCTAAAAAACCACATAATATGCCTGTTCTAATGTCACTCTGCAACAATTGTTACCATGGGATGTTTGATTACTAAAAGTAAAACTAGGGAAAAATCTGGCTGGTTTCATTTTGGATTCACTAAGAGCCCAATCCTGCCCCACAGAGGAAGTACTCAGCATCTTGAAGGATTGGGTTCTAACTGCCAATGAATCAACAATGTCCCTGGGCTCAGTCCTGCTAGGCTGTGAGTGCCCTCAACAGGAGTGCAGGGCACTCAACACCTCACCTGCATGGAGAGTACTCAGCATTTTGGGGGATGCAGCCCTAAGTGACTGAAACTCTCTTAGCTGTGTCTTGCTTTTATATTATTATTCATAAAATATTCTTCTTGGGGAGGGTGGAAATCATTTTGAAACTGGAGAATATGGTTTAGATATAGGCTATACCTATGTAATGAAATAGCATTTTTAATTGCTTTACATTGCACGACTTGCATATTATGCTGGCCTGTTCCCACTGCTGCCCCTTCTTAGGGCACTGACATTAGTGTACTGTTATGACACTAATGTTGCCCCTCTGCCAAGTGGCAACAGATCTCCAGGCCAAGACCATGCAGGTCACCTTACTTGTGGAGGAGCAATCAGTCTATTATATATGTAACTTGCTATACAAGAACTAGATATTATTATTTTATTATACGTATACATCAATCCTGGAATAGAGGTGGTCAAATGGCAGGTAGGTCGTCTCTTCTTTCAGGAATCTCAGTCCAACACCAATGCCTGATTTCCAGGGGGCAACTGTGCCTCAGAGACACTGCCTCTGACTTGGATCAGAGACCAAGACAGAAAGCAAACTCACCTGCTGCTCTCACAGATCCCTCTCCAAGGCCCACTACCTTGGAACAGAACTGTGCATAACCAAACTTATCAACACCACAGCATGTCTTCCAAAAACTGAACATTTTTTCACATACTAAGAAGAACATGAAAGACCATAAACTCCACCTGATACCTGCCAAAACACTATGTTCCTGTGTTCATTATTTCATCCCAATATCCTAATTAAAAATAAATTGCAAAAGGCTAAATGCTAACAAAAAGGTGCTTAACAAATCAAACATACAACGTATTTTATGGTCATCCTTTAAGATTATATGTAGAATATAAGTGAAAAAGGCAATGGGGACATTTGCAGGTTATTTTTTTATTCTCGGGCTCTGTTCAGCTTTTAATTGTCTGCACAGCTCACAGAAGATTTCTGAGAGTCGTTGCTTTCATAGCCATCAATAACAATGAGGAGTCTTTGTGGCACCTTAGAGACTAACAAATTTATTTAGGAATAAGCTTTCATAAGCTATAACCTACTTCATCAGATGCATGGAGTGAAAAATACAGCAGGCAGGTATGTGCTGTATATTTATACCTGCCTACAGAATTTTTCACTCCATGCGTCTGATGAGGTGGGTTCTAGCCCACGAAAGCTTATGCCCAAATAAATTTCTTAGTCTCTAAGGTGCCACAAGGACTCCTTGTTGTTTTTGCTGATACAGACTAACACTGCTACCCCTCTGAAACCTATAGCCATCAATGTTGCCCTTTATTCTAAAGGCTACCCCCCTCTCAGAAGCAGCTGCATATAGCTGAATCCAGTCTTACATTGCTCCTTAAATCTAACTTTTTCTGTACAGGGCACTGGAGCTCAAGGAAGGCACCACAGAGCAATTGACAGTCAGTTCTGAAAGTGGAAGTTCTGAAATGGAGCTGGAGCTGCCAGCAAACGGCTCAAAATTCTGTGTTCTTCCTCTACAAATGGTGATCACCAAGGAGGGAGCCCTATATGGAGGGAAAGAAGGCAAGATTCCCCACACCTTGTCTCCATAGCCAGTGAAAGGTGGGATGAGCCCCAAACCTCTGCAGCCAGTAACTTTACTGGGTGAAGGAGATCCAAGCCTCAACATATATGGTCACTTTTTATTTTTTTTAAATGTAAAAGAGGTCCTGAATAGAAGCAGGTTTCTCTGGCCCCACTTCTCTGGCCACACAACTGGGTTGACTACAGCTCCCCACACTTCTCTTCCATAGCCAGCACTGTTTACTGACCCGGTGGGTAACCTCGCTTTCTGCATGGTTAACCTGGAGCAGAAGAGCCATATGAAACCTTTTAAAGCTTCTGAGTCTTAGTGGCACTATAATGCAACTTTTAGTCAGAATAAAAAAACTTTACTTTTTCAGATTTCACTTAAGGAAAATATCCAGCTCAACCTAGACACCCCTTAGGACCTAACTTACAGCAGGTTCTGGGGCTACTCTATGGACTGCAGCATGGCCAAAAGTCTCCACAATGTTGCATACTGCGACCTCACCCCATATTGTCCCTCCTCCCCAACCTATACACCTGGCAGGTCCCCTACATCAGTGCTGGTATAGGAGTCCTCAAAATGCAGACTTCTGAATCTTTCTATAGCTCTTGCACCGGGGAAACCTCCCTAGGCTGGACATGGGGCATTTAGGGCCCCTTTATGCCTCACTGGCTGGTTTACCTGAAGTAAAAAGGCTAGAGCAGAAGTGAGGATCTCACCTGCAGTCTCCAAACTCAATTTTTTTTTTAGTTCCTTACAGTCTGACTCTACAAGGGGCTGCACATTTCCAGAGATGAACTGAATGCTGCTCACAACACCATGGAGGAAGATCTCAACACCTTGTAGAACTCACTCCAAATCAGCAACTGTAACGTATCATTTAGGTTGACTATGCATTTATTATTCTTAGAAGAAGAAAAGAAAACCCCAACTGACGAACTGAAAGAATTAAAAAATTGAATAGGGCAATTGCTGAGGAGTGGTTCAGTTTACCATATTTATTCCCTCATTTGGATAGCTCTGAAATTTTTATCTGGATGCAACAACAAACAGGATTTTTATCTAAAGCTTACATAGCCCTATTACATGGGAATAGTCATTTTCTGCTTTTGCTTTTACTAGTCTCAGATTTACAGTCAGCTATTATATAAAATATCCTTCTTATTCATGAAATTTAGAAAGAGTACTTTGCAAGGTAAAAAGATTTGGTAAAAGCATCAATCTCTAACATTGCATTAAAATAAAGCCGAATAAGCCAGCATCTTTAAAAGAAATCAGCTTTCAGAATTACCATGTAACACTCGTGATGTTCCATTACAGCAGGACAGGATAGAGTTGAGCAACCATGACTAAAGATTCCCAGAATAACGTCCTACAATATGGTGGAATGAATGCCAAATAGGAAAGGATTGCAGAATTGTGAGGTTAAAATGGAGAAACAGGGATTGCAAAAGCCACCACAAACATCACTGCATAATACCTTTAGAGCAGTGGTTCTCAAAGCCGGTCCGCCACTTGTTCAGGGAAAGCCCCTGGTGGGCCGGACCTGTTTGTTTACCTGCCGTGTCCACAGGTTCGGCCAATCGCAGCTCCCACTGGCCGCGGTTTGCCGCTCCAGGCCAATGGGGGCTGCAGGAAGGGCGGCCAGCACAGCCTTTGGTCCTCACTGCTTCCCGCAGCCCCCATTGGCCTGGAGCGGCGAACCGCGGCCAGTGGGAGCCGTGATTGGCCGAACCTTCGAACACGGAAGGTAAACAAACCGGTCCGGCCCGCCAGGGGCTTTCCCTGAACAAGCGGCGGACCAGCTTTGAGAACCACTGCTTTAGAGGACTTTAGAAACACTGGGTCAAATTCACACTGATTTACAACAAACAGCAGGCCTTTGGCAGCGTTTTGCAAGGAAATTCACCTCCTTTCACCATCAACAACTTCCATGGAGTTTCATGGTGTGAGGTGAGTTATGTACATATTATCATCTGCATTTTTCTGGTGGGGAAGCTGAGGCAGAAAGGTTAAGCGGTTTGCCTGAGGAGAGAGAGGGGTTCAGTGTTAGAAATGGAATTAGGACTCATGAATTCCTGGTATGTGAGCCTCACCTCTGCTCCAGACTCTTTCAACTGGAGAAAAGGACCAGAGTGGGGTAAAGGAGCCCTAAAAGTATCATATACAGCTGGGGAAGGTGACCCCAGTGCCAATACTACAGAGATAGCTGTAAGGCTCCAAGTACCTCACTGCAAACCGTGGCATGGGGGAATGTTGAAGAAGGGCTGGAGGGCAGGAGGCAGTGCTTTATTTGTGCAGGGCTGAGTCCCGGCACCTCTAGACTTAGCAATCCATAGCCCCTGGGCTTGCTGCATCAGTTATGAATGCAAAAAAAATTGCTTGAGCCCTGGCACCTCTTCCATTACAAGTTAAGCATTGGCAGGAGGCCTTTGCTGGGTGGGGGGGAAGGGGTGGGGGAAGGAATGGAGAGGGGGAGATCTTTAGCACTCGGCAGAATTGAGAGTCTGAACAGCCATATGGCAGCCCAAGGAAACTGCTGTAATTTAGACAGTCCCTTGAAGCTGTGTAAATTATGTGTAGCCTCTTGCATCTAGAACAGTCCAGGATTAGGAGGATACAAAGGTGGCTTCAAGCTATTTTAGTCACTACCCCGGAGCTGTGAGTTCTGTGCTGTGCTTCTTAGGGTATGTCTACACTTCGAGCCGAGTGAGTGTGACTCCCAGCTCAAGGTGACATACTTCTGCTAGCTCTAATCGAGCTAGCATGCTAAAAATAGAGTGTAGCCAAAGCAGTAAACTGAGTATGTGCCTAGGGTCTCGGAAAGGCATGTACTCAGCGGCTAGTTTATCCTGCAGCTCATGCTGCTGCAGCTACTCTCTATTTTTTGCAAGCTAGCTCAAGCATGCCTCCTTGAGCTGAGAATCATACCCCCACTTTGCCACTTACATAGCTGAGTTGCAAGTGTAGACCAGGACAAAACAAGTTCAGCACAGTTTCAGAAAGTCATCGTTTAAACCAGCTCCAGCATAAAATTATAAATTAAATATGTAGCAAAAGAAAAAGAAATGCATTTATCTACTACTGTGTACATTTCATAGCTCACTTGGATTTTTCACTGTTTTTCTCTCATTGCATTTGCCTTCATCGTTCCTCCTGTCAATCCGACATCAATCTGTGTTTATATTTTGAAAATATAAAATCTCACTCCTTAATTTTAACCTGCTGCTAAAACTCAGAAGACTGGAAAAAAAAAAAAAAACACTGCACAGGGTCTCTTCTAATCTAGGCTTCTCAGAAGGTGACCTCTTTTGTTCATTTAGTTCTGAAGATTTAGTGACTAAAAAGAAAAGCTAAGAGGTATTACAACAAATGTCTGTTGATGGTTTTAAATTTATTTTTATTAAAAACAGCTCACTGGGAGAAAAGCAGGCCTTTTTGCTATTATACTGAATGTGTCAAACACAATACAACCACTGGATCTCAAGAAAGGAATTCAAACTAAGAGAAATGAATGAATGATGGACCTTGAAATTCAAGCTTTTTTGTTTATTTGACTTACCTTTATAAGAGAAAAAGAGTGATTGATTATATATTCTTGCTCTTCCTACAAATGTGTGTGGCTAAGGGAGACATTTCCCATCTATTACCATAGAGAGCCAATATTATTAAATTTTAATGTTTAAAAAGAAAGCTTCTTTTGGTAAAGCTAACATATAGGAGTAGCAATTGTAAACTTCCATTAATCTCCAGTTCAGGCTTCTTTTATTTCTTTTTCTTGTGTGTGAATGAAGGTATGATTAGATTATTGTTATGAGCAGAGGCTCTATTTCTGAATATACACAGTAACAGAAACCGCTTCCATGGTAACATAATACAAGAGTAGCCAAAGCCATGATGCCTATGGAGATGATTCCAGGCGGGCAAATCACATGGCTGAGTTATTCTCTAACTGACCAGTAAAATCAACTGATTTCAGCTAAAATAACAAAAATCTAGAAGTCAGCTATTGCAAAAGTGGAATGACAATGAAGGGGCTTTACCTAATGTCTGATTTTGACAAGCATTAATAATGCATCTTCCTGTGTGACTCACTTATCGCCAGTGTTCCATCGAATCAAAAATCTATCTACAGGTACAGTTTTAATTGCCACCTCCCTCCCTCCCCGCCCGCCATCAAATGGTCAGGAAACTTGATGGGGCCAGCAATGAAAGGGATACAGTCCCAGGAGTAAGGAAGAGAGACATTTGTCAAGGTAAAATAGGTAGCTCCTCCCCCTGGGAGTCTCTGGCACCCACTGGCCAGCTAAGGGAAACGGGTGCTGATTGGCCAGCATTCCCCAGGTTCCAGGATTTAGCCCAGCACAGGGGCCACATGGACCCCTTTCAGCTCCAGTTCAGCAGCCCACCCTACCCACCTGAACTAGGAATGGGAACTCAGCCTGACAGATGCTGCAGGGTCTAGCCAATCGCCTGTTTAGGGAGTCAGGAAAGAATTTTTTTCTCCCTTGGGCCAATTGGCAGACGACCAGGGAGATTTTTGTCTTCCTTGCAGCACCTTCAAGCCACAGTGGGTTAAGTAGGAACATGCTTAGTACCCAGCTGAGTTACTGGGGTGGAGTTGTTTATTCGTCACAGCATGCAGCCGGTTTCCAGTGCAGCTAAGAGAATAAAATGAACGGTTTCCAAAGGTAAAAATACCTAGTATTTTGATGATGGTCCTTGGGCTCATGTGACAGGGTGAGATCTTTTGGCCCTCGCAAGCTGAGGTCCCCACCCTGCTGTACAATTCGTCCCCTTCACATGGGTTGCCGGGGGAGAGGATGCTAGGATTCAGAGAGCTGAGTCTTGGGGGGGTAGTCTGGGGAGATCCTATCCTGTGTTATGGGTTATATGGTACAGAGCCCTGTAACTCTTCCACTGGAACCAATTAAATGCCTGATATAAAAGAGGATGGGTGATGGGGAGGTAGAGCCCCTCCTCTGTTTTAAAGTTTAATACAAGTTGTGGCCTGCCACTTAATTTCATGCATGTGTCCTCATTTTGCTGCTGTGTCCATGTCAAAGTGTATATGCTCTTTCCACTCAGACATCAGTACACAAAATCTATTGACTTTATTTAGAATCATTTCCCCATAGCAGAGGGCAGTATTTGGCCCCAGATCCTTTGAAGTTTTTCCCTGGCACAGAGGCCAGTTTTAAAGTTGCAGTAAGTTGTACTGTACAATTTGCAGCTTTTTAAAAAAATGGTTCAAAGTTAACTCATCAATGCACCACAATTAGTGGTTAGCAGTTATCTGAAATGCACAGGTCTGCATGACCATGAAGCCTATCAAATGGCAACATTGCTAAAATGTAGGATCAAATAAATCTAACATATAGTACTATACATGGCTTCATAATCACTAGAGCTCATTTTCTTAAGACTTTAAATGCAACATTTTTTGTTAAAGAAATGTTAAAATATATGATCTTTTCTAATATTTTAGCCTTAAAGTCTCTTGAAATGTTTTTGACATGTTACAATTACAAAATATTTTTAGCAAGATTTGTGAGCCATGAGATATTTGTCTTTGCCTCAAGCTGGGAAAGCTTGTATACTTTTTGTTCAGAAATTCTAACGAGCCTGGTATTATTTTTGACATCCTTTTCAATCTGAAATAGTTCAATTTCATAGCTATATTTTGTTAGCTATACAATCCCTCTAGCACTTACATTCTGTCCTATTTTTCTTTCTCATTATGAACTCCCATTAATGATAATAGGAGTTACGTATGAGTACTAAAGGATAACGGACCCCTATATTTAGGTCAAATATGAATGGCTCATCAAAAATAACACCAGAAATATAAAATGACTAATTTGCATAAGCAAATATAGGGATTTGAAAGTGCAATGGGTAAATGCACACTCTGCATGTGCATCCACTGTGCTTACTTTGGAAATGTCGCCCCTAATGTGCATGTATGAGGGACAAAAATAATCTGGAGATTTAAGAATCCTTCAGTGGAGGGTGACACCAGCCCAGGGGAGCTCAGAATCCGCCATTGCCATTCATTAAAGAAAAATATTAGAGCCCAATCCAGCAAACACAACTACCAGGCAAAGCTTTGACTGCCCTGAGTAGCCTCATGAATGCTAGTGGGGGTCACTCATAGTGGTAAGCACTGTTGTGATAATTGGGTTTACAGATTTACCCTAATTGGGAGTTCAATTGTAAAAAGTCAGTGCTAGTTCATAAGCTGTAACAATAACCTACAACAACAAACATTGATGGGAAAAAGTATGAAATAGTCCAAACAAAAAGACTTATTGATCTAACTCAAAGACTTTGTTAAGATCATGCTTGGTTAACAAGAAAAGTGTAAAACCAGAAATCAGTGAATCAAAATTGGTGTGTTAGAAATCAGACAAAATAATGAGGAGATGGGCCATTCTCTTTTTGGGTTCTTAAAGAAAGACTTTGGGAGAAAAATTGGCTACTGGAGCGAGCTTCATCATCATGACTACTATCCCCGCACCTCCCCACACATCTCCTGGGAACCCAGGCCCTCATCATCCTAATCCTGGGAGATGTCCGGACCAGACCAGGCCAGAGAGAGGGACGCAGATGACACGACCACCTCTACCAGCTCCAGCTGAAGCCCAAACACCCTGGTGGGATGAAATGGGATTTGATTTTAACAGCAGCAGCAACAGCTCCAGCCCATCTCAGCTAACTTCTCTTTTCCCAAAAGGGACAGTTATTACCCTCTGATACCATCTCAGAGACTGCCAGACAACGGTTTTTTTCCCTTCTAAAAGCTCTCTCCAGCTAAAGGGAAAGGGAACAAGGGATGTTGTTAAAGTGAAAGCTTATTTAATACTTTATATTTCAAATGCTATAACTATTTTCCTTCTTCCTTTATCTTTAATAAAAGGTTAATATTTTTTAATGCTGTGTTTGCCCTGGTACTACGCAGGCTGAGGTCTCTGTATACCAAACCCTGGACCTTGTTTAGCACTGTTTAATGCTGGACAGTGACTGGGTTATATTAACACCTTTAGCCATATAGTCCATCTTAATTAATACAACAGCACACATTTTAAAAATTATGACTATGAGGTTGTAAGCCATCCAAATCTTATCCATTTCCATAAAGGATATTTTTTCCATAAGCAAAACAATAAGTAAACATTCAGGACCAAATGTTCAAAGCTGGTGTCTACATTGCACCTTAAGGTCTTTGTTTGCTTACAAAGAAAAAAAATGTATTCACTCAAGAGTTTGGCCAGAGCTGCAAATGGTGGTCTGTGTGTACAATATATACGTGTTCAAAGGGTACAGACACTATCTGAAAATTAGGCCTTTTGAGTATTGTTAAAATTCATAAGTGGCAGGAAGTTAAGAAGTAAGTTTGGAATTCTGTCTTTATCTTTCATTATTTTGCTCAATAATTGCAACTATAGCTTTTGTTTTGTAACCTCTGAATACCGGGTGATTCTACACACCAACATTTCTGCTGCAATACCAAAGCACAATTAGGTAAGTAAACTGTTTCAATGCTGCCAAAAGTAAAAGGTACATGGGACAACACATGTTGTTGCCCTGTGAACATGAAGCATAATATTTAAATACCAGCACTTAAAAATACCATCCCATAGTGCATCAGTGAAGAAGCAACAGTGAAGTATTGAAGGGAGAAATTTTAGCTTTGACTGTTTTTCAGCCTCAGCATTACCTTCAGTGAATTTAAATCAGGCTGTTTATATTATTTAGATGATTGTTGTGCCTTAGTTTCCACACCCGCCGATTAAAGAACATCATTCTTTAAGCAATTACTGTGTAGCTAATTTTTTTTTTACCTGATTTCCTCCCATGCCATGGCAGTTGAATATACCCACTTTTTCATTTTCCTTGCGGCCCATGTTATCCAAACATTGGTTGGTTTCAACATTTCTGATCTGAAGAAACATAAAGGTGAAAACAAATGCAGGTAGTTAAAAGGAAGAGAAAAAGAAAAGAAACCAGAAGACACTGCAAAAAACATTAGGATTAAATTTGTAGACCTAGATACTACAGATGCTCTTTGAAAAATATAATTCCAAACCTCACATTTATGTGTGAAAATAAGATAACTGCATGAGCAACTACCCGTCTGAATGTTCAGTTACATGATCCAAACGCACCAATGTTTTAACCTGCTACATGTATGTGCGTTCCCAGCTTTGAACAAAGAACATCTCCAAGCACGTGAAAAATATCACAAAGCAGCACATTGTGATTTAAATGTGTTACTTGTATGTATAAAAATTCACCTTTCCTTCTATGTCAATGGACTGTTTTGCCTTAATTATCTAATAAAATATTACCTTTCCTGAAGAAAGTGATATAGGACAAAATTATTTGTCTTCAAAATTGGTTGTTGTTTTTCCAAGTGCAGCAGGGCTGATTCAACTCTCCATCTTTCCCAGGTAGATCCACTGAGTAACACACAGTTCTGTGTGTGGTCGTTTCAGATAAGACCTTAAAGACTGAGGCCCCACCTGCTCTGCACAGACTTTAACAATCTTATGGCACTTTCATAAGTGTAATGGTTTGCCCTAATGCCCTTTGACTAAAAGTGGTTCTCTCTCCTCCACTGTAATACAATATACTGTGCAGTTGGTTGTCACCAGCATGTGTTGTCCATATTTTAACACGAGGCTCCAACTAAACATTCCCCCTTACTCTGTGACAACGCTTCCATCCTCATAGGCACACACAATTATAGAGGCATGAGAAATTTGGAAATCTGTTTATTTTCTCCATTTAAACAAAACCATATGCTCAGAGCAATAAACATGGAATAATGCACTAAATGGGAAACTTTTCTTCAATGCACTTTAATAGCATATTTTATAGTTTGCTCCTGAAAATACAACGATGGCTTGACTTTCCGTAGTGCTGAGCATACAGAGTTCCCACTAGAGTCAGTGGGAACTTAAGGTGCTTGAGCCTCTGAAAATCAGACCATGAATATATTGATAGTTTATCACAATGTCTAACAAACGCAATTGTGTGTGTGCACGTGCATGCATGTAATAAAGCAAACGTAGTAGATAGATTCTATACGGGGTATCACCCTCCCCCCCCCGCCCAGGGAATACTTTTTAAAATATAGTTGGCACAATCTGGTGTATTCCTAAGGCAAAAATATTTGCTCTTCAAGACTTCTGGTAAGATGATTTTCTAGTATCTGGGTATCTGTCTAGGTCCTTATATTGCGTCCATCAACATGGTGCCTGTGTGCCTACTTACCAGACAAGTGGGTGAATTCAGAAACAGTCTCCTCAACCCTTGCCTTCACTTTGCAGACAGAACTGAAACAAGTGACACTACAATCCCTTCTGAGGCCCCATCAGCACACCACGTGATACTGTCTGGCACCCCAAAGTTTCAGTGAAGCTGCATGTACAAAGTGTGTAAAGTTCTCATCATACACAAAAGTTATTCTTTCATTTATTACCCTTCTTCAGAAGAAAGGAGCTCAGACCCTAAAGAATGTGTCTTACAAATAAAGCGTTTTTTCCCCTTTCAGTAGGAGAGGGGGAATTTCCAACAGCAATACACAAAGTACAAATGCATCTTTAGCTCTCATGCATCCTTTATGAAAAACCATTGTGATACTGCATAATTCCAAAATACTTCAATGTCTTGATTAAACATTTACATGTAATACAATTATCCATCAGCTGCAATTACAAATACCACTTACTGATGCCTAACTGGTACTGTATGTACGGGATAAATCCAGCTGGAATGTAATTAAATCAGAATTAAATCACCGATACAAGTAAAATCAGATTATTTTAATATATTACACAATGCCAAGGAGGACTGGAAGGGGACGGTCTTTACAACCTAACAACATTGCTCCTTAATCAGCTAAAGGAGGTCACTATTCACAAACACAAGGCTCTCATTCAGATGCTCAGTGGTCTTATTTTACAGCCCTCTTAGGCCTTACTGGCCCAGGGAAAAAGAGGCTCTGACAAGAAATTCAACTAGGGAGTCTTGCACTAAGATATTTGGGATGATAAAGATATTTCTGTTTTTAAATTGCTTTCCTTCCCTCAAAGGAAACCATCAGGGTGTTTGTCTTAAACAGTTTATTTATTTTAACTCAGGCTTGTTTAAATCTCTGCTGTGCAAGTTAGATGTGTGGCTTTCTGGGGTATCTGAGATCCCTAAGGCTGTGTAATATGCTCACACATCAGCCTGAGCTCTTTAGGGACAGGTTGATCTGGTGTATATGGAAACAAGCCATCTGCTCTGCAGACAGGAGCTATGAAGCTGCTTGGGGGATTGAGTTCATTGATAAGTAAGTAGTGCTACTCCCAGTTCTAGCCCTATCCTTCTTCATTGGCAGTCCACAAAATGATTGCAGTGCAAAGTGTGTAGCAGGCTTCATGTCTGACTCCAATGAGGGGAAAGGGAAGGTTCCAGGACTAGGTTGTTCTATTATTAAAAAGCAGAAGCAGCTTCAGCTGCTGGAGACTGGGGACTACTCCTATCCGGAGACTGGGGCAATTGGAAAAGCTGTTCTCCATGTGTGGTGGGGGAGAACCCTCTCTCACATGGTTGTTGAAGGAGGCTCTCTGTCCAAGCTTTATTTGCCTTTTCACACCAGCATTACATTATTCACTCATATTAAATGTGTGATCCACTAGAAAGGCTAGACCCTTTTCTGCAGTACTTCTGCCTAGCCAGTTATTCCCCATTTTATATTTGATTCTTCCTTCCTAAGCATAGTACTTTGCATTGTCATTATTGAATTTCACTTTTGATTTCAGACCAATTCTTCAGTTCATCAAGATCATTTGAATTCTAATCCTATCCTCCAAAGTGCTTGCAACCCCTCCCAGCTTGGTATCATCAGTAAATTCTATAAATATGTTCTTGTAACACACTGCTGGGAATACCAACAGCTGGGAGCCACTGTTACCTCTCTGCCTGAGCAAGAGTGAGTTTTGCTGGTGATTAGACTGTGTGTCAGCTCCCTGCCACACCAGGATCCCTCACCAGCAAACCCCTTAAGGGCTCTCCTGGCCCAAGCCTTGCCTAGCAGGTAACCGTCAGTGAACTCCAGACACCAAACTTCGCAGATATGTTTCTCTGCAGTGCATTGCCCCTGCCATTGTGCATTCACAGAAGATGTTGAGTTCACTGTTCAATACATCACTGCTTATTAATTTAACTGGGGTAAATACAGCCTTCCCTTCAAACAAAGCACTGAATTGGTTTATAGTAAAAGTATATAAAAGAGCCCTGATTAAGTGATACCAAGTAAAAGGGATCAAGATAGAGATGTCACAAGCAAATACAAGTGAAAACATGCATCCAAAAGTCTAAAACTTAATCTAGCAAAATACAGTCTTTGTTCTAGATGGTTTCTCTCATCCCCATCTCCGTTCCAGCTTTTACTGGCCAGCCTGGCTAGGACCTATCACAGAGATCAAATTGTTTGGTTTCTTTGTCTCCTAAGGCGGAGGATAAAGATAGTCTCTCTTGCTCTCTCTCCTCCTTATATCCCCAAAGGGATGTTTTTGTCTTATAAGTCAGGAAGGCCACCGGGGGATTCAGTCTCCTGTGCATCTGTCTGGGGTGAAGAAGCCCTATTAATTATCTGCATCTCAAGTTCAGGATCTGGATAGGCCCTGCTGGTTTAGCTTGATGGCTTTGTTTACTGCTAATTGAGGTAAACCCATATTCCTTTGTCTAGGACAGACCTGTTTATCACTTTTACCTAGGCTAGGCTGTCTGGCCTTAAACAAGTTAGTAACATCATATTAAGGGAATTCATAACTCACATATAATGTTAACATATGCATTTTACAATGATATTAATAATCAGCATGTTAGCTTTCATATAACACCTCACAAAGCATAATTTGTACAATTATTATTACGGTAGTGTGTATGCTGTGAATACACAGGTGCCTAGCATCACAACTCTCAACTCCATCAAAGTCATTAATGAAAATATTCAATAGTAGTCAACCGAGGACAGACCCCTGCAGGACCCCACTTGATATGCCCTCCCAGTTTGACAGAAAACCATTGATAAGTACTCTTTTAGAATGGTCTTTCAATCAGTTGTGAACCCACCTTTGAGTAATTTCATCTAGACCATATTTTCCTAGTTTGTTTATGAGAATGTCATAGGGGAATGTGTCAAAAGCTTACTAACATCCAGGTATATCAAATCTACTGCTTCCCCCATCCATTACCTCATCAAGAAGGAAATAAGATTGATTTGGCATGATTTCTAATTGACAAATCCATACTGACTATTACTTACCACCTAATTATCCTACAGGTTTGAACAAACTGATTGTTTAATAATTTGTTCCAGTATCTTTCCAGATATCAAAGTTAGGCTGACTGGTCTATAATTCCCCAGATCCTCCTTTTCTTCCCTTTTGAAGATAAGAAATGTTTGCCCTTCTCCAGTGTGTTGGGCCTCACTTGTCCTCCACAAGTTCTCAAAGATACTCTCCAATGAATAGTTCAAAGATTGCTTCAGCTATTTCTGTAAGTACTCTAGGGTCAAATTCATCAGGCCCTGTGGATGTGAATACATCTAACCCATCTAAACAGCCTCTAACTTGTTCTTTCTGTGTTTTGGCCTGGGATCCTTCCCCCTGGTTGTTGTTGTTAATTGAGTTAAGCATCTGATTACTATTAACATTTTTAGTGATGAATGAAACCAAAAATGACAGGTTTCAGAGTAGCAGCCTGTCAAGTTTCCTTCCCCACTCTGAACTCTAGGGTATAGATGTGGGGACCTGCATGAAAACCCCCTGAGCTTATTTTTACAAGCTTAGGTTAAAACTTCCCCAAGATATAAACTATTTTACCTTTTGCCCTTGGACTTTATTGCTGCCACTACCAAGCGTCTAACAAACATATAACAGGGAAAGAGCCCTCTTGGAAACGTTTTTCCCCCCAAAAAATCCTCCCCAAACCCTACACCCCCTTTCCTGGGGAAGGCTTGATAAAAATCCTCACCAATTTGCATAGGTGAACATGGACCCAAACCCTTGGATCTTAAGAACAATGAAAAAAGCAATCAGGTTCTTAAAAGAAGAATTTTAATTGAAGAAAAAAAGCAAAAGAATCACCTCTGTAAAATCAGGATGGTAAATACCTTACAGGGTAATCAGATTCAAAACATAGAGAATCCCTCTAGGCAAAACCTTAAGTTACAAAAGACACAAAAACAGGAATATACATGCCATTCAGCACAGCTTATTTTATCAGCCATTTAAACAAAACAGAATCTAACGCATATCTAGCTAGATTACTTACTAAGTTCTAAGACTGCATTCCTTTTCTGTTACCGGGAAAAGCATCACACAGATAGAAAGAGCCTTTGTTTCTCCCTGCCCCGCCCCCCTCCAGCTTTGAAAGTATCTTGTCTCCTCATTGGTCCTTTTGGTCAGGTGCCAGAGAGGTTATCCTAGCTTCTTAACCCTTTACAGGTGAAAGGGTTTTTCCTCTGGCCAGGAGGGATTTTAAAGTTGTTTACCCTTCCCTTTATATTTATGACACAGCCGCAAAAAGAAAAGGAGTACTTGTGGCACCTTAGAGACTAACAAATTTATTTGAGCATAAGCTTTCGTGAGCTACAGCTCACTTCATCGGATGCATTCAGTGGAAAATGCAGTGGGGAGATTTATATACACAGAGAACATGAAACAATGGGTGTTACCATACACACTGTAACAAGAGTGATCAGGTAAGGTGAGCTATTACCAGCAGGAGAGCGGGGGGTGGGGAAAAAGTGGACACTACGGTGCTAATAAGGTGGGGCCATTTCCAGCAGTTGACAAGAACGTCTGAGGAACGGCCGGGGGTGGGGGAGGTTTACTTTACCAGTCCAGACAAGAGATCCACTTCCAGGATAGTCACATAACCACTATCCTATACCAGAAACCTACTGATCGCTATGCCTACCTACATGCCTCCAGCTTTCATCCAGACCACACCACACGATCCATTGTCTACAGCCAAGCTCTACGATACAACCGCATTTGCTCCAACCCCTCAGACAGAGACAAACGCCTACAAGATCTCGATCAAGCATCCTTACAACTACAATACCCAGCTGCTGAAGTGAAGAAACAGATGGACAGAGCCAGAAGAGGACCCAGAAGTTACCTACTACAGGACAGGCCCAACAAAGAAAATAACAGAACGCCACTAGCCCTCACCTTCAGCCCCCAACTAAAACCTCATCAAGGATCTACAACCTATCCTGAAGGACGACCCATCACTCTCACAGATCTTGGGAGATAGGCCAGTCCTTGCTTATAGACAGCCCCCCAACCTGAAGCAAATACTCACCAGCAACCACACACCAGAACCACTAACCCAGGAACCTATCCTTGCAACAAAGCCCGTTGCCAACTGTGTCCACATACCTATTCAGGGGACACCATCATAGGGCCTAATCACATCAGCCACACTATCAGAGGCTCGTTCACTTGCACATCTACCAATGTGATATATGCCATCATGTGCCAGCAATGCCCCTCTGCCATGTATATTGGCCAAACTGGACAGTCTCTACGTAAAAGAATAAATGGACACAAATCAGACGTCAAGAATTATAACATTCAAAAACAAGTCGGAGAACACTTCAATCTCTTTGGTCACTCAATTACAGACCTAAAAGTAGCAATTCTTCAACAAAAAAACTTCAAAAACAGACTCCAACGAGAGACTGCTGAATTGGAATTAATTTGCAAACTGGACACAATTAACTTAGGCTTGAATAAAGACTGGGAGTGGATGGGTCATTACACAAAGTAAAACTATTTCCCCATGTTTATTTCCCACCCCTCCCCGTTTCTCAGATGTTCTTGTTAGGTGCTGGAAATGGCCCACCTTGATTATCACTACAAAAGGTTCCTCCCCTGCCTCCCGCTCGTAATAGCTCACCTTACCTGATCATTCTCATTACAGCGTGTATGGTAACAGCCATTGTTTCATGTTCTCTGTGTATATAATCTCCCCCACTGTATTTTCCACTGAATGCATCCAGTGAAGTGAGCTGTAGCTCACGAAAGCTTATGCTCGAATAAATTTGTTAGTCTCTAAGGTGCCACAAGTCCTCCTTTTCTTTCTTTTTTTTTTTTGAAACCAAAAAGGCATTCAACACATCAGCTTTGTCTGTTTCATCCATTATTTTCTCTCCTTCCCCATTAAGTAATAGACATATACTGTCCTGTGTCTCTCTCACTTCTGCTTTATTCAAATTTACAGTATTATTATCTATAGGTGGAAAAATCCACCTTTGCTGCTCAGCAGGCAGCCAGCAGCTGAAATTGACAAGCAAGAGTTTTAGTTCACAGATGCTGCCTGAGTTTTTGTTCCCGTTTCCATAGAAACCGAGGCCATATTGATGAAAATATGGTGTTTTTAATGACTATTTTATAATTTTCACATACCCAGGTTTACCATTCTGACATTCTCTTCCAAAACCCTATTATTTCATGCTTATTAAGTACATTCTCTCTAACACCATGTTTGACTTACTTTTTAAGTAGTTAGACTAAAAAGCTTACTGTGGATTTTACTTTGCATAGCAATTCCAAATTCTTACAATGTTGAGGTTACTTTGCTGAATGTAAGAAAAACACAAACCCTTTTGATTGCTGTTCTACCAGTAGTTATCTTTTTGCACAAGTATTTAGAGCTTTTAAAAGTCAGCTCAGATAAAACATAAAATAATATTTCAAATAGTAGATTATCTGACATTTAAAGAGGTCTCTGCACTTTGTTGCATTAAAATCTGCTGTTTGTTAGGAATGTTTGTGATACTCACCTGTAAACTACACCACCAGATGACAGGGCATAAACGAATAAACCAATTTGTCAAAAATGACCTCACTTATATTACTCTATCCATAATCACATAAATGCTACTGGAAAGCATTTTCTCTGACTAATGCACATTATTTTCATTTTAAAAGTATTAGTCACAAGCATTATTTTTCCAACATGCCATGCAGTTAAAAATATAAACCTTTAGGTCTGAACATTTATGAAGAGGCATCCCCTTATGAAGCATGCAAAAGAAAAGCAGCAGTATGTTTAAAATAAAAAGACCGGGTGTGGGGAACATTTCAAAGCATTTAATTGAGAATGCTACAGAAATTCTAGCTATTTAGCAATGCCCCCATATTCACAATGTATTTTAACTTAACCAAAAGAAATAATTCATACCTCACCAAGTGAATAATAGCGTCTTGGAATCTGGGAGTCTGGATAGATGTTTTCTAGGTACCATGAAAAGGGTTTACACTTCAGATTTTCTCTTAGTGCTTTTCTGACTGACACATCACCGTAATCCACTTTGACAACACCTGGAATTTTTCAGAGAAATACATAATCAATGTATAGTATTCTATACAGCTACACAAAAATGTCACTGATCATTTTATCATTTTCTAATTCCTATAATTATAGATCGACAAGATACAATTGCATGTAGCAGCTGTTACAACACTGATATTTTTGCTGCCATCCACTTTAGGAAATTAAAGGCTAATAAAAACAATATTTGTTCTATTTATAATTTGCTAATGTGGAAAAGTATAGCCATACAAATGTCTTGGTTCCCATGTTGGATAGTTAATTACATATGGCATGAAATATTATTAATTTACTATCTCAGAATCAAAATTAAATTTGAACTAACCTAAATGACTGAAATCAATATGAATTTATCCAGCTTCATTTTATATAAAAAGATTTCAATGCAGATTATTTTAAGTGCTATGATTCACACGGTTTTCTTTTGCTTTAGTTTACCAGTGGTTCTATGTGCTTTGATTTTCTAAGAAAGAAAGAAAAAAATAGCCATCTAATTTTTAAGTACAGATTTAAAAGGCATCTTGCTGGGGTTTTAAAATTTAACTAATTGTTTTGAGAAAAATAACTTGAAAGGAAGATGGATTATTTTATCAAACCCTCAAAAATTAGTTCATTGTCTTTAAAAAGTTGACCGTCATGAAGAACCTACTGTCTTATTACAAGTATGGAAGTAACAGTGCTGCTTTTTTCAATCAATTTTGTTATTTCTATGGGAGAAAATCCTGCCTTTCTTTCCCTCTACTCTATGGGTGCATGCAGCCCATGAGGCCCGGAGAACTAATGCTCCACACCTGCAACATAACAACCAGCACAAACTGGTGCAGATAGTCTCATAATTTGCTCTTGTTATAAACCAACAGCAAATTACTACCCCTTGGAACAAGAGAAAGAAGGAGGAGATTGTGCCTTAAAGAGGTGTCCCAGAGGCACAATGCCTCCTGGTGCTACTGTGGCATGGTGCAGTGTACACATTGCCCCTTACTCACGGATGAGCCTAAAGGCACAGTCAAGTGCTAATATCTGTTCATTAAAATAAACACAATCACTATACAATCTGCTTTTCTACTCTATGATCTTTCTTTCTGCTTATAGTCAATATATGCTCAGAAAGTCATGTTCTCAGCAATCTAATTTGCATCTTATTTCCATTTTTCTGGTTATAGGATTTGACATTGCTATTGTCATTCACAGAAGTTATAACACAAGAAAGTGATTTCAATGGTTGTGGGATAAATTAACATTTCTACCTCTTAAATTTTACACTTTTATGTTTGCAATCTAAATCTGGTTGTTATTATTCATTCTCACCCTCTCCCTTTGTGTTTGACTGTTTCTAAAGGGCTTCTCTGGAAAGAAAAGAATGGACCAATATACTGACAGGTTCTCTGGAAAATATACAGGTCCCAATTTCTTCTCTCTTTTACATCTATGTAAATCCAAAAAATTCAATTGATTCATTTACTACAGGATAACGTGAAATCAATAAGATGAAATTCAATAAAGACAAGTGCAATGTACTACACTTAGGAAGGAAAAAAATCAAATGCACAAACACAAAATGGGGAATAACTGGCTAGGCAGCAGTACTGCAGAGAAACATCTAGGGGTTATAATGGATCACAAATTGAATATGAGCCAATAATGTAATGCTATTGCAAAAAAGGCAAATGTCAATATAGGGTAGTATTAACAGGAGTGTCATATGCAAGAGGCGGGAGACAATTGTTCCACTCTATTTGGCACTGGTGAGACCTCAGCCAGAGACCTGCGTCCAGTTTTGGGTGGTACAGTTTAAGAAAGATGTGGACAAACAGAGAGTACAGAGGACAGCAACAAAAATAAGAGGTTTAGAAGACATGACCTGTGAGGAAAGGCCAAAAAAAAATTCATATTTAGTCTAGAGAACAAAAGGCTGAGGGGGAACCTGATACAGCCTTCCAATATGTAAAAAGTTGTTATAAAGAGGATTGTGATCAATTGGCCTCTATGTCCACAGAGGGTAGAAGTAGTAGTAATTGGCTTAGTTGGCAGTAAGGGAGATCTGGGTAGGTATTAGAAAAAAAACCTCTCTCTCTGTAAGGACAGGTAATCTCTGGAACATGTTATGTAGGGACGCTGTGGAGTCCGCGTCATTGGGACGTTTTAAGACTGCTTAGACAGACAATGGTCAGGGATGGTCTAGGTATACTTAATCTTGCCTCAGCATTGGGAGATGAACTAGATGACTTCTTGAGGTCCCTTCTAGCTCTGCATTTTTATGACGCTAAGATCAATGTAATTATTCAATGAAACTGACAGCAGAATTTGTTCCACTGCTGCTAAACAGCTATACTGTTTCCTGAGGCTCCCAGCTTTAGAATGGTTGATAGCTATTTTTTTTTTAGGTTTAGAGTTTCATGAGATAATCGATTTTAAACTCACAACATTCTAATTACCTGTGTCTCTCCCCTTTGATTTTGACATGCCTTTAGTACTTGTTATCTTGAGAGCTATTAAACACAGAATCAGTGGTGTAGACCATACAAAAGCTTGTAACTCCAGCTTTCAAATGGTATAAAGCATTGCTCTCTATTTCTAGCAGTTAATGAGAAAAAATGGCTGCCAAAAATATGCTGTAATCATGCACAAACTACCTTTCTACTCGTCAAAAACTATGTAGGGTGCCTTTCTGTGCAGAAGCTTTAGTTCCAAACTTGATAAAGCACAAGGAGATGCGGTTGACAGGCAAGTCTCTTTGCATTTGGAAAAAGAGAATGGGTCCTCGGTCTGGGGGTAATTAGCAGAAGATAAATAAAGGTTATAATCCACTACAAGATACATTTTCCTCTCAGTCACAGTCTAGATCAGGTTTTCCTAAGGATAGAGATGTCTGGAGGCTGCAGTGGAAAATATTTGCAATAGAGCTCTGGCTAAAAAGAGTTTAGTTGTTCAAAAAAAGTTTTGGATAATTTCTTAAAATGAAGACAAACTGTATAAACCCAGAAAAATGAATTCTGACAATATATTAGCCATCTAATTTTTTATCTTTTGAGTTTCACTAACAAAAGTGTGTTTCATAGCTACGAAAATTTTCTTGACAGTTATCTGATCATATTAATGATACACACCAATGGTAATTTTCAGTTTATATAAAAATAATCTTGCTGAGTTTGCATTTCATCAGCTTTCCTATTTGTTAATACAAAGAGAAAGCCTAATCATGAACGAATGAAATAAAAAATACCTAATGTGACAGTGGAAAATTACTACTACTCTGTCTCATCTTATCTGAGAAATAACATTCTAACTGACTTTATGGCTCACCTTTATTTGGAATAAAAAGATAAGATATTTTGTGAGGTTCAGACTTGAATGAATAAATGTTTCTATTTGTTATTTTATTTACTGTCAAAATTTAACAGCTGTTCAAAGTGATAATTACCTCATTTTTGCATGTATATTTGAAAATTAAAGAAATAAGTTTAGCATTTTGTTCGGAAAGTACTAAGGCCCGTTTTCATTCTCGACTTATCTGTTGTGTGAGTAAGTTCTATAGTCCAGGGCCAGCTCCTTTATCCTCCACTAATGAGCCTTGCTCTTCTGGTCAACACTTTCATGGTTCCAATGGAATCACCTGGTGTGAGTAGTCATAACTGAGGAGGGAGAGGCACTCCCTCAGATACCTAGGGCCAGTTCCATGGATGGCTTCGAATGTTAGGACTGAGACCTTCCAAAGGCCTCTCTATGCAAGAGGAACCCAGTGCAGAGAGCATTGCTTGGCTGAGATGTGTTCATAGCAACCCATGTTGCTAAACTGGATTACTGAATTCTCTACCAGTTGGTGCTTTTCAGGGTGTGCTGCTTCATTCCTAGAGATAATGAATGGGTTGGAATACTCAAACGTACAGGTCATGTAGCCAAATCTATGTCCAATAGAATGGGACAATCTCTGGTCACTTATACATGGATATAGGTTTGTTTTTTTGCCACCGTGGTTATATTGACTTCAAGAGGGTTGTGCATGGCCGTAGGGGTCCTCCCATGCAGATCAAATTGTATGATTGGGACCTAAAACAGAGGTTCTCAAACTTCTTTACAGTGTGGGATACAACTCAATAGGCAGACTGCCTCATGGATACCTTCCTTCCTATCGACCATGAGATAGCATCCATCTGGCAATGTCAGTAATTAATTATATGTAAGGGCATTAACAGATAAGAACTCAACGCATTTCAAATGAGCTATAGTGAGCAGCACAAGAGCATGCAATACTCTGCAGACCTTCAACAAGGGATCCACAGCTCAGTTTGAGAACTGATGCACTCAAAACACAAAACAGATGAAGGGACAGGGGGAAATCCAAACAAGTAAGGAAGCCAGATGGTGGCTGGCTACATCCTACTAGTAGATTCCCATTCAAATTAAAGGAATATATAGACTGTCTCCAACTATCTCACAACTTCGCAATATTTAGTCTATTGATTTCTTGTGGATATCATGGTAGATGAACATGTACAGGAAGGGTCTGAATGAGAAGGCGGTAGTCTTGTGAACCAGATACAGGTGGGTGTTCCATATGTAGGAGACAGCATGGAAGAAACCACATAAATGTCTGCAGCCAAAGCAAACAAATATATATTATGGGCCAAATTCTGCCCTTGATAGCATGCACATTAAGGTCAGTAAGAGAGAAGTCCACATCTGAGAGCAAAATATGGCCCCAAATCTGAGTTATGACTTCACAAACAAGGAATTTCAAGGCTTGCAAGTGTTTCTACAACCTGTGATTACTGCTCCCTTATTTAAATAAACTGTTTTATTTCAATTAGTTTACCACATTGCAGACTAACGTTGAAAAATGAGGCATTAGCCACTTGAACCGATTATTTTGTTTGCAACACAACAATCTGAATCTTCATTTTTAAATAGCTGTACAATAGTATATGCTATTGTAACTGCCAATGTATTGCCCAGTTGCATTTAATTTCCTAACTATAATGCAACTGCAGAAGTGACACTACCCAGAGCAGACTGGCAATTACTGTAGCCTTTACATGTTCTCACATGGTTACTAGAAAGAAATCCACACTGTAACATTCATATATGTTTCATGGAATAAGCTTCCTGACAATCAGTCAATCTCAATAAGAAACACATTTGACGCTGACTATTGACAAACTATGTAATACAAATTGGAAAAGGAAGTATAAATGTTTTCTGATTGAAATTTGATTTTAAAAAGTTAACTGCACATCTCTTGCTATAAGAGCGGGCTGTGTATGCTATTAATTGGCTAGCAGGGGATGTTAAGCAAACACGTATTGGAAACTTCTTTTTGGAAATAAAGTATGCCATTCCTTTGATATGGGGAAGACGGAAGAGTCCTAAACATGGGTCTTAGGATAGCAATTGTGGTTGTATGCTGTTCCTTGACTGGGCAGTAGCAATATAATATTTCATCCCCTATCAACATTTTCTACTGTCAGATATTCCACAAAGGGTGAGAGTTGTAAAAGCACACAGTGTTGGCCCAACCTTGCTACCATTGCCTTCAATGGGGAAAGAGTCAATCAACCCCAGAAGCTTTGGAAAAGCCCACCCAGAACGTATGCTGAGACTGTATAAGGTACAACTGATGAGGTAATGTGCACACTGCTCAGCTTTAGAACTTTTCAACAGCTAGTCAAAAGAACAAAATCCAGTCATGATGAGAAGAGAAGTGCGTCAGGCATATAATTTTAGTACCAAAAGGAGGGAGTATATATAGCCAATATCTTAACCTTTACACAGGGAAACGTGACAAGCTGACATTCTTTTCATTTTCTACTTCCTTATCAAGTTGACTTTTTTTGCAGGTTTGCCTATAATTTGTCAAAGACAACCACAATAGTCATCTAATGACAGGCATTGCCAGTTCTGCTGGCACCCATTCTAGCCCTCAGGGAAAGAATGGGCCAGTCAAGGTGCATTGAAATAATGGGAAGAAGCATGTGGGCCATTCCAATGACACCGTCTAATTTGAGTTATTTTAAGACCGGGAATTAAAAACAAAAGAACCCCAATGACTGACTAAAGCTCATGCTGAAGAAGTAAGTGCCTATATTCTTGAGTCTACTCTAATTTTATATGCAGTATAGTTATAGCTGTGTTGGTCCCAGGTTATCAGGGAGACAAGGAGCGTGAGGTAATATTTTTACTGGACAAAGAAAAAGAAGAAGCTTGTGGCTCGAAAGCTTGTGTAGCTTGAAAAGCTTCTCTCTCTCGCTAACAGAAGTTGGTCCAATAAAAGATATTATATCAGCCGCCTTGTCTATCTAATTTTAGATGACAGCTACTAGTGACTGGGCTTCCACTGTACCTCTTGGAAAACTATTTGTCTGTTTAATTACACGCATTGCTACCAAAAGTTTGATTCATCATCTTACTCTCAGTCAGAACCCCTTGGACTACCCCAACAATCAATTCTTTGGTGTTTGCAGCCTTCAAATACTAATAGTTACTATAATCACTTGAGTCCTCATCTAGTCAAGTTATACTTGTTTAGCTCAATTTTTTTTGTCCTTGTCTGAATTTCATCCACTCTCTAGATACCATGGGGTAGTGAGATGTCTAGAAAATGTTTTTTTGTTGGAAAATGCAGATTTGTCAAAAATGAAACACTTTGTAGAAGCATGTCAATGTTGACAAATTTCTATTTAGGAAAAAAAATACTACATGAACCCAATCCTTCAAGCAATCCACATGCAGAACTCCAAACATAGTAAATAGGGAGCTAACAGGAATGGTCCAAAAGATTAAAGACAAATCAAATAATGATTAAATATGGCAAATGCTGTTTTTACTTTATTTCTAGTCCATAGGGTATTTTATATTATTGAAAGTGTTTTCAGATTCTTGTTTTTTAAGGAAAGGTCTCTTCTCTCAATAGAAGCAGCCGCTTAACTGGGACAATATGCCATCCATCAGGATATCCTAATAACTGCTGATTCTGCTGTATTTGAAAAAAGAGTACTGAAGAAGTTTAGCATTCTGGTTGTTATTTAATACTTTGTTTTATGAAATACCAGGCAGGCAGTCAACAAGTCAGAATTGCCACCTAGGAAATTTTCAAACAGAATAATACAAAAATGAGAAGTACAAAAAGTTAAACACTTCTGTCCTAGTTATACTCCTCTAAGCTCTATTGTAACCTGTTTCAGAGTAACAGCCGCATTAGTCTGTATTCGCAAAAAGAAAAGGAGTACTTGTGGTACCTTAGAGACTAACCAATTTATTTGAGCATAAGCTTTAGTGAGCTACAGCTCACTTCATCGGATGCATACTGTGGAAAATACAGAAGATGTTTTTATACACACAGACCATGAAAAAATGGGTGTTTATCACTACAAAAGGTTTTCTCTTCCCCCACCCCACTCTCCTGCTGGTAATAGCTTATTGAAAGTGATCACTCTCCTTACAATGTGTATGATAATCAAGCAATATTGTTAACCTATCCAACTATACTCTTAGCCCAGCAGAAGCAGCTGTCCTATCTCGGGGCCTCTCCTTCTGCCCCTCCACCGCCATAAACATGATACAGTTCTGTGGTGACCTAGAATCCTATTTTTGACGTCTCCGACTCAAGGAATATTTCCAACACACCTCTGAACAACATACTAATCCACAGAGACCTTCCTACCAACACTACAAAAAGAAGGATTCTAGGTGGACTCCTCCTGAAGGTCGAGACAGCAGACTGGACTTCTACATAGAGTGCTTCTGCCGACATGCACGGGCTGAAATTGTGGAAAAGCAGCATCACTTGCCCCACAACCTCAGCCGCGCAGAACACAATGCCAACCACAGCCTCAGAAACAACTCTGACATCATAATCAAAAAGGCTGACAAAGGAGGTGCTGTTGCCATCATGAATAGGTCAGAATATGAACAAGAGGCTGCTCGGCAGCTCTCCAACACCACTTTCTACAAGCCATTACCCTCTGATCCCACTGAGAGTTACCAAAAAAAACTACAGCATTTGCTCAAGAAACTCCCTGAAAAAGCACAAGATCAAATCCACACAGACACACCCCTGGTACCCCGACCTGGGATATTCTATCTACTATCCAAGATCCATAAACGTGGAAATCCTGGGCGTCCCATCATCTCAGGCATTGGCACCCTGACACCAGGATTGTTTGGCTATGTAGACTCCCTCCTCAGGCCCTAGGCTACCAGCACTCCCAGCTCCCTTCAAGACACCACTGACTTCCTGAGGAAACTACAATCCATCTGTGATCTTTCTGATAACACCATCCTGGCCACTATGGATGTAGAAGCCCTCTACACCAACATTCCACACAAAGATGGACTACAAGCCACCAAGAACACTATCCCCGATAATGTCACGGCTAACCTGGTGGCTGAACTTTGTGACTTTGTCCTTACCCATAACTATTTTACATTTGGGGACAATGTATACCTTCAAATCAGCAGCACTGCTATGGGTACCCGCATGGCCCCATAGTATGCCAACATTTTTATGGCTGACTTAGAACAACGCTTCCTCAGCTCTCGTCCCCTAACGCCCCTACTCTACTTCCGCTATATTGATGACATCTTCATCATCTGGACCCATTGAAAAGAACCCCTAGAGGAATTCCACCATGATTTCAACAATTTCCATCCCACCATCAACCTCAGCCTGGTCCAGTCCACACAAGAGATCCACTTCCTGGACACTATAGTGCTAATAAACGATGGTCACATAAACACCACCCTATACCGGAAACCTACTGACCGCTATTCCTACCTACATGCCTCCAGCTTTCACCCTGACCACACCACATGATCCATTGTCTACAGCCAAGCTCTACGATACAACCGCATTTGCTCCAGACAGAGACAAACACCTACAAGATCTCTATCAAGCATTCTTACAACTACAATACCCACCTGCGGAAGTGAAGAAACAGATTGATAGAGCCAGAAGAGTTCCCAGAAGTCACCTACTACAGGACAGGCCTAACAAAGAAAATAACAGAACGCCACTAGCCGTCACCTTCAGCCCCCAACTAAAACCCCTCCAACGCATTATCAAGGATCTACAACCTATCCTGAAGGACGACCCAACACTCTCACATATCTTGGGAGACAGGCCAGTCCTTGCCTACAGACAGCGCCCCAACCTGAAGCAAATACTCACCAGCAACCACAAGCCACACAACAGAACCACTAACCCAGGAACCTATCCTTGCAACAAAGCCCGTTGCCAACTGTGCCCACATACCTATTCAGGGGACACCATCATAGGGCCTAATCACATCAGCCACACTATCAGAGGCTCATTCACCTGCACATCTACCAATGTGATATATGCCATCATGTGCCAGCAATGCCCCTCTGCCATGTACATTGGTCAAACTGGACAGTCTCTACATAAAAGAATAAATGGACACAAATCAGATGTCAAGAATTATAACATTCATAAACCAGTCGGAGAACACTTCAATCTCTCTGGTCACTCGATTTCTGATCTCAAAGTGACTATCCTTCAACAAAAAAACTTCGAAAACAGACTCCAATGAGGGACTGCTGAATTGGAATTAATTTGCAAACTGGATACAATTAACTTAGGCTTGAATAGAGACTGGGAATGGTTGATTCATTATAAAAAGTAACCTATTTCCCCTTGTTTATTCCTTCCCCGCCCCCCCCACTGTTCCTCAGACGTTCTTGTTAAACCCTGGATTTGTGCTGGAAATGGCCCACCTTGATTAACATACACATTGTAAGGAGAATGATCACTTTAGATAAGCTATTACCAACAGGTCGGTGGTGGGTGGGGGAGAAAACCTGGATTTGTGCTGGAAATGGCCCACCTTGATTAACATACACATTGTAAGGAGAGTGATCACTTTCGATAAGCTATTACCAGCAGGAGAGTGGGGTGGGGGGAGAGAAAACCTTTTGTAGTGATAAACACCCATTTTTTCATGGTCTGTGTGTATAAAAACATCTTCTGTATTTTCCACAGTATGCATCCGATGAAGTGAGCTGTAGCTCACGAAAGCTTATGCTCAAATAAATTGGTTAGTCTCTAAGGTGCCACAAGTACTCCTTTTCTTATTGTAACCTGTGTTAGTTAAAACATGTTAGCTAATTTTAAGATGTGTTCGCTATCTTTCTAGTCTATAAATGTCTGAGCTGTAGGTACATGGTATTAAGATTCACACTTGGGATCCATTCACTGCCTAAATCAGAATGGAAAAAAATGCTAAAACAAGCTACTGAACAACTAGGATTTAGACCAAGTAATCCTGGAACATGTTCAGTAGAAGTACAAAGATAATGTTTAGAGCAGGGGTGGCCAATCTGTGGCTCCAGAGCCACATGCGGCTCTTCAGAAGTTAACATGCAGCTCCTTGTATAGGCACCAACTCCTGGGCTGGAGCTACAGGTAGCAACCTTCCAACGTGCTGCGGGGGAGGGTGCTCACTGCTCAACCCCTGGCTCTGCCACAGGCCCTACCCCCACTCCACCCCTTCCCGCACCCTCCCCTCAGCCTGCCGTGCCTTCGTTCCTCCCTCTCCCTCCCAGAGCCTCCTGCATGGAAGGTGTGGGGAGGGAGGGAGGGTGAGGCCGATGGGTGGGGGAGCTGACGGTGGGATGCTGATCTATTATTGTGGCTCTTTGGCAATGTACACTGGTAAATTCTGGCTCATTCTCAGGCTGAGGTTGAACACCCCTGGTTTAGAGCAACTAAATAGTAGGCCTGGTTGAAATTTTTCCATGAAAAGTTCTTTCATTGAAAAATGCCCTTTATTTCAAAATCAAAAGTTGCACAAAATATTGTCAATATATTTCATGCCATGAAAAATGTGCTTTCACTCCTAATATTTTGTTTTCCATTTTCTTTTTTATTAAAAGCATTATTGAGAATATTATCAAGAAAATTTGTTTACTAAAACTGTTTTTTGTGAAACAAAAAATTTCAATAACCATTTCAATAAGTGTTTTGGAGAGTATTTTTGATCATTTGGGGGGAAATATTAAAGAAAAAACAGGGACAGTTTTTGAACATGTCAAAACAAAAACAACCTAGAACATTTTCGTGAAAATATGTTTGGCCCCTAACTAGCAATGGTGCAATCACCAAAGCTAAATTCACCTCTCTGTGAAAGCTGGGGTAACACCCTCCACAGCTGAAGTGTGGCTGTGAGGGAAGCTACCTCAGAACGGCCCATCAGGGTGACCTCTCCCCCTGCAGAGTACTGAATAAGGGCTATACATTGATCCTATATATAGGCCTCCATAGAGGGAAGCATTGGGGTCAAGTCACGATGGAAACCATAAAATATGCTATCAGGCAGGATCAGTGACTCTAACACCTAAAAGTGGTGCACAAAGGGTAGTGGTGCTGCACCAGCCAGCAGAATGGAATAGCAGCTGAGATGATTGGCTGGGATGGGAAGGTGGCTACCCTGTGACCTCCTGGCTCTGGATCCACACATTGCACACCTCACCGGCATAAACTCTCCATTTCTGCGAATGAATGTGGGTAAAGTGAATTTTACCCTGACAGTAGGTAATAAAAATAAAACCTGTAAAAAAAAAAACTTAAATAACATTGTGCTTCCCTTATACATTTGAAAATATGCATTATGCTTTGATTATCTTTGTTCACTTATTCGTTAGTTAAATCCCCCAAATAAATATATCCTAGATAGGTCAGCATTTAGAAAACAGAAAACTCTAGATAGACTATGTAGCAATTCTACACTACACGTATATTGCTTACTTAAATATATAAATGCACTTGTGGATGCAGTGAATTGTACACCGTCCTTTACACACAACATCCAGCAGATGGAACTGTTTTCCCATTAAAAACTGGAGCCTAGTAGTCAAAATTCATTAGAGATGGATGGAGATGAAATACATGCTACTGGGAGGTACTGCTACTATATGCCCAAACCTGTAGGTCTTACTCAGGCAAAGCCATTGAAGTCAATAGGATGAATCCTGCAGTCTTTATTGAGCCAAAATTTTGACATGAATTCTCAGTGAGGATTGTTGGATTAGATCTTATGCGTACAGCTAATGCGGCAATGAGTCTCTGCTCAAGCGTTCAGCTATTTTATATCTAACCCATATAGTAGCAATGCCAAATGTAATACAAGCCTCTCAATATTTGAGGACTTTCTTAAACTCCCAAGCCCTGGAATCATGTTATTATCTGATATTCCTTCCTTCATACTGTCCTTCCTTTAAAGTACATTTCTAGGCATTATAGTTGTGGAGAAAAGCTCAGGCAAACAAAAAATTCAATTAAAAAAACCTCATGATTGTTAAGCTAATCTTACAATTGCTTGTGGTTGACTAATAATATTTGAGCACTTAGGGCAGGAAATACCGTCGTGATGTTCCGAAAATACAAGAGTATAGCTTTTCATTTCAATTAGATTTTGTTGGGGCGGGAGGGGGGGGGAAGAGCGAGAGAGAGCGTGAGATGGCATGCGCGCATGCACAGGGTGTCATGGTGAAAGAAAACTAACATCATCTTTGAGTTGTTAATATAATGATCACTGAATTCTCTTGTGCTGAGAAAGTCCTGTCACCTCATAGCATATAAGCTTTTATGTGAGAAAAAGGACCATGTCCACTTGCATTTTTATTTTATTTTATTTTTAAATTTGCTGCTCTCTGTGCATCTTTGTTCTCTATGTGTCAGACTCTCAGGTCTGTAAATGGAGGACACAGCTAAATGAGGGAGGAGGTTCAGCAAACCAGCGTGTTCCATCCCCACTCCCTAGGACTTGCGGAGGGAGGGCAGTAAAAGGATCTGCACAGTGGGGCTGGGACTGAGATTGCTTGAGAATAGGAAGAGAGCTGTGGGGTTGGAACCTGACAGGGCCTCTGGCCCCAGGGTGATTCTCTGGGAAAGGCAATACAGCCTGTGATTGTACTACCTGTTCTGCAGAACCTCTTTCATGATAGTGAACTCTAGGGCAACCAAAACCACGGGGAGACCTTGGTAGCCCAGCTCCCATTTGAACTGTACTGTTGGGGAATACAGAGAATGTAGAGCCAGAATAAAGACAGTGGGCCTCTATGTGGATTGTCCAAGCATCTTGCAGATCCACGAGTATCCTCCAGATTTGAATGTGAGCAAACCACACACCCAACTGGAACAAGTGAAGAGAACTCCACCAGTGGACTCATGCAGAGTTTTCCTGCTGTTGAAGGGAGCAATCTGGCCCTGTGTTACTTAATAACTGATCTGAAAGTATAGTTGATATCATGGCTATGGTTTTGCTCTTTTTCCTGAGCTTTTGGTTTCCTGACTCAAGTCTATTTTATTTGTTCTTATTATTTTACCTGTGAATTTGTATTTTAAAATGCATTTACAGTTTGGTGCACAGAACAATGGCTAATTAGGTACATGGATCAATATGATCATATATGCATGGTAAACATACAGCTAAATGCTATATCATGTTGCTTTTGGAACAGCATCATCATATACAATTTGGTACCAAGGGATAAACCAACAACTGCAACAGGACACCCACCCCCCACCTTTTAATTCATACATAATTGTGATGGGAAGAAAAACACCAGAAATTTGTAAAGAAAATATTGCTTTCTGCTCCAAAATTAAGTGTTCCTTTGTGGGATTGCATTCAAAGCAAAGACATGAACAATGAGTTGTTCCTAGCTTTAGAACCCAATAGCATTTGAGGATACATTCTCAAAGCCAGGCAAATATAAGAAAAGAAATGGAAAAAAAGGGAATTATCAGACAAACTGTTATTCTGCTAAATAAATCCCTGCCAGTCAACTTCAATAGTTCTGTAGCCATTATACTTAGTCTATGACACATTTTCTGACATTAGGACTCTGAGAATAAAAAAGATCCACAGAGATGTGACAATATTGACTACAAATTCAGACTGATGGTACGGTGTCATCATACATACTTTTTTGTAGTGAATTCAATGTGTGAAAGGTTTGAGAGTTTTGCAGAACAAAGTCCTTTGTATACGGGACAGTTAGACCTAGATTTTCAAAAGTGAATGGTGCTGAGGAGTGGGGGTTCCTCAATTTGGGGGTGCTCTGTTAGGACACCTTAGAGGTGATCTGATTTTTCAGAGGGAGGGTGCTCAGTGCTCTTTGAAAATGAGGGACCAATAAGGTGTCTCAGAATGGTTACCCAAAAATGGAGGTACCCAAAGTCATGAACCATTTTGAAAATCTGAAAGACCTTATATTATGGGCAACAGGGGTATTGGCTTCCCCCATACTTCCCCACTTATAGAAGGTGAAGAGGGAATTCAGTCCCATCTCTGTTCAGTCATTAGTATTTCTGCTAACAAGAAATGCCACCCACCCACATCAAAGTGTGGAGGAAATTGATGGGGCTGGCGCTGAAAGGGGAACAGTCCCAGAAGCAAGGAAGGGAGACACTTGCCAAGGGACAATACGTAGATCCTCCCCCCGCCCCCGGGAGTCTCTGGCACCCATTGGCCAGCTGAGGGAAAGGGATGCTGATTGGCCAGCATTCTCCAGATCCCAGGACTTAGCCCAGCGCAGGGGCCACGTGGAGCCCCTTTTAGCTCCATTCCAGCAGCCCGCCCTACCCACCTGAACCAGGAATGGGAACCCAGCCTGCCAGATGCTGCAGGATCTAGCTGATCTCCTGTTTAGAGGGTCAGGAAGGAATTTTTTTCTCCCATAGGCCAATTGGCATAGGACCAGAGAATTTTTTGCCTTCCTCACAGCACCTGCAAGACACAGTGGGTTCAGTAGGAACACACTTAATACCCAGCTGATTTACTGGGGGGGAGTTGTTTACTTGTCACAATTGGGGCCAATTTCCCATGCAGTTAAGAGAATAAAATGAACAGTTCCCAGAGGTAAGAGACCTGGTATTTTGGTGATGGGCCTTGGGCTCATGTGATAGGGTGAGAGGTCCCCACCCTGCTGAACCCTCTGTCCCCTTCATATGGAGAGAGCTGAGTCCAGGCTGGGAGGGTAGGCTGAGGAGAGCCTACCCAGTGATATGGGTTATATGGTAAGGAGCCCTGTAACCCCAGCACTGGAACCAATTAAATCCCTGGTATAGGACAGTATGGGTGATGGGGAGAGGGGTAGCGCCTCTCCCTTGTGTAAAGTTACCGCCTGCTGCTTAATTCCAAGGATATGGCTGTGCTCATTTTGTCACTGTCCACATCAATGCCAGTTACAGTCCATTCTGAAGGTCATCTTATGATGTGGAAACTTGTCCAGGAGATATATTTTAAAGCTCCAATTTATAAGCAGTTCCATGAGGTAAAGGGGTGCGTAAGGACACTTTTCCTCATTAGTCTCTGATGGGTTTAATGTTTCCCAAATAGGTTATTATCCTAGGATAACTGTTCCTTTGCAGCACACTGAGAGTCTTCTCTTTCACCTCAGTGCTTACCCCTGTGATTCAGTTAATTAGCATCTGGTTAGTGTGTATTTCTTTTGCTGAAGTTCTGATTACACATGTTGAAACTCCCTTGTCAGGAAGCCTGGTAATATAACTACTGAAAGGCAAACTACTATTATAGTTTTTCAGCTCCAAGACCATGCAGTTATTTTTGACAACCGTTCAGAATGAACGTAGAATCAAGTCTAAGAAGAATGTCATGTTCAAATGTCTGAGCTGTTGCTTGTGAAGTGAAATGTTCTCTTCTGTAATTTTCTATGCTAGATCAGAGTAGTGTATTCAAATATGACAAAAATGCCATTTAAGGGAGTTAGCCCAGACCTAATGGTAACATGAGGAGCTATCACGTTGGAGACCAAAGCTTATCTTGGAGATTGTTTCCTCACTGTCAGACTGATATGGAAACAGGAAATGCTCACATTAGCAGCAGTACCAGCATAGCTCTCAGACAGCCTCTGGGAAACGGAGACACAGCTAAGATATAGATTAGCTTTGCTTTAATTTTGTGAAACATCTGTTGACTGACATACTGACCGCTCCTGCACCTTTAAGCAGGTGGTTTTTTGGCTGGTCTGGCCGAGTGAAGGGAGCAGGGCTTTATGGCTGGGGGTGGCGGGGTATGAAAACTCCTGCAAAAGGGGCAGGTAGAGTGGTCACTGACTCATCCCCTGGGAATGCAGGGTTTGAAAAGGAGCAGCAAGGCCTTCCTTTTACATGGACCAAGGCTGAGGAAAGACCCACCCTCCCTCCTTTTTAGGTGGCAAAATATCCAGTTTAGTCAACACCTGTTGTAGGCATTACACTAGCTGTCCCTTTTTTAAGGGGGCTGGGAAGGAATTTTTCCCTTACTACCATATTGGCTTGGGTGCAGTTGGTTTTTTTTTTCCTGCTTTCCCCACAGCAAGTTTCAGAAAGGGCTTTGTTCATGCATGGCATGACGGCAGGTAGGCCATATGTCACAACTCATTATTTAAGTGTACGGCGATTGTCCAGTGCAGGTACTCCATAGGAAAGGTATAGAGTGACTGGATAAATGGCTTGGAAAAGAACTTAAAAAGAGGTGTTCATTAAAGGAAGGAACAGGGGAGTGGTTGGGGACTCAAATGGTTGGTATGGCAGGGAGCCAACCCCCCATTCTTATAGCCTACCTTAGCCCTCCTACGAGCCAGGTGTGGATGGTAAGTTCCCAGCAATGGATTTGCTGGAGGAACATGGATGGAAAAAGAGGGGGAGCTGGTAAAAGCCCCCCAGGTAATTATGGAATAAACATGGGGGTTACCTGCACTGTACACTGTTATCTGCTGGGTAGTCCCAGATATCTAATAATAAACTTGCAGCCTAATTAAACCGATGTCAAATGTCTCATGTCCTCCTTTCGGCATAGCCAGACAATTAATATCCAACAACAAAAGAAAAAATATTTATGCTTTAAGATGCAATATTTTGTGATGCAGCAGGTCAGGGAAACTGTATAAATACATTAGGAACAATAAACTTTTCCAAGCATTGTTCCTGGGTCAACACTCAAAAAGAAAATGCATTAGTCACCTAGTGTCAAACACCACATGCCAGCATGCTTACTTATCTGCACCCAGAAACTACAATCCCTATGCATTCTTACCTGCACCCACTAACACCTACCAATCCCACCTGCCAGCTGAAAGGCCACCATTTAAAATGCAGTATTGCTCTGAAAAGGAACTCTGTAGAACAAATCAGACCTTGTGACTTTACTGACTAAAATAAGTATCATTTTTATTCCTTTTACCACTAAAGAGGCAAAAGAATTGAGAGTGTATGGATTGGTTTCTACTCTGGCTCATGCATCATCAACAGAATGGTTAACTAAGTTCTGTTTGCAAAATCTTTGTTGTTGATAATCAAAAAGAACCCATCTTGATTTTCAGAGCTCTGGTGGAATTTGTAGGCGTGGCAGTTTGAGAAGCCTCTTGTTAATTGTAACCTGTGCACACTTGACCGGGAAACCACCATTTTCACTTTTTGAAAAAAGAGCCACTTTTCAATGTCAAACAACATTTTAAAGGAAAGTATCTGATTGTATTGGGGTTGGGGAGTGAAGGAGAGTGCTTATTTGACTACTTCAGGGAGAAGGCATGCTTCTAGTTCTTTTTCTTGTGACTTAGAATTCTGGTCTGTGACCTAGCCAGCCCACTTTCGGGCAGAGGCCTCAATTTTAGGGAATTAAAAGCAAAATACAAATATTGTTTTTTCTCAGTGTTTTAATATTTGCAGATAACACATTAAAGCTGAATATCAAGGAACAAAAGATATTAAAATGATTATAACATTTAAGATCACAAGCAATACAGGAGAAGAAACTTTGATGTTGTTCTTTTTATGATCCAAATCAGAAATACTGCCTCTTAACTCAAACACCATGTGACTTATAGGAACGACGTCTAGTTTTTGTTTCACTGGATGTTTCATGCTTTGCCTTTTTTCACTGTGATCTGCTAATCTCCGATTAACTACATTCTCAGTGTGATCTCACTCACAAATTGAAACTTCTACCACAGTACATACAATCAGGAGATTTTGACAGCTTCTCCTTTGTATTGTATTAAAAAAAACCAGAACAACTCAGCTATAAATACTTTTCATTTCAGACTACCTAAACAGACTGGCTTATCCAGAACTACATCACACTATACACATGCATGCTAGCACACACATATATTCTTTTTACTTTGAGCAAGAAACTAATTTGTACTGATTTTGAGTAATCCTTTATATTCCCCTCTGCTCAACTTAAAACCAAGCTATTATCAATCAATACATTAATGTCACTGTGCACCAAATAATCAAACATGTCCTTGCTGGCAGCAGAGTGAAAGCATCGCATGCTTTGAACATAATATTTGAGGCTATAGAAAAAGTATAGTTTGTAAAAGAATGGATTTAAATATTTCAGGAAAGAGCTGTTTAGATGAAAAAGCAGATGATTTTCAAGTGGTAACAAACTAGATGATACGGGGCATTGCATTGCACCTACTTTTATCTAACTGGAATATACTGCAAATGGTTGGAAGGAGGATATAGTTTCAAAATTGGCTAAATGTACTGTTTTTTGAGACAAGATGGCATAAACTAATTCATAATGATAAAGATAGAAGTGACATGCCTTTGAAACAAAGTACAAGGTGATGAAGCTGGGGATTTTACTATTTATTACCAGAGTGCTTAGAGCAGTGGTTCTCAAAGCCAGTCTACCGCTTGTTCAGGGAAAGCCCCTGGCGTGCTGGACCGGTTTGTTTACCTGCCGCGCCTGCAGGTTCGGCTGATCGCGGCTCCCACCTGCCGCGGTTCGCCGCTCCAGGCCAATGTGGGCTGTGGGAAGCGGTGCAGGCCAAGGGACGTTTTGGCCGCCATTCCTGCAGCTCCCATTGGCCTGGAGCGGCAAACCACGGCCAGTGGGAGCCGCGATTGGCCGAACCTGCGGATGCAGCAGGTAAATAAACCGGTCCGGCGCGCCAGGGGCTTTCCCTGAACAAGCAGTGGACCGGCTTTGAGAACCACTGGCTTAGAGGATTAGGGCCCTGTTGTGCTATGATTTGTACAAAGAGTAAAAGACAAGCTTTGTCCCAAATAGCTTATATTTTACGAGTCTCAAATGGAGAGCAAAAAGGAGGGGGACAGACCAGGAATGGAATCTTGGGATGGAATCTTGGGGTGATTTTGCAACTAATTTAAAGGCATCTGCACAATACTTCACAGCATTTATTATTTTTAGTGAAATCTGTCCCCTTACTAAGCAGCCTCCTGTCTTAAGAGATGCATGTGGGGAGTGGGGAGTGGTATGGGATGTACCAACGTTTTGATGGCATGATTTTAGGGCAGTTGTAATTCCTCATGAGTGGCTAAGGTACCAGCAAGTGATCCAGGTCATTATTCAAGTTGTTCCCCAAAAATAATTTCCACTATCCCACACCATCATGTAATCTATGTATGTCACATATTTTGCAGAAAATATTATTTAGAAATCTACTGGAGAGTTTTAAAACTTGATTGACACTGTCTGCAAACCTGAATTCAAAAGGAGAGGAAAGTTGGCTGAAATGATCTTTAGAAACTAAAAATTCTTCACACTAGCTCTTTGATTCATAATAAGTATACTCATTTGAAGATGTGATACATTAGAACCCACCAGAAAAAGAAGCGTCGTATCCCACTGGAAACATTTGAAAGCTGGTATAAGCAGCAGTGGAAAGCTCTTCTTTTTTCTCCCTCTGAGTCAGAGTAAAGTTCTGCAGTAGAGTAATCTACAACCACCACCCTTTTTTGTTCACGAATATTTGTCAAGAGATTTTGATATTTATCAATTGGCTGTTATTCAGTAACATTTAACAGTGTTTCATGCACATAAATGTCAGTTTACAGTTTGCATACAAACAGCGTTTACGTCTTTGCTATTTGCTATTACTGCTACGGCTGCAACTAATTGTTTATGTATCTCTCTCTCTCTCTCTCTCACACCCTTCCTACCCTCATCATGGGATGCATACATGAAATTATTGTATTTAAATGCATGGCAAATATTTAAGTTAAGATTCCATCTTAACTTAAACTTGAATGGTTTCAGAGTAGCAGCCATGTTAGTCTGTAACCGCAAAAAGAACAGGAGTACTTGTGGCACCTTAGAGACTAACAAATTTATTAGAGCATAAGCTTTTGTGGACTTCAGCCCACTTCATCGGATGCATAGAATGGAACATATAGTAAGAAGATATATATACATAGAGAGAAGTTGGAAGTTTCCATACAAACTGTAAGAGGCTAATTAGTTAAGATGAGCTATTATCAGCAGGAGAAAAAAACTTTCGTAGTGATAATCAAGATGGCCCATTGAGAGAGTTAACAAGAAGGTGTGAGGATACTTAACTTAGGGAAATAGATTCAATATGTGTAATGACTCAGCCACTCCCAGTCTCTATTCAAACTGAAGTTAATGGTATCTAGTTTGCAAAATAATTCAAGCTCAGCAGTTTCTCGTTGGAGTCTGTTTTTGAAGCTTTTCTGTTGCAAAATTGCTACCCTTAAATCTTCTACTGAGTGGCCAGAGAGGTTGAAGTGTTCTCCTACCGGTTTTTGAATGTTATGATTCCTGATGTCAGATTTGTGTCCATTTATTCTTTTGCGTAGAGACTGTCCGGTTTGGCCAATGTACATGGCAGAGGGGCATTGCTGGCACATGATGGCATATATCACATTGGTAGATGTGCAGGTGAATGAGCCCCTGATGACATGGTTGATGTGATTAGGTCCTATGATGGTGTCACTTGAATAAATATGTGGACAGAGTTGGCATCGGGCTTTGTTTCAAGGATAGGTTCCTGGGTTAGTGTTTTTGTTGTGTGTGGTTGCTGGAGAGTATTTGCTTCAGGTTGGGGGGCTGTCTGTAAGCAAGCACTGGCCTGTCTCCCAAGATCTGTGAGAGTGATGGGTTGTCCTTCAGGATAGGTTGTAGTTCCTTGATGATGCGTTGGAGGGGTTTTAGTTGGGGGCTGAAGGTGACAGCTAGTGGTGTTCTATTATTTTCTTTGTTGGGCCTGTCCTGTAGTAGGTGACCTCTGGGTACTCTTCTGGCTCTGTCAATCTGTTTTTTCACTTCAGCAGGTGGGTACTGTAGTTGTAAGAACACTTGGTAGAGATCTTGTAGGTGTTTGTCTCTGTCTGAGGGATTGGAGCAAATGCGGTTGTATCGTAGAGCTTGGCTGCAGACAATGGATAGTGTGGTGTGTAGCTGGTGCCCCGCAGCTCCCTACCACTCCTAACTGGTGCTATCCGAAGTCACGGAGGTCTTTGGAAGTCATGCATTCCGTGACTTCCATGACCAAATTACAGCCTTAATCATCAGTGATGTTTAAGCCCTTCCCAGCACTGCAATACTGTCTGCTACCACTTAAGCTCCAAGACTCAAACAGGACTAACTATGTTAGCTGGCAGCAGCAGAAGTCTATAGAGGGATAGACTGTTGGGTCCAGGTGCTGAGTCTGAAGGGTGATTTAGGTGAGGGGATGGAACCCAGCCCAGCTCTCTTCTTCCCTCAATACCTTCTGCTACAGCTGTTCTAGCAGCTCCCATGTGTTCCCAGCACATTGAGTATTGCTGTTGCTAGGGCAGCAACCCAGCTAGATAAAAAGTTTGTGTGATCTGTTATTCCGGTATGCTGCAAAAAATTTCCCGAGGAACAAAAGCCAGAAAAAGGAAATGGCAATTTTTAGCATTTTGTCTGAATGGAATTTCATGGAACCAAAAATACATTTTGGTAGCCTGAGGGCCTCCTGCCAAAAACCACACACAAGGAGGTGTGAAAGCTCCTCAAAGAACAAGTCACAAAAATCTTTTATAATGGAAAGTGGGAGGCAATTTAAACATAAAGGACACTACCAATTCCTCCTATAAGATCATTTTCCTTGGTAGCCTAGTTGACTGCCTGCGTGAACACAGAGCAGGAACTTTTTTCTTTTATCTATATTTTTCCTGTATTATATCTCTGATACTCTTGTGGTTTGGCATTACAAATAGCTAGAGTAATGGGATTGATATAATCCATTTTAGGCCTGTCCTGCAATTCACTTCAGCTATGCAGACAACTATAGAAATCAGTGTGCCTCCCTGGAGGTGGAGCAGTGTTTCCCATGTGCAGTGTGCTGCAAGATCCGGTTCTTAATTATGTTATTAAAGAGCGAGAAAAGCAATATCGGGGGGGTGCCTTCCCTCCCCCAGCTCCTTTCTTTGTGATGTATGAAGAAGGTAAGAAGTTTTTGCTTTAAAAACATATACTTATTCTTTATAAATTCAAGTCTTGTGTACCTTAGCCAATGAGAAATGCTATGTAAGGTGTGTACTTTAAGTCCCACCACTCTCATGGAGTTTGGCACTTAAGTCCAGGCTGAAGAAAGGTGCCGATCCCTGCTGGCAACTCACAGCCAGGAATGTCTCTCCTGGAGTCAGGCAACTTAGGTGCCTAAGGCATTTCTTGTGGGGCCGGTGGCAGTACCTATCTTACAGCTTTTAGTCCCGTGACTGGAGCACTCACCTGGAATGTGGGAAACCCAGGTTCAATTTCCCCCCTCTGCCTGAGGGGAAGAAAGGATTTGAACAGGGGTCTCCCACCTCTGAGGAAAGTGCTCAGAGGCTGGGCTATAGGATATTCAATAGCCACTGGGCTATAGGATATTCTGACATGGGCCTCCTATTTTCCAATTTCTCCTATTGACAGTCTTCCACTCTGTATAAATACTTAGAGTCAAGGGGCCAGATGACAAGAATGACCCAATACTGTGGTAGTTAGGAGACCCAACTGGGAGGAGTTCAGTCCCCCCAATAATTCCAGTTATTTGAAGCTGCTCCACTGTGCATAAAGGAGACTAAGGAAGCCCCATATCCCATAGCTCAGTGTTCTCCTGAGATGTGTGGGAGATCCCTGTTCAAATCCTCTTCCTCTCCTCACGCAGAGGGGAAACTCAAGCCCTGGTCTCCCACATCCCAGGTGAGTGCTCTAACCACTCTGCTAACAGTTATAAGGTAGGCTCCATCTCCTGCTTCTCTGTCAGATTTTGAATTAGACCCAATAGGTAGGTGGCCTCTGAGTATACCTAGCAGATCAGCCCACCCAGGCAAGATATATCTTCACTCAAAAAAGAACTAGATAAGTTCATGGAGTATAGGTCCATCAATGGCTATTAGCCAGGATGGGCAGGGATGCTGTCCCTAGCCTCTGTTTGCCAGAAGCTGGGAATGGGCGACAGGGGATGGATCACTGGATGATTGCCTGTTCTGTTCATTCCCTCTGGGACACCTGGTATTGGTCACTGTCAGAAGTCAGGATACTGGGCTAGATGGACCTTTGGTCTGACCCAGTAGGGTCGTTGTTATGCACTCACCTATCTTCCCACAGTTCGCTCTGGGGTTTAGGTGCCCACACACCTAGAGTAAGGCAGAAGTATGCATACGCATTAGCAGAAACTAGGGCATCTAGGGAATTTTTACCCTGGAAACTTAGGTGCTGAGTGAATTTAGTTACCTATGGGGCTAGGTGGCAGATGAGTGAGAGTATTGTGGATCACAGTGAAGCCTAAAAATGGGATTTAGGCACCTAAATACCTTTGTGGATATGGGTACTAGTGACCTACAAGCACATCCCATTGAAAGACTTGTAGTCCTAGGTCACCTAGGCACTTTTGAAAATCTCCATATTAGTTTGCTTTTGTTAATATTATTTAAAGCTAACAAATTTAAAATGCCCTAAGAATAAAGAGCTAACATGGCAAGATTTTATGTGAGAACAATAAGGTTGTAAAACTTCTTCAAGTTAACTTTTAATATTCCCTCGATGTACTTTTCCATGGGTGTCTGTGCAGCAAACACACCTGTACAGAATTTACAAAACTGGAAAAAAAAAAAAAAAAACCTGAAGAAATTTAAGGGCCTAATCCTGTGAATCTTCCAACATGCAAAATCCCATTGGCAGTCCATATAAGTGCCATGTGTAGGGAGCTTGCAGGAATAAGCCCACAGTCTACAAAATTGTACTCATCACAGTTCTCACCCTTTCTATCTCAATCTGCTATGCTTTTCTCCTTGTGCTCATAGCTGCCTTCCCCTTAACTTATAGCAACACCTGATTGTGACAGTTTGGGTTCCATTGCAAGGTCTCACTGAGCAGCCCTGACTGTGAAGACAGAGGCATACACTGAGCTGATTATGCAAAGTTTCTCTTAATTTTTCTCTCTCTCCAGTTTATCTGTTCACTTAATTGGTACTACCTGCATGAGTAAGGATTAAATGTGAATACAAGTTTAATATCAGGCCTTAAGACACTGATTTTATCTTTCGATAGGATAAGTGGAAAATCAGAAGAGTTTCTGTTGCAGGCATATGTCATCAAGAAACAGATGGAAGTACATAGATGGTTCAGGAGAACAACTATTCAAGACAGTTTATGGTAAAGGACGATCATGGCCCATGAGATATTTTAGGCCTGATGCAAAGGATAAGCAAACTGAAGGGTAATTTGGAAGCAATTGCTTTAAGTAAATCTGTTCAAACCTCCTCACACTCAATCACAGAAGTAAAACTTCCTACAAATCTCAGGCCTGACAACTGAGTCAGGTTAATGAAGACTAAATAAATATTTAGTGGCCAGGTGGAGACGACAACCACCCTCTGAGGGGGGCAAAAAGTCAAGGAATAACAATGCCGCTCCTCTTCTTGCTGAAGGGATAATGAAAAGGGAAACAGAGAAGAAAGGAACAAATTACAGTGGAAAAAGCAACCAAGTCAGGGCTCGTCTACACTAGAAAGCTTTGCCACTTTAATTATACTGGTACAGTTAGAGCAGCAAAACACCTTTAGCGTAAACACAGTTATACTAGTATAAAAGTGCTTACTGGTGTAGTTTATTTCACTTCAAAACTAAGAATAAACTATAAATCAGTAAAAGACATCTTTATACCACTCATAGCTGCATCCACACAAGGCCTTATACTAGTATAAAACTATACGGGTAAAAAAAAATAAGAATAATAATCACACCACTAATTGACATAGTTTTATACCAGTATAGCTCTTCTAGCGTAGACCAGGCCCTAGAGTTAAAAAAGCAACCCAACAAGCCATGATTACAATTACTAACCTAACTGTTAATGCCCAGAGTTGTCACTTGCTACTTTAAGTCCATAAATAAATAAATAAATAAATAAAACAAACCTTACCAAAGTTTTATTACACGGAAATGTATATAGATGCTGTCAAGGTTCCTCCCCCACTCTGAACTCTAGGGTACAGATGTGGGGACCTGCATGAAAGAAAAACCTCCTAGGCTTATCTTTACCAGCTTAGGTCAAAACTTCCCCAAGGTACAAAATATTCCACCCTTTGTCCTTGGATTGGCCGCTACCACCACCAAACAAATACTGGTTACTGGGGAAGAGCTGTTTGGACACGTCTTTCCCCCCAAAATACTTCACACAACCTTGCACCCCACTTCCTGGACAAGGTTTGGTAAAAAGCCTCACCAATTTGCCTAGGTGACTACAGACCCAGACCCTTGGATCTTAAGAACGATGAACAATCCTCCCAACACTTGCACCCCCCCTTTCCAGGGAAATGTTGGATAAAAAGCCTCACCAATTTGCATAGGTGACCACAGACCCAAACCCTTGGATCTGAGAACAATGAAAAAGCATTTAGTTTTCTTACAAAAAGACTTTTAATAGAAATAGAAGTAAATAGAAATAAAAAAAAAGATCCCCCCTGTAAAGTCAGGATGGTAGATACCTTACAGGGTAATTAGATTCAAAACATAGAGAATCCCTCTAGGCAAAAAAACCTTAAGTTACAAAAAAGATACACAGACAGAAATAGTTCAGCACAATTCTTTTCTCAGCCATTTAAAGAAATCATAATCTAACACGTACCTAGCTAGATTACTTACTAAAAGTTCTAAGGCTTCATTCCTGGTCTATCCTCGGCAAAGACAGAATATAGACAGACACACATACCCCCTTTGTTTCTCTCCCTCCTCCCAGCTTTTGAAAGTATCTTGTCTCCCCATTGGTCATTTTGGTCAGGTGCCAGCGAGGTTACCTTTAGCTTCTTAACCCTTTACAGGTGAGAGGAGATTTCCTCTGGCCAGGAGGGATTTTAAAGGGGTTTACCCTTCCCTTTATATTTATGACAGATGCTCAATGACAAATTTCAAGCCATTTTTTTAAAATCTAAAAATATTACAGAAATGCATGTCAGTGCATCTCTCTGTTTACCACAATGCTCTCTTAATTTGAAATCGCAGCTCATCTTGCATTTAATTTTTCAGTATGAAAAAAGTTTTTATCAGGAGACTACTCATAGCTTCAGCGACATGTATTATGACTTACATAGTTCTTGAACAAACTAAATTTTATGCCAAAATCATACAAAGATATGCCCAGAACCCCATCTTTGGGAAAAATTAAAATAAAACATACAAATTATACTGTATTTCCTATATTTGTGAAATGCAATTTATTAAATATCATTAGATGCAAATAATGTCCACATAAAAATCCAGTGCATTATAGAGCAAGTGTGGCTCAATGCCATTGCTTCTAATCCCTCAAATTCAGTACTAGATTTCACTTAGGTGGCATCTTACTTAAGAGAGGCTAGACTGGCTTAATTTTCAAAAGTGACAAGTTATTTGGAGTGCCTCAGTTTTGGGGCAAGCAACATCCAGTACCTTAAAGGGGCCTGATTTTCAGAGGATGGTTACTCAGCATTTTCTAAAAATCAGGCTCCTTTAAGGTTTTGACCAAACACAGAGGCACCCAAAGTCACCAGTCACTTCTGGTCACTGCACTGTACTTAGATCAGGAAAGGATATACACAATCTGTCACATTAGTGCACAGATAGAGCACATGATGTTGGATATTTTGCCAGAAGCTGGGAATGGGTGATGGGGGATGGATCACTTGATGATTACCTGTTCTGTTCATTCCCCCTGGGGCACTTGGCATTGGCCACTGTCAGAAGACAGGATACTGGGACAGTTGGACCTTTGTTCTGACATAGTATGGTCATTCTTATATTCTTATTTCAAACTTTGGGTGACACATACAGGAGATTATCATTAATATTGTATGAGAAGATCGTATTAAATGTCATGTCTGAAACTTGTTTTCGGGAAGGAGTATTTGTAATGTAGTCTCAGTGAAGGTCACATGAATCTTGCCTTAATGGAACATTGGACTTTTTCCACAAAAATCCATGTGACATTATCAAGGTGAATCTTTGGGTAATATTACACCATTTGGGTTTTCTACCGAACTGCACATAATTAACTACTTCTTTTTATTATAGTAAGTGACTTAATCTTTGCAACCAGGTGTATTTTAATTAGAAAATGGAAATTACCTTCATCTCAGCAGAACAGAAAACTGAATTAGGTCTGGCATACTGCAGAAATGCAAAAGATAACCCTAGAACTCAAAAATAATCACCATACGTTGCAGGATACATGGTCTAACTCAGGGGTCTCAAAATCGCAGCCCGCAAACCTCCCCAATGTGGCCCGTGGGGGTCCACCAATTTTGAGGCCAGGTCTCTCCCTTGGCCTCACCTGCCGTTCCCGGATGCTCCCTCCCCCACAGGCGACTTAAAATGGCCCAGGGCCCTGGCAGCGCAGCGGAGCTGAGCAGCGTCTGCCTGCTCGCTCCACGTATCTGCCGGTCCCTCCCTGCAGCCCCTGGGCAGGACAGGGCTGTGCCTCTGCGCGCTGCCTCCGGCCCAAGGGCCCCTGTGGCCAATGGGAAGAGGCACCTGGGGGCAGCAGCGAAGTGCTGCACCCCCCTCCCAGAGCCTGCACCCCCTCCCACACACCCCCTCACATCCCCAAACTCCCTCCCAGAGCCTGCACCCCCCCTCCTCCTGCACCCCCACCACTCGCCCCAGCCCAGAGCCTGCACTGAGCACCCAAACTCCATCCCAGAGCCAGCACCCCAGACCCTCTCCCTCACCCAAACTCCCTCCCAGAGCCCAACTTCTCACCCCTTCTGCACCCAAACTCCCTCCCAGAGCCTGCACCCCAAGCCCCTACCCCAGACCTCCTCCCCTACCCAAACTCCCTCCCAAAGCCTTAGTTAGGTGGGGGCAGAGTTTTATGCGGGCAGAGTTTTGGGGGGTGGTTCTGGGGGGCTTGAGTGACATTATTGGCCCCCTGGGAGGATTTGAGGACTGGCACTGGCCCTAAGGTAAATTGACTTTGAGACCCCTGGTCTAACTCGTTGAAATCATGTGCAGAGTACAATGATTTATTGCAATATGTCTTTTGTGCTTCTCTGAAACTTCATATGAGGTGGCTCAGTAAAGAATAAATTTAAAGCAAATTACACACACTTCTGAAATCCAGTGACCTTTATTTCACACCTGTATCAGAAGCAGACATGTTAATTGGCAGCTCATAAACATTCCAATCAGGGAAAATACTAATGAACTTGGCTGTGGAATTCTCAGTTGTGCTTCATTTGCACTGCACAAAAAATATGCCCAACTGACAAGAGAGTCCAAAAAACCTGTCTGAATGGTTCTTAGATCACCCTGTGAGCAAAACAATATAAATGATTGTAGTTTAATTAGTGTGAAATGTAGTGACTTAGGCAGATTCTAAATACATGAGAAAATATATATATTAAGCTATACAATTTTAGAGACTTTTTAAATTCTTTGTCATTCTAAACTACTATTACTCAAGAAACTAAATGGAAAATGTCAGTACTTCTTTCTACAAATAAAGCAGCAGCAGCATCCTTCATACTTATATAGTGTCTTCTATCCGAGCTTCTGAACGCACTTTAAAACATTAAAACATTCATTAATCCTTGCAACACACCTACTAGGAAGGTTAATATCATATTCCTCTTTCAGGTAAGTAAACAGAGGCTCTGAGAGGTGAACTGATTTGCACACAGTAGTAACTTTGACTCAGATCCTGCAAACACTCATGTACTTAATTTTACTCACCTGAGTAATCTCTTTGAGGTGAATGCATTATTCATGTCACCAAAATTAAGCGTGTGTGTTAATAAGCATCTGCAGAACCAGGACTACAAAGATCCAGTTCCGGAACATACTTAGGATACGCTAAAGTTCCCTATTTAGAAGAGCACTAAAATGTGCATTTAACTTTAAATATGTGCTTAAGTCTGATTACAAGATTTAAGGATGTCTCATGTAGGCCCATGGTGACTAAGTGGCAGAATAGAAAAAGAACCCAGGAATCCTGTTTCTCTGTCAGTCTTGTAGTCCTTACTCATGTGAGCATTGTTAGTGACATGAGTCATGGTTGCAGGATTGGCACTAGGTTAGGGGCATGATGGAGGGCTGATTTATTTAAAAAGAAATATGTTTCAAAGAACATAACAATCAAGACTGAAAAATAGTACAAAAATCTATTTTATCACTATATGCACATTTATTTTCCACTGCTGTTCACTGGAGGGTAAAACATCTCATTGCTAGTTGTGTTATTGATCCATGTGGTTAGAAAGACAATATTTTCATGTAATAAATACACATGAAGCTATTCAATTTTGCAAGAGATTTAACGTATACATTTTTAAACACTCCTTTAAATTAGATCCAATTTTTAGCTAGGTTCTTTGGTATTTCTCTTAGGCTCACCCATGAATGACTATACTTATATATCTAAAATAGCCTTATAATATCTGAATATCAGCCTACACATACTCCCCAAAACTACAATAGAGGGAAACCTGGGGCTGTAAAAAGCTTTACTCTAGCCTAAGAAAGTGATTAACTTTCAAACCAACAACATACTATACACAGACTGCAGTTATTTAAGAGAACTTTCTGTCTCTACTACCCTCCTTCTTTTCAACTACTTTTTTTCTGCCTCTTCAGCCCCATCCTCTCTCTTATCTCAGCCTCTGCACTGCAAACTTTCAACTATATCACCAATAGGGATTAAAAAACCTCAATAGATTTGTCTTTGGTTCAGTTGGTCCAGGAGTCTGCATGATTATCCAGAACTTATTCAAATTTTCTACAAAACAGGAATTGGAAAAATTGCACTGGACAACTCATCAGAATCGCCACGTTGCTGAGATTTCCAGAACTTTCAGCTTCTGTTCAAACCAAAATAACAACTCAACAAACAAAGAAAACAATACAACACAACAGCAGGCTACTTCATGTTATTTCCCCCTTTATCGTTCTGATCTTAGCTTAGACTAGGAAGTTTAGAGATTAAAAGAAACTGAAAAATAATGGACAAAAAGTAATCTCACTTTTTGCAAAACTCCAACAAAGTCTGAATCCATCCCTGTTCTCAATTAAATGGTTCACTCATCCTTAAAAGCCCTTTTTCTAACTGGCCCCACAGCCTCAGAGATACAAGTCTGCATCTGTCTACCAGTGACCACCTCCAGAATCCTATGTTCCTGTGTACAAGTACCATCACTATTGTGATACACCGCTTGCAAGGATTCTGGGATCAATATGGAGCAGTCTGAACAGCAGCAAGACACAGACCACAAGCTTTATTATGAAGGGGACAGAATGACAGATGATAGGAAGAAGTTATAAAATTGGAACATTTTGCATACCTTCTAGTGAAGTCTCTCAAACTGCTTTCCAACAATTAATTAAACCTTACGGTGGCTATGAAATTGGTAACTATCACCATCCCTGTTTTACAGGTGGATAAATGGAGGCACCAAAAGTGACTAAGTGACTGAGCTGGGAACAGAACTGACTCCCTGTCTTCTGCTCTGAATGCCAAGACTCTGATCTTGCAATTTGTTCCATGCAAAGGAACACCTGCACTCCCGCAGAGCTCCAGTGAAGTAAATAGGGTTTGATGTAGTGTCATTGGTCTGCCTACCTGGAACAAGTTCCAGGATTAGAGCCTACATTTCTTCTTCCCTGCAGTTTTCCATGACATTTAAGTCTTCCCCCGAGGTTTTCCCATCTCTAAATTTCACCTAAAAATAAGTACACAACTTTGATAGCAAAGTATTAATGGTATGCAACTGATAGAATGCATTATTATGATAGTGAACACATTAAAACAGTCTAATCAAACAAGTGTGCTGAAGTAACTTATATGTCTGAGCATCCATGCAAAATAGGATTTTCTTTTTTCCAAATCAGGCTGATACATTTTAGTTTAAAAACCCTCAATATATTCCAAATATTTATTTCATATTATTTTATACATTACTCTCTTGCACACACTCCTTCCATGACCATGTTTTTACTCTTGGTTTTTATGCCATTCTGATTAGGGAAGTAACATACTTTTACTTATATATCCTTAAGCAGGTAAAATCTGTTATTTATCATTTAAGAGATAAAAGGGAGCACAACATGATGGCTTGTTAAATGACTGTCATATAAAACAATAAACATCTATTCATAAAACATATGCATACTGCATAGTCTAACTTGTTGCTTTCAAAGTTGTAAGTGCAAAGGTTATTTGATCAGATAGTAATGGTAAAGCAAGTTATTTATATAGTAACATGATGGTGACTCAAGTTATCTGCATTTGGGGTATATAAAAGAGGGTTTTGTACAAAAGATAGAATTATTATTTATTTTACAGTATTGCCTTGAGGCCCAAAACGAGATTGGGCCACACTGTGCTAGGCTCTGTACAGACATCGTAAGAGGCAATCTCTGTCTCAAAGATCTAGCATGGCAGACAAAGGACAGCAATGGAAACTGAGGCACAAACAGGTGAAGTGTCTTGTCCAATGTCACACAGGAGGTCAGAGGCAGACCCAGTAATAGAATGTGTGTGTTGCCCAACTCCCAGTACAACATCCTAGCCTCTAGAACAAACTGCCTATAGTATGAGTAAAAATAACGAGGAGTACTTGTGGCATTGTAGAGACTAACAAATTTATTTGGGCATAAGCTTTAGTCTCTAAGGTGCCACAAGTTCTCCTCGTTGTTTTTGCTGATACAGACTAATACGGCTACCACTCTCCCCTATCAGCTGACAAGCTACATGAGATCTGAGCCCTTATAGACCTTGCTATGTAGCTCATGATAGAACACCAAACTGAAAAACAAATTCTAGAATGGTCTTGTTTCCCCCATAAGCAATGATCTGGGAATCTCCTCTCTCTGATTTTACTTTACTGGAAAAGTAATTGAGTGCTCTTTGCAAGCACCAGACTGTAGTAAATGACACACAAGATAAAATAAGATTTTGGGTTTTTTTGCTTCATGTATATTTACTATGTATTGTGCCACTTCTTCTCTTTTTGATGTACAAATGTTATGTTCGTCTTGTAAAACATTTTAAAATAACATGATAAATAAAACAGGAGCACCTACGAGAAAGAAAAGTTTTAAGCTCTGTTTTTCAACTGATTGTGGGTCAACAACACAGATTGCATGAAGTTAGGAAGATATGGACAAGGGTAGGATCGTGAGAGTAAGTGGGGGGTAAAAAAAAGCTAAACTTTTACACCCTAAATTTAATTAAACTTGGCTGTGAATTAAATCAACAGTGAGGCAGTTGCTGGGTTAGATAACTGGGTACACAAGTACCAGAGAAAGAAGTGGATGTAAGCCAAAAGGAAAGGGGAGAAGAATATTTCATGGTCCAACAATACTCAAAATATGGCATCATTCAGTCTGGGGATGCAATGCCAGCTCTGGGTCTTGCATGTTTTTCCATCAGGAAGTAAGGCAGTTTTAACCACACCCTCACCCACCAAAATAAACATCCTGCTTTACATTTGAACAACAGAGACTTGCCAGTTCTTTTAGTTTCATCACGTGTCTCCCATTTTAACTAATCTTTACAAAATCTGCTCAGATCTCTTGAGCTTCTTGCAAATTTCACCCCTATTAGCCACCAACTCACAGTACTTCTAAATTTACTGAAGCTAGGCATCCCTAGTAAAAATGCCTACCACTTCCTCACATTCTCTCTGCACCTAGAAGTGAGTTTGCCTCAAGTAAAAATGGCTGCAATCTTCCAATGCTTCCAGTGGGTAGAACAATGAGCTCAAGATGGCCATCTCTCTGGGTTGAAATCCTGCACTACTGTTTATTCACCCACTTCACCACCTCCTTGAAATCAGTGCTATGTGGGGGTAGGGGAGGAAGGTTTCGAGAGAAAAGAGGGAGAAGAGACAAGAAAGGGAAAAGGCAGCAGAGGTGCCAGGAAGGAGGGGTAAAAAAGGAGCAGGAGAGTGAAGAAGGAAAGGATAACAGTTCAGTTTGACCCAAACCAAATATTTTGTTTTGACAAATAGAGGAATTGGTTGAGAATTTGAAAGTGGAAGGCAGCTTAGGAGAAAGTGATCATGAAATGGTAGAGAATGCAACTATAAGGACTGGTAGGAGGCAAAACAGCACAATAAAGACAATGGATTTCAAAAAGGCAGACTTTAGCAAACTCTGGGACTGGGTAGGTAAGTTCCCATGGGAAGCAAGTTGAAGGAGAAAAAACAGTTCAAGAGAGTCTGCAGTTTTTCAAAGAGACATTATTAAGGGCACAAGAGCAAATTATCCCACTGCATAGGAAAGATAGGAAATATGGCAAGAGACCACCCTGGCTTAACGAGGAGATCTTCAATGATCTGAAGCTCAAAAACAGAATCCTACAAAAAGTGGAAACTAGGTCAAATTACAAAGGATGAATATCAACAAACAACACAAGTATGTAGGGCCAAATCAGAAACACCATGGCATAAAACGAGATTAAACTAGCTAAAGAAATAAAGGGTAACAAAAAACATTCTATAAACACATTAGAAGCAAGAGGAAGACCAAGGACAGGGTAGGTCCGTTACTCAATAAGGGGAGAAAAACGATAACAGAAAATGTAGAAATGGCAGAAGTGCTAAATGACTGTTTCAGTTTTCATTAACAAAGGTTAGTAGTGATTGGACGTCTAACACAGTTAATGCCAGTGAAAATGAGGTATGATCAGAGGCTAAAATAGGGAAAGAGCAAGTTAAAAATTACTTAGACAAGTTAGATGTCTTCAAGTCACCAGGGCCTGATGAAAAGATATCTGAACCACTAGTGATCATCTTTGAAAAGTCATGGAAGACGGGAGAGATTCCAGAGGACTGGAAAGGGGCAAATATAATGTAAATCTATAAAAAGGGAAATAAGGACAACCCAGGGAATTACAGACCAGTCAGTTTAACTTCTGTACCTAGAAAGATAATGGAGCAAATAATTAAGAAATAAATTTGCAAACACCTTGAAGATAATAAGGTCATAAGTAACAGAGTCAGCATGGATTTTTCAAGAACAAATTGTGCCAAACCAACCAAATAGCTTTCTTGACAGAACAACAAGGCTTGTGGATGGGGTGGAAGCGGTGGATGTGGTCATTCTTGACTTTAGTAAGGCTTTTGATATGGTCTTGCATGACCTTCTCATAAACAAATTACGGAAATATGACCTAGATGGAGCTACTATAAGGTGAGTGCATAACTGGTTGGAAAACCGCTCCCAGAGCGTTGTTATCAGTAGTTCACAGTCAAGCCGGAAGGGCATATAAGTGGGATCCCACAAGAATCAGTTCTGGGTCCAGTTCTGTTCAATAACTTCATCAATGATTTAGATAATGGCACAGAGAGTATACTTACACAGCTTGCGAGTGATACCAAGCTGGATGGAGTTGCAAGTGCTTTGGAGGATAGGGTTAAAATTCAAAATGATCTGCACCAACTGGAGAAATGGTCTGAAGTAAATAGGTTGAAATTCAATAAGGACAAATGCAAAGTACTCCACTTAGGAAGGAACAATCAGTTGCACACATACAAAATGGGAAATGACTGCCTAGGAAGGAATACTGCAGAAAGGGATCTGGAGGTCATAGTGGATCACAAGCTAAAAATGAGGCGATAGTGTGACACTGTCACAAAAACAGCAAACACCATTCTGGGATGCATTATCAGGAATGTTGTAAACAAGACACGAGACGTAATTCTTCGCTCTGCTTTGTGCTGATTAGCCCTCAACTGGAATACTGTGTCCAGTTCTGGGTGCCATATGTCAGGAAAGATGTGGACAAATTGGAGAAAGTCCAGAGAAGAGCAACAAAAATGATCAAAAGTCTAGAAAATAGGACCTGAGGAAAGATTGAAAAAATTGTAGGGAGACTCTATTACCTCTGTATCTGGCACCACTAATGGAATACTGTGTCCAGTTCAGAATTCCAGGGTTCAAGAAGACTATTAATAAATTGGAGAGGGTTCACAGAAGAGCCACAAGAATGATTAAAGTATTGGAAAACATGCCTCACAGTAATAGACTCCAGGAGCTCAACCTATGTAGCATTACAAAGAGTAGGTTAAGGTTAACAGAGAAGATCAGGGGTTATAAGTACCTACATCAGGAACAAAAAACTTGACAATAGGCTCTCCATTCTAATCGGACAAAGTATATCAAGATTCAATGGCTGTAAACTGAAGTTAGACAAATTGAAACTGGAAATCTGATGCAAGTTTTTAATAGTGAGAGTAATTAACAATTGGAACAATTTACTAAGGGTTGTGGTAGACTCTTGGTCACTGGCAAATTTTTAAATAAAGATTGGATGTTGTTCTAAAAGATATGCTCTAATTCAAAAGGAATTAAGGGAAGTCCTATGGACTGTGTTATACAAAAGGTCATACTGGATGATCATAATGATCCCATCTAGCCTTATATCTCTGAATCTTTGTTTGGAATCAAGAAATGTACATAATTTGTTTGGAATCAAGAAATTTACAGTAAATAATCATGTACTGTACTGAGGGTATCTAAACCTGCATGTTGCTCTGTAAGACCATGTTTTAAACCAGTGGCTTGTGGATGCAATATTACACACTGATTATTTCAAAATAGTGGATTGCAAACATACCAGTCTCATTACTGCCTATATGATTGAAATTTAAGTCAAGACAGCTATTGTTAAAATCAGAGTTTAATAAAGTCAACCTATTCTGAAAGCAAGAAAATGCATGTAAACTGCAATTTACAAGGTATACTGAAGCAATGTGTCAAATTTCTAGCCAGCAATAAGCTTTGAGCATTGTGAACATACAAAACGCTTCCAGGCATTCTGGAATGAGCCATTAATCTGAGCTGCTTCTCCTTGTTTACGCAAAAGGAGAGAGGCTCAGACAGCATAACTGATCAGCAAAAGGAGAATTTAATGCTGTTCAAATCTGTTCAAACAAGTTTTTTGGGACCTATAATTTATATCAAGATATTTTCTGAACTCTGGTAATTCAATTTCCACTGTTAGTATGTGTGAACCTGTTTTTGTTTAAACTGGATAGGATTCAAATTTAAATCCTGTGCTGAAACATTTAGTCTAAATTTTTATTTTCTCAGATAATTGTTTCATGGATAGCAAATTATTTACAAAGACAGTTTATGCATGTGAACTAAATATTAGCACATGTATGAAATGTCAACATTTGCTTTTCAAACTGCAGGCAAATTTTTAAATGTAAAGGCTGATGCCTGGCAGACTGACAGATCTTAAGAGAACAAAACTCACTATTGCCTGGCACAGTGCAATATTCCCACTTACCTTTCCAAAGAACAACACTCCCCTGAAACTCCAGTAGGGGACTCACTGAAAAAAAAGATTGCTACTAGTCATGACAAATCACCACAGTATATGTCGTGGTTTTGTGCTATAGACAACTGAGATAACCAAACTGATTTTACTTGTAGCTTATGCCAGTTACTCCATTTCTCACTCTGTGAAGATGGATGACTTTCCAAGCATTGTTTCATGCATGATGCAGCAAACAAGAGTGTAGTTTTCACAATGCACTTCATTCTTGTATTAGAGATTAAGCTTTAATGTAATTACATAATTCTCTCTGTATGCATATCACTGTATTATATAGTGTATTAATAGGCACACTATTCAGGAGAAGAGCAGATACCTACAGTATCTGGGAGAAGTATGTTCTAGTGATGTGAGCATAATTCTAATTCTGAGCCTGACAGACTCCTTCTATGATCTTGGGTAACTCACTTTGACACTATCTAGGGCACGAGTGGCAGAAGCTCCCTAAAAGCACGGGGATTATGTGGACACCTGGCTGTTGTGTTGGCTAGCCTCTTGCCTCTGGGGAACCGATTTGTGCCTGCTTTTCTAAACTTGGAGCATATCTCAGTATAGTCGTACAGTAGAATCTTATAACTTTACATACAATAAGAAAAGGAGTACTTGTGGCACCTTAGAGACTAACCAATTTATTTGAGCATAAGCTGTAGCTCACGAAAGCTTATGCTCAAATAAATTGGTTAGTCTCTAAGGTGCCACAAGTACTCCTTTTCTTTTTGCGAATACAGACAAACACGGCTGCTACTCTGAAACTTTACATACAATGTTGCCACACATATTTTACCATGACAATAATGGTCAGCAGATTATGAGTTTTCAAATGATACTTCACAAGGTATACTTTGTACAAAGTTTATCAGAGTCTTGTATAAAGACTGAACATAGAGATACAGACGGTCACACTCACTCAACATCTCTGCCTCGGTTTCCTTTTGTTTAAAATATAGATAACACTCAACTACCTCAAACAGGTCTTGTAAAAGAATAGTTAATCTTTATAAAAAGTGTTCTGGAGATAAAAAGGTACTATATAAATGCTATTCTTTTTTTTCTTAATATCAAGTAATTCAGTCACATAAGTGAATTTAAAGCTTAACTGAACAAAGAACTAGAGAATATACTGTAGTGAACAATTCTGGAAGTGAAATGAAAAGATGACCTAACAATTTCCAACCCTAAATCGTTAAACCTTTTCCATCCAGAGTTTTTGTGATTTTATGATATCTGCTTGACATGTCATTACTGTATTTTTCTTCCTTTCTTTACCATATTAGGCAAAAATGAATTAAAGTGTTTTTGCTGTAAGGTACACCTTATTTCTGTAGTTATTAACCTTTCAGCAAAGGATCTGATATTCATATTTTTCCATATAATTTATATTCTTTTCCACTTAGAATATATCAGAGTGTCAACAACAAATGAAAGTCTTAATGGAACAGCATGTACCTTTATTCTAACTAGAGCAAGTGAAGAATATGTAATAAATATTTTATTCGAAGAATTTAACCTTTTTTTCCTTCTTCATGAACAGATTGAGAGTTTTCTCAAATTTGATTTTCAGAATTAGTCACGGAGTAATTTATGTGACTAATTCTTGACCTGCAGATCATCTGTGACGAGTTTGTTGAGAGTATGCTATATTCATATTTGATTCATTTTAACTGAGTACACTGACCACACAATATACTACTGTTATCTGACTCAAAGAATATAACATTGTGACACATGGCCAGAAAGGGTTAAGGAGCTCGCAGGCTAATTGATACAGGTTCAACCTTTCGAGACATGTTAGAAAAGTATGTAAATGGTAATTCAGGCCATTCCATGTTAGATGGGCTAGAACTTTGAAATGCAAACCTGTATTGTTAGAGAATTAGAGGTGATACTAATTGTATGTGTTTACTTATTATTACTTGTTAGATGTTAGCCAGGTAAACAGACAGTTCCTGTCTATTACTATAGCTATTGACTCAGAGATCAAAAGGGAATATTACATATAGATGAATCTTGGGTGAAATATCACTGTATATATGTCTCTTTAAAGTTTGTGATAAACTGCTTAATGGATAAATTGCCTTATGTTAATCCATGTAGTTAATTACTGTGATGTATGGTAAAGAGGCTGCTAGAAAACTGTATAAGAGACTCTTGGGACCTGATCCTTTCATCTTAGATCTGCTTGATGCTTTATGCAGGGAAAGCCTAAGTCGTAAAACTGAGATCTCCAGTCCCACCTGGATCACCCTGAATATGAACACTGGACTAATAATTTATGGACTAATTATGAAATAACTCTTTGCAACTACAAAGTTCACCATCTCTTCTATAAAACTGATCTTAGAATTGTACTCATGTCTGTATATATACACTGATCTTTTAACCAATACTCTCTTCTTTTTTTAATAACTTTCAGAATTTAAAAATAATAAATTTCAGATAATAAGAATTGGCTGTTAGCGTGTATTTGGGTAAAATCTGAGATATTCATTGACTTGGGAGGTAATGTGTCTGATCCTTTGGGATTGATAGAACTTTCTTATATGATTAATAAGATTTTCAGTAATCCTCATATTTGACTTGGGTATCTGGGTGGAAGCTCAAGGCTGAGTTGCAATAAGGGAACTGTGTTTTGGCTTCTGTGCAACTAGTAAGGAATTGTAGAAGCGTTTTGTGCTGGCTTGGTAAATCTAAGTATTGGAATATCCACCAGCTTTGGGAATTATCTGCCCCATTCTTTGCAGTTTGCCCTAATTGAGTAACCTCAGTGTGGCCCCCTGGACACAGACACAAATAAAGATTCTGATATGAACAGTTGCATATATGAACTCAGAATTCACTTTCCACAAATACTTTCAACTATTTGTCTAAATGTTTCTGTTTCCACAAACATTCCAGCTAGTAAACTCATTTTTAGAACATTTGCTGAAAACACACAACAGGGGCCACTCCAAGTGACTTAATTTAAAAATGCAAACACAGAAATATGCTGCACAGCTCTAGTTTCATTGTCCTCTCCACCACTCACACGTTACTTAAGTATGACCTTTAATAGCAAACTGTAATTTTTTTTTAAAACAAACAAACAGGTCAGTAAGGTCAAGGAGGATTTTGAAAATCAGAGAAGGTTCAGAGAAGAACCACCAGAATGCTTAAAGGATTAGAAAATCAGCCTTAATCAGCAAGAAACTCAAGCAGTATATCTATTTAGCTTAACAAAGAAGGTTAAGGGGTGATTTGATTACAGTCTAAGTACCTACTTGGGGAACAAAAATTTAATAATCGGCTCTTCAATCTAGCAGAAAAAGGTATAACAGTCCAATAGCTGGAAAATGAAGCTAGACAAATTCAGACTGGAAATCAGGTGTATATGTTTAACCGCAAATGTGATTAACTACCGGAAAAAATGACCAAGAGTTGTGGGGGATTTTCCATGACTGACAATCTTTACATCAAGATTGGATGTTTTTCTAAAAGATATACTCTAGGAATTATTTTGGGGAAGTTCTATGGCCTGGGCTATACAAGAGGTCAGACTAGTTCAGTGGTTTTCAGCCTTTATTCATGTGTGGGCCCCTAAAAAATTTCAAATGGATACACGGACCTCTTTGGAAATCTTAGGTATAGCCTGAGGACACCCAGAGGTCTGTGGACCACAGGTTGAAATACAATGGACTAGATGATCACAGTGTTCCCTTCCAGCCTTGGAATGTATGAAGTAATAGCCGCTACAGGAAATACTGAATAAGCACTATATTAAGAAAATGTTTATACATTTAGGCCCAATCCTGTGAGGAGCTCCATGTGGGTGCAGAGATCCACCTGCATGCATGCATGAGATCTGGATGCCAGTACCAAAAAATGTGAATATATACAGAAATAATTTTCATGCTATGTAATGAAGTATACTTCCAGACATAGTGATGGCCTTGAGATAATTAAATATGCAGAACATTTTACATGAAAACTTGAGTGAAATATATATGCCATTAAATCCAAAGGGACTTACTCTCCCCTTGGATACGCATGCACACTTCTCATGGGACTTCGCTGGGAGTTACATGGACATAATCAAGGGCAAGATTGGGCTTTTTTATGTGTGCAGTTTGTCAAGCAGACAACACTATAAGTTTAGAGATAGAATTATATGAGTATATCTCGAAGTGTCTCATTTTCAGTGTGGCACAAGTGGAATTAGTTGTGTGACTTCTATGGAAATTAATAGAAACCAAATAGTCTTGAGTAAGCTGAAACTGTGATTGGACTAAGAAAAGGAGTACTTGTGGCACCTTAGAGACTAACAAATTTATTTGAGCATGAGCTTTCGTGAGCTTCAGCTCACTTCATTGTATGCATTCAGTGGAAAATACAGTGGGGAGATTTATATACACAGAGAACATGAAACAATGGGTGTTACCATACACACTGTAAGGAGAGTGATCACTTAAGATGAGCTATTACCAGCAGGAGAGCAGTGGGGGGGGCGGGAGGGAAACAAAACCTTTTGTAGTGATAATCAAGGTGGGCCATTTCCAGCAGTTGACAAGAACGTCTGAGGAACAGTGGGGGGTGGGAGGTGGAAATAAACATGGGGAACTAGTTTTACTTTGTGTAATGACCTATCCACTCCAAGTCTCTATTCAAGCCTAAGTTAATTGTATCCAGTTTGCAAATTAATTCCAATTCAGCAGTCACTCATTGGAGTCTGTTTTTGAAGTTTTTTTGTTGAAGAATTGCCACTTTTAGGTCTGTAATCGAGTGACCAGAGAGATTGAAGCATTCTCCAACTGGTTTTTGAATGTTATAATTCTTGACGTCTGATTTGTGTCCATTTATTCTTTTACGTAGAGACTGTCCAGTTTGACCAATGTACATGGCAGAGGGGTATTGCTGGCACATGATGGCATATATCACATTGGTAGATGTGCAGGTGAACAAGCCTCTGATAGCGTGGCTGATGTGATTAGGCCCTATGATGGTGTTCCCTGAATAGATATGTGGACACAGTTGGCAATGGGCTTTGTTGCAAGGATAGGTTCCTGGGTTAGTGGTTATGTTGTGTGGCTTGTGGTTGCTGGTGAGTATTTGCTTCAGGTTGGGGGGCTGTCTGTAAGCAAGGACTGGCCTGTCTCCCAAGATCTGTGAGAGTGATGGGTCATCCTTTAGGATAGGTTGTAGTTCCTTGATGATGCATTGGAGAGGTTTTAGTTGGGGGCTGAAGGTGACTGCTAGTGGCGTTCTGTTATTTTCTTTGTTGGGCCTGTCCTGTAGTAGGTAACTTCTGGGTCCTCTTCTGGCTCTGTCAATCTGTTTCTTCACTTCAGCAGGTGGGTATTGTAGTTGTAAGAATACTTGATAGAGATCTTGTAGGTGTTTGTCTCTGTCTGAGGGGTTGGAGTAAATGTGGTTGTATCGTAGAGCTTGGCCATAGACAATGGATCGCATGGTGTGGTCTGGGTGAAAGCTGGAGGCATGTAGGCATGTAGGAATAGCAATCAGTAGGTTTCTGGTTTAGGGTGGTGTATATGTGACCATTGCTTATTAGCACCATAGTGTCCAGGAAGTGGATCTCTTGTGTGGACTGGTCCAGGCTGAGGTTGATGGTGGGTTGGAAATTGTTGAATTCCTCAAGGGCTTCTTTTCCATGGGTCCAGATGATGAAGATGTCATCAATGTAGCACAAGTAGAGTAGGGGCATTAGGGGACGAGAGCTGAAGAAGCATTATTCTAAGTCAGCCATAAAAATGTTGGCATACTGTGGTACCCATAGCAGTGCCGCTGATCTGAAGGTATACATTGTCCCCAAATTTGAAATAGTTATGGGTAAGGACAAAGTCACAAAGTTCAGCCACCAGGTTTGCAGTGACATTATCGGGGATAGTGTTCCTGATAGCTTGTAGTCCATCTTTGTGTGGAATGTTGGTGTAGAGGGCTTCTACATCCATAGTGGCCAGGATGGTGTTTTCAGGAAGATCACCAATGGATTGTAGTTTCCTCAGGAAGTCAGTGGTGTCTCGAAGATAGCTGGGAGTGCTGGTAGCGTAGGGCCTGAGGAGGGAGTCTACATAGCCAGACAATCCTGGTGTCAGGGTGCCAATGCCTGAGATGATGGGGCGCCCAGGATTTCCAGGTTTATGGATCTTGGGTAGCAGATAGAATATCCCAGGTTGGGGTTCCAGGGGTGTGATTTGTTCTTGTGCTTTTTCAGGGAGTTTCTTGAGCAAATGGTTTCACTCGATTACAGACCTAAAAGTGGCAATTCTTCAACAAAAAAACTTCAAAAACAGACTCCAACGAGAGACTGCTGAATTGGAATTAATTTGCAAACTGGATACAATTAACTTAGGCTTGAATAGAGACTGGGAGTGGATGGGTCATTACACAAAGTAAAACTATTCGCCCCCCCCACACCCCTCACTGTTTCTCAGACGTTCTTGTCAACTGCTGGAAATGGCCCACCTTGATTATCACTACAAAAGGTTTTCTCCCCCCCCCACACCCTGCTCTCCTGCTGGTAATAGCTTATCTTAAGTGATCACTCTCTTTACAGTGTATATGGTAACACCCATTGTTTCATGTTCTCTGTGTATATAAATCTCCTCTCTGTATTTTCCACTGAATGCATCCGATGAAGTGAGCTATAGCTCACAAAAGCTTATACTCAAATAAATTTGTTAGTCTCTAAGGTGCCACAAGTACTCCTTTTCTTTTTGCAAATACAGATTAACACGGCTGCTACTCTGAAACCTGTGATTGGACTGGTATTTTAATGTTATTGCTTTAATTCAATTTCTATTTTTGTCAACCAATACAAAGCTGTAGACTAAAGAGCTGAACCTGAAAACACGAAACTTCAACTGAACTATACATACATGCACAGACTATTACATGAGTGAGGATTTGAAGGACAGAGCCTTAAAAGAACCAAGAATATTGACAAAGTGTAACTGGGCACAGGAGCAATAACAGGTCCCAACAACAACAAATTAATTATAGTTCAGTTTTCCCCTCCTCTTTTACAGGTGCCCAAAAGAAGGGCTGCAAGAGTGGTCTTTGGGAGACGCACTATACACTTGGAGTCAAAAAGCATCCTGTGAATTTAGGCCCCAAATAGTAGTAACTGCATCAATGCATTTAAATTTTGTCTTTAGTAAAAGTAACTCCTAACAGCATGACGACTATTACCATTGTGGATTTGATCTTGCTTTCATTATATATTCAAAATTCTCACTACAGTCAAAGGGAGATTTAGTTATATAAGAATGACCCTGTTGGTGGCTAGAATGTGGTATAAGTAGTGTTGAATTCTGTCTCACATTCTCCATCCACAGCATGACTACTTTTCATGGAATCAAAGGACTGGAAGGGACCTCCAGAGGTCATCTAGTCAAGTCCCCTGCACTCATGGCGGGACTAATTATTATCTAGACCACCCCTGACAGGGGTTTGTCTAACATGCTCTTAAAAATCTCCAATGATGGAGATTCCACAACCTCCCTAGGCAATTTACAAAAATTGTGGTGGTTAGAAAGCTTTTCCTAATGTCCAACCTAAACTGCCCTTGCAGTAATTTAAGCCCATTGCTTCTTGTCCTATCCTCAGAGGTTAAGGAGATCAGTTTTTCTCCCTCTTCCTTGTAGCAACATTTTATGTACTTGAAAACTGTTATCATGTCCCCCCTCATTCTTCTCTTTTCCAGACTAAACAAACCCAATTTTTCAATCTTTTCCCATAGGTCATGTTTCCTAGACCTTTAATTACTTTTGTTGCTCTTCTCTGGACTTTCTCCAATTTTTCCACATCTTTCCTGAAATGTGACACCTAGAACTGGATACAATACTCCAGTGGAGGCCTAATCAGCACAGAGTAGAGCAGAAGAATTACTTCTTGTGTCTTGCTTACTACACTCCAGCTAATACATCCCAAAATGTTTCCTTTTTTTGCAACGGTTTTACACTGTCAACTCATATTTAGCTTGTGATCCACTATGACTCCCAGATCCCCTTCTGCAGTAGTCCTCCCTAAGCAGGCATTTTCTCTTTTGTATGTGTGCAACTGATTGTTCCGTCCTAAGTGGAAAACTTTGCATTTGTCCTTATTGAATTTCATCCTATTTACTTCAGACCATTTCTCCAGTTTGTCCAGATCATTTTGAATTTTAATCCTACCCTCCCAAGCACTTGCAACCCCTCCCAACTACATATCATCCACAAACTTTATAAGTATGCTCTATGCCATTATCTAAATCTTTTATTAAGATATTAAACAGAACCTATTTCTTACTATACAGCCCATATCAACAACAGCATGATTAAGCAGTAAAAGCTAAGAATGCTTTGTGCATGTGGAGTAGCCACTCTTATGCTATGCAGTTGTTTTTAAACCTGAATCAGTATGTTAAATGTCCTGCTACAGAGGTACACTAGATTAGCCCTACATATCCCATTACAGGATCGGGCCCTAATGCCACAGGTTAAAAGTGTTTATTTTGGAGTTATTTCACTGCATAACTCCAGAAGTCTTTAACACAAAAATTCAAAATGGTTGAAGAAAGAGTGAAAATGTTTATCAAGGTTTCTTGTTCACTAAACTAATACAGTCATCATCAACCTAATTATGTAATTACATTTGAAAAAAAGCATTGCACATCATCTGCTGAGTAAATCTTGGTAAAACATGAACTCATCTTGCAATCCCAAATTAAAACTCTAAAATTAGTACATTTAAATTTCCAATAACACTTTATTTATAGTGCTCTAAAAACACAGTACCTTTGCATTTATCTTAGATTTAACAGGCTAGGTACTATGTGTTAATTTTATACTAACTGATTATTAAGAAGATAAAATGGCTTAGCTACGCAGCAAGAGCATACAGGGACTGAGCTCTTACACCTTGAAATATTATGCGCCGGATTTTTCTAAATTGCCTCTGTGCAAATGTGTACATAAAAATATGTGCCCAATTTGTGCACCCAAATATGCAATTGCCTGCACAAATTAGGTATCTGCACACACACAAATAGTCATTGGAGGCATAACTGTCCATTTTTAGGGTCACAAAGGGTGAATGGAGTGAGTCATGGCGAGAGTGACTGGTTGAGACTATAAATGGTGATGACTGACAGATGGTGAGTGAGATGATTGGGGGAGAGAGACAGACGGACATCTCACAATAGAAAAAGACATACAGCACAAAAAGACACTCCTGGACTTTAATTATGACCTTATCAGCCTGCTCCCTAGCTGTACCAGCTGTCCTTTCCCAAATCATTTCAGTTTGGATAATCTACTGAGTGGGGCTGTCGATTAATCGCAGTAAACTCACGCGATTAACTCAAAAAAATTAATCATGATTAATCGCAGTTTTAATCGACTGTTCAACAATAGAATACCAATTGAAATTTATTAAATATTTGGATGTTTTTCTACATTTTCAAATATATTGATTTCAATTACAACACAGAATACAAAGTGTACTGTGCTCACTTTATATTATTTTTACACTGTGAAATGAAAAACAAAAGAAATAGTATTTTTCAATTCACCTCATACAAGTACTGTAGTGCAATCTCTTTATCATGAAAGTGCAACTTACAAATGTTGATTTTTTTTTGTCACATAACTGCACTCACAACCAACATAAAACTTTAGAGCCTACAAATCCACTCAGTCCTACTTCTTGTTCACACAATTGCTACGACAAACAAGTTTGTTTACATTTATGGGACATAATGCTGTCCGCTTCTTATTTACAATATCATCTGAAAGTGAGAACAGGCATTCACATGGCACTTTTGTAGCTGGCATTGCAAGATATTTACATGCCAGATATGCTAAACAGTCGTATGCCCCTTCATGCTTTCGCCACTGTTTCAGAGGGCATGCTTCCATGCTGATGACACTCGTTAAAAAAAAATGCATTACATTTTTGACTGAACTCCTTGGGGGAGAATTGTATGTCTCCTGCTCTGCGTTTTACTCACATTCTGCTATATATTTCATGTTATAGCAGTCTTGGATGATGACCCAGCATGTTGTTCATTATAAGAACACTTTCACTACATATTTGACAAAATGCAAAGATGGTACCAATGTGAGATTTCTAAAGACAGCTAAAGCACTCGACCCAAGGTTTAAGAATCGGAAATGCCCTCCAAAACCTGAGAAGCACGAGGTGTGGAGCATGCTTTCAGAAGTCTTAAAAGAGCAACACTCTGATGCAGAAACTACAGAACCCGAATCAGCAAAAAAGAAAATCAACCTTCCATTGGTGGCATCTGACTCAGATGATGGAAATTAACATGCGTTGGTCTGCACTGCTCTGTATCTTTATTGAGCAGAACCTATCATTGGCATGGACACATGCCCTCTGGAATGGTGGTTGAAGCATGAAGGGACATGTGAATCTTTAGCGCATCTGGCACATAAATATCTTGCAACACCGGCTATAACAATGCCATGCGAATGCCTGTTCTCATGTTCAGGTGACACTGTAAACAAAAAGTGGGCAACATTGTCTCCTGAGCATGTAAACAAACTTGTTTGTCTGAGCGATTGGCTGAACAAGAAGTAGGATTGAGAAGACGTGTAGGCTCCAAAGTTTGACATTGCTTTATTTTTGAATGCAGTTATATTTTTATGCATAATTCTACATTTGTAAATTCAACTTTCATGATAAAGAGATTGCAATACAGTACTTGTATTAAGTGAATTGAAAAATACTCTCTCTTTTATTTTTACAAGGCAAATATTTCTAATAAAAAATAAAAATAAATTGAGCACTGTACACTTTGTATTCTGTGTTGAAATTGAAATCAATATATTTGAAAACGTGGAAAACATAAAAAATATTTAAATAAATGGTATTCTATTATTGTTTAACAGAGCGATTAATCGTGCAATTAATTTTTTTAATCGCTTGACAGCCTATTCAGTAATAATAATCAGAATCACAATAGGAATATGGCTACAAAAACATATAGTTACAAACTACTTAAAATACATGAAATGATTAACATTTTTGATTAACTGAGCTGATAAAAAACAGGTATGCAAATGGGAGAAGAGGGAGCTAGTGAAAAAAACGGAACAGGCAGAGCATTGCTTATATATTTTGTCACACACCTTGTATATACTCATAGCTACTTACCTACCAACCAGATACATTTCTTTGCATCCCCTTTGACTGTTCAGTGACTAGACTATTCAAACTTGCATGGAATTTTACTGATATTATGTATAGGATTTACAATAACTATTGCATAAATATGACAGAAATATTATTACACCTCAGTAAATGTGACCTATTTCCTCAGTCATCCAATGTCAAGCTGGTAGGATGCCAAAAATAGATGTACTTGGCATAGAAAGGTTAGGGCACTAATCTTCTGAGGCAGATAATTTGTTAAAAAAATAAAACTTAATCTACTTATTTAGATTTCACATAAACTGTGCGTATTCTTTCACATTAAGAACTATAGGTCTCGCCTGACATGAGTAATGAACACATGAAGAGAGGCCTCCTTTTTTGCAGAATAGAATTAGGGAGGTAAACAGATCGTTAGGCTGAAATAAATAGGTCAGCGGGCTAAAAAGACAATGTCTGAGCCAGCTAAAATAAAAGGGAGAATACCCAGGGAAGCATTTATTAAAAATGGACAATATACTTAGGAATGTAAAGAGGAGGTCAAGCATGGACAATGCATGAACTGAACATGCTGTACAGGGACTGTTTCCTGCAGAGACCAAGCCAATCAAAAAATGTGTGATGTAATACTTAGTAAATGCAATGAGAGCTGCATCTGAAGGGAGAGGATTCTGTGTAACTTTGGGTGTGTGGTACACCCTATGCTCAACCCTATGCTTCAGTCTGATGAACTCACCATAGCTTTGCTGTATGCCAAATAAAAAAAACCTGAGAGTGACAAAATGTGGAGTCAAACTGAGTTTTTTGGATCTCAGAGAACTGGATGAAGTGTTCTCCCAGAACTGGACCAGACGATCTGGATAAGCCAAGTGGAAAAGGCATTGGAGGGAATCCCAACAAGAACCTACATCATTATTAACTTAGACCTAGTGTCATGTAAAGTTTAAAATATTACAGAAAGTTGTCTGAAGGTTATTAACTTCTAATAGAAAAAAATTAGCTTGTGCAAACGTGAAGGCATACAAAACTATTCCTTTCCCTTGGCATTTTCATGGGAAAATCCAGATCTTCAACATAATCGCTTCTTTTCAAGGGAAATCAAGGGAACTCAATTCAACTACCTACAGTTCAAACACTGAGTAAAGGCTTGTATATACAGTTTGTTCCACTATGACTAGATCATCTTAGGGCTTGGCTACACTTGGCATTAAAGCAGCACCCTAACTCCCAATGTGTCCACACTGACAAGGCACGTAGAGCACCTAGACTCTGAAGCTGGAGCGCTCCTGGTAATCCACCTCCAAGAGAAGCATAAAGCTTTCTGCGGCTCAGCTGAAATGCCCAGGTGTCAGTGTGGATGACATGTTGCATTACTGCATTGTGACTGGCCTCTGGAAACGTCCCATAATCCCCTGAAGACAAGCGGCCACTCTTGTTTTGAACTCGGCTGCAGGCATGCGGATATCCCCTTTCAAAGCTCTTTTCTGACAGCTGGCATGCTCATCTGCTCTGGGACAAGGCAAACCATTACTGTGGAATGCTGCTGCTGTGAGTGTGTGTGAGAGAGAGAGGCAGGGGAAGAGGGTCTGCTGCAGTCTGAACTTACAAGACAGCATGCTGACACACTCTCTGGCCCCCAAAACACACTGTCTCTTCCCCCACATACACACAACACACTCCGTCATGTTCCACCTCTCTCCCATTTGAAAGCATGCTGCAGCCACATGTACACTGGGATAGCTACCACAATGCACTGTTCTTTGTGGCGTTGCAAGAGCTGCTAATATAGCCACGCCAGTGCCCTTGCAGGTGACAGTGTAAACACAAGAGAGCGTTTTCCCTACTGCAGTCTGCAAAGGCTGGTTTAACTCCCAGCGTTCTACATCTGCAAATGTAGCCATGCCCTCAGACACTCACATAGTTAAAGTGGTACAACCTCCCACTGCAGATGCAGTTAGATCAGGATAAAGGTGCCTCACAGGGAACAAGATATAATGATAAGCACCCTTATTCTATTCCAACTGTATTCACACTAAGGGATTGCAACTCTTTAAGTTGGTTTCTAAACAGATATAGTCACAGTGATACAAAAACTGCCTGTAGATGAGACCTACTAGAGTTGAGACCAAATTAAGCCAGATATGCACAGACCTGCATTGAGTCAGTTTACAGCCACCCATCCACAAGGGGAACATGGGGAGCGATTGTTCCTCAGGATATGTAATCCCTGTCTGAGCTGCTGGTGACTATGGTAGGTGCCCACATACCATCCCTTTGGATGCTCCAGTGTCTTCCCAATCACCATATATGGCTAACACTGTGGGTCAGTAGGGTATACTAGGGCCATGACCCCACCACCTCTCCACTCCCTTTGGGAACGGATATTATCCTTGGTGGAAAGACTCCCTCCCCTCATCCCCCAAGTGCACCCATGCTAGTGCCAGGCCCTTAGTGTAAATGAAATAGCATGCAACACACCTAATCCTGTTTCCATTGAAGTCAATGTCAAAACTCCCACTGATTTCAGTGGTGGCAGGATTGAACCCATAATCAGCAGCCCATCTGTTTTCCACAGTAAACTAAAGTAATGAATACTGTTTCTACTAAAGAACATACATTAGTTTTTCTTTAACCAGAGCTGCAGAGACATTTGGTGCATTTTCTGAGAGCACTGTAAAAACCATTAACAAAAAAGTATTTTGTTCATGAGTTGTTTGGGCACTAACCACTGACCCTAAAAAGAGAAGCTCAGGAAGCTGTTTATCTACATTACAGGCACCTTTGGGAGCTTCAGAGACAGCTGTGCTCATCATTTTGGTGTTGTTAATCATGATGTTATCCAGTTATTTTGCTTTTGAACACTCTTTGCTAGGCTCTCTCATTGAATTTTTTAAGGGTTTGTTTACTTCTCTCTCTCTTCTATGAATGATATTTTAAATGATCCCTATATGGTTTCCTATGTATGTTATCAACATAATTCTTCAGACCAATCTTAGTTTTCTTAGTAAACAGCACATTTGCAACATTGATAATGGCATTCTAATGTGAATTGCCCTTTTCTTTGTGTTTTGTGTCTGGAAAATAACACTATGGATATACAGAACAACTTCCCTTTTCACTAGATGAAATGAAACTGCTATTTTTAACTTAAAGTAGTATTGCTAAATTACCATATACAGTATCCTTTTATACAGGAATTGCTGCCATAACTTAACACACAAGAAAATCTGTCAACATTTTCTCCCTAACAGGTATTGTGTCTATAAGGAATCAAAGCTCTCTCATTTTAGATAGTTGGAGGAGGGAGGCTTGCTGATCAGACAGGAAATTATCGTTTAAAGGGTTTTGAATGAGCTACACTTCGGAGTCAGTGTTGCTAGATGTATCTATACGGGCTCAGTCTTCAAATTTATGAGGGAACTATAGTAGAACTCAGTACTACAATTAGGTACCATTGGCCAAAGTACATTAGAAGCAGCTTTTATACAGAATCCTGGAAACCTTTAAAGGTCTAAATGTCTGTGAGGCCAACTAAAGAAATTGCAACTTCTATAATTGAGTGTTCCTGGGTTTCTGGAAATTATGGATTTCCCTTAATGGGGGTAAAACCTAGTTTGTGATAGCAGAACTGATATCTGGCTGCTCAAATTACAAACCATACCTATCTGGCCACCTGGCTCATTTTAACAGTCACTCAGCAAAAAACAACAGTTTTGGCTGCATAATGGCTGCAGGATCAAACCCTTAATCTGTGACATCAGCACTATGCCTGAATTTACTAGAGTTTATGATCTAGATTCCATGTTACTTAAGGCCCCAATGGATATAAATAATGGGAGACTGTATCATCTCCTCCAGAATCGGAAAGGGAAAACATACCTGGAGTCAAGAATACTTACCAGCTGAAAGAGTGAGATGCAGGAAGTGGCATCAGTAGTAGGGCAGCAGCTGCATAACTTTGCCAGTTGAAAGGGCCAGACTCTAAGAACAGCATGCTGGGGATAAGTTCCTGTAAGAGGGCAACCCTACATTGGGTAAAGTCAGTGAAGACCAGAGAGTTGCAAAGGAAGGGACTGATTTGATTTAGTGCATGTCACGTATATAAAAGCTAGTAGTTGAGAGCCTGAGCTGTCCCAGGGGAGTGTCAGTTGGGCCAAGTAATTCACCATCTGTGCAATCTCCTTCATTCAACTAATGAAATTGTTGCATGCAAATTAGCTGTAAAGTAAGGTGTGGGGGGGTGAAGAGTTGAGTTATTGCTGATATCACAATGGTCTAGGTCTCCTGGCACAGCATAGATGCATGCCTTATTGTAGCTGAAAGCCAGTGCTTGATAAAGTCAAATGACGAAGAACTTAAAAATTGGAATGTAAGAGATTGTGAATCCTAGAGAGGATTCAAGCTGGTGATATTCCAAACAAAAACACCTCTCCAACCATGTTTGTTGCTGTTTCCATCATTTCATACCTCAGATATACTTGACTTCAGAATGAGACACAAAGTGACAATCCTGGAATCTTATTATATAGATAATATGTATTTGACTGTTTTTCTCCCTTGCTATTTGTTTTTCGCTTGGTTGCTTAAGTGGGAAGCTTTTTTATATCAGGAAAGAACAACTTACCTTTGTTTGTCCAATGCCTAGCATTATAGAGTCCTGACTGGGGACACTGGATTTATTGACTATTTATCGTAAATATGTTACTCAACTTAGAGATTACTTCCTCCTCTGAAACATTTTCCATTTACCAAAACTATAACAAAAAAGTGCATCCTTTGGCTTTATTGTTTATGACCTCAGTATGGTAGCATACAAGAGCTTACTCTATTTGAAATGTCACTAAACCAGAACTCCATATGCACTGTCTACAAAAGCTTCCAGCTGATCCATGATGGCTTCACAAAGAGCGTTGCTTCTAGGAATGTGTAGCTTTCTGGAAGTATTTGTTCAATTAAAAAGAAAATGATACATGTTGCTGAGATGACCTTTTAGAAAATTCCTCCAGTTCAGACACAAGATTTTCTCATAGAAAGTTGTCTCACAACTGCAGTTAATTAACAATACTGATCTTTACATTTGAGTGACTGCTCAAATTATACACCATACCCATGCACTGAAAATGATCAGCCATAAAAACTGAATTTTATGCATTTAGTGCAGGATCATAATTTCCAAATAATTATATTATATAAAACTATATATGTGAATACTTTAAATATATTTATTGCACTCTGCAACAAACAGCATCCCACTTTCTAAAAGAGGAACACAAAAATGCCCTATTTACCTTTAGGAGTATAAGGCACTGAGGGTGGGATTGCAGAAAGCAGCAATAGACATCACACTCACAGGGTGGCTCAGACAGATCAAAGAGTAACACATTCTGCTGGATCCCTAACAGCTGCTCCAAACTGTGTGAAGTGCCTATCCATGAAGGTAATGTAAGTACAGGGAGGTAGGTACCTAATCCTTATGCGTCTTAGACTCTGACTGCATTACATGGAAAACTTGACCTACCTTGTAAGCCACAGTGTTTTGTCAAGAACTTGACCTACAAAAATTCACAATCGGAATTTTCTTTAAATCTTTTAAAACTGTGCTTATTTCAAAACTCTGGTTCCTACAGACCCTACATCACATACTAGGTGAGGAGAGCTATTTTATCTATAAATTGAGCTAATAGGTTGTGGTTATCAGTGGAGTCATACTTCTCTGGTACACAGCCACAAGACAGCAATTCATAGCTCAATTCATCAAGATTTTGCCTCGAGGCATAATATTTGGTGTATTCCATGCTTATATTAAAGGATATATTTAACACCTTACCAGTGTGAATAACATCAGTACCTCTCTCTCTCTTAGGACATAATGTAAGTATTCAAGTGAATCAGTTCCCAAAGACGAGCAGGGTAGATAAGCATGTGCCCAATAGATAATCGCTTCAGAGAACTAATTACTAATGTAACTCTCTTTGTTCTCGAACAGTATTATCTAGAAACCTATATTATACAGACTAATAAACTATGAAAAATCTGTATTGGATATAAGCATAAAAAGAATTTTAATAATATTGATAATCTTCTGACATCCAGAAATGACCTATAAAAGAATAAGCTATAGTTACTTAATATTTTATCTACACCTTTCTTATAAAGAAGGTCATCTTATAATTGGTAACTTTATTTTCTATTTTCTACATGAACTTGATTACTTTTTTGCTCCATTTGCAGCCATCACCCTGATGAAATATGATGATCACATTGTCTGCTACTAAAAAGAAAAGGAGTACTTGTGGCACCTTAGAGACTAACCAATTTATTTGAGCATAAGCTTTCGTGAGCTACAGCTCACTTCCGATGAATTGGTTAGTCTCTAAGGTGCCACAAGTACTCCTTTTCTTTTTGCGAATACAGACTAACACGGCTGCTACTCTGAAATCTGCTACTAAAGGAGAGCAGTGCCAAGTTGGTGAAACAATCCCTTAGCGACATGTGGATTAATGAGTTTAACAGAGGATTTTCTTCAACTAGAAGAACCTCTAATATAGGCCCTAACTCCTCACTGACTGTTCCCTCAAAGTTAAGGGCTTCACGGTGAGGTCTCGACTCCCAGCATATTTGATTTTGATGCATAGGAAAGACTCCCAGGCTGGCAGGCCAGTGTTTCTGGAAACAAACCACAGGCTTTTTTCTTGCTGTATAGTTTATGGCTGTATCCTCAAGCATGATTTTCATCCAGCAATTACAATCCTACCTTATTATACTTTACCAGTGAGGGATGACAGCTGGAGGAAATGTTCTCCGTGGATTTTTTTTCCTGTGACATTTGCCAGGTTTTGAGTTTCTAAAAAGGCAGCAAAAAATGCTTGGAATAAAAGAAGTGGGTAGAAATTTTGATCAGGAGTAGAACTGGGCGAAAACATGTGTGTGTTTTGTTCTGACATTTTTAAAATGAAACATTTTTATTTGAAAGGCCATTTCATATTGAATTTTACTGCAATGTTTTTTTTAAAAATTTAAAGAACCTGAAAACATTTCATTTTGGGTCAAAATGTTCCGTTTGACTGAAACTTGTTAAGTTTTTCAGATCACTGAAAATTTTCTAAAAGTTTAATTGGCACTAAAAATTAGTTATTTGCACAGCTCTAATTAGCAGTACTAATGTTAGCATTTTAGATCAATGAATGATCAAGATAGCAATCTCTATGCCCACGCTAACATTATCTTTACTTATCCCTGGCACCATTCTCCCACCTTGAAGTTTTGCACTACTTCATTGATCAAATTTGTGAGCTTTTGCTTGCTTTGCTATGAAAAGCAGTCTCAAAATTTTGTGAAAAATAAAACTTTGGGGTGGGAGTGGAGGAGGCAAGTACAAAATTGAATTAAATGAACAGGCAAAACAACACCACATCACTAAAATATTTGTGAAAGAGTATTAGCTAACTTGGGCTGGTTCTCATCATGACACACTCACTATTATAGATATATCTTTCTATTGCCCAATGACTACTGGGATTCATTGGATCCTGCAGAGATTATTAAATTCGCTCCAATGTAGGAATCCCAAACCATTTAAGCCTGACATAAAAGGCTTAAAGTGATGTGGGTGTTATTGTGCAAGGCCCTCTACGCTGGGATGAAGAATTGCACAAGTTAACATACAAAATCTTGTATTCAGCTAGTCGTAAATTTCCTCCATGGAAATTTGTTTTGGAAGTCTACCTGTTTATGGTGTTGTACATTTACTTATCCTACCTGAACTTAAAAAGGCCACATCTAATTACTGAACTATCTGAAAAAAAGATGGGGCAGATAGGATGAACTGGTGAGGAAAAATAATAGATATAACTTTTAAAACAACAGTATCTATATTTGCTGCAGTTCAACCTTGTTGCCTCAGCTCTGTTATGTTCCCTTTTCTTTTATGGCTGAAGTCAATGAAGAGATTCCTTTTATATTTGCCGCTCTTCTTATGTAAGAAAACTATGCTTATTTGCAACAATTCTGCTTGTATTTTTACTTTGTTAACCATATTTATTATAATTTTATTATTTATATTTAAATGGACTTTTAAAAAGACTATACACTAGTGAAAATTCATTCAAAGATTAGTTTTGTCATATGGTATTTTTTCTTTGTTGTTGAAAATGTGTTTGAATACAGACCTTTCCCTACAAAACCAATCTCTTCCTTCACTTGAATCCTGCAGCGATCTCCTATTTCTGATATCACAATGTTAAAGTCTGTGACTAGTTACGCCAACGTAAATCAGGAGTACTTCTGCTGATCTTGGGACTTACACCAGTATAACAGAGCAGAATCAGGTCCAGTAGTTTTTAGAAATGGTTATCAACAGTACAAGTTTTCTGCAGGACCAACACATGTATTTTGGCCATTCAAAAACACGACTAAAATAACATTTGAGGCCTATGGGAGGTAAATAAATCAGTTTCAAAGTATTCCTCAATATGTAAGTATTATAGGTTTTTTTAATCCAAAATATAGTTCAGAGTTTGATTCCTCAGTCTTCCATAGATGCTGGAGCTAGGGGTGCTGAGGATGCTCTTGCACCCACTGGCTTGAAGCGGTTTCAATTATATACAGGGTTTACAGTTTGGTTCAATGTCTCTCAGCGCCCCCACTATACAAATTGTTCCAGCACCCCTGCAGTCCTCATGCAGCCAAAATCCCACAAATTTCAGAGTTCCTGCATGTCTTAAGACTGCACAATTAGGTACTTTAATGTTGTATTCACACTTCTACTTTGATTTCTGTATTTAAAGTATGTGAAAGGCCATGTTCGAAAATAATTTGAAAACTAACAACATTGCATGCGGGGGGAGGAGAGGACAAGGAGAGGGTGGTGATTTTCAGACTGAGTGGCATTTTTTTCAATACAATTTTAAGAGAAAGTAATTTAATGATTATAAATGCTTACATAGGAACATAGGTTTGCAATTAAACATTGTGTCTAAATAAGCCTGAAAGCTAGATTTGTATTTTCAATATCCATTTACTTAGCCTAAATCATTTGCTTTGTTTCTGGAGTAATTAATAAATCTAACCTCTACTCTCTGCTTTAGAAAGCTGCAGCTCTTATAAACTTACTATAATTAAAAATTTCATCACAATGTAAAATTCTGCAAAAGCAATCACAATTTAACACTGAATTATACAATGTGTAAAGCTACCCACCCATCCTAATTTTCCTAGCACAGAAGTAGTAATACAAATTGAATCTTTAAGTGATAAAAAGCTTTATAGAACAATATTGTTATCCAAAGTTTATCCAAATCGTTAAACACATAAATAATCATTTGAGAACAATACTGACCTAAGGGTTAATATCCTGGGCCAAATTCCAATTTTGAGACAGGGACATATTTGCACAAAGCAGATGCCATTAAGGAAAATCCACTGAGCTCAAAGTAGATTTTGCTGGTGCCTTTTGCAATGTAAGATGTTGAGAGTCGCAGGCAGACGTTTGTAAGCCAGCTAGCTCATCTGGGGTTGGGACAGTTTGACAGCAAGATCAGGGACCCTTGCCCTTATGGAGAGATGCAAGATAGAGAGGTAGATGGACGAGCTTATCATTTCATCATCTAGAAGGGGACAGATGAGTGATAACCAAGAAGAAGCTGGATCCTCACGCTTTTTCAAGATATGGACAGCTCCTTGTAAGTCTACTGTGTTGGAAAGGTCGCTTGCTTGTAGGGGAACTGAAAAGCTGAGCCCCAGAGCGGTGCACTCCACCCACTGGCCTGTGGAGGTTACCTAGAGCTATATTAATGTTCCCACAGATTCCCCCCTATGGTGCGGACTTTAAGGGAATCCCACGGACCAATAAAACAAGGCGAGTTCCAAGTGGTTGAGCTCCACTGGAGCCAACTGACAGGGACTGTTGGGATTCCCTCCAAGATCTCTTCTACTTGGCTTATCCAGAACACCTTGTCCAGTTCTGGGAGAATACCTCATCGAGATCTCTAGGATCCAAAACACTGGATTTCACCATTCGGGTTCCTTTATTTGGCATACAGCAAAGCGACAAGGAGTTGATCAGACTCAAGAGTAGGGGGTGGCTATGTGCATACCACACATCCAAAGTTAGACAGAAAGCCTCTTCTTTTATGTACATTTACACATTACATTGCATTTGCTATCCATTACACCACACATTTTTGGATTGGTTTCCCTGTACACCTACTGTTCATGTGGAACCTGATCTTTACTCTTGTCCATAGTCCCTAGCGTCAGGCTGTTGCTGCTTATCTTAGCTAGCACACACATCCTGACTCCAGCATACTGTTTCTCAAGATCCCATTTACAACTTAACCTTCCATTCACCTTCCCACTTATGCCCAATAAGAAATGAGGTAAGTTACTTATGTCAAGCAAGGCCTACAGGGACTAGGCCCGGGTTAGGAAACTCTGGGGCTCACGGACCTTGATTCTGGGATTTCCCAGGCCCCATAGTCCATTTTGTGAAGGGGGAAATAGCTCCCCCTCACATCATGAAATGATGTTGGACACCACATAGTTGCCCCTCCTTTTAGCCCCTCCTGAAGAGTTTACTGCAGAAAAGGGCAATCAAGCCCCTGGGCATCAAGCTAAGAGACAGTACACGGAACAGCATTATGCACTGAAGACAAACTCTTATTTATATCTATCTTTGGGCATCAAAGTACAAGTCACTTGGCTTGCAAGGGCATGGGGTTCCTGCAAATCTCAGTTATTTCAATAGAATTAGTGAGTGCTTATCACTTCTGAAAATCTGGTGGTGTATATTTATGTGACTAAGTATGGATTTGGGTGGTGAAAATAACTTCTCACCCTACATGCTATATTCTGCAGGATTGTAAGCGTAGTCACAAAAGGATCCAAACATGACACCAAAAGAATCTCTTTTGTTTTTCTCCTTGTCCAAGATAGAAGTTCCTGTGAGGAAGCTCTAAAACATTCATTCATTTAAGCTCTTAAAGGACAGGTACTCCACTACAAGAGCATCACTCAACGGCTGTGTGTGTCAAAACTTTCAAATAAGCCATTTTCTATTTAGTTAAATAATGGAATTGTTAAACAATTCACAACAATGGAGGCTCATTAATGTTCCCCCATCTTGCCTAAGGTAGGATACCATCTATCTACTCAATATATTGAGAAAAGATCCATACACTAAATATATCACCACAGGACCCAGCATTAAGATATCCTTATGAATAATTCTGTTGCATAATAGGGTAAGGTGTCGAATTCCATATTCCAGTACTTCCTACTGTACTAATCATATCAACATTCAAAATCAAACCTTATATCCCAAGCACCTAACTCCACAGAGGTTTCACAAGACTGGGAAAAAAAATCTATAGAGGTAAATTAGGATATACAGAGCATGAGGAACTTTTCAAACACATGCTGTGAGGGAACGAATTAGGCACTTTTAAAATACATGTTGTGAAAAAACAGTGTAGTTCTTTTGCAGAAAGAGATTCTAAATCTAATTAGCATCCCAACTGTATGCTGCTTCATGCTTTGGGGTCTCCTGAGTATTTGAGACAATTCCCCAGTGAAAAATATGTTTGCCTCTTGCTCACCCCTTGAAATACGTACTTCTGGCAGCAGATCTCAGAAAATCTATTGATTGTATCCCTTGCTTCCTAAAGTGGGGCACTTGGCTATTAAAACTTACCAGAATGAAACACTGAAGCAAATGCAAGGTTACACAGTCATTTGACATTACCACCACCCACGTTTTTAATACATCTACTTTCTAAAGGGCTGCATCCATTTTTTAAAACATTATATTTTGTCTTCTCATACAAAAACATCTAAGGCAAATAATACTCTTGGTTTTTATGTGATACTAAACTATCAAACTACCACCTTCGGGGTATTAGTCCCATTTTCCATTGCATTTGTAGACAAAAGGCTGGATCAATGAGGCACAGACTGAGAAAGCACCACATAGTGTAGACACTTTGGGCCAGCCCTATTAAGACTGGCCAGAAAATATTCATTTTAGTCAGTAAGGTTTAATTGTTCTATTAACTATCTTTGATTCCACATGAACATTATTTTGGGAGTCTGACAATTGGTCACATGATTAACAGAGGTCACAGAGTGGGAAGAGTTTGGAAATAGGGCACATACAGGTTTGGGGAGCAAACAGAGAACAAGCTGAATTTGTGAAAAACAGGCAAAATTTGGATCTACTTTTCCATTCCGCTTTTTTAATTAATTTGTTTATACTAGTGATCTCCTTGGGAGGGAGGCTCAAATTACTACATTCCCCTATCACCCAGTGCAGTTAAATTCAGTGGGAGAATTGTGTAAGAAGGTATACAAAATAAAATCCAGTGTGGGAGTCTACTGTAATCAAGATGCCCTAAGTATTGAAATCCCCACACTAAGCAGAGAGGCAAGGGAAGACAAGTAGAAAACAAAACAGAATGGGGGACAAAGGAAATCATCAAGGCATGAAACAGTATGATGGCATGAAGAGATCCTACACTGCCTCTGGCAGATATGGAATTAAACCCTCTTCCCAAAATATCCAAGCACCGCTGCACTCTGCTAGCCAGGATCAGTGAAGAGCAGGTTGCTTCTAGGAGTAAAATAAAAATGGCACAGGTCGGCTAGTCTTCATAACTGAAATGCTGACAGACTTGTCTTTAGTACTAGGAACGACTATCACCATTGCTAGGCTGCAATTTCATTCCAGGCCCTTTTTGAAAAATAGAATAATTTAACTATTCCATTGTCTATATCACTATCCCAAACACTTACATAATGATGCTTTTTACCAATAATGTATCCACTTCAGAATGTACTTTCTAAAGTATTTTAGAATAAAATGAAGGTTAATGTGATTTTCTAATGCATTTTGAGTGCATTATTTCACCGAAATGCATTAAACAACTAACCCCAGTCAGCCTGGAGCACCTGCTGGTAAGGTGTAATGCAAAAGCAGCTAGAATGGCAGACACCTAGGATCAAGGTATTATTATTTCCTTGTTTCATACCCCTATAAACCAAACTGTATTCTTAATTGATATTATTAAAACCATTTATTGTAACAAGCTGAGGTGGCCCTTGCAATGGGATCTTTGTATTATCAAACTGTATGTGAAAAGAGAACTTGGAATTATCCATTCTTTTAGAAAATATACCACGATACAATAGGTGATTTTTTAAAAAAACTACCTTAATTTGGTCAAATGCACTGGTAAATCATATCAAAGAGTCCTTTCCCTAGCACAGCATCTTTATTGTTCTCAATCCATTACATCCTCTTCATTTTTGATCAGAAAAACAAACATAAAATAACAAATACAGAAAAACCATAGCTAGTCTGTTGCAAATATGTTGATGTTGATTGGTGGGGAATTTTGTTGCTTTTTAAAAAATATTTTGGATGATATTTTTACTGGGTGGCAGGGTGAATAAGTATCTTTTAGGATGTTTAAAATGAAATTTAAAAAAATTAAGGAGTTGAGACTATTCTCTCTCACTCAGCATACCCCTTTTTTGCATATGCATGCCACGGCAGTCATAGGATACTCATGTTAACTCAACCACAAATCAAGTGTCTTCAGATATCATGAGAGCCACCTGGGGCATGCTCAGAGTTCCTGGAGGCCAAATTTAGGCTGCTAGGTAAGAGATTAACGTCCAAGACCTCCATAGTAGCATTCTCTGAAATGCTTCCAGTTCCACACACAGGGCCAGTTAGACAGGCAGAACCGCAGGGTTTCAGTGCATGGATGAGATGCTAGTGTAGGAAGGACGACTTTAGGTTTATTATGAACTGGGGAACCTTTTGGAAAAAGGAGGAGCCTATATAGGATGGATGGGCTCCCCTAAACCAAAACAGAACCAGATTACGACCTTTTTAATTTTACATGCCAGCAAACTAGAGGCTGGGGGAAAGCCAACAGGTGTGGAGGAGCACATGGTTTGGACAGAGACATCCCATGGGAAGGATCCATTAACCAGGATTCTCTGTATCTTAGTAAAGAGGATAGAAGTTGATAAAATACAGGTAGGAACTGAAGAGAAACAGTCAAATGAAAAAGAGTCCCCATTCAATTACATCACATGATGGCAGACAACTAAAAAGTGACAAATTTTAGAAGTGCTTGTATACAAAGGCTAGAAGTCTAAATACTAAGATGGCTGAATTTGAGTACCTGGTATTAAATGAGGATATTGATATAATAGGCATCACAGAAACTTGGTAGAATGACCATCAATGGGACATGGTAATACTAGGATACAAAATATATAGGAAGGTTAGAATAGGTTGTGCTGGTGGGAGGGTAGCACTATATGTGAAAAGCATGGAGTCAAATACAGTAAAAATCTTAAATGAATCAAATTGTACCATGGAATTTCTATTCATAGAGATGCTATGTTATATGAGTACAGTAGTAGGAATATTATACCTGCCACCTAACCAGGATGGTGAAACATTCAGGGAGATTAGAGGGTCTATAAAAATAGAAAACTCAGTAATAATGGGGGATTTCAACTATCCCCATATTGACTGGGTATATGTGACCTCAGGACAGGATTCAGAAATAAAGTTTCTAGACACCATTAATGACTGCTTCTTGTAGCAGCTAGTCTTGGAACCCACAAGTGGTAATTCTTGATTTAGTCCTAAGTGGAGAACAGGATCTGGTCCAAGAGGTAAATATAGCTGAACCACTCAGTAATAGCAACCATAATATAATTAAATTTAACATCCTTGTTGGAGGGGCAATACCAAAGAAGTCTACCACAGTAGCATTTAATTTCAGAAAGAGGAACTACAGAAAAATGAGGAACTACCGTATTCACTCGTTCATAAGCTGAATTGTTTTAGTAAGAAAGGGAAGCATCAGAGAAGGCGGCCGGCTTATGAACAGGTATAGAGAGGGAGAGGTGGGACACAGCCCCTCCCCCCAACAGGGGTGGGGGGGTAAGGAGAGGCAGCAAAGCTAGAAGGGAAGAGGCCGGGCCAGAGTCTCTCCGCTTCTGGCCATGCTGCTCTTCCCCAGCCTCCGAAGCAGCTGCAGCTCCGGGGCTAGCAGCCTGCGGCCGCGCCGCCCAACCTGCCAGAAATAAATGCATATTGGAAAACATAATTCCAACTTTACATACAAAATGATGGGGTCTAAATTAGCTATTTCCTCTCAAGAAAGAGATCTTGGAATCATTGTGACCAGTTCTCTGAAAACATCTGCTACATGTGCAGCAGCAGTCAAAAAAGCTATCAGAATATTAGAAACCATGAGGAAAGAGAGAGATGATAAGACAGTAAATATCATAATACCACTATATAAATCTATGGTATGCCCACACCTTGAATATTTCACAGTTCTGGTCAGCCCATCTCAAAAAGAGATAGATTAGATATGGAAAAGGTACAGAGTAGGAGAAATTAAAAAGACTGGAAATATTCAGCTTGGAAAAGAGATGACAAAGGGGGAGAGACGATAGTGGTACTCTCTGATGGACCGCAACCTTGTTGCAGTGGAGAGGCTTGCGTGGGCTAAAGATCCTCGTCTGGAGTCTTTATACTCCTGATAGGGTCCCCCTTGGTGAGCAGGTCTGAGGCGAGGCTCCTGACTAACCGTGGTCCAAACTTCAAAAGACCCCAACAGCGGAACAGGCACATATAGAGGACCTAATAGTACCCTGCAGCTGTGAAGGCTGCAGCAGGAAGGAGGCCCTTGGTTGTCTTGGATCTCCTTGCCACTGGATCAGTGTTTTCCTCCTGTCAAGTTTTCTGTGGTCACTGCCTGCGCACCGGTTTCCCCACGTTAAAAGATTTCATGCGCAGGCCTCTGCCAAAGGGTTCACACCCACACAAAGTCCTATGGTGACAGACAAGTCATGGTCATTTTGTGCTTGGTTGAGACAGAAGTGCATTTCGACAGCAGTGGCTGTGACTGAGCAGGCCTTTTCAGGGGGAGGGGGCTAGAAAAGGTGCTCCAAACACAGGCTGTCTCTCACTCCTCTGACTGGATGGCCCTATCCAGTGGGATCACTCAACTCTGCAGCTGAAACAAAAAGATACAAGACAATGAATTTTGCCACCTGGACTGTCCACACTCTTATGGACTCTTAGCACAGTGAATGTCCAGAAAGAAGAACTGACATAATTGCCAGAGAACTGACAAGACTCAACATTGGCATTACAGCTCTTAGTGAGACCTGCCGGGCCGATGAGAGCCAATTAAAAGAGGATGGAGGTGGCTACACCTTCTTTGGTAAAGGACAGCCACCCGAAGAGAGATACATTCACGGGATTGGATTTGCCATCAAAAATAAGATTGCCAGTCAGCTTTTGGAGCTTCCCGGGAGGATCAACTAGCATCTCATGACTCTTTGGCTCAAGTTTAGCAACAACCAATATGCCACAGGCATCAGCGCATATGCCCCAACACTCGATGATGAGGAAGACAATAAGGAGAAGTTTTGTAGAACTCTTGATGCAGTCCTCACAACCACACCTAAGGCAGACAAATTCATCCTCCTGGGAGATTTCAGTGCCAGAGTCGGACGGGATTCCCAACTCTGGAGTGGCACAATAGGCAAATAAGGGGTGAGAAAGGTAAACCCCAATGGTATTTTCTTCCTCAGCAAATGTGTGGAGCATGACCTGCTCATCACAAATACCATCTTTAGGCAGAGTAATACATTTAAGAACACCTGGAAACATCCTCTGTCCAAACACTGGCACCTCCCTGACTATGTTATCGTCAGAGCGAGAGACTATACTGACATCATATAACACAAGGTCTGAGAGGTACCGATCGCTGTTGGCCAGACCATCAATTAGTAAGATCAGTCATAGAATATCAGGGTTGGAAGGGACCTGAGGAGGTCATCTAGTCCAACCCCCTGCTCAAAGCAGGACCAATCCCCAACTAAATCATCCCAGCCAGGGCTTTGTCAAGCCTGACCTTAAAAACTTCTAAGGAAGGAGATTCCACCACCACCTCCCTAGGTAACGCATTCCAGTGTTTCACCACTCTCCTAGTGAAAAAGTTTTTCCTAATATCCAACCTAAACCTCCCCCACTGCAGCTTGAGACCATTACTCCTTGTTCTGTCATCTGCTACCACTGAGAACAGTCTAGATCCATCCTCTTTGGAACCCCCTTTTAGGAAGTTCAAAGCAGTTATCAAATCCCCCCTCATTCTTCTCTTCTGTAGACTAAACAATCCCATTTCCCTCAGCCTCTCCTCATAAGTCACGTGTTCCAGTCCCCTAATCATTTTTGTCAGGTACCTGCAGCTTGCTCCACCACACCGCAAACACCCAAAGACTAAGCAAAAGCGATATAATGTCAAAGCACTTCAAGACCAAGCCAGCTGCAAGACATTCCAGCAACATCTGACAGAAACTCTCTAACCTGCCTGACAACATCATTGACATTCAATAGCACTGGGATCAACTTAAACACCATTCACAATGCATGTGCTAAAATCAGAGGATATTCCACTCATCAGCACCAAGACTGGTTTGAGGAAAACCTAGCATTAATTCAACAGAAAAGAAATACATTTTGTAACTGGCAAATTGATTCCTCTAACAAATGAAAACATGAGGCCTATCACCTGCTTAAAGCCAAAGTCCAAAGGAAGCTACATGACATCAAAAACAAGTGGTGGCAAGAGAAGGCCTCTGAGTTCCAGGGTTTAGTAGACTAGGATGACATGAGAAGCTTCTTTCAAGCAACCAAAGCTATGTATGGGCCAAGCTCCAAAGGCCCAATCCCCTTACATTCTCAGGATGCCTCCACCCTCCTCAGGTACAATGCATCCATTAAACAACTCTGGAAGGAGCACTTTGAGAGTCTACTAAACCATAAATCCATGGTCTCTGAAGACACCATTGAGTTTATTCCACAACTCTCAGCAATGGAACACCTTGCTGATGCCCCATCTTTTGAGGAAGTCCAGCATGCCATCACTCAAACAAAAAAAAAAAATCACAAGACACCAGACCCAGACAGCATCCCAGCTGAGGTTTTTAAAGCTGGTGGAACAATGCTCCAGCACAAACTTTGCCAACTCCTAGCCAAAATCTGGAACTGCGAAGAAATTCTACCTGACTTTAAGAACCCCAACATTGTTACATTAAAGAAAGGGGATATATCTTTGTGTGGGACCAACAGAGGTATTACTCTCCTCTCCATCACTGGAAAGATTCTTGCCCGTATCCTACTAAACCGCCTCCTCCCCCTTTCTAAGAGACTCCTCCCCAAACCACAGTGTGGCTTCAGGCCATCCCAAGGCACAACCGACTTGATCCTCGTGGCACAACAGATTCAGGAGAAGTGCAGAAAGCAACAATAGGAACTGTTCATAACATTCATCGACCTAACCAAGGCCTTTGACTACCAATCGTGATGCCCTCTGGAAGTGCTATGTAGGTTTGGCTGTCCACAGAAATTCATTTCCATCATCGGACTACTCCGTGATGGGATGACTGCCGGCATTCTGTGCAATGGCTCAGAGACCGAACCATTCATCATTCGCATTGGTGTCAAGCAGGGCCGTGTTATTGCTCCAACACACTTCTCCATTTACCTTGCCGTGATCCTGATTCTCATTCGCGACCGCCTTCCTGATGGAATCGGGATTGAGTATCATATGGATGGCCAACTCCTCAATCTTTGATGTCTCCAAACAAAATCTAAGATCACAAGAATTAGCATCACTGACCTTCAGTATAGAGATGAGTATGTCATTCTTGCACACACAAAGGCTGGCCTGCAAAGCACCCTAAATCTTCTTACAGATGCCTATCACAGCCTAGGTCTCTCTCTCAACATTGGGAAAACCAAGGTACTCTACCAGCCCTCACCTGCACAAACTACCTGTGGACCATTTTGCATACCTTGGCAGCCACCTCTCAAAAACAGGCAACATTGACACAGAAATTGAATACAGGATCCACTGTGCCAGCACATCCTTTGGAAGACTACTCAAACAAGGATCATATTGATCTATAAAATCATGAATGGTGTGGAGAAAGTGCATAAAGAAGTGTTATTTACATCTTCAGAGAACACAAGAACCATGGGTCATCCATTAATAGGCAGCTGGTTTAAAACAAACATAAGGAAATATTTCTTCACAGAATGCACAGTCAACCCGTGGAACTCATTGCCAGGGAATGTTGTGAAGGCCAACACTATAACTGGATTAAAAAAAGATTTAGATAAGTTCATAGAGGATAGGTCAATCAGTGGCTATCAGCCAAGATGATCAGGGATGCAACCCCAGGCTCCAGGTGTCCCTTAGTCTCTGACTGACAGATACTAAGACTGGACAATGGGGGGCTGGATTACTTGATTGCCCTATTGTGATCATTTCCTTTGAACCACCTGGCATTGGCCATTGTCGGAAGACAAGATACTGGGCTAGATGGACCACTAGTCTGACCTAGTATGGCCATTCTTATGTTCTTTTTGACTGAACTCCTGAAGTCCTGGAATATTCAGGCAGTGAAAGCGTGTGTGGCACCAATTAGGCTTTTAAAATGAATGGATTTGGTTAACATTCTAATACATGGTGCAGAGGATTAGACACAAAACTCCCACTGATAATAGGATTTTGGAATCAAATTCTTCATGAACTATTGTGTAAATTTTATCCCGGGGATTCTGCTGCTGTAGACTCAAGGTACATTATCAACACGAGAGTGGGAAGACTACTGAGAGATTCATGATAAAACACAGCAACAGCACCTTCAGTTTATGACTAGCCAATTCTTTCAACATTTTAAACAATGATTTTTAAAGCTGCAAAATATAATGGGCTTCCAGATGTGAGGTTCTGGCTTTAAACGGACATGATTTGGAATCTGTGATTTTAAGGTATTAATAAAACCATAAAACCAAGCTTGTCTAAAATGTAAACCACCTTACACTGGCATTAGATTTTATACAAAAAAAATCTTTAAAATGTATTATAAAATAGATTTTAACTACCCTTATTTTTAGGGGGGGGTTTCAGCCAAAAAATGAAAACACAGGTTTAAGCTCACAAATACAAAAGCTTTAACTCATAAAGCCTGTGGCAGCTTTCAGGAGACTGGCTACTACCAGTCAAGAAACTATTTGAAATAGAAGAGGGGAAAAAACCTCTTTATCTGAAACGTTGACTTGCTGGTAAACACTTATTTTTTCTGATCACAGCCACAATTTAAAGTTTTCAATTATTGTCTTTGATGAGGGGGGAGGGAGGGAAGAGTTTTCCATCTGAAATGTTGGCAGTTCTGTAAAGACTAGTTCCTTTTTGAACCACTAGGTTTAAGCTGAGACAGCCAATATGCCGAAAACTGCCACAAGCTTTAAGAGGCTACAGGGTTGTTATATGTTTTATAAAAAGCTATGGTAATTTAATATTTTCATAAAAGAAACTGAAGATGGAATAAAAGGGAAAACAAAAATATGAAATACATTTTAAAATCACAGGGGAAAGAAAAAAAAACTTATGGGACTTCACAGGTACATCTTTTATGCACACCAAAGCAAGGGTTCTAATCTGCCTAGATACAACTCATCTCAAAGGACACATTATATTGACCAATCATACATTTAGTATGTCTGATATTCCATAACAACGGGGCTGCATGATAGGAAGAAGAAATTTCCTAGGGTAACTTCATTATGAAACTCAGTAGGGGAGCAGAGAAGGGGGTCTATCAGGCCAAAGTTTCCTCTTTTAAAAATATAAATAAATCAAAAAGCACTATGATGCAAGAGGGCATGATTGCTCATGCACTTGCACAGACAGAGTACAGAAAAGCCCTGTCATAAGGGTGGCTGAGGATGGGGGCCTCCAGCGCCATTACTGGTACCAAGGTCAGGAGCACCTGAAATGGTCTTGAATTACTATTTTTTGGTCAAAAAACTGCTGATTCATCAAAACCTAAGCTTTTCACTGGAACATACCAGTTTTGACAAAACTTTTGTCAGGAAAGGTTTCTCAGGTCCAGGACGAAATTTCTGGTCATACTGAAAAAGAGACAGAGACCCATCCCAGAAGAGCCAACAGTCTAGAGGTCAGCGCACTCACCTGGGATGTAGGAGAACAGCATCCCAGGTGAGTGTCCTGATGACCTGGCTACTGTGGATTGGGTCTCTCTCTTTCTCTCTCTTGTTTTTCACAAAACACTTTGAAAAGTGCTGTTTCAGCCTGATGTGGAATGGAAACATTTCTGAAATCTTGAAAAGTGATGTGGGATAGGAAAGCCTTATCCTGATCTACTCTAAAAGCACTTCCCCTCCAACCCAAAACTTCTTGGGCTGAGAAGGGGAAGGACAGGGCAGAGGCTCTACATTCATTCCCCCATCACATACTGTGCACCTGGCAGCTTTGCTACACCAGTGTGTCAGGGAGAATATGCTGTGTTGGACATAGACTTGTCACAATGCACTCCTTCCCCATGGCAGTGGTGAGACCAGGAAGGAGACTGTGTAGCAATCTCCCTCTGGGCTGCACTCCTTGCTTGAGGCTTGATTTTAACATCACAGTCTAGCCCTTAATAAATGCAGTAACACTGAAGATACTATACCTTCCAGGTGCTATAAACACCAACTCTTCAGCTGATGTCTCAAATGACATTTTTGACACGCTTTAGTACTTATGTCCTTACATTCTTATTTTTGCTATTTTATATATTTTTGAACCAATAATTAAGTGACTCTTATTGAAAAATGTTGCATGTTTTGTTCATAAGGGAAAAAATACTGCATATTTACTATCTGTATACTCTGTGATCCCTGTCAGTTGATTGTAAATGTACTTACAAACATTTGTGCAATTATTTTTACATGTCACTGAAATATAAAAATCATAAATACAAGAATATGTTTAAAATACAATATTTTACATACATTACTCATATCTGTTGTATAGGCATTTCAATTTCTGTATGATAATATATAGCAAGATATGCATTATCTTAGAATCATTCCTTCATTTCATGATTTTCTTGAAGTTCTTACTCTGGACTAAGTGAAAAAATGAGTCTTTTCCTTGACATGCATAGAAGAGAGAAATATTAATGGGAGCTATGCATGTACATCAAATGGAGGAATTAGACTCACGTTTTCACTTTTTAATATTTTGGCTCCCTGATTGCCAGGCCACTGAGTACTGCTATAGTCCAGTGAGCAATGCAGAACAGTTCTAGAGCTGCTCTAACTTGCACCAGTTGCAACTACTTCCAAGGGATCACCAGAATGCAAGACTGATCTGACTACATCCTCTTTTTCTTAGAGTTAATAGAGCCAAAGAATTTTCCCACTGGTTTGAAAATAACATGCTAGAAATTATCTCAAACAAGACTTCTTAAGACCTTCGATTTTTTCTAGACTTAAATAGACAATATTTTTTCTTTAAAAAAAGAATATAGAAGGATTTGACACTTGAGAAGGAGATGCAGAAAGAACTCTAACTATACTCTCCCATGCCTCTCACTCACATACATATATACGCATATTCATTTTTCAGATAGATCCACATTTCATAAAATGATCACAAAATGATTTCTTACCTGGGGATATTATATAGAAGAAGTCTTTAAACTCATCCATCCAGACCTCTGCTAGTCTCCTGTTGTTCTTGTTGATTACATGTCCGGTGCCACCAGGAAAAGTGTAAGGGGTTGCCTTACGGAACACGTGTCCAACATGAGAGCATGTTACAATCTCCAGGGAGCCTCCACACTGCCAAATCTGAAATTAGGCAAAATATTTTAAAACTGTGTATGAAAAGTATCCTGCAAAAATTCTGTTGCAAGAAGCAGCCAGCTCTAAGAAAACATTTGACAGATGACTCCTTACTTTGTTTTTTCATCCCAGAAGCGTATAGAGATTTACACAACAATTTTTAACGTAATTATACAGGTCAAATTTCACTAATGATAAAGTGCGTGCAAGACTTCTGTCATCTTGTGCAAGCTTACCTGCAGACTCAGTCTATCACTTTAGACCCACACACACACACTTTTTCGAGCACCCTACACTATAAATGGTGTAATTATGCTATGCACTAATATTCAATTCAGGACGTCAGTTGTTCTTTTCTTTGTAATGATTTTGAGTTTCCAAGAATTTCATTCTGCAATTCATAGCGTTTTATAACAATAGAAAAGAGCATTGGTAATTTTTACTGGCATCGTGTTTTTTGGCTATTTAGAAGATGGTACAATGGTCCTTGATTGTAATATTATAGGTATAGATATGCATATACACAGTCACCATGGCCATCATCCTGCTACATACATGAAGCACTAGGCCCAAATGTATGCTCTTTGGCTCCAAAACCAGTCCCTATCTGTGGTGAGATAGGCAGCTCTGCTACCATAGACTAGCAAGAAGAAATCTATACACACAAAAGAAAATCTGATAATCTCCATGCAATGGAAATTACTGGTTTACTTAAGTCCTGGAGCCAAATTCTACATTCAGTTATATCAGTGTAATTCCACTTATTTCAGTGGGATTGCACGGGTATAACTGAGGGCAAATTTTGGCCTTAGGCTTTTAATAGTCCATCAGACCTGCATACGTAATTACATTGAACAGCAGCAAGTTCTCACAAAACAAGATCCACCTGCAGGACCAATGTAATTTTAAAGTTCCAGGACTATACATAGGTTAGCGTATTATATGCTCTTGCCTGTAATCTTGCTGTTCCTCCCCAGTCTCCATGCAGGCGACTTGGGGAGATAATAAATTCTTCCTGTCTGTTTCCTTCTGCTTCCCAGCAATGTCTCTGGAGCTGCCAATGAGCCAAAATTAGGGCATCAGCTCTCAATGACTCATGTATGTTCCTATTTAAAATGTTAACTTTTTAATATTAGAATCTAATAACCTAATCTTTGATTCTGTGCAATAGACCTCAATGAGAACAGTCCAACAAATCAGATTTTCCCCTTTCTACTTCTTGTCTTTTTTGGCTACCGAATAGTAAAAAAGCACTGGAAAAATTCAGAAGTCTTTAACATCTCTTTCTGGGGACTCATAATTCACTCCTACGTTTCAGCATCCAGTAGCCCTGTAATTTGGTAAAAAAATATTCCACTCAGGTCACAGACCTTGCCGACCAATTTTGAAACTGTTATTCCTGTGTGGATTTCACAGAAGCATGGAGTAGGGGGAAATGAAGGGCAAGGATGTATCACATTTACAACAGAAACTTATTTGCAACCTTAAGTATGTAGTGCTAGTGCCGCTGAATAATCTAGATTGACATGATTCCAGAAATTACGCGAGTTTAGTGGTGTCACCATTCCAATATAGAAGTTTCACTCTATCTACTAATTACCTCTCCATAAATCTGTAATGTGGTTACTACACTTATATTATTCAGTTTTTCACCTCACAATGCAATTAATCATATCCCTCAGAACTACTCCCTTCTCTATGTTACCTATATTATGTAGTTTCTTTGGGGCTCATACTTAATTGACATTCATCCCCTTTTTTGCTGTAAGCAAAGAGAGCAGCCACCATCGAACCCATCCACCTCCTATGTCCCCTGACAGCATAGTTTATGAAGTCAATTTACAGCACTTCCTCATCACTAAAAAAAATAAAAAAAATACAAAAACTTTCTGGCATCTTTGACAAGAAAACTGTTACATTTTTGTATTTAGTACTCCTTGAAACAGACATAACATTTAAAAATGAACTGTACGAATAGAGATGTTGTTGCCATAGTAACAATATAGCTCTTATTTAATTAAAGCTAAACTCTTTTCTATAATTTCATTAGTATGCTAATGAATGTATTCTGGTGGGATTAACAATGACAACAACAAAACATTCTTGCGTTTAACATCTTGTGTTTTATATTCAGTGACAATTAGTCAGTATAGATGAAACTTCAAGCTGACATACTACAGAACAGTTGCTAACTTTTTTAAAAAAGGGAATTAAATTTACATTACTGTATATATTTACAAACCACCACCAAAACAATATATTTCATGTATTTCAACATTATGCCTCTCATTAAGCAACAACACTAAGATACTTCTCTAGTATCAGATTTTCCATTCCTCCCCCTGCTGATTATACTGTCCACCAGGAAATTCCCAAAATATTTGTTTTAAATTTATACTCCTAACTTTTCATTGCTCCTGATACAACCTCCTCTCCAGTAAACTTGTCACAGGACTACAGAGGTGTCTAAATTCCATTGTGAAGAACAGCATTTTAACCTTTCAGTCTTTTTTTTTTTTTTTGTAAACTGCTTTTAAGCATGCATAGGGAAATTGACTACTATTAAAAATGTAGTATTTAAACTATATGGAATCTGTGTAGACATGACCAGAACTGGGGTGACAAGCAACCTGTTAATATTTTGTTTTGATCACTGGTTAGTCATATAACTGCACATGAACACACCTTTGAGTTGGAAACAAGTATGGTATTCATGTGCAATCCATATGACTAGCAATTGAACTCTGCTTCACAATACAGCAGTTATATTTTGCTGACTGGCTACAATTCCTTTTAACTTACTGTATAGCAG